>NC_141874.1:598538883-599898883 GCF_056163025.1 Triticum urartu | reverse complement strand
GGTCGTCCTTGACAACGACCTCGGACTCGACGACGTGCGTGCCCGCCGCCGCCGCCTTCCCGGCGCTGTAGCAGCTCACGTTGGCCGACCCCTTGTCGTCGGCCGACCGGTCGAGCTCAAAGCTCCTGTTCTCCGATGGCGAGGAGTTGAGGTCCGCGACCGCTTCAAGGATGGAGCAGGCTTTGGACACGCACGCCGGGAGCGAGAACGCCGGCGCCGCCGCGGCCGTGTCGCTGGCGTTCTGCTGGTGGTAGCTCTGGATGTCCTCGAGGAGCAGGGAGGCATAGGAGTTGCCGTTGTGGTCGAAGTCGCGGGATGACCGCCTGGACGACCGGCCTGCCGGCCCGGCCTTCGGGTTGGCGACGCTCTCGGCCACGATGCTCACCGTGTGCGTCGCGTTCATCCTGGACGACGGTGCTTTTGTCTCCGACGCCATGGCCTCATTCAGGAAGGCGTGGTCGAAGTCTCGGGACGACCTCCTCGACGACCGGCCCACCGGCCCCGCCTTTGTGCTCGCGACGCTCTCGGCCACAATGTTCACCGAGTGCGTCGCGTTGATCTTGGAAGACGGCGCTCTGGTGTCTGGCGCAACGGCATCCTCCATGAAGGCGAAAGAACTGCCGCTGTGGTCGAAGTCCCGCGAGGACCGCCGGGACGACCGGCACCCAGGCCCCGCCCTCGTGTTGTTGACGACGCTCTCGGCCACAATGCTCACCGTGTGCGTCGCGTTCATCCTCGCGGACGGTGCCTTGGTGTCCGACGCCACGGCCTCCTCCATGATCTCCGCCTTGTCCTTCGTGATCTGGCAGCGCTCCCCTAACCTCTGTGAAACGGCAGCGACACTCTCGATGGGTTTCTGCGCGCATAATTGAAGGATTTGATGAGCAATTTGGTGGACAAAATTGATGGCTAAAATGCTCTAAATACTGAAGATTTTATTGATCCTTACCTTGTTTTGGGGCTTGCCGTTGTTGGTGGTGTGGTGGTTGTTGGCCAGTGCGTTCTCGTCGAGCTCCGACATGGGGTTGCGACGGTACGGCGAGTTATCGGCCTTCCTCGACGAGCTTCGGCTCAGCGACGGCCCGTGCGTCGGCGGCACCCCGGCGTTCTCATTCGCGACGGCCGCCACCCTTGCGGGGGAGTTGGACCTCAGGGTTGGCGACGCATACCTCTTCCCTGCCGGTGCAGCCTTCACCGGCGACGGCGCGCGCCCTTTTTCTCGGGCCGGGACCGACACCAACTTCCCGGGCTGCCGCGCGAACCGCTCGATGCCCACGGAGCTCGCCGCCGCGGGTGCGCCCTCGCCGCGCCGTCCCGGCGAGCGGCTCACCCTCCTGCTCCCGCTCCCGGCACCGCTTCGGCTCTCGTGGCTCGCCGACCGCTTACGGTCCGGCGTCCTCCGGCGCGGCGAGGGCCTCGACGCGGCGGCGCCGCCGCCCAGCCTGTCCCAGTCGCACTCGTCGTCGACGCCCCCAGCCCTCCTCTCCCGGTCGAAGTCGTAGCTCCTCTTGGATCCAGAGTACCTGCGGTGGCCCCCGCCGCTCTCGCCCGACGCAGCCGCCTTCCCCGACGCCGACGAGCTGCGGCTGAGCCGGCCGCACTGGATCAGAATCGCGTCCACCTCCTCCTTGGTGCAGCTCGAGGTACGCACCGGCACCCTGCTAACAACCGCCGGCTTCGCTGCCTCCTCGACCGGCGCGGTCGGAGCTGGGGGCGCCCTCTTCACCCCGTCGCTCTCCCCGCCGCTCGCCACCTCGGCAGCCGCGGCGGCGGCGGCAGCCTTGACCACGAACACCGTCCGCTTGTCCGCCGCCGGCTCCTCCGCCCTAGGCACAGTCGCCTTCCTGGACGGCGCCGGCTTGGCCGTCGTCGGCGCCTTCTTCACCTCCGGCACTAGCGGGCCGGCGTCCTTGCCGCTCTTCTTGGCCGCACTGCGCGGCTGCTCCTCTTGCCGCCGCTGCTGCTGCTGCTTCTTGCTGAGGCAGAGACCCATTAGCTCCGACGGATCCGGGACCTGGGGCTTGGGGGCGGAGCAGCGGTGAGGGTGAGGGTGGGGGTGGGCCGGAGTTGAGCTGAGGTGGTGCCCGGCGTTTGAGCGCACGCAGGACACAGCTTTGGGGCGAGTGGATTACAGTAAAGTGCGCCTCGGAGAGAGTGTTTTGTACTCCTACTAGTGGCTGCTGGCAGTGGCGTCTGGTGACCGATAGAGAGAGAGAGAGCTCGAGGGGATTTCAAAATTTTGTGGCCGCTCCGTGCGTCGGGGGCTGTGCGCGGCCCGAGCGGCGCACGGTGCGCACAGGAGAAAGCCGTTGTGGGCGCGGCCAATGGTTCCGCCCACTACCCCCGGTTGTAGGCGTCTCGATTCAAATTGAGACCGGACATTTTCTACTATTTGTATATGTGGAGTATTTTTTGAACGCAAAGAATCGACCGTTGTGTTGGGAGCACGTCCAGAGCTACGTGTCATGCTGATTCGAGTATTCGAGTTTGGCTGCAGCAGCGTCGTCATTCTTCCTTGGCCTCAGCGGGGAGAGAATCTCGTCTTCACGTGTCATGGAGAATTGAACCGCAGCTTGCGATGAGTACGATTTGAATCTCGTCATTCGATTTCGAATCACATCTGGATAGGATGGACCATGGGTCCGCCTCCGTCACCCTTGATCCGTTGACCCTGGCTCAGCATTTGACCGCGCGTGCCACCGTCGCAACGCGAACGTCACCTCCATCTCGTACGGACCCAACGGCAAAGCTTCGTACTGGCGGCTTGTGAGATTCAAAATACGCCGTATTTTCGACCAACGGAATCCAAAGTGCAGAGCACGCAGCATAGACAAAAGTATGTGGTAGTATTTGATCAGTGCCGCTGCAGCCGGGGGGCCTACCGCACTGTCACGGAACAACCAAAGCTGGAAAGCTGGACGAACGAAAGGGCCTCGGCAGTCGGCACGGCTGTCACGTCTCACGTGTCCCATCCTGTTGCATCTCTAACCTAACCTTGATTTTCATGTTAACGGGATCGGCAATTGCCAAAATAGTGACGGGAATGTATGGCTGGGACCCTTTCAGGCCGGTGTTGGCGATTCTTTGTTGTTGAAAAATTGGTGGTTTTGCCGCATTTCATTGATTATGGAGAACATGTTTAAGTAAAGAACAAGCACTGATTGTGGCCAATACAAAGAATTACTCTCCAGCATTATGATTCTAAGGTCACGTGCCATGTCATGTCATGGGCCGGCCCAGGGCGACGGCCCAAAGCGACAAAACGCAACCGAAGGCTGGCAAGGGAATTCAAAGCCCAAGAGAAGGAGAAGCAGAGCACGGCAAAGGAGCGAGCTATATGAAGCGAGAGGAGGAAGACAGAGGCGTCAAGCAACAAAAGGATAACCCAACCACTTTGTTCTCCTAGTATCTTTCCTCCTCCCTCCTTCCCCAATTTGTACCAACCCCAATTGAGAGGGAGAATTCTGCTGTGAGCATAACAATTGGTATCAGGAGTCGGTTCGTTCCTCATCGATTCGTGCGTGATCCGTCAGTTCGATTGGGGTGAGCAGCAGATCCGTCTGCTGCTGTAATTCCTATCCTTCGGCAGGAACTGCCGTCTCGGGTGGGCGATCTGGCGCCGAAGAAGCGGGGGCCGAGTGCTGTGGAGCTCCAAATTTCGGCGGCGATGGGCACCGTGGAGCAGCAAGGGGTGGAGACGAACGCCAAGCTCGACTCCATCTTCGAGCAGCTCAAGGGCGTCACCGCGCGGATGAAGACCATGGACTCGACAAGCCAAATCCCTCAGCGAGTCCGCCTCCCTCCTGCAACTCCATGCAGAGGACACGTCGGCGCGTCTGGATGCGCTGGAAGCGTCGCCCACACCACCTCAAGGTCCAGCCAACAACCGCGTCCCGCCAACCACGGTGGAAGGACGCACGGACGGCGTGGATCGGCCCCATGGGCACGGCGGGCATCTGCTACATCGGGGGTCAGTTCTCGGGGATCCACGATTCCCCGGACTGCCTCCGGACAACGGTATGCGACCCGCACCCAACCTGTTCGACAGAGAGCCACATACACCACATCGTCCTCATCTTGGTAGCACTCCCAAAATGGATTTCCCCAAGTTTGATGGGACCGATTATCAAGTATGGCTTGATAATTGTGAGTTGTACTTCAAGATTTACAGTGTGTCCGACTCGATGAAGGTCAAATTTGCCTCTCTGAATTGTGTGGGTAATGTTGCGCTCTGGCTCAAAATGATTCAGAAGCGCCGGGCGTTTGCAACCTGGCAGGAGTTCTGCACTTCAGTTAGAAAGAAATGGGGACGCGATAAACACAAATTTTACATGAGACAAATGTTGCTGCTAAGTCAAGTAGGCACGGTAGAGGATTACACAACAAAATTTGACACACTGAAACATCAAATCCTGTTAGTTGATCCCCATACTCATGAAGTTTTCTTTGTGGAACGTTACACATCGGGGCTGCGTCTTGATATTCGTGCTGCTGTAGTTTTGCATCGTCCTGAAGACGTCGATACTGCTAGTTGTTTGGCGTTGTTGCAGGAAGCGGAGCTGGCGCATGATCAAGGCACTTCTTCTGCTTCAACTAAGTCATTCCGCCAACAGCACAAGCAAAGCTCCTATGGGGACAAAACCAAGCAGTCCTCGGGTACCGATGATTCACGCAAAATGGCAGAGAAGCTGGAAACCCTGCGCAACTACGGAAAGGCCAAGAATCTCTGTTTTACCTGCGGTGATCCATGGGCGCGAGGTCACAAATGCCCAGACAAGGTGCCTATTCATGTCATGGAAGAATTGCTTGAGGTCTTGCAACTGGACGACCCCCCTGATCTGCAACACCTCTCGGACTCGAGCTCTGACGAGGAAGTGATGTTGATGTCGGCAGCCCTACAAACGGAGACACGAGTTAAACGACGCACTATGCGTCTACACGGCATGATTGGCAAGCGTCGGATACTGATATTGGTCGACTCAGGTGCGAACTGCTCGTTCGTGGATGCCAAACTTGTGGCTGATCTCAGGTTGACACCCCAGGAGATGGCACCAGCACAATATGTAGTGGCGGGAGGATCCACATTGACAAGCCCGCAATGGATTCCTAAGTTGGTGTGGTGGACACAAGGGCATACATTTCAGCAAGATGTTAAGGTATTACCCTTGGGCTGTTATGATCTGATTGTGGGCGCCGATTGGCTGGAGGAGCACAGCCCTATGTGGATACATTGGCGCAACAGAACAATGCGCTTCACGCATGAAGGGCGACGCATATCTCTGTCGGGAATCAAGGACAATGGCGTTGAATGCAAGCAGATTTCACCAAGGAAAATGAGAGGGTTGCTACGCCGAGGTGCAGTACAACACGGTATTCAGGTCCGTGCAATTCACCAGGAACAGGAACTGCAAGCCCTGACATCGAGCACTACAGCAACGTCGGTACGGCCCTCGGAAATGGACATGCCACCAGGGATTGCGGCTCTTATAGTGGAGTTCCAAGATCTGTTCCAAGCACCTTCAGGTTTTCCGCCTCGACGCCCACAAGATCACAGGATACCACTGGTCGAAGGAGCCCAGCTTGTTAGTGCTCGGCCGTATCGCTATACGCCGCAACGGAAAGATGAGATTCAACGGCAGATTAAAGAGATGCTCAGCCAAGGTTTCATCAGATTGAGAACCAGTCCCTTCGCCTCTCCGGTGCTACTTGTGCGCAAAAAGGATGGCTCCCGGCGTTTTTGCGTCGACTACCGGATGTTGAATGCAATCACGGTCAAAAACAAATACCCCATGCCAATAGTCGATGAGCTCTTGGATGAGTTGGCAGGTGCCTGCTGGTTTACAAAGCTGGACATGCTGTCAGGCTATCATCAGATATGTATGGCCGAAGGGGAAGAGTTCAAGACATCCTTCCGCACCCACCAAGGATTGTATGAGTTTCTGGTTAAGCCGTTCGGGGTCACTGGAGGCCCAAGCACTTTTCAAGGAGTGGTCAACTTCACCTTTGATGATCTGTTGCGCAAAGGGGTGCTCCTCTTTATGGACGACATCTTGGTGCATACCAAAACTCTAGAGGAACATATTAAGTTGCTCAAGGAAGTCTTCAGGAAACTACAGGAGCACCAGTTCGTTATCAAAAGATCTAAATGCGTGTTTGCCCATCAGAAATTGGAGTATCTGGGGCATATTATTGGAGCTGACGGTGTGGCCACAGAGCCATCCAAGGTAGCAACAGTAGCAGCTTGGCCAGTGCCCAACAACTTGAAGCAATTGCGAGGATTCCTCGGGCTCACAGGGTACTACCGCAAATTTATTCAGAATTATGGGATCATCAGCCGCCCTCTAACAGAACTGTTAAAGAAGGGGCTCATCTTCCAATGGACACCGCAGGCGGACAAGGCATTTACCCTGTTGAAACAAGCAATATGATCAGCGCACCTGTGCTAGCAGTTCCAGATTTCTCCAAGACATTTGTCCTTGAGACAGACGCTTGCAAGGATGGAGTAGGCGCAGTCCTGATGCAACAAGGTCACCCATTAGCATATCTGAGTAAGGCACTCTGCCCCAAAAATCAGGCTCTTAGTACATATGAAAAAGAATGCTTGGCATTATTGATGGCAGTGGAAAAGTGGCGCCCGTATCTGCAACATCAACGCTTCATCATCCACACTGATCACCAGGCATTGCGGCACTTATCTGAGCAACGATTGAGCACGAGCATTCAACATAAAGCGTTTGTGAAGCTGATGGGACTAGATTACACCATCCAGTACAAGAAAGGAGTACATAATGCAGCGGCTGACTCATTATCTCGTCGTCCCCAGTTGGAGCCGTTCTTGGCAATCTCTGCTCCAGTACCTGTTTGGTTGGATCAATTGGTCCAGTGTTATGCAGAGGACTCGCAAGCGACAAAACTATTAACTGAATTGGCCATCTCTTCTGACAACAGCCAAGGATTCACCCTATCGCAAGGTGTTCTCCGTTACAAGGGACGAGTGTGGGTTGGAACAAACAAGCTGGCCCAACAACATATCATCAAAATCATGCATGATAGCGCGGTGGGAGGGCACTCAGGTGTACTAGCAACGTATCAACGGATCAGACGCTTATTTGCGTGGCCCAGCCTGAAGAAAACGGTCACTGATTATGTGCAGCACTATGAAGTTTGCCAGCGTGCTAAGGTTGAGCACTGTCGCCAGCCAGGGCTCCTGCAACCCCACGACATTCCACCCCACCCGTGGCATACCTTGAGCTGGGATTTTGTGGAAGGGCTGCCTCGCTCGCAAGGGATGGACGTCGTCTTGGTGGTTATCGACAAGTTAACAAAATATGGCCACTTCATTCCCCTCAAGCATCCGTATACAGCCCAGCAAGTGGCGCAAGTCTTCTTCGATCAGGTTTATCGTCTGCACGGTATGCCTTTCCGTATCATCTTTGATCGTGATCCGATATTTACCAGTTTGTTTTGGCAAGAACTCTTCCGTCTCTCGGATACAATTCTGAATATGAGCTCAGCATGGCATCCGGAGACCAACGGACAAACGGAAAAACTGAACCAATGCATGGAAGCATTTCTGCGGTGCTTTGCTCATGACACACCGGTTCGTTGGGTGCGGTGGCTGCCCTTAGCGGAGCATTGGTACAATACATCCTTCCATACAACAATGGGTCGCTCCCCATTTGAAGCCTTATATGTGTATTCCCCTAGACCATTTGCATTGGAGGCGCCTGCAACCAACCCCGAGGTGGCGGAATTAGCAAGTGAGAGGGCATCCACGCTCGAGCTGCTGCGCCAACATCTGCTCTGAGCGCAGCAGAGGATGAAACGCCAAGCGGACAAGCATCGCAGCGAGAGATCATTTGCAGTGGGCGACAAAGTGTATCTGAAAGTCCAACCTTATTTGCAGAACTCCCTGGCAGCAAGGCGCAACCACAAACTCGCTCTTAAGTACTATGGTCCCTATACAGTGCTGCAAAAGATTGGGGCGGTCTCCTATTGCCTGGAGCTGCCGCCACAGTCCAAGATCCATGACGTTATCCATGTGTCGCAATTGAAGAAATGTCTGCCACCCAATATTGAGGCCATCGTCGAGGACAACACTCCACCTCCAAAGGACCTGCAACTGCTCACTCCCGAGATCATTCTGCAGACCAAGTTGGTACCAATCGGCGGCAAGACCACACCGCGCGTCAAGGTACGTTGGGCAGGCAGGCCAGGCACACACGACACCTGGGAAGACGCGTTCAGGCTGCAACGTCGTTTCCCTGTCCTGGCAACTTGGGGGCAAGTCGCTGCTCAAGGGGTGGGGAATGTCATGTCATGGGCCGGCCCAGGGCGACGGCCCAAAGCGACAAGACGCAACCGAAGGCTGGCAAGAGAATTCGAAGCCCAAGAGAAGGAGAAGCAGAGCACGGCAAGGGAGCGAGCTATATGAAGCGAGAGGAGGAAGACAGAGGCGTCAAGCAACAGAAGGATAACCCAACCACTTTGTTCCCCTAGTATCTTTCCTCCTCCCTCCTTCCCCAATTTGTACCAACCCCAATTGAGAGGGAGAATTCTGTTGTGAGCATAACATGCCCCTCCTTCAATCCAGAGTGTCTCTTCTTTCTTGATGTTGGAGAAAGACGGTGCTAGGCGTCGTGGAGGTGTTCTGCAAGCGTATAGCATTGCGTTCATTTCAAATTTCTTAAGAGACAAGAACGAGGATTGAAGCGGTTGATTTTGAAAAGCTACCATTGTGGACCAAGCCTGACGTGTGGTGAAACTACACTTCAAGATAAAAATCTTGGTACTCATACTAAAAAGGTTGTGTGCACCGCTAGTTGGTGCAGAGGCCGGGAAGTAAAATTCTCTCCCAAATTTTTAGACTTGGGAGGTCCTCGATCCACTTCTTCCGTGAGCCCGCGCCGTGCAGCCTCCCCTCAGCGCCGTCAATCGACGCCATCGAGCTTGCCTGTGCGGCTGACGACGACGGCGGGGCTTCATTCCTGTAGATTTGGAAGACAGCGCAGCGAAGGTGGACGCCATGAAGGAGGAAAATGTAGCGGTTGCGCCTGTTTCTACTTGGGAAACGACCTATGATCTTCATCCTTGATGGCATTGCCACCAAGACCCAACTTAGCGCCATCCCCCACACTGTCGAAGCGCTGCCTATGTTCGTGTCCAGACGTAACGAATTTGGTTGCGCGTGTTTGGCAGTGCCGGACGAGGATGACCGCCCAACGATTGATCCATGGTTGCGGCATCTACTAGATGGCGGTTACTGTAGGGCGTCGCCCATTCAATCCGACGTCAAGGGCGATGTTGGCCGGTGATCAGACCGGTGCGGAAATTCTCGCATCAGATGGTTCGTCGTCTATGTCTCTCTGGGCAATGCCTGTCAACGGTCAGGTCCTTCCCTTTTGGTATGATTTGCTTCAACAGGCGAGTACGACAGGGCTAGCGGTTGTGCGTGGTTATGTCGTCTAATGCAGATCAGCCACAGAATGCCACTTTGTGTGGACAGTGTGACACCTCCGGAGCGTCCCGAACTTGGAATTTCAGCGGCTGCAATGTCCTTCATCTCTATCAAAACTTCGTCGTGAAGTTACTAGTGCCTCTTGCGCATATGCAACTGTGGGGATTGTGGCAAGTGGAGGAAACAACACATGACTTTGATTGGGTGGTGCTTCTCTGAGTACCCAGTCTCAAGTTTCAGGGTGAAAATCCTATGTGTCACTCTAGTGTGTTATACCTGGCAATGTCGGCGTTCTATGCGTCGTTACCTTAGCAAAGTCATTTCTTGAAGTTTGCTCAGGCTTGATCTTCAGGGTGAAAACCCACGATCTGACCTTCGATAGTTGGATCTAGCGATGGCCGCGTCGTTCCCTTTCTGGAGGCGTCGTTTTTGGAGAACATTTTCTTGTAAGTCTTGTGTTGTCATGATATGGTTAGTGCCGATGATCGCGACTATCATTGTTTTCATCGGTTTTCTTTCGTTCATGGGCATTGCTCCTTGCCGGCGCGATCTTTTCTGTATATGCGTTTATGTTGGCTGTGTGTATCCTAATTATGCAGAGGTTGGGTGTGCACTCATGATGATTGTATCCCTCGATGCTACGATATGAGTCAATAAGAACGGTCTTTATCGAAGAAAAATGTGAGCGTGGAGGATGCTACCCTGGTGTGATTGGTGGCACCTTATGAGTGACAAAATTTTATTAGAAAAAAAATCTCAGCTGTTCAGGAGTATATGATTATATTTTTGAAAATACAGATATACGACGATAATAAAATTCAATAACTATGAATTATCAGTTTTATTTTTCATATTGTTAATCCAAATATTCTTCTTTCACACAAACAAAGTATTAAAATTTATTACAACCAATTTCCGCAGCAACACAGGAGCTATTATATCTAGTTGCCTAGACATTATTCATTAATTGAGATACTTGAAGTCTTGCAACACGGAAGACAGTAAAAAGCAGAGATCTTATTCTTGGATGCATATGGTTTATTGGCTAGTCCCAACAAGAGCCATGATGAAGGTCTTGAAGTCACCGGAGGTTTCCTTGGCGATGGCTTGCTCCAAGGCAACCGACGCCCTCCTGTGGAACTCGTCTTTGATGGCCCTGAGGTCCTTCTCCGCGTGCATCACCACCACCCGGAGCAGGCTCTCCTCGTCGGTCCCCGACTTGTGCATCGCGTTCCTCAGGACCTTGGCGAAGTACTTGTCCGTGTCGGCGATGCACCTCGCCGCGGTCCGCAGCACGCGCGCGTAGCCCGTCGGATCGGACCCATGCAGCAGGGCCTAGCCGATGGATGATACAGATGGCATTATATATTGACCACATCATCGCCTAATAAATTGATCCAAAGCCTGAAGAAATTTAGCAGATTTTTGGTTATGTATGGGCGGTGACCGGACCTTGGTGACGGTGGTGCCGTGCTCATCTCTGAAGCAGTTGAACGTGGCGCCGAGCTGGGCTCTGCTCCTGGTGCCCAGGACCCTAATGAGCTCCCCGTGGTCCGCCGTGACGCCGTTCTTCACGTCCGCTTGAATGATCTTCGCCTCCGATCTCGCCAGCCCGCCGTTCACCTCGTCGCCGTCGTACCTGTAGGTGCTCACCAGGGCGACCAAGAGCTGAACACAGCAGGGACAGGGATCGCCATTAGTTTGGGGAACAGAGCTTTCCCTTGTCGCGTGCTCTAGTGACAACCAGATATCATACGTTACGGAGGTTTCCCGTGGCACCAGCGGCGACGTCTTCCTCCAGCGAGCGCTTGTAGATGGCGTGGTAGGCCTGCTTCACTTCCAGGAGCTCGGCGGGCGAGTTGGCGCACGCGATCTCCACGATCACGGGGTACTCCTCGTCGATGCACTTCGTGGCGGCGTTGGCGATCACGGCCTGCCTCTCCGTGGGGTCGAGTACCCAGTAGCCCATCGCTGTCTGTAGTCACCAAGATCACTCGCTGGTTCATTAGAAGAAGAAAGGGAGATTCTGAAAATGTGTGGTCACCTGAAGATCGCCGGAAAGTTCAGACTGGAGCCGGTCGGTGAGGAGCTCGTTGTACTTCTCTTCGTACGCCTGCCGGATCAGCTTCCTCTGGGCCGCGTCCCGGTGAGCTAGTATGTAGATCACTGCCTGCTCGTCGGTGCCCCATCCTGAACCACAAAAATGTTGCAAAAATCACTACACATATTGCGAGGTTATGACCAAGATTCAGGACCTATGCACTAGAATAAATCGATGAACCGAAACAGCGAGGTAAATTCCGGGGATAATATAACCTTGGAAGGCCTTCATGAGCGCCTCAGCATCTTCAACCGGAGAAGGGACAACTTGAGGAACTGTGATCGTGGTCATCGCTCTCGTTCTTCTCCTGCAAATCTGATTTTCATGAGCACGCATACTCTGTTGGCATTTATACGGAGGCGAACTCTGAAACCACCAAAATAAAAGTTAGTGAGCATAAAAACTATGGGTGAAACCGATTGGTAATTCAACGGTTCCTGTTGGCTTACTGAGTCTTAAAAACCATTTAAAACTGTGTGTTACAGCTATAGCTGGTCTTTGCGGTTCTGGAAAGGAAAAAAGAAACTCGAAAGAGCAAACTAACCCTTCTCAATGCTTCGTGGTGTATAAGAATAGGACAATCTGATGTGACAAAACAATTAAGGAGAAAGAGCACTTTCATGACCCAGCAGAAATGATGCCAAGCACGCGGATCTATGCAAAACACTAATGAGAGAGTTTGATTGCCGAACAAGAAGCTAAGCACATATGGTCCTATGCATTGAGGAGTTTAGTTGGTGAGCTTTTTCATGCATTTAGTATCTCATTTTTCAACAAAGAAACCATGGTAACGGCCGGGAGGGAACCCTACAACACTTTTCCATTTTTTTTCTAGGGAGAATCCTACAGAGCTTATTATATAAATAAAATACCATAGAAAACTATCCTATTACACAAATTTTTACAGAAAGTATATTTACAAGATAAGATTTTTCTCAACAACCGTGGAAGGGTAGAAAATTGTCAACGCCAGATTTGGCCGTGCAAAAAAAAAAGGCAACCGCTAAAGGAATTGCCTCAAATTTCCTACTCTTGTGAACTGACTGGCTCTCACATGGTTCGCTTCTTGTGATGGGACCAGCCCATTCGGATTCAAGTTCCTTGTTTTCTTCCATTGATTTATTTCAACTTTTTTGAGGATGTTCGTTCCGTACGAGACTACATTCCCGTACGTCGACTATGTGAGGCTTGTGGTGATTTCATGAATCTGAAGATATACTGGCTCAGTCACTCTAAAGGCTCATAGAGAAAGGATGTGAGTGTATATGAGTATCTCCGTTTATACTTTATTTGTGAAAGAAATGAACTTCCCTACTCCCGTGAGACCCTTCGTGTGTGTCCCCTCCTCTCCCTCCCACCACCTCGCTAGTCACCACTTGGCGGCAGCTGTGACCCATGTAGAGCCCTTCCTTCTCAAGTCTAGTAGATATGATACTACCATGTAGCCCTATATATAGACCATGAAGAATATAGCTTCCAGTTGAGGTTCTCGGTTCCGATGTGGAAGACCTAGTTTTCTCATGCCGACGTTATAGTATCCAGGCCTCGTCCGATGGTCGCGCGTGTCAACCCCCTCCGGTGAGCAAAGGGAGCAAGTGATTGCCTCGCTTCCTATGGAAACCATGTCACCCATGATGAGTGACCAATCATTATGTATTGGGAGGGGGTGTTAAATAAATGATTTTCAATTTAGTTGCCAATTTTAAACTATGGTTGAAGGAAGTAACCATGGAAGCAAAACTTGCCAAAAGTACAAGAGCTACAATGAGGGATTAAGTAAAAACAAAGATGCATTCCGAGGTTCGAATAGTTGGCATTGTATGAGATTATGATTGCACGATGTATTGCTCTCGTGCATAGGCACGTATATATGATGTACAAAAGTGGGCCACAGACCTCAACTATACAAGAAACTAGGAGGCGGGCCCGATACACAATATGCACATAACACATATACTCAACACCCCCCGCAGTCGAAGCGGCACCGCGACTGATGCAAAGACTGGACCGGAACTTCTCAAATGACGCCGTAGGCAAGCCCTTGGTCATGATATCTGCAAATTGTTGGGAAGTAGGGACGTGTAAAACATGAATATGGCCAAGGGCCACTTGTTCCCGAACAAAATGAATATCCAACTCAATATGCTTGGTCCGTCGATGATGCACCGGGTTAGCGGAGAGGTAGACCGCCGAGACATTGTCGCAGTATACCACCGTGGCATGGTCAACAAGGCAAGAGAGCTCCTGAAGCAGCTGGCAAAGCCACGAACACTCGGCGACGTGGTTTGCCACTGCATGATACTCAGCCTCAGCACTGGAACGAGAGACCGTAGGTTGCCGCTTGGACGACCATGCGATGAGTGAGGGTCCAAGGTAGACACAATAGCCCGAAGTGGAGCGACGAGTATCAGGGCAGCCCGCCCAGTCTGCATCAGAGTAGGCAGTGAGGGCGGTGTCGGCGGAGGCGTGAAGCGTGACGCCAAGATCCATAGTGCCACAGATATAGCGGAGAATCCGCTTGACGGCAGCCTAATGAACGTCGCGAGGAGCATGCATATGAAGACACACCTGCTGCACGGCATACTGGATCTCCGGTCGAGTGAGAGTGAGGTACTGGAGAGCACCAACGATAGACTGATGGAAAGTAGCATCCGAAGCAGGAGAACCATCCGTGGCAGAAAGCTTGGCCTTCGTATCAACAGGCGTAGCGGCGGGCTTGCAGTTAAGCATGCCAGCGCGCTCGAGGAGCTCATGAGCGTACTTCCGCTGATGAAGGAAGAAGCCATCCGGATGGCACACCACCTCGACACCGAGGAAGTAGTGCAAAGGACCCAAGTCCTTGATGGCGAACTCAACGCGAAGACGAGTCGTGAGCCGACTGAGGAGACCAGCCGTACATGCCGTCAGGATGATGTCGTCGACATAGAGCAGCAAGTAGGCCGTGTCAGAGCCCTGATGATAGATGAAGAGCGAGGCGTCCGAGCGGGTAGAGCGGAACCCAAGCTGGTGGAGAAACGCCGCAATGCACTGGTACCAAGCATGCGGAGCCTGCTTGAGTCCGTACAAGGACCGCGAAAGCAGGCACACGTGGTCGGAAAGCGCTGGGTCAACAAACCCGATGGGCTGCTGGCAAAAGACCTGCTCCTCGAGGTGACCATGGAGGAAGGCGTTGGAGACATCCATCTGGTGCACCGGCCAAGCACGGGAGACCGTAAGGTGGAGAACCGTGCGTATCGTGCCGGGCTTGACGACCGGAGCAAAGTTGTCGGCGAAGTCGATGCCAGCACGCTGTCGGAAGCCACGAACGACCCAACGCGCTTTGTAGCGATCAAGGGTACCATCAGGACGGAGCTTGTGTTTAAAGACCCACTTCCCGGTAATCACGTTGGCGTGCCGGGGAACAAGCTGCCACATCCGGTTGCGCAATGATACGTCTCCAACGTATCTATAACTTTTGATTGCTCCATGCTATATTATCTACTGTTTTGGACACTATTGGGCTTTATTATCCACTTTTATATTATTTTTGGGACTAACCTATTAACCGGAGGCCCAGCCCAGAATTGCTGTTTTTTGCCTGTTTTAGGGTTTCGAAGAAAAGGAATACCAAACGGACTCCAAACGGAATGAAACCTTCGGGAATGTGATTTTCTCATCGAATAAGACCCAGAAGACTTGGACCCTACGTCAAGGCACGAAACAGGAGGCCGGAAGGCGCGCCCTCCACCCTCGTGGGCCCCCTGTTGCTCCACCGACGTACTCATTCCTCCTATATATATCCACGTACCCCCAAACGATCAGATACAGAGCCAAAACCCTAATTCCACCGCCGTAACTTTCTGTATCCACGAGATCCCATCTTGGGGCCTGTTCCGGAGCTCCGCCGAAGGGGGCATCGATCACGGAGGGCTTCTACATCAACACCATAGCCTCTCCGATGAAGTGTGAGTAGTTTACCTCAGACCTACGGGTCCATAGTTATTAGATAGATGGCTTCTTCTCTCTTTTTGGATCTCAATACAATGTTCTACCCCTCTCTTGTGGAGAACCATTCGTTGTAATCTTCTTTTTGCGGTGTGTTTGTTGAGACCGATGAATTATGGGTTTAGGATCAAGTCTATCTATGAATAATATTCGAATCTTCTTTGAATTCTTTTATGTATGATTGGTTATCTTTGCAAGTCTCTTCGAATTATCAGTTTGGTTTGGCCTACTAGATTGATCTTTCTTGCAATGGGAGAAGTGCTTAGCTTTGGGTTCAATCTTGCGGTGTCCTTTCTCGGTGACAGTAAGGGCAGCAAGGCACGTATTGTATTGTTGCCATCGAGAATAACAAGATGGGGTTTTCTTCATATTGCATGAGTCTATCCCTCTACATCATGTCATCTTGCTTAAGGTGTTACTCTGTTTTTAACTTAATACTCTAGATGCATGCTGGATAGCGGTCGATGAGTGGAGTAATAGTAGTAGATGCAGGCAAGAGTCGGTCTACTTGTCTCGGACGTGATGCCTATATACATGATCATGCCTAGATATTCTCATAACTATGCTCAATTCTGTTAATTGCTCAACAGTAATTTGTTCACCCACCGTAGAATACTTATTCTCTCGAGAGAAGCCACTAGTGAAACCTATGGCCCCTGGTTCTATCTTTATCATATTGATCTCCTACTACTTTGTTATTTACTTTGCCTTTATTTTACTTTGCATCTTTATCATAAAAATACCAAAAATATTATCTTTATCATATCTATCAGATCTCACTCTCGTAAGTGGCCCTATAGGGATTGACAACCCCTATTTGCGTTGGTTGCGAGGATTTATTTGTTTTGTGCAGGTACGAGGGACTCGCGCGTAGCCTCCTACTGGATTGATACCTTGGTTCTCAAAAACTGAGGGAAATACTTACGCTACTTTGCTGCATCATCCCTTCCTCTTCGGGGAAACCAACGCAGTGCTCAAGAGGTAGCACGCAACAGGGTGTCAAACTCCTCTTGCATCGCAGCCATCCAGAGAGGTCACGAAGAGCGCCTCGAACGGAGGACGGCAATGGCGACGGCTCAGAGGTGGACGCCGCATGAACGTAGTCATCCGAGGCGTAGCGCGAGCTCGGGCGAAAAACACCCGTACGGGCGCGGGTGACCGGACCGGCCGGGGGCGCCGAGGGGGCCGCGGGGGCCACGGGCGCCAACATCGGGGGCACCAGGGGCGCCGTGGGCGCCGAAGGAGCCGCGTGCGCCAACATCGGGGGCGTCAGTGCCGCGACTGTAGGAGGCGCCGCATGCGGGGGGGGGGGCACCTCAAAGCCAGGGGCGGGCCAAGAGAGACGCGTGAGCGCCCTGGGAGAGGCGTCGAGGAGCCCGCATCACCAGCGGCGGGAGGAACAGCCGGAGGTACCTGGTGAAATGGAAACACATGCTCATCAAAATAAACGTGCCGGGAAGTGAACACACGGTGGGAGACGGGATCGTAGCACCGATATCCCTTGGAGTTGGAGGGGTAGCCGATGAAGATGCAAGTGATAGATCGAGGTGCAAGCTTGTGAGAAGCAGTGTCGGCAGTGCTGGGATAGGAAAGGCACCCAAAAATACGCAAGTCGTGATAAGACGGGGGGGGGCATACTGACGAAGCTATGTACCTAGGATAGGGTCATGGACCTGTCCAAACTGCCCTACCCAAGGACATCTCTAGAAGAAATCACCTTTCAATCGACTTGGAGGTGTTCCACTCGACAGACTCGAAGACACTCAACCAAGAAGCGATCACTCGACCAAGACCAAACCACTCGACGGCCAGGAGACCTAAAGGCACTCCGCATGCTAACGGTCGGTTATTAAGTAGCCTTTATGGTCATCATAGCACTTTATTAGGGGCGTTACCAGTAACGCCCCTAATAAACCATACACGCATAATCCAGTCGACCGCCTCCGGGCTCCGAGACGTAGGGCTATTACTTCCTCTGAGAAGGGCCTGAACTCGTAAACCTCGTGTGCTTACAACTTCTCCATAGCTAAGATCTTGCCTCTCCATACTTACCCCCCTACATTACTGTCAGACTTAGAACCACGACAGTTGGCGCCCACCTTGGGGCAGGTGTTTTAGCGATTTGTTGGAGGAGTTGCGATCTTTTCCGATCCGAATCATCATGGTTTCCGGCGGAGTTTTGGTGGAGGGCCGCAAGATCCGTCTCGGCGCGCTCACGTTCATCGCCGACGACTCCGCTTGGCTTCAGGAGGCTCCGCTCGACGTGGACGCGCTCCCTGTCCGCGGGGCGACGCACTTTCGCGCGTGCGTCCGCGGCATCCTTTTGCGGCAACCGTCGACCCACTATCGGTCGGCTCCTGTGCTGTCTTCCCTTCCTGTTTCCCGCCGGCACAAGCGCTCCGGTCGGTCGAGACTTCAGGGGTGGGTGAGACACGCGGTGGCATGCCAGTCGGCCACCCCTCAAGTCGCGGCGATCGAGCCCGACGAATCCCTCTACGGCTTGTTCGATCTGTCGACTGGCTCTAGAGAGACCGCCTCCGAGTGCGACAACAGTGATCCGGCGGCGGAGGTTCTGATGGTCGATAGACCGCCCAGTCCTCCCGGTTTTCCCCGCACCGACGGAGGCGCGGGTGGAGGCGACCCGTCGCGTCCCCATGAGGAATATCTCCCCGAGCCTCTCACGTCGTTGCAGAGAGAAGAACTTCGTCGCCGGAACATGGATGCGCTGCACACTCCTATCGTCGGAGAAACCCCCGAGGATCGTGCCTTGGAGGACGCGCGCCTGGCAAACTTGGACGAGCGCACTCGACTGGAGAACCTCCAGCGAGCACTCGACGAGCGTGCGCGACAATGGATTCCCGAATCCAGTCGACGTCAGCTCTTCCCGCCCCCGCAGGTATATCGAACTCCGATTCAGAATTTAGCGGCTGCAGCCCGTATAGCAGAGTCGATTCAGCCTTCCCAGTCGAAGGCTGGCAGAGGCTTGCTGCAGATTAGAGCGTTACTCCGGGCAGCAGGAGACCAGAATTTCGCTGTTTCTCAGTGGTGGAACAGGATTCACAGCAGATCCGTTGCTGCAGACATAGTCCAGTCGGCTCATAGCCCAAGATCGCCCCCGAGGCGTGAGGGACGTGGGGATCGGCGTAATCAGTACGGGAACCGTGAGCAATATGATCACCGATTCGATCGTGATGATCGACGTCGAGTGCCCACCCCTCCCCCGAGGAGCGGGTCGTATGCGCCTCGACAGCAGGATGACAGGCGTCCTCGTAGTGTTGGGCGAAGGATTTCAGTCGACTCCAGGGAGCCAGGCTTTGATGCGAGATCCATTCTCGTTCAAGGTTTGGTCGACAGGAATAGAGCTCACCGAGAAGGTCACGACAGAGATGCACCTACCAGCAGTAGAGCACATGTTTCGGGGCCAGAGTGCTTTAGTAGAGCCATTAGGGCCGCTGTGATTCCTCCCAACTTCAGGTTGGCGACTGGAGTCAGCAAGTTCACTGGTGAGTCCAAGCCCGATACTTGGCTTGAAGACTACCGAGTGGCCATCCAGATTGGCGGCGGCAATGATGAAGTGGCCATGAAGCACCTGCCTCTCATGTTGGAGGGTTCGGCCAGAGCATGGCTGAACCAGTTAGCACCCAGCAGCATTTACACTTGGGAAGATCTCGCCCGAGTGTTTGTCACCACATTTGAAGGAACATGCAAGCGACCGGCAGGGCTGACTGAACTGCGGTCTTGCGTGCAAAAGCCGAATGAAACTTTGAGGGATTACATCCAGAGATGGATCACGTTACATCACACGGTAGAGAATCTGCCTGACCACCAAGCAGTCTGTGCCTTCAAAAAAGGCGTCAAGTACAGAGAACTGAATCTGAAATTCTGTCGGACCGGAGATATGTCTTTGAATCGGATGATGGAGATTGCCACCAAGTACGCTAATGGTGAAGATGAGGATCGACTCAGGAGTGGCAAGCTCAAGTCAGTCGCTCAAGAAACCGGAGGAAATTCCAATCGGAAACAGAAGCGGAAAGCCGAGCCAGCTGCTCCTGGGGAAGCCTTGGCTGTAACCCAAGGAAAGTTTAAAGGGAAACCCAAAGGACCTTGGAACCCCAAGAAAATTAAAGACCAGGATGGAAATGATGTGTTGGATTTGCCATGTCTCGTCCACACCAAGAAAGATGAAGAGGGTAATTTCATTTACCCAAAACATACCACTCGACAGTGCCGACTCTTGATCTAGCAGTTCCAGGGCAAGCAGCCCAAAGATAAGGAAAAGGAGTCGGACAAAGTTGAGGACAAGGAAGATAGTGACGATGGATACCCTCAGGTCAATTCCACCCTGATGATTTTTGCTGATGTTGAAAGCAAAAGTCGACTGAAAGTTATCAACCGAGAGGTGAATATAGTTGCTCCGGCGACACCCAGTTATCTGAAGTGGTCTCAGACTGCCATAACATTCGACCGGTCCGATCACCCAACGCACATCGCCACCCCTGGGAGGCAAGCTTTGGTGGTCGACCCAGTTGTTGAAGGCACTCGACTGACCAATGTCTTGATGGATGGTGGCAGTGGTTTGAACATATTATATGCTGAGACGTTGAAAGGTATGGGCATTCCGATGTCCAGACTCAGTACCAGCAACATGAGTTTCCATGGAGTCATTCCTGGGAAGACGGCTGAATCACTCGGCCAGATTGCTCTTGATGTGGTTTTCGGTGATTCCAAGAATTACCGCAAAGAAAAGTTGACGTTTGAAGTTGTAGACTTCCAGAGTGCCTATCACGCTATTTTGGGCAGGCCGGCTTATGCACGCTTCATGGCCCGACCATGTTATGTGTATCTCAAACTGAAGATGCCTGGCCCCAAAGGTGTGATCACTATCACGGGCAATCGGAAGAAAGCGGAAGAATGTTTTCAGAAAGGTTCAAAGATCGCTGATGCTCAGATGGCAGTGGTGGAGCTGCAGGAATACCAGAAGACTGCAGACCCGAGTGATTTGTTGCGAGCCAAGAAGCCCGCTACAGAATCAACTTTTCAGTCGTCTGGCGAAACGAAGACAGCTCACATCCACCCGACCGATCCCAGCGCTGCTCCAACTCATATCTCAACAACACTCAACTCCAAATAGGAAGAAGCGCTCATCCAATTCCTCCGTGAGAACTGAGACATTTTCGCATGGAAGCCTTCTGACATGCCGGGTGTTCCCAGGGAGCTGGCTGAGCACCGCCTAAGAGTCGACTCAAAAGTAAAACCTGTCAAGGAACATCTCCGACGGTCCGCCGTCCAGAAGAGAAAGGCTATTGGCGAGGAGGTGGCTCGGCTCTTAGCAGCGGAGTTCATCCGAGAAATCTACCACTCCGAGTGGCTCGCCAACGTTGTCATGGTCCCCAAGAAGGACATGTCACTTCACATGTGCATTGACTTTAAACATATCAATCGGGCCTGCCCGAAAGATCATTTTCCTCTCCCCCGCATCGATCAGATAGTCGACTCGACTGCGGGATGTGAGCGACTGTCTTTTTTAGACGCCTACTCCGGGTACCATCAGATCCGTCTGTATGGACCTGACGAGATCAAAACAGCTTTCATCACTCCATTCGGGTGCTTCTGTTATATTACCATGCCGTTCGGCCTCAAGAATGCCGGAGCCACATTCATGAGGATGATTCAGAAGTGTTTGCTCACTCAAATCAGTCGGAATGTGGAAGCGTACATGGATGACATTGTGGTCAAGTCACGGAAGGGTTCCGACCTGCTGGCTGACCTTGCTGAAACCTTTGCCAACCTCAGGAGGTATGATATCAAGCTTAATCCATCAAAGTGCACATTCGGAGTTTCTGGCGGAAAATTACTCGGTTTTCTCGTTTCCGAACAGGGAATCGACGCCAATCCAGAAAAGGTCGGTACTATACTCCGAATGAAAATTCATGTGCCAGTGCACGACGTCCAGAAGCTTACTGGTTGCTTGGCCGCTTTAAGTCGATTCATATCTCGTATCGGTGAAAAGGCATTGCCTCTTTACCGATTGATGAAGAAGTCCGACAAGTTCGAGTGGACTCCCGAAGCTGATGCAGCGTTTGCAGAGCTCAAAGCTCTGCTCTCCACCCAGCCGGTGCTTGCTGCCCCGATCAACAAGGAGCCTTTGCTGCTTTACATCGCAGCCACGGGACAAGTCGTCAGTACGGTACTTACGGTCGAGCGGGAAGAAGAAGGAAAAGCCTTCAAAGTTCAGCGCCCAGTATATTATATTTCTGAAGTTTTGACCCCGTCGAAGCAAAGATATCCTCATTATCAGAAGGTTGTATATGGGATTTATATGACCACAAAGAAAGTTGCTCACTACTTCTCTGATCATTCCATTACAGTCGTCAGCGACGCTCCATTATCAGAGATCCTGCACAACAGAGATGCAACTGGTCGAGTGGCAAAATGGTTGATTGAACTCCTTCCTCTAGATATCAAGTTCGAGGCAAAGAAAGCTATCAAGTCCCAGGCAATAGCAGATTTTGTCGCCGAGTGGATTGAACAGCAACTGCCGACTCAGGTTCACTCGGAGCATTGGACCATGTTCTTCGATGGTTCCAAAATGCTGAATGGTTCCGGTGCCGAGGTGGTGTTGGTCTCCCCCCGAGGAGATAAGCTCAGATATGTTCTTCAAATCCACTTTGATTCCTCCAATAACGAGGCGGAATATGAAGCACTTTTATATGGGTTGGGCATGGCCATTTCACTCAGCGTCCGACGCCTCATGGTCTATGGCGACTCAGATTTGGTGGTTAATTAGGTGATGAAGGAATGGGACGTCAGAAGTCCAGCCATGACTGGTTATTGCAATGCAGTGAGAAAGCTGGAGAAGAAATTCGAGGGGTTAGAGCTTCATCACATACCCCGACTGAAAAATCAAGCAGCTGATGATTTGGCAAAAATAGGTTCCAAAAGAGAAGCCATTCCCAGCAATGTGTTTTTGGAACACATCCACACACCATCAGTTCGGGAGGATCCCTTCACTGAAGAGGCCCCGCAGCCAAAAAGTGCCACGGATCCGACTGAAGTTGAAGTTCCAGCTGTGGTCGACCTGACCATGGAAGTCTTGGTCATCACTCCCGACTGGACAGTACCGTACATCGCGTACATCCTAAGGAAATAACTCCCAGAGGACGAAGAAGAGGCCCGACAGATCGTCCGTCGATCCAAGGCCTTTACAGTCATAAAGGGACAGTTGTATAGAGAAAGCGCGACTGGAGTCAGTCAGAAGTGTATAACACTAGAAGAAGGTCAGATGATCCTTGACGATATCCACTCGGGGACCTATGGTCATCATGCGTCCTCTCGAACCATTGTGGCTAAAGCATACCGAGCGGGATTTTACTGGCGAAAGGCCAATGAAATGGAAAAAGAGATAGTCGACAAATGTGAAGGATGTCAGTATTACTCCAATATGTTGCACAAGCCCGCGTTAGCTCTGAAAACTATTCCACTTGTCTGGCCCTTCGCTGTTTGGGGGCTGGACATGGTTGGACCACTGAAAACGGGCAGGAGCGGCTTCACTCATGTGCTAGTAGCAGTCGACAAGTTCACCAAATGGATTGAAGCTAAGCCTATCAAGAATCTTGATGCATGCACTGCTATCAGTTTCATCAGAGAGTTGATATTCAGATATGGAGTTCCACATAGCATCATCACTGACAATGGGTCAAACTTCGATTTCCGACAAATTCAGGGCCTTTTGCGCCTCTCAGGGCACACGAGTCGACTATGCTTCGGTCGCTCATCCTCAGTCGAATGGACAGGCGGAAAGAGCAAACGACCTAATTCTCAAAGGACTGAAACCTCGATTGATGCGCGATCTCAAGCACGCAGCAGGTGCATGGGTCGACGAGCTTCCATCGGTTCTTTGGGGATTGAGGACGACCCCGAACCGATCGACCGGAAGAACCCCATTCTTTCTGGTCTACGGAGCCGAAGCAGTCTTGCCGAGTGACATGCTTCACAACGCCCCTCGAGTCGAGCTCTACTCTGAAGAAGAAGCAGAACAAGCCCGGCAGGACGCAGTCGACCTCCTGGAAGAAGAAAGAGAAATGGCCATGATCCGATCGACCATCTATCAGCAAGACTTGCGTCGATTCCATGCCAGAAATGTGAAGAGTCGAGCCTTCCAAGAAGGAGACTTAGTCCTCCGCGTGGATCAGCAAAAACCACACAAACTCGCTCCTACTTGGGAAGGCCCCTTCATAGTCACCAGAGTCCTCCACAATGGAGCGTACCACCTCTACAATGTCGATCGCTAGATTGATGAGCCACGAGCCTGGAATGCGGAGCTACTCCGCCCCTTTTATACTTGAATTCTCACTTGGATGAGATGTAATAAGAAAAAACTCCTGTAGTTTATTTATCAAAGACAAGAGCGTTATAATTTTCCCAATGATTGTTATTGTTTTTTGTTTGCGTAAGAAATCCCCCAGTGGGTGGCTTAGCTGCGAATCCGCCTAAGTTTGTAAAAATAATTTCCTACCGAGTGGTGAGCCAGCCTCCCACTCGGGGGCTTAGCTGCGAACCCGTTTCGCCTAAGTATTTAAAAATCCTACCGAGTGGAGAGAAATCCTCCCACTCGGGGGGCTTAGCTGCAGTCCAGTACTCGCCTAAGTTCTCTCACTCGGAGACTTAGCTGCAGTCCGGCACTCGCCTAAGTTTGAAAAAATCCTACCGAATGGGAGCAACCCTCCCACTCGGGGGCTTAGCTACAGTCCAGTACTCGCCTAAGTTTTCTCACTCGGAGACTTAGCTGCAGTCCGGCACTCGCCTAAGTTTGAAAAAATCCTACCGAGTGGAGAGCAACCCTCCCACTCGGGGGCTTAGCTGCAGTCTAGTACTCGCCTAAGTTTTCTCACTCGGAGACTTAGCTGCAGTCCAGCACTCGCCTAAGTTTGAAAAAATCCTACCGAGTGGAGAGCAATCCTCCCATTCGGGGGCTTAGCTGCAGTCCAGTACTCGCCTAAGTTTTCTCACTCGGAGACTTAGCTGTAGTCCAGCACTCGCCTAAGTTTGAAAAAATCCTACCGAGTGGAGAGCAATCCTCCCACTCGGGGGCTTAGCTGCAGTCCAGTACTCGCCTAAGTTTTCTCACTCGGAGACTTAGCTGCAGTCCAGCACTCGCCTAAGTTTGAAAAAATCCTACCGAGTGGAGAGCAATCCTCCCACTCGGGGGCTTAGCTGCAGTCCAGTACTCGCCTAAGTTTTCTCACTCGGAGACTTAGCTGCAGTCCGGCACTCGCCTAAGTTTGAAAAAAATCCTACCGAGTGGAGAGCAACCCTCCCACTCGGGGGCTTAGCTGCAGTCCAGTACTCGCCTAAGTTTTCTCACTCGGAGACTTAGCTGCAGTCCGGCACTCGCCTAAGTTTGAAAAAAAATCCTACCGAGTGGAGAGCAACCCTCCCACTTGGGGGCTTAGCTACAGTCCAGTACTCGCCTAGGTTTTCTCACTCAGAGACTTAGCTGCAGTCCGGCACTCGCCTAAGTTTGAAAAATCCTACCGAGTGGAGAGCAAACCTCCCACTCGGGGGCTTAGCTGCAGTCCAGTACTCGCCTAAGTACGAAACACATCTCAATCCTCAAGGACGACGAGGTGCAGGTCGACTGCCGCCTCCTCCTTAGGAGCTTCGCCACAAATACAACGTGCGCTCCATCCCACTCCGCAAGGACGACGAGGTGCAGGACTACTGCCACCTTCTCTTGAGGAGCTTCGCCGACCCGCAAGGGCAACGAGGCGCAGGTCGACTGCTTCCTTCTCCTTCGGAGCTACGCTACAAATACAAAAGTTGTCTCGAATGAAGAACGAGTTCACTCGACAGGGGATTCATGAAGATATTCAACGATAAACCAAGTTAAGATAAATCCTAAAGGTTCCAGACCACAAATCGAAGTGCTCGGGCATTCAGCCCGAAAGAGTTTAACGGTTACAAAAACCACTTGGCATTCTGAGGCAAATTTAAGGTGAGGCATAAAAGTTTGTTCACTCCGCGGGAGGAGGACTAGCAAGCTCGACGAACTCGTCTAAGTCGACGCCGTCGGCGATCCGAGTGGCTGCAGCGATGAAAGTCTTCATAAAAGATCGGAAGTCATGCTTCTGGGTGTTGGCGACCTTGATTGCTGCCAGCTTATCTTGTCGCACCTCCTTGCAATGGACGCGAACCAGAGACAGAGCCACATCAGCGCCACACCGGGCAGAAGACTTCTTCCACTCCTGCACTCGGTCAGGGATTTCGTTAAGTCGAGTCATCAGCGACTCAAGATCATTTTGGAGCGTGGCCTCTGGCCAAAGTGCCGGGTTGATCCATGACATGGCGACCTTCAGTCGAGCCAAGTAGTCCACGACACCGTCGACGCGGGATTCCAGTCGGAGCAGATTCATGGCAGTTTCATCTTTCACAGGAGAATTGATTGGATCCAAACCTGGTTCGATCCGCCCAGTCTCCTCCTCGAAGTCTTGGCAAAACTCTGCATTCACGATCCAAGGATAAGTCAATTTTCATACGCTGAGTCGACACAAAAAAAATCAGTCGGAACAAAATGTGCACCTTCAAGCTTGAGGAACAACTTCTTGGCAAGGCTCCTCAGATAGCTCTCCAGATCGTCCCTCCTGCGAGCGATGCCTTCCATCTTCTCGCACAGGTTGAGGTTCTCCTTCTTCCAGCGTGAGCACTCCTTGTTGGCTTCGTTCAGAGAAGATTTCAGCTTGGTATTCTCTTCTTCCAACTGGCCGACCGAAGCCAGTTTCTGTTCAGCCAGAGCGGTCCTGTCGTCAGCCTCCTTTCGAGCAGCAACCAAATCCTGATCCTTCTTCACCAGAGCTTCTCTCAGTTTTTCTGCAAAGAAATGATGATTGATTCAGAAAGAGCAGAAGGGTACTCAAGCCCAAGACAGACCAGTCGACAAACTCGTCTTACCAGTGGCGCCGTCCTTGACCTTTTGCAGCTCTGTCTTGGCCAGCTCCAAGTCAAGGTTCAGTTGAATCTGCTGTTTCTCCAAGTCAGCAAAGCGAGCTCCAAGATCGCAAGATTTCTGAAATCAGAGGAGAGAAGTTATTTTATAGCGAAAAACAACAAAGACATTAAGTACTAAGACTACGGTCGACTGCCTGCAGTCCACCATAGTCTCGGGGACTACACCCAGTGGGTGCACTTTGCGTGCCCCCACCGGTTCTGATCCCACTCGACCGGCCCGCCGGAGTCGAGTGCAGGGAGTAAAAAAAGGAGAGAAAGTAGAACTCAAACCACAGTCGACTGTCAGCAGTCGACCGCGGTCTCGGGGACTACACCCAGTGGGTGCACTTGGCGTGCCCCCACCGGTTCTGATCCCACTCGACCAGATCGAGTGGAAGAGACAAACTACCAGTTCGGTTTACACTCGACAAAATACAAAGACTACAGTCGACTGCCAGCAGTCCACCGTAGTCTTGGGGACTACACCCAGTGGGTGCACTCAGCGTGCCCCCACTAGTTCAAAAATTCAATCGACGCACCCAGTGGGTGTACAGATGCAAAGATTTTCGGAAAGAGTCTTCAGATAGCATATCCTAATAGAACAAGCGGCGACCAACTAACCCGAACGTTGCTCTGGACAGCCGAGCTGGCATCATAGGCGGCTAGGCTGGCGTCCCGCACCGTCTTCATCTTCTCCATCATAATGCCCGCCTGGCGTATGGCTTCCCTGGCAGCATTCACCTCGTCCTCTGGGACATGATGGGTCGCAAAAACTGAAGGCGGGTCGACAGGGGCCTGAGCAGTCGACGAGGAAGGCAAGGCACTCGACAATGGCACGGCGAAGGTAACAGAACCCCGATTGGCATCGCCAGCGTCCTGAACGACTGGCTCCGCCCTCGGCGTCGATTGTGGCACCTCGCTCGCAGGAGCTTGCCTATTTTTCCTCGTCAAAGGCCTCTCGGGCTCTTCATCATCATCATCAGGGAGGTCAATAATGTTAGGGGCTGTTCAAAGTTCAATCGACAAAATCACATCACCCAATGGTACACATTGCAGTTGAATCGACCAAAATAAAGACAGTATGGCAGAAATCATACCTAGATTAGAAGTGACCGCATCCTCCATCACCTCATCATCGTCCCTGTAAGCTGAGGTCCCGGAAGTAGCAGCGCTGACAGTTCCAAAGTTCGTCCGGTTAAAACAAGAAAAACAAACAGCATAGGGCGTCGAGTAAATATGAAGGGAGACACTCACGCGGAAGCGATGGGGATGTCAATCTTAATCTTCGGCAACGCCTTCCGAAGCTTCGGCTCTGCGACTTTGGGATGCTTTGACGCTTTTTCAGTCGGAGTTGGCGAAGAGGTCCGAGGACGCTTTGAAGACTGACCAGCTTGAGCAATCGCCTTTTCACGGGTGCTCGGTCGTTCTTGGTCAAGTTTGGACCGCCTCTCCCTGCGAGGAGGCGACTCGACTTCTTCTTCCTCACTTGGATCATCGCTTTCTTCGTCTCCTCCACCGTCAGAATCCCATTCTCCACTGTCGCCGCCGCTCGCCTCTCCTTCCGGGTCCTGCTCTTGCTCCCCGTTGGGCATTGAATACATTTCAATAATGGCCTGAAAGAAAGCAGGAAGAACAAAGTCAGTCGACTCAGTATAGGCAACTGCGCGAGTGAATTCAGATTACAAACAAAAGCTCAGAATCAGACCTTCTCTGGTACATGAGACTGGTCGAATGGAGGAACTCTCCTGGCTCCCCTGGGGTTGTCCTTGTTCCCGGTCATGCCCGACAGCCACTTCTCCAGTGTGTCGTCATCAGCCTCCTCCGGGTGAATCCGAGTGGAGTCTTCAAGACCCGAATACATCCACATCGGATGGTCTCGGGCTTGAAGAGGCTGGATGCGCCGCTGAAGGAAGACCTCCAAGAGATCCATATAAGCTGGACCACTCGCTCTACCAGCACCCTCACCTGCGCCTTCTCCTTTGGGAGCACCTTCAAAGGGGAGGGTTTCCTCACTCGGTCCATGGTGAAAGGAGGGAGGCCAGTCGACTGCCCTGGCGTCGACTGGTCTTTGCAGTAAAACCAGGTCGACTGCCATCCGTGAACTGAGTCGGGAAGAATCATGGCCGGAAAGGAGCTTTTCCCTCTCATCTGGACACCAAGACCCCCACACATCTGAATCACTTGAGTCCTCTCGTCACTCGGATTAGCTTTTTTCACCGTCTGGGAGCGACAAGTGAAAATATGCTTGAAAAGGCCCCAGTGAGGCCGACAACCCAGGAAATTCTCACACAAAGAAACAAAAGCCGCGAGATAAACGATTGTGTTGGGAGTGAAGTGGTGGAGTTGTGCCCCAAAGAAGTTCAGAAATCCCCGAAAGAAAGGGTGAGGAGGCAAGGAAAATCCACGGTCGACGTGGGTGGCAAGGAGAACGCGCTCACCCTCCCGAGGTTGCGGCTCGGATTCCTTCCCCAAAAGCCGCGCGGATTCATAGGGGATCAGCCCTCCTTCGGCTAGGTCGTCGAGGTCTTCTTAGGTGATCGTTGAGCGGATCCAGCCGCCCTGGATCCAGCCCTTCGGTAGGCCGGTTCGCGAGGAGGATCCGCCCCGACTGGTCGCCTTCCCCTTCGACCTCGCCGTCGCCTTCTTCGCTCGCTCTAGAGCCGCCGTATTCTCCTTCCCCATCGTCGCCGGCGAAACGCGTACGGAGCGGTGGCGCTGGGGCGAGAGCGAGCGCGGCGAGGGAGCGTGAAGAGGAGAAGAGATAATGGGGACGCACTGTTCGAAGAGACCCCGGTCCGACGCCTTATATGAGGCCACTTCCGAGTGGCTGACTGGTAGGCCCGGGCGGCCCTGTCAAAACCCGTAACAATCACGCGCATGATACGTGGCGAAAAAGGTGGCACGGGGATCGAGGCAGCTCCGCTCTATCCCATCCGATTACTGCGGCCTCCCCCGTCCCGCGCGCTTCCCAAAATTCGGATCCCGTGAAATCTGCGGGCAGCAGAACAACTTGTCAGACCGAAGATCTCCTCCGCACCGTCACTCGGAGCCTTTCAAGTAAAGAAACTCACTCGACAAAAAGCTAAGAATGGATCAAGGCGACTGAAAAGGAAGTTGCTGTCATCACTCAGGTTCATTGATCCGAAACCAGATATGCTCATGGCATGAAAAATGAGTCAGGAAAATTCTCAACTCCTTCCCCACTCAAACCTCGATCCATTCGGGGGCTAATGACAAAGCTATGTACCTAGGGTAGGGTCATGGACCTGTCCAAACTGCCCTACCCAAGGACATCTCTAGAAGAAATCACCTTTCAATCGACTTGGAGGTGTTCCACTCGACAGACTCGAAGACACTCGACCAAGAAGCGATCACTCGACCAAGACCAAACCACTCGACGGCCAGGAGACCTAAAGGCACTCCGCATGCTAACCGTCGGTTATTAAGTAGCCTTTATGGTCATCATAGCACTTTATTAGGGGCGTTACCAGTAAGGCCCGACCTTAATGTATTTAAAACCCTGCATAACTGAGGGCCGGAGGGGTCCGGCGAACTCTATATAAGCCACCCCCCTCCTCAGTGTAAAGGGTTCGCACCCCTGTAAACCATACACGCATAATCCGGTCGACCGTCTCCGGGCTCCGAGACGTAGGGCTATTACTTCCTCTGAGAAGGGCCTGAACTCGTAAACCTCGTGTGCTTACAACTTCTCCATAGCTAAGATCTTGCCTCTCCATACTTACCCCCTACATTACTGTCAGACTTAGAACCACGACACGTACCAAAGAGAAGATGGTGAGGTGCGTAGTTCCACCGTGGGCGGCAGGGTCTAATGTTAAGAAGTGATGTTGTGGCGAGTGCGTCCGGCCAGAAACGAGGCGGCACGTTGGCATGAAACAGGAGCGTGCGAACGCAGTCATTCAGAGTGCGAAGGGCGCGTTCGGCTCGACCGTTCTGCTGTGAAGTGTACGGACATGTGAGGCGGAAAACTGTGCCGTGATGCGACAAAAAAGTGCGAAAAGCGAGGTTGTCGAACTCTTTTCCATTGTCCTTCTGAAGCGCAAGGATGGGACGCCCAAACTGCGTGCGGACATAGGAGTGAAAAGCCGTCAAGGTAGAGAGTGCATCCAATTTTCTGCGCAAAGGAAAAGTCCACACATAATGAGAATAATCATCAAGAATGACCAGATAGTATAAATAGCCCGAGTTACTAGGAACCGAAGAAGTCCACATATCGCTATGAATCAATTGAAAAGGAAAAGAAGCAATGGTGGTGGAATTATTAAACGGCAGGCGAACATGTTTGCCGACTCGACATGCATGACAAGTGTGATCCTCGATCTTATTACAACTAAAACTGAAGCTCCTAAGAATATGACGAAGTGTGACGGGGTTGGGATGACCCAAGCGAGCGTGCCAGAGATCGACGCCAGCGGAGAGAGCAACCGGTGCGGTGGTGGTGGATGAAGGCGAGTGCACCGGATAGAGCTCGTCGGGGTTGTCACATCGGTGAAGTACCATCCTGGTTCGAGCGTCTTTGACACAAAAATCAAGCTCGTCAAATTCAACAGTAACGGGATTTTGACGAGTGAAGCAACGAACGAGAATGCGATTCTTAATAAGATGAGGTGACACAAGTATGTTAGACAAAGATAATGGAGTAGAAGTGGAAGGAAAAGAAGTGTGTCCAACATGTGTGATAGGAAGTGTGGAACCGTTACCGACAATGATGCGGCGATCAGTGGAGACAGGAGTGAAGGAGGCAAGGTTACCAGGATGAGCAAACATGTGAGCCGGCACCGGTGTCCACGTACCAATCATCACCTTCAGTGTAGTTGTTCGGCGTAGGAGCGGCATGCAGCCCGGTGAAGAGCGTCGGGTCCCAGGGCGCCGGCGGCAGAGCCGGCGAGGGGGACGAAGATGCCATGGAGAAACCGTAACCGCCGCTCAGCGACGGCGGTAGGTACTCGCCATATAGCTGCGGAGCCGCGTAGTATGCATGATGCCCCGGCGATGACTGCGGTGTCGGATAGGCCGGATGGTCCGCCGGAAAGACCTGCGGGCTCACTGAAAGATGCTGCAGATGTTGGACGCTGTCTGGCTGCTGCCTAGCGGACGAGTGCTGACCCGCTGATGATCACCACCAATACTTGAGAGACCCGTACGCGGGCAGAGCCTCGTATGTGAGAACATGCATGTGGGGGGCCACGTCAGAGGGCGCCGGCGGCGGGACAGCAGAGGCGGCAGCGGACGCCATCGTTGGTCCGATGATGGCGGCTGGCGACACGGCTGGATATTTCAAAGGCTATTACTGATGGTCAACTTTGCCTTCACGTGAAAAAGTAGCAAGGCTACTAGCAAGACCAATCTTGAAAAAATGAGTACTAGTAGTACTTGGCTTCTGTCTTCACGTCACGATCGGGAGCAGCAGCACCACAAGTGATGCACTCGGGGCTTGAAGCAGCGGCTCGGTTGATCGGAAAGAGCGGGGCGATGCTAGCTAGCGGGCAGCGCGGGCGGGCGATGCTAGCGGGTGGCGGGGTGATGCGATCGGGATCGGGCGAGAGTGTCGGCCGACCCGTAGGGCGCGCGAGCGGCGGCGATGGGGTGGCGGTGGCGGTGGCGGCGACCGGTGTGGGGAGGTGCGCAACGGCGGTGCAAAGGAGATGCGCTGCGGCGGCGAAAGCGAGAGAAAAACCTAGAAAGCTGATACCATGTATGAGATTATGATTGCACGGTGTATTGCTCTCGTGCATAGGCACGTATATATGATGTATAAATGTGGGTCACAGACCTCAACTATACAAGAAACTAGAAGACGAGCCCGATACACAATATGCACATAACACATATACTCAACAGGCATAGTCCCCCATGCATGGTTCTATGCTGAGAAGGGCAATTTCCCACATTTGGTTCTATGTTGAGTTGGCATATTTACATGTTAAGAAAAATATTTTAATATAGATTAACTATCTAATTATATATAGGATTTGCCGAACAAGTGAAGATTTTGGCTCCTGGGCTCCATAGTCCATAGAGCCTGAAACTTTTAAAAAATTGGAAATCAAAATTTTATGTTTAAAAGAAAATGTGAAAACAAATATACATGTATGTACAATTGTAGAGTATTTAACAAAAAACTATCACATTTAAGGTTAAACTATCAGTTGAACCTTAATTTTTCACTAAAAACGACCACTTTCAGATAGTGGCTGGTTTAGACGATTTAAACGCAACATGCAAGGTCCATCCGTCAAGGCTGACGTGGCAAGAAAGTCAACTACGTTAAGTTTGACCGCTATGACAGAGGGACCCACACGTCATCATCATCCTTCTTCCTCTTCCATCCCTCTCTTTGGCATTTCCTCGAACACCTTGTGTGCATGCGAGGGAAGCAGGGGAGCTCCGGCGACGCGCCACACCATGCCACGCCGGCTACTGAAGGCGCCCCCCGGAGCAGCCCGAGCACCTGGACCTCCGTGACCCTGCCGCCAGCTCTCTCTCCTTCCTGGACCTACTGAAGTTTTATGATGAAATACATTTGGATAGTGAATAATACATGTGCTAGAAATACATGTTTTTTTTGTGTGTGTAGCTCACACCAAAATGTATTTCACCATTAAACTTTACAAACATGCAGTATTCCTCTGTTCCTAAATATAAATCTTTTTAGATATTTTAATATGGACTACATACAGAGCAAAATGAGTGAATCTACATTCTAGACTATGTCTATATACATCTGCATATAGTTCATATTGAAATCTCTACAAAGACTTATATTTAGGAATGGAGAGAGTTCATCCGTATGCATGTGTATGTTTGTTTCAAATAAAAAGTTAAACTTAAAAATCAGTTTAGAAAAATGAAGGAGCCCAAGAGCCAAAAAGCAACCTCTGTTCATGAACAACAAAAGTGGAGATCTGGAGAGGAGACTGTGAAGGAAAGCATCCCATTATATAGACTTTGAAGATAGATGCTGATGAGAGGATGCAGAGACGAATGTTGATACAGGCCAGGCCCTGGATGGGTCAAGTCAAATAGTAGCGCCAGTTTTGTGGAGGACACCACTGCTGCTTTATGGGATGCGGTGATCAACGGACTGCAATGGCCTGATCTGCTCGTGTGCATGGGACTAAAATCCCTGACTGTGCAGGTGCAGAGCTAGCTGAGGCAGTGGCGTGCTAGGAATAGGATGGTGTTAAACTTGCCTTAACCTCGTCCCAGCTGCCTATCATTATCGAGAGGGGCTGCGCTGCCCCTGTGTCTGAGAGGTGGTGAACGCAAGAGGTAGCAGATCTCAAATTGGTCAAATTGGTGCTAGTATTACAAGGCTCGATGTCAACCAGGTCTCATCTGATTAACTAAATCAGCCAAAAACAATCGAAGAATGCTAGGTCAACGGATCAAGCAGCAATGACCTCCGTTGAGATCTGTCGCAGATTGTTTTCCACTAAAGAATATGCATCTAAATAGATACAGAATTGGAGTGCAGTACAAAGGTTATAATTCATACCGCAACTCACACAACCCAACATGAAAGATGAAACAAAGGAAGACGTTTTACCAAGTCTCTTCCGACATTTTACTCAAGCTGGAATTAATACAATAGAAGCATCAAGAAACAAATCCAGACAACATCACATATGAGTACGATTCTCCCCACCAAATCCTGTCAAAGAAAAATACAATTCTCCCCACCAAAAAGAGCAAGTACCATTAAAGCAAAGATTGCAAAACCGCCGAATGCCCTAGCACATCATGCATTGAAGTAGAAGCAGTATTCAAGCATTTGTCAAGATGGACAAATAAAACTGAAAAAATATTTTCAAGTGCAAACACTTGAAGAAGAGAATTTAGTTCCCAGGTCGGACAGAGCCGCCTGAACCAATCGATTGATTGAATAATAAAGAGGAGCGCATGGGTATTGAACTACATTCGCAAAACATACCGAAATGTAACACTTACTTGGCCTGGATTAGGAAATTATGAAAACTCTTACATTGACATTATCAACATTGTTGCAGTAAAGTGCCACTTCACAATGCTAATTTGTTTATCCGAAAACTGAAGCACAAATGCACAAGCACAACCCAGATAAACTTTCAAGGACTGTCGGTCACAATTAAACAAGGCCTGATTAATCTCGATGCATGACGCAACAATTAAAGGCATTATATGTTGACTTAAACTGGAGATGGGTAGAACAAAGCGCTGGCTGTGACTGTAATGCTTTGAGTAGCTAAGAGATGGAGTTGACCTGAAAAGGGGGATAGCAGAGAGATGGAGAAAAAGAGGAGTTAAATTCAGATTGCTATGTGCTGCATTGCATGAAATCTGCACACTAGGCGAAATCACTGTCACTCGGGGCAATACCAGGTTGGACTCGGGCCTGTGGATTATTTTCTCAGTTTCAGCAGCTGAGCAGTGCAAGGTAGATAGCATAGGTGTGAAGTATATAATTAGATAACTTGAATAGTTCAAGGGCATTATGTATGCCTGTTCCCCTTTCTTAAAAATGATCGGTATTTAGTCGAACTGTAAAATCCTAGGCAAAAAGTGAAGAATCAGCACTAGTCGCTTCATGGCCCTATTTCCAAGATAAACTTACAATAAGATTTCCTACTCATAGATTCCAACATCACACTGTTTATTCACGAAACAAGAAGCCAGGCACAATACACACACTTTGATGGCTTGAGATCAAAGTTCTTATTTGATACTGAACCTCAAATATTATGGTTTGTTTAACAGAACAGAAACTTCAGCACCCTTATATATTGGTCAAGAGCTTGGCCAATACTAACACACTCATGGTAGGCCTGGGAAAAACCAGAATCCTTATGCTACCAGTATGTTGAGTTTAGATAATATAGCAAGTAGAATGAAATACATAGGTAAGGACTAGAGAGTGCATATATTACAAACTCATCTCTGAGTGTTAACTCAAATCGTTACATATGCCCACCCGGATGTGATTTGGGTGGATGGATTTGAAAAGGTATATGAGGGTCACAGAAAGCTACATTTTGCGAACAACTCCTACCTCACATCGCTCGAAATATGAACAATCAACTACTCAAATGAGGAGTTAGCAATGACGTACTAGTTTGCACTAGATATCCCCCGTGGATGGAAGGACAAGAGCTTAAACAACATGAAGGCCTTAAATTCAGACTGAGCACATAACAATCATAGCATTTACTCTTTGCGCGCGTGAACTGGACAAGGTTTAAATCTCTGGAAGATTATTAACACTAAGCTGAAAATATATATTGCAGTAAGGAGCGACATGTATCAAGAAAGAATAGAGCCTACAGTGTGTACTATTTTTTTCTTTTTCTTTTATGTTTGTGCTAGCTCGGGGTACCATCCTGAAGGTCCGTGTGAAAATAATTTGCATATATCTCATCAACGCTGTTCAGAAAGCTTTCTGTCAATGTCTTCAATTTCATCTTGTTAGCAAGACAGCTTCTTTTATAATTTTGGTTTGGAAAGCTAACCTAAAAGTGCCTTAGAAAGTGGGATCACCGTATATTCAGTTTTAACAGCTACAATATGCATTCAAATAAGCAATTAATTTTGTTCAGCATGCAGAAAATTTTGACATATTTTCCAGTCAAATCAGATAAAGTTATGCCTGCCCATGGATTAACATAGTGAATCAGATAAAATTTCAACACACTAAACTTCATCAGAAGATATCAACATGGTGAAGGCTCTTGATCCCAAAGTAAAGGATTAAGGGGGCAGTTTTAGTAGAACTAGCATATTCAATTGGCAGCGTACCATCCATTTTCAGTGATTTTCATGATACTTTGAATGATTCAGAGTGTTCCATAGTGCCTGCATATTCCCTTAAATAATGATTCAGTGCAGGAGTACATGTTGAATTCAGTATACCAGTATATGATATCTTCTGCTCCTATTAAGCACATACTTACCACCCTTTAGACAGATCGGTATCCATCGTTAACTCATTACCACTGACTCCTCTCGAACAATATCTTTTCTTGAAAGAGTAAACAGATAAAACTATTGAACACAACAACAGATACAGCAGTATAATTGCTTTGGTTCATAATCGTCATCATCTCGAACAACTCTCACATCTGAAAATTTAGATGTTGAGCACTGGGCAGGAGAGTGAGGAGCACAGGAGACATGACAAGTAAACAAACATCAACTTACTTGACATCTCGTCGCCCCTCTTCAGTCTCCTCTCTAATGTACATATGCTGCATCCGCCCCCAAGCGCGCATTATTTTACAGACAAACAGAGGGATCCTATTCGTCTCTGACGAACTCGAACTCGTCCTCCCGGAGGTGAGCGAAGAACCGGACCGGCTTGTCCTGTCCGTCGAGCTTCAGCTCGAACTCCACCCGGAAAGGGCGATTGGCCGTGATGCGCTTGCCCTTCCAGACACCGACATACTGTTTGACCACACCTTCCATGCCGCGGAGGTCCAGGTCCGGCGCCTTGGGGACGTGGTAGACGCGGACCGGAGCCGTGACGCACACGCGCTTGCCGAGCTTGGGCGCCGCCGCGGCCTCCTCGTCCGCCACGTCGGGGGACGGGGACGGGGACACGCTGCTGACGGCGACCTGGCGCGCGGTGCGGAGGCCCGCGCGGCACCGCGGTGGCGCGAGGCAGCGCGCGGCCGTGGGATTTGGAGGGAGGGGTCGGCGGAGGAGGAACGAGGAGGAGGTGGAAGGGGACGCCGCGGCGGTGGCGGTGGCGGTTGCCATCGGGGAGGTTGGTGTGCTCGCGGGCGTGCGGGGAATTGCGTCGAGCAGGCGGTGTGCACGTGAAGGTGAGATACGCGGCGCCGAAGGTGGAGGAAGTGATGGCGATTCGGGAGAGGCGTGGAAATTCTCGCGAGGTGTGGTTGGTTTGTCAGATGATGAAAAAGGAAAAGCTATGCGCTAGTGACCCCTACACATTCCAAGGGACATCTGATCATCACGGCGGGTTGTGGCAGGACCAGGCGGGTTGTGCCGCTCAGGCAATCTCCTTTTGACACATTCTGCGTCAAATTGTATTGTCGATGCACCGCACACATTGGATCAACATGGTCCAGCCCATTTACAGCGAGACACGCATCCACCGTTCCCGGTTTTGGGAACCTTCGGGAAGCTTCCCCGGGCGGGTTTTTTCGGTTCTGGGAACCTTCTACAAGGTTCGTGCACTTTTTTATTTTCTGTTTCTTTTTCGTTTTCTTTCTTATTTCCTGTTTCTTTTTTCATTCTTTCTCCTTCTTCCGTTTACTTTTTATTTTTCTTTCCTTTTTCTTTTTTTTCTGCTTCATCTTCCTTCCTTTACCTTTTAATTTTTTCCTTTTTCATCAAATGTCCAGGAATTTAAAAAATGTTTTTATTCTTTTAATTTGATTTATTTTTTCCAAACGTTCCTGGTTTGCAATTTGTTCAGAAATTCCAAAAAGTTTAGAATTACAAATTTGTTGGCTTATTTTACTAGAAATGTATGGAAAATCATGAAAAAACTTTAATTTCAGATTTTTCAAAGGTTCACGTCGCATTCTATGTTTTTGTTAAAAAATTCACAAAATGATCGTGAATTTCAAAAAAGTTCTTGCTTTCAAAATATGTTCACAAACATTTTAACATAAGCTCGAGAAATATGTTCTCTAAATATGTTCGCAAACTCAAAATATGTTCGAGGCATTTGAAAAAAATGTTCTCATTTCTAAAAAAATCATAAGCTCGAGAAATGTTCCCTAATTTCAAAAAAATGTTCCAGCTTTTCCAAACATTTTAACATATTCAAAAAATTTCATATTTTTGGAAATTTATAAAAAGTGCGCTTTGAATATATTGTTTGTAACTTCGAAAAATGTTCGTGTTTTGAAAAAAAGTTTGTGTTTTCAGTTTTGTTCACAACTTCAAAAATATTGAGGACTCAAACATGTTCTAGCTTCTCCAAATATGTTCATATATTCAAAAAAATGATCATGTTTTAAAATTTTGTGTGTAAATTCAAAATATGTTCGGGGAATTTTCGAAAAATGTTTGCATTTTGAAAACGCTTTTCATAATTTCGAATTCAAATTTCGTTCCTATTTTTCAGAAAACGTATGTGTATTTTAAAAGATTGTTTGTAATTTTAAAAATTGTTCTCATTTCCAAATTTGCTCCTTTTATCAAGAAAAGTTTGAGAAGCCCAAAAGTGCTCACGTTTTCAGGAAATGAGTGAGTTTTCAGAAATTTGTTCATAAATTAGTAAATATTCACGTTTCAGAAAGTATTTACAATTTTTTGAAAAGAAATTGACGTTTAAAATTTCTACTTCTTAAAAATTTGTTGTGACTTATAGTTCATATGCATCGGGCTGCTATTTTAGTTACAGTTTACAGTGGCTAACGATTTTAGTTCACTATCGTCAGGTCATTTAGATTTTTGCCGATGTCGTTTCATTCTTTAACAACCACGTTGTATATCTAGATGAGGACCTTGTCCGTTCCGAGCAGCTAGCACAGCGCGCCCACCACAAAGTAGTCTTGGGTTCGAATCCCAATTCTGGTTTGCTACTATTTGAAGTTTTTTCACTCGCGAAGTGCCACTGCATAACGGGGCGGCCCTCTCGAGCCGCGCCAATTTTCGGTATAGCGAGCACGCCCAGAACCACTATAAAGACTGCATACAAAGTTTGATTTATTCCGTAGGATTTACAACCTTCCAACCGTAAGGATGTACTCCCTCGCCGGACAGCCCTCGGGAGGCGGTCGGACAGTCCCCCGGACGATGTCGCGGACAGCCCTTCGGGAGGACCCTCGAAACTCGAACGGAGACTCGGACAGCCCTTCGGGAGGACACTCGAACAGCCCCTCGGGCAAAAGACCGAAACTACGACCTCTCTACGGGGTTGCACACATACGGTGCCAGCTATCCGGCAGGGCTTCGCCGTCCAGAACTAGTTCCTGCCGGAACCCAGACAGCCTTACGGCTCTACGAAACTCTTTTCGTGGGAGGGAGAGAAGAAGCCAGATAATGCATGGCATGTGTATGAGAGCAAGGGGATGAGCTTTGGGCTGCCCACTCCTCCTCTATTTATAGGAAAGCCAAGGGGTAGGGATGGCCCACAAAAACCCAAAATGCCCATGCAAATGTCACACATGAAGGGCATAATGGGGAGGGAAGTGGAGCTCCATGGAGCCCCACACATGTGGCCGGCCAACCCCCTTGGGGGGCCCCATGAGGAGCATGCTTGGCCCCCAAGCCCTTTTAGAAGCCTTTTGGAAATATCCCAAAAGGTGACTCACCATAAAATATTCCAAAAACCACTTTCACTATTCACGACGACATTTTTCAGCGTCCGTTCGAACTGAAAATATTTATGTGGGCTTAGAACATTTCCAGTACCCACCATAATAATTTTCAACGCGTTCCGAAACAATTCCGGTTTTAGTGATTTTCATCTGCGAAACGCATCTGAAGTGGCTCCGGCAGCTCCGGAACATTTCCGGTTTTTATCTCAGAAAATTCCAAAAAGCTTCCAGAATGATTCTGGCACCCTCCAAGAATTATCAGGCATTTGCCGAAACCAATTTGACTTAATGGTATATCCCGAAACAACTTTTCGGTATCATTGAAACTCATCCGATGACCTCTCTCTGCGGTACGATTCCGCTGTCCGAAACTTTTCGGTGTCCGAAACTTTTTCGGTGATTTTCTCTCAGACTCCCTGTCTAGTATTCAGCAGATAGATGACCCTTAAGCATGTGACCCTATAGGTTCGGTGAAGTATAGACATGACCTGGAACCTCTTCCGATCAATGATCAACATCGGAGCCGTGGACACCCGTATTGATCCCTATACCCACACAAATGAATATTCGAGTGAACCTCCAGTTGCCTTGAGCTATTCCTGTTGCTTCGCGATATGTCACAAACACCCGAGGTGAGATTTATTGCATTCCTGTGGATCAACAATTTGTCCACCATGCAAGTTACCTCGTTACCGGTTTTGTTCTCTTTTCTCGTTTCCGTGTTCCGGCATCCCAGTGATCAAATCACAATGTGTCTGGCCAGGCGATGATGGATACCGTTACATCGAGAGGGCCCGAGTATATCTCTCCATCGTCGGAGGAGCAAATCCCAATCTTGAGCTATCTCGTTACTTGCCATACTTTTCCGTGAACCCGTAAGCCGCCGTAATAGCCACCCAGTTACGGATGACGTTTAACATACCCCAAAGTTCACGAAGCAAGTATGAAGGAACTCGATACTCTCATGGTCTAAGGAATTATGCAAACATTGACTTCTCTGTGTTATTAACCATTAACTTGTGATGAATGTATCTGATAGCATAACATCAAATGGGTCGATACAACACAAGTGTTCTACTAATAATTGTGCCCTCAAAATTGCCAGCATAGTCATGCCCATGATCAGGAAAACAGGATCATCATGCAATACTTGAGCCAGTCATAGAGGCTTGACTAGGAATACATTTTACCGTTTATTATCCCACACGTGCACATGAGTTTCCCTCCAAGCCTCGTTTTATTTGCAGACTCGAGAATCATTGCAGTTATAGCATAGAACATAAACCTTCATTACAAACCAGAAGATACAAAATAACTGATATTACTGCCTCTAGGGCATATCTCCTACAGACTCCCACTTGCACTAGAGTCATAATCCAGTTAGATGGCTTCCCTAACACCAATGGCTATCCGGTGTTGCTCATGCTTTGCTCGTGGTAGAGGCTTTGTCATCGGGTCTGACACATTCAGATCCGTGTGAACTTTGCGTACTTTCACTAAACCCTCTTCGACATGATGTCGAATGAGTTTATATTTGCATTGAATATGTCTTGTCTTATGGTGCGAACTTGGCTCCCTTGCCTGAGCCACGGCGCCACTATTATCACAATAGATCTCCACCGGGTCCTGGGCACTAGGAACCACACCAAGGTCTTCAAGAAATTGCTTGATCCATACCGCCTCCTTGGAGGCTTCTGAAGCAGCAACATATTCCGCCTCCGTCGTAGAATCCGCCGCAGTATTTTGTTTGGAACTTTTCCAATCTACTGCGCCACCGTTCAGAATGAAAACATAGCCTGATTGAGATTTGAAGTCATCTGGGTCAGTCATGAAGCCTGCATCAGTGTAACCACTTACAATGAGCTCTTCATCACCTCCGTACACAAGGAGTAAATCCTTGGTCCTTCGGAGGTACTTAAGAATACCCTTGACTGCGGCCCAGTGTTCCAATCCTGGATCACTTTGGTACCGACTGCTAACACTTAGTGCATAGGAAACATCCGGTCTTGTACATAGCATGGCATACATAATAGAACCAACTGCCGAGGCATACGGAACATCATTCATTTGCACTCGCTCATCGAGAGTCCAAGGACACTGATTCTTGCAAAGCACTGTGCCAGGTGACATGGGGAGAAGGCCCTTCTTGGAGTTCTCCATGTTGAACCTTTTCAACACCTTGTCAATGTACGTGCTTTGGCTAAGCGCTATCAGGCGTTTTGATCTATCTCTATAGATTCTGATGCCCAATACATATGCCGCTTCGCCTAAGTCTTTCATTGAAAACCTCTTTTGCAATGAGTCTTTTATTTCGCTAAGAAAATTCACATCATTTCCAATCAACAATATGTCATCCACATACAAGATTAGAAATGCTTTTGCGCTCCCACTAAACTTCTTGTAAACACAAGATTCTTCGTCATTCCTGATGAAGCCAAACTCTTTGACCACCTCATCAAAACGAATGTTCCAGCTCCTTGATGCTTGCTTCAGACCATAAATGGCTTTCTGAAGTTTGCATACCTTTCCAGCATCCTCATGAATGAAAAAACCTTCTGGCTGTATCATGTATACATCCTCTTTGAGGTTTCCATTTAGGAAAGCCGTTTTGACATCCATCTGCCATATTTCATAGTCGAAATAAGCAGCAATTGCTAGCAATATCCGAACAGACCTAAGCATAGCTACGGGCGAGAAAGTCTTGTCGTAGTCCACTCCTGGAACTTGCGTGAACCCTTTCGCGACAAGTCTAGCTTTGTGGATAGTAATGTTACCATCCGCGTCCGTCTTTCTTTCGAAAATCCATTTACAACCAATCGGCTTTACGCCTTCTGGAAGTTCCTCCAAGTTCCAAACTTGGTTTTCGTACATGGATTCCATTTCAGATCTCATGGCTTTGTGCCATTCTTTTGAGCTGGGCCCCGCCATCGCTTCCTTGTAGTGCGCAGGTTCATCGTCTTCAAGAATGAAGATATCGTTATGAAACCACTTGGGTGGCTGGATAGCCCTACCTGATCTGCGCGGTTCAGTTACAACATTGTCTGAAGTCTCCGCATCACATGCGACAACTTCCGGATCGGTTGTAGGGATAATTAGCGGAATTTCTTCCGGTTCCTTAGCCATATCAACGGTTGCCGAAGATTCACTAATCTCGTTAAGTTGTACTGTCCTCCCACTCACTTCTTTAGTGAGAAACTCTTTCTCAAGAAAGACTCCATGTTTTGCAACAAACACTTTGTTCTCGGAGGCGTGGTAAAAAGAATACCCAACTGTCTCCTTGGGATAACCTACAAAGTAACATTTGTCTGATCTGGGATCAAGTTTGCTTGGCTGTAAACGCTTTACATAAGCTTCACAACCCCAAATTTTGAAAAACGACAGGTCGGGTTTCTTCCCTGCCACATCTCATGTGGTGTCGTCTCAACAGATTTAGACGGTGCTTTGTTTAGTGTGTGAGCAGCAGTAAGTAGTGCGTGACCCCAAAAAGATATCGGAAGATTTGTAAGAGACATCATCGACCTTACCATGTCCAACAAGGTTCGGTTACGTCGTTCCGATACTCCGTTTCTCTGTGGAGTTCCGGGAGGCGTAAGTTGTGAAACGATTCCACGGTCACTCAGATGTTGGCCAAACTCATGACTAAGATACTCGCCTCCGCGATCAGACCGCAGAAACTTAATCTTTTTATCACGATGATTTTCTACCTCATTCTGAAATTTTTTAAACTTTTCAAAGGTTTCTGACTTATGCTTCATTAAGTAGATATATCCATACCGACTTAAATCATCAGTAAAAGTCACGAAGTAGAAATACCCACCCCGTGCGGCTGTGTTCATTGGACCACATACATCACTATGTATTATTCCCAATAATTCATCCGCCCGTTCAGGATGACCCGTGAACGGCGTCTTGGTCATTTTCCCCATCAAGCAAGCTTTACATGTGTCAAATGATTCAAAATCAAAGGACGGTAAAACTCCATTTTTATGGAGTCTTTGCATGTGTCTTTCCGATGTGGCCAAGCCGACAGTGCCACAAGAAAGTGGTGGTGGTATCAGCCTTCTTAAGGCGTTTAGCATTCACGTTAAAGACATCATTTCCACATTCAAGATTTAGTATGAAAAGGCTCCCAACAATGGGTGCAAATCCATAAAACATATCCTTACAATAAAGTGAACAACCATTGTTCTCAGACTTGTACGAATACCCATCGTGTACTAAACATGATCCGGAGATAATGTTTCTACACAACAGTGGAACAAAATAACAGTTACTTAGTTCTAAGATAAATCCTGAAGGGAGACGTAGAGGCATAGTGCCGACGGCTTGAGCGGCGATCCCAGCGCCGTTCCCGACGCGCATCACGACTTCATTCTTTGCCAGCTTGCGCACCTTCTGAAGCCCCTGTATCGAGTTGCAAATGTGAGCAACCGATCCGGTACCAAATACCCAAGACTTAGAATTTTCGCTAGCAAGCAAAACGTCAATGACATTAACTTGTATAACAATTATACCTTTTCCGGTTTTCCCGGTCTTCTTATCTTCCAGATACTTCTTGCAGTTTCTCTTCCAGTGTCCTGTGCCCTTGCAGTAGAAGCACTCAGTTTCATTCTTGGCTCCGCCCTTAGAGTTGCTTTGGGAGCCGGTCTTACTGGCACCCTTGCCCTTCTTTGGCTTGCCTTTCTTTTTGAAACTGGCGGTTTTATTCACAAGCAACACTTGCTTGCGATTTTTCCGCACTCCTCCTTCTGTAGTTTTCAGCATGGCGAGCACCTCTTCCGGTGTCTTCTCCATCCCTGTCATGTTGTAGTTCATGACAAAACCGTCGTAAGACGGGGGGAGTGAAGAAAGCAACATGTCCATCATATGGCCAGGTGGAAGTGGAAATTCCAGGGCTTTAAGCCTTTCAGAATAGCCAATCATTTTGACCACGTGTTCACCAACTGAACTACCCTCAGCCATCTTGCATTCCATCAAAGCCTTCATGATATCAAATCGTTCAGACTTTGCGGTTTCCTTGTACAGAGCATCCAATTCCCGGATCATATCACGGGGTTTATGGAATTCAAAATGTTTTTGAAGCCCTGGACTCATGCAAGCTAGCATGAGGCACTGCACTAAGTTGTGATCATCATCCTTAGTGGCCCAGACATTTTGTTCATCTTCCGGGGCCTCTGTCGCCGGTTTAGCTGGAAGAGCAGTTTCAAGCACGTACAATTTCTTAGCGCTCCTGAGGACAATCCTCAGGTTACGGACCCAGTCTGCATAGTTGTTTCCAGTCGTAGCTAACTTCTCTTTCTCTAACATCGAGCCTAAGTTGAACGCGGTGTTGCGAGCCATTTGATCTACAACGGAAAACACAAGTTTCGATTAGACTTTGTTTATAATGAAATTTGCACTAGTGAATAAACATTTTTATTCTAAAATGCACTCCCACTCAAATCAATATCTCTCAAAATTGATTATGAGTGATTCAAGATCCATGTCTTGATTGTTCGCCATTGGTGTAACACCACTGATGACAAAAATCTTAACCGGTAGGACAACTTGCCAATCACATCACTATATGGCTCTTGTTCATCTTTCGATGCGTGTGTTCCGAGCTCATGACGGTCATGCCTGAACGTCAAGACAACCAAGTGATCTCGCTGCGAGGTCTCAACTCACCCGCCTCACACTTCTCTAATCGTTCGTACCCGTGTGACACGGCGCACCCCGAAAAGATAGGTGCCGTGACAGTGCTACACTTGGGAGAACACTATCCACTTGATATCTTTAAGTGAGAGATCACCCTAATAAAAGCGACTACCGCGCAATCAAGAAGGGTGCATCATAGGGGATAAACATCTCAGGCAATTCATAATTAGCATGATATGGTATAGCCCTTTCTGACGGAGAAGTCTTTCAATTCTTCGTCTTCGACATTTGCGTCGGTGTTCACCTTCGCGAAGATTGCCACCACCTTGTCGATGCACCAGATAATATTGCTATCTCTATAGCTAATAAAATAAGTGCATTACTTAAGGTTGACATGCAGGTCATTAAAGTGCAATCATATGGCTCCAGCCATCATGCCGAATCATGACACGCAGGTCATGTTAATTACATCATATAGTCATCTCATACATAATAAAATTGAATATGAGCATTGCTATACCTACACAGCCTTACGGCTCTACGAAACTCTTTTCGTGGGAGGGAGAGAAGAAGCCAAATAATGCATGGCATGTGTATGAGAGCAAGGGGATGAGCTTTGGGCTGCCCACTCCTCCTCTATTTATAGGAAAGCCAAGGGGTAGGGATGGCCCACAAAAACCCAAAATGCCCATGCAAATGTCACACATGAAGGGCATAATGGGGAGGAAAGTGGAGCTCCATGGAGCCCCACACATGTGGCCGGCCAACCCCCTTGGGGGGCCCCCATGAGGAGCATGCTTGGCCCCCAAGCCCTTCTAGAAGCCTTTTGGAAATATCCCAAAAGGTGACCCACCATAAAATATCCTAAAAAGCACTTTCACTATTCACGACAACATTTTTCAGCGTCCGTTCGAACTGAAAATATTTATGTGGGCTTAGAACATTTCCAGTACCCACCATAATAATTTTCAACGCGTTCCAAAACAATTCCGGTTTTAGTGATTTTCATCTGCGAAACACATCTGAAGTGGCTCCGGCAGCTCCGGAACATTTCCGGTTTTTATCTCAGAAAATTCCAAAAAGCTTCCAGAATGATTCTGGCACCCTCCAAGAATTATCAGGCATTTGCCGAAACCAATTTGACTTAATGGTATATCCCGAAACAACTTTTCGGTATCATTGAAACTCATCCGATGACCTCTCTCTGCGGTACGATTCCGCTGTCCAAAACTTTTTCGGTGATTTTCTCTCAGACTCCCTGTCTAGTATTCAGCATATAGATGACCCTTAAGTGTGTGACCCTATAGGTTCGGTGAAGTATAGACATGACCTGGAACCTCTTCCGATCAATGATCAACATCGGAGCCGTGGACACCCGTATTGACCCCTATACCCACATGAATGAATATTCGAGTGAACCTCCAGTTGCCTTGAGCTATTCCTGTTGCTTCGCGATATGTCACAAACACCAGAGGTGAGATTTATTGCATTCCTGTGGATCAACAATTTGTCCACCATGCAAGTTACCTCGTTACCGGTTTTGTTCTCTTTTCTCATTTCCGTGTTCCGGCATCCCAGTGATCAAATCACAATGTGTCTGGCCAGACGATGATGGATACCGTTACACCGAGAGGGCCCGAGTATATCTCTCCATCGTCGGAGGAGAAAATCCCAATCTTGAGCTATCTCGTTACTTGCCATACTTTTCCGTGAACCCGTAAGCCGCCGTAATAGCCACCCAGTTACGGATGACGTTTAACATACCCCAAAGTTCACGAAGCAAGTATGAAGGAACTCGATACTCTCATGGTCTAAGGAATTATGCAAACATTGACTTCTCTGTGTTATTAACCATTAACTTGTGACGAATGTATCTCATAGCATAACATCAAATGGGTCGATACAACACAAGTGTTCTACTAATAATTGTGCCCTCAAAATTGCCGGCATAGTCATGCCCATGATCAGGAAAACAGGATCATCATGCAATACTTGAGCCAGTCATAGAGGCTTGACTAGGAATACATTTTACCGTTTATTATCCCACACGTGCACATGAGTTTCCCTCCAAGCCTCGTTTTATTTGCAGACTCGAGAATCATTGCAGTTATAGCATGGAACATAAACCTTCATTACAAACCAGGAGATACAAAATAACTGATATTACTGCCTCTAGGGCATATCTCCTACACCCTGTGCAAAAGGTTGACTCTCTGATGCAGTGAGTGTCACATAGGAGCTCCTGCCACTCAGTGTGTGTAGGAGCAGTGGGACGCACATAGGGCGACCCAACTGGGCCGGCCCAATCCTATTTGGCGCTTTAGCACCTGTATACAACGGCTGGCCCAACTCTCCTTCTGTTCTGTTTTTTTAAATGCAAAAAGGGAGTAACTAATTGAGGAGCGTTCCTTCAGGAGTCAATGATCACTTGGGCTAGGTTGAGAGCGCGCTATTTGGTGCGCTCTCAGCCGCCGCCAGGTGTCACGCTCTGGGTGATTCCTTCGGATTTTGATTTTATTTTTCGCACGCAGTTTTGGCTTTTTAGATGGTTTTTTCCTGGGTTTTTTTAGCTTTTCTGGTTTTCATCGGCCTTTTTTAGCTTTTCGACAAACAAATTTTAAAAAAATTGCGCGAAAACGTGGTTTCTAGAAAAAATTCCTTCCGCAAGAGGCACGTATTTGTGCCTCTCGTAAACGAAAGAAATCACGTTTTTTCCTTCCAGGAGAGGCATGGTTTTGCTTCCGCGAGAGGCACGGTTAAAGAAAAGAAAACGTGTTTTTTTCCGTGAGAGGCACGATTTTTCTTCCGTGAGAGGCACGGTTTTTCTTCCACGAGAGACTCAGCCGTGCCTCTCGGAAACGGCTTTCGGGAAGGTAAAAAAACTTGCTCCTAGTTTGGTTTTTTCGTGAAAAGAGTTCGTCAAAACCTATCAACATAGTATCTAGTTTGGAGATGTTGATGCGAGGAATCCAACAGTGAAAACGGTTCGAGATTTCGACACACGGTTTATGAAATAAAATGTTTTGAGTAAACGGATTTACGAAAAAAGGAAAAACTCTCAGATTGCGACAAGTGATGCACATGCAGTCCTGGGAAGGTGAGAGTGATCTTTGGAAAGAGTACTCCTTAATTAGTGATTTCGGCAAAAAGAATTGTGCGCATTCAAGGGCCATACAAGCATCACACAGCTCCGGGCAAGGCAGGAGTCCCGATGAGCAGCACGACACACATAGAATGGCCCAACAAGGCCGGCCCAATCCTATTTGGCGCTTATGCGTCAGTTTGCAAACAGGCGCCTGAAGTTCCTCCACACACATACAGTGAATCGAACCGGTGATCTCCCCCTTCGAGAGACGTTGCACTAACCACACAACCACTAAGCCCTACCTGGTCATTTAAATCTTTTTTGCTCTATTCATATTCTTCTTTCCTCTTTCTTTTTTTATATTTTCTTTTTCCTTTTTCCTGTTCCTTTTTCTCCTTTGTTGGAACGGTTTTTTTCCTTTTTTTCTCTTTCTATGGCCAAATGCGTGAACCTTTTCAATTTCTTGAAATTGGAAAAACGTTGAACTTTTTCAAATTCATGAACTATTTTTAAAACTGATGAACTCTTGTTCAAAATCGATGAACTTTTTTTCTGAATCGATGAACTTTGTTCAAAATTAATGAACTTTTTTTCAAAATCAATAAACTCTTTTCGAAATTGATGATTTTTTCAAAAATCAATGAACTTTTAAAAATGATGAACTTTTATTAAATATGATGAACTTTTTCCAAAAATCGATGATCTTGTTTTTAGATTTACCTCTTCTATTTTCAAAATAATTTACATTGGTTATACAGTTTTATTAAAAGAAACATCAACTAGGACGGTTTTCTAGGAGTACACAGAAGAGGTAGGTTGGTCTAGTTGTTATTGCGTTAAGCTGCTAATGTTGCGGACTCACGGTGCTCGGTTCGAATCGCAGCAATCCCATATTTTTGATTTGGAGTAGCTTCTATTTTTTTTTCTTAACGTTTTCTTATTGAGTCGGTTGGTGGGTCGGCCTGCTCCGCGTCGCTAGCTAGCACCGGTAGCGCCAATAGGCGTCTGAAGCGCTGATTAGGAGCACCCAGTTTTGTTCGCGCGTACTGTAACATCACGTACGATAGCAGGTTTTTACAGGCATAATGTAGAAACACGTACCATGACGACCTTTTGAAACCACGGTCCCTTTGAATATTTGGGAACATTTTTTTGATGAACATTATTGAAACACGAACATTTTTTCAAAAAGATTGAACAATTTCTAAAAACAAGAACAAATTTTGGAATTTATGAGCATTTTTTCAATTTCAAACATATAGTTTTTAAAAACAACTAAAATTTTCATACAAGTTTTTATAATTTCGTAAATTTATGTAGAATGTGAAGATTTTTTAATTTTTACAACTTTTGGGAACCACGGATTTGTTTTTTGATAAAATGAAACAAAATACAAAACTTAGGAATTTTATGAAAAATCCCCGAATAGTGTTGAAAACTCAAAGAAATAATCGTATGTGCGAGAATTTTTTTGAAAATGTTAACATTTTCTGAAGTTCTAAACAAAATTTGAAAAGTAGAACATTTTTCTTAAATTCTCAAACATTTTCTGAAAACAGGAAGATTTTTTCAATTTTTTAGAACATTTTCGAAAACAGAAACATTTTTAAAATTCTGACTTTTCTTAAATACTAACACTTTTTGAAGTTATGAACACAAATTTGAAAACAGGATCATTTTTTAAAGTAAATAAACTTGAGAAGGAAAAAAAGAAGGAAAATGGAAGAAACAAAAAAAACAAAAAATAACTCACTATGAAAATGGGTCGGCCAGTTAAGGGCGCTCATGTGCGTTGCACGCCTATATGACGGAGACAACATCATATTGGAAATTCTCTGTTAGGTTGGCTCCATCAATTTTTGTCCTATTTACAGCGTGTTTGGTAGCTTGTATTTTTATTATGCTCAGCCAGGCCCACTGGATGTTTTGCCCTATTTGATTGGCTGAGTTGCACCTGAATCTTGGACCGCATGAACCTCAAAGCACCTCTGGGCCTAACTCTGAAGGAACGATTGAATCCACCGTTTTCATCAAGCTAGGTCCGAGCGATGCAATTGAGCATGTGTGGGTGGGTTGCTTGGCACAACGTGTAGGTGGGTTCCTACTCCACTCACCTCCTTTAACCCCCTTAACATAATCTCTTATAATCTACACAATGGCGTTTCAATTCAAAATAAGTTCTACACAAAAAAGATGCACATCGATATTGTGGTTCCATTCAGACAATCGGTTTCTAATTTCGTGCACTATAAGTTCATGGTTGATACTTCTTTAGATTAATTTTGGCGAATTCTTCGCACACAGTTGACTGTTTGAAATTTTCTTTCATCATTAGCCTCATCTCGTTGTTTCACACGACTTCCCAGTTGTACGTTTTCTACTTCGATGGTCATAAACGAGTACATTTACATCTCCTACTAGATTGCACTAATGGGTTCATGTATGCATGTTATGGACCGATGAATTTTGATAATATTTTCACACATGGCCGGCCATTTGAAGTTTCCTTTAACCACTAGCTTTATTTTTTTGTTTCACACGTTTCATGTTGTAAGTTTGTGTTTCAACGGTCATAGAGGAGTAGAATTACAAGAGCACTAATGTGTTCGTGTGTGCATGTTATGAACCGATGATTTTTGGCGTAATCTTTGCACACAGTCGATCATTTGAAATTTCTTATTATTAATAGATTTATCTTACTGTTTCACATGACTTCTGTGTTGTACATTTTCTGTTTTAACGGTTGTAGATGAGTAGAACTACATCTCCCCCTGGATTGCACTAACGTATTCATAACTTCATGTCATGAACCAATGAATTTTGCCAAAATCTTCGCCTACGGTTGGCCGTTTGAAGTTTCCTTTCACCACTAGTTTTATGTCATTGCTTCACGTGACTTTCATCTTGTATGTTTTTTTCATTTTGACGGTGTAGATGAATAGAACAATGTCTCCCTACTCAATATACAAATATGTCACACATGGGCGTTAGTTGCGTGGAAAATGGTTCGTGCCAAGTCGATTTCATAGCATTGAATGAGCATCCGGGGGATGCCACACCTTCTTCCACCTTAAGTTGACCTTTCTCTTTTTCCTTCAGCACCAAGTAAAGAGTGGAGGTTTGAACTTGAAAAGGTAGGCGGACACAAAAGAAATGTGGTTTTTGGTCAAGGGGAGGGTGGGGAGGTAGATATTTCTGTGGAAGCTGAAAATTTTGGCTCGGTGCAGTGAAAAACTGGCGCGCAAAGTGTCATCAGACACGGTCCCTTATTCAACACTGTGTATGATATATGAACATCACAAACGATTCATATAGTTTACCCTGTGTGTGATGAGTTTGAAAGTGCAAATTTTGCTCCAAATTTCCCTGGTTACAGTGGTCATCCACGTCATTGCCTAATTTGGGTACACAAAAAATCCTACAGCACACCTACACTTCTTAATCGAACAAGTTCATCAATTAAACAAAGCTAGCTGACATAAACATTACTCTAACAAATTAAAGACCGGCGCTCTAAATTAAACAAAGACTACTACTCCTGCTGGCGCTCGTCGATCTCCGCCGCCTCCTTCATGTCCAAATCACACCCAACGATCTCCTGTGGAAGGGGCTCCATGGCATCCATCACACCATACTCAGCAAGCATCTCGCCATCCGTGTCCGCCATCTCTTTCGAAAGGCCGCCACGAGCTGGGCGTGGGCGACCGCGGTCTGGGCTTGGATGGGCTCCATGGTGGCAAGGTATGCCGCGAAGGAACGAATAGCTGTTCGAACGCTATCGACGATTGCCAACTCTTCGGCCGTGCGTAGCCGACCGTTGACGGAGAAGCTTCGTGCGATCTGTGCGGTGCCTGTGAGGAGCTGGGCGTGGACGGCCTCCATTAGGGCTAAGGACGCCGCTGCAGAACGAACAGCTATTGTGCCGCTCTCGCTAGTTGCTATCCCCGTCGCATATGTTGCTGCCGCCACCAGAGAAGCAACAACGGCCGTTTGGGCTGCCTTGGCCGCCCGGTCACAGATTGCGGCCGCGCTCACACAGCTTGTTAGCACGAGCATGGCGGCTGCGGCCGCGCTATCGCCGGAGTGTGCTACTTCTTGATCTTGCATTGGTTTTTCCCTTGAAGAGGAAAGAGTGATGTAGCAAAGTAGAGATAAGTATTTCCCTCAGTTAGAGAACCAAGGTAACAATCCAGTAGGAGACAACGCACAAATCACCAATACATGCACAAACAATCAAACAACTTGCACCCAACGCGATTAAGGGGTTGTCAATCCCTTCACGGTCACTTGCAAAAGTGAGATATGAGATAGAGATAGATAAAACTAAACAAACGATAAAGTAAATATTTTTGGGTTTATAGATCGGAAAGTAAAAGATAGCAAAATAGTAGATCGGAAACTAATACGATGGAAAATAGTAGATCGGAAACTAATATGATGGAAAATAGACCCGGGGGCCATATGTTTCACTAGAGGCTTCTCTCAAGATAGTAAATAATATGATGGGTGAACAAATTACTGTCGAGCAATTGATAGAAAAGTGCAAAGTTATGAAGATATCTAAGGCAATGATTATGAAATATAGGCATCATGTCCGTGTCAAGTCGACCGAAACGATTCTACATCTACTACTATTACTCCACACATCGACCGACTCATGCATGCATCTAGAGTATTAAGTTCATGAAGAACAGAGTAACGTATTAAGTAAGATGACATGATGTAGAGGAATAAAATCAAGAAATATGATGTAAACCCCATCTTTTTATCCTCGATGGCAACAATACAATACGTGCCTTGCTGCCCCTACTATCACTGGGAAAGGACACCGCAAGATTGAACCCAAAGCTAAGCACTTCTCCCATTGCAAGAAAAATCAATCTAGTTGGCCAAACTAAACCGATAGTTCGAAGAGAATTACAAAGATATTAAATTATGCATAAAAGAATTCAGAGAATATTCAAATAATATTCATAGATAAGTTGATCATAAATCCACAATTCATCGAATCTCGACAAACACACAACAAAAGAAGATTACATCAGATGGATCTCTAAGAACACCAAGGAGAACATGGTATTGAAAATCAAAGAGAGAGAAGAAGCCACTAGCTACTAGCTATGGACCCGTAGGTATGAGGTAAACTACTCATGCTTCATCGGAAGGGCAATAGAGTTGATGTAGAAGGCCTCTGTGATCGAATCCCCCTCTGACAGGATGCCGGAAAAGGCCCCAAGATGGGATCTCACGGGAATAGAAGGTTGCGGCGGTGGAAAAGTGTTTTCGTGGATGCTTCTGGAGGTTTGGGAATATATGAGAATATATAGGGCGAAGAATTAGGCCAGGAGGTGTTGGAGTAGGCCACAAGGCAGGGGGCGCGCCCTTGTAGCTTGTCGTCTACTCCAAGGTCTTCTGACTTGGAGTCCAAATCCAACAGGTGTCTTCTGGTCCAAGAAAAATCATCGCTAAGGTTTCGTTCCGTTTGGACTCCGTTTGGTATTCCTTTTATGCGAAGCTCAAAAACAAGAAAAAAACAGAAACTGGCACTGGGCTCTAGGTTAATACATTAGTCCCAAAAACAATATAAAATAGCATATTAATACATATAAAACATCCAAAACAGATAATATAATAGCATGGAACAATAAAAAATTATAGATACGTTGGAGACGTATCAAGAATCCCCAAGCTTAATTCCCGCTCGTCCTCGAGTAGGTAAATGATAAAAAGAGAATTTTTGATGTGGAATGCTACCTAACATACTTATCGATGTAATTTTTCTTTATTATGGCATGATTGTTCAGAACAATAAGATTGAAAACAAAAGTTTAATACTAACATAAAAACAATAATACTTCAAGCATACTAACAAGGCAATTATGTCTTCTCAAAATAACATGGCCAAAGAAAGCTTATCCCTACGAAATCATATAGTCTGGCTATGCTTCATCTTCATCACACAAAATATTCAAATTATGCACAGCCCCGCTGACAAGCCAAGCAATTGTTTCATACTTTTGATGTTCTCAAACTTTTTCAAGTTTCACGCAATACATGAGCGTGAGCCATGGATATAGCACTATAGGTGGAATATAATATGGTGGCTGTGGAGAAGACAAAAAGAAGGAGATAGTATCACATCAACTAGGCGTATCAACGGGCTATGCAGATGACCATCAATAGATATCAATGTGAGTGAGTAGGGATTGCCATGCAACGGATGCACTAGAGCTATAAGTTTATGAAAGCTCAAAAAGAAACTAAGTGGGTGTGCATCCAACTCGCTTGCTCAAGACCTAGGGCAATTTGAGGAAGCCCATCATTGGAATATACAAGCCAAGTTCTATAATGAAAAATTCCCACTAGTATATGAAAGTGAGAACATAGGAGACTCTCTATCATGAAGATCATGGTGCTACTATGAAGCACAAGTCTGGAAAATGGATAGTAACATTGCCCCTTCTCTCTTTTCTCTCATTTTTTTGAATGGGCTTCTTTGGCCTCTTCATTGCAAACATTTTAGATAGAACACATGTATGCAAACCGTCAGCTTCCCCAGTAAGCCAAGGGAAAATGTGCCGTGTGGGATTTGTGCATATCTTCATCGCAAACGTTTTATATAGAACAACCATATGCGAAGCGAGAGCTATGATACTTCCCCAGTAAGCCAAGGAAAAATTTGCCGCGCGGGATTTGTGCATCTCTTCATCACAAACAGTTCAGATTGAACATAATATGCAAAGCGAGAGCTACGGTTTGATATCTACTACACAACCTTCTTCTTGTAGAAGTTGTTGGGCCTCCAAGTGCAGAGGTTTGTAGGACAGTAGCAAATTCCACTCAAGTGGATGACCTAAGGTTTATCAATCCGTGGGAGGCATAGGATGAAGATGGTCTCTCTCAAGCAACCCTGCAACCAAATAACAAAGAGTCTCTTGTGTCCCCAACACACGCAATACAATGGTAAATTGTATAGGTCCACTAGTTCGGCGAAGAGATGGTGATACAAGTGCGATATGGATAGTAGATATAAGTTTTTGTAATCTAAAAATATAAAAACAGCAATGTAACTAATGATAAAAGTGAGCATAAACGGTATTGCAATGCTAGGAAACAAGGCCTAGGGTTCATACTTTCACTAGTGCAAGTCCTCTCAACAATAATAACATAGTTGGATCATATAACTATCCCTCAACATGCAACAAAGAGTCACTCCAAAGTCACTAATAGTGGAGAGCAAACGAAGTGATTATGGTAGGGTACGAAACCACCTCAAAGTTATCCTTTCTGATCGATCTATTCAAGAGTCCGTAGTAAAATAACATGAAGCTATTCTTTTCGTTCAATCTATCATAAAGGTCGTACTAGAATAACACCTTAAGACACAAATCAATCAAAACCCTAATGTCACCTAGATACTCCAATGTCACCTCAAGTATCCGTGGGTATGATTATACGATATGCATCACACAATCTCAGATTCATCTATTCAACCAACACAAAGAACTTCAAAGAGTGCCCCAAAGTTTCTACCGGAGAGTCAAGACGAAAACGTGTGCCAACCCCTATGCATAAGTTCACGAGGTCACGGAACTCGCAAGTTGATCACCAAAACATACATCAAGTGGATCACATGATATCCCATTATCACCATAGATAAGCACATGCAAGACATACATTAAGTGTTCTCAAATCCTTAAAGACTCAATTCGATAAGACAAATTCAAAGGGAAAACTCAATTCATCACAAGAGAGTAGAGGGGGAGAAACATCATAACATCCAACTATAATAGCAAAGCTCGCGATACATCAAGATCGTATCACCTCGAGAACACGAGAGAGAGAGAGAGAGAGAGAGAGAGATCAAACACATAGCTACTGGTACATACCCTCAGCCTCGAGGGTGGACTACTCCCTCCTCGTCATGGAGAGCGCGGGGATGATGAAGATGGCCACCAGAGAGGGATTCCCCCCTCCGACAGGGTGCCGGAACGGGTCTAGATTGGTTTTCATTGGCTACGGAGGCTTCTGGCAGCGGAACTCCCGATCTATTCTGTTCCTCGATGTTTTTAGGGTATATGGACATATATAGGCGAAAGAAGTCGGTTAGGGGAGCCACGAGGGGCCCACGAGGGTGGGGGGCGCGCCCAGGGGGGTAGGGCGCGCCTCCCTGCCTCCCTCGAAGCTTCCCTAACATCTACTCCAAGTCTCCTGGATTGCTTCCGTTCCAAAAATAAGTTCCGTGAAGTTTCAGGTCAATTGGACTCCATTTGATTTTCCTTTTCTGCGATACTCTAAAACAAGGAAAAAACAGAAACTGGCACTAGGCTCTAGGTTAATAGGTTAGTCCCAAAAATCATATAAAATAGCATATAAATGCATATAAAACATCCAAGGTTGATAATATAATAGCATGGAACAATAAAAAATTATAGATACATTGGAGACGTATCATGGTTCCTTCGCCACTAAGCCAAGAGAAAAATCTGGCGCGCAAGATTTGTACATCCCTTCAACGCAATCGGTTTTTTCTGATGACCCGTGTGCAACCACGTACATACAATTTGATAAGGTTTGCATCTGTCATATTGGGTATATTGCTGATACGTCTCCAACGTATCTATAATTTTTGATTGCTCTATGCTATATTATCTCCTCTTTTGGATGTTTATGGGATTTATTATACACTTTTATATTATTTTTGGGACTAACCTATTAACCTAGAGCCTAGTGCCAATTTCTGTTTTTTCCTTGTTTTAGAGTATCGCAGAAAAGGAAAATCAAACGGAGTACAATTGACCTGAAACTTCACGAAACTTATTTTTGGAAGGAAAGCAACCCGGGAGACTTGGAGTCCACGTAAGGGAAGGAACGAGGAAGCCACGAGGCAGGGGGCGCACCCACCCCCTGGGCGCGCCCTCCACCCTCGTGGGCCCCTCGTGGCTCCCCTGACGTACTTCTTCCGCATATATATCTCCATATACCCTAAAACGATGAGGGAGCACAATAGATCGGGAGTTCCGCCACCAGAAGCCTCCGTAGCCACCGAAAACCAATCTAGACCCGTTCCGGCACCCTGCCGGAGGGGGAAATCCCTCTCCGGTGGCCATCTTCATCATCCCGGTGCTCTCCATGACGAGGAGGGAGTAGTTCTCCCTCGGGGCTGAGGGTATGTACTAGTAGCTATGTGTTTGATCTCTCTCTCTCTCGTGTTCTTGAGGTGGTACGATCTTGATGTATCGCGAGCTTTGCTATTATAGTTGGATCTTATGATGTTTTCTCCCCGTCTACTCTCTTGTAATGGATTGAGTTTTCCCTTTGAAGTTATCTTATCGGATTGAGTCTTTAAAGATTTGAGAACACTTGATGTATGTCTTGCCGTGCGTATCTGTGGTGACAATGGGATACCACGTGATTCACTTGATGTATGTTTTGGTGATCAACTTGCAGGTTCCGCCCATGAACCTATGCATAGGGGTTTGCACACGTTTTCGTCATGATTCTCCGGTAGAAACTTTGGGGCACTCTTTGAGGTTTTATGTGTTGGTTGAATAGATGAATCTGAGATTGTGTGATGCATATCGTATAATCATACCCACGGATACTTGAGGTGACATTGGAGTATCTAGGTGACATTAGGGTTTTGGTTGATTTGTGTCTTAAGGTGTTATTCTAGTACGAACTCTAGGGCTGTTTGTGACACTTATAGGAATAGCCCAACGGATTGATTGGAAAGAATAACTTTGAGGTGGTTTCGTACCCTACCATAATCTCTTCGTTTGTTCTCAGCTATTAGTGACTTTGGAGTGACTCTTTGTTGCATGTTGAGGGATAGTTATATGATCCAATTATGTTATTATTGTTGAGAGGACTTGCACTAGCGAAAGTATGAACCCTAGGCCTTGTTTCCTAGCATTGCAATACCGTTTACGCTCACTTTTATCATTAGTTACCTTGCTGTTTTTATAATTTCAGATTAAAAAAACCTTTATCTACCATCCATATTGCACTTGTATCACCATCTCTTCGCCGAACTAGTGCACCTATACAACTTACCATTGTATTGGGTGTGTTGGGGACACAAGAGACTCTTTGTTATTTGGTTGCAGGGTTGCTTGAGAGAGACCATCTTCATCCTACGCCTCCTACGGATTGATAAGCCTTAGGTCATCCACTTGAGGGAAATTTGCTGCTGTCCTACAAACCTCTACACTTGGAGGCCCAACAACGTCTACAAGAATAAGGTTGTGTAGTAGATATCGAGATCTTTTCTAGCACCGTTGCCGGGGAGGTTAGCGCTTGAAGGTATATCTTTAGATCTAGCAATCAAATCTTTTTGTTTCTTGTTTTATCACAAGTTTAGTTTATAAAAGAAAATTATAAAAAAATGGAATTGAGGATACCTCATATGCTTCATCTTTTTAATATCTTTCATGAGAATAAGGATTCCGATAATTGTGCTCAAGTGCTAGAAGAAGAATGCATTAGAATGTTTGGCACTAAATATTTGAATGATGAGCATGATTGCAATGTTGTTAGTATGAATTCTTTGAAAATCCATGATGCTAATGATATGCAAAGCCACAAGCTTGGGGATGCTACGTTTAATGAAGATGATATTTCTAGTCTCCCAAGTTTTGATGAGCAAATTTATTATGATGAAAGTATGCCTCCTATTTATGATGATTATATTGATGAAAGTGGTTTTGGAGAGGTCATGATTTTATTTTGTGATGAATCCACTATTTCGGAAGAGGTTCCAATTGATTATGAGAACAAAGTTGCTATCTATGATGATTATTGTGATGGCTTGTATGCTATAAAGAATAATGATATCCATGAAACTTTTCATCATGATTTTAGTTTTCAATTGGATTATGCCTCACATGATAATTATTTTGTTGAGTTTGCTCCCACTATTATTCATGAGAAGAATTTTGCTTGTATGGAGAGTAGTAAAATTTCTATGCTTGTAGATCATGAAAATAATGTTCTAGGTGCTGGTTATTGATAACCCACAAGTATAGGGGATCGCAACAGTTTTCGAGGGTAGAGTCTTCAACCCAAATTTATTGATTCGACACAAGGGGAGCCAAAGAATATTCTCAAGTATTAGCAGCTGAGTTGTCAATTCAACCACACCTGGAAACTTAATATCTGTAGCAAAGTATTTAGTAGCAAAGTAATATGATAGTGGTGATAACGGTAGCAAAAGGTAACATTAGTAAAGGTAATGTTTTTCGTATTTTGTAGTGATGATAGCAATAGCAACGGAAAAGTAAATAAGCGAAGAACAATATATGGAAAGCTCGTAGGCAATGGATCGGTGATGGAGAATTATGCCGGATGCGGTTCATCATGCAACAGTCATAACCTAGGGTGACACAGAACTAGCTCCAGTTCATTGATATAATGTAGGCATGTATTCCGAACATAGTCATACGTGCTTATGGAAAAGAACTTGCATGACATCTTTTGTCCTACCCTCCCGTGGCAGCGGGGTCCTTACGGAAACTAAGGGATATTAAGGCCTCCTTTTAATAGAGAACCGGAACAAAGCATTAACACATAGTGAATACATGAACTCCTCAAACTACGGTCATCACCGGTAAGTATCCAGATTATTGTCACTTCGGGGTTAACGGATCATAACACATAATAGGTGACTATAGACTTGCAAGATAGGATCATGAACACTCATATATTGATGAAAACATAATAGGTTCAGATCTGAAATCATGGCACTCGGGCCCTAGTGACAAGCATTAAGCATAGCAAAGTCATAGCAACATCAATCTCAGAACATAGTGGACACTAGGGATCAAACCCTAACAAAACTAACTCGATTACATGATAGATCACATCCAACCCATCACCGTCCAGCAAGCCTACGATGGAATTACTCACGCACGGCGGTGAGCATCATGAAATTGGTGATGGAGGATGGTTGATGATGACGATGGCGACGGATTCCCCTCTCCGGAGCCCCGAACGGACTCCAGATCAGCCCTCCCGAGAGGTTTTAGGGCTTGGCGGCGGCTCCGTATCGTAAAACGCGATGATTTCTTCTCTCTGGTTTTTTCTCATCGAAACTCAATATATGGAGGTGGAGTTGGAGTCGGAGAGGCAACAGGGGGCCCACGAGGTAGGGGGGCGCTCCCTAGGGGGGCAGGCGCGGCCCCACCCTCGTGGCAAGACGGTGGGCCCCCTGGCCTTCTTCTTTGGCAGGTATTTTTCTTGTTTTCTGAGAAGTGTCTCCGTGAAGTTTCAGGTCATTCCGAGAACATTTGCTCCTGCACATAAATAACACCATGGTAATTCTGCTGAAAACATCGTCAGTCCGGGTTAGTTCCATTCAAATCATGCAAGTTAGAGTCCAAAACAAGGGCAAAAGTGTTTGTAAAAGTAGATACATTGGAGACGTATCAACTCCCCCAAGCTTAAACCTTTGCTTGTCCTCAAGCAATTCAGTTCACAAACTGAAAGTGATAAAGAAAAACTTTTACAAACTCTGTTTGCTCTTCTTGTTGTAAATATGTAAAGCCAACATTCAAGTTTTCAGCAAAGATTATAACTAACCACATTTGCAATAATGCATAGGTCTCAAGTTTACTCATATCAATAGCATAATCAACTAGCGAGCCATAATAATAAAACTCGGATGAAAACACTTTCTCAAAACAATCATAATATGATATAACAGGATGGTATCTCGCTAGCCCTTTCTGAGACCGCAAAACATAAATGCAGAGGACCTTTAAAGACCAAGGACTGACTAGACATTGTAGTTCATGGTAAAAGAGATCCAGTCAAGTCATACTCAATGTAAACTAACAGTAATGAATGCAAATGACAGCGGTGCTCTCCAACTGGTGCTTTTTAATAAGAGGATGATGACTCAGCATAAAAGTAAATAGATAGGCCCTTCACAGAGGGAAGCAGGGATTTGTAGAGGTGCCAGAGCTCGGTTTTGAAATAGAGGTGAATAATATTTTGAGCGGTATACTTTCATTGTCAACATAACAACCAAGATATGGCGATATCTTCCATGCTACACACATTATAGGCGGTTCCCAAACAGAATGGTAAAGTTTATACTCCCCCTTCCACCACAAGCATCAATCCATGGCTTGCTCGAAACAGCGAGTGCCTCCAACTAACAAGAGTCCCAGGGGGAGTTTTGTTTGCAATTATTTTGATTTAGTTTGCATAAAGCATGGGACTGGGCATCTCGGTGACCAACCATTTATCTCGTGAGTGAGGAGCGGAGTCCACTCCTCTTGAGAATAACCCGCCTAACATGGAAGATACGGACAACCCTAGTTGACACATGAGCTATTCGAGCATACAAAACATGATATTTATTTGAAGGTTTAGAGTTTGGCACATACAAATTTACTCGGAACGGCAGGTACCGTATATAGGTAGGTATAGTGGACTCATGTGGAATAACTTTGGGGTTTAAGGGATTGGATGCACAAGCAGTATTCCCGCTTATTACAGGTGAAGGCTAGAAAAAGACTGGGAAGCAGCCAGCTAGAGAGCGACAACAGTCATGAACATGCATTAAAATTAATCAACACCGAATGCAAGCATGAGTAGGATATAATCCACCATGAACATAAATATCGTGAAGGCTGTGTTGATTTTGTTTCAACTACATGCGTGAACATGCGCCAAGTCAAGTCACTTAAATCATTCAGAGGAGGATACCACCCTATCATACCACATCATAACCATTTTAATAACATGTTGGCACGCAAGGTAAACCATTATAACTCATAGCTAATCAAGCATGGCACAAGAAACTATGATCTCTAGTTGTCATTGCAAACATGTTTATTCATAATAGGCTGAATCAGGAACGATGAACTAATCATATTTACAAAAACAAAAGAGGTCAAGTTCATACCATCTTTTCTCATCTCAGTTGGTCCATCATATATCGTCATAATTGCCTTTCACTTGCACGACCGAATAGTGTGAATAATAATAATAGTGCACATGCATTGGACTAAGCTGGAATCTGCAGGCATTCAATAAACATGAGAAGACAAGGCAATATGGGCTCTTTTGTCAGATCAACAATAATGCATATAAGAGCCACTTCAACAATTTAATTATGGTCTTCTCCTATCGACCCCCAAAGAAAAGAAAAGAAATAAAACTATTTACACGGGAAAGTTCCCAACAAGCAAAACAAGAACAACAAATATTTTTGGGTTTTCTTTTTAGTTACTACTACAAGCATGGAAATTAAAACTAGCTAGAAGCTACAACTAATTTTTTTTGGTTTTTCTTAAGGTTTATTAAACACACAAGAAGAAAGCATAAAAGGAAATTAAACTAGCATGGATGATACAATGAAAAAGTATGAGCACCAACATCTAGCAATGAGTGTGTGAACATAAATGTAGTGTCGGTGGGAAATACGTACTCCCCCAAAGCTTAGGCTTTTGGCCTAAGTTGGTCTATGGCCACAGCTGGCCTGGCGGATATCCATAATAATAGTTGGGGTCGTACTGCGATGAGGAAGAAGAAGGCTCAGATTGCCACTGGCTGACAATCATCTCCGGATCCCACTGGTAATTAGACTGTCGTGAAGGATCAAATTGTGGTTCTGGCTCTGGCTCCTCGGCTGGTGCAGGGTTCCGGTAGGCGTGGATAGCCGTCAACGGAACAAGGTACGTGCCTACAGTCAAATCAAACAAAGAAGGAGTAGACAAGGTAATAGTCTCAGGATGATGTTTATTAAAGAACAATTGATATTTAAGCTCTCCTTCCCTATTCTTAACAATAAAATCATGTGCTACCATACTTTTATAATCTAAATAAACACGAGGCACACCTTTTCTTCCTTCTCAGCATGCCTAATAGGTATGTTAAAATGTGCAGCTAGGCATGTAGCATAGATGCCTCCAAAGATGGGGCCCTTGGTACGGTTCAGACTTAACCGTTTGGCAATAATGCCGCCCATACTAAAAGAGTTATCACCGTATAAACCGTGGTGCAAAATAATAATATCAGGGATACTCAGGTTTCCACAGTTTCCGTGACCAATTAAGCAATGACTAGCAAATAATGCAAAATAACGTAAAACAAGAAAGTGTATGCTAGTGATTCGTGCATCGGAAACCTTCCTTGTTTCCCCTACAGTGATAGTGTCAATAAATCCCTCCACATCATCACAATGTGGTTCTTCTGTATTGCCCTCAAAAGGGACTAAACAAATCCGACAGAAATCATAAAGTGACATCTCCTTATGCTCATCATATAAATAAAACTCCACCGTAGGTGGTGAGTTCCTAGAATGAAAATGAAAGTTTTGCACAAAGGTATTTGTGAGCAAGAGATACTGATCGCATTGGTCATGGAGGAAAGCGGTAAGACCTGCAGTCTGAGCCAATTCATGGAAATCTTCATAAATCCCGGCTGCTCTTAAGAAATCCTCGGAAGGCCATTCACACGCCCGAACCTCTACGGTGCAAGGCAGATTATACTTAGGCTTTGGTGCCTTTTCCTTCGAGCTTTGGCTCGATGAGCCCCTCAAAAGTCTCCTCATCATTTTCTGAAAAATTCTGAAATTTTTAGTAACTTCAAAATAAAAGTAAACCAAACTCAATAATATTGATAGCAGCTACTCCTACAAGTGCCTAGGGCCTATATCATGCATCAAAACTACTTTTGACCATATAAATTGGACATGCAAGCTCAAGAACAGGGTCACCTAAGCAGCAAAAATTTGCAATGAATAAAGCACTAGAACAAAAACTAATTGGACCAATGGAGGAGTCACATACCAAGGAACAATCTCCCCAAGCAGTTTTGTGAGAGGTGTTTTGAGCAAGGAGATCGAAAATGGCAGCAAGATGAGCTAGAACTCGTGCTTGAGCTGGTTATTTGTATTTGGGGAGGAAGATGAAGTGTATGTGTGAAGGAATAAGTGGAGGAGGGCCACCGTGGGCCCACGAGGCAGGGGGCACGCCCTAGGGGGGTGGGCGTGCCCTCCACCCTCGTGGCAAGGTGGTTGGCCCCCCTGGTGTGTTCTTTGCTCCATAAATCCTCAAATATTTTAGAAAAAATCATATTTAATTTTCAGGGCATTTGGAGAACTTTTATTTTCGAGGTATTTTTATATTGCACGGATAATCAGATAACAGACAGACAAATATTTATTTTTATTTTATTTGATATAAATAACAGAAAATAAAAGTGGGGTACAGAAAGTTGTGCCTTCTAGTTTCATCCATCTCATGATCATCAAAAGGAATCCACTAACAAGGTTGATCAAGTCTTGTTAACGAACTCATTCCGAATAACATGGAACCGGAGAAATTTCGAATAACACTATGTTACCTCAACGGGGATATGCACATCCCCAATAATAAGAATATCATATTTCTTCTTGACAGTAGGAAGAGGAAATTCAAAACCTCCAAATATAATCGATGGAATTTTTCCAATAGAGTTGATACTATGAACTTGAGGTTGTTTCCTCGGAAAGTGTACTGTGTGCTCATTACCATTAACATGAAAAGTGACATTGCCTTTAGTGCAATCAATAACAGCCCCTGCAGTATTCAAAAAGGGTCTTCCAAGAATAATAGACATACTATCGTCCTCGGGAATATCAAGAATAACAAAGTCCGTTAAAATAGTAACATTTGCAACTACAACAGGCACATCCTCACAAATACCGACAGGTATAGCAGTTGATTTATCAGCCATTTTCAAAGATATTTTAGTAGGTGTCAACTTATTCAAATCAAGTCTACGATATAAAGAGAGAGGCATAACACTAACACCGGCTCCAAGATCACATAAAGCAGTTTTAACATAGTTTCTTTTAATGGAGCATGGTATAGTTGGTACACCGGGATCTCCAAGTTTCTTTGGTATACCACCCTTAAAAGTGCAATTAGCAAGCATGGTGGAAATTTCAGCTTCCGGTATCTTTCTTTTATTTGTAATAATATCTTTCATGTACTTAGCATAAGGATTTGTTTTGATCATATCAGTTAATCGCATACGCAAAAAGATAGGTCTAATCATTTCAGCAAAGCGCTCAAAATCCTCATCATCCTTTTTCTTGGATGGTTTGGGAGGAAAAGGCATGGGTTTCTGAACCCATGGCTCTCTTTCTTGACCATGTTTCCTAGCAACAAAGTCTTTTTTTATCATAACGTTGATTCTTTGATTGTGGGTTATCAAGATCAACAACAGGTTCAATTTCTATATCATTATCATTACTAGGTTGAGCATCATTATGAACATTATTATTATCATTATCACTAGTTTCAGGTTCATTACCAGATTGTGTTTCAGCATCAGAAATAGAAATACCATTTGGATTCTCAGGTGTTTCAACAATAGGATCACTAGAAGCATGCAAAGCCCTATCATTTTTCTTTTTCTTCTTTTTAGAAGAACTAGGTGCATCTATATTATTTCTCTGAGAATCTTGCTCAATTCTCTTAGGATGGCCTTCAGGATACAAAGGTTCCTGAATCATTCTACCAGTTCTAGTAGCCACTCTAACAACATTATCATTATCTTTACTATTCAATCCATTGAGAAAATCATTTTGAGCTTTAAGTACTTGTTCTACTTGAGTGGTAACCATCGAAGCGTGTTTACTAATAAGTTTAAGTTCACCTTTGACATTAGCCATATAATCACCCAAGTGTCCAAGCATATTTGAATTGTATTTTAATTGTCTACCAAAATAAGCGTTAAAATCTTCTTTCTTAGCCATAAATTTATCAAACTCATCTAAGCATGGGCTAGCAATTTTAGTAAATGGGATTACAGCTTTATCATATCTATATAGAGAATTTACCTTTACTACCTGTGTCGGGTTATCAAGACCATTAGTTTCTTCAATAGGTAAAGGATTTGGATTATATGTTTCTTCAACAGACGGTAAATTAAGACCATGTATTTCTTCAATAGGAGGTAAATTCTTAACATCTTCAGCTTTAATACCTTTTTCTTTCATAGATTTCTTTGCCTCTTGCATATCTTCAGGGCTGAGAAATAGAATACCCCTCTTCTTCAGAGTTGGTTTAGGAATAGGCTCAGGAATTAGCTCCGAAGGTGTCCAATTATTTTCATTTGTCAACATATTATTCAATAGAATTTCAGCTTCATCCGGTGTCCTTTCCCTGAAAACAGAACTGGCACAACTATCCAGGTAATCTCTGGAGGCATCGGTTAGTCCATTATAAAAGATATCAAGTATTTCATTTTTCTTAAGAGGATGATCAGGCAAAGCATTAAGTAATTGGAGAATCCTCCCCAAAGCTTGTGGGAGACTCTCTTCTTCAATTTGCACAAAATTATATATATCCCTTAAAGTAGCTTGTTTCTTATGAGCAGGGAAATATTTAGCAGAGAAGTAATAAATCATATCCTGGGGACTACGCACAGAACCAGGATCAAGATAATTAAACCATGTCTTAGCATCACCCTTTAATGAGAACGGAAATATTTTAAGGATGTAAAAGTAACGAGTTCTCTCATCTTTAGTGAACAGGGTAGCTATATCATTCAGTTTAGTAAGATGTGCCACAACAGTTTCAGATTCATAACCATGAAAAGGATCATATTCAACCAAAGTAATTATATTAGGATCAATAGAGAATTCATAATCCTTATCAGTAACAAACATAGGTGAAGTAGCAAAAGCAGGGTCAGGTTTCATTCTAGCATTTAGAGATTGCTTACTCCATTTAGCTAATAATTTCTTAAGTTCAGTTCTATTTCTGCAAGCTAAAATAGCTAAAGAAGCATCTTGATCAAAAACATAACCCTTAGGAATAGCAAGTGGTTCTTCATCATCACTTTCATCAGTATCATCAGATTCAATATTTTCAATTTCTCTAGCCCTAGCAAGTTGTTCATCAAGAAAAGCACTAAGTGGCATAGTAGTATCAGGCATAGAGGTAGTTTCATCATAAGTATCATGCATAGTAGAAGTGGCATCATCAATAACGTCCGACATATCAGAACGAATAGCAGAAGCAGGTGTAGGTGTCGCAAGCTTACTCAAAACAGAAGGTGAATCAAGTGCAGAGCTAGATGACAATTCCTTACCTCCCCTCGTAGTTGAGGGATAGATCTTGGTTTTGGATCTCTCAAGTTCTTCATAATGATAAGCAGATATATATCCCAAGTGACTCAAAGAATAGAGCTATGCTCCCTGACAACGGCGCCAGAAAATAGTCTTGATAACCCACAAGTATAGGGGATCGCAACAGTTTTCGAGGGTAGAGTATTCAACCCAAATTTATTGATTCGACACAAGGGGAGCCAAAGAATATTCTCAAGTATTAGCAGCTGAGTTGTCAATTCAACCACACCTGGAAACTTAATATCTGTAGCAAAGTATTTAGTAGCAAAGTAATATGATAGTGGTGATGACGGTAGCAAAAGGTAACATTAGTAAAGGTAATGTTTTTGGTATTTTGTAGTGATGATAGCAATAGCAACGGAAAAGTAAATAAGCGAAGAACAATATATGGAAAGCTCGTAGGCAATGGATCGGTGATGGAGAATTATGCCGGATGCGGTTCATCATGTAACAGTCATAACCTAGGGTGACACAGAACTAGCTCCAGTTCATTGATATAATGTAGGCATGTATTCCGAACATAGTCGTACGTGCTTATGGAAAAGAACTTGCATGACATCTTTTGTCCTACCCTCCCGTGGCAGCGGGGTCCTTACGAAAACTAAGGGATATTAAGGCCTCCTTTTAATAGAGAACCGGAACAAAGCATTAACACATAGTGAATACATGAACTCCTCAAACTATGGTCATCACCGGTAAGTATCCCGATTATTGTCACTTCGGGGTTAACGGGTCATAACACATAATAGGTGACTATAGACTTGCAAGATAGTATCAAGAACACTCATATATTGATGAAAACATAATAGGTTCAGATCTGAAATCATGGCACTCAGGCCCTAGTGACAAGCATTAAGCATAGCAAAGTCATAGCAACATCAATCTCAGAATATAGTGGACACTAGGGATCAAACCCTAACAAAACTAACTCGATTACATGATAGATCCCATCCAACCCATCACCATCCAGCAAGCCTACGATGGAATTACTCACGCACGGCGGTGAGCATCATGAAATTGGTGATGGAGGATGGTTGATGATGACAATGGCGACGGATTCCCCTCTCCGGAGCCCCGAACGGACTCCAGATCAGCCCTCCCGAGAGGTTTTAGGGCTTGGCGGCGGCTCCGTATCATAAAACGCGATGATTTCTTCTCTCTGTTTTTTTTCTCATCGAAACTCAATATATGGAGGTGGAATTGGAGTCGGAGAGGCAACAGGGGGCCCACGAGGTAGGGGGCGCGCCCCCCACCCTTGTGCCAAGACGGGGGGCCCCCTGGCCTTCATCTTTAACAGGTATTTTTCTTATTTTCTGAAAAGTGTCTCCGTGAAGTTTCAGGTCATTCCGAGAACGTTTGCTCCTGCACATAAATAACACCATGGTAATTCTGCTGAAAACAGCGCCAGTCCGGGTTAGTTCCATTCAAATCATGCAAGTTAGAGTCCAAAATAAGGGCAAAAGTGTTTGGAAAAGTAGATACGTTGGAGACGTATCAGTTATATTGTTGAATTCATTCATGATGCTACTGAAAATTATTATGAGGGAGGAATATATGCTTGTAGGAATTGCAATAATATCAAGTTTCCTCTCTATGTGCTTAAAGTTTTGAAGTTATGCTTGTTTTACCTTCCTATGCAAGTTGACTCTTGTTCCCACAAGTTATTTGCTCACAAAATCACTATGCATAGGAAGTGGGTTAGACTTAAATGTGCCGGCCATATTCTTCATGATGCTCTCTTTATATTTCATTTCTTATCTTTTATGTGAGCATCATTGAAATCATCATGCCTAGCTAGGGGCGTTAAACGATAGCGCTTGTTGGGAGGCAACCCAACTTTATTTTTATTCCTTGCTTTTTGTTCCTGTTTAGTAATAAATAATTAGTCTAGCCTCTGTTTAGATGTGGTTTTATGCTTTTAATTAGTGTTTGTGCCAAGTAGAACCTTTGGGAAGACTTGGGCAAAGTCTTTTTAATCTTGCTGTAAAAAACAGAAACTTTTGCGCTCACGAGAATTGCTGCCATTTTTTATTGGAGAGTGCTATTTAGTTAATTCTTTTTGCATATGATTAATAGATAAATTACTCATGTCCATAAATTTATTTCAGAATTTTATGAGTTCCAGAAGTATACGTTTGATCCAGATTACTACAGACTGTTCTGTTTTTGACAGATTTTGTTTTCGATGTGTTGTTTGCTTATTTTGATGAATCTGTGAGTAGTATCGGAGGGTATGAACCATAGATAAGTTGTAATACAGCAGATATTACACCAATATGAATTTAGAATGAGTTCACAACAACCTAAGTGGTGTTTTATTTTCTTATACTAACGGAGCTTACGAGTTTTCTGTTAAGTTTTGTGTTGTGAAGTTTTCAAGTTTTGGGTAAAGATTCGACGGAATATGGAATAAGGAGTGGCAAGAGCCTAAGCTTGGGGATGCCCAAGGCACCCCAAGGTAATATTCAAGGACAAATAAAAGCCTAAGCTTGGGGATGCCCCGGAAGGCATCCCCTCTTTCGTCTTCGTTCATTGGTAACTTTACTTGGAGCTATATTTTTATTCGCCACATGATATGTGTTTTGCTTGGAGCGTCATGTCATTTTCTTTAGCTTTGTTTTCTGTTTGAATAAAATACCAAGATCTGGAATTCTTAAAATGGGAGAGTCTTCACATAGTTGCATAATTATTTAACTACTCATTGATCTTCACTCATATCTTTTTGGAGTAGCTTGTCATTTGCTCTAGTACTTCACTTATATCTTTTTAAAGCACGGTGGTGGTTTTATTTTATAGAAATAGATGAACTCTGATGCTTCACTTATATTATTTTGAGAGTCCTAAACAGCATGGTAATTTGCTTTGGTTATGAAACTAGTCCTAATATGATGGGCATCCAAGAGGGATATAATAAAAACTTTCATATAGAGTGCATTGAATACTAAGAGAAGTTTGATACTTGATGATTGTTTTGAGATATGGAGGTAATAATATCAAAGTCATGCTAGTTTAGTAGTTGTGAATTTGAGGAATACTTGTGTTGAAGTTTGCAAGTCCCGTAGCATGCACGTATGGTAAACCTTGTGTAACAAATTTGAATCATGAGGTGTTATTTGATTGTCTTCCTTATGAGTGGCGGTCGGGGACGAGCGATGGTCTTTTCCTACCAATCTATCCCCCTAGGAGCATGCGTGTAGTGCCGAGGTTTTTGATGACTTGTAGATTTTTGCAATAAGTATGTGAGTTCTTTATGACTAATGTTGAGTCCATGGATTATACGCACTCTCACCCTTCCATCATTGCTAGCCTCTTCGGTACCGTGCATTGCCCTTTCTCACATTGAGAGTTGGTGCAAACTTCGCCGGTGCATCCAAATCCCATGATATGATACGATCTTTCACACATAAACCTCCTTATGTCTTCCTCAAAACAGCCACCATACCTACCTATTGTGGCATTTCCATAGCCATTCCGAGATATATTGCCGTACAACTTTCCACCATTCTGTTTATTATGACACATTCATCATTGTCATATTGCTTTGCATGATCATGTAGTTGACATCGTATTTGTGGCAAAGCCACCGTTCATAATTTTTCATACATGTCACACTTGATTCATCGCAATCCCGGTACACCGCCGGAGGCATTCATATAGAGTCATACTTTGTTCTAGTATCGAGTTGTAATCATTGAGTTGTAAATAAATAGAAGTGTGATGATCATCATTTTCTAGAGCATTGTCCAAGTGAGGAATAAAAAAAGAGAAAGGCCATAAAAAAAGAGAAGGCCCAAAAAATGAGAGAAAAAGAGAGAAGGGACAATGCTACTATCCTTTGCCACACTTGTGCTTCAAAGTAGCACCATAATCCTCATGATAGAGAGTCTCTTGTTTTGTCACTTTCATATACTAGTGGGAATTTTTCATTATAGAAATTGGCTTGTATATTCCAACAATGGGCCTCCTCAAGTGCCCTAGGTCTTCGTGAGCAAGCAAGTTGGATGCACACCCACTTAGTTTCTTTTGTTGAGCTTTCATACATTTATAGCTCTAGTGCATCCGTTGCATGGAAATCCCTACTCCTTGCATTGACATCAATTGATGGGCATCTCCCTAGCCCATTGATTAGCTGCGTCGATGTGAGACTTTCTCCTTTTTGTCTTCTCCACATAACCCCCATCATCATATTCTATTCCACCCATAGTGCTATGTCCATGGCTCGCACTCATGTATTGCGTGAAGGTTTATGAGTTTGAGATTACTAAAGTATGAAACAATTGCTTGGCTTGTCATCGGGGTTGTGCATGATGAGAGCATTCTTGTGTGACGAAAATGGAGCATGACTAAACTATATGATTTTGTAGGGATGAACTTGCTTTGGTCATGTTATTTTGAGAAGACATGATTGCTTAGTTAGTATGCTTGAAGTATTATTATTTTTATGTCAATATGAACTTTAATCTTGAATCTTTCGGATTTGAATATTCATGCCACAACTAAGAAGAATTACATTGAAATTATGCCAAGTAGCACTCCGCATCAAAAATTCTGTTTTTATCATTTACCTACTCGAGGACGAGCATGAATTAAGCTTGGGGATGCTGATACGTCTCCAATGTATCTATAATTTTTGATTGCTCCATGCTATATTATCTTCTGTTTTGGATGTTTATGGGCTTTATTATACACTTTTATATTATTTTTGGAACTAACCTATTAAACTAGAGCCCAGTGCCAGTTTCTGTTTTATCCTTGTTTTAGAGTATCGCAGAAAAGGAAAATCAAACGGAGTCCAATTGACCTAAAACTTCACGGAACTTTTTTTGGAAGGAAAGCAACCCGGGAGACTTGGAGTCTACATAAGGAAAGCAACGAGGAAGCCACGAGGCAGGGAGGCGCGCCCACCCCCTGGGTGCGCCTTCCACCCTCGTGGGCCCCTCATGGCTCCCCTAACGTACTTCTTCCGCCTATATATCTCCATATACCCTAAAACGATGAGGGAGCACAATAGCTTGGGAGTTCCTCCACCAGAAGCCTCCGTAGCCACCGAAAACCAATCTAGACCCGTTCCGGCACCCTGTCGAAGGGGGAAATCCCTCTACGATGGCCATCTTCATCATCCCGGTGCTCTCCATGACGAGAAGGGAGTAGTTCTCCCTCGGGGCTGAGGGTATGTACCAGTAGCTATGTGTTTGATCTCTCTATCTCTCTCGTGTTCTTGAGGTGGTACGATCTTGATGTATCGCGAGCTTTGCTATTATAGTTGGATCTTATGATGTTTTCTTCCCACTCTACTCTCTTGTAATGGATTGAGTTTTCCCTTTGAAGTTATCTTATCAGACTGAGTCTTTAAAGATTTGAGAACACTTGATGTATGTCTTGCCGTGCGTATCTGTGGTGATAATGGGATACCACGTGATTCACTTGATGTATGTTTTGGTGATCAACTTGCGGGTTCCGTCCATGAACCTATGCATAGGGGTTGGCACACGTTTTCGTCGTGATTCTCCGGTAGAAACTTTGGGGCACTCTTTGAGGTTCTATGTGTTGGTTGAATAGATGAATCTGAGATTGTGTGATGCATATCGTATAATCATACCCACGGATACTTGAGGTGACATTAGAGTTTTGGTTGATTTGTGTCTTAAGGTGTTATTCTAGTATGAACTCTAGGGCTGTTTGTGACACCTATAGGAATAGCCCAATGGATTGATTGGAAAGAATAACTTTGAGGTGGTTTCGTACCCTACCATAATCTCTTCGTTTGTTCTCCGCTATTAGTGACTTTGGAGTGACTCTTTGTTGCATGTTGAGGGATAGTTATATGATCCAATTATGTTATTATTGTTGAGAGGACTTGCACTAGCGAAAGTATGAACCCCAGGCCTTGTTTCCTAGCATTGCAATACCGTTTACGCTCACTTTTATCATTAGTTACGTTGCTGTTTTTATAATTTCAGATTACGAAAACCTTTATCTACCATCCATATTGCACTTTTATCACCGTCTCTTCGCCGAACTAGTGCACCTATACAATTTACCATTATATTGGGTGTGTTGGGGACACAAGAGACTCTTTGTTATTTGGTTGCAGGGTTGCTTGAGAGAGACCATCTTCATCCTACGCCTCCTATGGATTGATAAACCTTAGGTCATCCACTTGAGGGAAATTTGCTACTGTCCTACAAACCTCTGCACTTGGAGGCCCAACAACGTCTACAAGAAGAAGGTTGTGTAGTAGGCATCAATTGCCATTTTTCAATCTCGAAAGATTGACATTTTTCAATCTAGTAACATTGCCCTTTGTCAACCTTGTAACAGTGTCATTTCTCAAAGCCACTAGTGATTAGTGAAATCTACGGCCCCCGGGTCTATTCTTTATCATATTTGTCTTTGAGATCTATTTTTATTCACTTTTATTTTTAGATCTATTAATCCAAAAAACCAAAAACAGCTTGCTGCACCCTTTTGTTATTTATTTTATTTTACGTTTTCGCGAGATCTATTTATCCAATCTACTACAAATTTATCTTTCTTTTTACCCGGGAGGGATTGAAAACCCCTCTTACACATCGGGTTGCAAGTATTTGTTCTTTGTGTGCAGGTACCGTTTACATAGTGTTGCGTGGCTCTCCTACTGATTCAATAACCTTGGTCTCGTCACTGAGGGAAATACCCACCATAGTTGTGCTGCATCATCCCTTCCTCTTTGGGGAAATACCGACGTAGTTCAAGCCGCATTACCTAATCACAAACAGTTCATCCGAGTGAACTGTATGCCATATATCGCGCACACACCCTCATCTGGCTGACCGTTTCTATTGTTGTGCTCATTACAAACAGTTCGTATGGACCAACCGTATTCCACATATCGCACATGCTACTCTGATCTGAACCGTGTTTGATGTCTGCGCCATCGCAAAAAGTTCGTAATTTTTTTTACGGTTTTCTTACACCACTATTTGTGATTAATGCATCACACACAGTTTTGTCGAAGGGTCTTTGATTGTACTTTCGTGTTTGGACTATCCTGCAGTAGTGGTGGAACACCCACGGTTGGAATAATACAATCATTTGCGATAATAACGTGGCGGCTATTTGCTCCAAAATGCCTAGAAAACTCAAATAGTTTATAAAAAAGGCATAACGACCCTGAATAATTTCATATTTTTAGCACGACACTCCTACAGTTGCATGTTGCCTATGTAAAATAAATCAAGGTGGGGTGAGGCAGCGTATATTGTTTCGCACTCTCAGAACCATGAGACTTCTTGAGAGAAGCTAAGTTTGTTTGTAAGAAGTTTATGCCAAAATTTGTCCCAAATTGGATAATTTTTTACCACATCATGTTTGTTGGAGATATTACCTCTGACTAAGACCCGACTTTAGGTGTGACCCGGCCAAGTGCCCAGAAGCACTATTGGTCGCACTATTCTCCGGGTCATGGTAACGCGACAAGGAAAGGGGTAAGGGCCTGAAGCATGACCCGGCCTATGGCTGACTCATGGAGAGGCCAAGTGGTCCGGCTTGTGGGGAAGGCCCGGATGGAAGATTCCTTAACTTGGGAAGTAAGATGAGTAAAAATTAGAGTAGGAGACGGGTCAGTAGTACAATCCAGAATCTCATGTAAACCTAGAAGACTCAGCATGTTATATAAAGGGGAGACCCTAGGATAGAAAGACTAAGTTTAAATCTCTCGAGAGCTAGGTTAGCGAATCTTCATCCATGTAATCGAGATATCTAGCAATATCAATCAAGCAAGAAGTAGGTCTTTACCTCCACCGTGAGGGGTCGAACCTGGGTAAACTTGTGTCATTCATTCCCGATCAACCCCGTTCAAGCAACCACCTAGTTGCGATGGCCTCCAGACTTAGTCCTTTCATGAGGACATCTGCCGTGACAAAACCACGACAATGCTAGTGCCATGCCATGCCACCATGTCAAGTTTCATGATTTTCAGGCGAGTTTTGGATTTACAGTAATTTTAAAACCAAGTTTTTCAATGTTTCCGGCTGAGGCACGACACCCATATGTTTGAAATTCATTATCATTTCTTGCATGGGACCTAAACATTCACCCAAGGACACATATATGATTTTTCAACCCATTTTGGTGAACTAGGGCATGTGCCTGTAGTTCAAATTTGAATTATGCACATTAAATGCCTAGAAACTCAAATAATGTATAAAAGGCCAAATGGACCTTGAATAATTCCAAATTGTAACACGACATTGCATGTTGCCTTTGTAAAAAAATCAAGGAAGAGGCAGCGCATGTCGTTTCGCACACCGAGGTGACAGGTTCCCTCTCGGAACCATGAGGCTTCTTGAGAGAAGCTATGGTTTGTAAGCAGCTTATACCCAAACTTGTTACAAATCGGATAATTTTTTACCACAGGATGTTGGTGCCATGTCATGACACCATGCCAAGTTTCATGATTGTCAGGCAAGTTTTGGATTTACAGAATTTTTAAAACCAAGTTTGCCAATGTTTCCGGCCGAGTCACAACGCCTAGATGTTTGAAATGCATTCTCATTTCTTGCATGGGACCTAAACATTCATCCATGGACACATATATGATTTTTCAACCCATTTTGGTGCATTGGAGCATGTGCATGTAGTTTAAATTTGAATTATGCACATTAAATTCCTAGAAACTCAAATAATGTATAAAAAGGCCAAATTAACCATGAATAATTTCAAATTGTAACAAGCCACTCCTATAGTTGCATGTTGCCTCTATAAAATAAATCAAGGCGGGAAGAGGCAACGTATGTCATTTCACACACAGAGATGACATGTTCCCTCTCGGAACCATGGGGCTTCTTGAGAGAAGCTCCAGTTTGTAAGAAGTTTATACTAAAACTTGTCCCAAATAAGACAAATTTTTTACCACAACATGTTGGTGCCATGTCATAACACCATGTCAAGTTTCATGATCTTAAGGCGAGCTTTGGATTTACAGGAGTTTTAAAACCAAGTTTCTCGATGTTTATGGCCGAGCCACGACGCCCGGATGTTTGAAATTCATTCTCATTTCTTGCATGTGACCTAAACATTCACTCAAGGACACATATATGATTTTAAACCCATTTTGGTGCACTGGAGCATGTGCCTGTAGTTCAAATTTGAATTATGCACATTAAATGCCTAGAGACTCAATTAATGTATAAAAAGGACCAAACGAACCCTGAATAATTCCAAATTTTAACACGACACTCCTATAGCTGTATGTTCACTGCAGATAAATGTTCTAGCAATTCAAACACCATCCTTTCCCACCGTAACCCTGTTTTGTCTTTGAAATCAGAATGAAATAATCAAGTATACAACAAACAATTTATTAGCGAGAATCATGTGCGATGGAGTATAAAATGTCTTGGGGCACCCTCATGTATGGCTTACGTGGGAAGCTTCATCGGCTATAGTCCCCCGCCATCGCGTCAACCACACTTGCGCACTAGTTTTTCGCTGCACCGAACAATTTTTTGGGAACTGCGGAAATATCTAGCTCCTCGCCCCTCCCCTGACCAAAAGCCACATTTCCGATGTTTCCTCCTTACTTTCCAAGTTCAAACCTTCATTACTTGCTTGCAGCTCCGCCTGGTCGCGGCGATGCTCCTTCCTATTGTGCGGCCTCGTCAATATACTCAGGTAATGCACACCCCACCCCCATCCTCCTCCTCCTTCTCCATCTCACATGCCCCGACCGCCCGACGCGATACCTTCCACCCAAATCACTGCCTCATCCTCCAAATAAGCGCTAGCCATAGCCATTTTGCATGTAGTATAGCCAGGAGCTCAAGGAGCATCTGGCAGCGGAGAAGCAAATCATGGCCACATGAGTGGATAAGGTCATGATAACTGCCATGTGTGTCGACCGCCAGATCTTGGAGGAGCACCTCACCGTCAAGGCCACCGTCGACGCCTCACGCGTGGATGCTGATGTCTAATACACAACATTCTTCTTGTAGACGTTGTTGGGCCTCCAAGTGTAGAGGTTTGTAGAACAGTAGCAAATTTCCCTCAAGTGGATGACCTAAGGTTTATCAATCCGTAGGAGGCGTGATACGTCTCCGTCGTATCTATAATTTTTGATTGTTCCATGCCAATATTATTCAACTTTCATATACTTTTTGGAAATTTTTTATATTATTTTTGGGACTAACATATTGATCCAGTGCCCAGTGCCAGTTCCTATCTGTTGCATGTTTTTTGTTTCGCAGAATATCCATATCAAACGGAGTCCAAACGGGATAAAAACGGACGGAGCTTATTTTTGGAAAATATGGAAATTCGGAAGGAAAATCAACGCGAACCAGTGCTCGAGGTGGTCACGAGGCAGGGGGGCGCCCCCCCTTAGGGCGCACCCCTACCCTCGTGAGCCCACCGTAAGGCAGTTGACGCTCTTCTTTTGCCGCAAGAAAGCTAATATTCGGGAAAAAAAATCAAGGCGAAGGTTTCAAGCCAATCGGAGTTACGAATCTCCATATATATACGAAACGGTGAAACAGAGCCAGAACAGAATGCAGAACCAGAGAGAAACAGAGAGATAGATCCAATATCGGAGGGGCTCTCACCCCTCCCATGCCATGGAGGCCAAGGACCAGAGGGGAAACCCTTCTCCCATCTAGGGAGGAGGTCAAGGAAGAAGAGGAAGAAGGGGGCCCCTCTCCCCCTCTCCTCCGGTGGCGCTGGAACGCCGCCGTGGCCATCATCATCATCACCGCGATCTTCACCAACACCTCCGCCATCTTCACCAACATCTCCATCACCTTCCCCCCTCTATCTACAGCGGTCCACTTTCCCGCAACCCGCTGTACCCTCTACTTGAACATGGTGCTTTATGCTTCATATTATTATCCAATGATGTATTGCCATCCTATGATGTCTGAGTAGATTTTCGTTGTCCTATCGGTGATTGATGAATTGCTATGATTGATTTAATTTGCTTGTGGTTATGTTGCTGTCCTTTGGTGCCCATCATATGATTGCGTGCGTGGATCACACCCTAGGGTTAGTTTGTATGTTGATAGGACTATGTATTGGAGGGCAAGAGTGACAGAAGCTTCAACCTAGCATAGAAATTGATGCATACGGGATTGAAGGGGGACCAATTTATCTTAATGATATGGTTGGGTTTTACCTTAATGAACATTAGTAGTTGCGGATGCTTGCTAATAGTTCCAATCATAAGTGCATGGAATTCCAAGTAAGGGATGACATGCTAGCAGTGGCCTCTCCCACATAATACTTGCTATCGGTCTAGTAAAGTAGTCAATTGCTTAGGGGCAATTTCGCAACTCCTACCACCACTTTTCCACACTCGCTATATTTACTTTATTGTTTCTTTATCTAAACAGCCCCTACTTTTTATTTCCGTTCTCTTTATTATCTTGCAAACCTATCCAACAACACCTACAAAGTACTTCTAGTTTCATACTTGTTCTAGGTAAAGCGAACGTCAAGCGTGCGTAGGGTTGTATCGGTGGTCGATAGAACTTGAGGGAATATTTGTTCTACCTTTAGCTCCTCGTTGGGTTCGACACTCTTACTTATCGAAAACTATTGCGATCCCCTATACTTGTGGGTTATCAAGACCTTTTTCTGGCGCCGTTGTCGGGGAGCAATAGCGTGGGGTGAATATTCTCGTGTGTGCTTGTTTGCTTTATCACTAAGTAATTTTTATTTGTTGTTCTTAGTTGTTTTCTATCTTTAGTTATGGGTAGGAAACGCAAAATACCAAAAAAATTAGTTGTACCTACTGAACCAATGGTTGAAGAACCACTCAAAATCTATCACACTGCTGAAGCTTTTTACTTGGATCATCTTCGATCCCTTTGTGCTCGTGCCGAAACCCCAACTAGCTTAGTTGAGGGCAAATCTTTAGATGAGCATGCTTGTTATGTGCGACACCGTATATCTGAAAAAGGGAAACTATTATGGGGTCAAATTCAACGTTTGCAATGCTATGCTTGGAATTTATGTGAAATATATGATTTTACTTGTTGTTCTGAAAACCCTAAGAAACACCTTCCCTATCAATGTGAGTTTAGTGATAATGGAATCGTATCTTCATATGCTAAGGGTGTTTATAATTACTATGATGTTCAACAAATTGAAGAATTTGTTGCTTTTAAGGGTGCTCTTGAAATTGCTTCTTTTATTGAAAAGTATGATGCTACTCTTCACAAATCTGAAATTTTTGCCATACTTGAATATTGTTATGAGAATTATGCTTCTAATGCTTATGTTAAACTATATATTGAGGACTACTCCGCTGTCCAAGAAGAGACTAATATTTTGCAGGAGTCTATGGAAGAAGAAGTTGATGAAACTGTGAGCTCATTGGATGAAAAAGATGAGGAGGAGAGCGAAGAACAAAAGGGGGAAGAGCGGATTGATCACCCGTGCCCACCTTCTAATGAGAGTAACTCTTCAACCCATACATTGTTTAATTTCCCTTCGTGCTTACCGAAGGATTATTGCTATGATGACTGTTATGATCCCATTGATTCCCTTGAAATATCCCTTTTCGATGATGCTTGCTATGCTTGTGGCCAAGATGCCAATATGAATTATGCTTATGGAGATGAACTTGCTATAGTTCCTTATGTTAAACATGAAATTGTTGCTATTGCACCCACACATGATAGTCCTATTATCTTTTTGAATTCTCCCGACTACACTATATCGGAGAAGTTTGCTCTTATTAAGGAATATATTGATGGGTTGCCTTTTACCGTTGCACATGATGATTTTGATGAATATAATATGCATGTGCTTGCTGCTCCTACTTGCAATTATTATGATAGAGTAACTATATCTCCACCTCTCTATGTTTCCAATATGATAAAATTGCAAGAAACTATTTATACTATGCATTGGCCTTTACTTTGTGTGCATGAATTGTTCTTTTATGACATGCCGATGCATAGGAAGAGAGTTAGACTTCGTCATTACATGATATATGTTACCTTGTGCTCATCACTAAATTACAAATCATTGTTAATTAAAATTGGCTTTGATATACCTTGGGATCCGGGTGGATCCATTACTTGAGCACTATATGCCTAGCTTAATGGCTTTAAAGAAAGCGCTGCCAGGGAGACAACCCGGAAGTTTTAGAGAGTCATTTATTTCTGTTGAGTGCTTTCATATAGTTTAAAAACAACAAAAATAAAGAGGGGAACCCAAAACTTTTTCAAAAAGAAAAGCGAAAGTGAGAAAGACGAGCATTGTTGATGTGGGAGCTAGCCTTGAACTTTGTTCATGCTCACAGAAACTTTGTGAATCTTGATTACAGAAACTTTTCAACAAAAATAATTATACCTTTGTACAATTCCATTGTATTATAAAAATAATGTGCCAAGGTTTGCCTTTAGGATGTTTACATTTGCTTGATGGTTTGTACGGTGCAGGACAGAAACTTTGGCTGTAGTGCGTGATTTTACATTTTTAGCTGGAACGTCAAATGGTTCTGATTCTTTTTGCAATGTCTTCCTGTACAAATTTTTTATTTTTCCTAATTTTGGTAGAATTGTTCAAGTATCATAAGTATGGTGAATGTTCAGATTGCTACAGACTGTTCTGTTTTAGACAGATTCTGTTTTTGATGCATAGTTTGCTTGTTTTGATGAAACTATCAATTTATATTAGTGTATTAAGCCATGAAAAAGTTATACTACAGTATACATAATGCAAAAACAAAATATGAATTGGTTTGCAACAGTACTTAAAGTAGTGATTTGCTTTATTATACTAACGGATCTTACCGAGTTTTCTGTTGAAGTTTTGTGTGGATGAAGTGTTCGATGATTGAGGAGGTCTCGATGTGAGAAGAAGGAAGAGAGGCAAGAGCTCAAGCTTGGGGATGCCCGAGGCACCCCAAGTAAATATTCAAGGAGACTCAAGCGTCTAAGCTTGGGGATGCTAGGGAGGCATCCCCTCTTTCTTCAACAAGTATCGGTATGTTTTCGGATTCGTTTCGTTCATGCGATATGTGCAAGTCTTGGAGCGTCTTTTGCATTTAGGTTTTTACTTTTATTTTATGCACCATGCTGGTATGATATAGTCCTTGGTTGATCTATAGAATGCTCTATGCACTTCACTTATATCTTTTGAAGTATGGCTTTATAGAATGCTTCATGTGCTTCACTTATATCATTTGAAGTTTGGATTGCCTGTTTCTCTTCACTTAGACAACTGCCATTTGTAGAATGCTCTTTTGCTTCGCTTATACTTGTTAGAGCTTGGGCACATCTTTTGTAGAAAGAATTAAACTCTCTTGCTTCACTTATATTTATTTAGAGAGATGACAGGAACTGGTCATTCACATGGATAGTCATAAAATCCTACATAAACTTGTAGATCACTGAATATGATATGTTTGATTCCTTGAAATAGTTTTGCGATATAAAGATGGTGATATTAGAGTCATGCTAGCTGAGTAATTGTGAAATTGAGAAATACTTGTGTTGAGGTTTGCAAGTCCCGTAGCATGCACGTATGGTGAACCGTTATGTAACGAAGTCGGAGCATGAGGTGTTTATTGATTGCCTTCCTTATGAGTGGCGGTCGGGGACGAGCGATGGTCTTTTCCTACCAATCTATCCCCCTAGGAGCATGCGCGTAGTACTTTGCTTCGATGACTAATAGATTTTTGCAATAAGTATGTGAGTTCTTTATGACTAATGTTGAGTCCATGGATTATACGCACTCTCACCCTTCCATCATTGCTAGCCTCTTCGATACCGTGCATTGCCCTTTCTCACCTCGAGAGTTGGTGCAAACTTCGCCGGTGCATCCAAACCCCATGATACGATACGCTCTGTCACACATAAGACTCATTATATCTTCCTCAAAACAGCCATCATACCTACCTATTATGGCATTTCCATAGCCATTCCGAGATATATTGCCATGCAACTTTCCACCATCCAGTTTATCATGGCACATCCATCATTGTCATATTTCTTAGCATGATCATGTAGTTGACATAGTATTTGTGGCAAAGCCACCGTTCATAATTTTTCATACTTGTCACTCTTGATTCATTGCATATCCCGGTACACCGCTGGAGGCATTCATATAGAGTCATACTTTGTTCTAGTATTGAGTTGTAATCATTGAGTTGTAAATAAATAGAAGTGTGATGATCATCATTAATAGAGAATTGTCCCCCAAAGAGAGAAAGGCCAAATAAAAAAAGAGAAAGGCCAAAAAAGAAAGGCCAAATAAAAAAAGAAAAAAAGAAAGGCCAAATAAAAAAAGAAAATAAATAAAAATAGGCAATGTTACTATCCTTTTACCACACTTGTGCTTCAAAGTAGCACCATGTTCTTCATATAGAGAGTCTCTTGAGTTATCACTTTCATATACTAGTCGGAATTTTCATTATAGAACTTGGCTTGTATATTCCAACAATGGACTTCCTCAAATGCCCTAGGTCTTCATGAGCAAGCAAGTTGGATGCACACCCACTTAGTTTCAGTTTGAGCTTTCATATACTTATAGCTCTAGTGCATCCGTTGCATGGCAATCCCTACTCCTCACATTGATATCTATTGATAGGCATCTCCATAGCCCGTTGATACGCCTAGTTGATGTGAGGCTTTCTCCTTTTTGTCTTCTCCACATAACCCCCATCATCATATTCCATTCCACCTATAGTGCTATGTCCATGGCTCACGCTCATGTATTGCGTGAAAATTGAAAAGGTTTGAGAAACGTCAAAAGTTTGAAACAATTGCTTGGCTTGTCATCGGGGTTGTGCATGATGTGAATGCTTTGTGTGGTGAAGATGGAGCATAGCCAGACTATATGATTTTGTAGGGATGAACTTTCTTTGGCTATGTTATTTCAATAAGACATAATTGCTTGGTTGGTATGCTTGAAGTATTATTGTTTTTATGTCAAATGATAGACTATTGCTTTGAATCACTCGTGTCTTAATATTCATGCCATGATTAGACATATGATCAAGATTATGGTAGGTAGCATTCCACATTAAAAATTATCTTTTTTATCATTTACCTACTCGAGGACGAGTAGGAATTAAGCTTGGGGATGCTGATACGTCTCTGTCGTATCTACAATTTTTGATTGTTCCATGCCAATATTATTCAACTTTCATATACTTTTTGGCAATTTTTTATATTATTTTTGAGACTAACATATTGATTTAGTGCCCAGTGCCAGTTCCTGTCTATTGCATGTTTTTGGTTTCGCAGAATATCCATATCAAACGGAGTCCAAACGGGATAAAAACGGACGGAGCTTATTTTTGGAAATATGGAAAATTCGAAAGGAAAATCAACGTGAACCAGTGCTCGAGGTGGTCACGAGGCAGGGGGGCGCCCCCCCTTAGGGCGCGCCCCTACCCTCGTGAGCCCACCGTAAGGCGGTTGACGCTCTTCTTTTGCCGCAAGAAAGTTAATATTCGGAAAAAAAATCAAGACAAAGGTTTCAGGCCAATCGGAGTTACGGATCTCCATATATATACGAAACGGTGAAACAGAGCCAGAACAGAACGCAGAATCAGAGAGAAACAGAGAGATAGATCCAATCTCGGAGGGGCTCTCGCCCCTCCCATGCCATGGAGGCCAAGGACCAGAGGGGAAACCCTTCTCCCATCTAGGGAGGAGGTCAAGGAAGAAGAGGAAGAAGGGGGCCCCTCTCCCGCTCTCCTCCGGTGGCACCGGAACGCCGCCGTGGCCATCATCATCATCACCGCGATCTTCACCAACACCTCCGCCATCTTCACCAACATCTCCATCACCTTCCCCCCTCTATCTATAGCTGTCCACTCTCCCGCAACCCCTTGTACCCTCTACTTGAACATGGTGCTTTATGCTTCATATTATTATCCAATGATGTGTTGCCATCCTATGATGTCTGAGTAGATTTTCGTTGTCCTATCGGTGATTGATGAATTGCTATGGTTGATTTAATTTTCTTGTGGTTATGTTGTTGTTCTTTGGTGCCCATCATATGATTGCGCACGTGGATCACACCCTAGGGTTAGTTTGTATGTTGATAGGACTATGAATTGGAGGGCAAGAGTGACAGAAGCTTCAACCTAGCATAGAAATTGATGCATACGGGATTGAAGGGGGACCAATTTATCTTAATGCTATGGTTGGGTTTTACCTTAATGAACATTAGTAGTTGTGGATGCTTGCTAATAGTTCCAATCATAAGTGCATAGAATTCCAAGTAAGGGATGCCATGCTAGCAGTGGCCTCTCCCACATAATACTTGCTATCGGTCTAGTAAAGTAGTCAATTGCTTAGGGGCAATTTCGCAACTCCTACCACCATTTTTCCACACTCGCTATATTTACTTTATTGTTTCTTTATCTAAACAGCCCCTACTTTTTATTTACGTACTCTTTATTATCTTGCAAACCTATCCAACAACACCTATAAAGTACTTCTAGTTTCATACTTGTTCTAGGTAAAGCGAACGTCAAGCGTGCGTAGGGTTGTATCGGTGGTCGATAGAACTTGAGGGAATATTTGTTCTACCTTTAGCTCCTCGTTGGGTTCGACACTCTTATCGAAAACTGTTGCGATCCCCTATACTTGTGGGTTATCAAGACGTAGGATGAAGATGGTCTCTCTCAAGTAACCCTGCAACCAAATAACAAAGAGTCTCTTGTGTCCCCAACACACCCAAAACAATGGTAGATTGTATAGGTGCACTAGTTTGGCGAGGAGATGGTGATACAAGTGCAATATGGATGGTAGATAAAGGTTTTTGCAATTTGAAAATATAAAACAGCAAGGTAACTAATGGTAAAAGTGAGCGTAAACGGCATTGCAATGCTAGGAAACAAGGTCTAGGGTTCATACTTTCATTAGTGCAAGTTCTCTCAACAATAATAACATAATTGGATCACATAACTATCCCTCAACATGCAACAAAGAGTCACTCCAAAGTCACTAAGAGCGGAGAACAAACAAAAAGATTATAGTAGGGTACGAAACAACCTCAAAGTTATTCTTTCCAATCAATCCGTTGGGCTATTCCTATAAGTGTCACAAACAGCCCTAGAGTTCGTACTAGAATAACACCTTAAGACACAAATCAACCAAAACCCTAATGTCACCTAGATACTCCAATGTCACCTAGATACTCCAATGTCACCTCAAGTATCCGTGGGTATGATTATACGATATGCATCACACAATCTCAAATTCATCTATTCAACCAACACATAGAACCTCAAAGAGTGCCCCAAAGATTCTACCGGAGAGTCAAGACGAAAACGTGTGGCAACCCCTATGCATAGATTCCCAAGGTCATGGAACCCGCAAGTTGATCACCAAAACATACATCAAGTGGATCAATAGAATATCCGATTGTCACCACGGGTATCCCACGCAAGACATACATCAAGTGTTCTCAAATCCTTAAAGACTCAATCCGATAAGAGGGGAGAAACATCATAAGATCCAACTATAATAGTAAAGCTCGCGATACATCAAGATCGTATCACCTCAAGAACACGATAGAGAGAGATCAAACACATAGCTACTGGTACATACCCTCAGCCCCGAGGGAAAACTACTCCCTCCTCGTCATAGAGAGCACCGAGATGATGAAGATAGCCACCGGAGAGGGATTGCCCCCCTCCGGCAGGGTGCCGGAACGGGCCTAGATTGGTTTTCGATGGCTACGGAGGCTTCCACTACTAGGAAAAAGGCTACTAGCAGCGCAGGTACCCACGCTACTAGTATCGCGCTACAGCTAATAGTTAGTAATAGCGTGGGTTGAACCCGCGCTATTACTAACAAAGTTAGTAGTAGCACGTTTCCACCCACGCTACTACTATTATGAACCCATGCTACTACTAATGAAATAGTAGTAGCGCGTCTATAATACCAACGCCACTTCTAACGAATTAGGAATTAAAAAAATCGACAAATTCCATTTTATGTATACAGTTCAAGAAAACACAATAGTGATGGAAATGTCGTTATTCCTGATTATACTATTACACTGTTGCCGTATCTACTATCATACAGTTCCTCATTCTAACATCCATGGACCACACCTGTTGCATCCAAATGGAAGAAACAAATAAAATCATCACCATATATATACATCCACCATACACTACAGGCATGACATAAGATGGCAGATTAGAAGAAGCAAGCATCATACATACGCCGCCGCCTTCTTCGGCATGCTCTTGGCTCTGATGGGGCCTGCCTTCCAGTTGGCCTGGTGCTTGCCAAAGTTGCTCGCTCATCACTGCACCAACCAAACAGAGAACAAAGCTCAATTTCCAACAAACAGAGAAGGAACCGATCTGCATCAGTGATTCTTGCAAATGAATCTGCATGTCTCATTTTTGACATGCCAAACAATGAATGATGCAGATTCATTTGTCTGTGCGTACAAGTGCAAAGTCAAGTTTGCTGAGTTACTAGTGTCACCTACTATCTATGTTTTCAAAACAGGCATGTTGATATCCATAAAGAAGGTGTGCTGTAGTACCTACAGTGGGCTCTCCCCAGGATGGATTGGATTCTTAATAGGAACAGTATTAGGAACTAGCTCACAGCTGAGAGATAGAGAGAGAGAGATTGAACTTTTGCGGGGAGTCATGGTGGTAGGAGTAGATGACCGAACCGTCGAGGCTGATGTTGATGCCCCCCACGGAGCGCTACTGCTGCATCCAAATCAAACAAAAAAATTATACACTGTCGGTGATGATCCAACTTTAGGAAGTAAGGCACATGATACACCTACAGCAGTAAAATTAACCGACTGAATCAAGTCAAGTTGTGTGTGTTGTTTCTACTGTGTCCAACTCCAAATCTACATTAGGAACTGATCAGGATTGGTGATGCTTAGAAATGGATGAATCTGCACGTCTCAGTTTTGGCATGCCAAACAAAGAGTGATGCATATATTCATTCGTCTGAACGTACGAGTGCAAAGTCAAGTCTGCTGCAATTACTAGTGGCTCTCCCTAATCAGAATGGATTGGGTTCCTATGCCTAATCAGCTTGGCATTTCCGCAAGTGTCAAATTTTCCTACTGTCTCCAATCACAGGAAATATCAAACTTTTCTCCTCTCATCTCGTCTCTGAAGAAAGGTTCAGTTTTATTGACTTGTCCTCTCTAATGTTTCTGTAGCAAACAAATTTGATGACCCATGAGCGAAGCGAAAGGAAGAGGGGAGTGAGTACCTTGGCTCGACGACTGCGCGACGGAGCTGCATCTCCACGGCCTCCGGTGCCGGTGCCGATGCCGTGGTTGTGGGGGTGGATCCAGAGCTCGCTTGCTTGGACAGGGAGCAGAGGAAGGGCGGCGTCCTCCCGAGAGAGAGAGAGAGAGAGAGAGAGAGCCTGAAGACAATACTAGCTAGTGACAAGCATGTTTCGTCGATTCTGTCGCGCTTCAGTCTCCTCTCATCACAGGGCAACTTGAAGCCGACGCAGCAGAAGCAGAAGTAGCAGGCGCAGACAAGAAGTTTGCGAGGAAGTTGCCACGCTCGTAGAAGAACTCTGCCTTCTCCACCTTGGTGTCTTCATCGACCTATATATCATCACAGGGTTGCAGGTCACTTATCTTTGAACAAAACCAATAATACACCATTAATTACTGTCAAATGAACTTACGTGGAAGACACGGACGTCGAAGAACTCAACGCGGTGGCCGTGCGGAGGGTGGCCCTTGAACGGGCCCTCCATGTAGCCCCAGCCGGAACTTGAAGACACCCATGGGCGGGCCGCTGTACACGTCCAGCACCTCGATGGCGAAGCCCCAGGGGAACGCCGTGAGGAACGTGGTCGTGGCTGACTACAGCGACTCCGCGTCCGGGTCATAGATGCGGTGCTCCGGCGGCAGCGTGGTCGCCAGGAACGCGTTGTAGCCGCCCATGGCCGTCACCCCCTCACTCCTGGTCTCCCTCCTCACCTGCTGGGTCGCGCCATGGCCGGTGTTGGCGCAGGCCGGAGAAGGGCGGATCTGGGCGCCTGGTCTCCCTCCTCTGCTGCTCCATGGGGGACGGGGGAGGCGAGGTCGCGGAAGAAGGGCGACTGGCGCGCCCTGCAGCCGCGGGAGGAGGAGGGGATCTAGATCGGAGGTGGATTTTTTTAGACGGGGGTGGGTGGAGTGGGACGACGGTTGGTGGGGTGGGATGGATCGGGCCGGGGTGAACACGCTTAGTAGTAGCGTGGGGTCTTACTTTCAAAAAAAAAAGTAGTGTGGGGTTTTAGCTGCGCTACTACTACTTATTTAGTAGTAGCGCCGATTTTATACCCTTCGCTATTACTATGGCCTATTCCGGGGACATTGTTGGAGACCATTTAATAGCAGCGCGGGTTTATACCCCTCGCTACTACTATCAACTTATTAGTAGCGTGGTTTTTATACCCCTCGCTACTACTAATTAGCAGTAGCGCCCATTTTTAAACCTCGCTACTGATAAACTTCTGTGTATAAGGTTTTCCCTAGTAGTGTTCTGGCGGCGGAACACCCGATCTATTGTGCTTCCCGAAGTTTTTAGGGTATATAGGTATATATGGGAGGAAGAAGTACATCGGTGGACCTTCGGGCTGTCCACAAGGTAGGGGGCGTGCCTAGGGTGGTGGGCGCGCCCCCACCCTCGTGGGCAGCCCGGGACTCTCCTGATCCAACTCTGATACTCCATGGGCTTCTTCTGGTCCAAAAATAAGTTCCGTGAAATTTCAGGTCAATTGGACTCCGTTTGATTTTTCTTTTCTGCGATACTCTAAAACAAGGAAAAAACAGAAACTGGCACTGGGCTCTAGGTTAATAGGTTAGTCCAAAAAATCATATAAAATAGCATATAAATGCATATAAAACATCCAAGGTCGATAATATAATAGCATGGAACAATAAAAAATTATAGATACGTTGGAGACGTATCAGCATCCCCAAGCTTAATTCCTGCTCATCCTCGAGTAGGTAAATGATAAAAACAGAATTTTTGATGTGGAATGCTACCTAACATATTTCTCTATGTAATTCTTTATTGTGGCAAGAATATTCAGACCCATAAGACTCAAGACAAAAGTTTAATATTGACATAAAAATAATAATACTTCAAGCATACTAACCAAGTAATCATGTCTTCTAAAAATAACATGGTCAAAGAAAGTTATCCCTACAAAATCATATAGTCTGGCTATGCTCCATCTTCACCACACAACGTATTCAAATCATGCACAACCCCGATGACAAGCCAAGCAATTGTTTCATACTTTTGATGTTCTCAAAAGTTTTTCAATCTTCACGCAATATATGAGCGTGAGCCATGGATATAACACTATAGGTGGAATAGAAGGGTGGTTGTGGAGAAGACAAAAAGGGAGAAGATGGTCTCACATCAATTAGGCGTATCAACGGGCTATGGAGATGCCCATTAATAAATATCAATATGAGTGAGTAGGGATTGCCATGCAACGGATGCATTAGAGCTATAAGTGTATGAAAGCTCAACAAAAGAAACTAAGTGGGTGTGCATCCAACTCGCTTGCTCACGAAGACCTAGGGCATTTTGAGGAAGCCCATAATTGAAATATACAAGCCAAGTTCTATAATGAAAGATTCCCACTAGTATATGAAAGTGACAACATAGGAGACTCTCTATCATGAAGATCATGGTGCTACTTTGAAGCACAAGTGTGGTAAAAGGATAGTAGCATTACCCCTTCTCTCTTTTTCTCTCATTTTTTTATTTTTTTTATTTGGGCCTTTTCTTTTTTTTATGGCCTCTTTTTTTCTCTTTTTTTATTTTTCGTCCGGAGTCTCATCCCGACTTGTGGGGGAATCATAGTCTTCATCATCCTTTCCTCACTGGGACAATGCTCTAATAATGATGATCATCACACTTTTATTTACTTACAACTCAAGAATTACAACTCGATACTTAGAACAAGATATGACTCTATATGAATGCCTCCGGCGGTGTACCGGGATGTGCAATGACTCACGAGTGACATGTATGAAAGAATTATGAACGGTGGCTTTGCCACAAATACGATGTCAACTACATGATCATGGAAAGCAATATGACAATGATGAAGCATGTCATAATAACGGAACGGTGGAAAGTTGCATGGCAATATATCTCGAAATGGCTATGGAAATGCCATGATAGGTAGGTATGGTGGCTGTTTTGAGGAAGATATATGGTGGGTTTATTGTATCGGCGAAAGTTGCGCGGTACTAGAGAGGCTAGCAATGGTGGAAGGGTGAGAGTGCATATAATCTATGGACTCAACATTAGTCATAAAGAACTCACATACTTATTGCAAAAATATATTAGTTATTGAAACAAAGTACTACATGCATGCTCCTATGGGGATAGATTGGTAGGAAAAGACCATCGCTCGTCCCCGACCGCCACTCATAAGGAAGACAATCAATAAATAAATCATGCTCCGACTTCATCGCATAACGGTTCACCATACGTGCATGCTACGGGAATCACAAACTTTAACACAAGTATCTCTCAAATCCACAACCACTCAACTAGCATGACTCTAATATCACCATCTCCATATCTCAAAACAATCATCAAATATCAAACTTCTCATAGTATTCAATGCACTTCATATGAAAGTTTTTATTATATCCCTCTTGGATGCCCATCATATTAGGACTAAATTTATAATGAAAGCAAATTACCATGCTGTTTAGGACTCTCAAAATAATATAAGTGAAGCACTAGAGCAACAACAAACTACTCCGAAAGATATAAGTGAAGATTAATGAGTAGTCGAATAATTATGCAACTATGTGAAGACTCTCTAACATATAATAATTTCAGATCTTGGTATTTTATTCAAACAGCAAGCAAAACTAAATAAAATAAAATGACGCTCCAAGCAAAACACATATCATGTGGTAAATAAAAATATAGCTCCAAGTAAAGTTACCGATGAACGGAGACGAAAGAGGGGATGCCTTCCGGGGCATCCCCAAACTTAGGCTCTTGGTTGTCCTTGAATATTTCCTTGGGGTGCCTTGGGAATCCCCAAGCTTAGGCTCTTGCCACTCCTTATTCCATAATCCATCGAATCTTTACCCAAAACTTGAAAACTTCATAACACAAAACTTAACAGAAAACTCGTAAGCTCCGTTAGCGAAAGAAAACAAAACACCACTTCGAGGTACTGTAATGAACTCATTCTTTATTTATATTGGTGTTAAACCTACTATACTCCAACTTCTCTATGGTTTATAAACTCTTTTACTAGCCATAGATTCATCAAAATAAGTAAACAACACATGAAAAACAGAATCTGTCAAAAACAGAACAGTCTGTAGTAATCTGTAACTAACGCAAACTTCTGGAACCCCAAAAATTATAAAATAAATTTTTGGACCTGAGTAATTTTTTTATTGATCATCTTCAAAAATAATTAACTAAATAGCACTCTCCAATAAAAAATGGCAGCAATTCTCGTGAGCGCTAAAGTTTCTGTTTTTTACAGCATGATCGCAAACACTTTCTCCAAGTCTTCCCAAAGGTTCTACTTGGCACAAACACTAATTAAAACATAAAACTACATCTAAACAGAGGCTAGATGAATTATTTATTACTAAACAGGAACAAAAAGCAAGGAACCAAAATAAAGTTGGGTTGCCTCCCAACAAGCGCTATCGTTTAACGCCCCTAGCTAGGCATGATGATTTCAATGACGCTCACATAAAGGATAAGAATTGATACATAAAGAGAGCATCATGAAGAATATGACTAGAACATTTAAGTCTAACCCACTTCCTATGCATAGGGATTTTGTGAGCAAACAACTTATGGAAACAAGAATCAACTTGCATAGGAAGGTAAAACAAGCATAACTTCAAAACTTTAAGCACATAAAGAGGAAACTTGATATTATTGCAATTCCTACAAGCATATATTCCTCCCTCATAATAATTTTCAGTAGCATCATGAATGAATTCAACAATATAACCAGCACCTAAAGCATTCTTTTCATGATCTACAAGCATAGAATTTTTATTACTCTCCACATATGCAAAATTCTTCTCATTCGGAATAGTGGGAGTATCATAAGAGACTCGAATACTATAAATTGTTTCCACACTAAAAGAGTAATGTTTAGAAAAGGGGTAATCATAATCATGACAAGTTTTATAAATATAATCACTACTTTTTATAGCATAAGTATCATCACAATAATCATCATAGGTAGGAGGCATGCTATTATCATTATAAATTTGCATATCAAAACTTGGGAGACTAAAAATATCAGCTTCATTAAACGTAGCATCCCCAAGCTTGGGACTGAAGGAAATATGCCCTAGAGGCAATAATAAAGTTATTATTTATTTCCTTATAATCATGATAAATGTTTATTATTCATGCTAGAATTGTATTAACCGGAAACATAATACATGTGTGAATACATAGACAAACAAAGTGTCACTAGTATGCCTCTACTTGACTAGCTCGTTAATCAAAGATGGTTATGTTTCCTAACCATGAACAATGAGTTGTTATTTGATTAACGGGATCACATCATTAAGAGAATGATCTGATTGACACGACCCATTCCATTAGCTTAGCACCCGATCGCTTAGTATGTTGCTATTGCTTTCTTCATGACTTATACATGTTCCTATAACTATGAGATTATGCAACTCCCGTTTACCGGAGGAACACTTTGGGTACTACCAAACGTCACAACGTAACTGGGTGATTATAAAGGAGTACTACAGGTGTCTCCAAAGGTACATGTTGGGTTGGCGTATTTCGAGATTAGGTTTTGTCACTCTGATTGTCGGAGAGGTATCTCTGGGCCCTCTCGGTAATGCACATCACATAAGCCTTGCAAGCATTGCAACTAATAAGTTAGTTGCGGGATGATGTATTACAGAACGAGTAAAGAGACTTGCCGGTAACGAGATTGAACTAGGTATTGGATACCGACGATCGAATCTCGGGCAAGTAACATACCGATGACAAAGGGAACAACGTATGTTGTTATGCGGTCTGACTGATAAAGATCTTCGTAGAATATGTAGGAGCCAATATGGGCATCCAGGTCCCGCTATTGGTTATTGACCGAAGACGTGTCTCGGTCATGTCTACATTGTTCTCGAACCCGTAGGGTCCGCACGCTTAAGGTTACGATGACAGTTATATTATGAGTTTATGCATTTTGATGTACCGAAGGTTGTTCGGAGTCCCGGATGTTATCACGGACATGACGAGGAGTCTCGAAATGGTCGAGACATAAAGATTGATATATTGGAAGCCTATGTTTGGATATCGGAAGTGTTCCGGGTGAAATCAGGATTTTACCGGAGTACCGGGAAGGTTACCGGAACCCCCCGGGAGCTAAATGGGCCATGATGGGCCTTAGTGGAAAAGAGAAGAGGCAACCCTACATGGGCTGTGCGCCTCCCCCTTCCCCTAGTCCTATTAGGACTAGGAGAGGTGGCCGGCCCCCTCCTTCTCTTTTCCCCCTCCACGAATCCTATTCCAACTAGGATTGGGGGGGGGGGGGATCCTACTCCCAAAGGGAGTAGGACTCTCCTGGCGCGCCACACCTTGGTCGGCCAGCCTCCCCCCTCTAGTCCTTTATATACTGAGGCAGAGGCACCCTAGAACACACAAGTTGATCCACGTGATCTATTCCTTAGCCGTGTGCGGCACCCCCAGCCACCATAGTCCTCGATAATACTGTAGCGGAGTTTAGGCGAAGCCCTGCTGCTGTAGTACATCAAGATCGTCACCACGCCGTCGTGCTGACGGAACTCTTCCCCGACACTTTGCTGGATCGAAGTCCGGGGATCGTCATCGAGCTGAACGTGTGCTCGAACTCGGAGGTGCCGTAGTTTCGGTGCTTGATCGGTTGGATCGTGAAGACGTACGACTACTTCCTCTACGTTGTGTCAACGCTTCCGCAGTCGGTCTGCGTGGGTACGTAGACAACACTCTCCCCTCTCGTTGCTATGCATCACATGATCTTGCGTGTGCGTAGGAATTTTTTTGAAATTACTACGAAATCCAACAGTGGCATCCGAGCCTAGGTTATTTATGTTGATGTTATATGCATGAGTAGAACACAAGTGAGTTGTGGGCGATATAAGTCATACTGTCTACCAGCATGTCATACTTTGGTTCGGCGGCATTGTTGGACGAGACGACCCGGACCAACATTACGCGTACGCTTACGCGAGACCGGTTCCCCCGACGTGCTTTGCACATAGGTGGCTTGCGGGCGACTGTCTCTCCAACTTTAGTTGAACCAAGTATGGCTACGCCCGGTCCTTGCGAAGGTTAAAACGGAGTCTATTTGACAAACTATCGTTGTGGTTTTGATGCGTAGGTGAGATTGGTTCTTGCTTAAGCCCGTAGCAGCCACGTAAAACTTGCAACAACAAAGTAGAGGACGTCTAACTTGTTTTTGCAGGGCATGTTGTGATGTGATATGGTCAAGACATGATGCTGAATTTTATTGTATGAGATGATCATGTTTTGTAACCGAGTTATCGGCAACTGGCAGGAGCCTTATGGTTGTCGTTTTATTGTATGCAATGAAATCGCGATGTAATGCTTTACTTTATTACTAAGCGGTAGTAATAGTCGTGGAAGCACAAGCTTGGCGAGACGACAACGATGCTACGATGGAGATCAAGGTGTCACGCCGGTGACGATGGTGATCACGACGGTGCTTCGGAGATGGAGATCACAAGCACAAGATGATGATGGCCATATCATATCACTTATATTGATTGCATGTGATGTTTATCCTTTTATGCATCTTATCTTGCTTTGATTGATGGTAGCATTATAAGATGATCTCTCACTAAATTATCAAGAAGTGTTCTCCCTGAGTATGCACCGTTGCGAAAGTTCTTCGTGCCGAGACACCACGTGATGATCGGGTGTGATAGGTTCTACGTTCAAATACAACGGGTGCAAAACAGTTGCACACGCGGAATACTCAGGTTATACTTGACGAGCCAAGCATATACAGATATGGCCTCGGAACACGGAGACCGAAAGGTCGAGCGTGAATCATATAGTAGATATGATCAACATAACGATGTTCACCATTGAAAACTACTCCATCTCACGTGATGATCGGTTATGGTTTAGTTGATTTGGATCACGTAATCACTTAGAGGATTAGAGGGATGTCTATCTAAGTGGGAGTTCTTTAATTAATTTGATTAACTGAACTTAAATTTATCATGAAACTTAGTACCTGATTAGTATCTTGCTTGTTTATGTTTGATTGTAGATAGATGGCTCGTGCTGTTGTTCCGTTGAATTTTAATGCGTTCCTTGAGAAAGCAAAGTTGAAAGATGATGGTAGCAATTACACGGACTGGGTCCGTAACTTGAGGATTATCCTCATTGCTGCACAGAAGAATTACGTCCTGGAAGCACCGCTGGGTGCCAGGCCTGCTGCACGAGCAACGCCGGATGTTATGAACGTCTGGCAGAGCAAAGCTGATGACTACTCGATAGTTCAGTGTGCCATGCTTTACGGCTTAGAATCGGGACTTCAACGACGTTGTGAACGTCATGGAGCATATGAGATGTTCCAGGAGTCGAAGTTAATATTTCAAGCAAATGCCCGGATTGAGAGATATGAAGTCTCCAATAAGTTCTATAGCTGCAAGATGGAGGAGAACAGTTCTGTCAGTGAGCATATACTCAAAATGTCTGGGTATAATAATCACTTGATTCAATTGGGAGTTAATCTTCCAGATGATTGCATCATTGACAGAATTCTTCAATCACTGCCACCAAGCTACAAGAGCTTCGTGATGAACTATAATATGCAAGGGATGAACAAGACTATTCCCGAGCTCTTCGCAATGCTGAAAGCTGCGGAGGTAGAAATCAAGAAGGAGCATCAAGTTTTGATGGTCAACAAGACCACTAGTTTCAAGAAAAAGGGCAAAGGGAAGAAGAAGGGGAACTTCAAAAAGAACGGCAAGCAAGTTGCTACTCAAGAGAAGAAACCCAAACCTGGACCTAAGCCTGAAACTGAGTGCTTCTATTGCAAGCAGACTGGTCACTGGAAGCGGAATTGCCCCAAGTATTTGGCGGATAAGAAGGATGGCAAGGTGAACAAAGGTATATGTGATATACATGTTATTGATGTGTACCTTACTAATGCTCGCAGTAGCACCTGGGTATTTGATACTGGTTCTGTTGCTAATATTTGCAACTCGAAACAGGGACTACGGATCAAGCGAAGATTGGTTAAGGACGAGGTGACGATGCGCGTGGGAAACGGTTCCAAAGTCGATGTGATCGCAGTCGGCACGCTACCTCTACATCTACCTTCGGGATTAGTATTAGACCTAAATAATTGTTATTTGGTGCCAGCGTTAAGCATGAACATTATATCTGGATCTTGTTTGATGCGAGACGGTTATTCATTTAAATCAGAGAATAATGGTTGTTCTATTTATATGAGTAATATCTTTTATGGTCATGCACCCTTGAAGAGTGGTCTATTCTTGTTGAATCTCAATAGTAGTAACACACATATTCATAATGTTGAAGCCAAAAGATGCAGAGTTGATAATGAGAGTGCAACTTATTTGTGGCACTGCCGTTTAGGTCATATCGGTGTAAAGCGCATGAAGAAACTCCATTCTGATGGACTTTTGGAACCACTTGATTATGAATCACTTGGTACTTGCGAACCGTGCCTCATGGGCAAGATTACCAAAACACCGTTCTCCGGTACTATGGAGAGAGCAACAGATTTGTTGGAAATCATACATACAGATGTATGTGGTCCGATGAATATTGAGGCTCGTGGCGGATATCGTTATTTTCTCACCTTCACAGATGATTTAAGCAGATATGGGTATATCTACTTAATGAAACATAAGTCTGAAACATTTGAAAAGTTCAAGGAATTTCAGAGTGAAGTTGAAAATCATCGTAACAAGAAAATAAAGTTTCTACGATCTGATGGTGGAGGAGAATATTTGAGTTACGAGTTTGGTATACATTTGAAAAATTGTGGAATAATTTCGCAACTCACGCCACCCGGAACACCTCAGCGCAATGGTGTGTCCGAACGTCGTAATCGTACTTTACTGGATATGGTGCGATCTATGATGTCTCTTACTGATTTACCGCTATCGTTTTGGGGATACGCTCTAGAGACGGCCGCATTCACGTTAAATAGGGCACCATCAAAATCCGTTGAGACGACGCCTTATGAACTGTGGTTTGGCAAGAAACCAAAGTTGTCGTTTCTGAAAGTTTGGGGCTGCGATGCTTATGTGAAAAAGCTTCAACCTGATAAGCTCGAACCCAAATCGGAGAAATGTGTCTTCATAGGATATCCAAAGGAAACTATTGGATACACCTTCTATCACAGATCCGAAGGCAAGACTTTTGTTGCTAAATTCGGAAACTTTCTAGAGAAGGAGTTTCTCTCGAAAGAAGTGAGTGGGAGGAAAGTAGAACTTGACGAGGTAACTGTACCTGCTCCCTTATTGGAAAGTAGTACATCACAGAAAACGGTTTCAGTGACACCTACACCAGTTAGTGAGGAAGCTAATGATAATGATCATGAAACTTCAGATCAAGATACTACTGAACCTCGTAGATCAACCAGAGTAAGATCCGCACCAGAGTGGTACGGTAATCCTGTTCTGGAAGTCATGCTACTAGATCATGATGAACCTACGAACTATGAAGAAGCGATGGTGAGCCCAGATTCCGCAAAATGGCTTGAAGCCACGAAATCTGAGATGGGATCCATGTATGAGAACAAAGTATGGACTTTGGTTGACTTGCCCGATGATCGGCAAGCAATTGAGAATAAATGGATCTTCAAGAAGAAGACTGACGCTGACGGTAATATTACTGTCTACAAAGCTCGACTTGTCGCGAAAGGTTTTCGGCAAGTTCAAGGGATTAACTACGATGAGACCTTCTCACCCGTAGCAATGCTTAAGTCCGTCCGAATCATGTTAGCGATTGCCGCATTTTATGATTATGAAATTTGGCAAATGGATGTCAAAACTGCATTCCTGAATGGATTTCTGGAAGAAGAGTTGTATATGATGCAACCAGAAGGTTTTGTCGATCCAAAAGGAGCTAACAAAGTGTGCAAGCTCCAGCGATCCATTTATGGACTGGTGCAAGCCTCTCGGAGTTGGAATAAACGTTTTGATAGTGTGATCAAAGCATTTGGTTTTATGCAGACTTTCGGAGAAGCCTGTATTTACAAGAAAGTGAGTGGGAGCTCTGTAGCATTTCTGATATTATATGTGGATGACATATTACTAATTGGAAATGATATAGAATTTCTGGATGGCATAAAGGGATACTTGAATAAGAGTTTTTCAATGAAAGACCTCGGTGAAGCTGCTTACATATTAGGCATAAAGATCTATAGAGATAGATCAAAACGCTTAATTGGACTTTCACAAACAACATACCTTGACAAAATTTTGAAGAAGTTCAAAATGGATCAAGCAAAGAAAGGATTCTTGCCTGTGTTACAAGGTGTGAAATTGAGTAAGACTCAATGCCCGACCACTGCAAAAGATAGAGAGAATATGAAAGATGTTCCCTATGCATCAGCCATAGGATCTATCATGTATGCAATGCTGTGTACCAGACCCGATGTGTGCCTTGCTATAAGTCTAGCAGGGAGGTACCAAAGTAATCCAGGAGTGGATCACTGGACAGCGGTCAAGAACATCCTGAAATACCTGAAAAGGACTAAGGATATGCTTCTCGTATATGGAGGTGACAAAGAGCTCGTCGTAAAAGGTTACGTTGATGCAAGCTTTGACACTGATCCGGACGATTCTAAATCGCAAACCGGATACGTGTTTACATTAAACGGTGGAGCTGTCAGTTGGTGCAGTTCTAAACAAAGCGTCGTAGCAGGATCTACATGTGAAGCGGAGTACATAGCTGCTTCGGAAGCAGCGAACGAAGGAGTCTGGATGAAGGAGTTCATATCCGATCTAGGTGTCATACCTAGTGCATCGGGTCCAATGAAAATCTTTTGTGATAATACTGGTGCAATTGCCTTGGCAAAGGAATCCAGATTTCACAAGAGGACCAAGCACATCAAGAGACGCTTCAATTCCATCTGGGATCTAGTCCAGGTGGGAGACATAGAGATTTGCAAGATACATACGGATCTGAATGTTGCAGACCCGTTGACTAAGCCTCTACCACAAGCAAAACATGATCAGCACCAAGGCTCCATGGGTGTTAGAATCATTACGGTGTAATCTAGATTATTGACTCTAGTGCAAGTGGGAGACTGAAGGAAATATGCCCTAGAGGCAATAATAAAGTTATTATTTATTTCCTTATAATCATGATAAATGTTTATTATTCATGCTAGAATTGTATTAACCGGAAACATAATACATGTGTGAATACATAGACAAACAAAGTGTCACTAGTATGCCTCTACTTGACTAGCTCGTTAATCAAAGATGGTTATGTTTCCTAACCATGAACAATGAGTTGTTATTTGATTAACGGGATCACATCATTAAGAGAATGATCTGATTGACATGACCCATTCCATTAGCTTAGCACCCGATCGCTTAGTATGTTGCTATTGCTTTCTTCATGACTTATACATGTTCCTATAACTATGAGATTATGCAACTCCCGTTTACCGGAGGAACACTTTGGGTACTACCAAACGTCACAACGTAACTGGGTGATTATAAAGGAGTACTATAGGTGTCTCCAAAGGTACATGTTGGGTTGGCGTATTTCGAGATTAGGTTTTGTCACTCTGATTGTCGGAGAGGTATCTCTGGGCCCTCTCGGTAATGCACATCACATAAGCCTTGCAAGCATTGCAACTAATAAGTTAGTTGCGGGATGATGTATTACAGAACGAGTAAATAGACTTGCCGGTAACGAGATTGAACTAGGTATTGGATACCGACGATCGAATCTCGGGCAAGTAACATACCGATGACAAAGGGAACAACGTATGTTGTTATGCGGTCTGACTGATAAAGATCTTCGTAGAATATGTAGGAGCCAATATGGGCATCCAGGTCCCGCTATTGGTTATTGACCGGAGACGTGTCTCGGTCATGTCTACATTGTTCTCGAACCCGTAGGGTCCGCACGCTTAAGGTTACGATGACAGTTATATTATGAGTTTATGCATTTTGATGTACCGAAGGTTGTTCGGAGTCCCGGATGTTATCACGGACATGACTAGGAGTCTCGAAATGGTCGAGACATAAAGCTTGATATATTGGAAGCCTATGTTTGGATATCGGAAGTGTTCCGGGTGAAATCGGGATTTTACCGGAGTACCGGGAAGGTTACCGGAACCCCCCGGGAGCTAAATGGGCCATGATGGGCCTTAGTGGAAAAGAGAAGAGGCAGCCCTACATGGGCTGCGCGCCTCCCCCTTCCCCTAGTCCTATTAGGACTAGGAGAGGTGGCCGGCCCCCTCCTTCTCTTTTCCCCCTCCACGAATCCTATTCCAACTAGGATTGGGGGGGGGGGAATCCTACTCCCAAAGGGAGTAGGACTCTCCTGGCGCGCCACACCTTGGCCGGCCAGCCTCCCCCCTCTAGTCCTTTATATACTGAGGCAGAGGCACCCTAGAACACACAAGTTGATCCACGTGATCTATTCCTTAGCCGTGTGCGGCACCCCCAGCCACCATAGTCCTCGATAATACTGTAGCGGAGTTTAGGCGAAGCCCTGCTGCTGTAGTACATCAAGATCGTCACCACGCCGTCGTGCTGACGGAACTCTTCCCCGACACTTTGCTGGATCGAAGTCCGGAGATCGTCATCGAGCTGAACGTGTGCTCGAACTCGGAGGTGCCGTAGTTTCGGTGCTTGATCGGTTGGATCGTGAAGACGTACGACTACTTCCTCTACGTTGTGTCAACGCTTCCGCAGTTGGTCTGCGTGGGTACGTAGACAGCACTCTCCCGTCTCGTTGCTATGCATCACATGATCTTGCGTGTGCGTAGGAATTCTTTTGAAATTACTACGAAATCCAACAGTGGCATCCGAGCCTAGGTTATTTATGTTGATGTTATATGCATGAGTAGAACACAAGTGAGTTGTGGGCGATATAAGTCATACTGTCTACCAGCATGTCATACTTTGGTTCGGCGGCATTGTTGGACGAGACGACCCGGACCAACATTACGCGTACGCTTACGCGAGACCGGTTCCCCCGACGTGCTTTGCACATAGGTGGCTTGCGGGCGACTGTCTCTCCAACTTTAGTTGAACCAAGTATGGCTACGCCCGGTCCTTGCGAAGGTTAAAACGGAGTCTATTTGACAAACTATCGTTGTGGTTTTGATGCGTAGGTGAGATTGGTTCTTGCTTAAGCCCGTAGCAGCCACGTAAAACTTGCAACAACAAAGTAGAGGACGTCTAACTTGTTTTTGCAGGGCATGTTGTGATGTGATATGGTCAAGACATGATGCTGAATTTTATTGTATGAGATGATCATGTTTTGTAACCGAGTTATCGGCAACTGGCAGGAGCCTTATGGTTGTCGTTTTATTGTATGCAATGAAATCGCGATGTAATGCTTTACTTTATTACTAAGCGGTAGTAATAGTCGTGGAAGCACAAGCTTGGCGAGACGACAACGATGCTACGATGGAGATCAAGGTGTCACGCCGGTGACGATGGTGATCACGACGGTGCTTCGGAGATGGAGATCACAAGCACAAGATGATGATGGCCATATCATATCACTTATATTGATTGCATGTGATGTTTATCCTTTTATGCATCTTATCTTGCTTTGATTGATGGTAGCATTATAAGATGATCTCTCACTAAATTATCAAGAAGTGTTCTCCCTGAGTATGCACCGTTGCGAAAGTTCTTCGTGCCGAGACACCACGTGATGATCGGGTGTGATAGGTTCTACGTTCAAATACAACGGGTGCAAAACAGTTGCACACGCGGAATACTCAGGTTATACTTGACGAGCCAAGCATATACAGATATGGCCTCGGAACACGGAGACCGAAAGGTCGAGCGTGAATCATATAGTAGATATGATCAACATAACGATGTTCACCATTGAAAACTACTCCATCTCACGTGATGATCGGTTATGGTTTAGTTGATTTGGATCACGTAATCACTTAGAGGATTAGAGGGATGTCTATCTAAGTGGGAGTTCTTTAATTAATTTGATTAACTGAACTTAAATTTATCATGAAACTTAGTACCTGATTAGTATCTTGCTTGTTTATGTTTGATTGTAGATAGATGGCTTGTGCTGTTGTTCCGTTGAATTTTAATGCGTTCCTTGAGAAAGCAAAGTTGAAAGATGATGGTAGCAATTACACGGACTGGGTCCGTAACTTGAGGATTATCCTCATTGCTGCACAGAAGAATTACGTCCTGGAAGCACCGCTGGGTGCCAGGCCTGCTGCACGAGCAACGCCGGATGTTATGAACGTCTGGCAGAGCAAAGCTGATGACTACTCGATAGTTCAGTGTGCCATGCTTTACGGCTTAGAATCGGGACTTCAACGACGTTGTGAACGTCATGGAGCATATGAGATGTTCCAGGAGTCGAAGTTAATATTTCAAGCAAATGCCCGGATTGAGAGATATGAAGTCTCCAATAAGTTCTATAGCTGCAAGATGGAGGAGAACAGTTCTGTCAGTGAGCATATACTCAAAATGTCTGGGTATAATAATCACTTGATTCAATTGGGAGTTAATCTTCCAGATGATTGCATCATTGACAGAATTCTTCAATCACTGCCACCAAGCTACAAGAGCTTCGTGATGAACTATAATATGCAAGGGATGAACAAGACTATTCCCGAGCTCTTCGCAATGCTGAAAGCTGCGGAGGTAGAAATCAAGAAGGAGCATCAAGTTTTGATGGTCAACAAGACCACTAGTTTCAAGAAAAAGGGCAAAGGGAAGAAGAAGGGGAACTTCAAAAAGAACGGCAAGCAAGTTGCTACTCAAGAGAAGAAACCCAAACCTGGACCTAAGCCTGAAACTGAGTGCTTCTATTGCAAGCAGACTGGTCACTGGAAGCGGAATTGCCCCAAGTATTTGGCGGATAAGAAGGATGGCAAGGTGAACAAAGGTATATGTGATATACATGTTATTGATGTGTACCTTACTAATGCTCGCAGTAGCACCTGGGTATTTGATACTGGTTCTGTTGCTAATATTTGCAACTCGAAACAGGGACTACGGATCAAGCGAAGATTGGTTAAGGACGAGGTGACGATGCGCGTGGGAAACGGTTCCAAAGTCGATGTGATCGCAGTCGGCACGCTACCTCTACATCTACCTTCGGGATTAGTATTAGACCTAAATAATTGTTATTTGGTGCCAGCGTTAAGCATGAACATTATATCTGGATCTTGTTTGATGCGAGACGGTTATTCATTTAAATCAGAGAATAATGGTTGTTCTATTTATATGAGTAATATCTTTTATGGTCATGCACCCTTGAAGAGTGGTCTATTCTTGTTGAATCTCAATAGTAGTAACACACATATTCATAATGTTGAAGCCAAAAGATGCAGAGTTGATAATGAGAGTGCAACTTATTTGTGGCACTGCCGTTTAGGTCATATCGGTGTAAAGCGCATGAAGAAACTCCATTCTGATGGACTTTTGGAACCACTTGATTATGAATCACTTGGTACTTGCGAACCGTGCCTCATGGGCAAGATTACCAAAACACCGTTCTCCGGTACTATGGAGAGAGCAACAGATTTGTTGGAAATCATACATACAGATGTATGTGGTCCGATGAATATTGAGGCTCGTGGCGGATATCGTTATTTTCTCACCTTCACAGATGATTTAAGCAGATATGGGTATATCTACTTAATGAAACATAAGTCTGAAACATTTGAAAAGTTCAAGGAATTTCAGAGTGAAGTTGAAAATCATCGTAACAAGAAAATAAAGTTTCTACGATCTGATGGTGGAGGAGAATATTTGAGTTACGAGTTTGGTATACATTTGAAAAATTGTGGAATAATTTCGCAACTCACGCCACCCGGAACACCTCAGCGCAATGGTGTGTCCGAGCGTCGTAATCGTACTTTACTGGATATGGTGCGATCTATGATGTCTCTTACTGATTTACCGCTATCGTTTTGGGGATATGCTCTAGAGACGGCCGCATTCACGTTAAATAGGGCACCATCAAAATCCGTTGAGACGACGCCTTATGAACTGTGGTTTGGCAAGAAACCAAAGTTGTCGTTTCTGAAAGTTTGGGGCTGCGATGCTTATGTGAAAAAGCTTCAACCTGATAAGCTCGAACCCAAATCGGAGAAATGTGTCTTCATAGGATATCCAAAGGAAACTATTGGATACACCTTCTATCACAGATCCGAAGGCAAGACTTTTGTTGCTAAATTCGGAAACTTTCTAGAGAAGGAGTTTCTCTCGAAAGAAGTGAGTGGGAGGAAAGTAGAACTTGACGAGGTAACTGTACCTGCTCCCTTATTGGAAAGTAGTACATCACAGAAAACTGTTTCAGTGACACCTACACCAGTTAGTGAGGAAGCTAATGATAATGATCATGAAACTTCAGATCAAGATACTACTGAACCTCGTAGATCAACCAGAGTAAGATCCGCACCAGAGTGGTACGGTAATCCTGTTCTGGAAGTCATGCTACTAGATCATGATGAACCTACGAACTATGAAGAAGCGATGGTGAGCCCAGATTCCGCAAAATGGCTTGAAGCCACGAAATCTGAGATGGGATCCATGTATGAGAACAAAGTATGGACTTTGGTTGACTTGCCCGATGATCGGCAAGCAATTGAGAATAAATGGATCTTCAAGAAGAAGACTGACGCTGACGGTAATATTACTGTCTACAAAGCTCGACTTGTCGCGAAAGGTTTTCGGCAAGTTCAAGGGATTGACTACGGTGAGACCTTCTCACCCGTAGCAATGCTTAAGTCGGTCCGAATCATGTTAGCGATTGCCGCATTTTATGATTATGAAATTTGGCAAATGGATGTCAAAACTGCATTCCTGAATGGATTTCTGGAAGAAGAGTTGTATATGATGCAACCAGAAGGTTTTGTCGATCCAAAAGGAGCTAACAAAGTGTGCAAGCTCCAGCGATCCATTTATGGACTGGTGCAAGCCTCTCGGAGTTGGAATAAACGTTTTGATAGTGTGATCAAAGCATTTGGTTTTATGCAGACTTTCGGAGAAGCCTGTATTTACAAGAAAGTGAGTGGGAGCTCTGTAGCATTTCTGATATTATATGTGGATGACATATTACTAATTGGAAATGATATAGAATTTCTGGATGGCATAAAGGGATACTTGAATAAGAGTTTTTCAATGAAAGACCTCGGTGAAGCTGCTTACATATTAGGCATAAAGATCTATAGAGATAGATCAAAACGCTTAATTGGACTTTCACAAACAACATACCTTGACAAAATTTTGAAGAAGTTCAAAATGGATCAAGCAAAGAAAGGATTCTTGCCTGTGTTACAAGGTGTGAAATTGAGTAAGACTCAATGCCCGACCACTGCAAAAGATAGAGAGAATATGAAAGATGTTCCCTATGCATCAGCCATAGGATCTATCATGTATGCAATGCTGTGTACCAGACCCGATGTGTGCCTTGCTATAAGTCTAGCAGGGAGGTACCAAAGTAATCCAGGAGTGGATCACTGGACAGCGGTCAAGAACATCCTGAAATACCTGAAAAGGACTAAGGATATGCTTCTCGTATATGGAGGTGACAAAGAGCTCGTCGTAAAAGGTTACGTTGATGCAAGCTTTGACACTGATCCGGACGATTCTAAATCGCAAACCGGATACGTGTTTACATTAAACGGTGGAGCTGTCAGTTGGTGCAGTTCTAAACAAAGCGTCGTAGCAGGATCTACATGTGAAGCGGAGTACATAGCTGCTTCGGAAGCAGCGAACGAAGGAGTCTGGATGAAGGAGTTCATATCCGATCTAGGTGTCATACCTAGTGCATCGGGTCCAATGAAAATCTTTTGTGATAATACTGGTGCAATTGCCTTGGCAAAGGAATCCAGATTTCACAAGAGGACCAAGCACATCAAGAGACGCTTCAATTCCATCTGGGATCTAGTCCAGGTGGGAGACATAGAGATTTGCAAGATACATACGGATCTGAATGTTGCAGACCCGTTGACTAAGCCTCTACCACAAGCAAAACATGATCAGCACCAAGGCTCCATGGGTGTTAGAATCATTACGGTGTAATCTAGATTATTGACTCTAGTGCAAGTGGGAGACTGAAGGAAATATGCCCTAGAGGCAATAATAAAGTTATTATTTATTTCCTTATAATCATGATAAATGTTTATTATTCATGCTAGAATTGTATTAACCGGAAACATAATACATGTGTGAATACATAGACAAACAAAGTGTCACTAGTATGCCTCTACTTGACTAGCTCGTTAATCAAAGATGGTTATGTTTCCTAACCATGAACAATGAGTTGTTATTTGATTAACGGGATCACATCATTAAGAGAATGATCTGATTGACATGACCCATTCCATTAGCTTAGCACCCGATCGCTTAGTATGTTGCTATTGCTTTCTTCATGACTTATACATGTTCCTATAACTATGAGATTATGCAACTCCCGTTTACCGGAGGAACACTTTGGGTACTACCAAACGTCACAACGTAACTGGGTGATTATAAAGGAGTACTACAGGTGTCTCCAAAGGTACATGTTGGGTTGGCGTATTTCGAGATTAGGTTTTGTCACTCTGATTGTCGGAGAGGTATCTCTGGGCCCTCTCGGTAATGCACATCACATAAGCCTTGCAAGCATTGCAACTAATAAGTTAGTTGCGGGATGATGTATTACAGAACGAGTAAAGAGACTTGCCGGTAACGAGATTGAACTAGGTATTGGATACCGACGATCGAATCTCGGGCAAGTAACATACCGATGACAAAGGGAACAACGTATGTTGTTATGCGGTCTGACTGATAAAGATCTTCGTAGAATATGTAGGAGCCAATATGGGCATCCAGGTCCCGCTATTGGTTATTGACCGGAGACGTGTCTCGGTCATGTCTACATTGTTCTCGAACCCGTAGGGTCCGCACGCTTAAGGTTACGATGACAGTTATATTATGAGTTTATGCATTTTGATGTACCGAAGGTTGTTCGGAGTCCCGGATGTTATCACGGACATGACTAGGAGTCTCGAAATGGTCGAGACATAAAGCTTGATATATTGGAAGCCTATGTTTGGATATCGGAAGTGTTCCGGGTGAAATCGGGATTTTACCGGAGTACCGGGAAGGTTACCGGAACCCCCCGGGAGCTAAATGGGCCATGATGGGCCTTAGTGGAAAAGAGAAGAGGCAGCCCTACATGGGCTGCGCGCCTCCCCCTTCCCCTAGTCCTATTAGGACTAGGAGAGGTGGCCGGCCCCCTCCTTCTCTTTTCCCCCTCCACGAATCCTATTCCAACTAGGATTGGGGGGGGGGGGAATCCTACTCCCAAAGGGAGTAGGACTCTCCTGGCGCGCCACACCTTGGCCGGCCAGCCTCCCCCCTCTAGTCCTTTATATACTGAGGCAGAGGCACCCTAGAACACACAAGTTGATCCACGTGATCTATTCCTTAGCCGTGTGCGGCACCCCCAGCCACCATAGTCCTTGATAATACTGTAGCGGAGTTTAGGCGAAGCCCTGCTGCTGTAGTACATCAAGATCGTCACCACGCCGTCGTGCTGACGGAACTCTTCCCCGACACTTTGCTGGATCGGAGTCCAGGGATCGTCATCGAGCTGAACGTGTGCTCGAACTCGGAGGTGCCGTAGTTTCGGTGCTTGATCGGTTGGATCGTGAAGACGTACGACTACTTCCTCTACGTTGTGTCAACGCTTCCGCAGTCGGTCTGCGTGGGTACGTAGACATCACTCTCCCCTCTCGTTGCTATGCATCACATGATCTTGCGTGTGCTTAGGAATTTTTTTGAAATTACTACGAAACCCAACAGGGACAAACATTAATTGCAGCAAATATATTCTCAAAAACATCATCTTCATCAAACATAGCATCCCCAAGCTTGGACCTTTTCATATCATAAGCATAATCACTCTCATCATTAATAGTATGGATAGCACCAATAGTATAGCAATTATCATATTCTTCCAAGCAAGTGCCAAAAAGATTTTCAATATCATAAGAAGTATCATTATCTTCCACAATTATATTTTCATGAGGCACAATAGTAATAGAAGCAGCATTATTTGGGGAGATATCTTTTTACCTCTCTTCCTTTTTCTTTTCTTCTTCTTCCACCACATCATGTGTGGGTTCAATCCTCTTTTTGGAGCTCCTTATTAATGAGATTGGTTGAATAGGAGGCTCCTCCTCGTTACCTGATTCATCATAAGAAATAATAGGAGGGTATTGGGAAGTCTCTTCCCTTTCATTAGTATTCTCTTCATCTTCTATTTGTTTTCTTTTCTTTATGTAGTTGGCAATATAAGGATTTTCAATACAATTCACCGCACAATACATATAAATTTCCTCTAGATCAAAGCCAAGAAGTTTATCACGGGCAAATACTGGAAGATAGTTAGTTATACGTTTCATTTCTTCGTAACCCATAAGCAAACTAAGTTCATTATGATGTGCAAAAGAAATCAAGTCATCACAATTTTTGGAAACGATTAGATCATGAAACAATTTGCATCGGATGGTTAAATGACCACGTTCATTGCAAAGATCACAAGTATGGCCTAGAAAATTTAAATTTTCAGCACAAACATCTAGCCTTTCTTGCAACAATTTAGTTTCTAAGTACTTATGCCTCTTGCAAAATCTATCTTCCCTAATTGGTGTGTACTTGCAAACCCAATGCACACCACAAAAATTGACATGTTTATAGGAGACATTTTCATCATAACTAGTGCAATCATCATTAGTACTATGGATATTCAAGGAGTTCATACTAACAACATTGCAATCATACTCATCATTCAAAGATTTAGTGCCAAACATTTTAATGCATTCTTCTTCTAACACTTTGGCACAATTTTCCTTTCCATCATACTCACGAAAGATATTAAAAAGATAAAGCGTATGAGGTAAACTCAATTCCATTTTTTTATAGTTTTCTTTTATAAACTAAACTAGTGATAAAACAAGAAACTAAAAGACTCGATTGCAAGATCTAAAGATATACCTTCAAGCGCTAACCTCCCCGGCAACGGCTCCAGAAAAGAGCTTGATGTCTACTACACAACCTTCTTCTTGTAGACGTTGTTGGGCCTCCAAGTGCGGAGGTTTGTAGGATGGTAGCAAATTTCCCTCAAGTGGATGACCTAAGGTTTATCAATCCGTAGGAGGCATAGGATGAAGATGGTCTCTCTCAAGCAACCCTTCAACCAAATAACAAAGAGTCTCTTGTGTCCCCAACACACCCAATACAATGGTAGATTGTATAGGTGCACTAGTTCGGCGAAGAGATGATGATACAAGTGCAATATGGATGGTAGATAAAGGTTTTTGCAATCTGAAAATATAAAAACAGCAAGGTAACTAATGGTAAAAGTGAGCGTAAACGGTATTGCAATGCTAGGAAACAAGGCCTAGGGTTCATACTTTCACTAGTGCAAGTTCTCTCAACAATAATAACATAATTGGATCACATAACTATCCCTCAACATGCAACAAAGAGTCACTCCAAAGTCACTAATAGCGGAGAACAAATGAAGAGATTATGGTAGGGTACGGAACCACCTCAAAGTTATTCTTTCCAATCAATCCGTTGGGCTATTCCTATAAGTGTCACAAACAGCCCTAAAGTTCGTACTAGAATAACACCTTAAGACACAAATCAACCAAAACCCTAATGTCACCTAGATACTCCAATGTCACCTCAAGTATCAGTGGGTATGATTATACGATATGCATCACACAATCTCAAATTCATCTATTCAACCAACACATAGAAGCTCAAAGAGTGCCCCAAAGATTCAACCGGAGAGTCAAGACGAAAACGTGTGCCAACCCCTATGCATAGATTCCCAAGGTCACGGAACCCGCAAGTTGATCACCAAATCATACATCAAGTGGATCAATAGAATACCCCATTGTCACCACGGGTATCCCATGCAAGACATACATCAAGTGTTCTCAAATCCTTAAAGACTCAAACCATAAGATAACTTCAAAGGGAAAACTCAACCCATTACAAGAGAGTAGAGGGGGAGAGACATCATAAGATCCAACTATAATAGTAAAGCTCGCGATACATTAAGGTCGTATCACCTCAAGAACACGAGATAGAGAGAGATCAAACACATAGCTACTAGTACATACCCTCAGCCCCGAGGAAGAACTACTCCCTCCTCGTCATGGAGAGCACCGGGATGATGAAGATGGCCACCGGAGAGGGATTGCCCCCTTCGGCAGGGTGCCGGAATGGGTCTATATTGGTTTTCGGTGGCTACGGAGGCTTCTGGCGGCGGAACTCCCGATCTATTGTGCTTCCCGAAGTTTTTAGGGTATATGGGTATATATGGGAGGAATAAGTACATCGGTGGACCTCTGGGCTGCCCACGAGGTAGGGGGGCGCGCCCAGGGGGGTGGGGGCGCCCCCACCCTTGTGGGCAGGCCGGGACTCTCCTGGTCCAACTCCGATACTCCGGGGGCTTCTTCTGGTCCAAAAAATAAGTTCCGTGAAGTTTCAGGTGAATTGGACTCCGTTTGATTTTTCTTTTCTGTGATACTCTAAAACAAGGGAAAAACAGAAACTGGCACTAGGTTCTAGGTTAATAGGTTAGTCGCAAAAATCATATAAAATAGCATATAAATGCATATAAAACATCCAAGGTTGATAATATAATAGCATGGAACAATCAAAAATTATAGAAACGTTGGAGACGTATCAGATGCCGCCACACGGTTGGCTGCTTTAAACGATAGTTTGTGGTGTTTTCTCGAGGCCACAACCGGTGCCTTATAGTGAATTGTCCACTGTAATGTTAATATGCAATCTGATCTTCTAAAATTTGATGTTCAGTTAACAGTTTGGTTCAACAATTGATATATTTCCTAGTACTTTCTAAGCATGATTGGTCTGGTTAACCAACGTCCGATCTTCTAGTATACATTCTATTCTGCAATGTGGTGTCCACTTAACTATTTGATTCATTTGTTCTGGTGTCCAGTTAACTGTTTGGTTCAATTCTGCAATGTGATGTTCATTTGTTGTGGGTACAATTTTGTATTGTTATGCATGTGAGAAATAAATCGAATTTGGTTGTACTAAATACATGAGAAACATATACAATTTCTATATTTCCAAGTTGTTTAGCATGATTGATTTAGTTGACTGACTTTTCCATGCAACTCGAATTAATCTACTGGATCTGCAATTTGTTTATTTTCCATTAATATATTCTACTGATAGTATGCCAATTCTCACTTAACCCGATCAATATCTACCTCATATGTGTTGCAGGGAAACAATGCGAGGCGCTGAGGTTTACCATCCAGGTTTGCACTTGCATGGTCCTTTGGCTAATACCACATTACTATATGCAATTGGAGGAACCATTCTAATATTTAGTTTTTTTTAACAATTTGATCTTGCACATGCAGGTCCTGCTGTCAGAGGTTTAGACACACTGTTCGATCCATTTTGCATATGGGGAAATGAGATGTCCATGAATTTTAGTCAAGTCAAGAAACTCATAAAGATTGTTAGGATAAAAAAACTAGCGACCAATAACAACAAGGTCTTTGTTTGCACAATGACGAAGACATCCGTCAACTATAGGATGGTAATAACTCTTTTACCTTGTTTTGTTCCTTTGCGCCATTTCAAAATTTAGAACAGATATTTATGCATATCTTTGTTTTTAGTCCTTTCCACAACAGTTCACCGATGATTACCTCTCAGACTACCTGCATGGTCAAGAGGCGAGGAAGGTATTCATTCAAAAACCAATGTACAATATTGAAGTATTCCTCAAGAGGACGAAGGTTGGGCGGGCAATTATCCACAACCACTGGCCTAAAGTTGCAAGGATATTCAACATCACTGAAAGCTCAATATTCGCCTTCCATTTCAGCAGTTTTTCAGATTAGATTCATTTGTCTATTTACCGTGCATGATGCTACTTTTCAAAGGTTTTAGATGTTGCATGTGAAACTTTGTGCTTTGTGTAATGGCGTAGCTAGCTATATGCCTATACGGTGTAACCGAGTGCTGAAACTATCTTATCTGATGTTGTATTCTGATGTAATTCAATTATGAAATCCTGGTTACCGTAATATGGATATGAAATATATGGTGTGTTTGATATGAATTCAATTTGGTTACTAAATGGGTTACCATTAATTGGCCAATTAGCCGGCTTATTGGGCTTTTCTATTGCAAACGGTTTCTCAGAAAACACCGTGGGCGATGAACTCAAACAACCCACACAGTTTTTAGAAAGTAGGTGTGTTGGATCAATGAACAATCACACACGACTTCCTCCCGAAAAATATTTGTGTTAGGCCACCTTGCACAAACGTTTCCACATAAAAACTATGTGTGATGTACATATAAATGGAAACATTTTTTTGAATTCACTGCGTGGGATGTACATAGGAACGGAAATGATTGGGCCTGTATAATTATCTGCGATGGCTCGCTCAATCACGCACGAGCTCTTTTTGCCCCGTGTGTGTGACTGGAGGACCTATCACCGACGGTTTCTGGGTCGTGTAGGAAAGACCCCCCCCCCCCCCCCTATTGCACACATAGGCAAGGCGATGGTTTAAAACTCCATCGCGGAAAGGGGGTAAAAACCGTTTGTATAGGGTGTCTCTGCACCAGTGGTAATGTTTGGTGACCATGTATCAACAATCCGGTATCCGGGTGTACAACATTCTCATTGGCTAAGGCCGCAAGTAAACGTTCACACATTATGAGAAAGTACCGACAAAATATTGACGACATGATATCGTAGTGTTTTGTAAGTGGGTCTATCCAACACCATTGTTACTGTAACAGTGTGTTATCATTATTGTTGGTATCCATTTTACATTAATAATGCCCATTATTAGAAAAGAAGACCATCAATAATACATGAGCTAGTGGAGTGAGGCTTGACTAGGGATCTCTTTGATGTTTATTATTTCATACATGTGATTAGGTTTTCCTCCAAATCTCATATTAAGTAACCAATGCAATTCTAGCATAGAGTATGAACTTAATCACGAACAATGACATAAAATAATAATAACTTTATTATTGCTTTTAGGGCATATTTCCAACATCCATAATGGTATCCGCCTTGATTTGGATGCCATCTTGATCATGCCTTGTATCCTTGATATACAACAGCAACCCTAGGGCTGAGATTCAGGTTTTGTCTGGATAAATTCCAACTAATGCTACTCTTAGTTGTAGGCATGACTGTTGTGAGACCTATCATAATGCGTATCTTCGAAAACCCAATCTATCTAGCACTTCATACATATCTGCAATTTTAGACTATCTTTTATTGTCCTTCAATTGCATGCAGGAATGGACCTTCGTGGTCGGGTTCGCCATGGTTCCGACACCGTCAATAACCCTCTTGAGTTCGAATAACTATTGCTAAAACCCAAAATTTGCCACGTGTTTGCGGAAGGGCTATTGACGGTGTCACCAAAAGATGAGGACACCTCGATACTTATCACTAGCCCTAGTAGGGATTCGATGAAGTGGGCTATAAAACAGTGATAGGGACACAGGAAATAGGCAAATGATGGATCAGGCCAGAAGTAGCACAATCGACTTGAGAATTTAGTCTTTTTAAAAGTCATTTGCATGATTCAATTACAAACCAGTTGTTTTAAGGTAATTTGTGATTTGTTAATAAGTCTAATAACATATCCTGCCATTGTACCAGGTTCAGAACTCTAATCAAACACAAAGGGCCTGATACTGACCCCGAAAGCCAAGAAAATGTACCCATGGTTGAAAATGAACAAGCAACTTACAAGTAGCATAGCTGAACAATTAATAGCTGGAATGTTTCAAAGCAAAGTACAATGATAAATAGAACATGCATACTAGATACCAAATCATATGAGCCATCACATAGATGTATGAAACGATTAGGTTTGCAGCAAACATACTTTGAAGACTACAACAAATATCTAAGACATTCAACATGTGCTAAAATGTGTAAATGGAGGAGAGATTGATTGGTCACCCCATACGTCAAGCTGGCCAAAAAATTGCAGCCAAGGTACAGGATTCCCTTGTGGTTTCCAGAAGAAAAGTGTAGTATTGGGAAATAAATGTGTGGCCAGATGGCTTCCGAAACGATGCTGTGATGTGTAAGTGCGTGATGCCGCAGAAGTTGTCTTAAAAACTGCAACCTGCGTGCATCTCTGTCCTAATCCTACTCGAGATCGATCACCAAGGTGTTCAAACTTTGAATGAGTATGCATGCTTAGACCTTCACATGAAGTTTGGAGTCTGGTGTGTTTCTGGAGGAGGAACTGAAGAAGAGGTTACCGGGACGTCATCGCATGTTGTGTCCGACGTCCCTGCTGCTGCCGTCGCCGGTGGTGTTTCTTGTGCGCCAGGATGCGACATGCCGGCATCCTCACCGGAGAAGCGGGGGTGGTGAATGAAGAGGCTGCGAGCACTGTCGTCCATGTCGTAGTCCCAGAAGGAGCTGCCAGGGCCCCATGCGTTGAACCATGACTCGTCGGCCTGAGCCCACATGCCGCCGGACGGCGCCGACGAGTGAAACATTTCGGGCGAGTAGGGCGTAGCCGCGTCGCGGGAGCCGCCATCCTGGGGAATACTCGTTGGGGGTGGATGCTGTGCTCGGTTTTCAAGCGTGGACCATTCTGCGTGCTGCTGTTCCCGCTGCCGCGGAGCTTGGTGCGTGTTGGCCGGCGCCTCGTCAGAAGTTTGCGGAGGCGACGACGATGACGACGAGCAGGAAGCGGTGCCGGCGGCGGCCGAGGGGGCAGCGGAGCTGGTGGCGCTGGTGCGGCCGCTCCCTCCTGCGCGGCCCTTCCCGAGGAACCGATCGGGGAAGTTGAGCCGCGCGTTCTCGCCACGGAGCTTGAAGGCCTCGCGGTCGTACGCCATGGCGGCATCCTCTGCGGTGTCGAAGGTGCCGAGCCACAGCCGCGTGCGATTCCGTGGCAGGCGGATCTCCGCCACCCACTTACCCCAGTGCCGCTGCCGCACGCCGCGGTACAGTTTCTGCGGCGGGGGCGGCGCCCGCAGCAGCTGCTGGTACAGCGAAGGCGGCATGCCGGCCAGGCCGCCGCGGGGGCTCAGGTTCAGCGCCTCGCTCCAGTACCGCAGCAGATGCTGCTGCTGCTGCGTGCTCTCGGCTGGCATGAAGAACGACTGGGTCGCGCAGGGAGGCGACCCGCCGAAGGAGATCATCTGCTGGTGCCGCAAAGGCTGCTGCGGCGGCGGCGACGCTGGTTGGGACATACTGGAGTACTGCCGGAGAAGCTGCGGGCTCTCGCGCGCCGTCGTCGCCGAGGGCTCATACGCGAAGGGGAAGATGTGCCGCGCGGAAGGCGCGACGGCGTCGGAGGCGGGGAAAGACCGAGGAGAGGCCGGGGCCGACGACGAGGAAGTGGAGAGCGACGACGTGGTCCGGTGGAGGCGGTCGGGGCTCCTCCCGATCTTCCTGAGCGGGCGCAGCAATGCCGCGGACGCGTCCTCGAAGACCGGCGCCAGCTGCTGCTGCCGCCGCGCCTGTATCGGCGTCACCCCCTTCCCCTTCCACCTCCTGCCAGTCCCGCGACCGCCTCCGCTTCCACTCTCGCCGCTCGCGCTCGACGCGTCCATGCGCGCGGAGAAGACTTCGCGGCGCTAGGAAAATGATCGTTTGGCGTAGTCGCGGGGGAGCGAGAGTCAGAGAGCTAACGAGCGTGCGCGTGGTGGGGTTTTGGTTCTGATTCCGAGACGAGTGCGACCGGAACGACGATTATAAGGGTAGGGAAAAGTGAAGTGTTTGCTTCGTTGCGATGGGATCATGGTGCGGCACGGCGCGCCAGGGGCAAAAGATCGTGGTCGGTGGTTTGGGGCCCCACGAGCATGGACTCACCAAGGTAACTCCACTCCATGTTCAAAAAATCGGAAATTATATCTGGTTGCCGTTCGCTCGCATTTCGAACGTTTTTCTGTGTAGTTTTAGTTGTGTCGGGGGTAACCGTTTCTTCATAGCGGCATGGCATTTTCTGATAGGATGACAGTTTTGAGGTTTCACCTGAGAAAATATCATCTTGTTCTGAAGAAATAATAACCCCACACACAATGCCACCCTTCCTGGCGAAGGTTCACCAGCTAAGGGGGGCCTTAAAAAAGGCAACTCCATTCCCGTGTAGAGCAAAGCTCAACTTGACCTGCTCCTTCGAGACGGCGCTAGTGTTTCCTCTGAGGCGATACCTACCTTCTTCCTCTCTCTCCCTCGTCACCACTACCACCGGCCAGCACTGTTATGACAACGGGCCATGCACCGAAGGTGTTGGGGATTTCCTATCTTGTTGATACGGTGGTCGACCCGATCATTTGGAGCGACGGTGGTTTTTGCTCGATGGTGTGGTGATGAGGGCACGCGGATCCGATGCCCCGTGCGTTGATCGGGATCGGGTGCGCTCTACAGCTCCTAGTTGGGTGGTGCGCCCGGCAGTAGCTCAATGCCACAGGTAGGATGAAGCCTGTGGGTGAAGTGGTGCTCCTCTACCTCGCCACCACCGGGGAATGTCGCTAAGGCCGGATATGATCCGGCCCTTATAGGCCATGGCATCCGAGGAGATGTATCTGGTGACAGATCTTATTATGTGCCACCATGCATGGCATGCACAACAATCATTGACAAGATGATATAGCGTGGCAGTGATAAGATCTTCCGGCGATTTCTTCTTTGGCTGGCAGGTTCTATGTGAGTAGACCCATAGAGAAGTGGATCACACCACTAGATGTTAACATCGTGGTCATATTCTTTTGGGATGAAACCCCATGGTTTATCATTCCACATATACGCGCAGCAGATGTCCGCACGTCATATTCTTGTTGAATATGTTGGCTCAAAAACTGCTTCGGGGACGATACATCCAGTCTAACTTGTTGGTTGGACCAGCCAACAACAACATGCAAGTGGCGATTTCTTCTTGAAGGCATTGTCTTAGAGTCATGCACATGTTGTTAGGTCACATATCGCTCGACCAACGGATTATAGTCCAGGCTAAGGGTTTTGTTGTATGTTTTTCGAGATGTTGCATTGAGGCAGGTAAATTATGGATAGCTGCATCTTTTTCCTTTACTTTGGTAAGCTGATTTGTCCAGCATCAATGCTTGTTATTGTTTTTCATGATAAATAGCATTGTTTAAGAATTCATCCGATTAATCAGTTAATGGGCCAGTAATCGCTACTCATAGCATGGCCGAATCAAATAATACCTATTCGTCGCGTTAACTTGTCATGCCGATTAATCCTTGCTGGCCTCCTCGAAAAAAAGAGATTAATCCTTGCTGGCCCATTAACGGGTGGGCAAATAAAGCCTAAAATTTTGGCCCATAATCCCTTCTGGCCCCATGCCGCTCCTTAATAGATAGGATTAATAATTTTACCTCCTCTCTATGCTTTTCATATGTGTATGACAACATATTTTGGTATACTACATAGTTGGAAGCATGAGAGTATGGTATAATACATTAAAAAAAATCTAGATATATGTTGGCAAATTTCTATTCAATCTACTGTTTAATGGTCGACCGACTAATCCAGTTAATAGGCCGATTCACCGATTAATCGCTACTCTTAAATTGACCGAGCAGTTACCAGTTAACGGTTTCTTGAACATTGATAAATAGGATCCTCTTAGCAAGCGAACGTTCCCCGAAAGGGGGTGGCATTTGCGAATATTTAGATGACAGTTATGGTTGTAGCGGGGTGGCGGTTTCTTCAGAACAGCATGACGGTTGCTTTAGAGAAAGACAATTCCTTTTTAAAAATAACAACATTTGATCTCGCGTTGCAACTAAAACTGCTAGGAAAATGTGTTCGCTTACCACCCCCTTCCAAGCTAAAGTTCGCCAGATAACATTACCAGATAAATAATACTCCATCTGTGTCAAAATTTAGTGCATAATTAGTTTTGTCTTAAGTCAAACTTTGTAAGCTCTGACAGAGTTTGTACAAAAGTTTGTCAACATCTACACTATGAAATCATTACCATTAGATTTATCATGAAATATACTTTAAGTCTTATACATTTGATATTCTAAATTTTTATTTTATGAACTTTAGTCACTCTATACCAAATTTAACTTAAAACAAATCTAACATGGATTATATTTTGAGCTGGTGGGAGCATATGATTGTATGAATCAGTCGATCCTGGGTTTTCCTCCTCCTTGGAAAACAACTCTCGTGAAGAGGATTAAGTGGGGCATTATGTTGCTGTCAAAGACTGCGTGGGCGGTACTACTACTGACCCAGAGACAATGGGAAAATGACGACGAGACATCGCTAGATTGACACTCCCCTCACATTGCTCTCCTTGCACTCCAATCTCCCCAAGTCAGTGACAGTTTTTCTTCTTCTAAAAGGTTCTGGAGTTTCCAACCAATACGATGCACGCTCGCAATAATTGTATTGCCATTAGCAATTTTGCGACGGGATGTTTAGCGACATGGTTAATAAACAAGGCGCACAATTATGCAGCAGGTGAGGTGGCCTACGGAAGCGATTAGGTTTGTTAATGACATGCCAGCCCGGTCTACTACAGATTCGTCCACGCGTGCTCCCGCCCCTTGGCACCTAGTAGGCGCGACCTGCATGCCAGAAGGGGGAGTCGATTAACTGAACCCATCGCGGCTTCTTGTTAGAACTGTATTTTAGCTTATCTCCCCGAATACTTAAGGCAAGCGATAGGCTTTGGGGCATAGATTAGTAGGGCCGTACGCTTAGGGCAGCTTAATTAGGCCCTCTGGCAACGTGATTTGCTGTGTCGGGGCCATCGACCATTCGACATGGATGAGCACGCCTGTTCCTTCTCATGATTAATCGCCTCGTTCGCTCGCATGTGCTGCGGCCTGCTGTGCATGCGTCAGAACTGCGTAATTAGATGGTAACCAATTCGATCGGTGCCTAGGTATATATGGGACTTACGTATGGCATTCGGTGTTAATTATGTGTAACTGCATAATAAGCTTAAAAGTATGTACTCTATGTATGTACGATGTATATGCATTAAAACAAATGTTGGTTGATCTGCCCTCGTCATGGGGAAGAGAAGGAAATATGGAGAAGAGATGGATAGATCATGATCTAGCGAGCTAGCTAGTATACATGAAATGTCGCGATCATATATCTGACGGTACCAAACTGGCGAAACCACTGGGCAGGCAGCGCTAGCTTCGCTAATTAAGCTAGCGCCTGGTCGAGGAAGGGAAGGCATCCCATTTGTAGTTGGCTGGTTGGACCCAGATGGTTCGATCGTCGTTGATTACGCCGGTTGTCCTCAGGGCGAGTGAGAGGGCAACTATCGATCGGTGAAGAACCCTTTTTATTTTGAGGCCATCGTCGGTCTATACATGAAGCTAGAGGCAACGTATAGTCGGGTCGCAATAATACCAGATTCTCCCGGAAAGAGGATGCCAAGAGGAAAGGCGTCCAAGCGGCCGTTGGTTCGGGCCCTCTTTCTGGGCGCATCTGCGGCACGCGTGCGCGAGTTCGTACGTCCCGGCCGGGCCACCTAACCCGATCGGTGCAATGGCCGTCCCTTTCGACAGCAACGGTACAGAGCCACGGACCCAACAAGATGACGGCCACGGCGTCAGCGTCACGAACTTACCACGGAAATCTACTATATGTACGCGCCCTGGGGCCCTCCCAACCGGCCTGGCCGGCCGGCGGCTGCCAAGGTCGTAGGTGACGGTGGAGGCGGAGCCGCCCAACCCCACCCACGCACCGCCCACCCGCCGACGCGTACGTACGTACCACAGCTAAGCCATGGCGCACCTGCACAGGACCCCGTCATCGATCGGTCCATGCCATGGTGGATCCGATCGGCCAGGCCAGGTGCATGGTCGCTCTCAAGGCGCGCTAGCTAGCTTCCGTGCGGGCTTTGCCGCTTTGGCCATCTATCTATCCCGGCGCTGACCATGCGGTGGCGCGCGCGGAGACTTTCGGCCGAGGTCAACCCCACCCACGCGCCGAAGGCACGACTGCACCGATCGAGCCCTGGCTAGTGCGGGTCGATGCGTGGCGTCACTTTGCACCCCACGATCGTGGATATAGCTTTACGTGGCGCGTTGCCGTTGGCTGCCGGTGGGATATACTTGTCGAGACCAATAAGGAGGTCTTTTGACTTCGTAGTTAAGAAATGTACGAGCGTGTTAGCACTAGCACACCATCGTATATCTATCTGTCTAGGCTGGCCTATCGTGTAGGGAATCCCTCACTTGCAAACTACGGGACGATATTTTGTGGAATTTTTTTTTGCAAGGGGATATTTTGTGTAATACATGCATATGACGTCAAGCAGATACTTCAGCATCTCACTATTTGTATCGAGTCTTTAGGGACGCGAATTTTTAAGACATGGTGGCACACGAGGATATTATCCTGGCCGATGATTGCTGCTAGACGATTCTTACTTAATATAGCGATTGATTGGATACTGCGGCAATACACATGGATAAGTGAGCAAATACACAACGTTAATAAAGTAGACGTGGGCCGGCTATAACTGAATTTGATGCAGAAAGACTGGTGTGTTTATGATCAAGGTGCAGGGCCCATCAGTGCAATTAACATTCGTGACCTGGGCGGTAGTAAATGAGGCATGTTCCTAGTTAAAATTACTCACCCAGCCTGCGGTATGGAGTAGTGCATTTACTCTAGTTCTTCTTCTTTTTATTACGCTAGTAGATTGTTTAGTGCACTCATAGTATGGATTAGTGGAGTATTGATGTCACTCATCAAAGAAGCCTAGCTGCAATACTACTGGCACATTGATTAAACATACATTTATCGACTAATACAGTACTACTAGTACATAGATCATCGGCCGAGCACACGAACTTAGCTGCAACCATGATAAACTTGCTCATATATATTTTGGTAATTAAATACAGCTTGTAGATATTTTCATATTGTAAAGTTCAGTTAGAAATTCGTGAGTGTATTTTGATGTCCCTAATTTGTTCACAAATGTGTATTGTAATTTTTGGTTAACATCCAAAGTATGATTGTAAAGCTGAGATCAAAACCAAGGTCATATTGGTGATGTCTCAGTATTCTCTATTAAGCCGTGTAAAAATATATCTTTATTATCCTATTAAATTTTGCCTGATGTTCTGTTAATTGATGTACTTTCATTTTTAAGGTTGCATTTTAAAATACAAATTGTATTATTCATAATTCGAGTTAACTATGAAGAATGAACCAACTGATCTTTTTGGGTAAGAAAGTGATATATCTAAGGAATTCGGTTGTGCGTCATAGTTCAATACAGCTTAGTGCAGATAGCCCTCACGCGGCATGTAGCTGCGTCCCCTACCTGAACGCCATGGTATTTGGCCTATCGAAGAGATCGGCGTGGTGGATAGAAAAGGGAAGAAAATGTAGTCCGCCATTAGTGCAGGTTAGCATTGGCCAGCTGCTCCACATAAATGGAGAGTAACTCTCCTATTTAAAATTGTGGGTCGGTGTAGTTATTGGTGTCCGGCATACGTAAGGTAATACTATCATTATGAAATGCTGAAGCATTTTATACATGATTATTGGTATGTATACTGCACGCATCTTGGAGGAATGTGTGGTTAAGGTGGTGTTTGGTTCTCTAGTCCTAGGATTTTTTCTAGCCCCAATTAAAAAGTCTCTAGTCCCTAAAAAGTCCCTCCATGTTTGTTTTCAGAGACTAAAAAGTCCCTAGTCCCTTCCTAGAGGTTATTAAATGACCATGTTGCCCCTAGTATATAGAAAAATAACAATCAAACAACACCATGGGATGACGGGTCAATGGGTGCATGGAGGGGCATTGTTGAAAAAGTCCTAAAAAGTCCCAAAAGACTCTCCTTGAGAGTCTTCTTCATTAGTCCCAAATGCCTAATTTAGTCCCTAAAAAGTCCCTTCCCTTTGGTAAAAAAGTCTTTAAGAGGGACTTTTTCTAGTCCCTACACAAAAAAGTCCCTGAAAACAAACACCCCCTAAGATTCCAGCCTCGCGTGGCACTATGTCCACTCGTGATTTATCGCGTCTTTAGTCGTTAACATATTTATTAGCTGAGGGTGTGTCAACGGGGCCGGTTCCTCTTTTTGGTTGGGTTGTGGTCTCTATTGGTCCACGGGACTTTTTGTAGTGATGACACTTTATTCGACAAAAGGAATTTACCCAATAAAGATGTTTGTAGATGTTGGTATATTTTCCTATAGAATTAGTCAAAGTTTAACAAAATACCATGACTTAGACAAAACTAGAATCACTTACACCGAAAATGGAGGAAGTAAAAAGTGTATACATCAACCTCCATACGTTTAAGTTGTAGTTTATTCAAAGTAATTAAACCTTAATATTTCTATAGAGCATGCACATATAAGTTGTATATGTGTGCATGACAAGTTGTTGAAGCAGTTACTTACATACTTCCCTTTTTCAGGGAATCTGACTTTGTTATATGTGAAGCGAAGCCAAAGGAATACAGAATGTGTCAAAATTCAAATCTCCAATGCATGTTCTTGTACAAGATATTTCACGTTGGCGACCGCTATTTCCCCTTGTTCGAGAGAAATCTTGGAAAATTTTCTTTCGCCCAGTACTAAGAAGCCGGCCTTCACCTTCATCTCCAGATGGTGGCTACGTGTCATGAACGGTGGTGGTTTTCTTTCTTTGAAAAGGGGATAACCCCGGTACAATGGTGGTTGCCAGCGGCAAAGCTACATGGTGGAGAGGCGTTCGTCGATGCCTTCCGACGTCCTTCGACGTGTGGCCTCTTACGTGCCATATCCCTGCGTGACCAAGTGGCACGTGTGATATGTGACTTTGTTGTAATTTGCCCTCTTTGGGGATGTGACTACTTACTAATATAATGGCATGCCTTTTTATTTCGCCAAAAACAGAGTACGGAGATCTCTACTCTTATAAAAAGCAGAGTTGTTGATAATAGTGTGCCTGTCATCCTGCAATATAGGCCGTTCGATCTATATCTAACAGATAGGAAGGAAACTATGACAATTTACCTGCACTCCTCTCCACATTTGCAGATAAGGCATCCCCTCGTTCATCCTTTTTTCCCACAAGATCTTGATGTTCCGTGTAACGTACGGGCATCTCGCTAGTATTACCTAAAATGCCATGAAATTCATTTTTTTAATAAAGACCCAATGAATTAAAGTTTGACCGATGGAGAGGGCAGGTAATATATTTTAACATTTTCTCTCAGGTTTAGGCTCCTTCAGTCCGTAGATGGCAGGGTCCTGAACTTAATGCCTCTTGTATCCGACACCATATTAATTCATGCTCTAATTAATTTATCAAAAAATACAAACTGATGGAGAGAAGCAGATACTATTCAACGGTACCAAAACCTTCAAACATCATGCGAAATGAAGAATGTGCAAGTACGGTTACTTGATTGTAATGTCTCCCTCAACGAAGTGTTGGTACTTCATTCGACTTGCTGCATTGTACTGCATTAGCAATAGTGTGTGTGCATCCTTGAAATAGGTTTTCGCCTCGCCTTAATAATAAAGCCAACACCATGTCCATACAACGTGTTCAAGTGCAATGAAATAAAATATTCTGCTGAGACATCAACACAAACACACCCAAAAAAAAAGCATAAGAGAAATAAAGAAAAAAGACCACCAAATGGCCACATAGTCAAGTAGCGTGCTACAAGGTGAGGCGTTGAGCAGTAGCATGTAGTGCATCCAACACAAGACTCGGACACTCACGGTCGCGCTACCTAGACAGCGGGTGCCAGACTGCCAGTGCTGCAAAAACACAAAGAATTTGAAGAAAGGGTCACCAAGGCATGTACAATAGAGTTATCGCCACATTTGGTCCCTGGTCTATGCTTGTTCGTAAATACTATATATACAGCTGACATCATTAGTTGGGCTGCTGGAATCTAGGCTTATATTTCTAATCGTCAAGAGAACAATCGCACCATGTGAATGGTTCATGCCAGCGGATCAGCACAAGTAAAATTATATCTTCTTCCCGAGTTCTAAATAAGCTAGGCTTGCTTTGCGTGTCTTCTTATGTGAGTCGTTGTCATTTCTAGCTAACCAGTGATAGGGGGTGGCAGAGATGGTGCAGTCTAGCTGATTTAAGTAAGTTTTTTTTTAGACAGTAAAACGACAATCATGATAAGAACCTGGTTTTTAAATTGTGGATTGGTTGTTGGCATAACGTATTGCCGGTTGCGTGCATCTTTTCGTAGTAGATTCTTCGAGATAACGACTTAACCTATATACTTTACCCACACTCACAGCTAGGGCCCTTCTTTTTTGACAAAACTCACAGCTAGGGCCCTCTTTGATTCACACATTCTCAAGACACGTAATAGTAAGCATTCAAGTACTTGAAACACAGGTTGTGGAGAAAGGTGAAGGGATGGATTGAGAAAACTTTATCGTCACAGGTAAGGAGATACTGGTGAAATCTGTTGCACAAGCGGTGCCGGTTTATTCTATTTCTTGCTTTAAACAAACTTATTAGGCAATTTTGGTGAGGGAGTTCTTGATTTGGCAGAACGAAGGCAAATGGCACAAAGCCACGAAACTATCACCCCTCTTCTAGATACTACAAGCTGGCGGTACCTGCTAGCCAGATGGACCACTACTTGACGAACCTAGATCCCACGGCCTACATAAGGATGCATACTTGTCTTGTTGAAATTCAGGTATTTTGTTGCACATGGAGTAGTAGAGAAATTGCAAAGCCTAGATGAATGCAGCTTCATCTTTAGGAACCTCATTATTTTGTCGAATCTTAGAACACTCTCCCTAATATTTGGAGATTTCAGGGAGTGGCCACATTCTGTTTTGCAAGTGGAGCGATCTCCTCGCCCTCGATGCCCGGCTGACTTCCCTCGACTCCTAGCCCAAGAAGAGCCTCCTCCCACTTCTTTGCCGGTCCCTGGATCACACGAAGAGAGGATCAATTTATCCTTGTCTCGACAGAGAAGAAACTCATTCATGTTAAAGGGCAAATAGGAACTTAATTGACAGTTCTGCCCACCTTCCATGATAGGTCCTGCGCCATGCAATTCTGAACCATTGCGTGGAACGACAGTGTTTTGTACTGTTTCAGAGCTCGCGTGACATTCGAAGCGACTGCTGCGACATCTGCTGGATCGACGGTTTCAAACTACCAAGAGGACAGATCAAGGCTATCAATCATCAATGCATCGACATTTGTGAGCAAATACTTAGACCAAGCCTATATTGTTCTTTACCTCTACATTGAACGAACCCATGTGGAATCCGGTAACACCCTCCCTCACCGTGTCAACAAGTCCTCCGGTGGATGAACAGATAGGAATCTGTAAAATGCAATATCAACGACTCTGTTAACTGGGACAATCAATACTTGTGCGGTCAAATTTAACGTCTAATTGATCGAGTCAGAACGCTTACCACTCCATATCTCATCCCTTGCAATTGGATGAGGCCACATGGCTCGAACCTACTTGGAACAATTATGAAATCAGCCCCGGCGAACATCATGTGCGCCAACGGGACATTGAATTTTGCTATGCCTCTGGCATTCTGTGGGTACTTCGCTTCTAGCAGCATCAGTTCCTCCTCCATTTTCTTCTTCCCTGTGCCCTGAAGAACACAACGCAATTTAGCTAAGCAACAATCATCTTCTATCTCTTGCCATGCCGTATGAGTGCATTAGAATTCTCTTTCAAAATAAACATACGAGAACAATTATCTGAACATTCTCCTCGACAAACTCCGGAATGGCTGCAATTAGTATGTCTGACCCTTTCTGTTCTTCAAGACGACCAATGAAAACTATAACAGGTATGCTAGAGTCCACCGGCAATCCAACTTCAGCTTGCAGTATTTCTTTATTGAGAGCTCTTGCTTCTGCCACCTGAGAAATGCCCTCTGTAAGTATTGAATTATCCATATGCGGTAACTGGTAAAGGAGGAGAAACTGAAACCTTACCGTAGTTGCATTGTATTTGACACTGATGTACTTATCTGTTGCCGGATTCCAATCAACAACATCCATTCCATTTACAATTCCAGTTTCAAGAGGCTTTGCACGAAGGACACCATCCAACTCAACACCTTTCTCTGGACCAGAAGTGAGTTCTTTAACATAATGTGGACTAACTGTAAGGACCACATCACACTCACTGATCCCTGCCTTCATCCAGTTAATCTTTCTCCCAACTACTGGCTTAACATGCCTGCACACATTATGGTACTTGTCAATTTCAAGTAAACTAGTACAACATACTATATCTCTATCAAAACAACACAACATGAAGGTTCATACCCATCAACAAAATCAAATGAAGGCACGAAACTTTCAGGTAAATTAAGAAGTTCGAAGTCCGCTCTGGGAAATCTGCCCTGATAGGCGATATTGTGAATGCAGAAAGCAACCTACAGGTCAACTATTCACCGATCAAAATAAGGATGGGAAATCTGTGAAGCATAAAACCTATGATGCACATTCCCTACTTGTCAACAAAAGGAAGGAAATGGTGCACCTTGGCATTCTCATAAATTCCATTTTGCTTATACATGCTCTTCAAATAGCATGGCAAAACTGCAGTGTGCCAGTCATTTGCAACAAAGACAACATTTTCTCCTGGTGAAAGAGTGTGAATGTTTGTTATTTAGTTAGTTAGAGAGAATAATTAACCATAATAGTTGATCTAATACATAAATCTACCATATGGTCCAGAGAAGTATTCAGAATTGTTGAGATTAAGAACCCTCGGAGCCTCCAATGCAGCCTAAAAGCGATATCAGATTAGAAGAAGTTCCACAAACATATCAAGTAGAAAAAACTCAATTGATGTGAATGTACTACCCTCGGTAACCGTTAAGACTCATTTAGGCACTTCAATGCTACCAACACATACCATTAATTCCGCTAAAACAAGGGTTGGTAATTTTATGATTTGAGGGGCTGAACGTAGCTTATGCTACAGGCCACAGCATTGAAATGGTTTGTAAATTACATAAGTGAGGTGCTAGTCACATGAAATTCGAACTAAACAGGATACTTACAAGGCACAAAAGGCAGAACCGTAACTGGTTATCTCGGAAGTCTGTTCCAGTAGTAGGCCCATACAATTTTGATCCAGTTTTGCCCCATACCTGAAGTATTATTATGGTTCAAGTGGAACATTGCAAGGTTAAGATAAATGTATATATTGTTCAGTGGGCATTAAGAAAGTGGTTAAAACTTATAACAGACCTTCTCAAGAAACATAGGATGATCAACAAAAACACGATCAACTCCCCTTTTGTAGCAGTGAAAAAAGCGCACTGTTTCTGTTCTGTCACCAACAATTACCTAAAGAAGCAAAACTGTTTTTAGCATATATAACACCAGTAACTGGTATAAGTTAAATGCGAGCTAAATAATACAGTAATACCCAACAAATCAACTAAAACCATATACCTCAACAAGAACATTTGTATCCCATGTATCCTTGTACTGATCATAGCGAGGAGCTATCGTCATAACCCGGTGTCCCATTGCCTATGAAAATATGAGTTGTGCATCACACCAAAGATAGTACAACAGACCGAGGGTGATAAAAGTGCAGTCTCAATAAAAAATAATGTGATTCAGAATTAACAGTACGTGACAAGGAATACTTACAGCCAGAGCTGGGGGCAATCCTCCTACAACATCACCAAGGCCTCCAGTTTTGCACCATGGGTGCACTTCAGTGGCAACGAAAATTATGGGCATTCCAGTTGAACATACGATAGGTGCCGGAGTCCGACTAGAATTACGATGAGTTCCATAATTTGTGGCTCTTCTTTTGGCCAGCTGTGTCTTATTCCGCATGGATAAGAACATAACTCCATTGTTACAAGATTGTTGTAATTGGATGTGAGGTGATAGTTTCAGTGAACCAACACTGTTTGTCTGATAAGAACAATAAGTAGGAATTGAACCCATTTGTGCAGCCTCTCAATGACGACCTATCAGAATGGCATATGATAGAAAAAGGGTCATGATGAACTTCTGCTTCAGAGAAACATGGAAATATATTTTTTCTAACTTATATTCTGAATGTAAAGCAGCACTACTATGCTGATAACAAGTATTTATAATGCCACAAATATACATGTCATTTTCTGAAATAAAAGAGTACTACGATGTGGCACATGAACGTGCTAACTGCTTGCATACTGTGAACCCAATTCTCATTCGAGCGTGTCAGGGATATTATTGTTAGTGCTACAATTGCAAGGTTGAAAGGCAAAAAGGAAGCTCCATTACAGATATGTTCTTATCGATAATTGTACATGCTTTTTCGAAAGAAAAAAACATTTTGCCTTGTTGATGAGTTCTTCAAGACAATGCACAGGCTTTTAATTTTCTTATTAACTGTCCAGGAGCCCTGGCATTCAAGGAACCAAAGGGCATCCAAACCAGCCGTCGGAATAGAACCCAGGTGAACAGGGAGGTTAAACAGCGCCCGTATACCCAGGACACTAGTCTGTTCCCAATGTGCATATCGACAGATACAAATGTTTTACGACAAATACAATGCACATAGGCAGTAACCGACATTACAGATATAGATATACAAATGAATTTTAGTTGAGTAATTTGGTGCGCAAACCATGTAATATAAGTGATAAATGTCAGTATCCTAGCAGCACACCTTCATGTTCAAGCCTCAGTCAGGTACAATGTTTCGTGGACACAGTAACATTAACACCCCGGAATTTTCTTCCTTCCGGAATCAAATAGCAGTGTACTCAAATGCAAATGCTAAGTCAAGAAATCTGCATGGTGGAGAACAGTACATCACAACATCCTGACATGGTAAAAATATAAAATCACGAGGGCATCCGAGCAGAGATCAACAAAAACTTGTACTGCTCCAGAAGAACCTAAATGACTTGCTAGCACGAAAGCATAAAACATAAAGACTGGTCACTAGTGGCTTCCATAACACCAACAAACTCGGGCAAAGTAAACTCCCTCTGAAGAGGGTGCACATTTTGGAGCACTGTCAGAACTATGAAACCAAGGTCGTAGGAGCATGTCAGGCAGCAAAGACGGGTGAGAATGTAGAAGGAAACTATCGAGTGCTGCCGAGATTATATATGGCCCCTTGACAGGGAAACTCCATGGTGTTCAGAACATTAAACTCTTGGAAACCCCCGTTCCTCTGCCTTAACAGCAATGGCAGAACCAAGAACTGCCCCGGAGATCGAGCATGCCAATGAGACCGCGGGAGAAAATGGAGCGCAGTGCGTACCTTCTCGAGCTAGGCGTTGATGGGAACCGCGGCGCAGGCGAAGTGGCTGGTGGCAGTGGGGAACTGGGAACGCAGCAGGCTCCGCTCAAGTAGAAGTAGAAGCAGAAGTGTTCGGCGGGCGGTGAGCGGCAGGAAATATCCTTCCTGCGGCGGGGAGGGGGAGGGGGAGGTGTCGCACGGGTAGCGGCTGGCTCCCGTGCGCCAGTGCCACATGGCCCGCGCCACGCGCGGCGACAAACTGGGGCGGGGCACCGCCACCGTACCGCCACCGGCGCGTTGCGTCGGGCTCGGTTCGGGAGGAGGCGGATGTGCCGAGACGGGAGCGTGAATCGCGATGATGAAGCGCCGGGCCCTCGCGTGGGGATGGGAGGCGGCACGGGAGCCGTCAGTTTCTCGATGATGGGGCAGGGGCGAAAGGGCGCAGGGCTCGTGGTTTTCCTCGTGCCGGGAGAGCGAGCCGTCCGTTCGTTGGGGCCGGGGAAAGGGAAGGACTAGAGGAAACGACAGCGGACATGTTTCCGGTTGGGGCCCTTCGGTCAGGTTGTGGCATCTGACGTGTGTCCTGTGCATCTTCCGCTCTATTGCCACACGTCTCAACAGATGATTTTTTTTTGCGGTAAGGATGCTTATGTGGAAATTGTCCGTGCGTTGCCACGGATAAAAATGCAAGTAGATGAATCAAATAGACAATTAAGTGAAACGGATAAAGGTAATGGAACCTTTGAGTGGCAACTATGATCTCCTCATTGTATTCACCCTCAGCTCCGACCTCATAGTACTTCTCCAACGCACCAGTTCCTCCTTCGTCTCCGAGAACTCCCTCTCCTCTATCCGTTCCCCAGTGTATCAGTCTATGAATACACAGTCCAAATCTCAAGCTAGATTATATCAACAACAGAACTATGACATGCAATGATTTTAGCACCAGATAGTGGGCTCCCAGATCAACAAACATGGTCCATGGCACGTTGTAGCTGAACCGGTTTGCGGAACAAGGCCCTTGCAATCCTCGACGGAAGTTTCACTTCAAGCCACACAAACACTTGGATTGGGTTACAGTCGTTGGTAGAAGCAAAGCCATATGTTGGTATGTATTCTCCGGAAGATTGTTTAACAAACCAACAAGCTTTTGATCATGCAAAAGAGAATTAAACCAAGGCACGTCACCAATTCACAAGCAGTAGACAAATGCATGCTAAAACTAAAACATATCATCATCTACTGTAATTTTTGAACGTTGGTCTACTGTAATATCTGAACCTTGGTCTTTTCACCATCCACAAATCAAGATCACCAATATCAAGCAAACTATTTTAAATGACCATAATTCTACAATAATCAAATTATCATATTTCTTAGAGTTCTGAGAAAAAAAGACCAACATGTGCATAAGATGGAACAGGAGAAGTTCACCTGCGCATGATGCAATCAAGCATGTATTGCTCGTCGATTTCCTCCGTGAGAATCGGGACATCTTTGCATGGTCTCCGAAGGACATGCCGGGTGTTCCGACGGAATTTGCCGAGCACAAGCTACATGTCCGATCTGATGTCAAACCAGTCAAGCAGCCCTTGCGCCGCCTGTCAGAGGAGAAGAGAAGAGTGGTTGGAGAAGAGATAACCCGGCTTCTAGCAGCCGGCTTCATCATGGAAGTATTCTTTCCAGAGTGGCTAGCCAACCCAGTCCTAGTGCTGAAGAAGAACAAGCAGTGGCGTATGTGTATTGATTATACTAGCCTCAACAAAGCATGCCCCAAAGATCCATTTGCTTTGCCAAGAACCGACCAAATGATTGACTCCACAGCCGGATGCGAGCTGTTGAGCTTTTTGGATGCATACTCAGGGTATCACCAGATCAAGCTGAACCCGGCTGACAGGCTGAAGACCGCTTTCATCACACCATTCGGAGCCTTCTTTTACCTGACCATGACGTTCAGCTTGAGAAATGCCGGCGCCACGTTTCAGCATTGCATGCAGAAGTGTCTCCTCAAGCAACTCGGCAGAAACGCCCATGTCTATGTGGACGATGTGGTGGTGAAGACGAAGAAGCAGGGAACGCTACTAGAAGACCTCAAGGAGACCTTTGAGAACTTGCGCCGATTTCAGATCAAGCTCAACCCAGAGAAATGCGTCTTTGGAGTGCCAGTCGGCCAGCTTCTTGGTTTTCTGGTCTCAGAATGCGGCATAGAGTGCAACCCTGTGAAAATCAAGGCCATTGAGAGGATGGAAGTGCTCACCCGACTGCTGGACGTGCAAAAATTTACCAGCTGCTTGGCATCCATCAGCCGTTTCATTAGTCGGCTGGGCCAGAAGGCTCTTCCCCTGTACCAGCTCATGAAGAAGACCACTTTTTTCGAGTGGAACGACAAGGCGGATGAAGCTTTTCTTCAGCTCAAAAAAAATGTTGACCACTCCGCCTGTCCTGGCGGCCCCGACTCCCAAGGAGCCCATGCTCCTCTACATCACCGCCACCAGCCGGGTGGTCAGCACAGTCATAGTGGTAGAGCGCAAGGAAGAAGGCAGAGCTCTACCAGTCCAGAGGCCGGTGTATTACCTGAGTGAAGTACTATCCACCTCCAAGCAGAACTACCCCCACTACCAGAAGATGTGCTATGGCGTGCACTTTGCCGCCAAGAAACCGAAGCCATACTTCCAGGAGCACCCCATAACTGTGGTCTGCACAACCCTACTTGCCAAGATCATTGGAAGCCGAGATGCCTCAGCCGAGTGGCCAAATGGGCCATAGACTTGCCCCCCCTACACCATATACTACCAACCTCGCACTGCCGTCAAGTCGCAAGCACTGGCCGACTTCCTCGTCGACTGGGCCGAGACCCAGTACCTGCCGCCAGCACCAGACTCCACTCATTGGCAAATGCACTTTGATGGTTCCAAGATGCGCACCGGTTTAGGAGCCGGCGTCGTCCTCACCTCTCCCAAAGGTGACAAGCTCAGATATGTGCTGCAAATTCACTTTGCCGCCTCCAACAACGTTGCTGAACACAAAGCACTCATTCATGGGCTCCGGCTTGCCAAGGAACTCGGCATTCGCCGAATCCTGTGTTATGGTGATTCCGACTTGGTAGTCCAGCAGTCGTCAGGCGATTGGGACGCCAAGGATGCAAACATGGAAAGCTACCGTTTCCTCGTCCAGCAACTCAGTGGATACTTCGAGGGGTGCGAGTTCCTCCATGTACCAAGAAATGGCAATGAGCAGGCTGACGCCTTGGCGCGTATCGGCTCCATCCGGCAAGCAATACCAACCGGCGTCGCCCTGCAACGCCTCCTCAAACCATCTGTCAAACCATCGCCAGAGTCAGACTCCATCTTTGTGTCGGCTCCTCCCGAAGAAGTCGGATCCGGCTCGAGGACCCCAGCAGCCGGCACGGGGAATTCGGCAGACGACCCGGGGACTTCAGAGCCCAATCCGGGGACTACTGCAGTTGGCCCGGGGACTTCATCAACTCAGCAAGCGGCAGCCGACTCCAACCCGCCGCCTCCCGGCCCAACCGCCCTTGTGCAAGTAGCAATCCTAGCAGGCGAGGAAGTAACATCACCTTCATGGGCTCAGCCCATCCTCAACTTTTTAGTGAACAAAGAGGTGCCGACTGATGAGATCTCGGCCCGGCAAGTGCAACGCCGGACGGCAGCATACACTATAGTCAACAGAGAGCTTGTGAGGCGCAGTGTCACTGGCGTTCATCAGTGCTGCGTGGAGCCAGAGCAAGGCCAAGCAATCCTCAAAGATATCCATCAAGGCGAGTGTGGTCACCACGCGGCTTCAAGAGCTCTGGTGGCCAAAGCCTTCCGCCATGGTTTTTTCTGGCAGACTGCTCTAGAAGACGCCAATGACTTGGTCCAGAAATGAAATGGGTGCCAGAAGTTTCCTTCAAAGCCACACCAACCGGCTTCTACACTCAAAACTATTCCCATTGCCTGGCCCTTTGCCGTCTGGGGCCTGGACATGGTTGGACCATTCAAGACGGCACGCGGCGGCATGACTCATCTGCTTGTCGCAGTGGACAAGTTCACCAAGTGGATGGAAGCAAAGTCAATCAAGAAGTTGAATGGTCCGACTGCTGTGACCTTCATCTCCAACATCACCATCCGGTATGGCATACCGCACAGCATCATCACCGACAACGGCACAAACTTTGCCAAAGGCACCTTGGCCCGTTTCTGCGCGACACAGGGCATCCGACTGGACCTGGCGTCCGTTGCTCATCCGCAGTCAAACGACCAGGTGGAGAGAGCAAACGGCCTCATTTTATCCGGCATCAAGCCCCGACTGGTCGAACCTCTGGAGCGGTCAGCCGGCTGTTGGCTTGACGAGCTACCGGTCGTCCTCTAGGGCCTACGCACAACTCCGAACAAGTCAACCGGCTTCACGCCTTTTTTTCCTCGTCTATGGTGCCGAGGCCGTCATCCCAACGGACATAGAATTCGACTCCCCTCGATTCACCATGTACACCGAAGAGGAGGCAGAAGAAGCACGACAAGACGATGTCGATCTGCTGGAAGAGGGCCGACTGTTGGCACTCAGCCGGTCCACCATCTACCAGCAGAATCTGCACCGATACTACAACCGAAATGTCAAGCCAAGATCCTTCCAAGAAGGAGACCTTGTGCTCCGGTTGATCCAGTGAACTGCCGGCCAGCACAAGCTCTCGACACCTTGGGAAGGCCCCTTCATCATCAGCAAGGTGTTGGGCAACGACTCCTACTACCTCATCGACGCTCAAAAGCCTCGAGCACGCAAAAGAGATGACTCCGGCAAGGAGACGGAACGACCATGGAATGCAAACCTCCTTCGAAGGTTTTACAATTGATGCAGTATGTACCATGACAACTTTTGTATTAAGTACGAAGACTCCGGGTCCCCCGAGGAGAGCTCGGGGACTGCCTCTTTTATCCATATGATAAGTACTATGCCTGTCAGTTGTGTTATTTCATTAATCCGTCTGGCACCGGGTTCGACCAGTCGACCCGGGGACTTGCCGCCTTGTACTATGAAATGCTTCCTCCTGCCCAGAAGTAATGTGTTGGCACCTAAGCTTTCTCCTGCTAGAAGCCGCAGCTCGCAGAGCGACTAATCGGTCGGCAGGAGTAAAGGCAGAAAGGGTGACTGCATGAAAAATGGCTAAGGACCCAAAGCATAAACATAGTCCAAGCCGGCTTCCTGCCTCGCCGACCGGCTGATTAAGCAGCCAGCCGACCGGTTTCTACTTCACTTGCTAGAAAACTCTAGTCAGCTAAGTACTTGCCTTCCTAAAAGTGGCTAAGTACTTGACCCAGCCACAGTCCATGGAACAGCTGTTCGGCTGGCAAGACGGCAACTGAGGGAAGGCGGCAAAGGAAAAAAGCCAGAGAGTAGCAAGTAAGGAAAGATAGAACTTGGTAAAAATGTTTACACATTAAAAGGCCCTTGGCCGACATCCAACATGAGTTTGAAATACACCCCACGGGTGGAATTGTGCAAAGTTAACAAAGTTTGTTAAGACTAATAAGCAGGAAGAAATAAAGGAAAAAAGGCAGCCTAGGAAGTAGCAGGCGGGTTCGGCGGAATGGTGGAGTCGGTGGCGCCATCTGGTTGAGCGGCCGGCTGGTCGGTCTCCGCTCAGTCACCTTCAGCAGCAGCCGGCTTGCTTGGGCGTGGCTCGTTGCTGGAGGCGCGGTCAAGTTGAGGCTGGCCGTTCGCTCCGACCTCTGGCGCCTCCTCTTCGCCTTCCTCCTCCTCGTCGTCTTCTCCCTCGTCGCTGGAGTCGATCACCTCGGCTGAGTCCTCGCCATCCTCCGGGTTCAGCCCGAACCATTCTGGTGGCGCCTTGGCACCGTTCTCGGCCAGCTCCGGGATGAAGAAGCCGGTGTCAGTGTACTCGACGATTGCTGCCGCCCGCCTGAGAAGCTCACCCTCCACTGTCGCCAGCTCCTCCTGGGCTTCCTGGCGAAACGTGGTCAACTGGGCTAGATTTAGCCCAGGGTACCACGCCTTGATGAACTCTAGGGCCCGGCGTGCTCCGGCCCGAGCCGAGGAGCCCTTCCACGCCTCAAGGCAGCCAGCCGCCACCTCCAGCCAGTCGGCAGTCCGGCTGGGGGTGCACGGAGCCGACATGTAGGGCTACAGGGCGGCGATTGCCTGGGCACCGACACGTTGAAGGCGGCACATCATCTGATGAGTCGGCCGAAGACGAGCCTGGATGCTGAGAAGCTGCTCGCAGAGAGTGCAAGGGGCATTGGCGGCGATCTCCTCACCTTCTGCCCTTCATCCTTCGCAGTTGGCCTCAATAGCCTGGTTGGCGGTACCAGAGTGACCTGGGAAGAAGTCTGCTCGGACAAAAAAGCAAAGAGTCAGAACAGAAACGAGAAGTCGGCTTGATCAGAAGCCGGTGGTTTGAAGAAAGAATAAAGAAGGCAGCTTACCATCGACCGTGTCTTCGATCTCGCCAAATCCGGCTGTCAGCATCGCCTCCTTGTCGGTCCAGGCGGAGCGCTCGATCTCGAACTCAGCAAGGAGACCCGCCTCCTTGTCCTCCGCCTCCTTCTGGGCCTTCTTGAGAAGCTCCGCCTGCTCCGACAGTTGCACGGCCAGCCGGGCGCGCTCTTCAGCCAGCTTGCTGCAATCCACCTCCTTGGCATGCAGCGCGGTGTCGGCTTTGCCCAGCTGCCGTTGAAGGGTGGCGTTGGACTCTGCAAAAGTAGAAAAAGAAAGAGATATCAACAATCGACAGAGAAAAAGAGCAGTTGCCAGGAAGATCCGGCCCGACTGCTCTGCAGTCGACCCGAATCTCGGGGACTACAGCCCACGGGTGCGCCAGCGCGCCCCCACAGAGAAAGAAAAAGACTTACTCCGGCTCTCCGACAAGTCGGTGGCCCGTTGATCCAACTCCTGGACTTTGGAGTTGAAGACGGCTGCATGAAGGTTATGATAATCCTGCAGCAAAGATAACAAACAAGCGTTAGTACTCGGAGCTTGCCAATTAAAGTTCCAGGCCGCCTGCTCAGCAGCCGGCCCGAAACTCGGGGACTACACCCAGTGGGTGCGCCAGCGCGCCCCCACGAAGTAGTACAAGAATTAAAAATAAAAAGAAGCAAGAAGATTACCCGGATGGCTGCTCGCGACTCCAGGAACGCATTGTTGCAGTGCTTGAGTGCGTCGGCTTCTGCGCGGAGCTTGGCCTGGACGTCCAGGATTGCCTTGTTCAAGGGGCCCGTCCCGCCTCCCCACAGCCAGTCAACGGGCGCGGCACTAGTCGCCTCGGCGTCCGGGATCGACGAGCTCGCGGCGCCGACTTCCGGAGGCCGCGATGCCGAGACCGCCTTCGCAAATCGGTGGCGCGAGGGTGCACGAACCTCAGGAGTTGGACCTGCCGCCGGCCCACCTCCGGCTCGTGGCGGTAGCGGGTCGGCCGGTTGTTTGTCTCGCGCCTCCTCATAAGGAGGTGGCGGAGGCATGTTCACATCCGGCATGACGACGTTGCCTCCGTCCCTCTCCATGATCGGGTGCTCATCACCGGCTTCCCCAACCGGCGCTACAAACTCTGGTGGTGGCAGCGCGGAGCTCAAGGGCATGACGAATATTGCCGACTGAGGGCACGCGGCTTCCTCAGCCTGCTTCTTCAACGCAGCAGCGGCCTCGGCCTCCGCCAGCCTCTTCAAAGCGGCGGCCTCCGCCTTGTCTGCCTCCGCCTTCTCCAGGCGGGCGGCTTCCCGCTCCTCACGCACCTCCCGCGCGTTTCGCTCCGTCGCCTCCCAGAGGTCGGCGGCCGGATCGATTCACCGGGTGGTAGTGGAGGTCTCCGCCGACCCCACGATGGAGGCGGCGGCCGACTTCTCGAGAGAGAGTGGAGCCCTAAAATCAAGGAAATAAAACAAAGGAAGTTAAGAACGAGCCAACGAGAAAGAAAGCATAAGGGAAAGAAACTTACGCCGACACCATAGGAGGCGCCTTCGGGAGCTTCTGGAACTTGGCCGCCTTCCCTGCGGCCTCCTTCCGCCTGGTCGCGGCGGTGGGATTCTTGGCTTTCTTCGGCGCGCTGCCGAACAAGGCGGCGCCTTGCTTACGCTTGCGCGTGCCGCCTCAGGCAGTCGGCTCGCCGGAGGGGCCCGCGTCCGCCTTGCCGGCACCCCGCGCGGGGCGCGAATCTTCTTCGTCCTCATCATCATCGGGCCAAGTCTCGATGCCGGCTTCTTCGGAGCCACCTGCTTCGTAGACGCCACCTGTCGCGGTGTCCTCCAAGGCGGCCGCCCCCAAGTCGGGGTTGTCCACATCGCTCACTGCCCGGTCCGGCTAGTAGTCGCCGCCCGCCCCTACGATGGCGGCCGACATGTCCGACATATAGATCTGTTTCAGATGATAAGAGGCCAGTTGATCAAGACCTAGATCAAGACTAGGCGAGTACCGAAGAGAAATAATCAGAAAACTTACCGCAGGCGGCGGATCGGCGCAAGAATACGACCGCTTGCCAAAGCTCCAAGATCCCTCCAGCTTGAGGTCGGAGATCTCGTTCACCAAGTTCGCGACTTTGGCAGCTGGCATCTCCTTGGTGCTCAGCCGACACGGATTGCGATGCCCGCTCATCCGGCTGATCAAGTGTGGCCGGCTCTGGAGCGGAAGAACTCGGCGCTCGATGAAGGCTACCAGCAGGTCGGACGCCCTGAGGCCTTCGATGTTGATCAGCTCCCAGAGCCGTTGGATGGCGGCGGCGCCGTCTGCTGATACCGGCTTCAGCTTGTAGCCCCAGCTGGCCCGAGGCTCGGCAGGCGGGCCGACTTCATATGCCGGCAGGTTGAGGAAGTCGGCAGCCGGGTCCACGTTCTCCATGTAGAAGTAGGACTACTGGCACATCTTGACCGACTGTGGAAGCTTGATGGTGGGGAAGACGTTCCTCGGCGATGGTCGAAGAACCGCGACGAAGGCACCACACTGGGCAGCCACCTCCCGGACGGAGGTGCCCAACTTGGTGTAGAAGAAGGCTCCCCACAGCTCGATGGTGGGGAGGATGCCGAGGTATCCTTCACACATTGTGACGAAGGCGGCCAAGAGCATCACGGTGTTGGGCGTGATGTCATGGGGCTGGAGGTGGTAGAATTCAAGAAACGAGCGGAGGAAGTCGCTCGCCGGCAGGCCGAAGCCGCGGATGAAATGCGAGCGGAAGACGACCCGCTAGCCCCCACCTAGCGCCGGCGAGATCTCTCCCTCCGGCGGCACGCGTGCCTTCACATGGTCCACACCGAGAAGACACCGCATCGTGCAGAGGAAGGAAATGTGATCCTCGTTGACATTGGACCCATCCCAGTCTCCTCCTCGCTCGCGCTCCATGGAGAACTCGACGAAGAAAAGGTGCAGCGAGGGAGCTGGGAAGTGGGGCGGAGCAGAAAAGGCTCGGGCGGACGGGCTCAACGGAGACGAGCTGCAGCAGCGCTCCGGCATGGCTCGGGGGCACTGCAGCTAGAGGAAGGATAAGGAGGCGAGAACGGGGTGGAGGGGCGCGCATACTCCGCCGCTCCCTCTCCCCCCTACTTATAGCTTGTGGGCCGTGAAGCCGAGGAGGCGGGCGTGGGATCGTGGGATTAACTGAGCCCACGACCCCACGCCCCCACCTTTATCGCGCGGGTTACTGTGCACAGTAACTCCGCTGGGGAACGCAACCGCCCGCTTTGGCCGCAGCGGATCCGCTCGCGTGTCGAGGCCTGGTGGTGGCGGGCCCAGCCTGCTGACGCGTCCCATCGCGCGCGTGGGCTTGCAGGCTAGCCCGGCCGGCTGTCGCCACATGGCGTGCCCATGATGGGCGGGTGGCCGAGAAGCTTAGCTAGCACGCCACCTGGTTCGCGCCATCACATTCGAGATTTCGGAGAAGTCTGATTGGACGCATCCGGCTCCTGCCAAACGGCTTCCCAGGAGTCGGATGAAGCTTCCTTCAGGGCACCCTGAGGAGGAAATTGTTGAGACTCCTCAGCTCCTCAGCCGCGGCATCTCACCAGCTTCGGGGACTACTGTCGGAGTAATGGGCCACGGGTAGGCAAACCCGAGTCCCAGAACCTTTCAAGAGATCGGACCGGCTGCGCCCCTCAAGACGTCAAGATAAAGCGCCGCCTTCTAGTGGCCGGCTGGCCGAACGGCCAACTGCCAGAAGACGGCCATGCTCAGGAAGGCGGCTCCAAGACGGGCCGACTCCTGGCAGGCGGCCTCTAGAGAGGCCGGCTCCCAGCAGTCGGCCCGTGGTGCCCTTAAAGTCTGCACCACCATTAAGAAGACAGGACAGGGTGAGGCAACAGTATAGCCCATCACCCCCGTATCTAGGGTCGGGCATGGCCACAGTGCTCTTTACACGCGGAGATCTTCACCCGGCGCGGCACTGTTGCCACTCCACCCCTGACGCCACTCCTGCCAGGCGAAGTATTGCTCCCACGACCGCTTGTCGGTACGGCCCGAAGGCGGTGGGCCCTACCGGTCAGCGAGAGCCCGGAAGACGGCGGGAGCCTCACCAGTCAGACCATGGGAGGCCGGCTTCTAGCAGGCGGCCCGTTCCTTCCTCGAGGCCTGTGCACCATTAACTAGATAAGACACAGAGTGGCTACAGTGATCTCCCACCAGGCGGCGGGACTGTAGCCACGCTCCCCTGACCAAGCATGCATCATTAGCAACACGGCTACAGTAATCCGTAGCCAGCAAGACCCGCGAGCAGCGGAGGCGGCCGACCATACCAGACCAGGCGGCAGGGCCCACCAGGCGGCGGGCCCCAGCAGTCGGCGGAGAAGCCGGCGACCAGAGAGACTGATGGCTGGGCCCTACGCCCAATCGTATTACGTTTGTACCCCTGGGGGGTAGACCTATATAAACCCCTAGGGTACCCATTCAAAGGGTTTAGACCTGTTAGGACTAGACTCACACTTAGAGGGAGAGGAGAGCAAGCCCTGCCTCCTTCTACCTCTAGCATACAGCTCGAGGAGCACCATTGTACACGCTTGTGCTTTAGTGATCATGCGGAGACCCCGCAGAGCAGTACTAGGGGTGTTATCTCCTAGGAGAGCCCCGAACCTGAGTAAAGTACGCCGGCGTTCATGTCTACGCCTCGTCCCGCTTCTAGGCACCGGCGATGTTCTACTCGCTCCCACCATGATAAGCCATCCTTTGGCATATGTAGCACCCAACCCCTGAAAATGGTCCATGGCCCCGAACCTGGTTGTGCATGAAGAGGAAGTACATTCACATGAGTATGCTAATTGAAGGGCCGAAACAACCAGGGAACGACATCAATCTGTATCTAGGGCTGCTGAAGAAGGAGCTAGACACGCTATGGAAAACGCCAGCCAATACGTGGGATGCCGCAGAGAAAGAATATTTCCCTATGAGAGCCGCACTGCTCACGACGGTGCATGACTCTCTCGGTTATGGATATCTCGCGGGGCAAGTAGTCCACGGATTTTCTGGATGCGTAAGGTGCATGGATGACACAATGTATCGCCAGCTAGACAGAGATCCCGGGTCTTCGAAAACCGTGTTCATGGGACATCGAAGGTGGCTTCGCGACGATGACCCGTGGAGGAAATGCAAGGATCTGTTCGATGGTGAAACCGAACCCCGAAAACGCCCGTGTACGAGGAGCGGCGAGGAAATAGACGAGCTGTTGAAAAATTGGAAAGACTGCCCACTGCCGAGAAAGAAGCAAAAGGCGCCAGAGCCGGGAAAGAAGCGAAAGGCGCCAGAGCCGCTGCTGAAGGTATGGAAAACAAGGTCTGTTTTCTGGGACTTGCCGTACTGGAAGATCCACCGTGTGCCTCACAGCCTTGATGTCATGCATATCACGAAGAACGTGTGTGAGAGTCTGCTTGGTACCCTGCTCAACATGCCAGAGAGGACCAAAGATGGGCCGAAAGCAAGGGCAGACTTGAAATCAATGGGCATCAGGCAGGAGCTTCACGCTAATGATGATGATGATGATGAGGCGAAGCAGGACACAGAAAGTCGTCGCAAAGGCAAAAAGGCCAAGAAGAACGGAAATGACTACCGTCCCGCGTGCTTCACTCTAAGTCAGGAGGAGATCGAGCAGTTTTTCACCTGCCTCCTAGGAGTAAAACTTCCTTACGGTTACGTGGGGAAGATAAGCAGATACCTAGACCCAACGAAGCAGAAGTTCAGCGGGATGAAGTCTCACGACTGTCACGTGCTGATGACGCAAATACTTCCAGTTGCAATCCGTGACAAACCCTAAATGATAAAAGCTTAGCTTTTAGGATGCCTCGCTGTCGACAAACCCTAAATGATGAGACCATGATCTTGTTCCTTGACAATAACCAACTTTTTGACCAAACTTTTTTCCTATTTAGAGCGAAACATGGCCCACAACGATGAGGCCGGCGGTTCGGGCGGCACGCAATTCTGGGAGCTGTCCCAGGAGTTGGAGGAAGAACCTCACCGCTATGAGGATGCCGCGGAAGACACCGATCCTGACTACACAACCCCTAGTGGTGTCGGGGATGACACCACTTATGATGGCGCCGCGGATGCCACTACTGATGATGGCGGCGCACGCACAGATGGCAGCCAAACGAAGAGGCAACGGAAGGACCGGCGCCCGAACATGCTCGGCACCGTCAGGGAGGAATTTACTGAAGTGAACTCCGACGGGCATCCGACGGCACCCAAACACGTAGTCAAGGGGTACTCGATTCAGCTCGGGTGCATTCTCCGGAGCACCGCCTCGATCAACACCGAGAACCTAAGGCATAAGGACCGAGGGAATTTGCGCAGCCTCCTCTTCACGAAGCTGCACGAACGATACAAGTTCCCTGCTGAGTTCGCAAACACACGCCTCTCAGGTAATAAAGTGAACGGTGCCGCCCTCACGACGATGAGCACGGCCCTGTCTACTTGGAAAAGCACGGTGAAGGCAATGATTGACAAAGGTGATAGTTATGAGAAGATCAAGGCGAAATATCCTTTGATGAGCGAAGATGACTACAAGGAGTTCAAGATCAAGTGCGAGAGCCCCGCAACCTCCGAATCAAGTAAGTGGGGGAAAGAAATGCGGCAGTTGAACATAGGGGTCCACCAACTCGGTCCCGGCGGTTACAGAGTGGCGGAGCCTGTATGGGACAAGGAGGACGCGGAACGTGCCGAGCAAGGCCTACCGCCCCGCTTCGAGAAATACAGTGACAAGCAGACCAGGAACTTTCTCAGGGCCCGGTACAAGGAGGACCCGGTAACAAAGGAGCTTACCACGGATCCGAAGACCAAGGAGATTGAGCTTGTTCTAGTAAGGAATACACCCCCGCGTAATTAGCTCCATATGGTTGCATTCTAATTAATGCTCAATATTTCTAAATGGTTCACGTTCCTTCCGCAGGACAAAGAAAGCAGTAGCGCGGGGTCGTCTCAGAGCTCCCCTTTCGACACCCCTTTGAATAGGGCGTTGAATGTAATGAAAAACAAGGATAAGCTCAGTAAGCCAACGTTAGCTGGTCGTGTGGCCGGCAAAGGCTTGTCCACAAAATGGTCGTCATACTATACCGCTGGTGGGCGAAAGGAGAAAAAGACCAGCTCGGAAAGCCAGTCGCGCGAGGTTGAAGCACTCAAGGCGCAAGTGGCGCGGATTCCGGAGATGGTCCAAGAGCAAGTGCAACAACAACTGGGATCGACGCTCACCGGCATTATGCCTACCTTGATTCATGGGATAACGACGTGGATTGCGGGTGGCCAATAGGGGCCGCCCTCAATTCCCAGCTTCACGGCCAGCAACTCGGACAACGCGCAGGCGGCGCCATTGGTGTCTCCGGCGGCGGCGGTATTGGTTTCTATGACGGCGGTGCCATTGGTGTCTCCGGCGGCGGCGGTATTGGTGTCTCCGACGCCGGCATTGGAGCTTAATGCACCCGGGTGTACGGCCGGCACCTCGCCAGCAAGCGGCCCCTCCGTCAGTTGCATGCCCGCCGTTGGCGGTGCCTCGACATTAGCTGAGCTCGACGGCATCACGGTAACTAAGCCTCTCGGCCGAGGACTTCATCTCCTTGCCTTTGACTGGGCATCCTTGACGCCCTACATGTTTTCGCAGGGCGCCGCCGACGTTCCTTGCACTCTCCTGCACTTCGTGGGCGGTGAGTTGGTCGATGTCGCCAAGGGCAGAATTGTTCAACCGGGCAACCCCGTGTTCCACGGTAATCCGATGCCACCCACAATGTATAGGGTTGAAGTGGTTCGGGTGCTGCCAGGCTGCGACGAGCTGTTACCTCTGATTCGACCCGCTGGGGCCGACGAAGAAGATGAGATGACCCTCAGCGCCTGCGTAAGCTGGCCCCTACTTTGGCCAAAGAGCCAGATTCGTTTAGGGGCGGGGGACACCATCCCACAAAAAAGACCGCCAGTCATGCCGGCGCCAAGCCATGGCAAGAATGCCGCAACGCTACCGGACATGCTGGACATCCCTATGGCACAGGATCCGGACATGCATATGGCACAGGATCCGGACGACGACGACAACGACGATGGTACATTTACCAACATCGATAAGTACTTTGCCGAACATGGGTACGGTGACGAGTTCTGCGGGCCTCCTTCTCAAGAACCCAAACAAGACGACCGCGATCTAGTGGTACGACGGAGAAACCCAATTGCAACAGGCGTCGTCTGGCGTTCAGTTCTCAGGATACGCCTCCAGCTGCCGCCTTCACCGAGCCTCAGATAGCGGAGGTGCCAAATATTATCAGCCCCAACACGCTCAAGAAGGCGGTCTGTGAGCAGAACTCGGTCCCATTACAGCAGATCAAGAAGAAGGGCCGGAAATGGCCGACTAAAAACGGCGCCGGTGCGAGCCAGCCGGCACCGAGTACGATCCGTGCTCAGGACGGGCCACCTTCACCTAAGGATATATCGAGGAGGGTGCATGTGGCGGGTAGGGCAATGCTACCGACAAATATGCTCAATGCTGCAACCGGTGCTATGCGGAGTCTGCACGACAGTGTTCTTTCTTTGGAGAAGCGGCGTCTCAGAGAGAATGATGTGGCATACCCGGTTTTCGTGGCCAAGGTGCCAGAGGGCAAGGGCTTTGCGGATGGCGCCATCAGGGGTACGATCGTCCTGCGGTTTGATGACATCTTTGCTATGTTCAACCTTCATCCGCTGCACTACACCTTCGTTTGGCTGTTTTCGCTGAGTATGGAGATGCGGGTCATTAGAGACAAGACCCCGGACATCGTGATCGTCGACCCCTTCTACATGCGTGCCAAGCTCTTGAGCAGCGCTGGGGACCGCCAAGTCGCGAGTTCACACCTCGAAGACGTCATTCTGGCAAACCCAGATAAGGATAACTTCCTTGTGGCTTACTTTCCCGAGTAAGTCATCCCTTAACCGCCCCGTAACATATGATTTCTTAGATTTTGATCATTCTTTTTTTCTAACATTCCGTGTTCTGTGCAGTGACACACATTGCACACTCATCCTCTTAAGCCCGAAATATTCCATGGCCACGTATTTCGACCCGAACCGTAACTCCAAGATAGACTACACAAATATCAAGAAAGTTCTTGATGATGTTCTCCCTGGCTACACCAAATCTGGAGGCACCTTCATCAGGGCAGTTCATAAGTACGGCAAGCACGTGTTCGCCCACAATACGACGTTCTGCTGCGTCAAGCAGCCGCCTGGCGGTCAGAAGGATGCCTACTACGCCCTCCATCACATGCGGGCGATCGTAAGGGACCATCATCACCTTCTGCTACCAAATAATCTCAAAGATTGGGCCGCGAGCTTGTCGGCAATCCAGGACGTGGACATCAGACAAGAATTCTTTCACATCTAGTCGGAGTTTGCGGACATCATCCATCAAGATGTCCTTCATACCTCGGGGCAGTTCTTCCTCAGATATCAACCGTCCAACATTGAGATAGACGGAATGCTACAAATGCAGGCTGACAACGCCCGCGATTTCATGACCATCACGATAGACGACGGCTTCATCCACGCTCCTGTCCATGAGTCGAGTCGAAAGTAGTGATGTGTAGTTCTGAAACATTGATTGGCTCATGTTGTAATTAAACTTTAATGAATTGTATGTCTCTTTGGTTTGGACAGTCGTTCAACTTAGATGTAATCGATGCTATTTATTAGTAGGACCATGAATCGTGCTATTAATGTCTTGCTTTTCTCTTCCGATCCTTTTGTTGCATACTTATATATTGCTTATGTATGTATTGTCTGTTGTTTGGCTTGTGCATAGAGATGCCGTCGTATGTCGTGTACAAGGGTAAGGTTCCCGGAGTCTACGATGACTGGGAGGAGTGTCGGAGACAGGTTCACCGTTTCAGCGTTAACAGTTACAAAGGGTACACCACTAGGGCGGAGGCCGAATCTAGATACGCCCGCTATCTAGCGGGAGAGAGGAGGGAGTGTTGGAGGAACCGGATGAAGACCAGTTTGATCGCGATGATGCTCATCGTGATGACCGCAGCTCTCTTCTATGTGATGGTAGTTTATATGATTGATATCGACTTGTAATGTGAAGACAAACTTGATACTCGCGGTCTCGAGACTTGTAATGTTTTATCTTTGTTCGGTCTTTTGAATTCGGAGACTAATATGATGAATTGTATTCGGAGACTAATCTTCTATTGTATTCGATGAATCTGCTGTTGCTGTGTGCTACTGTCTATATTCTGTCAAATAATATATTTTGTAACATGTGCAAAAATCAGAAAAGTAAAAAAAAAACCAAATATTCATACTAATGGCGCATCACCACAAGGTGCGCCATTAGTATGCCAAAGGATACTAATGGCGCATCAAGACAGAGTGCGCCATTAGTATGCCAAAGGATACTAATGGCGCATCATGACAGAGTGCGCCATTAGTATGCCAAGTATACTAATGGCGCATCTATCCGCAGTGCGCCATTAGTGTGCCAAAGCACATGGTTAAATATGGCCCCTGGGAGGCACACTAATGGCGCATGGTTTTATATACTTATGGCGCACTTGGTGGTGCGCCATTAGTATACCAGATACTAATGGTGCACCAGTGGTGCGCCATTAGTAAAAATTACTAGTGGCGTGCTAGTAATGGCGCACCAGTGATGCGCCATTAGTAGGCAAAACTGGTGCGCCATTAGTAGGTCTTTTCCTAGTAGTGTCGGGTAGGGGGTCCGAACTGTGCGTCTATGATCGATGGTAATAGGAGACAGGGGACACAATGTTTACCCAGGTTCGGGCCCTCTCTACTACTTCCCGCTTGATTGATCTTGATGAATATGAGTATTACAAGAGTTGATCTACCACGAGATCGTAATGGCTAAACCCTAGAAGTCTAGCCTATGAATATGGTAATGAGTATATGTGGTGTCCTTTCCGGACTATTCCCTACAGTTTATATAGACACCGAGGGGATCTAGGGTTTACATGGAGTCAGTTACATAAGACGGAATCTTCGGTCGCCAAGCTTGCCTTCCACGCCAAGCAGGGTTCAATCCGGACATAGTGCAGTCTTCGATCTTCATGTCTTCACAACCCATTAGTCCGGCCCATAGATAACAGGACGGACGCTCGAGGACCCCTTAGTCCAGGACTCCCTCGCCCTCTCCCCTATATATAAAGGAGTGAAGGAGGGGAGGGCCGGCCCTCTCTATGTCGCGCCCTAGGGGGAGTCCTACTCCCACCGGGAGTAGGATTCCCCCTTTCCCTAGTAGGAGTAGGAGAGAAGGAAGGGGGAGAAAGAAGGAAGGAAGGGGGGGGGGCACCCAATTCGTATTGGGCTAGGGGGCACGCCGTCCACCTTGTCCTTCCTCTCCTCTATTCCACTAAGGCCCAATAAGGCCCATATACTCCGCGGGGGGTTCCGGTAACCTCCCGGTACTCCGGTAAATGCCCGAACTCATCCGGGACCATTCCGATGTCCAAACATAGGCTTCCAATATATCGATATTTATGTCTCGACCATTCTGAGACTCCTCATCATGTCTGTGATCATATCTGGGACTCCAAACTACCTTCGGTACATCAACACACATAAACTCATAATACCGATCATCACCGAACGTTAAGCGTGCGGACCCTATGGGTTCGAGAACTATGTAGACATGACCGAGACTCATCTCCGGTCAATAACCAATAGCGGAACCTGGATGCTCATATTGGTTCCTACATATTCTACAAAGATCTTTATCGGTCAAACCGCATAACAACATACACTGTTCCCTTTGTCATCTATATGTTACTTGCCCGAGATTCGATCGTCGGTATATCAATACCTAGTTCAATCTCGTTACCGGCAAGTCTCTTTACTCGTTCCATAATGCATCATCGTGACTAGCTCATTAGTCACATTACTTGCAAGGCTTATAGTGATGTGCATTACCGAGAGGGCCCAGTGATACCTCTCCGACAATCGGAGTGACAAATCCTAATCTCGATCTATGCAAACTCAACAAACACCAGCAGAGACACATGTAGAGCATCTATATAGTCACCCAGTCACATTGTGACGTTTGATAGCACACTAAGTGTTCCTCCGGTATTCGGGAGTTGCATAATCTCATAGTCATAGGAACATGTATAAGTTATGAACAAAGCAATATCAACAAACTAAACGATCATCGTGCTAAGCTAACGGATGGGTCAAGCCAATCACATCATTCTCTAGTGATGTGATCCCGTTAATCAAATGACAACTCATGTCAATGGTTAGGAAACTTAAGCATCTTTGATTAACGAGCTAGTCAAGTAGAGGCATACTAGTGACACTCTGTTTGTCTATGTATTCACACATGTACTAAGTTTTCGGCTAATACAATTCTAGCATGAATAATAAACATTTATCATGATATAAGGAAATATAAATAACAACTTTATTATTGCCTCTAGGGCATATTTCCTTCAACAGGTTCATAGGTACACATTTTGTACAAAAACAAAAAAGAGAGAACTAACGCCTACATCGCGCCATTTCACTCGACGCCTTTGATCTGAAAGTTTCTTATTGTAATAAGACTTCACGTTGGAAGGGCCCCTGACTTCATTGTCAGCGAGCTTGTGAACCCTCAAAAGAAAAGAGAACTAACGCCTACATCACGCCATTTCACTTGATGCCTTTGATCCTAGCAGACAACCATGTTCTCACCAATTCATTTGATGTGGCGGTGTTCCTTATCAACTAAACGATCCATGTCATGTGGTTCCCAAGGTTGTGGAAGGGCATCTACAATGCCAGCCGCTAACATAGGCATTTACCAGATAAAAAATAAAGATCAAAAAATAAAAAAAATCACCTAAGCGCCTTGGCTTTGCAACGGCAGGTGCTAATTACATGGTGTAATTAAACAGCCCAGGAGCTTCCAGCGGGCAGGAAAGCAGCCAAGCGCTCGACGCAACATCTTGCGTTGATGCCTCGTATATCACCAGGATTCAGCGATTTAACTGCTAATTGATCGGGAATTAGACCGTGGCGTCCCAAGGGCATGTACAATGATTGATAAGACAGTCTTATCTTAACTTTTGCATGTAATTTAGAGATGACAAGAAATGTCTACAATGGGTCATCTTTTAGCCTTGTCATCAATAACTAGTTAGTCCTAAAAATATGGGAGACATATTATGCTAAGCGATCATCTCTTGTATTCTCTTAAATACGAAAAGACAAGCCTTTTCTTATGAGTTCTCTTTCCTCCACCTCATCATTTATCCTATGTGGTGCTCGTGTTGGATGTGTCCTAAGTCAACCGCCGCTGGCATATGCTCCACGAGGACGTCGGCACAACTCTTGTCGTCCTCATCGCCCACCACGCATGCGAGTTGTTGCGCCAGCGCATCCCTGACCTCATGGGCTCGGTAGAGCCTGCTCGTCGCCATGGATGTCGTGGCCAGGATGGCGAAACATGTGTCCAGTCCTGTCATGGGTGTTGTGGATCAGTTTGAACAATAGCGACGTTGGTGGCGCCGAGCCCATGGTCGAGGGCTCGGTAGAGCCTGCTCGTCGCCATGGATGTCGTGGCCAGGATGGCGAAACATGTGTCTAGTCCTGTCATGGGTGTTGTGGATCAGTTTGAACAATAGCAACGTCGGTGGCGCCGAGCCCATGGTCGATGAGGAAGGCGGCGATGCAGCACTTGCGGGTGTCCATCATGGATGGCGCCTGGATATGTAGACCTCCCTCCCTCTCTCAGCAAGATTTGCCTCCGCCCGTGATCATGCTACTGGACGATGGAGCACAGGATCGTGGGTGGACCTGCTGGCCGCTGTGTGCGGATGGTGGTGGACGAATGAGTCTAGGAAAAATCGATTACACTATGGATGGTTTTCCTGTTGTTTAGGTGGAGAAATTTTTGGCGACGAGCGGAGAATAAATAGAAGGAAGGAATTAAGTGCGTTGAGGAGGGGATTGTCCAGGGATTTTAGGCTGGTCATAGTGGGGAGTAACTTATACTAGTGTCATGCATATGACACTAGTCTAAGTTACTATCTTCATAGTGTAAAATAACATAGTAGTAGTTGAAGGAAATATGCCCTAGAGACAATAAGAAAGTTGTTATTTGTATTTCCTTATATCATGATAAATGTTTATTATTCATGCTAGAATTGTATTAACCGGAAACTTAGTACATGTGTGAATACATAGACAAACAGAGTGTCCCTAGTATGCCTCTACTAGACTAGCTCGTTAATCAAAGATTGTTAAGTTTCCTAGCCATAGACATGTGTTGTCATTTGATGAACGGGGTCACATCATTAGAGAATGATGTGATGGACAAGACCCATCTGTTAGCCTAGCACTATGATCGTTTAGTTTATTGCTATTGCTTTCTTCATGACTTATACATGTTCCTATGACTATGATATTATGCAACTCCGAATACCGGAGGAACACTTAGTGTGCTATCAAACATCATAACGTAACTTGGTGATTATAAACATGCTCTACAGGTGTCTTCAATGGTGTTTGTTGAGTTAGCATAGATCGAGATTAGGATTTGTCACTCCGATTGTCGGAGAGGTATCTTTGGGCCCTCTGGGTAATGCTCATCACTATAAGCCTTGCAAGCAATGTGACTAATGAGTTAGTTGCGGGATGATGCATTACAGAATGAGTAAAGACACTTGCCGGTGACGAGATTGAACTAGGTATAATGATACCGACGATCGAATCTCGGGCAAGTAACATACCGATGACAAAGGGAACAACGTATGTTGTTATGCAGTTTGACCGATAAAGATCTTCGTAGAATATGTAGGAACCAATATGAGCATCCAGGTTCTGCTATTGGTTATTGACCAGAGATGAGTCTCGGTCATGTCTACATAGTTCTCGAACCCGTAGGGTCCGCACGCTTAACGCTTGATGACGATATGTATTATGAGTTATGTGATTTGATGTACTGAAGGTTGTTCGGAATCCCAGATGAGATCACGGACATGACGAGGAGTCTCGAAATGGTCAAGACATAAAGATTGTTATATTGGAAGGTTATGTTTGGACATCGGAAAGGTTTCGTATAGGTTCGGGCATTTTCCAGAGTACAGGGGGGGGGGGGGAGTTATCGGAACCCCCCGGGGGGTTAATGGGCTTTCATGGGCCCTAGTGGAAGAGAGGAGGCATCGGTCAGGTGGAGGCGCGCGCCCCCAAGCCCAATCCGAATTGGGTTAGGGTTTTGGGGGAGCTGCCCCCTTTCCTTATCTCCATCTTCCCCTTCCTTCTTCTCCTACTTGGACTAGGAAAGGGGGAAACCTACTCCTACCAGGAGTAGAAATCCCCCCTTGGGCGTGCCCCTTGAGGCCGGCCCTGCTCCTCCTCCCCTCCTTTATATACGGGGGAGGGGGGCACCCCATAGACACATAAGTTGATCTTTAGCCGTGTGCGGTGCCCCCTCCACAGTATTACACCTCAGTCATATTGTCGTAGTGCTTAGGCGAAGCCCTGCATCGGTAACTTCATCATCACCGTCAACACACCATTGTGTTGACGAAACTCACCCTCGGCCTCAGCTGGATCAAGAGTACGAGGGATGTCACCGAGCTGAACATGTGCAGATCACAGAGGTGCCGTGCGTTCGGCACTTGATCGGTTGGATCGCGAAGACGTTCGACTACATCAACCGCATTACTAAACGCTTCTGCTTTCGGTCTACGAGGGTACGTGGACACACTCTCCCCGCTCGTTGCTATGCTTCTCCTAGATAGATCTTGCATGATGGTAGGAATTTTTTAAAAATACTACGTTCCCCAACAGTGGTATCAGAGCCAGGTCTATGCGTAGATGTTATATGCACGAGTAGAACACAAAGAGTTGTGGGCGATAATAGTCATACTGCTTACCAGCATGTCATACTTTGATTCGGCGGTATTGTTGGATGAAGCGGCCCAGACCGACATTACATGACCACATTCATGAGACTGGTTCTACCGACGTGCTTCGCACACAGGTCGCTAGTTAGTGTGTGTTTGTCCATCTTTAGTTGAATCGAGCATGACTACGCACGGTCCTTGTTGAAGGTTAAAACAGCACACTTGATGAAAAATCATTGTGGTTTTTGATGCGTAGGTAAGAACGGTTCTTGCTAAGCCCGTAGCAGCCACGTAAAACTTGCAACAACCAAGTAGATGACGTCTAACTTGTTTTTGCAGGGCATGTTGTGATGTGATATGGTCAAGACGTGATTATATAAATTGTTGTATGAGTTGATCATGTTTTGTAACAGAGTTATCGGCAACTCGCAGGAGCCATATGGTTGTCGCTTTATTGTATGAAATGCAATTGACATGTAATTGCTTTACTTTATCACTAAGCGGTAGCGATAGTCGTAGAAGCAATAGTTGGTGAGACGATAACGATGCTACGATGGAGATCAAGGCGTCAAGGCGGTGACGATGGTGATCATGCCAGTGCTTTGGAGATGGAGATCAAAGGCACAAGATGATGATGACCATATGATATCACTTATATTGATTGCATGTGATGTTTATCCTTTATGCATCTTATTTTGCTTAGTACAGCGATAGCATTTTGAGATGACCTCTCACTAAATTTCAAGGTACAAGTGTTCTCCCTGAGTATGCACCGTAGCTACAGTTCGTCGGGCCGAGACACCACATGATAATCGGGTGTGATAAGCTCTACGTTCACATACAACGGGTGCAAGCTAGTTTTGCACATGCAGAATACTCGGGTTAAACTTGACGAGCCTAGCATATGCAGATATGGCCTCGGAACACTAAGACCGAAAGGTCGAGCGTGAATCATATAGTAGATATGATCAACATAGTAATGTTCACCATTGAAAACTACTCCATCTCACGTGATGATCAGACATGGTTTAGTAGATATGGATCAAGTCATCATTTAGATGACTAGAGGGATGTCTATCTAAGTGGGAGTTCTTAAATAATATGATTAATTGAACTTTAATTTACCATGAACATAGTACCTGATAGTATTTTGCATGTCTATGTTGTTGTAGATAAATGGCATGTGCTACTGTTCCTTTGAATTTTAATGCGTTCCTAGAGAAAGCTAAGTTGAAAGATGATGGTAGCAACTACACGGACTGGGTCCATAACTTGAGGATTATCCTCATTGCTACACAGAAGAATTACGTCCTGGAAGCACCGCTAGGTGCAAAGCCCGCTGTAGGAGCAACACCAGATGTTATGAACGTCTGGCAGAGCAAAGCTAATGACTACTCGATAGTTCAGTGTGCCATGCTTTACGACTTAGAATCGGGACTTCAACGATGTTTTGAACATCATGGAGCATATGAGATGTTCCAAGAGTTGAAGTTAATATTTCAAACAAATGCTCGGATTGAGAGATATGAAGTCTCCAATAAGTTCTACAGCTGCAAGATGGAGGAGAATAGTTCTGTCAGTGAACACATACTCAGAATGTCTGGGTACCACACCACTTGACTCAACTGGGAGTTAATCTTCCTGATGATAGTGTCATTGACAGAGTTCTTCAATCACCGCCACCAAGCTACAAATGCTTTGTGATGAACTATAATATGAAAGGGATGGATAAGACAATTCCCGACCTCTTCACAATTCTAAAGGCTGCAGAGGTAGAAATCAAGAAGGAGCATCAAGTGTTGATGGTCAACAAGACCACTAGTTTCAAGAATAAGGTCAAAGGGAAGAAGGGGAACCTCAAGAAGAACGGCAAGCAAGTTGCTACTCAAGTGAAGAAGCCCAAGTCTGGACCTAAGCCTGAGCCTGAGTGCTTCTACTGCAAAGGAACTGGTCACTGGAAGCGGAACTGCCCCAAGTAGTTAGCGGATAAGAAGGATAGCAAAGTGAAAGGTATATTTTATATACATGTTATTTATGTGTACCTTACTAATGCTCGTAGTAGCGCCTGTGTATTTGATACTGGTTTTGTTGCTAATATTTTCCACTCGAAACAGGGGCTATGGATTAAGCGAAGATTGGCTAAGGACAAGGTGACGATGCGCATGGGAAATGGTTCCAAAGTCGATGAGATCGCGGTCGGCACGCTACCTCTACATCTACCTTCGGGATTAGTATTAGAACTGAATAATTGTTATTTGGTGCCAGCATTAAGCATGAACATTATATCTGGATCTTGTTTGATGCGAGATGGTTATTCATTTAAATCAGAGAATAATGGTTGTTCTATTTATATGAGTAATATCTTTTAATGTCATGCACCCTTGATGAGTGGTCTATTTTTATTAGATCTTGATAGTAGTGATACACATATTCATAGTATTGAAGCCAAAATATATAAGTTTAATAATGATTGTGCAACTTATTTGTGGCACTGCCGTTTAGGTCATATTGGTGTAAAGCGCATGAAGAAACTCCATGTTGATGGGCTTTTGGAATCACTTGATGCTTGCGAACCATGCCTCATGGGCAAGATGACTAAGACACCGTTCTCCAGAACAATGGAACGAGCAATAGACTTATTGGAAATAATACATACTAATGTATGAGGTCCAATGAGTGTTGATGCTCGTGGCGGGTATCATTATTTTCTGACCTTCACAGATGATTTGAGCAGATATGGGTATATCTACTTGATGAAACGTAAGTCTGAAACATTTGAAAAGTTCAAAGAATTTCAGAGTGAAGTGGAAAATCATCCTAAAAAGAAAATTAAGTTTCTATGATCTGATCGTGGAGGTGAATATTTGAGTTATGAGTTTGGTCTTCATTTAAAACAATGCAAAATAGTTTCACAACTCACGTGACCTGGAACGCCACGACGTAATGGTGTGTCCGAACATCGTAACCGCACCTTATTAGATATGGTGCGACCTATGATGTCTCTTACTGAATTACCGCTATCGTTTTGGGGTTATGCTTTAGAGACGGCTACATTCACGTTAAATAGGGCACCATCAAAATCTGTTGAGACGACACCATATGAACTGTCGTTTGGAAGAAACCCAAGTTGTCGTTTCTTAAAGTTTGGGGATGTGATGATTATGTGAAAAAGCTTCAACCTGATAAGGTCGAACCCAAATCGGAGAAATGTGTCTTCATAGGATACCCAAAGGAGACTGTTGGGTACACCTTCTATCATAGACCTGAAGGCAAGATATTTGTTGTTAAGAATGGATCCTTTCTAGAGAAGGAGTTTCTCTCGAAAGAAGTGAGTGGGAGGAAAGTAGAGCTTGATGAGGTAACTGCACCTTCTCCCTTATTGGAAAGTAGTTCATCACATAAATTAGTTCCAGTGATTCCTACACCAACTAGTGAAGAAGCTAATGATGATGATCATGAAACTTCTGATCAAGTTACTACCGAACCTCGTAGGTCAATCAGAGTAAGACCCGCACCAGAGTGGTACGGTAATCTTGTTATGGAAGTCATGTTACTTGACCATGACGAACCTACAAACTATGAGGAAGCGACGATGAGCCCAAATTCCGCGAAATGGCTTGAGGCCATGAAATCTGAGATGGGATCCATGTATGAGAACAAAGTGTGGACCTTGGTTGACTTGTCCGATGATCGGCAAGCCATAGAAAATAAATGGATCTTCAAGAAGAAGACTGACACTGATGGTAATCTTACTGTCTAGAAAGCTCGACTTGTTGCAAAAGGTTTTCGACAAGTTCAAGGAGTTGACTACGATGAGACCTTCTCACCCGTAGCGATGCTTAAAGTCCGTCCGAATCATGTTAGCAATTACCGCATTTTATGATTATGAAATTTGGAAAATGGATGTCAAAACTACTTTCCTTAATGGATATCTTAAAGAAGAGTTGTATATGATGCAACCGAAAGGTTTGGTCAATCCAAAAGGTGCTACCAAGGTGTGCAAGCTCCAGCGCTCCATTTATGGACTGGTGCAAGCATCTCGGAGTTGGAATATATGCTTTGATAGTGTGATCAAAGCATATGGTTTTATACAGACTTTTGGAGAAGCCTGTATTTACAAGAAAGTGAGTGGGACCTCCGTAGTATTTCTGATATTATATGTGGATGACATATTATTGATCGGAAATGATACTGAATTTCTGAATAGCATAAAAGGATACTTGAATAAGAATTTTTCAATGAAAGACCTTGGTGAAGCTGCTTATATATTGGGCATCAAGACCTATAGAGATAGATCAAGACGCTTAATTGGACTTTCACAAAGCACATACCTTGATAAAGTTTTGAAGAAGTTCAAAATGGATCAAGCAAAGAAAGGGTTCTTGCCTGTGTTACAAGGTGTGAAGTTGAGTTAGACTCAATGCCCGACCACTGGAGAAGATAGAGAGAAAATGGAAGTCATTCCGTACGCCTCAGCCATAGGTTCTATCATGTATGCAATGTTGTGTACCAGACCTGATGTGTGCCTTGCTATTAGTTTAACAGGGAGGTACCAAAGTAATCCAGGAGTGGATCACTAGACAGCGGTCAAGAACATCCTGAAATACCTGAAAAGGACTAAGGACATGTTTCTCGTTTATGGAGGTGACAAAGAGCTCGTCAGTTGGTGTAGTTCCAAACAGGGCGTCGTGGTGGGATCTACATGTGAAGCAGAGTACATAGCTGCTTCGGAAGCAGCAAATGAAGGAGTCTGGATGAAGGAGTTCATATCCTATCTAGGTGTAATACCTAGTACACCGGGAAGATGAAAATCTTTTGTGACAATACTGGTGCAATTGCCTTGGCAAAGGAATCCAGATTTCACAAGAGAACCAAGCACATCAAGAGACGCTTCAATTCCATCCGCGATCAAGTCAAGGAGGGAGACATAGAGATTTGCAAGATACATACGGATCTGAATGTTGCAGACCCGTTGACTAAGCCTCTCTCACAAGCAAAACATGATCAGCACCAAGACTCCATGGGTGTTAGAATCATTACTATGTAATCTAGATTATTGACTCTAGTGCAAGTGGGAGACTGAAGGAAATATGCCCTAGAGGCTATAATAAAGTTGTTACTTATATTTCCTTATATCATGATAAATGTTTATTATTCATGCTAGAATTGTATTAACTGGAAACTTATTACATGTGTGAATACATAGACAAAAGAGTGTCCCTAGTATGCCTCTACTAGACTAGCTTGTTAATCAAAGATGGCTAAGTTTCCTAGCCATAGACATGTGTTGTCATTTGATGAACGGGATCACATCATTAGAGAATGATGTGATGGACAAGACCCATCCGTTAGCCTAGCACTATGATCATATAGTTTATTTCTATTGCTTTCTTCATGACTTATACATGTTCCTATGACTATGAGATTACGCAACTCCCGAATAACAGAGGAATACTTAGTGTGCTATCGAACATCACAACCTAACTGGGTGATTATAAAGATGCTCTACAGGTGTCTCCGGTGGTGTTTGTTGAGTTGGCATAGATCGAGATTAGGATTTGTCACTTTGATTGTCGGAGAGGTATCTATGGGCCCTCTCGGTAATGCACATCACTATAAGATTTGCAAGCAATGTGACTAATGAGTTAGTTGCGGGATGATGCATTACAGAACGAGTAAAGAGACTTGCCAGTGACGAGATTGAACTAGGTATGATGATACCGACGATCGAATCTTGGGCAAGTAACATACCAATGAAAAAGGGAACAACGTATGTTGTTATGTAGTTTGATCGACAAAGATCTTCGTAGAATATGTAGGAACCAATATGAGCATCCAGGTTCCGCTATTGGTTTTTGACCGGAGATGAGTCTCGGTCATGTCTACATAGTTCTCGAACACGTAGGGTCCGCATGCTTAACGTTCGATGACGATATGTATTATGGGTTATGTGATTTGATGTACCAAAGGTTGTTCGGAGTCCCGGATGAGATCATGTACATGACGAGGAGTCTCGAAATGGTCGAGACATAAAGATTGATATATTGGAAGGTTATGTTTGGACACCTGAAAGGTTTCGGATAGGTTCGGGCATTTCCCGGAGTACCGAGGGGTTAATGGGCCTTCATGGGCCCTAGTGGAAGAGAGGAGGCAGCGGCCAGGTGGAGGCGCGCACCCCTCAAGCCCAATCTGAATTGTGTTAGGGTTTGGGGGGGGGGAGCTGGCCCCCTTTCTTCTCTCCCTCTTCCCCTTCCTTCTTCTCCTACTTGGACTAGGAAAGGGGGAAACCTACTCCTACTAGGAGTAGGAATCCCCCTTGGGTGCGCTCCTTGAGGCCGGCCCTCCTCCTCCTCCCCTCCTTTATATACGGGGGAGGGGGGCACCCCATAGACACACAAGTTGATCTTTAGCTGTGTGCGGTGCCCCCCTCCACCGTATTACACGTCGGTCATATTGTCGTAGTGCTTAGGCGAAGCCCTGCATCGGTAGCTTCATCATCACCGTCAACACGCCGTCGTGCTGACAGAACTCACCCTCGGCCTTAGCTGGATCAAGAGTACGAGGGATGTCACCGAGCTGAACGTGTGCATATCACGGAGGAGCCGTGCGTTCGGTACTTGATCGGTTGGATCGTGAAGACGTTCGACTACATCAACCACGTTACTAAACACTTTCGCTTTCGGTCTACGAGGGTACGTGGACACACTCTCCTTGCTCATTTCTATGCTTATCCTAGATAGATGTTGCGTGATCGTAGGATATTTTTTTGAAATATAACGTTCCCCAACAGTAGTGTCATAGATGTCTTCATTTATTAGCTTGTAGACTCATCTCATCTTGGGAAGCGCTATGTTACAATAACATATTATGTTACTCTAAACATATCTCTCCTCATTAAATACATGCCACATAAGCAAATTTGTCTTGGAACCCGCTATGTTACTAGCTAAGTTACACCCACTATGACTAGCCTCAACCCAAATCCCGAATTTTTAGGGAGGGATGTGGATCCCTATTTTCTTGTTAGATCATGATCGAGTAGGTGGGAAAAAATCAGACGGTTTTCAAAGTCGAGGGATGTGGGAGAAGTTGGACGAAGTGAGGGCAGGACGCACTTAGTCGGGGGGAAAATGAACCTTACTCTTTTTTGAAGTGAAGTAGAGATTATAGAATTTTAATATTCCATAAAAAATTGAGAAACAAAAGACAATAGATACTTGGTGATCCCACCTCTAATCTAAAGAAAAGAAGGGGAAATCCAATTACTTTATATTTTATAGCACAAAATACATAAACCAATTTCCAAAACCCCCTAAAAATATCGATCCGTAATCCCTGATGCTAAGATTCAAATTATTAGTGTATTTATGGTAAGATTAATATATACATAAATATTTACATGTTGTAGATACTTGGAGATTTTCTAGTGGTCATTAAGTGGTACCAAGATTTGCCAATTTTGAGGATGTCAGGTGAAGTTCACGCAGACCAAGAAGAAATCACAATCGTATGACACATTTTAGGGACAATCAACTGGATGAACAACTTCATAGATAACATAGTGGCACACTCTATATAGCCTAGAATATCATAAAGAACAAATAAAAAATCTCATGAAGATTTCATAGTGTCTCTATTTTCTTGTGAAACATGACAGGGCTTATGAAACATATGTACATTGTCTAAGTGAGCACGACAAAGATGCAATCTTCGAACAAAGATAAAAGAAGTAGCAGCATATGGAAGATCTGAATCCGCTCCCTCTTGGTTTTGAGCTAATTGTTATCTTCAAAAGCTCAATTCTGGGGCGCAGCGGTGCCACCAGTGATAGTCGGCGGGGAAACCACTCGTCAGCTGGACAATTTTGCCCTCATCATCTGTTTCCTTAGCTTCTCCTAAATTGCAATAACAGTCAGACAAACACTATATGTTGCATATATAGTTGCAGAACGTTTAGAAGCCGAAAAAAATTTAGTAAAGCATTTCATTCGTCAAAGAAATTAAGAGAGGTAAGTTAACACTATCAATGGATACTATGCATGCTATACTTTCTCTGATCTAAACTTAGTTATGGCAAGATTAAACATGAATTAAAAATGTTCTGAAGACACCATGCTATTAGCATCTTAGCAGTGGAGAAAGGATACTATTCCAGGATGGCAATCTGTACAATAACAAGCTATAATAACTATTGCTTCCCAAAGCTAACCAAGAAACAAAAACTAATCCACACAAAATTTAGCATGACAAAAGCCGCACAAAGTCCTGCCTACTTGAGATGGTTATACCCTCAGGAAAATAAATCATACTAAATTCTTAATGGATACATAAGTAAATTTAAAGGCTAAAAATGAAGGAAATGCCTAATGGCGTGTGCCTTTTAGTTATTCGTACGCATGTACATTTCAATCTACGATTTACTTGGCAAAAGGGAAAAATCTTATGGCAAGTAATACAGCATAACTATCTTCCAACGGAAATCATGGCAAGTGATGGAGACAACAATAAAGCATCATGGACCTGCAGGAAGAAAAGCAGTTGTCATATATCTTGGGAACATGTAGATTCCATGCCCAAGTACAACATTGTTACAATCTTTCTCTGTATACCCAAACAATATGCAATCCACTCTAAGCATAGACAACTTGGCCTGCCCTAAAAACCCATCAAGTCTTTTAGCAAAAATCTACATACCTTCACGCTGAAATCTACAATATTATTGCAATTCAGCAATCCACCATTAAACCTGATATCTAGCATGGCCTCTCATGGTTTGTGCTTTGTGACATGTAATAGAACATGGATAATATTCTCATCTGCAATTGGATATGGCCATCCAAACATGTGGGACTAATCTTTGGCGTGTAAATTAATAATTAGGAAGACTCACATTAGAGAGAAAAATGGAAAACCAGATCCTAGCATATTACATTGACATAATTTTTCTTATTACCATGACTATATAGGTCTAGAACAAGTATATTAGAAAATAGCAGCATGAACACTAAATATTTTATCCCTCGATAAAAATTTGACACTTACTCATGAAAATTGTCCACCATGGAATTTGTTGCCAGTCCCAGCCACCTTGAATTAAGTAGAATGAGTTTCAGCAAGCTTGGAGCTGCATTGCCATTTCCCATACACCCTATGAAGCCAATCTTTTCTTTTCCATTATTGTCCTAAAATACTGCATTTTGGTTGTAAAGTAAAATTAGTGGACAATGAAACAAGGGAACACAGGGAAGATGCTGAATATTGAAAGAGATCGATACACACAAACACATGACATTGGATATTACAAGAATGATATTTTGGCAGAACCATGGAAGAATTGTGGCTCCATTATTCTTTGTCATTAGATTTAACCCTGGTGCATGTTATTCCATTACAACAAGTCTAGATTTAGCATATAGAAACTGTTTTGCCCATCATAGACCTACAATCATCCAGGAACATGATTCCCTGTAATATCAAGATACTACTGGACTACATAATCAAAATATTAAAATATAAGAACAATGAAACCATATTGGAATGGGACCACACAGTGAAAGTAAAATATTTTGCAATTCACTTAAATATCCTAGAAAAATGTTAACAAACCATTACAAGGAGGTCAGCTCAACCATATTGGAATGGGTCTATACAATCATTGCAAAAACTTTTGTGCTTCACTTCAAAGCCCAATGGTCTACACATATGTTAACCAAACATTACAAGGAGGTAAGACTTTGCCCATAGAGCAAAATTAGCAGGATTGATGCACATCGGTTCCTCTCCAAAAGCCAACAAAAAAGCTTGAAGCATTTAGTGAAGTTTAAATCAAGAAAATGTACAACACAAAGCATGTGGTGATTTCAATACTGTGGAGCACAAAGAAATACATTATTTAGTGAAAAATGATCCAAAATTGTAAAATGTTAAAATGAAGGTGGTTTTTCATATTCCCATTTTTCCCTTAAGCGGAAGAACAAACTATTAGTTTTTCGTTGAAAAGAGGGATCAAAATAAAAAACATATTTTTATTCAGCAAATGAAGCATTCACTTGTGTACATGGATTTCTTGGAGCAGAAGAACAAGGCCCACCAGTTGACGGATTTAGGTAGTCTTCGGCCCAGCCCACTGGTCGGCAAATTGACATGCCGAGCACCCCCTAATCCAGGACTCTGTCAGGGTTGTCCTATTGGTCGAATATGATTAGTTTTTCCGACCATGGGTTATACTCCGGTTCGGTGGGCTCCATCACATCGACATCGTGGAGCGCCCGTTTTCCCTCCTTCCATGTGACATGGGTAGCATAAATCATATTCATGTCTTTGACCTCAGGAGGGAACTGCTTCTAGCCAGCATTGCTCGGCCCGGGCTGGTCTCTACACTCATTGTTATGAGGTTGATTCTTGCCCTGGTTCTCAAATGCCATCTTACCGGCTTGCTTGATCACCCAGCAGTTCCAGTTCTTGTGAGTGGTCGGCTTATCTGGATTGCCATGAATAGTGCAAGGCTGGTCTGAAATCTAACCGGCAAATCTCTGGTAGGGGTCCCGAACGTGCTTCTAAGGGTCGAAGGTAATAGGAGACAGGGACACGATGTTTACTCAGGTTCGGGCCCTCTTGATGGAGGTAATACCCTACTTCCTGCTTGATTATCTTGGATGGATATGGTGTTTACAAGAGTTGATCTACCTCGAGATCATAATGGCTGAACCCTAGACATCTAGCCAATATGATTATGATTGCCTCTACGGACTAAACCCTTCGGTTTATATAGACACCTGAGGGACCTAGGGTTGTACAGAGTCGGTTTACAGAGGAAGGAATCTTCATATCCGAACGCCAAGATTGCCTTCCACGTAAAGGAGAGTCCCATCCGGACATGGGAGGAAGTCTTCTGTCTTGTATCTTCATGGCCCATTAGTTCGGCCCACGTCACATAGCCCGGACGCTCGAGGACCCCTTAATCCAAGACTCCCTCAGTAGCCCCTGAACCAGGCTTCAATGACGATGTGTCCGGTGCGTAGATTGTCTTCGGCATTGCAAGGCGGGTTCCTCCTTCGAATACTTCAAAGTAGTCCTTGAACACAGAAAACGTGTCCAGTTCTGCGAAACAGACACCACATACAACCACAACAAGGTATAATATTTAACAAGTCCCATCTACTAACGGCTTTCATGGAGAGACGTTACGTCCGTTGCCTAGTTATTATTTTGAAGCGTTTTTAGCTTCCCGATCCATGTTTCGAGGTGCGGTTGTCATTGGCACGTCTTGTCGAAGGAGAGATCGTGTCCCCTTATCACATGATTCTCATCAATACGGGTGTGGGTAATCCAACTGCACCGTCCGCATGACCCTTGGGGAATATGCAAGTTTTAAGGCGAGTGGGGAGGCGCTTGATATTCACTGCCTTTATAAGGGGATAATGATCCACTCTTTCACCCACGACTTCTTCCTCCTTGACCACCCGTTCTCGAGCTCCAACGCCCAAGCTTCCATCCTTTCGTCCCCCAAAAAGCACTCCAACTATGTCCGGATCTGGAGCGCAGGGCAAGTGGATGGCCTCCTTCATCACGTAGGAGAACATCACGGAGCTTTGGGAAGCGGGGTACTTGGCCCAGGAAATCGCCCACCAGCTTCTGACCAACACTACTGGAATCAGGAACTTTGCCGTCAGCCAGCTCTTTGCCGTCTGCTAGCTGAAAACAAAGAAGGTCTTTGCCATCAGGTTACAGAAAGCCGACGACAAAGAACGAGCGGACGGCAAAGAGGGTGTTTGCCGTCAGCCTGCTCTTTGCCGTCTGCTCGCTGATGGCATAGAATCTTTGTCGTCTGCTAGCAGACGGCAAAGAGGGTGGGTGGCACACTAACGAGAACGACCTAACAGCCACTTTCTTTGCCGTCTGCTAGCAGACGACAAAGAGCCCGAAAGTAGACGTGAAAGAAAATAACCTAACGTGTCTAACGGCCGCCCCCGCCCAACGCATGCCACAGACACGGATCGATGACTTGGCACACACCCACCCACGACCCACATAGCCCCGGGCCCCACCCATGATGCACACACCCACGCCCAACCCACGCACACACACCCACATTGGATTCCATCTCTCTCGTCTTCCTCGATCCCCTTTCTCCACCCCACGCCGTCGCCAGATTCCGGCGATCCCCGTCGTTCTCCACCGCCCAGCTCTCCTCCCGAGGTGACCTCTCCCCGCTCACCATCTCCACCGACCGGTTTCTTTGCTCGCCCAGGAGAGCCACGCCCAGGCACTGGTGGTGCACCGCGAGGAGGCCCCAGCAGCGTCGAGCTACTGTTGCTGCGGGCACAACGACATTGGCGTGGTCGGGATGGTAGAAGCCCTTCAAGATTCTCAGCGGCGGCATCTCGGCGCTGATGGCGGAGTCGACGGCGAGCATCGATGGGTACATGGCGTCGGGGTACCTTTGCTTCTTTGCCGTCTGCCAGTAGACGGCAAAGCACGCAGTTAGCCATCTAACGGACCTAACCTGCCACGTGTGTCATCCAGGCTCTTTGCCGTTCTGCTGGCCGACGGCAAAGACCGTTTCATCTTTGTCGTCTGCCAGCAGACGACAAAGAACCCTTTTCCGTAGCTTATTCAGCCGGACCTATTGCCGTCTGCTGGCGGACGGCAAAGGCCTTTGCTGTCTGCCGGGCATGCCTTTGTCGTTAGCCATGGCGGACGGCAAAGTGTCTGATTCTTGTAGTGCAAGGGGCAGATCATCCCCACCCCGGAGCCCAACGAGAGGGTGGTATTCATCCCCCACTTCATCCATGGGTTAGGATTTCCCCTCCACCCCTTCGTCTGCGGACTTATGTTCTACTATGGGCTAGATTTCCACGATCTAGCCCCAAGTTCTTTCCTCAACATCTCGGCATTCATTGTCGTGTGCGAGGCCTTCCTCCGCATCCCACCCCACTTTGGATTATGGCTAAAGATATTCAATGTGAAGCCGAAAGTGGTGGATGGTCAACATGCAGAGTGCAGAGGCGCCATGGTGAGCAAACTGTCCAACACCACATGGCCCACTGGCACCTTTGTGGAGACCGTCAAAGGGTGGCAGCAGCAGTGGTTCTATGTCACAGAGCCCCGCGCCACCTCCTGGGCCGCGGCTCCCGAATTCAAGTCCGGGCCCCAATGCGGCTTACCTCCTGGCTGAACAAGGGCCTGGACTGGGCGTCATCAGACGAGGTATCAGCGTTGCAGACGTGCATCAAGAGCATGGTGGACAAGAACATCAAGCTCGTCAATGTGATCCAGGTGATGCTTTTTCGCCGGATTCTTCCTTGCCAAAGCTGGACCTGCCATTTGTGGGAGTTCGATCCGGCCAAGCACCAGACCTTGCAACAGTTCTTTGGCTCCATGCACGAAGGTATTTGGAAGGTGCTTTTCAAGGCCAATCAGTCATGGCCGATGACGACCAAGGACCGCGGATACAAGCTGACTCATCCAGCCAGTCCGGTAAGTTCTTAATACTTCAAAGTGTATCTCTTCCTGTGAATTCAAGTAAGATGTCTAAGCTTCTCCATTTGTCTTTTCAGGGCTGGATAAAGAGGGTGGAGCAGATCCAGTGTCCGGCTCCACTACCTGAAAACCCAGCTATCCCACTTCTGACGAAGATGCTGGTTCCGGCGCCCTACAAGGCGCTGGAGAAGAAAGCCAAGAAGAAGGGCCAGGAGACAAGAAGCAGCCTCCGCCGTAAAGGCACTTCAGACGCAACATCCAAAGACACCGAAACCCACTCCTCCCCCGCCGAGAACGACGAGGAGGAGGAAAGCAATTCTCCACCTGAGGGGGAAGGAAGAAAAAGGGTGGTCTCCATGGATCTGGAGGCAGATGCATCCAAGAAAGGGAGGGTCTCCCTTGCGGACAATTCCGAATTGGACATCGATAGTAGCCCTGAGTGGCGTCCAAGGGAGAAGCCCCTGGCCGGATCATAAGTACTCAAAGGCACTTACACACATATATATCTAGCTCCTTTACTTCGTGGCTTTAACATGTTGAATCATGCGCTGCAGTCCGACTTTCGTCCACCTCCAGAGATCCTCATCTTCGGGGAATTCGCTGGATCTAAAGGTGATGGATAGCAGGTCGCCTCCGCCGGCCTCCTCCCCCAAGACTACAGACGACACCGAAGTGTTTTCCCGAAGGACCCTCCCAGGCCAGGGAGAGGTACAGGAGGCCGTCAAGGTGGTGCCAGAGGGTGATACCTTGGCCGCCGGGCACATGGGGGAGCAGACCCTCCTGGACACCGGTGATGGGGGCCATACCCAATTCGGCCCCCAACCGAATACAATTCCGGAGGCCCGTATGACTCTGGAGTCAGGTAAGAAGCCTCCTTCGAAAGATGGAGGTGCACCTATTCTGCTGGTGACCTTTATCCATCCAGAGGCATCGGATACTCTACTGGAAGCTCTTCAAGGTGCTTCCATTGTAGAAGAACACCGTACCCTTATGGGTACGGTGGTTGAGAGGGTTCAGTCTGCTAAGAGCGCACTGACCGAAGCCTGCGCCAGCCTTTTAACAGGCTTTGAGGTATGTGACATAATTATGCAAAAAGAATGCCATAGTACAGATAGTAGCCCTTGAGACTCTGTCCGGTGTTCGAAAAGAAAGGCCAGACACAGGATCGAATAATTTTCGCAGGAGACTAATCATATATGTTTATGTGAATAAGCAGGCGTCGATGCTTGCTACGACTTCCCATTACGCCGAAGTCTCCAAACTGAAACAAGGTCTAGAGCAGGCCGATGAAGAGCTCGACCATGTCAAAAAACAAATAGAGGACAAGCAAGGTATGCAATGGCCTATTCAGATCTAAAATGACATGAATTGTTTGTGTTGATTATGTTATTATGATGTTTCATAGGAGCTGCGGCTGAGCTGGAGTCCCTCAAGAACGCGCTGGCCGAGGCCCAGAAGAAAGTGGAGAAGGAACAAGCCGCCCGCAAAAAACATGAGTCAAGGGCCGGGGAGGTTCAGCAGGAGCTCAAGGACGCCATAAAGAAATGCGAGTCCTTGGAGCGCAAGATTGCGGACCAAGAGTCTGAACTTGCTAAGGCCCGCCAAAGCGCATAAGAGGCCCGGGTTGAAGTCCAAGGCGCCCTCTGGGAAATCCAGGAGGCCAAGTAGATTGCGGCGGGTAAGGCCTTTATTATGAAGAGCAAATTTGTGAAGAAAAGGTACCTCTTACTGACCCAGATTTGGAGTTCTCCAGGAACATTTGTGGATCTGCCTCGTAGTGTTGCTGATGCTGCGGAGTTCTTCCGAGCCGAAGAGGGGAGCTCGATGGAGAAGCTGTTCTGGTCGCAATACCTTGTGCCAGAGCATCCGGTGCCCCTTAGCGATCAGCTGAAACAGCTGACCGAACTGCATAGGGTGGCCGGTTCGGCCATGAAGGATTTGATAATCCGTCTATGGCCTGCCAAAGCCATGCCCAGCAGCCACTTCGGGCTCGTGAAGTGGCTGGTCGATGCCTGCCCTCAGCTTGATGCCATAAAGCGGTCGGTATATATTGAAGGTGCGCGGATGGCCTTCGCCGGTGTCAAGGTACAGTAGGCGAAGATGGACGCTGTCAAGCTTGCGACCGAGGGACCGCCTATGGGCAAAAAGCACCGCACGCCCGAGCGGTATTTTGATGATGTCCTGGAAGGATCCCGCATTGTAGAGGGCCAGTGCACGAAGGATATTATCTTTGAATGAATGTATTCGTGTTATCCGTCCCTGTATTATGGAACAAGGCCTATATGTTATATATTGTTTGTTTGTTTTTTGAAAATATTTCCTCCTGTGCGGCCGTTTTATTAAATCTAAGAGTTGGCCAGTCGTTGGCTTCAGCCCCCACGTAGGTAGTACGGGGGTGTTTGGGTTGGAACCTAAACACACTTGACCCAAGAGTTTAGTCCTTGAAGGAGGTGTTTAGTGCAGTGAACCAGGCGATCAGACTATGTGGCTTTATCACCCTCACTTAGCCATGGAAGTTTGACAATAGGAGTGTAGGCGTAGTCCCTAGTTAGTATTTGTTTATTTGGACTAGGGCACTGTAGACACCTGATAGGGTGGAGGCCGATCCATCGCTTGATGCGGAAACAATCACAAGAGATTTATGTTTAGCCACCGAATAGATGACCTGCTCTCGCCGCATCATGACAGTCAGTTTTAGGCCTTCTCTACTAAGGTGTTTATCCGGATAAACCAGAAACACAATCGCAGTAGTTCTCCCTTTACTACCCTAGCCGATAAGACAGAACGTAAGGTAGCAAGCACAGGAACCGGGCAACCCAACTATTGACCAAAGACATGATTCGGAGTCGATGCATATAATGCTATATTCGGGGCGCCAAATTATACTGTAAAAAGTGTTCAGACTTGTTGCAAACGTATGGAGCGCAATGGAGCCCCTAGCGAGTTAAGTCGCACCAAAGTGTATGGGTGCAATCGATAAAACTAGTGAAATATAATAAAGGAGTAAGTCAGTGCCGCATATGTTGGGCTGCAAACTGTTTCCATTATAATCGGTTTGATACATCAAAGCTTATTTGTACAAATAATGCGATAAGCGACAAGGCTATTTAACATGCCGAGACCAAGTGGAAGCTGTGTGCGGGTCCTGAAAACAGGCAAAGTGATTGTCAAGAAGATCATCTAGATATCCTGCCACATGTCTATGCTGCTTGCCTCCTTGGTATGTTTATCCTTCGAAAGGATCGATGACCAGGCCGTCGTGAGGGGCCTGTGGGAAAGAAACCTGAAAGGGATAGAAAGAAAAGGGAAAGTATGAGTTCCCCTATAAGGTTGAGCTGTATTGTGGACCATGATCGAGTTATGCCTCCGTCTTTGCCCATGGTATTTTTAGTGTGTAGTTATGTACGCGCGGTACGTATGCCGCAATTCGGTCAGGACTGAGACAGAGGCCGAATTGCGAGTCGAACTCCTAACGAGAAGGACTGTCATGCTGCGGAGTAATCTGGACTCATTTAATAGTGCCCGGGGGCTTGGCCGCTGAATTGATGTTCTGCTTGATAAGGCCGCCCTGTACTTCCGCTGCCAGGGCCGCGGTGTGCTCCTCAGTACGAAGGGAGCGTTCCATCTTTCCGTTGACTGTTATGACACCACTTGGTCCGGGCATCTTGAGTTTGAGATAGGCATAGTGTGGCACCGCATTGAAGCGAGCAAATGCGGTTCGTCCGAGCAATGGGTGATAGCCACTATGGAAGGGGACGATGTCGAAGATCAAATATTCGCTTCGGAAGTTGTCCGGTGATCTAAAGACGACCTCCAATGTGATTGAGCCCGTGCAATGAGCCTCCACACCTGGTATTACTCCTTTAAAGGTAGTTTTTGTGGGCTTGATCCTTGATGGATCGATGCCCATCTTGCGGATGTGTCCTGATAGAGCAGGTTAAGGCTGTTGCCACCGTCCGTGAGGACTCGCATGAGGTGGAATTCATCAATGATTGGGGTGAGGACTAGTGCGGCTGAGCTGCCGTGACGAATACTAGTTAGATGGTCCCTGCGATCGAAAGTGATCGGGCAAGATGACCATGGATTAAATTTTGGGGCGACTGGCTCTATCACATAAACGTCCCTGAGCGCGCATTTTTGCTCCCTCTTGGGGATTTGAGTAACGTATATCATGTTCACCATTTTGACTTGGGGGGGGGGGGGAATTTCTTCTGTCCCCCTGTGTTCGGCGGACGGGGCTCCTCGTCTTCGTCCTCACTTGGCGACCCCTTCTCCTTATTCTCGGTATTTAACTTACCGGCCTGTTTAAATACCCAACAGCTTCTGTTGGTATGATTGGCGGGTTTATCGGGGGTGCCGTGGATCTGACATGGCCGATCGAGTATTCGGTCCAAGCTGGATGAGCTTGGATTACTTCTTTTAAATGGCTTCTTCCGCTGACCGGACTTGGAGCCACTGAATCCGGCATTGACTGTCGTGTTATCGGTATTGTCATTGTTGTTTCGACGCTTGTGCCTGATACGTCCATTTTGCATCATGCTTTTATATCGATATTTATTGCATTATGGGCTGTTATTACACATTATGTCACAATACTTATGCCTATTCTCTCTTATTTTACAAGGTTTACATAAAGAGGGAGAATGCCGGCAGCTGGGATTCTTGGCTGGAAAAGGAGAAAATATTAGAGACCTATTCTGCACAGCTCCAAAAGTCCTGAAACTTCACGGAAGACGTTTTCAGAATATATAAAAAATACTGAGCGCAAGAAGTTCACCAGGGGGCCACACCCTGCCCACGAGGGTGGGGGGCGCACCCTACCCCCTGGGCACGCCCCTACCTCGTGGGCCCCCTGGTGGCCCTCCGATGGCCATCTTCTGCTATATGGAGTCTTTCGATGAGGAAAAAAAATCATAAGCCATCTTCCCGAACGAAACTCCGCTGCCACGAGGTGGAACCTTGGCGGATCCAATCTAGGGCTCCGGTAGAGCTGTTCTGCCGGGGAAACTTCCCTTCGGGAGGGGGAAATCATCGCCATCTTCATCACCAACGCTCCTCTCATCGGGAGAGGGCAATCTCCATCAACATCTTCATCAGCACCATCTCCTCTCAAAACGCTAGTTCATCTCTTGTATCCAATTCTTGTCTCCAAGTACGGGATTGGTACTAGTAGGTTGCTACTAGTGTTAATTACTCCTTGTAGTTGATGCTACTTGGTTTATTTGGTGGAAGATCATATGTTCAGATCCTATATGCATATGGGCCAATTCCAGTTCTGCCCCTAAGTCGAACCCACTACTCAGTTTTGCCCCTAATTTTTAGGTATGCTCAGTTTTGCCCCTCCGCCGTTAGTGTCACTTATAGAAACACCCTTGCGCCGTTACCGTCCGGTCAATGTACTTTGACCATCCAGAAAAAATAGCAAAAAAATTAAAAAAAATGAAATTTTGTGGGATCGAAGATAGTCATGTCTGCAAGGCGCGTGCAAATTTTTATGTTGGTTGGACACTCCGGGAGCTCTTGGCAAAGGAAAACAAAAATAAGTTATGCCTATGAACAGTAAATTTAAAAAAATAGCAAAAAGATTCAAAAAAATTGAATTTATTTGGCGTCAAAGAGGCTTGAGTGCACAAGGTGATTGCAAGTTTTGGTGAACAAATGACGTACGAGGCGCTCTAGAGAAAAAAACAAAATAGTGCATTTTTTCAAAGTTTTTTTGACCTAAAATTTGTTTTTTTCTCCACGAGCTCCTACAATGTCCAGACACAAAAAAATGTGCACACATCTTGTGCACCTAAGTATCTTCACTACCACGAAATTTCATATTTTTTTGATTTTTTTTCTATTTTTTTTTGAATTTACGGTTCACATGCGTACAAAAATTATGTTTCCCTTTGCCACGAGCTCCCAGGGTGTCCGAATGGCATGAAAATTTGTACACACCTTGCAGACATGAGTATCTTCGATCCCACAAAGTTTCAATTTTTTTTTGATTTTTTTCTATTTTTTTAGGACGGTCAAAGACCTTTGACCGGACGGTAACGACAGAGAAGGGCATTTCTATAAGTGAAACTAACGGCGGAGGGGCAAAACTGAGCATACCTAAAAATTAGGGGCAAAACTGAGTAGTGGGTTCGAGTTAAGGGCATAGATGTAAATGCCCCTATGCATATTAATACCCCTCTGATTATGAACATGAATATGCTTTGTGAGTAGTTACATTTGTTCCTGAGGACATGGGAGAAGTCTTGCTATTAGTAGTCATGTGAATTTGGTATTCGTTCGATATTTTGATGAGATGTATGTTGTCTAGCCTCTAGTGGTGTCATGTGAACATCGACTACATAACACTTCACCATTATTTGGGCCTAGAGGAAGGCATTGGGAAGTAATAAGTAGATGATGGGTTGCTAGAGTGACAGAAGCTTAAACCCTAGTTTATGCGTTGCTTTGTAAGGGGCTGATTTGGATCCATATGTTTCATGCTATGGTTAGGTTTACCTTAATACTTTTGTTGTAGTTGCGGATGCTTGCAATAGAGGTTAATCATAAGTGGGATGCTTGTTCAAGTAAGAACAGAACCCAAGCACCGGTCCACCCACATACCAAATTATCAAAGTACCGAACGTGAATCATATGAGCGTGATGAAAACTAGCTTGACGATATTCCCATGTGTCCTCGGGAGCGCTTTTCTCTATATAAGAGTTTGTCCAGGCTTGTCATTTGCTACAAAAAGGATTGGGCCACCTTGCTGCACTTTATTTACTGTTGTTACTTGTTGCTCGTTATAAATTATCCTATCACAAAACTATCTGCTACCACTCATTTCAGTACTTACAGAGAATACCTTGCTGGAAACCGCTTATCATTTCCTTCTGCTCCTCGTTGGGTTCGACACTCTTACTTATCGAAAGGACTATGATAGATCCCCTATACTTGCGGGTCATCAGTGCCCATTGCGTCGGGGCTTACCATTGCTATTTATGGCTTAAGATGGGCCTGGTTCGCTTGCACTGTTGCTGCTACGGGCTAGACAACTATCTTCGCCCGCGGAAAAGCGGGTCATAAGTGCCGTGAGGGCTGCCATGGACTTCGGCTTTTCTTGGCCCAGGTGTCGAGCGAGCCATTCGTCGCGAATGCTATGCTTAAAGGCTGCTAGGGCTTCGGCATCCGGGCAGTCGACGATCTGGTTCTTTTTGGTTAGGAACCTAGTCTAGAATTTCATGCCCGACTCTCCGGGCTGTTGAACTATGTGACTTAGGTTATCAGCATCTGGAGGTTGGACATATGTACCCTGGAAGTTGTCGCAGGAGGTGTCTTCCAAGTCCTCCCAGCTGCCAATGGAGTTTTCTGGCAGGCTGTTTAGCCAGTGCCGAGCTGGTCCTTTGAGCTTTAGTGGGAGGTATTTGATGGCATGAAGATCATCACGGCGAACCATATGAATATGGAGAAGAAAGTCCTCAATGCATACTGCGGGATCTGTTGTTCCATCATATGATTCAATATTCACGGGTTTAAACCCTTCTGGGAATTTGTGCTCCATTACTTCGTCAATGAAGCAGAGGGGGTGTGCGGCGCCTCTATATCGGGCCTAGTCGCGACGCAGCTCGGATGGAGTCCGTTTGTGGTTTTCAGCCCGGAGGTGGTTATGCTTGTCGCGCCCGGCTAGATAGCCGTCCTCGCGCGTCGGGGCATGCCCCCGCGATCCGTAGATCAATCTAGTCTGACCTGCTCTATTTTCCAGGTCCTACCGTAGGTCGTTCGTATATCCCCGAGCTGTGTGTATCTACTTTTTTGGCGAGGTAGTACGGGCTGGTGTTCGGCTTAAATTGTTGTTTTTTCACGGCCACATGGTGGCCGGTCGGCCGCGTTACGTGCTGATGGTATGGGCTCCAGCGCCTCGTCGTCGAATTGGGGTAGCAGCTTGTGATTCGGGTAAATCTTGGTTGGGCGCCCGAGGCCGTATTCCTCGGCTGCCAGGACATTAGTCCACCTGTCGTTGAGCAGATCTTGGTCAGCTCAAAGCTGCTGCTGCTTCTTTTTTAGGCTCCTTGCAGTGGCTATTAGCCGGCGCTTGAAGCGCTCCTGTTTAATGGAGTGTGGAAGATAATTACTATCCTCCGAGTCTTCGTTTACAGCCTGTTCATCAGGGCTAATTTTCCCATCTTTCCAATCGTCCTATTTGGAGGTTGGCTCGATGGGGTCTTCTTGGTCTTCGGCGTCGTCCGAAGTATTGTTGTCTCCGGTGCCAGTATTGCTGTCTTTTCCACGGCGTGATTTAGAGCAGCGCCGCTGACGTCGGCGCTTTGGTTGAGTCTCCGGAGGTGTATCCTCAACTAGATTTTTCTCGTTAATGCTGTTACCCTCTTTGGGTGTATCCACCTTGTACACGTCATACGAAGCGGTGGCTGTCCAGCGTTTGGTAAACGGCGGGTTTTGGGCCTGCTCTTCTCCGGCATCCTCGTCCATACCGTCGATGTCTTCGGAGCCATAATCGAGCATGTCGGTTAAGTGCTCGACAGTGGCTATGAAGTGGGTGGTGGGTGGGACATAAAATTCCCCGCTCTCAGCCCCTAGTCTGGGCTGGGCGTAGTTTGGAAGTTGCCCTCTGTAATGAAGAGGGATCGCATTAAGTCTAGAGCCTCGCTTAAAGGCGAGGTTCAGCCAGGGATAAGAGAGATCGTGGAGTACGGCGGGAAGGAAACTCCTTGGCCGAGCTCACACGATGCTGACTACGAGGGTTCGGAGCCAGTGTTCGGAGAAGAGTCCGGCTTCATGATGATTGCCGGTGATGTTGTTTCCTCCGGCACTCCCGTACTAGGCTTAATAGCCGTAGAGAGTCCGGTGGGCTCAGGAATCCCGTCATCAGACCTAATGACGCACTCCGGATTTAAGGCCAGAGCGGAGGTTGGGGTCGCGAACCCTTGGAAGATCAAGTCTCCTTGGATATCAGCGACATAATCCAGATTTCCAAAACTCATCTGGTGACCTAGGGCGTAGCTATCGATCTGCTCTAGATGGCCAAGTGAGTTGGCCCGCAGTGCGAAGCCGCCGAACACAAAGATCTGGCCGGGGAGAAAGACCTCCCTCAGGGATGCATTGTTGTAGATGACTGATGGAGCCATCGATCCTTCCGACGACAACACAGTGAAACTCTCAATGAAAGCACCAATGTCGGTGTCAAAACCGGTCGATCTCGGGTAGGGGGTCCCGAACTGTGCGTCTGAGGATCGAAGGTAACATGAGACAGGGACACGATGTTTACCCAGGTTTGGGCCCTCTTGATGGAGGTAATACCCTATTTCCTGCTTTATTATCTTGGATGAATATGGGGTTTACGAGAGTTGATCTACCTCGAGATTGTAATGGCTAAACCCTAGACGTCTAGCCTATATGATTATGATTGCCTCTACGGACTAAACCCTCCGGTTTATATAGACACCAGAGGGACCTAGGGTTGTACAGAGTCAGTTTACAGAGGAAGGAGTCTTCATATCCGAAGGCCAAGCTTGCCTTCCACGTAAAGGAGTGTCCCATCCGGACACGGGAGGAAGTCTTCTGTCTTGTATCTTCATGGCCCATTAGTCCGGCCCACATCACATAGCCCGGACGCCCGAGGACCCCTTAATCCAGGACTCCCTTAGTGAGATGCCGCCTTTTCCTCCTTGGAAAGGCTTCATTTTTCCACCCCATGCTGGTTACTGAAACCAGCATTGACCTCGCCATCCTCGGCATCGCTATTGTTGCCTCTATTGCGGTGCTTATTATTTCTATCGCATTGAGGTTTCCCATTTCCATCACATACCTCGGAGGTACCAGGGTTACCACCTTGGCGGATCTTCCGTGCTAGCCAGCTATCCTCATCGGCACATAATCGAGTCATAAGTTGAGTGAGGCATGCCATTGTTTTGGGATTCTCGTTTCATAGCTCTCTTGCCAGCCATTCATCGCTGATGTTCTGCTTGAATGCTTCTATCGCCTCTATGTCCGGGTTGTCCACTATTTGATCCATCTTTGTCAGGAAGCGATTCTAGAATTTGCGGACAGATTCTCCTCGCTTTTGCACAATGTGTGGGAGGTCATCGACATCCGGAGGCCTTACATATGTGCCATGGAAATTTGCCCTAAGTTCTTCCTCAAGGTTGTCCCATACATGCTGATTGAATTTTCGGGAAGATTGTTGAGCCAGTGTCGAGATGAACCCTTCAGTTTCAATGGTAAATACTTGATGTCTTGTATGTCATCTCCAGCTGCCATGTGTATTACCATGAGGAAGTCATCTATCCATACTGCATGGTCCATTGTACCATCTTATCATTCCATATTTATGGGTTTAAACCCTTTGGGGAACTGGTGCTGCATGACTTCATTTATGAAGCACTAGGGGTGCGCAACTCCTCTGACCCTTGTAGTGGCATGGCGTATGTCAGACATGGTTACATTGCGGTCGCGGGTGTAATCACCCACATTGCGATTCTTGGCCAACCAAGCCAAATATCCTGCCTGTCCAGCAGGTGGGCATTGCTTGGATTTACAAATTGAATGTGGTGGGTATTCGGGCCTTAAAGGCCTCTTCTCTTTGGGAGCGTGCCTCGAGGTAATACTTGTCTGTTTTGACTTACCGATCATCAATCTGACGAGATCGGCCCCTAGCGGGGCGATCGAGACCTTCAGCCCATTCGGTCTTTGAAAGAGCTCTATCCTTGTCCTCTACATCCATCTCATCCAGTGATTTTTTGTGGAGGTAGGGCCGCTTGGCACCTACTTGTTGTAGCTTATGCTCAAATGTCTGCTCAGCTCAAAGGAGGTCGATCCATGTGTCATTTAGGTAGTGCTCATCGTCTTTGAGACGCTGATATCTGCTTTTGATGCTTTTATAGTCGTGTTGCTCAATCGCTTACACAACTTATCAAGCTGAGGGCCCACAAGGGGTTCTCCAAAAGTGCCATACTCATCGGGTCCGAGGCTTTGATCCTCGTCAGGATTGTAATTTTCATCATCGGGGTGGCATGTCCCCGTTGGCCTTGTCATTGTTGTTTTTGTTGTCGTCGCTGCCGTTACTAGCACCACCATTAGCTTTCTCACCATCACCGGTGTTGCCGTTACGGGTACCGCCGTTACCAGTGCCCCAATTATGGCGGCCTTTGCGCCTACGCTTCGGGTTTCCTCATTCATCACCGTTCTTGGGGGTTGTCGGTGTCAAAACCGACGGATCACGGGTAGGGGGTCCCGAACTGTGCGTCCAAGGCGGATGGTAACAGGAGGCAGGGGACACGATGTTTTACCCAGGTTCGAGCCCTCTTGATGAAGGTAAAACCCTACGTCCTGCTTGACTATTCTTGATAATATGTGTAGTACAAGAGTTGATCTACCACGAGATCGGAGAGGCTAAACCCTAGAAGCTGCCTATGGTATGATTGTATGTTGTCCTACGGACTACAACCCTCCGGTTTATATAGACACCGGAGGGGGCTAGGGTTACACAAGGTCGGTTACAAAGGAGGAGATAAACATATCCGTATTGCCTAGCTTGCCTTCCACGCCAAGTAGAGTCCCATCCGGACACGAGGCGAAGTCTTCAATCTTGTTTCTTCATAGTCCAACAGTCTGGCCAAAGGATATAGTCCGACTGTTTGGAGACCCCCTAATCCATGACTCCCTCAGTAGCCCCCGAACCAGGCTTCAATGACAATGAGTTCGGTGTGCAGTGTTGGCTTCGGCATTGCAAGGCGGGTTCCTCCTCCGAACACATCATAGAAAAGTTTGAACACAAGGATAGTGTCCGACCCTGCAAAATAAGTTCCACATACCACCGTAGAGAGAATAATATTTCCACAAATCCAATCTGCTGACACGCTTTGGCAGCATGACATCATGCCATGGCCCGGTAATTATTCAAACCGTTTTTCCTTAACCAGCCCCGCACATAACGCGAGGCGGTTTCTTGACACGTCTTGTCAAAGCAGAGATCGTGTTCCCCTTATTACGGGATTCTCATCAATACGGACGTGGGTAACCCAACCGTGCCTAGGACTCCTAGATTTTAGGCAAGTCCCAAACGGCCACGAGGAGGATGCTTGATATTCACCCTCTTTACAAAGGGGCAAGGCTTTTTGCTTCCCCCCCGTGCTCAATCGAATCCTTCCCCCGCCTCGAGTTCTAACACCCAAAGCCCAGGTCAGGTGCTTCGGACCTTCAGTCATGTCCGGATCCAGTCTTCAAGGCCGATGGATGCCTTCCTCCGTCACGGAGGAGGATATCAAGAAGTTGAGGGCGGCCAGATACCTGACCGCCGAACTTTCGCATAGGCTGCCCGCCCGAGGGCAGGTCATCCCTACTCCTGAACCCAACGAGAGCGTTGTGTTCGTCTCCCACTTCCTTCAAGGACTAGGCCTCGCTCTGGATCCCTTTGTTAGGGGTCTTATGTTCTATTACGGGCTGGATTTCCATGATCTGGCCCCGGACTCCCTTCTTCACATCTCGTCATTTATTGTCGTCTGTGAGGCCTTCCTCCGCATTACCCCTCACTTTGGCTTGTGTCTCAAGACGTTCGATGTGAAGCCGAAGATGGTCGAGGGACAGTATGCAGCGTGCGGAGGTGCTTTAATAAGCAAAATTGCTGATGCTCCGCGGCCAAAGGGTTCCTTTCCAGAGGTGTCTGGATTATGGCAACGGGAGTGGTTCTACGTCATAGCTCCTTGAAGTGCCAAGTGGGTGGCCGCCCCCACCTTTCGCTTAGGCCCTCCACCACAACTGATGTCATGGATTAGCAGGGGGCTGAGCTAGGGTCCAGCCAAGGATGTGCCCATACTGCAGAGCCGCATCCGAGATCTCTTCGAGGGAGATTTCAGTCTGGTTATGGTAATGCAAGTCATGCTGGTTCGTCGAGTCCAGCCTTGCAAACGCCGGCCCCTCCGCATGTGGGAATTCAACCCAGAAGGACCGCCCACTATTCAGAATTTCCTCGGCATGACGCACAAGGAGATGTACAAATCTTTCTTCGGACCCCAAATAGAGTGTCGGGACACTACCAAGGACGTGGGCCTGAGTAGCAACCGCACCGCTGCGCACGTAAGTAATTCCATGGCCGAACACACCGTCCTTTTTATTTATTATGACGTCATTCTGAAGAATCGCTCTTTGACCAGGACTGGATAACAAAGGCGAAGATGATCCGGTGTTCGGCCCCCCTTCCTGAAGGCTTGGACAATCCAGTGCTGGAGAAGATGCTTGACCCAGCACCTTGCCTGGTTCCCTCAAAGGAAGATGAAGGGGGGAATAAAGAGGGCGAAAGCGGGCCTCCACCGCTACCTATTCCAACCAAGGGAATGAGCACCTCCGTGAGGGAGGATAACCCAGGGGGAGAATCTGACATTCTCTCGCCCCAGGGAAGGAAGAGGGCTACCTCTGAAGATCTGGAAACCAAGGTTTCCAAACGGGAGAAGAAATCTCCACCAGAGGGTCCTGCCTCGGAGGGTGCATTAGCCGCATAATTCCTGCGTGGGGATCAGCCCTCTAACGAGCCGTAAGTAATCAAAAAGTACTTAATAGTGAAGATATCCTACCTTACTTATGAGGAAAATAACTGAAGCATTTATCTTGCAGTTCGGATCTTAGCCCTTCTCAGTTGAGCTCGTCTTCAGGGGATCTTCTTCCGGAGATAATGGAGAGCGAAACGCCGCCCCCGGACTCCCCAGCTCAAGAAGCAGGCGACCTTGAAGTGTCATCGCGGAAGGCTTCTCCTGGTCCGGTAAGGCCAGAAGGTAATCCTATGGCCACCCGAAGTCCTCAGTATCTGGCTCTTGAAGAGAGCAATCAAAAGAGTCCGGCACCATCTGGGGCGCGGTCGGATGTACGGAGGGATTTGCTGAAGAAGGCGGTTATCTTAGAAGAGCACCGCACATTGATGGGTATGGTGATTGAAAGGATTTCGTCCGCCCAAAGCAGGCTACACGAAGCCTTTGTGAGTCTACTAACGGGTTTTGAGATACGTGAAATGATGTATTTTTTTGAAAGCACCGCACATTTTTAGATGTGCCCTGTATAGATAGTAGCCCCTGAGACTCTGGTTGTCGTTGGAAACGGCAGCAAACAGAGGATCATAGTCCCATGCAATAACCAGACTGCCTTTACGTGCAGGTGGTGGAGGCGCCAGTGGCTAGCCGGACTGATAGGGTTGCCGAGCTAAAGCAGCAACTGGATGCGGCTGATGCCGACATCGTGCTTGTTAACAAGCGGCTTGATGAGGCGCAGGGTAGGTGAATTTTCTGGTAAATGTCATATAGTAAGAGCAGCATGATGCCAGTATCTTTAATATGTTGTGACTGCAGATGGAGCTGCCGCCGTGGAGACCCTTCGGGCGGAGCTTGCCCGAGCCAAGGAGCAAGCAAGGAGTAGTAATGCGGCCGCTTTAAGGGCGACCGAAGAGTTAAGAGCCGAAAAGGCCGCGCATTGCGAGAGCAAAGAGAGAATGGCCAAGATGGCTATAAAGTTAAAAGACACTGCCGACCGTTGCCAGCTTCTTGAAGAGGAAAACCGGGCGAAGGCGACGGACCTGGAAAAGGACATGATGGTGACCAAAGACACCCGCTATGCGATGAGAGCGAAGAAGGAGGAACTGCGTCAAGCCGGGGATATTGCAGCTGGGAAACCCTTCATGCTGCGGAGGAAGTTTGGAGATCCTCAATATGCCCCTCTGGACCGGCTGTGGATTTCGGCGGACACATATATGGACTTGGCAGCGAGTGCTGTCGATGCGGCCGAATACTTCCGAGATCAAACAGATCATGAAGTGGACAAGCTATTCTGGTCACAATTTAATGTTCCAGAGCGTCCGCTTCCCTTGGTTGATCGGCTTGCTGAATGGGCCGAGATGAATAGATTGTCCGGACTCGCCATGAGGTCTGTTGTGGATCATCTGTGGCCGGAAAGGCCAAAGCCGAACAACTATTTTAGTTTGGTGCAGCAGTTCCTTGGTGTGGTGCCGCGCATTAATGCGATGAAGAGGTCGGCGTGCATAGAAGGCTCGCGGATGGCCCTTGCCCATGTCAAAACATACTGGGCGGAGATGGATGCCACCACTGTCGCGGCGCAGGGTTCGGCGCAATAGGCCGAGTGGCTACCGAGCACTATTTTGAAGAAGTTCTTGAAGGCGCTCGTTCGATAGAGGCCCAGTGCTCGGAGAATATTATGTTTGAATGACCTGTATTCCTATTGTAAATACATTGTTTTATGAAGTTTATCAAGGCTGTATTTATACTTTTGCCCAAAAGTATTATGATGCCTCCTGTGCAGCCGTTTATGTATATATATATAACCTGAAATATTGCAGTCGTCGGCTTCAGCCCCCACGCATATAATGTGGGGGTGTTCACACAAGACGCATTTTCACACTTAACCCAACATCTTGATCCATTAAGGAGGTGATAGCGCAGCGAACTAGGCAACCGGACTATAATGCTTTAACACTCTCAGTTAGCCAGAGGAGTTTGACAGTGGGGCTACTATATAGCCCCTGGTGGCTCCGCACTCATCCGAATTTGGGGTGCGTACATAACTGGCCGGGAAACGGCCCTTCGTTAAGGCGGAGGAATCCCGAAGATTCCGCTAGGTCATCGAGTGGTTGACCAGTCTCATGCTATATCATGATAGTTAGTTTTCGGCTTTCTCTACTGAGGTGCTCGTCCGGATGAACCAGGGCACAATCGCAGTAGTTCTCCTGGTGCCGCCTTAGCCGATAGAGCGGAACGTAAGGCAGCAAAACACAGGAGCCGGGCAAACCCAACATTTGACCAAAGACATGATTCGGAGCTGATGCATATAAGGCCAAACTGGCGACGCCGAACACTCCCTAAGGTATTCGGTCTTTATGGTGTAAACCGGGCCTAAACAGTGCCCTTTATAATAAGCCCCTTGGTGTCTAGGTATGTGCATTATTCTGACGTGGCCACATGCTAAGACGCCAGCATCCTTCTCAATTGTACTGAGAATCCGAGGGATGTGTATCAACAAGAGATAGTAAAAAAGGTTTACACAGGGTCTTAATCTAAAAAGAATCCTTGGAACGGGTCCATGCTGCATGGCTGCACCTGTGTCTCCGTTGTGCCGTATTCTAGACGGGTGTAGCACGATGGTCATCTGAAAAAGAGAGGAACTTTAATTGAAAAGTTGCCTGCAAAAGGTAAATTATACTAAATAAACAATATATAGTTCAAAATGAGTAAAGTTGAGCCTGATTGCCACTTGTGCGCGCGCGTTGAGCCCCTTGTATGGTAATAGGGGTGTCGGTTTGGGCCTGATGGTGGCCCTGCGGATGTCCTTGGCAAGGGCCTTGCCGGGGCCCCTACAAGGGTCTTGCCGAGGCGCCTGCTGTCATCCCCGGCAAGGCGCTTGCCGGGGGTCTCGTGGTCTTCCCTGGCTGGTATCTCGCCAAAGGTCGTCATCTTCTTAGTGCGTATCTGATCTTGAATGTCTTCACAAAGATCTGCATGCCACCACGGGGATGTCTCCCGAATCCTTGCCCCTTGGGGGCAGTGGACTCAAGGGTAATTTGCTCCGTAGGCGTGGGGCGAGTCGCCACAACAAGGGTCTTGCCGGGGTTGCCAAAGCTGTCTCCCGGCAAGGATCTTGCCGGGGGAGTCCGCTTCGTCCCTTTTGCTCTTCGTGGTCTTGGCCTTGGCGTCGTCCTAGTTCCCTTGAGCTTCGGTCTTACCCTGGCTCACCTCCCTTGCCTTGCTTGGTGTGGTGGTGCCCGTGGCTCAGACTGTCCGTGCATAGTTATAGGGGTACAAAAAAGTGTACCCCTCTTTTTGTACACCGACAGGAGCCCCCGGGCCTGGGCCACACTTAAGCGCAATGCGTTGTTGGGCTAGGCCCAAAAATGGTGCGCGGGCAGGTGGGGCGGTTTTTTTACCGCGGTAAGATTTTTCACGCGTTGCGCTTCCCACGACTCCCGCGCGTGGCGCGGCGTGGGGAGGCGTGTGTGATGTGGGCGGGATGCGTGGGGTTGGTTCCCCAGAAGAACAGCTTTTCCGTGCCATGGGGGCCAATTTCCGAAAGCTCCAAGTGCTCTACCGTGCTCGCCTGGACAAGGTCAAGTCCAGGATGGCAACGGTGGACAAGGCGGAGGTGGACTTCAAGGCGTGCATTGCTGAGATGCAGACCTGGTTTCACCAGACTCGCGAGGAGCAGAGGGCCTTTTAAGGGGTATTGGCCAAGCGCGATGTAGAGCTCACCATGAAGATGGCTGACATCGAGAAGGCCCAGGAAAAGGCGGCGAACTTGGCTGCCGCGGCCGAGGCCTCCTGGAACCAGCATCAAGCCGCATTGAATTCCCAGGAAGAGGACCTCTCCGTGCGTGAGGCGAAGCTTGCCGCAACGCTCCGCGGCAAGGATGAGGAGCTCGAGGCCCTTGTCGTGCGACGGACTCGTGAGCTGGAGCAGAGACACAAAGAGGCACTCGATGCCCAAGCTCTGGCCCATGCCGGCAAGGTGAAGGAGTTGGAGGTAGAGCGGGACGAGCTGAAGGAGTAGGCCCTCAAGCTGTCCAACGAGAAGAGCACGCTCAACAGCGCCTTGGTAGAGGCGCAAGGAGCGGTCATCAGCAGGGCTGGGGAGCTCTCCGAAGCGTAAAACTCCATCAGAGATCTCAAGCTGAAGCTGGAGAATCTCGAGAATATGTTGTCGGGGAGAAGAGCTCGGGAGTAGACCTTGACCAGGAGCCTGGAGGAGGAGAAGCAGCTACGGGCGAACGAGGCCGCCTCCCACCAGGAATATGTGGCGGGCGAGAACAGATGGATCAGCCGTCTGGAGGACATCGCCGGCAGGGTCACCTTGCAATTGGCCACCATGGGGATGCCAAACGCGAGGTATGCCCCTGAGCGTAGCGGGACCGTCAACGCCAAGCTGACCCAGTTCTTCGAGGGCGTCCTTGGAGCCTTGGCTTATCTTCACTCCAACAGAGCGGCCACGTTGGCCGGGGAGGCCCGGCGACTTTGCCGGGGGGTCATGACAAAGGTCCTCACCAAGATGGCGTACTGGAATCCTGACCTCGACTTCGAAGCCGCGATGGATAGCTTGCCGGATGGTACTGACCTCACGGTGCTCAAGGAGCGCATCAAGCCCATCATCAGCAGTATCGACGAAATCAAGAGGGTGGAAGGCCAGCGCCGGGATTAGGCAGCCCGTTCTTCTTCGCCGCTGCAGGTTCCCAACCAAGACAAAATTTATCTTTAGTTAGAACCGCAGCAACGATGTGATGTAACATAACTTTTGCAGTACTCTTAATTTTCATGCACGTTATTTCCCCGTTCAATTTCTCTTTGTATGCGCGCCCTACGTCGATTGGGTAGGTTCGCCGGCGCGGAAGCCCCTAGCGGCATTTTGGGGATGGATCCCCATGGGCCTGCCGGGTATGCGTGCTGCCGGATGAGCCACCTTACCATTCTGAACGCGGCCGCTCGAACTGTCGAGCTTGACTTGAGTCAGAATCGAGAGCGTTGTTGATCGCGGAAGGCTACTCTGCCATTCTCGACGCAGCCGCTTGAGCTGTTGAGTGGAATCGAAACAGGGCAAGGGCGTTGCCGATCGTGGGAGAGCCCCCTGGCATGCAGGTTTCTCATACAAAGGCGTGACATCTCCGGGGGGGGGGGGAATAATCTCATATAAGAAGGATAGAACAAATAAGGGTTCAGTGCAACTTAGCTTCTGTTTGCAGTCGCTCGAGTGCCGATCTTCTGGCCTCCTTTCTTCTCCAAGGGCCACGAAGACGAAGGAGTGCTGGGCTAACTGCTAGAGCCAATTCTCACAACTGTGCCCCCTACCTGGCGCGCCAAAGATGTCGGTGTGGGCCTGATGGTGGCCCTGTGGATGTCCTTGGCAAGGGCCTTGTCGGGGCCCCGGCAAGGGTCTTGCCGAGGCGCCTGCTGTCATCCCCGGCAAGGCGCTTGCCGGGGGTCTCGTGGTCTTCCCTGGCTGGTATCTCGCCAAAGGTCGTCGTCTTCTTAGTGCGTATCTGATCTTGAATGTCTTCACAAAGATCTGCATGCCACCACGGGGATGTCTCCCGAATCCTTGCCCCTTGGGGGCAGTGGACTCAAGGGTAATTTGCTCCGTAGGCGTGGGGCGAGTCGCCGTGGCAAGGGTCTTGTCGGGGTTGCCAAAGCTGTCTCCCGGCAAGGATCTTGCCGGGGGAGTCCGCTTCGTCCCTTTTGCTCTTCGTGGTCTTGGCCTTGGCGTCGTCCTAGTTCCCTTGAGCTTCGGTCTTACCCTGGCTCACCTCCCTTGCCTTGCTTGGTGTGGTGGTGCCTGTGGCTCAGACTGTCTGTGCACAGTTATAGGGGTACAAAAAAGTGTACCCCTCTTTTTGTACACCGGCAAGGGGTATGGCCATAAAACCTGTATCAATTACATATAGCTGTACCGGACTCGTCCAACCGTGTCCGTGGTCTTAACGACCTGTCAGATGCTTTAGTTAGTGAGGCCGTTTAGTGTGCGACTGCCAAGGCAGCCGCATGGTCTTCCGCATGCAAGGAGAGCTTAATATTTCCATTTACTGTAATGATGACGCGTGGACCGGGCATCTTAAGCATGAGGGAAGCATAATGTAGTATTGCGTTAAAGCGAGCGAAAGCTTCGCGTCCGAGTAGTGCTTGATAGCCACTTTAGAACGGAGCAATGTGGAAGGTTAAATTTTCACTGCGGAAGTTATCGGGGAAGCCGAATATAACGTCTAGTAGCAGGGAGCCCGTACAATGGGCTCCTGGGCCTGGCGTTACTCCTTTAAAGGAAGTATTGCTATGGCTAATTTTTGCTGGGTATATCCCCATGTTGCGTACTGTGTCCTGATATATCAGGTTTAAACTGCTGCCACCGTCCATCAGAACTCGTGTGAAGTGGTGTCTGTCTATTATTGGGTCTAATACCAGGGCAGCCCATCCTGCCCGCCGCACACTTGATGAATAATCCTGATGGTCAAAAGTGATCGGTTGGGACGACCAGTGGCAGAACTCCGCGGTGATAGGCCCTGGGGCATGTGTCTCTGGGAGTGCCGCTTTGTTTCTCCCATTTATTACGTGTAACACGTTGACTGTTTTGACTTCTGGTGGGAATTTCTTCTGTTCCCCAGTGCTTTGCTTGCGAGGCTCGTCCTCATCTTCGCTTGGTGTATCCTGCCCCTTATGTTCGGCGTTGAGCTTGCCGGACTGCTTGAAGACCCAACATTCTCTATGGGTATGATTTGCAGGTTTGTCGGGGGTGCTATGGATCTGACATATTTGGTCCAGAATCTTGTTTAGGCTGGACAATTCGTCTCTGTCGCCTTTAGAGGGCGGCTTCTGCTGACCTGGACGAGAGCTTCTGAATCCAGTGTTTACTGCCGCGCTCTTCGGGCTGTCTTCTCTATTCCGGCGCTTGTTTTTGCTGCGTCGTGATTTCTCGTTTCCATCCCTGACTTCGGATGTACTTGGGTCGCTGGTGCTGCATCGGGCTAACCAGCTGTCCTCGCCCACGCAAAAGCGGGTCATGAGGCTTGTTAATGCTGCCATTGTTCTTGGCTTTTCTTGGCCGAGGTGTCTGGTGAGCCATTTGTCTCGAACGCTGTGTTTGAAAGCTGCTAAGGCTTCAGCGTCCGAACAGTCGACTATTTGGTTCTTCTTAGTGAGGAACATGTTACAAAGCTTTCGGGCTGACTCTCCGGCTGTTGGGTTATATGACTTAAACTGTCTGCATCCGGCAGTCGGACATAGGTCCCTTGAAAATTTGCCCGAAAGGCGTCTTTGAGATCTTCCCAGCTTCCAATGGAGTTTTCGGGGAGGCTTTTAAGCCAGTGCCAGCTAGCCCTTTGAGATTGGGGGTAGGTATTTGATGGCGTGGAGATCGTCTCCTCGAGCCATGTGGATGTGGAGGATATAGTCCTCAATCCAGACCCCAGGGTCTGTTGTTCCGTCATACGCCTCTATGTTTACGGGTTTGAATCCCTCTGGAAATTCATGGTCCAGCACCTCATCGGTGAAACATAGGGGGTGTGCAGCACCCCTGTATTTTGGTGTACCGTGGTGTTTGGATGTTTGTTGTGTTGTATTGCATACTGGAGCGCGCTTGCGTGGCCCGTATATGGATCTGGTTGCGCCATCCTTTTGATGCAATTCCTCGCGTGGATCACGTACTAGCTTATGTGCGGCGTCGTTTGCCACTCTATGTTGGCCACGAGGTCGTCTATCCGACCGGATGGCCGTTTTCTTTTCTAATTGTGGGGGATCTAAGGCCTCCTTGTCGAATTCAGGTAGCAATTTTCGCTTCGGGTAGCTCTTGGTGTGGCGATTACTGCCGTACTTTGCTGCAGTGTTGAGTACTTCACTCCATCAGATTCTGAGTGTGTCTTGCGTGACCCTGAGCCTTTGCTTCTGCTTTTTCAGACTCCTCACAGTGGCAACAAGCCTTTGGTGGGCATTCTGTTGCTTCGGGCGTCTGTCCGGCGTGATATCATCCGGACTGTTATCTTTGGCGGATTCGGGTTTTTTGGTTTGATTCTCTGCGTTGCCCTGGTCGGGCGATGGCTCACCCTGCTCTATTGCTGGGTCTATATGACCGCTGTTTCTGTTGAGGCGGGATCTGGAGCGGCGCTTACGCCGCCGCTTTGACTGCTTCTCGGGGGAACAGTCCTTCGTTGCGTCCTTCCATTCCTCGTCGTCCTTTTACTTGCATGTGTCCACCATGTATACATCGTATGATGAAGTGGGGGTCCAGTGCCCTGTGGGCAGTGGTTCCTGTTCGTCTCCTGCATCATCGTCCATACCGTTGATGTCTTCGGAGTCGAAGTCGAGCATGTCGGTCAAATCGTCGATAGTGGCTATTAAGTGGGCGGTGGGTGGGCGGCGAATTTCTTCGTCATCCGCATCCCAATTCTGCCGAACATAGTTTGGCTCGGACTCTCCTAACAGGGAGAGAGACCTTAATGAGTTCAGAATGTCGCTGAAGGGCGAGTGCTGAAAAATATCCACGGAGGTAAACTCCATGATCGGCCCCCAATTGGATTGGACAGGTACGGGCGCAGGCGGTTCGGAGTCCGTGGCCGGGGAGGAATCCGGGAATTCGGCGTCACGGCTCTCGTGAAGGGTAAGGTCGATATTCGGCTCGATCGCCGATGAAAGTGTGGCCTCCGTGGCGGGGTCTATCCACCCGTCCATGGAAGGCGCAACTGGTTCCGAATTGAGGGTCGGAGCAGTTGCCGGTGCGGTCTCCTGAACACTGTCTGATGGTAGAGCTACATCGTACTCATCGTGACCGTGTGACGCGCAAGGCAGGGGCTCGAATCCATCGAAGATCAAGTCTCCGCGGATATCGCCCGTGTAGTTTAAGCTTCCAAACCTGACCTGGTGGCCAGGGGCGTAACTCTCGATCTGCTCTAGATGGCCAAGTGAGTTGGCCCGCAGTGCGAAGCCGCTGAGTACAAAGATCTGTCCAGGGAGAAAAGTCTCACCCTGGACTGCATCTCTATCGATGATCGTAGGAGCCATCAAGCCTAACAGCGACGGCACATAGGAACTCTCAATGAAAGCACAAATGTCAATGTCAAAACCGACGGATCTCGGGTAGGGGGTCCCGAACTGTGCGTCTAAGGCGGATGGTAACAGGAGGCAGGGGACACGATGTTTTACCCAGGTTCGGGTCCTCTTGATGGAGGTAAAACCCTACGTCCTGCTTGATTATTCTTGATAATATGTGTAGTACAAGAGTTGATCTACCACGAGATCACAGAGGCTAAACCCTAGAAGCTAGCCTATGGTATGATTGTATGTTGTCCTACGGACTAAAACCCTCCGGTTTATATAGACACCGGAGGGGGCTAGGGTTACACAAGGTCGGTTACAAAGGAGGAGATATACATATCCGTATTGCCTAGCTTGCCTTCCACGCCAAGTAGAGTCCCATCCGGACACGGGATGAAGTCTTCAATCTTGTTTCTTCATAGTCCAACAGTCCGACCAAAGGAAATAGTCCGGCTGTCCGAAGACCCCCTAATCCAGGTCTCCCTCAGGGGTGTCTACCATTTAGACATCATAGGTGGAGGTCGTGTCCCACTTGCCGGTGTGATTGATTGCTAGTGGTGGAGCAGTGTCTTAAGTTTCGCCGACGACTTCATCCATGACGGCGCTGGCTAAAACGTCGGTTAAATCTTCGACATTAGCAACTAGATGGATGGTGGGTGGGCTGAAAATCCCAACCTCTCCTAGTTTCTCCCAGATCTGATCATTAACCAAGGTCTGATAATCTGAAATTTCAAGCTTCTGAATTGAACCTAACATTTCATTCAGGAGATTCTTATCGCCTTCATTCATGGCCAGCTCGATGGTCGGGTCCAATGGGAATTTGTCCGAGGTCCGATATGACATGGCCTCGGGTTTTTCCAATGGTAGGCTAGATGCCTGTCCATAATGGTAGTGCTTGGCTCCAGACTCAAACTAGGATCTGAGTTAGGCATTACACCATCATCCGAGATTGCGATTAATTCCGAGTCTTGGACTAGTGTGTCAGAGCGATCTTCGATCTGGTTTGACACCCAACTCGAAAACACCAGTTCACCGTGAGAATCAGCGGTCCATTCTAGGTTTCCGAATCTAACGATCCGACCTAGCTAGAGCGAATATCACAATCTGGCCGAGGTGGCCAATCGAACCCCATGGAGGTAATGCTACTAAAGGCAAAAAATTGTCCTGGAAAAAGGGTTAATCCATAGTCGATGCGCTAGTTGATATGGAGGTGTGCCATCATGCCGCTTCAGCTATGCGGAGGGACCTATATGGGGCACCAATGTCAGAGCTAAATCCAGTAGATATTGGGTAGGGGGTCCCAATCTCGTAGCCTTGTCATGATGGTAAGAGGAGGCATGATGGTTACCCAGGTTTGGGCTTTCAAGAGGAGGTAATACCCTACGTCCTTCTTTCATTGTATTAATGCGAACTGGATACGAAGTACAGAGGATTGATATGTCTCCAACGTATCTATAATTTTTTTATTTCATGCTATTATATTACCAATTTTGTATGCTTTATATGCCACTTTATATCATTATTGTGGACTAACCTATTAACCTAGGCCGAATGCCAGTTTATGTGTTTTTGCCTAATTTGTTGTTTCACAGAAAAACCATACCAAATGAAGTCCAAACATGATGAAATTTTACGGTGATTTTTCTGGACCAGAAGAGACCCTAGAAACTTCGAAGATACACCAGACGATGTTCGAGGGAGCCACAAGCTCAGATGGCACGCTCTAGGGGCTTAGTGTGAGCTTGTGACTCCTATTGGCCTGATTCTTGGCCTATAAATTCCCTAAAATCTAGAAACCACCAAAGTGAGCTCCAAAAAATTTATTCCGCCGTCGCTGTCGGCGTTCTGGGAACGGGGTCCCCAGACTTGCCTGCCTGCGGCCCACGGCGTGGCTGAGCCAGCAGGCCGTACGGCCCATCTTCGTCAACAAGGCCCCCAAGACCCTCGCGAGGGTCCAAGCCTCGCGAGGCGGACGACGCAAGACCTCCTCTGGAGTGGCCTAGCTAGGCAGGCTCACGAGGAGCGGAGATATCAAGGTGAGGCGAACCTCACGAGGCTCTCGTGACGTGAGCCATGACGATTGACACCAGGCGGGCGCTAGCGCGTGGAGCGTCCTTGTTTCCTCTTTGGTGCAAAGGAGGCAAGCGCAGCCGCGGAGTACCGAGGCGTCAGGCAAAGGTTGCCATTTCGGTGCAACAAGACCAAGACCAAAAGGACGGCAAGACAGAGGTCATCGTGGAGCCCAAGACGACGTCACCACCAGAGCTTTGCGTAGGCGAAGACCGCTTTTGTCAGGATAGCTTGTACTAGCTGTCCCCCTTCAAATTTGCCCGCCATTGTTGGCTCCCTTCCCGCTCAATATTTTGGAAGAGGACCAGAGCCTCTATAAATAGGACTAGCCACCACCATAGGCAAGGGACGAGGAGGGAAGATCGAACCCTCATGCCACAAGTTCATACGCACAAGAACACCTTAACCTCAGGAGGCCGTTCTTCCCCTGTAATTGTTCATCATCAGCCCAAGAGGCAATCCACCACCACCACACTGGAGTAGGGTATTACACCACAATGGTGGCCCGAACCAGTATAAATCTCGTGTCTTTCTGTGTTGTGAGTTCGTCGAGTTCGTCCACAAGATCTTAGCGAGCTAGAGCGTAGATCGGTAGGAGGGAAAGACTTCGCGCGCACCCCAGTGTTCGGACCTTAAGGGTTAGTCGGAGCCCCACATCGGACATTTTGCGTGCCAGGTAGGGGTGCCCCGTAGCTTCCTTTCTGTCAGTTCATCGCTCCGTCGCTCCGTCGTCTCCATGTCGGACGCTCGCCGTGCTCGAGTTGAGCATCAGGCTGCCCTCGCCGCCCGCGTCGCTTAGACGACTCCCGTTGGCGGGCCACCTTGTCGTTCTCCGCCCCTCGCCGCCAACGCTGCCACCGGCTCGGTGGGGAACGAGTAGCAGGTGTCCTCGCGGCATCCTTTAGTGCGGCAGGACGGGCGCACCGCTACTCCATCACTCACCACTGCTGGTTCTTCGTATCACGTGGACCGTGCTCCCATGGAGGCACGAGCCGCGCTCATCGCGGCGAACGATCTCCTGCGTTACCGCCCCGTCGACGACCTCTACGAGGAGTGGCTCGACCGTGTCACTGAACTCGTCCGCGCCGCGGGGGGCTCATGGCTTGCCTCCACCGCCTTGACCCCAAGACGGTGCCTTGGCACCAAGGCGCATGCCTCCGCGGCGTGATCCACCGCTCCCGGCGCCCGCGCATGAAGAAAGAAGCTGCCAAGAAATCCCACGGCCACGAGAAGCTGCACCGGTGCTCCCCGCGCCACCTCGTCAAGACCGCGTGCCGCCTGCAGTGGCGCAACGCGGACCTCGCCAAGACCAAGCTCCGCCTCAGAAGCGGTCCCCGGCTGGCTGCCATGTCTTCAACCCCGAACGGTGTAGCATTGCCTGGTCAGGCAAGTTCAAGCCAGATCTACCTCCTCGATATGACGGCACCGCCGAACCCGCGGAGTTCCTGTGACGAAATGGTCATGGCGAACTGGTTTCCCATGGCTCTCAAGGATGGGGCCTGCTCCTGGCTCCTGAACCTGCAGCACGGCTCGATTTCCTCCTGGGACGAGATGCGCGACCGCTTTGTCACCAACTTCCAGGGCACTCGCGACCGCCCACCGGCGATCTACGCCGCATCACGCAACAGCCAGTAGAGACCCTCCAGAAGTACTTCCAGCACTTCAACAACACCCACCTCAAGATCCCCAAGGTCACGAACGAAGCCATCATCTCCGCATTCTCAGACGGCGTCCGTGACGTCAAGATGAAGGAAGAGCTGGCCATCCATGAGGAGCTTTGCACGTCTCAGGAGCTGTTCAACCTGGCGACCAAGTGCGCAAGAGCTGAGGAGGGGCGCCTCTCTCTCCTTGAGATGCCAGCCCCAGGAGTGGAGGAGAAGAAGGCCAAGGCCAAGGACGTGAAGCGCAAAGAGGCAGTAGTGCTCACAGCGGAGCCGGACACCAAGCGAGGCAGAGATCAGCCCGAGCCGTCCAAGAACGACCGACCATTCTGCGCCTTCCACAAGCTGAACACCCACAACACCAGCGACTGCCAAGAGCTTAGAGCCATATGGGAAGGACGCTTCAGTCGACGCCCCGAGCGCAACGACCGAGGCTACGACCACGGAGGAGGACGCGGAGGCGGACGCTGGGACGACCGTGGCACGCACGAGGAATGGCGCGACTGGCCTCGTGAGGATTGCTGGCAGGACCAATCTCGTGAGGGTGCCTGGAGGGACCCGCCTCGTGAGGTTCGCCCCCAGGGCAACGCCGGTCTTCCCCCGTTGCCGCCACTGAGAAGGAACGACGACCACCACCAGGACGAGGGGGCTGGGGGCTTCCAGGAGCCGCGTGCAATCGCCTGCATCTTGGGCGGTGCTCAGGCCCCAGCCTCTCAGCGCATCTTCAAATAGCTCGCTCATGAGGTGAACACAGTGCTCCCCAAGCTCGAGGCCACGCACCCGCTCAGGTGGTCCCAATGCGCCATCACTTTCAACTCAGTGGATCAGCTCAAGTGCGCAGCCACTGCTGGCACCCTGCCTATGATGTGTTCCCCAGTCATCAACAATGTGCAGGTCACCAAGACGCTCATCGACGTTGATAACTGACAAGTATAGGGGATCGCAACAGTTTTCGAGGGTAAAGTATTCAACCCAAATTTATTGATTCGACACAAGGGGAGCCAAAGAATACTCTCAAGTATTAGCAACTGAGTTGTCAATTCTACCACACCTGGAACTTAATATCTGCAGCAAAGTGTTTTGTAGCAAGGTAATATGATAGTAGTGGTAACGGTAGCAAAAGGTAACAGTAGTAAAAGCAATGTTTTTGGTATTTTGTAGTGATGATAGCAATAGCAATGGAAAAGTAAATAAGCGAAGAACAATATATGGAAAGCTCGTAGGCAACGGATCGGTGATGGAGAATTATGCCGGATGCAGTTCATCATGTAACAGTCATAACCTAGGGTGACACAGAACTAGCTCCAGTTCATTGATATAATATAGGCATGTATTCCGAATATAGTCATACGTGCTTATGGAAAAGAATTTGCATGACATCTTTTGTCCTACCCTCCCGTGGCAGCGGGGTCCTTACGGAAACTAAGGGATATTAAGGCCTCCTTTTAATAGAGAACCGGAACAAAGCATTAACACATAGTGAATACATGAACTCCTCAAACTACGGTCATCACTGGTAAGTATCCCGGTTACTATCACCTCGGGGTTAACGGATCATAACACATAATAGGTGACTATAGACTTGCAAGATAGGATCAAGAACTCTCATATATTGATGAAAACATAATAGGTTCAGATCTGAAATCATGGCACTCAGGCCCTAGTGAAAAGCATTAAGCATAGCAAAGTCATAGCAACATCAATCTCAGAACATAGTGGACCCTAGGGATCAAACCCTAACAAAACTAACTCGATTACATGATAGATCCCATCCAACCCATCACCGTCCAGCAAGCCTACGATGGATTACTCACGCACGGCAGTGAGCATCATGAAATTGGTGATGGAGGATGGTTGATGATGACGATGGCGACAGATTCCCCTCTCCGGAGCCCCAAACGGACACCAGATCAGCCCTCGCGAGAGGTTTTAGGGCTTGGCGGCGGCTCCGTATCGTAAAACATGATGATTTCTTCTCCTTGATTTTTTTCTCCCTGAAACACAATATATAGAGTTGGAGTTGGAGTCGGAGAGGCAACAGGGGGCCCACGAGGTAGGAGGGCGCACCCTAGGGGGGCAGGCGCGCCCCCCACCCTTGTGGAGAGGTGGTGGGCCCCCTGGCCTTCATCTTTGGCAGGTATTTTTCTTATTTTCTGAAAAGTGTCTCCGTGAAGTTTCAGGACATTCCGAGAACGTTTGTTCCTGCACATAAATAACACCATGGTAATTCTGCTGAAAACAACGTCAGTCCGGGTTAGTTCCATTCAAATCATGCAAGTTAGAGTCCAAAACAAGGGCAAAAGTGTTTGGAAAAGTAGATACAACAGAGACGTATCAACTCCCCCAAGCTTAAACCTTTGCTTGTCCTCAAGTAGTTCAGTTGATAAACTGAAAGTGATAAAGAAAAACTTTTACAAACTCTATTTGCTCTTGTTGTTGTAAATATGTAAAGCCAACATTCAAGTTTTCAGCAAAGATTATAACTAACGACATTTGCAATAACGCATAGGTCTCAAGTTTACTCATATCAATAGCACAATCAACTAGCGAGCTATAATAATAAATCTCGGATGACAACACTTTCCCAAAACAATCATAATATGATATAACAAGATGGGATCTCGCTATCCCTTTCTGAGACCGCAAAACATAAATGTAGAGCACCTTTAAAGACCAAGGACTGACTAGACAATGTAATTCATGGTAAAAGAGATCCAGTCAAGTCATACTCAATGTAAACTAACAATAATGAATGCAAATGACAGCGGTGCTCTCCAACTGGTGCTTTTTAATAAGAGGATGATGACTCAACATAAAAGTAAATAGATAGGCCCTTCGCAGAGGGAAGTAGGGATTTGTAGAGGTGCCAGAGCTTGGTTTTGAAACAGAGGTGAATAATATTTTGAGCGATATACTTTCATTGTCAACATAACAACCAAGAGATGGCGATATCTTCCATGCTACACACATTATAGGTGGTTCCCAAACATAATGGTAAAGTTTATACTCTCCCTCCACCAACAAACATCAATCCATGGCTTGCTCGAAACAACGAGTGCCTCCAACTAACAACAGTCCCAGGGGGAGTTTGGTTTTGCAATTATTTTGATTTAGTTTGCATAAAGCATGGGACTGGGCATCCCGGAGACTAGCCACTTTCTCGTGAGTGAGGAGCGGAGTCCACTCCTCTTGAGAATAACCCGCCTAGCATGGAAGATACCGAGAACCCTAGTTGATATATGAGCTATTCGAGCATACAAAACAGGATATTTATTTGAAGGTTTAGAGTTTGGCACATACAAATTTACTTGGAACGGCAGGTAGATACCGTATATAGGTAGGTATAGTGGACTCATGGAATAACTTTGGGGTTTATGGGATTAGATGCACAAGCAGTATTCCCGCTTAGTACAGGTGAAGGCTAGCAAAAGACTGGGAAGCGACCAGCTAGAGAGCGACAATAGTCATGAACATGCATTAAAATTAATGAACACTAAATGCAAGCATGAGTAGGATATAATCCACCATGAACATAAATATCATGAAGGCTATGTTGATTTTGTTTCAACTACATGCATGAACATGCGCCAAGTCAAGTCACTTAAATCATTCAGAGGAGGATACCACCCTATCATACCACATCATAACTATCTCAATAGCATGTTGGCACGCAAGGTAAACCATTATAACTCATAGCTAATCAAGCATGGCACAAGAAACTACCACTTGTAGAAAAAGGGTCAAATGTGAAGCACATTAGTGCCGGTTTGAATTTGAGCCGGCACTAATGTGTGCATTAGTGCCGGTTTCAAGGGCTAGCCGGCCGCTCTCATTAGTACCGGTTCGTGGCGAACCTTTAGCACCGGTTCGTGCCACGAACCGGTACTAAAGTGAGTGGTGGCAGGATGTTGTTAGTCCGGGGCCCCTCCAGCACCTTTAGTACCGGGTCGTATCACGAACCGGTACAAAAGTTCGTCCTACATAGACCCTTCGTCCACCCGAGCTCGCTCTATTCTTCCCCTTTCCCCTCTCCTCTCTGTTCTTTTCCCTCTTCCTCTCAAGCTCATCACACATTTTACGCAAAATTTGTCAAGATTTGCAGGCCCCCATCCATTCAAATGATCACAAAGGTTAGCAACTTTGTCCTTTCATCTCTTATTGCTAGATTAGCTCGTGCAATGCTTTATATAGTCATTGATTTTTGAGTTTATTAATTTTGGAGGAATTATATATATATGTGCTAGTATTTGATTTATATGCAATTTGAGGTAAAAAATAACACTTAGTTTGCATATGTAGGTGTGGTTTACTTAGTACCTTCTAAATATCCGTCGTAACCACCGTCGATCACTCGCAACGTCCCATCGCCGGCACCACCTTGTGGTGAGCCTCTTGTTCATGAAGTTTTATATAAAAAATTGATGTTTATGTGATTTCGATATATAGTTACTCATATAATTATCTTACCCATACGTTGTTTGTTATACATAGTGCCATGGTTTTGATATCCGTCCCCGTCGGCCCTCGTCCGGGTTATGATTCAGATGTGGTATATTCTCTTTTAAAACTATTCATTGCATTTTGTGTTTATGACAAATTATGCCCATCAAGTTGACATAGATATTTGTATGTAGGAGGTAGTTGAACCAGAAATTCCAACCGACCCTATTGTCGAGAGGTTAAATTTAGTTGAAAGAGAAAACGAGGATTTGAGGGAAAAATTGAAAAGAATTGAGGGGGAGAAGATGGAATTGGAGCTGCATGTTGTCGATGTCGTCGATGATCACAAGATTAAGATGGAGAAAATGCGCTTGAAGATTAGAAAGATTAGAAAATATGCCATTCATAGTGAGGCTTGGTATCATTATGCTGTTGGATCAATTGTTACCTTAGTTGCGATCTTGATCGCATTTGTTGTTGCATTTAAATTCTTTAGCTAGAGAGTTATTTGTTTGTCGCATTTAAGTGTTGTATGATCTTTATGTATGAACTTTATGTATGAACTTTATGTATTGTATTAATTTGGTGTTTTCGGTGCTGTGTATTGAAGATGAGCCGGCAATGGATGTACGAGACCGATGCTCTCCCGAGTTCATTAATGGCGTGCGTACTTTTCTGCTTGTGGCTGAGGCAAACAAGCGGGCGGATGGTTTTATGCCTTGTCCATGTGTTGGCTGTAAGAATGGTCACAATTACTCTACGTCAAGAACCATTCACGTCCACCTGTTTGAGTCCGGTTTCATGCCCCACTATAATGTTTGGACCAAGCATGGAGAAAGAGGGGTTATGATGGAAGACAATGAAGAAGAAGAGGACGACAACAGCTATCCTGGCCATGGGTTCCCTGAATACGATGATACAACAATGAGGGAAGAAGCTGAGCTAGTAATGCAGGAAGAAGCTGAGCCGACAATGCGGGAAGAAGCTGAAGAAGAGGCATCAGATGAGCCCGTTGATGACCTAGGTCGGGCCATTGCCGATGCAAAGAGAAACTGCGCAAGTGATTTGGAGAAGAAGAAGTTGCAGCGCATGTTAGAGGATCACAAAAAATTGTTGTACCCGAATTGCGTAGGTGACAAAAAAAGCTGGGCACCACACTGGAATTGCTACAATGGAAGGCAGAGAATGGTGTATCTGACAAGGGATTTGGAAAGTTGCTGGTAATGATAAAGAACATGCTTCCAAAGGACAACGAATTGCCCGAGAGTACGTACGAAGCAAAGAAGGCTGTCTGCCCTCTAGGGTTAGAGGTGCAGAAGATACATGCATGCCCTAATGATTGCATCCTCTACTGCGGTGAGTACGAGTATTTGAACGCTTGCCCAGTATGCGGTGCATCTCGCTATAAGATCAGCCGCGATGACCCTGGTGATGTCGAGGGCGAGCGCCCCAGGAAGAAGATTCATGCCAAGGTGATGTGGTATGCTCCTATAATACCACGGTTGAAATGTTTGTTCCAAAACAAAGAGCATGCCAAGGCGATGCGATGGCACAGAGAAGACCGTAAGAAAGACGGAAAGTTGAGAGTACCCGCTGACGGGTCGCAGTGGAGAAAAATCAAAAGAAAGTATGGGAAGGAGTTTGCAGATGATGCAAGGAACGTATGGTTTGGTCTAAGCGCAGATGGCATTAATCCTTTTGGGGAGCAGAGCAGCAACCATAGCACCTGGCCTGTGACTCTATGTTTGTATAACCTTCCTCCTTGGTTGTGCATGAAGCGGAAGTTCATTATGATGCCAGTGCTCATCCAAGGCCCTAAGCAACCCGGCAACGACATTGATGTGTACCTAAGGCCATTAGTTGAAGAACTCTTACAACTGTGGAATGGAACAGGTGTATGTGCGTGGGATGAGCACATGGGCGAAGAATTTGACCTAAAGGCGTTGCTATTCGTGACCATCAATGATTGACCTCCTCTCAGTAACCTTTCAAGACAGACAAACAAGGGATACCGCGCATGCACGCACTGTTTGGACGATACCGACAGTATATATTTGGCTAATTGTAAGAAGGATGTGTACGTGGGACATCATCGATTTCTTCTGAGCAGGCATCCCGTAAGAAAGAAAGGCAAGAATTTCAAAGGTGAGGCGGATCACCGGACGAAGCCTCGCCACCGTACTGGTGCTGATGTACATGATATGGTTAAGGATTTGAAGGTGGTCTTTGGAAAGGGTCCTGGTGGACAACCTATTCCGAATGACGCTGACGGACGCGCACCCATGTGGAAGAAGAAATCTATATTTTGGGACCTGCCCTATTGGAAAGACCTAGAGGTCCACTCCGCAACCGACGTGATGCATGTGATGAAGAATCTTTGTGTGACCCTGCTTGGCTTCTTGGGCGTGTATGGGAAGACAAAAGATACAACTAAGGCATGGGAGGACCAGCAACGTATGCATGGAAAAGACGTCATACATCAGGGTCATGCAAGCTACGCTCTTACCAAAGAAGAGAAGGAAATCTTCTTTGAATGCCTGCTAAGTATTAAGGTACCGTCTGGCTTCTCGTCGAATATAAAGGGAATAATAAACATGGTAGAGAAAAAGTTCCAGAACCTAAAGTCTCATGACTGCCACGTGATTATGACGCAACTGCTTCCGGTTGCATTGAGGGGGCTTCTACCGGAAAACGTTCGATTAGCCATTGTGAAGCTATGTGCATTCCTCAATGCAATCTCTCAGAAGGTAATCGATCCAGAAATCATACCAAGGTTAGAGAATGATTTGGTGCAATGTCTTGTCAGTTTCGAGTTGGTGTTCCCACCATCCTTCTTCAACATCATGACGCACATCCTAGTTCACCTATGTGAAGAGATTTACATTTTGGGTCCTCTATTTCTACACAATATGTTCCCCTTTGAGAGGTTCATGGGAGTCTTAAAGAAATATGTTCATAACCGTGCTAGGCCAGAAGGAAGCATCTCCAAGGGCCATGAAAATGAGGAGGTCATTGAGTTTTGTATTGACTTTATTCCTGACCTTAAGCCAATTGGTGTTGCTGAATCGCGGCATAAGGGCAGACTGGATGGAAAAGGCACGCTAGGAGGGGAACAAATAATATGTATGGACGGACATTCTCTCACTGAAGCACACTACACAGTTCTATAGAATTCCGCCTTGGTGGCTCCGTATATGGATGAACACAAGAATTTGCTATGCTCCAAACACCCAGAGCGGTCTGATGACTGGATTACACGTGAACAAACCAGGAGTTTCTCCAGCTGGTTGCAGACACGTACCATGCATGACGCCTCTATTGAAGATGACCTGTACTTGCTGTCCCAGTTACCATCTTCGAATATAATGACTTCCAAAGGGTACGAGATAAATGGTAATACATTTTACACGATCACCAAGATAAGAAGAGCACCAACCAAAACAGTGGTGTCCGCTTTGATGCAGAAACCAAGACGGGAAAGGAAACATATTATGGTTATATACAGGACATATGGGAACTTGACTGTCGACGTGGTTTGAAGGTCCCTTTGTTTCGGTGCAAATGGGTCAATATGACACGAGGCGGGGTAACGGAAGACCCGCAGTACGGAATGACAACAGTGGATCTCAACAATCTTGCGTATGCAGACGAACCATTTGTCCTAGCCAATGATGTGGCACAGGTTTACTATGTGAAGGACATGTCTACCAAGCCGAGAAAAAGAAAAGATAAGGAAGCGAATGCATCGTACGATGAGCCAAAGAGGCACATAGTTCTTTCTGGGAAGAGAAACATCGTCGGAGTGGATGACAAGACAGACATGTTAGGAGATTATGAAAAGTTTGATGAAATTGCTCCATTCACAGTGAATATTGACCCGAGCATCCAGTTAAATGATGAAGATTTTCCATGGCTACGGCGCAAAGGGACACACGCGAAGAAAAAGTTTCACACCCAAAGATCTGGGATGTGATCGGCTTCACTATCATCACTTTCTTCTGTGTTTCACACCCAGGAGGGAATCTGTGTAATAGTTAGGGTAGCTAGTTATGTGTTTCGGCATTTGAAACGCGAAGAAATTTTATGTGCAAGCAAATTCTTTCATGCATTTACTGATTTTTTCAGCTAAATGACCCTGAAATTGAAAAGCATTTCAAATGAACTCAGAAAAGGTTGAAAGTTGGCATGGTATCATAATTTCACCCACATAGCATGTGCAAAAAAGTAGAGAGGGTTACCGCAAAAACTGGATGCACTTCGTGTACAAAATTGACAATATCTTTCGAAGTATCAGGGTTCCGGACGAAAACTCATCCGTTACAAAGCCATTTCATTTTTTAAATAAACTAAGCATTACCAAATTGAATATAATGATAAAACACAATAATATTAAACATAAGAAAAAAGAATCACTGAAAAATCTATTTTCAAAGTTAAGTTATTCACAAACTAGTGATTCACACAAATTTCAAATAATTCAAAATTTAAACTATTCAAATTTGTAAACTACCGGTACTAACAGAAAGTTTGTAATTTTTTGTACCTAAAGCAAAAATATTCACAAAGAAACTCTAAATACAGCAAAAAACAACTCAAAAATAAATAAAACAAAAATAAATAAAGCAAAAAAATAAGAAAAAAAGCCCACCTACTGGGCCATAGTGGCCTGCATACGACTAGAAACCCAAATTCTAGTTGGGCCAGGATGCAGGCCCGCTAGCCCAGTAGGCCCAACAGGGCATCACAGCAGAGGTAGGCCCAGAAGGCCTGCTTAAGAGAGGAGCTCGAGACAGCAGCGACGGCGGGGCTTATAAGCAGGTGTGCCCCTCGGCTAGCGAGGTGGGACTAAACTTTTGCGCCCCTCGCCTGGTAGCGCACACCCTTTAGTACCGGGTCGTGGCTCCAACCGGTACTAAAGGGGGGGAACCGGTTGGCGCCACGACCCGGTACTAAAGGGGGTGCGGTTCCTGCCGCTTCGCCTGGCCAAAACAGACCTTTAGTACCGGTTGGTGGCTCCAACCGGTACTAAAGGTGGGTTCTATATAAGAAAACACTTCAAAAAAATTGTCAGTTTCTCATCTCTCCCTGCTTCTTTCTCCTCTGCCCCGTCGCCGCCGCCCCTCGTCGCCGCCCCCGTCACCATCCATCGCCGTCCCAGTCGCCGTCCGTCGCCGTCGCCGTCACCGTCCCCGTCATCCCCGTCGCCGCGCCGCGCCCCATCGCCGCGCCCCGCCCCGTCCTCCCGTCGTACCCGACCGGCCCGTCCCCGTCCCCGCTGTCGCCGCCCTGTCCCCGTCGCCGCCCCGTCCCTGTCCCTGTCGCCGCCCACCGTCGTCGCGCCTCGCCGGTGAGCTCCTGCCCCAGCCACCAACCACACACACACACACATTGTTATAGAATTGTTAGCAATCTTTCTGTTTTTAGTTATAGAATTATTAGAAATGTTAGTTTTAGTTATAGAAATGTTAGTTATATAGAAATGTTAGTTATATAGAAATATTAGAAATGTTAGTTATATTAGAAATGTTAGTTATATAGAAATCTTAGTTATATAGAAATGTTTTTTAGTTATAGAAATATTAGAAATGTTAGTTTTAGTTATAGAAATATTAGAAATGTTAGTTTTAGTTGTAAAATTTAGAATTTGCATATATGAAATCACAATCCATCATTTAAAAAATGTTACTTTACTTTTGCGGCATATAGTATTTGTTGTCGACGATGCCCGGCCCGCATCCTCGCCGTCGACCCGTTCACGATGACGTCCTGCTTCAGAGGACCCATGTCCGGGACTGGGCTCCGCCGGGCTGGCACTGGGAGGTGCTACCTTTAGGGGCGCGATGCTTGGTGAGGAACCCGGCCCCAGGTCCCATCGTCGACCCTCATCTCCTTTGGTGGCGTTCGCATGGGCCACTTTTGGTGCGGAGGGAGCCGGCCCTGCCGGAGGTGGCACGTCGCCGTGTCAGGGAGGAGGATGAGCACGTCCATCGCTATATGGCTGCTATGGACGTCAGGTTCTCCAATACCTGGCAGGTTCTTTGGGGAGATCACCCGAACTATGATCCAAGGATGGTTCCTTCACTTTGGTTGTCCACCACCTAGATTACTCTCTAGTATTCGATCTTTATTAGCTAGCTAGCTAGCTTGTGATGTATTCGATATATAATATTCGAGATGATTTATTCAAGATTATATATATTAGTCGAGATGATGTATTCGAGATTATGTCTATTATTCGAGATGACATATTCGAGATTATATTCAATGATGCTTATTATGTACTATGATTGATTCAATTTTTCCTTATTAATTGATTGCATCCATGCATTGTAATTTGAATATATTTCTTTTGGATTAGCTAAACAAAACCTATGGCGGAAAATACCGGCAGAGAGGGAGAAGAGGCCCTGTTCAACATCATACGGAATCCTTGCAGGCCAGATGATGATCAGAATGAAGAAGATTATGATGGCTCCGAATATCTAAACAACACCGGGGAGGGTGATATGATATTCGATCGCGACGACCGAATTGATGAAGTCATGAACTATGAACATGACGAAGAAAATGTTGATCTTGAAACAACAAAGACCGGCGAGGTATATATATTTATATAAGCAGGCATCTGGTGATCATCACATGTTTTAAATGACTTGAACATATATTAACGAATCGATCTTTCTTCCTTTAGCCATCCGGATCGAGCAAATCTTCAGGCAACAGGAAACGAGGCCCGCACAAAAAGTTGAAGGAGGGCGTAAAGTACAATATCGAGGCCATCAAACCTAATGGCGAACCATTAGCGCCTAATAAGATTGCAGACAAGTTCATTCGTCAGTGCGGAGTTCTTGTGAAGGACCAACTCCCGATCTCCCTTCAAGAATGGAGAGAGCCAGCAAAGCCACGTCTAGGAGTTACTTTTGTCGACGACAGACAAAAACTTCTGCTTTGGGAAACACTCATGGAACATTTCACCCTACCAGATCATTTCACAGATGCAGATGTGGAGAAAGTCAAGGACGCTGCTCTTAGGAAGATGGCGGTTGCATTCAAGAACCACAAGAATTGTGAATGGGCCAAGTACGTCAAGGAAGGAAGGAAGACTCCAGTATTCGAGCGAACACTAGAGAAGCAAAGTGCTCATTGGGACGATTTCATGAAATCCAAGGATTCGGAATTATCTAAGGAATGGTCGAGAATAAACAAGGCCAATGCCGCAAAAAAGGATAAGTTCCATAAGCTGGGGCCAGGTGGCTATGCGGTGGGAATGCCTAAGTGGGATAAGTCTGAGAAAGAGATGCTGGATGCTGGTGTCACTCCAGAAACATTGAGCTGGCCCCCCAGGTGCAGGACTTGGTTCTATGCGCATGGGGGGGAGTTGGACCCGAAGACAGGCAAAGTTTTGAAGAAGGCATGTCTGGACGAAGCCAAAGATAAGCTACTTGTTGCAATAGAAGAGGCTCGATCAGGGGTGTTCCAGCCAAACAGAGCGAATGACGAGCTTACGCGTGCCCTGGGAAATCCTGAACACCCGGGAAGAACACGAGGCATGGGTGCTATTCCATGGTATGAGTGTTTTCGGACTGGAACGCCGACTACAAAACCCGTGCGAGAAAGAAGATTGCAGAGGAGAAGAAGAGGAAGATGGAGGAGGAGCAGAGGAAGCTAGACTATGAACGCCTTCAAGGCCTAGAATCAGCGCACGCGGACTTGGCAGTCAAATTCTAGCAGCAGCAGGAGCAGATCGACTCACTTAGCCAGCAAAGGGGGTCTCAGCAGCTAGCGGATGATCCACCATTGGATAGCACCGTCCCATCCATGCCGAGAGGCAACGTGGGTTCCGCCCTAGGCGACGCATTGCTAGATAGCTACCCAGTGGATGACATCATGGAGAACACTAACTGCGAGCTACACTTCAAAATGAAGAACATATCCATGAAGGTGGCAGACGCCCTTGCTTTTACAAATCCCCCCGAGGCAACCTTCCATTGCAACCCGATTCCAGCGGGCTATGCTCGTGTCTTGGTTGATGAGGTGGTGGACCAATATTCGGGGCTAGAGCTTGACATTCCTGGAGGTGACGATGAGCACACACTGGGAGAGGCCAACCATCGTATCATCCTATGGAGAAAGGATCGCATCATCTTTCGAAGGCCACCGACACTGCGTCATCCGACTCCTCGTCGAAGTCCGCCACCGATTCAGCAGACTCCCGCTCCTCCAAGTCCACCAACACGTCAGGCCACTCCTCCTCCAAGTCCGGCACAGCTTTAGGCCACTCCTCCTCCAAGTCCGGCAAAGCGTCAGGCCACTCCTCCTCCAAGTCCGGCACAGCTTCAGGCCACTCCTCCTCCAAGTCCGCCACAGCTTCAGGCCACTCCTCCTCCTCCAACTCAGCCACGTCAGCCGTCTTCGCCGCCTTAGCAATCACAGAAGAGAGCCACCTCAGCTATGGTGCGTAGCGGTACAAGTCGAGGTAGTACTAGAGGTACAGGCGGAGGCAAGCAATTTCAATATGGTCCAAGCCTCGCGCCTCTTCCACAGAGGCCTTACGACAAGTCCGAGGAGGAAAACGTAGCCATATCGAAGGCCGAGGTGGAAGCCCATTTTGCACCGAAACCGCCACCGCCGCCAAGGGAGAAAGTGCCTGTGGAAAAGATTGACCACTTCATTCATATGGCTAGAGCACCAGCTCCCAAGCCTGTTGACACAGACTATGAGCACCACATCAAGAAGTTAAATCGAGCACGTCTACAGAAAGAGGCGAGCTCGAGCTCGAGCAAATCAGCTGGCAAAAGGAGCGGTAAAACCGTTCCCCAGCTGGGAGAACATGCGGCGCAATCAATCCCCCCGCTTGTTGTGCCAACAACACATGAGAGTAGGCGCGCCCAATATTATTGTGGGCAAACCGTTAATGTTCCCGGGGTGGGCGATGTGGTAATAACCGAGGAGCATATTGAGCAGGCTGAAACGATCGGGATCACTGTTGGACAACTCCTCGATATCGAGCCCATGTCTCCGACTAGAGAGGAGGAAATAAAATGTAAATATGTCCAGGGCCAACCTTTGGTCGAGCCAGACGAGGTCAATAAGCTCCCACCGAGAATGTATGAATTGCATCAATGGTACATGGACATTACCAAGATTTCCAATCGAGATTCCCTCATGGTGAATGTCAAGAAGGATCATTACTACCATGAGAAAGCTGTGACCGTTGAGTATTCAGAACTATTTCAGCTATACAATCAAGACACACTCGACAAATCTATCGTCAGTTGCTATTGTCTGTAAGTGATTTCTTTCTGTAATTTAAGTCTCAAGCTAGCTGTAGTGATCATTTTGATCAATCATTACCTGTAATTATCCTCACTATATTCTTTTCTGTGGTATTATGCAGGATGAAGATTTATGAAATGAAAAAAGGTGGACGCTATGGCATTGGGTTCGTTGACCCAAATACCATTAATGAATACACATGGAATTAGATCCATATTACGAAAAAAGTGTAGAGGAAAGCATGCTAGAGTTCTTCAAGCGCCTCAAATACAATGAAGATATACTACTTCCTTACAACTTCGAGTGAGTCACACTGTCTTGTACTACAAATTTTGTTTTTGCCTACTAGCTAGCTGCATGTTTTTGCTTACATATGCCCGCTTAATTAAGACATGCAAATGTGTGTGCATGCAGATTTCACTGGATCTTGTTAATCTTTAAAGTTGATGAAGGAACAGTTGAAGTACTAGACTCACTACTTAAGAAAGCAAGTGACTACACCATCGTGAAGGGGATAGTCAACAGGTAATTTCAATCCTTATTAACTATATCTCGGCCTATTTAATTAGTTCGTCATTTCCTGATAAGAACTATTTAATAACCCATTTATTCATTTTGTTTGTCGGTGGGCAGGGCTTGGGCAAAGTTCATTAGGGCCACTCCAGGCCCATGGAAACAAAATCTGAAATGGTATCGACCCCAGGTAAGTAATTAAGTAGTACTAGCTAGCTGCCATCTCTTTAATTATCATGCTTGATTAATTATTATCTAATCAAATTCCATTCTCGTAAAGGCCCTGAAGCAGGCGCCGGGGAATAATCTGTGTGCATACTACGTTTGCGAGAACATTCGCATGATGGCGTCCGAAAGGAGCAGATGTCAAAGACAGGAGTGGGTACGTTTGTCAGAACACTATTCACAATTTTTACACCATTATCGATATCTAGTCACACAACTAATACACATGCATATTGATCTCCTTCTTAACAGTTCAAAGAGGTGCGGGAGAAGCTCCTAACAGAGGACCACATAGAAGTAATTCAAGAGGAAATAGCGGGATTTTTGCTCGACCAGGTCATAGATCCCAAAGGAGAATACTATTACCCGCTACCGCCCCCATGAACCACTTCCAATTGTTATCGTGCTCCGAAGGCACCAATTAGGCTAATGCCACTGGCTCCGAAGGCACCAATTAGGAGAAATTGTATATATACATATATATATATATTATGATCGGTTCTACTAGAAATTCTATTTATATATATGCATAACGTGTACCGTATGTAGTATCGTAAAATACCAGCAAACGAAAAAGAATTAAATGGAAAACACAAAATTAAATGAAAAAGAAATCATAAACCCCAACCCCCCCAACCTTTTAATACCGGTTGGTGACACCAACCGGTACTAAAGGGCTCCCTGCCCCCGAAGCTGGCTCATACCACGTGGTTGCCCTTTAGCACCGGTTCGTGCTAAACCGGTACTAAAGGGGGGGCTTTAGTGCCTACACTTTAGCGCCGGTTACCGAACCGGCACTAAAGGGCCTTACGAACCGGTGCTATTGCCCGATTATGCACTAGTGTATGATCTCTAGTTGTCATTGCAAACATGTTTATTCATAATAGGCTGCATCAGGAACGATGAACTAATCATATTTACAAAAACAAAAGAGGTCGAGTTCATACCAGCTTTTCTCATCTCAGCCAGTCCATCATATAACATCATAATTGCCTTCCACTTGCACGACCGAACGGTGTGAATAATAATAATAGTGCACGTGCATTGGACTAAGCTGGAATCTGCAAGCATTCAATAAACAGGAGAAGACAAGACAATATGGGCTCTTTTGTCAGATCAACAATAATGCATATAAGAGCCACTTCAACAATTTAATTATGGTCTTCTCCTATCGACCCCCAAAGAAAAGAAAAGAAATAAAACTATTTACACAGGAAAGCTCCCAACAAGCAAAAGAAGAACAGGAAATCTTTTTGGGTTTTATTTTTAATTACTACTACAAGCATGGAAGGTAAATTAATTAAAAGATACAACTAATTTTTTTTCTTAAGGTTTATTAAACACACAAGAAGAAAGCATAAAAATGAAAATAAACTAGCATGGATGATACAATGAAAGAGTATGAGCACCGAGATCTAGCAATGAGTGTGTGAGCATAAATGTAATGTCGGTGGGAAATACGTACTCCCCCAAGCTTAGGCTTTTGGCCTAAGTTGGTCTATGGCCACGGCTGGCCTAGCGGATATCCATAATAGTAGTTGTTGGGGTCGTAATGATATGAAGAAGGGGAAGGCTCCGATTGCCACTGACTGACAATCATCTCCGGATCCCACTAGTAATTAGACTATCGTGCAGGATCAACTTGTGGTTCCGGTCTGGCTCTTCGGCTGGTGCAGGGTTCCGATAGGCGTGAATAGCCTTCAACGGAACAAGGTACATGCCTACAGATAAATCAAACAAAGAAGGAGCAGGCAGGGTAATAGTCTCAGCACTTTTTATTAAAGAACAATTGATATTTAAGCGCTCCTTCCCTATTCTTAACAATAAAATCATGTGCCACCATACTTTTATAATCTAAATAAACACGAGGCAGCACTTTTTCTTCCTTCTCATAATGCCTAATAGGTATGTTAAAATGTGCAGCTAGGCGTGAAGCATAGATGCCTCCAAAGATGGGGCCCTTGGTACGGTTTAGACTTAACCGTTTGGCAATAATGCCACCCATACTAACAGAGTTATCACCGTATAAACCATGGAGCAAAATAATAATATCAGGGATACTAAGGTTTCCACAGTTTCCACGACCAATTAAACAACGACTAGCAAATAATGCAAAATAACGTAAAACAGGAAAATGTATGCTAGTGATTCGTGCATCGGAAACCTTCCTAGTTTCCCCTATAGTGATAGTATCAACAAATCCCTCCACATCATCACGATGTGGCTCTTCCGTCTTGCCCTCAAAAGGGACTAAACAAGTCCGACAAAAATCATAAAGTGACATCTCCTTATGCCCATCATAAAAATAAAACTCCAACGTAGGTGGTGAGCTCCTAGAATGGAAATGAAAGTTTTGCACAAAGATATTTGTGAGTAAGAGATACTGATCTCATTGGTCGTGGAGGAAAGCGGTAAGGCCTGCATTCTTAGCCAATTCATGAAAATCTTCATAAATCCCGGCTACTCTCAAGAAATCCTCGGAAGGCCATTCACACGCCCGAACCTCCGCGGTGTGAGGCAAATTATACTTAGGCTTCGGTGCCTTTTCCTTCGAGCTTTGGCTCGATGAGCCCCTCAAAAGTCTCCTCATCATTTTCTGAAAAATTCTGAAATTTTTAGTAACTTCAAAATAAAAGTAAACCAAACTCAATAATATTGGTAGGAACTACTCCTACAAGTGCCTAGAGCCTATATCATGCATCAAAACTACTTTTGACCATATAAATTTGACATGCAAGCTCAAGAACAGGGTCACCTAAGCAACAAAAATTTGCAATGAATAAAGCACTAGAACAAAAACTAATTGGACCAATGGAGGAGTCACATACCAAGGAACAATCTCCCCAAGCAGTTTTGTGAGAGGTGCTTCGAGCAAGGAGATCGAAAATGGCAGCAAAATGAGCTAGAACTCGGGTTTGAGCTGGATATTCATGTTTGTGGGAGGAAGGAGTGTGTGCGTGAAAGGATAAGTGGAGGAGGGCCACCGTGGGCCCACGAGGCAGGGGGGCGCGCCTAGGGGGTAAGGCGCACCCTCCACCCTCGTGGGCAAGTGGTTGACCTCCCTGTCGTGTTCTCAGTGCCAAATATTCTCAAATATTCTAGAGAAAATCATATTCAAACTTCAGGGCATTTGGAGAACTTTTATTTTCGAGGTATTTTTATATTGCACGGATAATCAGATAACAGATGGAAAATATTTATTTTTATTTTATTTAATATAATTAACAGAAAGTAAAAGTGGGGTACAGAAGGTTGTGCCTTCTAGTTTCATCCATCTCATGATCATCAAAAGGAATCCACTAACAAGGTTGATCAAGTCTTGTTAACGAACCCATTCCGAATAACATGGAACCGGAGAAATTTCGAATAACACTATGTTACCTCAACGGGGATATGCACATCCCCAATAATAAGAATATCATATTTCTTCTTGACAGTAGGAAGAGGAAATTCAAAACCTCCGAATATAATCGATGGAATTTTTCCAATAGAGTTGATGCTATGAACTTGAGGTTGTTTCCTCGGAAAGTGTATCGTATGCTCATTGCCATTAACATGAAAAGTGACATTGCCTTTAGTGCAATCAATAACAGCCCCTGCAGTATTCAAAAAGGGTCTTCCAAGAATAATAGACATACTATCGTCCTCGGGAATATCAAGAATAACAAAGTCCGTTAAAATAGTAACATTTGCAACTACAACAGGCACATCCTCACAAATGCCAACAGTTATAGCAGTTGATTTATCAGCCATTTGGAAAGATATTTCAGTAGGTGTCAACTTATTCAAATGAAGTCTGCGATATAAAGAGAGATGCATAACACTAACACCGGCTCCAAGATCACATAAATCAGTTTTAACATAGTTTCTTTTAATGGAGCATGGTATAGTGGGTACTCCTGGATCTCCAAGTTTCTTTGGTATTCCACCTTTAAAAGTATAATTAGCAAGCATGGTGGAAATTTCAGCTTCCGGTATCTTTCTTTTATTTGTAATAATATCTTTCATATACTTAGCATAAGGATTGGTTTTGAGCATATCAGTTAATCGCATACGCAAAAAGATAGGTCTAATCATTTCAGCAAAGCGCTCAAAATCCTCATCATCCTTTTTCTTGGATGGTTTGGGAGGAAAAGGCATGGGTTTCTGAACCCAAGGCTCTCTTTCTTTACCATGTTTCCCAGCAACAAAGTCTTTTTTATCATAATGTTGATTCTTTGATTGTGGGTTATCAAGATCAACAACAGGTTCAATTTCTATATCATTATCATTACTAGGTTGAGCATCATCATGAACATTATTATTAACATTATCACTAGTTTCAGGTTCATTACCAGATTGTGTTTCAGCATCAGAAATAGAAATATCATTTGGATTCTCAGGTGTTTCGACAATAGGATCACTAAAAGTATGCAAAGTCCTATCATTTTTCTTTTTCTTCTTTTTAGAAGAACTAGGTGCATCTATATTATTTCTTTGAGAATCTTGCTCAATTCTTTTAGGATGGCCTTCAGGATACAAAGGTTCCTGAGTCATTCTACCACCTCTAGTCATAACTCTAACAGCATTATCATTATTCTTACTATCCAATTCATTAAGCAAATCATTTTGAGCTTTAAGTACTTGTTCTACTTGAGTGGTAACCATAGAAGCATGTTTACTAATACGTTTAGGTTCACCTTTGACATTAGCCATATAATCACCCAAGTGTTCAAGCATATTTGAATTGTATTTCAATTGTCTACCAAAATAAGCAATAAAATCTTCGTGCTTAGCCATAAATTTATCAAACTCATCTAAGCATGGGCTAGCAAACTTAGTAAATGGGATTTCAGCTTTATCATATCTATAGAGAGAATTTACCTTTACTACCTGTGTCGGGTTATCAAGACCATGAGTTTCTTCAATAGGTAATGGATTGAGATCATATGTTTCTTCAAGAGGCGGTAAATTAAGACCATGTACTTCTTTAATAGGAGGTAAATTCTTAACATCTTCAGCTTCAATACCTTTTTATTTCATAGATTTCTTTGCCTCTTGCATATCTTCAGGACCGAGAAATAGAATACCCCTCTTCTTCGGAGTTGGTTTAGGAATAGGCTCAGGAATTGGCTCCGGAGGTGTCCAATTATTTTCATTTGTTAACATATTATTCAATAGAATTTCAGCTTCATCAGGTGTTCTTTCCCTGAAAATAGAACCATCAAAACTATCCAGGTAATCTCTGGAGGCATCGGTTAGCCCATTATAAAAGATATCAAGTATTTCATTTTTCTTAAGAGGATGATCAGGAAAAGCATTAAGTAATTGGAGAAGCCTCCCCCAAGCTTGTGGGAGACTCTCTTCTTCAATTTGCACAAAATTATATATATCCCTTAAAGCAGCTTGTTTCTTATGAGCAGGGAAATATTTAGCAGAGAAGTAATAAATCATATCCTGGGCACTACGCACACAACCAGGATCAAGAGAATTAAACCATATCTTAGAATCACCCTTTAATGAGAACGGAAATATTTTAAGGATATAAAAGTAACGAGTTCTCTCATCTTTAGTGAACAGAGTGGCTATATCATTCAATTTAGTAAGATGTGCTACAACAGTTTCACAATCATAACCATAAAAAGGATCATATTCAACCAAAGTAATTATATCAGGATCAACAGAGAATTCATAATCCTTATCAGTAACAAAGATAGGTGAAGTAGCAAAAGCAGGTTCAGGTTTCATTCTAGCATTTAGAGATTGCTTACTCCATTTAGCTAATAATCTTTTGAGTTCATTATTATCTTTGCAAGCTAAAATAGCTAAAGAAGCTTCTTGATCAAAAACATAACACTTAGGAATAACAGGCAAGTCTTCATCATCAATTTCATCAGTATCATTAGATTCAATATTTTCAATTTCTCTAGCTCTAGCAAGTTGTTCATCAAGAAAATCACTAAGTGGCACAGTAGTATTAGGCATAGAGGTAGTTTCATCATAAGTATCATGCATAGCAGAAGTGGCATCATCAATAACATGCGACATATCAGAACGAATAGCAGAGGCAGGTGTAGGTGTCGCAAGCTTACTCAAAACAGAAGGTGAATCAAGTGCAAGGCTAGATGGTAGTTCCTTACCTCCCCTCGTAGTTGAGGGATAGATCTTGGTTTCTGGATCTCTCAAGTTCTTCATAATGATAAGCAGATATATATCCCAAGTGACTCAAATAATAGAGCTATGCTTCTCGGCAACGGCGCCAGAAAATAGTCTTGATAACCCACAAGTCTAGGGGATCGCAACAGTTTTCGAGGGTAAATTATTCAACCCAAATTTATTGATTCAACACAAGGGGAGCCAAAGAATACTCTCAAGTATTAGCAACTGAGTTGTCAATTCAACCACACCTGGAAACTTAATATCTGCAGCAAAGTGTTTAGTAGCAAGGTAATATGATAGTAGTGGTAACGGTAGCAAAAGGTAACAGTAGTAAAGCAATGTTTTTGGTATTTTGTAGTGATGATAGCAATAGCAATGGAAAAGTAAATAAGCGAAGAACAATATATGGAAAGCTCGTAGGCAACGGATCGGTGATGGAGAATTATGTCGGATGCGGTTCATCATGTAACAGTCATAACCTAGGGTGACACAGAACTAGCTCCAGTTCATCGATATAATGTAGGCATGTATTCCGAATATAGTCATACGTGCTTATGGAAAAGAACTTGCATGACATCTTTTGTCCTACCCTCCCGTGGCATCGGGGTCCTTACGGAAACTAAGGGATATTAAGGCCTCCTTTTAATAGGGAACCGGAACAAAGCATTAACACATAGTGAATACATGAACTCATCAAACTACGGTCATCACTGGTAAGTATCCCGATTACTGTCACCTCAGGGTTAATGGATCATAACACATAATAGGTGACTATAGACTTGCAAGATAGGATCAAGAAATCTCATATATTGATGAAAACATAATAAATTCAGATCTGAAATCATGGCACTTGGGCCCTAGTGACAAGCATTAAGCATAGAAAAGTCATAGCAACATCAATCTCAGAACATAGTGGACACTAGGGATCAAACCCTAACAAAACTAACTCGATTACATGATAGATCCCATCCAACCCATCACCGTCCAGCAAGCCTACGATGGAATTACTCACGCACGGCGGTGAGCATCATGAAATTGGTGATGGTGGATGGTTGATGATGACGATGGCGACGGATTCCCCTCTCTGGAGCCCCGAACAACTCCATGTCAGCCCTCCCGAGAGGTTTTAGGGCTTGGCGGCGGCTCTGTATTGTAAAACGCGATGATTTCTTCTCCTTGATTTTTTTCTCCCTGAAACACAATATATAGAGTTGGAGTTGGAGTCGGAGAGGCAACAGGGGGCCCACGAGGTAGGAGGGCGTGCCCCCCACCCTCGTGGAGAGGTGGTGGGCCCCCTGGCCTTCATCTTTGGCAGGTATTTTTCTTATTTTCTGAAAAGTGTCTCCGTGAAGTTTCAAGACATTCCGAGAACGTTTGTTCCTGCACATAAATAACACCATGGTAATTCTGCTGAAAACAGCGTCAGTTCGGGTTAGTTCCATTCAAATCATGCAAGTTAGAGTCCAAAACAAGGGCAAAAGTATTTGGAAAAGTAGATACGATGGAGACGTATCAACTCCCCCAAGCTTAAAATGGGGGCTCGTGAGCATCGCGACTCAGGAGCCCTTACTGGCTCTCCAGCCCTCACCCCTTGGCCTTGACCATGGCATCGTGACCTGGCATACCAATGGCGGCTGAGCTCGCTCGAGGCCCAGGACCTGAGGATGCAGAGCACTAAGAAGAGCTCAGGAGAAGGAAAACTCGTACGGACCGGCCTAGCTATGTCGCATAAGTTGGCGCGCAGCCCTAGCGCAACATCAGGAATCACCGCGAAGTCAGCAAGATAAGTCTCACCCTCGGATCGGCTAAATATTTGGGCCTAGTAGTCGCTCACACCATGTCGCAACCCCGTTGCATCCAAGTCATCTTCCTTTCTTTCCTTACCATGGCCGCTTGGGCGCTAAGGGGGACCTCCTGAGCATCGCGCCTCATGCGTCTTACTGGACCTCGGGCCAGGCACCTCCTGGCCTTGACCATGGCATCGCAACCTAGCATACCAGCGACGGCTATAGCCATCTTGGGACCGGGACCCGTCAGCGTAGAGCAACAAGCTATCGCGAGGAAAGAAAGGGGGACCGAGTCTTAACGGGACACGCGTTCATCACATCTTCATAACAAGGAAGATAAGTACAAAGGCATTGTAGATCCTTACATGCCCCCATGGGGTGATTCATGATTCTTCACACGAAACAAAAGCTGATGCTAAGGGGGATCCTATCTACATCCTTCCGTGGCAGACGCCATCATCAACAATGGGCCACGGGGGACCGACGCCAACCCCATCCAGATCAGCAGCGGCCAGACACGGCAGCACCGCTCTGAGCGCGGCGACAGCTCGGGGGCACGTAGCTGTCGTCGCTCATCTCCGGAGTCTCATAGAGCTCAGGAGAGCTGCTAGACTCACAAGGGCTGCTGCTGCTGGAGTGGTCGCGAGTGGAGCGCGCATCAGCCTCGCGCTCCTCTCCGGAGCAGCACCCCAGGCGACGGCCCTCGGCGTCGAAGACCTTGAAGAAGAGCGTGGAGGTGCCGTGATACTCGAAGTGGATCGCGAGGGCGCCCCGCGCAAGGCAAACCCGCGTGATCTCGCCCCAGCCTCGGGTCATGATCTTGCCGGTGGGGACCGCTTCGATCTCCGCTCCGGTCGCCGGAGCGCTGCAGTCGGTGTGCTGCAGCCAGAGCTCGAGAGGCCCCCTCGGCGGCATTACGTCGGAGAAGAACCGCGGGAAGCGGATCCAGGAGATTGGGGGCATCGGCTCCCACATCACCAACTCGCGCGAGGAGTCCGCAGCATGGACGGCACGCGTCGTCGTGCCGCGGTGACCTCGGACGCGGCGTGGGCGGCGCTGCTCGTCACTTCATCCTCCCGAGCCCTCGGCTTGGGCATTAAGGGGTAGCGGATACCCTGGAGGAGGCCGCTGGCACCAAGGCCTTGTCACCACCTGCATCGCCGCTTCATCACGGCGATGGATCAACCTCTTCTTCGGCGGGAGTGGCTCCGGGACATCCTGGGAGGCTTTCCCCTTCTCTTCGGCGGAGAACCTTCTGATAGGCGCCATTGGAGCAAGCAGTAGAGCAAGGAGGAAGACGCAAGAAAGCGAGGAAGAGATGGGCGACGGGGGCTCCGCCCCCTCTCCATTTATAGCGAAAGAAGGCCAGCCGACACCTCCCATGATCAGAGGTAATGATGGTTTCCCTTGCATGTCGCAGGGACTTGTCAAGTCGTAAGGTTGCTGAGGCAGCATGGGGAAGCGGAGACGCCCACGTCCAATCAACCGCCACGCGTCAACCGAGGCTGCAGGCTTTTGGGGCCCACGGTGCTCCGAACTTGACCCTTGGCTTCGCCGCGAAGCCAAGCCCGAGCGCACCTTGGGCCCGAGGGCTACTGTCGGCGTTCTAGGAACGGGGGTCCCCAGACTTGCCTGCCTGCGGCCCACGGCGTGGCTGAGCCAGCAGGCCCTACGGCCCATCTTCGTCAACAAGGCACCCAAGACCCTCGCGAGGGTCCAAGCCTCACAAGGTGGACGATGCAAGACCTCCTCTTGAGTGGTCTAGGTAGGCAGGCTCATGAGGAGCGAAGATATCAAGGTGAGGCGAACCTCACGAGGCTCTCTTGACGTGAGCCATGACGATCGACACCAGGCAGGTGCCAGGCGGGCGCAAGCGCGCGTAGCATCCTTGTTTCCTCTTTGGTGCAAAGGAGGCAAGCGCAGCCGCGTGGTACCGAGACCTCAGGCAAAGGTTTCCATTTCGGTGCAACAAGACCAAGACCAGAAGGACGGCAAGACGGAGGTCATCGTGGAGCCCAAGACGACGTCACCACCAGAGTTTTGCGCAGGCGAAGACCGCTTTTGTCAAGATAGCTTGTACTAGCTATCCCCCTTCAAATTTTCCCACCATTGTTGGCTCCCTTCCCGCTCACTATTTGGGAAGAGGACCAGGGCCTCTATAAATAGGACTAGCCACCACCATAGGCAAGGGACGAGGAGGGAAGATCGAACCCTCACGCCACAAGTTCATATGCAGAAGAACACCTCAACCTCAGGAGGCTGTTCTTCCCCTATAATTTTTCATCATCAGCCCAAGAGGCAATCCACCACCACCACCACACTGGAGTAGGGTATTACACCACAATGGTGGCCCGAACCAGTATAAATCTCGTGTATTTCTGTGTTGTGAGTTCGTCGAGTTCGTCCGCAAGATCTTAGCGAGCTAGAGCATAGATCGGTAGGAGGGAAAGACTTCACGCACACCCCAGTGTTCAAACCTTAAGGGTTAGCCGGAGCCCCACATCCGACAGCCGCAAGCCTCTGTTCTTCCGTGATCCCATCTAGAGGCCTTCACAGGTACTCTGTCAGAGGGGGAAACCATTGGGGAGGCAATCTTCATCGACCTTCCTTCCTCCATGATGATGTGTGGGTAGTTTCTACAGGACCTATGGGTCCATATCAGTAGCTAGATGTCTCTCTCTCTCTCTATCTCTCTCTTTCTCTGATCTTCAATACAATGATCTCTTCAGAGATCTATTCGATGTAATTCTCACGGTGTGTTTGTTGGGATCCGATGAATTGTGGGTATATGATCAGATTATTCATTGAAAGTATTTGAGTCTTTTTGAGATTTATATATGTTTGATTTTATAGCATATAGTAATTCTCTCCTTCTATCTGTCTTCTTTGGCCAAGTAGATTGATTTATCTTCAATGGGAGAGGTGCTTGGTAGTAGGTTCAATCTTGCGGTGTCCTTACTCTGTGACAGGAGGAGTCGCAAGTCACATATTGTATTGTTGCTACTAAGGGTAAAACGACGGGGTTCAAACATATTATTTGGTCTTACTTTTTCTACGTTATGTCATCATGCTCCAAGCATTACTATGTTCGTTATGAATGTAATACCATAAGATGCATGCTGGATAGCGGTTGGCGGGTGGATAATAATAGATGGATTTCGGTCTACTTGTCTTGAACCTAATGGCTTAGGAGGGTCCTTTCCCATCCCAAAGGACAAGCAATGGACATGTAGAGCACCCCCTTATCCAAGTGAAAGAGCATGGTGCCTCCATTTTTGGTTTTGGTAACTGTTCGCAATCCTTGTGGACTAATGGTTGCCTTGAGTTATATTTGAAGGGGTTGTCCATAGGCAATGCTTGAAGACCATATGTTGGCTTCAAGGTTGAAAGAGGGAGATTATGTGATGACCAAGGAGTTATTCATGGAGTTATCCAAAGATTGGTCTTCTGAGAGTTTGAGCCTATTGCAAGCATGTCTTGAAGAAGAAGATTGTGTGAACATTCATGTTTACCTTCAATACATCATTTAAATAAAGAGATAAGTTATGATACAAGGTTGACCAATACTAAGTTCTAATAGTAGATTCAAGTTGATCAACACACAAAGCAAAGAGTATGTACCAAGTGGGATCATGTGATCTCACGGTATGGTAAGCATTGACCATTACGCTTTGTGAACTAACCCATGATCTATGTGTTTGGTGTTCTTATGTAAGGTTAGGTACCTTTCCATGGTCTTGCATCAAAAGCAAGATTTCATATAGCCCAAGAGGGGATGGCATCAAGTGGTGATAGTCATCAAGGTTGTGGTGTGCAAGTTCAAGAGGAGCATCATGAAGAGATCACATGCTTGAAACTTGCCGTCCATTCTTGTGATAATGGACATGTGAAGATGTGCCTAACAGGGGCTCACCCATAGTGGAGTATGGGGGAGAAATTCACTAGTCTTCATCGAGTCAGCCCAATCAAGAAGGGTGGTCCAACTTGAGGAGGTCAAGATCGTCATCATCTAGCTCAAGTGAATTAAGCACAAGGCAAATGTTTGACCTTGATAGTTTTCTATTTTACCAGTCTCATGGTGTTAGTTGGGAGACCAAGTTATAGGATTGATTGTTGTACTATCAAGGGGGGCTCTCGAGTGAGTAGCTTGATCGTATCGTTCACAGAGAGCTCAAACCATTACATCCTTGGTATCTGATACGTCTCCAATGTATCTATAATTTTTGATTGTTCCATGCTATTATATTCTTTGTTTTGGAAGTTTTATATGCATTCATATGCTATTTTATATGATTTTTGGGACTAACCTATTAACCTAGAGCCCAGTGCCAGTTTCTGTTTTTCCTTGATTTAGAGTTTCGCAGAAAAGGAATACCAAACGGGATAAAACTCTCGCGATGATTTTTCTTGGACCCGAAGACACCTAGGAGACTTGGAGTGCAAGTCAGAAGAGCCACGAGGCGGCCACAAGGGTGGAGGGCGCGCCCCCCAACCTTGTGGGCCCCTTGGTGACCTCCTGACCTAGATCTTCCTCCTATATATTGTCGGAGTAATGGGCCACGGGTAGGCTAACCCGAGGCCCAGAACCTTTCAAGACATCGGGGCTGACTGCGCCCCTCAAGACGCCAAGATGAAGAGTTGCCTTCTAGGGGCCGGCTGAAGGAACAGCTGACTGGCCGCATGCGGCCGAGTCATAGGGATGATGCCAAGACGGGCCGACTCCCGCCCGACAGCTTCCAGAGAAGACGACCACAGGGAGTCGGCCCACGACACCAACAAAGCCCATGCCCTCATCAGGGGATGGGGCGGGGAGTGGCAACAGTAAAGCCCATTCCCTCCCCTTGCCAGGGGATGGCGAGGCCACAGTGCGTCGTACCAATGGAGATCTCCGTCCGGCGCGGCACTGTTGCTGGGCCATCCCTGACATCAGCAACAGTGGGCGGAGTCCTGCACCCACGACGGCCTGTCAGTACGGTCCACAGATGCTGGGCCCTACCGGTCAGCGAGAGTCCAGAAGACGGCGAGAGCGCCACGAGTCGGACCCGAAGGGAGCCGGCCCCCGAGAGTCGGCCTGCCCCTCCCACAGGTCCCACGCGCCATTAACCAGACGAGACGGGGAGTGGCTACAGTAATCGTCCGCCAGGTGGCGGGGCTGTAGCCACGACCCCATGACCAAGCCTGCGTCATTAGGAGCACATCTACAGTAATCAGCAGCCGGCAAGACCCGCAAGCGGCGGGTATGGCCTGTCGGCTCTGTACTAGACCAGTCGGCGGGGGCCACCAGTTGGCGGGCCCCAGCAGTCGGCAGAGAGGCCGGCAGGCGAAGAGACTGACGGCTGGGCCCTGCGCCCAGTCGGTTTACCATTGTACCCCTGGGGGGTAGGCCTATATAAACCCTCCCAGGGCAGCCATGCAAAGGGTTCGACCCCATTAGAACTAGACCAGAGCCTAGAGGGGGGAGAGAGCTAGCCTTCCCTTCTCCTACCTCTAGCATATAGCTCGAGGAGCACCCTTGTACTCACTTTGCCTTAGTGATCATGCGGAGACCCCGCAAAGCAGGACTAGGGGTGTTATCTCCTAGGAGAGCCCTGAACCTGGGTAAAGTACGCGGCGTTCATGTCTACGCCTCATCCCGCTTCCGGGCACCGGCGACGTTCTACTCGCTCCCACCATGATAAGCCATCCATTGGCATATGTCGCATCCGTGGGGCGAGGTGCACCGTCATCTGGAGACCTGTTCTGGACGGGAACCCTTTTCCTCCCTGGCGAGCGCAGCTAGCCCGGCACACCATACGGAGTCTGCGCCGACGCGCTGCATGGCGCTGAAATCGCCTACGCGGCCAGTTGCCTCGCCGATCTTGTCGGTGAGGTCAGCCTCTCCGACGAGCCCGCATCCGACGCTAGCACAGGCGGTCCCGAGAGCCTCCTCGCGGGCCTCCTCGATCAACTCCACGTCGCCAGCAAGCCAGCTGGGGACTTGGAGTCCGTAGGCTCCACCGACCCGATGTTGATCGACTCTGACACCGCGTCGCTTGACGCGTTCCCCAGCAACGTGGTGGTCTACGACGAGCCGTTCTCCAACTAAAGAAGATGTTGACTACTCCACCTGTCCTGGCGGCTCCGACTTCTAAGGAACCCTTGTCCTCTACATCACCGCCACCCGCTGAGTAGTCAGTACAGTCATTGTGGTAGAGCGCAAGGAGGAAGGCAAGGCACTACCAGTCCAAAGACCAGTATATTATTTAAGTGAAGTACTGTCGACCTCTAAGAAAAACTACCCCCACTACCAGAAGATGTGCTACGGCGTGCACTTTGCTGCTAAGAAATTGAAGCCTTACTTTCAAGAGCATCCAATCACTGTGGTCTGCACAGCTCCATTGGCCGAGATCATCGGGTGCCGGGATGCTTCGGGCTGAGTAGCCAAATGGGCCATAGATTTGGCCCCCTACACCATCTACTACCAGCCTCGCACCACCATCAAGTCGCAAGCGCTGGCCGACTTCCTCGTCGACTGGGCCGAGACCCAGTATCTGCCGCCAGTGCCCCACTCCACCCATTGGCGAATGCATTTTGACGGCTCCAAGATGCACACTGGCTTGGGAGCTGGCATCGTCCTCACCTCTCCCAAAGGCGACAAGCTCAGATATGTGCTACAAATTCATTTTGCCGCCTCCAACAACGTCACCGAATACGAGGCACTCGTTCACGGGCTCCGGCTTGCCAAAGAGCTCGGCATTCGCCAGATCCTGTGCTATGGTGACTTCGACTTGGTGGTTCAGCAATCGTCAAGTGATTGGGACGCCAAAGATGCAAACATGGCGAGCTACCGCTTCCACGTACATCAACTCAGTCGATATTTCGAGGGGTGCGAGTTTCTCCACGTGCCGAGAAACGACAACGACCAAGCAGACGCCCTGGCCCGAATCGGCTCTACCCGTCAAGCAATACCATCCGGCGTCGCCCTTCAGTGCCTCCTCAAGCCGTCTGTCAAGCCATCACTAGAGACAGACTCTATCTTCATGCCGGCTCCTCCTGAAGCAGTCGGATCCGACTCAAGAGCCCTCGCAGACGGCACGAGTACTCCGGCAGACGGCTCGGGGGTCATGACAGTGGAACCCGGCCCAGGGACTTCAGAACCCGGCCCGGGGACTGCGGCGGTCAGCCAGGAAACTTTAGAGCCCAGCCTGGGGACTGCGCCAGTTGGCCCGGGGACTTCATCAACACAACAAGCGGCTGCCGACTCCAACCCGCCGCCTCCCGGCCCAGCCACCCTCGTCCAAGTCACAGTCCTGGCAGTTGCAGAAGTTGCAGCACCATAATGGGCCCAGCCCATCCTCAAATTCCTGGTGAACAAAGAGTTGCCAACTGATGAGATCTTAGCTCGGCAAGTGCAGCGCCGGGCGGTAGCTTACACCATAGTCAATAGAGAGCTTGTAAGGCGTAGTGTCACTGGTGTCTACCAGCGCTGCGTGGAGCCGGAGCAAGGCCAAGCAATTCTGAAGGACATCCATCAAGGCGAGTGTGGCCACCACGCGGCTTCAAGAGCACTCGTCGCCAAGGCCTTCCGCCATGGTTTCTTCTGGCCGACTGCTCTTGAATACGCCAAGGCTTTGGTTCAAAAATGCAAAGGGTGCCAGAAGTTTTGCTCCAAGCCACATCAGCTGGCTTCTGCACTCAAGACTATCCCCATTGCATGGCCCTTTGCTGTTTGGGGCCTGGACATGGTGGGACCATTCAAGACGGCACGGGGCGATTTGACTCACTTACTTTTCGAAGTGGACAAGTTCATCAAGTGGATAGAAGCAAAACCAATCAAGAAGTTGAATGGTCCGACTGCTGTGACTTTCATCTCCGACATCACAGTTCGGTATGGCATACCGCATAGCATCATCACCGACAACGACACAAACTTCGCTAAAGGCGCCTTGGCCCGTTTCTGCGCGATGCAGGGCATCCGACTGGACTTAGCGTCCGTTTCCCATCCGCAGTCAAACGGCCAGGTAGAGCAAGCAAACGGCCTCATCCTGTCCGGCATCAAGCCTTGACTGGTCAAGCCTCTGGAGCATTCGGCCGGTTGTAGGCTTGACGAGTTGCCAGCCGTCCTCTGGAGCCAGCGCACAACTCCAAACAAGTCAACCTTCTTCATGCCCTTCTTCCTCGTCTACAGTGCCGAGGCCGTCATCCCAACAGACATAGAATTCGACTCCCCTCGAGTCACCATGTACACCAAAGAGGAAGCAGAAGAAGCACGTTAAGACGGCGTCGATCTGCTGGAAGAGGGCCGGTTGTTGGCACTCAGCAAGTCTGGCATCTACCAGCAGAGCCTGCACCGATACTACAACCGGAAGGTCAAGCCGAGATCTTTCCAAGAAGGAGACCTTGTGCTCCAGCTGATCCTGTGAACAGCCGGCCAGCACAAGCTCTCGGCACCTTGGGAAGGCCCTTTGATCATCAGAAAAGTGTTGGGAAACGACTCCTACTACCTAATCGACGCTCAGAAGCCCCGAGCACGCAAGAGGGACGACTCCGGCAAAGAGGCGGAGCGGCCATGGAATGCAAATCTCCTCCGAAGATTTTATAGTTAATGTAGTATGTACCACACTATCTTTTGTATTAAAGTATGAAGACTTCGGGCCCCCGAGAAGAGCTCGGGGACTGCCCTCTTTTATCTATATGATAAGAATTATGCCCATGAGTATGTTATTCTTTGTTATGCCGCCTGGCACCGGGTTCGACTAGTCGTCCCGGGGACTTGCCGTCTTGCACTATGAAATGCTTCCTGTAGCCGGACAAGTAGTGTGTGGCACCTAAGCCGTCTCCTGTTAGTAGCCGCAGCTCGCAGAGTGACTGTCTGGTAAGAAGGAGTAAGGTAGAATGGGCACCCACACGAAAAATAGCTAAGGACTCAAAGCATTTACATAGTTTAAGCCGGCTTCCAGCCTTTCACAACCGATTCTTGAGCAACCGGCTCGCCGTCTTCTAATCAACTTGCTAAAAACTCTAAACGGCTAAGTACTTGCCTTCCCAAAGAAGCTAAGTACTTGATCCAGCAATAGTCCGCAGAGCGGCTGTCCGGCTGGCAAGACAGCAACCAAGGGAAGGCGGCAAAGGAAAAAGCCAAAGAGCAATGGGCAAGAAGAGATAGAACACGGAGAAATATTTACATAGAAAAGGCCCTTGGCCGAATCTTCAAAACAGAAGTTCAAGATACACCCCGCGGGTGGAATTGTGCAAATTAACAAAGTTCATCGAGACTATTAAGCAGATAAAAGCAAAGACAAGGTGGCAGCCTAGGAAACCACAGACGGATTCAGAGGATCGGAGGAGCCGGCGGTGCCAGTCACCGGAGTGGCCGGCTGGTTGGTCTCTGCTTGGTCGCCTCTCGTAGCAGCTGGCTCAGTTGGGCGTGGCTCGTTGCTAGAGGCACGATCGAGCTGGGGCTGGCCATCCACCCCGACTTCTGGCGCCTCCTCTTCGCCTCCTTCCTCCGGCTCGCCTTCTTCCTCGCCACTGGAGTCAATCACCTCTGTCGAGTCCTCGCCGTCGTCCGGGTTTAGCCCGAACCACTCCGGCGGCGCCTCCTCACCATTCTCAGCCCGCTCTGGGATGAAGACGCTGGTGTCGGTGTACTCGGCGATCGACGCTGCGTGCTTGATGAGATCATCTTCCACGACCGCCAACTCCGCCTGAGCTTCTAGCCGGAACGTGGCTAGCTGGGCTAGACTCAGCCCATGATACGACACCTTGATGAACTCTAAGGCCCGTCGCACTCCTGCCGGGGCCGAAGAGCCCTTCCATGCCTCAAGGCAGCTAGCCGCTACCTCCAGCCAGTCGGCAGTCCGACTGGGGGTGCGCGGTGCCTGCATATCCGGCCACAGGACGGCAATCGCCTGGGTGCCGACACGTTGAAGCCGGCACAGCATCCGGTGAGCCGGCCGAAGGCGGGCCTCGATGCTCAGGATCTGCTCATCGAGAGTTCGGGGGGAGTCGGCGACGATCTGTGCGCCGTCCGCCCTCCACCCTTCACGATCCGCTTTGATGGCTTGGTTGGCAGTGATCGAGTGGCCCGGGAAGAAGTCTGCCAAGACAGAAGATCGAAGAACAAGATTAAAGACTAGAGGTTGACTCGACTAGCAGTCAGCAGTTAGGAAAGGAAAATGAGGGGAAGCTCACCATCGACGAGATCTTCGATCTCATGGAAGCCGGAGACCAGCATAGCCTCCTTGTCAGTCCAGGAGGAGCGCTCGGTCGCGAATTCGGCAAGGAGGGTTGTCTCCTTATCCTCCGCCTCTCTCTCTGACTTTTTGAGCAGCTCCTTCTGCTCTGCCAGTTGCGTGGCCAGCAGATCGCGCTCTGCGGCCAGCTTGTTGCACTCCTCCTCCTTGGCACGCAGCGTGGTGTTGGCCTCGCCCAGCTGCTGTTGCAGGGTGGCGTTGGCCTCTGCAGAAGAGGAAGAAAAACATGTCAGTCATTAACAAGGAAGAAAGGTCGCCAGGGAGATCCGGCCCGACTGCTCAACAGTCGGCCCGAATCTCGGGGACTACAGCCCGCGGGCGCGCCAGCGCGCCCCCGAGAAGAAAGGAATCATCAGAAAAAAGGATAGTTGCTGGGGAGATCCGGCCCGACCGCTCAGCAGTCGGCCCGAATCTCGGGGACTACAGCCCGCGGGTGCGCCAGTGCGCCCCCGCAGAGAAGGAAGAGGACTCACCCCGGCTTTCCAACAAGTCGGCGGCCCGCTTGGCCAGCTCCTCGACGTTGGCATTGAAGGTGGTCACGCGAAGATTGTGGTAATCCCGCGACAAAATTTCAGACAAGTTGGTACTTGAAACTCGTCGATTAGAGTTCCGGGCCACCTACTCAGCAGTCAGCCCGAAACTTGGGGACTACACCCAGTGGGTGCGCTAGCGCGCCCCCACAAAGAAGAACAAGAAAAAAAATTAAGGAGGACACGTACCCGGATGGTTGCTCGCGATGCCAGATACGCCTTGGTGCAGTCCTTGATGGTGTCACCCTCGGCTCGGAGTTTGTCTTGGACGTCCCAAAGCGCCCGGTTCAACGGGCCCGTCCCGCCTCCCCGCACCCACCCAGTGAGCGCGGCGCTCGTCGCCTCGGTGTCCGGGATCGTGGAGCTCGCGGTGCCAGTCTCCAGAGGGCGTGGCGCCGAAGCCGCCTTCACAAGACGGCGACGCGTTGGCGTGATGACCTGGAGAACTCAGCTCGCCACCACCACGTCTTCAGTTGGCGGCACTGGCGGGTCCACCGGCTGCCCGCCCGGTGCGCTCCCGGACAGCGGCGGTGGCGGCACGATTACGTCCGGTGTGGCAATGTCGTCGCCGTCCCTCTCCATGATCGGGTTCTTGTCGCCGACTTCCTCAGTCTGCGTCGTGAACTCCGGGGGTGGCGGCGCAGAGTTCAGAGGGACGAGGAACACCGCCGACTGGCGGTGTGCGGCTTCTTCAGCAAGCTTCTTCTCCGCGTCGGCGGCCTCGGCTTCCGCCAGCTTCTTTAGGGCGGCGGCCTCCGCCTTGTCAGCTTCCACCTTCTTCAGGTGAGCAGCTTCCCGCTCCTCGCGCGCCTCCCGCACGTTCCGCTCCGTCGCCTCCCGGAGGGCGGCGGCCGGATCAATCCGCCGGGTGGTGGAGGAGGCCTCCGTCGACTTCATGACGGAGCCGGCGGCTGACTTCTCGAGAGAGAGCGGGGCCCTAAAGTCAAGAATGTAATGCAAAGGAATTTTAGATGGAGTCAACGAAAATAAATTGAAGGCGCAAAGGAAGGTAGCACTTACGAAGAAACTAGCTGCGGCGTTTTCACCTCCTTGCGGAAGCGGTTGTCCTTTGCAGCCGCTTCGTCCCGCTTGGTCGCCGCGGCCGAACCCTTGGGCTTCTTCGGCCGGCTGCCGAACAGGCTCGACCTGGCCCTGCGCTTCTTAGCACCGCCTTGGGCACCAGCGCGGCAGGCGAGCTCACGCCCGGCTGGCCGGCTCCTGGCTGGTGGCGCGGGGCGACCTCCTCGTCATCGTCAGGCCAGTCCTCGAGACTGGCCCCGAGCCTCGGGCCACCCACTTCGCCGCCTCCTCCCTCGGTGTCGTCCTCCAGGGCCGCCGCCCCCAAGTCGGGGTCGTCAATGTCGCTCTCCGCCCGGTCGGGGAGGAATTCGCGGTCCGGCCCCATGGTGCCGGCTGCTGGCTGGAGGAGGGGGTTCTGACAAAAGAGGATTGGTCAGATCGGACCAGACGGACTCGGCGATGAAGAAGTCAAGAAAATCAAAGAAAGAGAGAAAAAGAACAACTCACCAGAGGCGGGGGGTTGGCACATGAATACGGCTCCTTGTCGAACTGCCACTCTGCTTTGAGGTTGCAGTTTGCAAGATAGTTCACCATGTGGGCTACCTCCTCGTGAGGCATCTCCTTGGTGCACATCTGACTCGGGTCCCGGTGCCCGCTCATCTGACAAATCATGTGGGGGTGGCCTTGGAGTGGAAGCACTCGGTGCGCCACAAAGGCGGCCAGCAAGTCTGGCCCGGTCAGGCCCTCCGACTGCGTCAGCACTCGGAGTCACGCGACGGCGCCTGCTCCTGCAGGCGTCAGCGTCCTGGCCCAAAATGACCAATTGGGCTGCCTCCCATTCGGCGGGCCGGCTACGTAAGCCGGCAAATTGACCCAGTCGCCCTCCGCGGGGACGCTCTTCACGTAGAAGTACGACCGCAGCCATATCTTCACCAACTTTATCAGCTTGATGGAGGGAAACGGGTTGTTGGCCCCCGACCTCTGCACGGCGATGAACGCGCCGCACTGAGCCGGCACGCCCGCGGCTTGGGTGCCGAGCTTGGAGTAGAAGAACCCCCCCCCCAAAGCTCGATGGTGGGGAGAACGCCGAGGAAGCCTTCGCACAAGGCGACGAAGGCGGACAGCAGCATCACCGTGTTGGGGGTGAGGTGGTGCGGCTGGAGACCATAGAACTCAAGAAAAGAGCGGAAGAAGCTGCTCGCCGGTAGGCCAAGGCTGCGTAGGCAGTGCGAGCGGAAGACGACCCACTCGTCCTCCTGCGGCACCGGCGAGATTTCCCTCCTCGGCGCGAGACGGACCCGCACGAGGTCCTCGCCGGGCAGCCGACGCGTCTGGCGGAGGAAGTCGACGTGATCGTTGTGGACCTCCGAACCGTCCCTGGTGCCGGAGTGCACCGTGGGTGGCGTGACGGCGGAAGAAGAACTCATCGGGAACGGACCACCGCAGCGCTCGACGTAGCTTGGGGCGCGGCGGCAAGAGGAGGAAGAAGAAGCAGTGCGGAGGAGGGGCGCGCGCGCTCTGCCGCTCCCCCTCCTCCCCCCTACTTATAGACTCATGGGCTGAGAAGCCGAGGGGGCGGTTGTGGGATCTACTGCGCCCACTACCCCACGCCCCCCACGTTTATCGTGCAAAGTTACTGCGTGCAGTAACTCCGCGGGAGCCTCAACCGTCCACCCCGGCCACAGCGGATCCGCTCGCGCACCGGGATTCGGTAGTGGCGGGCCACGCCTGTAGGCATGTCCAGTCGCACATGTGAGTGGGCAGACTGGCCCGGCCACTGTTTCCACGTGACGGGCCCGAAATGGGCAGCGGCCTGGAAGCTTAGCCAGTACACCACTGGGATCCCGCCGAGGCGTTCGAAAATCATGGACAAGTCAAATTGGGCGAGTCCGACTCCTACCAGTCGGCTCGGCAGAATTCGAACGAGGTTTCACCTCGGGCACCCGGAGAAGGAAACTGCTGAGGCTCCTCGGCTGATCGTCCGCGGCGCCTCACCAGCTTCGGGGACTACTGTCGGAGTAATGGGCCACGGGTAGGCTAACCCGAGGCCCAGAACCTTTCAAGACATCGGGGCTGACTGCGCCCCTCAAGACGCCAGGATGAAGAGCCGCCTTCTGGGGGCCGGCTGAAGGAACAGCCGACTGCCCGCATGCGGCCGAGTCCTAGGGACGAGGCCAAGACGGGCCGACTCCCGCCTGGCGGCTTCCAGAGAAGCCGGCCATGGGGAGTCGGCCCACGACACCAACAAAGGCCATGCCCTCATCAGGGGGGATGGGACGGGGAGTGGCAACAGTAAAGCCCACTCCCTCCCCTTGCCAGGGGATGGCTAGGCCACAGTGCGCCGCACCAATGGAGATCTCCGTCCGGCGCGGCACTGTTGCCGAGCCATCCCTGACATCAGCAACAGTGGGCGGAGTCCTGCACCTACGACGGCCTATCAGTACAGTCCATGGATGCTGGGCACTACCGGTCAGCGAGAGTCCATAAGACGGCGAGAGCGCCACCAGTCGGACCCGAACGGAGCTGGCCCCTGGGAGTCGGCCTGCCCCTCCGACGGGTCTCACGCGCCATTAACCTGACGAGACGGGGAGTGGCTATAGTAATCGTCCGCGAGGTGGCGGGGCTGTAGCCACGACCCCATGACCAAGCCTGCGTCATTAGGAGCACGGCTACAGTAATCAGCAGCCGGCAAGACCCGCAAGCGGCGGGTACGGCCTGTCGGCTCCGTACTAGACCAGTCGGCAGGGGCCACCAGCCGGCGGGCCCCAGCAGTCGGCAGAGAGGCCGGCAGGCGAAGAGACTGATGGCTGGGCCCTGCACCCAGTCGGTTTACCATTGTACCCCCGGGGGTAGGCCTATATAAACCCCCCAGGGCACCCATGCAAAGGGTTCGACCCCATTAGAACTAGACCAGAGCCTAGAGGGAGGAGAGAGCTAGCCTTGCCTTCTCCTACCTCTAGCATACAGCTCGAGGAGCACCCTTGTACTCACTTTGCCTTAGTGATCATGTGGAGACCCCGCAAAGTAGGACTACGGGTGTTATCTCCTAGGAGAGCCCCGAACCTGGGTAAAGTACGCCGGCATTCTTGTCTACGCCTCATCCCACTTCCGGGCATCGGCGACGTTCTACTCGCTCCCACCATGATAAGCCACCAATTGGCATATGTCGCACCCAACCCCCGCATATATACTCATATACCCCCAAAAACTTCCAGGGGAGCCACAAAACCACTTTTCACTGCCGCAACCTTCTGTACCCATGATATCCCATCTTGGGGCCTTTTCCGGCATCCCGCCGGAGGGGGATTCGATCACAGAGGGATTCTACATCAACACCATTACCTCTCCGATGAAGCGTGAGTAGTTTATCATAGAGCTATGGGTCCATAGCTAGTAGCTAGATCGCTTCTTCTCTCTCTTTGATTCTCAATACAAAGTTCTCCTCGATGTTCTTGGAGATCTATTCGATGTAGTACTCTTTTGCGGTGTGTTTGTCGATATCCAATGAACTGTGGATTTACGATCAGCTTATCTATGAATATTATTTGAATCTCCTCTGAATTCTTATATGCATGATTTGATATCTTTGCAACTCTCTTCGAACTATCAATTTGGTTTGGCCAACTAGATTGGTTTTTTCTTGCAATGGGAGAAGTGCTTAGCTTTGGGTTCAATCTTGCGATACTCGATCCTAGTGACAGAAGTGTAGGGAAACGTAGCATGCATTTTCAAAAAAAATCTACGATCACACAAGATCCATCTAGGAGATGCATAGCAACAAGAGGGGGAGAGTGTGTCCACGTACCCTCGTAGACCAAAAGCGGAAGCGTTAGTTTAACACGGTTGATGTAGTCGAAAATCTTCTTGATACAACTAATCAACCTCTATTTCGACAACGATCACATCGACCTTGGAATCATTTCCAACGCACATCGTCACCTTGTCCTTAGGCAATCTTCATTTAATCTATAACCTCTATTTTGAGTTGCAAATATGAGCAACAGAACCAGTATCAAATACCCAGGCGCTACTACGAGCATTAGTAAGGTACACGTCAATAACATGTATATCAAATATACCTTTTTTCACTTTGCCATCCTTCCTATCTGCCAAATACTTGAGGCAATTCCGCTTCTAGTGTCCAGTCCCTTTGAAGTAGAAGCACTCAGTTTCAGGCTTAGGTCCAGACTTGGGCTTCTTCCCGGGAGTAGCAACTTGCTTTCCATTCTTCTTGAAGTTCCCGTTCTTTCCTTTACCCTTTTTATTGAAACTAGTGGTCTTGTTAACCATCAACACTTGATGCTCCTTCTTGATTTCTACCTCCGCTACTTTGAGCATTGCGAAGAGCTGGGGAATAGTATTTTCCATCCCTTGCATATTATAGTTCATCACGAAGCCTTTGTAGCTTGGTGGAAGTGATTGAAGGACTCTGTCAATAACACTATCATCCAGCAGATTAACTCCCAGATGAGTCAAGTGGTTATGGTACCTAGACATTCTAAGTATGTGTTCACTGACAGAACTGTTCTCCATCTTGAAGCTATAGAACTTGTTGGAGACTTCATATCTCTCAACTCGGGCATTTGCTTGAAATATTAACTTCAACTCCTGGAACATCTCATATAGTCCATGACGCTCAAAACGTCTTCGAAGTCCCGATTCTAAGCCATAAAGCATGGCACACCGAACTATCGAGTAGTCATAAGATCGAGCTTGCCAGACGTTCATAACATCAGAAGTTGCTCATGCAGCAGGCCTTTCACCTAGCGGTGCATTAAGGACGTAATTATTTTGTGCAGCAATAACGATAATACTCAAGTTACGGACCCAGTCCGTGTAGTTGCTACCATCATCTTTCAACTTAGCTTTCTCTAGGAACGCATTAAAATTCAAGGGAATGGTAGCACGTGCCATTGATCTACAACATAGATATGCAAAAACTATCAGGACTAAGTTCATGATATATTAAGTTCAATTAATCATATTACTTAAGTACTCCCACTTAGATAGACATCCCTCGAGTCATCTAAATGATCACGTGATCCAAATCAACTAAACCATATCCGATCATCACGTGAGATGGAGTAATTTTCAATGGTGAACATCTCTATGTTGATCATATCTACTATATGATTCACGTTTGACCTTTCGGTCTCTAGTGTTCCGAGGCCATGTTTGTACATGCTAGGCTCGTCAACTTTAACCCGAGTATTACACACGTGCAAAACTGTCTTGCACCCATTGTATATGAATGTAGAGCTTATCACACCCGATCATCACGTGGTGTCTCGGCACGACGAACTGTCGCAACGGTGCATACTCAGGGAGAACACTTATACCTTGAAATTTAGTGAGAGATCATCTTATAATGCTACCTGAGGGAGTCCTGGATTAGGGGGTCTCCGGACAGCCGGACTATATCGTTTGGCCGGACTGTTGGACTATGAAGATACAAGATTGAAGACTCCGTCCCGTGTCCGGATGGGACTCTCCTTGGTGTGGAAGGCAAGATAAGCAATACGGATATGTAGATCTCCTCCCTTGTAACCGACCTTGTGTAACCCTAGCCCCCTCCGATGTCTATATAAACCGGAGGGTTTATTCCGTAGGACAACATACAATCATACCATAGGCTAGCTTCTAGGGTTAGCCTCTACCATATCGTGGTAGATCAACTCTTGTAACACTCATATCATCAAGAACAATCAAGCAGGAAGTAGGGTATTACCTCCATCAAGAGGGCCCAAACCTGGGTAAATATCTTGTCTCCTGCCTCCTGTTACCATCCGCCTTAGACGCACAGTTCGGGACCCCCTACCCGAGATCCGCCGGTTTTGACACTGACATTGGTGCTTTCATTGAGAGTTCCACTGTGTCGTCATTATAAAGGGGGGATGGCTCATCTCGTTGTCAAAGACAACATCACTTTTGCGGGAGCCCTAGCTGTAGGCCAAACTCTCCGACTAGGCGGCTTCGTCATGACCGCCTGCTCGGCCGCTACGCCGACGATGGCCCCTCGGGTCATCGAAAACAGCCTCCACATCGGCTCAAAATTCGCCGAGAAAATGGATCCAATGGAGCTCTCCTCTTTGAACGAGCTCTTGGATAGCATCGCCGCTCTGGGAGTCGCTATGGACTACGATCGGATCGGGCTTAAACCCGACCAAAGGGAGATTAACTCTGCGCCGGTCACCCATCAAATAGCGGTGGTGGAGGAACAATGCGGCGGTTCTCCCTCTATCCTGAGGACAAACTATGTCCGGATTCCCGAGCTCTCCGAGCCGGATACCCGCTCATAGGAGGACATCGCCCTAACCCTGAACCTGGAATCAGGTCGCATACCGAACCCGCGGAGCAACATCCCGGAGTCCAAACTTCCAAGATCAGAAACTCCCCTGCCCTGGGATCTCATATTGGGTCAAGGTCTAGACTTAAATCCACCCACCCACCCAGATACAAACGATCTTTCCCACATTAGGCAAGCGCCCCAAGAGACAGTACATAACTATTGGGCCAGATTCCTCCTTGTAATGAACAAGGTTAAGGACTATCGCGAGGAATACGCAATTTCGTTCTTTTGCAACAATTGCACATACAAGGGGATCCTCAATGCCATAAGTTGCCGTGACATTGCACACTGTGCCGACTTGGCGGCCATAGTACGGAAATACTGTGCGATGGAAAGCGCCTGGAAAACCCAAACACAATTTTGTGATAATCCGACCCTGACAAAACCCCCAGTCCGAACTAAAAGGGCGCAATCTCATAAGTCACCCGACTCAATTATAAAGAAACAAAATCCCACTACATGGCGTGGAACCGTATTGGAGGGATGGCTTAACGGGCCCTGCAAAATTCATAGTACAGCGGATGCCATAAGAACGCATAGCCTTAGAGCATGTTGGGTACTCCGGCAGGTGGCCAAAAGCGGTGAGGATCCCCTCATCCAAAACACCCCATAACACCTTCCCAAGGATAACAATACAGTACTGACAGTCTTCGAGACCTTCGCCTCAAATAATAGGCGTAAGCGACTACTCCACAGCCTTGCCGAAGTCTGCCACGTGGCAGCAACAAATCCATGGAGCGACACTACTATCACCTTCAATGCCAGTGACGAACCTAAATTCCGAACAACCCGAGCACCAGCCGCTTTGGTCCTCAGTCCAACTGTGGACGGCTTTCGGCTCACTAAAGTGCTCATGGACGGCGGCAGCGGATTAAACCTCATTTATGAGGAGACCCTTCAAAAAATGAAAATAGACACAAACCGTATAGAGCAAAGCGGCACGACCTTCCGAGGAATTATCTCTAGTCGGGAGGCACGTCGCGCTGGGAAAATCACACTAGATGTGGTATTCGGCACTCCGGAGAATTACAGGTCTAAAGAAATCATATTCCAAGTGGCCCCGTTCAGCAGCGGATACCACACCCTTCTAGGGCGGGAGGCATTCACGATTTTCCAAGCCATACCCCATTACGGGTACATGAAGCTCGAAATGCCCGGACCCAATGGAATCATCACTCTAGCTAGTGATCCGAACATAGCACCCCGCGCCGAGAACAAAACAGCCACACTTGCCCTCGAGGCATTATCCGAAGCCCTTGTGGCGAAGGAGCTAACTGCGCTGCGCTCCACAATGGACAGGGACGACGTGATACTATACAGAAGATCCAAGGCCACCTCCTTTAAACCAGCGGACGAAATAGTCAAATTCCAAGTCCATCCAACGGACCCCTCAAAAACAGCATCCATCGGGGCACAATTAAACCCCGCTATAGACGCCGCACTAGAGGAGTTACTGCGCGAGAACTGGGACATATTCACTTGGCATCCTTCAAACATGCCAGGAATCCCACGTAGGCTGGTCGAGCATAGCCCTAACATTTTAAAAGGATTCAAGCCGGTCAAGCAGACTCTTCGGCATTTTTCCGAACCTAAGCGACAAGCCATGGGAGAGGAGCTGGCCAATTTACTGGAGGCCGGATTCTTAGAGAAATAAAGCATCCGGACTGGCTAGCAAACCTAGTGATGGTGCCAAAGAAGGACAAATCCTGGCGCCTATGCGTCGACTTCAAGTACCTCAATAAGGCATGCCCAAAGGATCCCTTCCCCTCCCTCGCATCGATCAAATTATCAACGCTACCGCGGGACACGACTCATTGTGCTTCCTCGATGCATACTCCGGTTACCACCAAATTAAGATGGCGGATTCCGATCAAGCCGCAACGGCATTCATCACTCCATACGGCCCCTTCTGCTTTCACACAATGCCTTCGGGCTAAAAAACACCGGCGCAACATATCAGCGCGTGATCCAGACATGTTTGGAAAAGAAGATTGGCAAAACAGTGGAGGCATACGTCGACGATGTGGTCGTTAAACCCAGGCACGCCAACTCCTTAATAGACGACTTGAGGCTCACGTTCGACAAACTCCGAACATAAGACATTAAGCTCAATCCAGAAAAATGCGTTTTCGGCGTACCCGCCGGAAAGCTCCTAGGCTTTATCGTCTCCAGCAGAGGAATTGAAGCAAACCCGGCTAAGATCCGGGCTCTGTCGTAGTTGGCTATACCAACTGACCTCAAGAGAATCCAGAAGTTAACTGGATGTGTGGCGGCCTTAAGCCGCTTCATCTCCCGATTAGGAGAAAAGGCACTCCCCCTTTATCGCCTTCTTCAGCGCACCGAACACTTCAAATGGACGGACGCAGCCACGGCCGGATTGGAAGAAATAAAAGCCATCCTGGCTACCAACCCAATCTTGGCTGCGCCAAATGTCGGCGAACCAATGCTATTATATATAGCGGCAAATCACCAAGTTGTAAGTGCAGTGCTCGTCATCGAACGAGAGACAGATGGACATAAATTCCCACTTCAAAAGCCGGTATATTATGTATCTACCATCCTCACTCCATGCAAATCACGGTACCCACATTTCCAAAAGATAGCATACGCGGTATTCATGGCATCCCGGAAATTACGACACTACTTTCAAGAGTGTTCAATTACGGTGGCCTCCGAAGTACCACTCAACGACATAATAAACAACCGTGATGCCACGGGCTGGATTGCCAAATGGGCCATCGAGCTCCTCCCGTTCGACATAACGTATAAACCACGATGAGCCATCAAGTCGCAAGTGCTGGCCGATTTCATCGCCGAATGGACAGAAGCCGTACTCCCTAAAGAGTATGGCGCGTACTCCAACTGGATCATGCACTTCGACAACTCTAAAATGATGGCTGGTCTAGAGGCTGGCGTCGTCCTGACGTCCCCCATCGGAGATACAGTTCAATACGTACTCCAAATACTATACACAGACTCCAATAACGCAGCCGAATATGAGGCCCTATTACACGGTCTTCGGATGACAGTTTCCATGGGCATTCAACGCCTGGAGGTGCGTGGGGATTCAAACCTCGCAATATCCCAAATAAATGGAGACTTCGATGCCAAGGATCTAAAAATGGCTGCATATCGCAACGCCGTTCTCAAAATGTCAGCTCGGTTCGAGGGGCTTGAATTCCACCATGTGGATCGGGAAAAATAATCAGGCGGCGGATATCCTCACCCGTCTCAGCGCTAAGCACAACCTTGTCCTACCTAACATCTTCCTGAAAAAACTGTTTAAGCCATCCATGGTATGGGAAGGGGACACCAGCAATAACAGTCCGGACCCGGTCACAACACCAGATGCCGAACACTCTGACACAATCGGAGGCTCTGCCATTGAAATAACACCTTCAGCCCATGCAATAATGGCCGTCATCGCCCCCCTGGACAGAGCCATTCCTTGCCTACCTAACCAAGCAGGAACTACCCGAGGACCAAAATGAGGCACGCTGCATAGTGCGGCGATCTAAATCCTACAAGGTCCACAAGGGAGAGCTTTATAAGAAAAGCACTACCGGAGTCCTTCAAAGGTGCATCTCCGAAGAGGAAGGGCGGAAGCTTTTGGCAGAAATCCGTGCCGGACTCGGCGGCCACCATGCCACAGCCCGGGACCTTGTAAGCAAGGCCTTCCGTAAATGTTTTTATTGGCTGACGGCCCGGGCAGAAGCACAGCATCTGGTCCAACATTGCGCCGGTTGCCAGCTTTTTGCAAACCAAAGCCATATGCCGCCTACCGCCCTCCAAACAATCCCCATTACTTGGCCCTTCGCGGTCTGGGGGCTTGACATGGTTGGACCCCTTAAAGGGGAACCCATAAGAAAAAATACTTACTAGTCATGGTGGATAAATTCACCAAATGGATAGAAGCCAAACCCGTCAAGACGGCTGAATCCGGACCTGTAATAGACTTCATATCTGGGGTTGTACACCGTTATGGCATCCCCCAAAGCATCATCACTGACAACGGCACGAATTTTACAACCGATGAGGTGAAACACTGGTGCAGCAATATGGGCATCAAGCTCGACTATGCTTCTGTCTATCACCTACAAACTAACGGTCAAGTTGAGCGAGCAAATGGTCTTATCATGAGCGGCATTAAACCCAGACTAGTGCGGTCCTTAAAGGAATCAAACATGCACTGGGTAGAGGAGCTCGACTCCGTACTATGGGGGCTGCGGACCATGCCGAATCGCACTACCGGATACACACTGTTATTTATGGTGTACGGCGCAGAGGCGGATCTGCCTTGCGACATAATTCATGACTCACCTCGAGTGCGCATGTACGAGGAAAAAGAGGCCGGGCTCGATCCGCAGGACAGTTTGGACGCCCTGGAGGAGGAGCGCAATGTGGCAAAGGCCTGTTCCGCATTTTATCAGCAACAGGCTCGAAGGTATCAAAGCAAAGAAGTACGGGCCAAAACCTACAACATTGGCGAACTCATTCTACGCCTGCTGGAGAAGAAAAAGAAGACGCTCAAGCCCAAATGGGAAGGTCCCTTCATTATCGACCAAGTTTTGACAGGTGGAGCATACCCTCTGCGGGATGCATCGGATAATCGACTCGAGCCAAACCCATGGAACGCAGCCAGACTCCGAAGATTCTATGCCTAGCACCGAACTATATGTTCGTCTCCTCACTTCCATCAATTTTTTGCATATCTATCTTTTCTCTCTTTCTCTCTTTTTATTTCTCATCCAGGCCCTAAAAGGCTAAACTTGTGTCTTGGTTAGACAATCGTGCCGATCTAGCCGCGCTCATTATACCTGGGGGCTTCTTATACGGAAGCTTAATATAACTTTTTTGGGGGCTTTATGTCCCACACATGTGTTATTCTTCCGCATGTACCTTTTTTCGCCATTATATGCATCGATATGACTTAAGTTTTGGCCAAGCTGGGTTGCCTGGCTCTTGTATTTATGCCCTACGTTCCCGTCAATTCGGCTAGGGCATAAGGGGAGCACCTCCGCAATTGTTACTGCCGGGTCAGCCGGATGTGTACCTCAGACTAGGTGAAGCCGAAAGCTAGCGTTCTTAAGGGAATGTTCGGTCAGCGAACAAAAGATGACTTTTATTTAATTTGAAAATTGCCCCCAGATGTTTATAGCATGCGTTCCTTTTCACAGTTCAGACATGCACATTAGGGCATGCGTACCCAGGGAAAGGAACCCTTAACGGAACTATTCTCCCTGGAAGATGTTTCTTACTACCCATGTAATATAACATAGCTAGTTGGGTACTTGTCTGTTCAAGCACTTATGACCCCTACGCCTGGTTTCCATGCATACCCCGGTTTTTACATAATTGAGCGGGTATTCGGATACACTCCGGATATCAGGTCCAGAGGTCGAAGCGAAAAGGTCCGCCATGACAAATGATTTAGAATCCTGCTAGGGACATTACATATGTCACTTAAAGTACACAGTCACTAAGACTGATTTGTTGGGGAACGTAGTAATTTCAAAAAAATTCCTACGCACACGCAAGATCATGGTGATGCATAGCAACGAGGGGAGAGTGTGATCTATGTACCCTTGAAGACCGACAACGGAAGTGTTAGCACAACGCGGTTGATGTAGTCGTACGTCTTCACGGCCCGACCGATCAAGCACCGAAACTACGGCACCTCCGAGTTCTAGCACACGTTCAGCTCGATGACGATCCCCGAACTCCGATCTAGCAAAGTGTCGGGGAAGAGTTCCGTCAGCACGACGGCGTGGTGAAGATCTTGATGTACTACCATCGCAGGGCTTCGCCTAAGCACCGCTACAATATTATCGAGGATTATGGTGGAAGGGGGCACCGCACACGGCTAAGAATATGATCACGTGGATCAACTTGTGTGTCTAGGGGTGCCCTCTGCCCCCGTATATAAAGGAGCAGGGGAAGGTGCGGCCGGCCAGGAGGAGGGCACGCCAGGAGGAGTCCTACTCCCACCGGGAGTAGGATTCCCCCCTTTCCTAGTTGGAATAGGATTCGGGAGGGGGAAAGAGGAGAGAGAGAAGGAAGGGGGGGCGCCACCCCCCTCTCCTTGTCCTATTCGGACTAGGGGGGAGGGGCGCGCGGCCCAGCCCTGGCCACCTCTCCTCTCTTCCACTAAAGCCCACTAAGGCCCATATACCTCCTGGGGGGTTTCGGTAACCTCCCGGTACTCCGGTAAAATCCCGATTTCACCCGGAACACTTCCGATATCCAAATATAGGCTTCCAATATATCAATCTTTATGTCTCGACCATTTCGAGACTCCTTGTCATGTCCGTGATCACATCCGGGACTCCGAATAAACTTCGGTACATCAAAATGCATAAACTCATAATATAACTGTCATCAAAACCTTAAGCGTGCGGACCCTACGGGTTCGAGAACAATGTAGACATGACCGAGACACGTCTCCGGTCAATAACCAATAGCGGAACCTGGATGCTCATATTGGCTCCCACATATTCTACGAAGATCTTTATCGGTCAGACCGCATAACAACATACGTTGTTCCCTTTGTCATCGGTATGTTACTTGCCCGAGATTCAATCGTCGGTATCTCAATACCTAGTTCAATCTCGTTATTGGAAAGTCTCTTTACTCGTTTCGTAATACATCATCTTGCAACTAACTCATTAGTTGTAATTCTTGCAAGGCTTATGTGATGTGCATTACCGAGAGGGCCCAAAGATACCTCTTCGACAATCGGAGTGACAAATCCTAATCTCGAAATACGCCAACCCAACATGTACCTTTGGAGACAACTGTAGAGCTCCTTTATAATCACCCAGTTACGTTGTGATGTTTGGTAGCACACAAAGTGTTCTTCCGGTAAACGGGAGTTGCATAATCTCATAGTCATAGGAACATGGATAAGTCATGAAGAAAGTAATAGCAACATACTAAACGATCGAGTGCTAAGCTAACGGAATGGGTCAAGTCAATCACATCATTCTCCTAATGATGTGATCCCGTTAATCAAATAACAACTCTTTGTCTATGGTTAGGAAACATAACCATCTTTGAATAACGAGCTAGTCAAGTAGAGGCATACTAGTGACACTCTGTTTGTCTATGTATTGACACATGTATTATGTTTCCGGTTAATACAATTCTAGCATGAATAATAAACATTTATCATGAAATAAGGAAATAAATAATAACTTTATTATTACCTCTTGGGCATATTTCCTTCAGTCTCCCACTTGCACTAGAGTCAATAATCTAGTTCACATCGCCATGTGATCAATAGTTCACATCTTTATGTGGTTAACACCCATAGTTCACATCGATATGTGACCAACACCCAAAGGGTTTACTAGAGTCAGTAATCTAGTTCACATTGCTATGTGATTAACACCCAAATAGTACTAAGGTGTGATCATGTTTTGCCTGTGAGAGAAGTTTAGTCAATGGGTCTGCCATATTCAGATCCGTAAGTATTTTGCAATTTTCTATGTCTACAATACTCTGCACGGAGCTACTTTAGCTAATTGCTCCCACTTTCAATATGTATCCAGATGAAGACTAAGAGTCATCCGGATCAGTGCCAAAACTTGTATCGACATAACCCTTTTACGACGAACCTTTTGTCACCTCCATAATCGAGAAACATATCCTTATTCCACTAAGGATAATTTTGTTCGCTGTCCAGTGATCTACTCCAAGATCACTATTGTACTCCCTTGCCAAAATTAGTGTAGGGTATACAATAGGTCTGGTACACAGCATGGCATACTTTATAGAACCTATGGCCAAGGCATAGGGAATGACTTTCATTCTGATTCTATTTTCTGCCGTGGTCGGGCTTTGAGTCTTACTCAACTTCACACCTTGTAACACAGGCAAGAATTCTTTCTTTGACTGTTCCATTTTGAACTACTTCAAAATATTGTCAAGGTATGTACTCATTGAAAAAACTTATCAAGCGTCTTGATCTATCTCTATAGATCTGAATGCTCAATATGTAAGCAGCTTCACCAAGGTTTTCTTTGAAAAAATCCTTTCAAACACTCCTTTATGCTTTGCAGAATAATTCTACATTATTTCTGATCAACAATATGTCATACACATATACTTATCAGAAATGCTGTAGTGCTCCCACTCACTTTCTTGTAAATACAGGCTTCACCGCAAGTCTGTATAAAACTATATGCTTTGATCAACTTATCAAAGCGTATATTCCAACTCCGAGATGCTTGCACCAGTCCATAGATGGATCGCTGGAGTTTGCATATTTTGTTAGAACCTTTAGGATTGACAAAACCTTCTGGTTGTATCATATACAACTCTTCTTTAAATCCATTAAGGAATGTAGTTTTGTTTATCCATTTGCCAGATTTCATAAAATTGCAGCAATTGCTAACATGATTTGGACAGACTTAAGCATCGCTACGAGTGAGGAAATTTCATCGTAGTCAACACCTTGAACTTTGTCAAAAACATTTTTCGACAAGTCTAGCTTTGTAGATAGTAACACTACTATCAGCGTCCGTCTTCCTCTTGAAGATCCATTTATTTTCTATGGCTTGCCGTTCATCGGGCAAATCCATCAAAGTCCATACTTTGTTCTCATACATGGATCATATCTCAGATTTCATGGCCTCAAACCATTTCGTGGAATCTGGGCTCATCATCGCTTCCTCATAGTTCGCAAGTTCATCATGGTCTAGTAACATGACTTCCAGAACAGGATTACCGTACCACTCTGGTGCGGATCTCACTCTAGTTAACCTACGAGATTCGGTAGTAACTTGATCTGAAGTTACATGATCATTATCATTAGCTTCCTCACTAATTGGTGTAGTAGTCACAGGAACAGATTTCTGTGATGAACTACTTTCCAATAAGGGAGAAGGTACAATTACCTTATCAAGTTCTACTTTCCTCCCACTCACTTCTTTCGAGAGAAACTCCTTCTCTAGAAAGGATCCATTCTCAGCAACGAACATCTTGCCTTCGGATCTGTGATAGAAGGTGTACCCAACATTTTTCTTTTGGGTATCCTATGAAGACGCACTTCTCCGATTTGGGTTTGAGCTTATCAGGTTGAAACTTTTTCACATAAGCATTGCAACCTCAAACTTTAAAAAACGTCAGCTTAGGTTTCCTGTCAAACCATAGTTCATACGGTGTCGTCTCAACGGATTTAGATGGTGCCCTATTTAACGTGAATGCAGCTGTCTCTAATGCATAATCCCAAAATGATAGTGGTAGATTGGTAAGAGACATCATAGTTCGCACCATATCTAATAAAGTATGATTATGACGTTTGGACACACCATTATGCTGTGGTGTTCCAGGTGGCATGAGTAGTGAAACTATTTCACATTGTTTTTAACCGAAGGCCAAACTCGTAACTCAAATATTTTACTTCTGCGATCATATCGTAGAAACTTTTTATTTTTGTTACGATGATTCTCCACTTCACTCTGAAATTCTTTGAACTTTTCAAATGTTTCAGACTTGTGTTTCATCAAGTAGATATACCCATATCTGCTCAAATCATCTGTGAAGGTCAGAAAATAACGATACCCGCCGCGAGCCTCAACACTCATCGGATCACATACATCAGTATGTATTATTTCCAATAAGTCAGTTGCTCGCTCCATTGTTCCGGAGAACGGAGTCTTAGTCATCTTGCCCATAAGGCATGGTTCGCAAGCATCAGGTGATTCATAATCAAGTGATTCCAAAATCCCATCAGCATGGAGTTTCTTCATGCGCTTTACACCAATATGACCTAAACGGCAGTGCCACAAATAAGTTGCACTATCATTATTAACTTTGCATCTTTTGTCTTCAATATTATGAATATGTGTATCACTATGACCGAGATCCAATGAACTATTTTCATTGGGTGTCTAACCATATAAGGTTTTATTCAGGTAAACAGAACAACAATTATTCTCTAACTTAAATGAATAACCGTATTGCAAAAAACATGATCAAATCATATTCATGCTCAACGCAAACACCAAATAACACTTATTTAGGTTCAACACTAATCCCGAAAGTATAGGGAGTGTGCGATGATGATCATATCAATCTTGGAACTACTTCCAACATACATCTCACTTCACCCTTAACTAGTTTCTGTTCATTCTGCAACTCCCATTTCGAGTTACTACTCTTTAGAAACTGAACCAGTATCAAATACCGAGGGGTTGCTACGAACACTAGTAAAATACACATTAATAATCTTTATATCAAATATACCTTTGTTCACTTTGCCATCCTTCTTATCCGCCAAATACTTGGGGTAGTTCTGCTTCCAGTGACCAGTCCCTTTGCAGTAGAAGCACTTAGTCTCAGGCTTAGGATCAGACTTGGGCTTATTCACTTGAGCAGCAACTTGCTTGTCGTTCTTCTTGAAGTTCCCCTTCTTCCCTTTGCTCTTTTCTTGAAACTAGTGGTCTTGTCAACCATCAACACTTGATGTTTTTCTTGATTTCTACCTTCGTTGATTTCAGCATCACGAAGAGCTTGGGAGTTGTTTCCGTTATCCCTTGCATATTATAGTTCATCACGAAGTTCTACTAACTTGGTGATGGTGACTAGAGAATTCTGTCAATCACTATCTTATCTGGAAGATTAACTCCCACTTGATTCAAGCGATTGTAGTACCCAGACAATCTGAGCACATGCTCACTAGTTGAGCGATTCTCCTCCATCTTTTAGCTATAGAACTTGTTGGAGACTTCATATCTGTCAACTCGGGTATTTGCTTGAAATATTAACTTCAACTCCTGGAACATCTCATATGGTCCATGACATTCAAAACGTCTTTGAAGTCCCAATTCTAAGCCATTAAGCATGGTGCTCTTAAACTAGCAAGTAGTCATCATATTGAGCTAGCCAAACGTTCATAACGTCTGCATCTGCTCCTGCAATAGGTCTGTCACCTAGCGGTGCATCAACGACATAATTCTTCTGTGCAGCAATGAGGATAAACCTCAGATCACGGATCCAATCCGCATCATTGCTACTAACATCTTTCAACACAATTTTCTCTAGACACATATCAAAATAAACACAGGGAAGCAACAACGCGAGCTATTGATCTACAACATAATTTTCAAAATACTACCAGGACTAAGTTCATGATAAATTTAAGTTCAATTTAATCATATTACTTAAGAACTCCCACTTAGATAGACATCCCTCTATCCTCTAAGTGATCACGTGATCCAAATCAACTAAACCATGTCCGATCATCACGTGAGATGGAGTAGTTTCATTGGTGAACATCACTATGTTGATCATATCTACTATATGATTCACGCTCGACCTTTCGGTCTCCGTGTTCCGAGGCCATATCTATATATGCTTGGCTCGTCAAGTATAACCTAAGTATTCCGCGTGTGCAACTGTTTTGCACCCGTTGTATTTGAACGTAGAGCCTATCACACCCGATCATCACGTGGTGTCTCAGCATGAAGAACTCTCGCAACGGTGCATACTCAGGGAGAACACTTCTTGATAATTAGTGAGAGATCATCTTAAAATGCTACCGTCAATCAAAGCAAGATAAGATGCATAAAAGATAAACATCACATGCAATCAATATAAGTGATATGATATGGCCATCATCATCTTGTGCTTGTGATCTCCATCTTCGAAGCACCGTCGTGATCACCATCGTCACCGGCGCGACACCTAGATCACCATCGTAGCATCGTTGTCGTCTCGCCAATCTTATGCTTCCACGACTATCGCTACCGCTTAGTGATAAAGTAAAGCATTACAGCACAATTGCATTGCATACAATAAAGCGACAACCATATGGCTCCTGCCAGTTGCCGATAACTTGGTTACAAAACATGATCATCTCATACAATAAAATTTAGCATCATGTCTTGACCATATCACATCACAACATGCCCTGCAAAAACAAGTTAGACGTCCTCTACTTTGTTGTTGTAAGTTTTATGTGGCTGCTACGGGCTTAAGCAAGAACCAATCTTACCTACGCATCAAAACCACAACGATAGTTTGTCAAGTTGGTGTTGTTTTAACCTTCGCAAGGACCGGGCATAGCCACACTCGGTTCAACTAAAGTTGGAGAAACTGTCACCCGCTAGCCACCTTTGTGCAAAGCACGTCGGGAGAACCGGTCTCGCGTAAGCGTACGCGTAATGTCGGTCCGGGCCGCTTCGTCCAACAATACCGCCGAACCAAAGTATGACATGCTGGTAAGCAGTATGACTTATATCGCCCACAACTCACTTGTGTTCTACTCGTGCATATAACATCAACACATAAAACCTAGGCTCTAATGCCACTGTTGGGGAACGTAGTAATTTCAAAAAAATTCCTACGCACACGCAAGATCATGGTGATGCATAGCAACGAGGGGAGAGTGTGATCTACGTACCCTTGTAGACCGACAGCGGAAGCGTTAGCACAACGCAGTTGATGTAGTCGTATGTCTTCACGGCCCGACCGATCAAGCACCGAAACTACGGCACCTCCGAGTTCTAGCACACGTTCAGCTCGATGACGATCCCCGGACTCCGATCCAGCAAAGTGTCGGGGAAGAGTTCTGTTAGCACGACGGTGTGGTGACGATCTTGATGTACTACCGTCGCAGGGCTTCGCCTAAGCACCGCTACAATATTATCGAGGATTATGGTGGAAGGGGGCACCACACACGGCTAAGAATATGATCACGTGGATCAACTTGTGTGTCTAGGGGTGCCCCCTGCCCCCGTATATAAAGGAGCAGGGGAAGGTGCGGCCGGTCAGGAGGAGGGCGCGCCAGGAGGAGTCCTACTCCCACCGGGAGTAGGATCCCCCCTTTCCTAGTTGGAATAGGATTCGGGAGGGTGAAAGAGGAGAGAGAGAAGGAAGGGGGGCGCCGCCCCCCTCTCCTTGTCCTATTTGGACTAGGGGGGGAGGGGTGCACGGCCCAGCCCTGGCCACCTCTCCTCTCTTCCACTAAAGCCCACTAAGGCCCATATACCTCTCGGAGGGTTTCGGTAACCTCCTGGTACTCCGGTAAAATCCCGATTTCACCCGGAACACTTCCGATATCCAAATATAGGCTTCCAATATATCAATCTTTATGTCTCGACCATTTCAAAACTCCTCGACATGTCCGTGATCACATCCGGGACTCCGAACAAACTTCGGTACATCAAAATGCATAAACTCATAATATAACTGTGATCAAAACCTTAAGCGTGCGGACCCTACGGGTTCGAGAACAATGTAGACATGACCGAGACACGTCTCCGATCAATAAACAATAGCGGAACCTGGATGCTCATATTGGCTCCCACATATTCTACGAAGATCTTTATAGGTCAGACCGCATAACAACATACGTTGTTCCCTTTGTCATCGGTATGTTACTTGCCCGAGATTCGATCGTCGGTATCTCAATACGTAGTTCAATCTCGTTACCGGCAAGTCTCTTTACTCGTTTCATAATACATCATCTTGCAACTAACTCATTAGTTGTAATGCTTGCAAGGCTTATGTGATGTGCATTACCGAGAGGGCCCAGAGATACCTCTCCGCCAATCGGAGTGACAAATCCTAATCTCGAAATACGCCAACCCAACATGTACCTTTGGAGACAACTGTAGAGCTCCTTTATAATCACCCAGTTACGTTGTGATGTTTGGTAGCACACAAAGTGTTCCTCCGGTAAACGGGAGTTGCATAATCTCATAGTCATAGGAACATGTATAAGTCATGAAGAAAGTAATAGCAACATACTAAACAATCGAGTGCTAAGCTAACGGAATGGGTCAAGTCAATCACATCATTCTCCTAATGATGTGATCCCGTTAATCAAATAACAACTCTTTGTCTATGGTTAGGAAACATAACCATCTTTGATTAACGAGCTAGTCAAGTAGAGGCATACTAGTGACACTCTGTTTGTCTATGTATTCACACATGTATTATGTTTCCGGTTAATACAATTCTAGCATGAATAATAAACATTTATCATGAAATAAGGAAATAAATAATAACTTTATTATTGCCTCTAGGGCATATTTCCTTCATGATTAAATTCTTCTTCTATACCATCCAACAGGCTGTCTAGCCTACAATCCTGTTGTGAATACTTTGCGGCTAATTCTACTTGATCATACACTAAACCGACGGGGATCTCCTCCCCATCAGGCCCCACTGGTCCGACCTCGGCCATGTGGTTTGGGTCCGCTTTGGTATATCGCGTCTTCACCATAGCCAAGGCTTCCTGTAACGCCCTCGATGCGGCTATATCTCCCACGTGTCAAAGCACGACTTAGAGGCATAACCGCACTGAAAGCAATGTCGCAAGTGAGGCAATCTTCGCAAAAAACCCATGTAATACATAAGGGAAAAGAGATACATAGTTGGCTTACAATCTCCACTTCACACAATACATGAATAAAGCATTACATCATCCAGATACAAACAAGGTCCGACTACGGACCCAAAATAAAAGAAGAACCCCAAATGCGACAAAGGTTCCTGATCGACCCCATCTGGGCTCCACTACTGATCAACTAGAACGAAACGACACAAAGGACAAGATCTTCATCGAGCTCCTCCTGAGCTTGGTTGCGTCTCCTGGAATGGCATCATCGGCACTTGCAAGCTGGTTTTGGAAGTATCTGTGAGTCACGGGGACTCAGCAATCTCACACCCTCGCGATCAAGACTATTTAAGCTTATGGGTAAGGTAAAGGTATGAGGTGGAGCTGCAGCAAGCGACTAGCATATATGGTGGCTAACATATTCGCAAAAGAGAGCGAGAAGAGAAGGCAAAGCACGATCGAGAAACTATGATCAAGAAGTGATCCTAGAACAACCTACGTCAAACATTACTCCAACACTGTGTTCACTTCCCGGACTCCGCCGGAAAGAGACCATCATGGTAACACACGCTGTTGATTCATTTTAATTAAGGTCAACTTCAGGTTTTCTACAATCGGACGTTAAGAAATTCCCATCTGCCCATAACCGCGCGCACGGCTTTCGAAAGTTCAAATCCCTGCAGGGGTGTTCCAACTTAGCCCATGACAAGCTCTCATGGTCAACGAAGGAATAGACCTCCTCCCGAGACATTCCGATCAGACTCGGTATCCCGGTTCTACAAGACATCCTCGACAATGGTAAAAAAAGTCCAGCAAGACCACCCGATGCGCCGACATCCCGATAGGAGCTAAACATATCTCGTTCTCAGGGCAACACCGGATAAGCAATCCGTACAACTAAAACCAGCCCTTGAGTTTCCCCGAGGTGGCGCTACAAGGGGCTCTAGTTTGGACCAATGCTTAGACAAGCACTGGCCTGGGGGGGTTAAAATAAGATGACCCTCGGGATGCGCGACTCCCAAGGGAAAAAGGCTAGGTGGCGAATGGTAAAACCAAGGTTGGGCCTTGCTGGAGGAGTTTTATTCAAAGCGAACTGTCAAGGGGTTCCCATTATAACCCAACCGCGTAAGGAATGCAAAATCCGGGAACAAAACACCGATATGACGGAAACTAGGGCGGCAAGAGTGGAACAAAACACCAGGCATAAGGCCGAGCCTTCCACCCTTTACCAAGTATATAGATGCATTAAATTAAAAAAGATATATTGTGATATCCCAACAAGTAACCATGTTCCAACAAGGAACAACATCTCCATGTTCCAACAAGGAACAAACTTCAATATTCATCTGTAACTAACAACGCTATAAGAGGGGCTGAGCAAAGCGGTAACATAGCCAAACAACGGTTTGCTAGGACAAGGTGGGTTAGAGGCTTGGTTCAACAATATGGGAGGCATGAAAAGCAAGTGGTAGGCATCGCAGCATAGGCATAGCAAAAGATCGAGCAACTAAGCAAGCAAAGATAGAAGTGATTTCGAGGGTATGGTCATCTTGCCTGAGATCCCGCAAGGAAGAAGAACGAGTCCATGAAGAAAACAAACGGATGTAGACGAACGGGTCCTCACAAACGCGACGTTACCGGAACCAACCCGATGAAGCAAACACCGGAAAGAAGCACACAACATAGTAAACAACCACCACATAATCATGGCATGATGCACAATCAAGTATGATGCATGTCCGGTTTAATGAAGCATGGCATGGCAAAGTGCACAAGGAACCCTACAAATTAAGTGGAGCTCAATATGCAACGGTGCATATTGACGAAACACCATGATAAGTTATTTAGTTCGATCTCGTTTATGTACCCAACAATATTAAATGTTGATTAACATGGCAAGGGGTGAAGCACAACAAAACTACCTATCTAGGCAAGTTTGAATGAGGCCGGAAGGAATGAACAACAATTCCGGAAAATCCTCATATGCATAATTTAAGGTTTGGTACTGTTCTTCCCTAAACATTATTTTAGAGTTGTTATACATGCAAGATGAGGCTACCATGTAAATCTAGGCATTTTTCTACCCCATTTACATATAAAGATTATTAAAATCCGAGTTACGGTTATTTAGTTATGAATTAAAACATTTTAACAAGTTATTTGAGAAACTTTAACCAAACAGCATTTTAATATTTCAAACATGCATGAAAGTTGAATATTCTTAAACTAGACAAAATTCTCAGCAACTTTCATATATAATTTATTTAGATCCGATGCACGGTTGGTGAGTTATGATATGCAAGAACTCTAGGGGTTTTTCTAAAAAACTGCGGTTCTCTGATTAAATAGCAAATTCGTAGGACGGGAAAAAACATGACATGGGCCGAATCTTGCTGGCCCAACAGTGCACAGGGGTTGGAGGGGTGCTTCTCACATTGGGCTTGCCCCGGTTGGTGCTGGGCTGGATGAGGCAGACGGCTGGGCCTTGAGGGGCCTTGCTGGAGGAGAGTCTGGCAGAGGCGAAGCTGGGCCAGTGGGTGGATCCAGGGATCTGGGCTTGCACTGGCGTGGGCTACGCGTGTCGTCGTAGCCTTCCTGGAAGACGTGGATGAGGTGCACGCGGTCGTGGTCAGCGGCTGGAGCGTTGACGAGCCACGTACTCGTTGTTTCCCTGACGAACGAGGCAAGGAGCGCCGGCGGAGGACTTGGCGTGGGACTCCGGGATGGCGCGGCGGCGGATCTGGGCGGTGGAGGTCAGGGATGGCCCGTTCTGGCCGAAACCGAGGCGTGGAATGAGGTAGGATGGAGCTTCAGGTTCGGGCGGTCATGGCGTCGAGGCGAAGTAGGCCATGGCGACGGCGGCAGTCGCTGCGAGGGGCGGTGCCGTTGCTGGAGTTCGAGAGGGGCTCATCTCCCTGCGCTGACGAGGAGAGCGGGGAGGCTGCGAGGACAAGGATGACAGCGTGAGACTTGATGCGGGACTGCTGTGGGAGGCGTCCGGTGAGGCGCTCGTGCTCAGGCACGAGCAGAGGCGTATGGGAGGCGGCGAAGGGCATGGGGCTCAGGCGGGGATGGATGGATCCGCCTATTTCCGGGCCGGATCCGGCCAACGGGGCGTCGACGGAGCTCCGGCGAGGGTTGACCAAGGCGGCGGCGACCTGCAGCTGATGAAAAAAACAGAGAGAGAGGGAGATTGTGAGAGAGGAAGAAATCGGGAGAGGGGGAAGAAGAAAACAGAGGAGAAGCAGAGGACCTAGAGGCCGGCGAGGTTGGACGCTGCGGGGTGGCTGCGGCTCGGGAAGAGGAGCTCGGGCTCCAAGAGAATGTCCTCTTCCCTGGGATGATAGGAGGCAGAAGAAAGCGAAGCTTGGTTGGTAGCTGAAATCGAGGAGGGGATCGGTGGCTGGTTCGAGTGAAGGGGATCCCGAGGTGGATCTAGGAGCGGCGACGGCTTCTGGGAGGATGGGACAAGGCTCCTGATTATTAGGGTTGGACCTAGTATATATATAGCAGGTGGAAATAGTTAGGGGCTATTGGATCCCTCCGATCGTAATCGGACGCTCGCGAATAAAATAGCTAGGGAGTCCAAATAAGAAAACGGTGACATTTTGTAGACGTTTGGAGATGATCCGGACACAACGGTAGCGACTGTCCGGGTTGGGTCCGGGACAGCTTTCGGACGCGCGCGAGGAGGGCCGCGGGCTGACGAGAGAGGTTAGGTTGGGTCTGGCGGATTGTGAAGAGCGGGTTGGTCTGAGAGAAGAGGGGAGAGATGCAGCCCGGCACGGTTTCCAGAGACCGAAAACGTCCGACGTTAGACCGGCTATATTGCCGCTATAGTTAATGGTTGGGCTATCAAACGAACTCCGAATGCGATGAAACTTGACAGGAGGTCTATCTACACTATAATAAGACCACACGCCAACTTTCATCCCATTCCGAGAACATTTTCTGGCCACTTATAAAATAATATATCGGACATGCTGCGGGCGTGTGCAAGTGTGTCTGGGCTCAGAACGGACAACGGACGGAACAAGGAGACCGGGACGGATGCAAGTTTCGAAAACATGATGATGCAATGCACATGATGACATGATAAGATGCAACACGCAAGCAAATTTCAAGGCAACAACAGCGAATAACTGGAGGACACCTGGCAAATCGGTCTCAGGGCGTTACACTTCCCTTGCACCTTGTCGGCAAACTGATATCTTCCATAATCGGAAGCGCCACCGCGCCCCCTTGAGCTTCTCTACAAGCTCTCCCATTCCTCCTGGCGGGGACGCGGATGGCCACAAGGCTTGGACAATACCCTGCATCACCTGCCGAACTTGCTCGTGCAGTTGTAAAAGCTCTGGTAGAAGATCACCCGAAGACCCGGGCATCACTTCTGCGGGACGACCCGTCAGCATACCTGCAGACACAACTCTGTTAGCCGGCTTCTTCGCTGAACTACTTTAAAAGTTCGTTCAAGCACTTAATAAAAATGCCGCGCCAAAGCCGCTTATTCTCCTTTACGGAATCCGCAAGCTGGGCCCGGACATCTTTCAGTTCCTCGCCCAGCCGGGTATTGGCGTCTTGGAGATTATTTTTCTCCTGCCTGACTCGCGTAAGCATGCTCCAACCAGCATTTAGCTATCGATCAGCACGTGCCGCATTCACCTCGACGGTCTCCGGATTCACTCCGGGGTCACCTGCAATATCTATTGTTAGATTTGCATACATGCCGCATACTACCTGGTACCTGTACTCTTTGCAAGGGAAACATGTGTTACCAGAGGGACCCTTCTCGGACTCCCTCAACGCGGCAACAACGGCCCCTAGCTGGGCCTTGCACTCTTCCAGCTCTTGAGACAATTGGGAATTCTTCTCTGTAAGAACCTGCTCAAATAATGATCCTTAAATCAGTTGTGTTAACTGTTTCAAGTCTCAGTGGCTACTAATACATATAATCATCAGATTTACTTACCTGTATATCCCTTACATACTGGTATGTGGCTCTGGCTAGACCATTTTGAGCAGCACGGATGTACGCGTCTCCGGAATTGATGGCATCAAATGCCTCTAGTGAGAAACAAGCGTCACGGAGTACCGCCCGGCGACGCCTGTGATTCATGGCGCTCTCCACTTCGGAATTTGTAGCGGATAGTCCTTCTGCGTCCTCTGTAGGAGGAACATCCGGCGTCTGCCTCGCGTTAGCTTCTGCCTCTATGTCCGGCCCTGGAGCCCGACTGGTCGAGGTGTGATCGGCAGCCTCTCCGAATATAGTCCGGCGGGAGTTTTTTCTAAGAAACACGGATGTCATTATATTTTAAGCAAGACGGCAACCACGGAGTGAGGTTTTGTGTCATACCTCAGTGATGGCGTCTCTGTCCTGACCGCCTTCCTTTTTTGCCTACCCGGCTTCGGTGCCTGTTGGTGGCGAGTTGCTACAGGTCCGGCACGGCGTCCTGAAGGCCTTCCCTGTAAGACACCATACGTGTACGATAGGTGAAGTGCATAAAAGGGGATCCTTTTTTGGGAGTTGGGATTTTGTTTTTTCTTACGTGCGACGCAGGGAGTAGTCCAGGATAGTCGGCCGTTATGGCTACCATGGTGTCATCACAGCTCAATTGATAGAATTGCATGTCTATCAGCTCCACAAATATGTCCGGATCCTTTTCAAGTCTGGGATCGAGGGCCCGGCCGGGGTCCTCCGGTTGTGGAGGTGGGCTGTTGACCTCCCTTACCGCTTTTTGCAGTTCCTGCCGTGAAATGGCAAGGTGAGTACCTACGGCGAAGAATGCGGGAAGGTTGAGAGTAAAAAGGTACAACTCACCCAGCTTGGAGGGTTGTACATGGAGAATCAGTCCCATGGTTTAATATGGATGAACTCCTCTTCCTCTCCCTTGAACAACTCAGACAGAACTTTTGCTAAAGCAGTAGATGAGTCCGGTCCCTTGCGCCCGCAACGGGTGGCATCGTCTTCCCCATTAAAACACCATAGGGGTGCCCTCGATATTGAAGTGGTTGCACCCCCCGCATTATGCATATTGACATAACCTAGATTATTGTCAATCCTGATTGAGCCAGCGCTTTAATCCGGTTCATCAGATAAAGGACTTCTCCGTTATATTCCTCTTGGGGGCTCCGTGGGCGCCAACTTCGACGTTTCTTCAGAGGAGTGTTGTTGAACTCGGGAAGACCCCGCTGAACAGGGTTTAGAAGGGGGACGTCCTCCATGTAAAACCACTCCGAAGGCCAGTCTTTGGACGTCTTCCTCGGAGTGCCGGACGGGAATCCGGTCTCGGCGATGCGCCATATTTCGGCTCCGCCCACTTGATAAAGTGATCCCTTCTGTGTGCAGGGCACAAGGCAGAATAGCCTTTTCCACAAATCGAAATGAGCCTGGGAGCCCAAAAACAGCTCACAAATGGCAACATAACCTGCGATGTGTAATATGGAAGCAGGGGTGAAATTATGCAACTGGAGGCCGTAAAACTCCAGGAGCCCGTGGAGGAACGGATGAATTGGAAATCCGAGCCCCCTTAGTAAGTAGGGGACAAGGCATACCCGCTCCCCCTTGGAGGGATTGGGGAAGCTCTCCGCTTGCTCCCCGCCATTATAAGTGGCGAGCCCGGCTCGGACGGGGACCATATACGCCGGAGGTATAAATCCCTGGGTCTACAACTCTACTAATCGGCCGTGCGGGACGGAACACTTCTCCCAATCGCCGGGCTTAGGGCTACGGGAGCGAGAGGAGGAGCTGCGGTGGCTGGCCATGATGGAATTGATTTTTCCGAGTGCACTCCGATGGATTCTCGCCGTGGGAGGGTGGTGTGGATTGGATATAAGAATCCCCATTCCTTTAATAGGCGATTTATTTACCTGGTTAGGGGGGCGAATGTAAAAACGCCCTGGCTCCTCGCCTTCGCTCGAGGCATGGAAGATGGCCCTTATTGGGTGCAGAAGCCAAGAAGTCCAACATTTATGGGAGCCAGACACTACTTAGCAGATATTCAGGATTTGGAGAAGAAACCGCCTTGCAATGCCGAAGACAATACTGCGCACCGGACTCATCGTCATTGAAGCCTGGTTCGGGGGCTACTGAGGGAGTCCTGGATTAGGGGGTCTCCGGACAGCCGGACAATATCCTTTGGCCGGACTGTTGGACTATGAAGATACAATATTGAAGACTTCGTCCCGTGTCCGGATAGTACTCTCCTTGGCGTGGAAGTCAAGCTAAGCAATACGGATCTGTAGATCTCCTCCCTTGTAACCGACCTTGTGTAACCCTAGCCACCTCCGGTGTCTATATAAACCGGAGGGTTTAGTCCGTAGGACAACCTACAATCATACCATAGGCTAGCTTCTAGGGTTAGCCTCTACGATATCGTGGTAGATCAACTCTTGTAATACTCATATCATCCAGAACAATCAAGCAGGAAGTAGGGTATTACCTCCATCAAGAGGGCCCGAACCTGGGTAAACATCTTGTCTCCTGCCTCCTGTTACCATCCGCCTTAGACGCACAATTCGGGACCCCCTACCCGTGATCCGCCGGTTTTGACACCGACACTACCACCGTACTAAGCAAAATAATATGCATACAAGATAAACATCACATGCAATCAAAATATGTGACATGATATTGCCATCATCATCTTGTGCCTTTGATCTCCATCTCCAAAGCACCGTCATGATCTCCATCGTAGCGTCGTGGTCGTCTCACCAACTATTGCTTCTACAACTATCACTAACGCATAGTGATAAAGTAAAGCAATTACATGGCGTTTGCATTTCATACAATAAAGCGACAACCAAGGCTCCTGCCAGTTGCCGATAACTTCGACAAAACATGATCGTCTCATACAATAACATATATCACATCATGTCTTGACCATATCACATCATAACATGCCCTGCAAAAACAAGTTAGACATCCTCTATTTTGTTGTTGCAAGTTTTACTTGGCTGCTACGGGCTTCTAGCAAGAACTGTTCTTACCTACGCATCAAAACCACAACGGTGATTTATCAAGTTTGCTATTTTAACCTTCAACAAGGACTGGCCACAGTCAAACTCGATTCAACTAAAGTTGGAGAAACAGACACCCGCAGCCACCTTTATGCAAACCTAGTTGCATGTATGTCGGTGGAACCGGTCTCATGAACGTTGTCATGTAAGGTTGGTCTGGGCCGCTTCATCCAACAATACCGCCGAATCAAAATAAGACTTTTGTGGTAAGCAGTACGATGATTACGACCCACAACTCTTTGTGTTCTACTCGTGCATATCATCTACGCATAGACTTGGCTTGGATTCCACTGTAGAGAAACACAACATGCAATCAAAAAAATTCCTATGATCATGCAAGATCTATCTAGGAGATGCATAGCAACGAGAGGGGGAGAGTGTGTCTACGTACCGTCGTAGACCGAAAGCGGAAGCATTAGTTTAACGCGGTTGATGTAGTCGAACGTCTTCTCAATTCAACCGATCAAGTACCGAACGTATGACACCTCTGAGTTCTGCACACGTTCAGCTCGATAACGTCCCTCGAACTCTTGATCCAGCAAAGTGTCGAGGGAGAGTTTCGTCAGCACGACCGCGTGATGACGGTGATGGTGAAGTGATCCACGCAAGGCATTGCCTAAGCACTACGACAATATGACCGGAGGAGTAAACGATGGAGGGGGCACCGCACACGGCTAAGAAAAATTGATGTACCTTAGAGGTGAAACCCCACCCCCATATATACATGAGGGAGAGGGGAGGAGGCCGGCCTAGGGCGCGCCAAGTGGGAGGAGTCCCACTTGGACCCCTAGTCCAATTTGGAACCCCCCTTTCCTTTTACCGGAAGGGGAAAGGAGGAACGAGAGGGAGGAGGACAAGGAAAGGGTGATGTGCCCCCTCCCCTAGTCCAATTTGGGCTCCTTCCTTGGGGGGGGGGGGGAGGGCACCACCCCTTGTGGGCTGCCTTGCCTCTCCCACATGGGCCATATCTTCCCCTGCGGGGTTCTGGTAACCCCCCCGGTACACCGATATGTACCCGATACATTCCGAAACACTTCCGGTGTCCGAATACTATCGCCCAATATATCAATCTTTACCTCTCGACCATTTAGAGACTCCTCATCATGTCCATGATCTCATCCAGGACTCCGAACAATCTTCAGTAACCAAAACACATAACTCATAATACAAATCGTCATCGAACGTTAAGCGTGTGGACCCTATGGGTTCGAGAACTATGTAGACATGACCAAGACACATCTTTGGTCAATAAACAATAGCGGAACCTGGATGCTCATATCGGTTCCTACATATTCTTCAAAGATCTTTATCGGTCAAACCGCAATGACAACATACGTCATTCCCTTTGTCATCGGTATGTTACTTGCCCAAGATTCGATCATCGGTATCTTCATACCAAGTTAAATATCATTGACCAGCAAGTCTCTTTACTCGTTCCATAATGCATCATCCCGTAACTAACTCATTAGTCACATTGCTTGAAGGCTCATTATGATGTGCATTACTGAGAGGGCCCAGAGATACCTCTCCGATACTCGGAGTGACAAATCCTAATCTCGATCTATGCCAACCGAACAAACACCTTCGGAGATACATGTAGAGCATCTTTATAGTCACCCTGTTATGTTGTGACGTTTGATAGCAAACAAGGTATTCCTCCGACATTCGGGAGTTGCATAATCTCATAGTCAAAGGAATATGTATAAGTCATGAAGAAAGCAATAGGAATAAAACTTAACGATCATTATTCTAAGCTAACAGATGGCTCATGTCCATCACATCATTCACCTAATGATGTGATCCCGTTCATCAAATGAAAACACATGGCTATGGTTAGGAAACTTAACCATCTTTGATCAACGAGCTAGTCTAGTAGAGGCTTACTAGGGACACCGTGTTTTATCTATGTATTCACACATGTATCAAGTTTCCGGTTAATACAATTCTAGCATGAATAATAAACATTTATCATGATATAAGGAAATATAAATAAGAACTTTATTATTGCCTCTAAGGCATATTTCCTTTAAGAAGGGGAACTGACATGTATTGTATTTTTGCAATTGAGGATAAAAAGATGGGGTTTTCGTCACATTGCTTGAGTTAATTCCTCTACATCATGTCATCTTGCCTAATGCGTTACTCTGTTCTTATGAACTTAATAATCTAGATGCATGCTGGATAGTGGTTGATTTGTGGAGTAATAGTAGTAGATGCAGAATCATTTCGGTCTACTTGACACTGACGTGATGCCTATGTTCATGATCATTGCCTTAGATATTGTCATAACTTTGCACTTTTCTATGAATTGCTCGGCTGTAATTTGTTCACCCACAGTAACAATTCCTTTCTTGAGAGAAGCCTCTAGTGAAACCTATGGCCCTCGGGTCTATTTTCCATCATACAATCTTCTATTTTACATCATATAAGTTTCTGATCCACACTTTTAATTTCCTATTTACTTTCTTTGCAATCTTTTACCTTCTGTTGTGGAATTGTCACGACAGATGTCCTAGTGGAAGTACTTAGTTGTGGAGCCATTGTGACGTAGTTAGCTTAAAGGGGTTAAAACGGAACAAATGACATGAGGAGTTTATACTGGTTCGGCCCCTTATGGTGAAGGTAAAAGCCTAATCCAGTTTGAGGTGGTATTGCTAGGGTTTCGATTACCAGGGAGCAAATACGCTTAGCCTGGCTTTCAATCTGTTGTCTCTTGCCCTAAGCCGCTGTCGGGTCGTCCCCTTATATTCATGGGTTGACGCCCCACGGCTTACAAAGTCCCGGCCGGCTCATACAAACGTGTTCAGCCCGATGACTTATCTTACATATGGAACTTAGATCTATTCCACCTAAGAATGATATCAATGAGTCTCTAAATGCCATGAGAATTTCCACTGATGAGTGCAAATAAAGAACCGCTAAGATGCGTGCTAAGAAAGATTGGCTTATAAAAGCATGTTCTTCTATTTTCCGTGAAAATAATGATGAAGATCTTAAAGTGATTGATGTGACTCCTATTGAATCTTTGCTTTCCAATGTTAATCTTGATAAAGATGGGACTGGAGACGAGTCAACTTTAGTTAGAAGGCGTCCCAATGATTCGGAGTTTTTAGATCTTGATGCAAAAATTGATAAAAGTGGGATTGGAGAGGACAAAACTTTAAGTAGCAATGAACCCACTCTTTTGGATTTCAAGGAATTTAATTATGATAATTGTTCTTTAATAGATTGTATTTCCTTGTTGCAATCCATGTTGAATTCTCCTCATGCTTATAATCAAAACAAAGCTTTTACTAAACATATCATTGATGCTATGATGCAATCTTTCGAAGAAAAGCTTGAATTGGAAGTTTCTATCCCTAGAAAACTTTATGATGAGTGGGAACCTACTATTAAGATTAAAATTAAAGATTATTAGTGCTATGATTTGTGCGATTTGGGTGCTAGTGTTTTCATGATTCCGAAAACTTTATGTGATGTGTTAGGTTTCCGTGAATTTGATGATTGTTCCTTAAATTTGCATCTTGCGGCTTCCACTATTAAGAAACCCAGGGGAAGAATTAATGATGTTATTATTGTTTCTAATAGGAATTATCTGCCAGTAGATTTCATTGTTCTTCATATAGATTGCAATCCTACATGTCCTATTATTCTTGGTAGACCTTTCCTTAGAACGATTGGTGCAATTATTGATATGAAAGAAAGAAACATTAGATTTAAATTTCCGTTAAGGAAAGGCATGGAACACTTTCCAAGAAAGAGAATTAAATTACCTTATGCATCTATTATGAGAGCCACTTATGGATTGCATACCAAAGATGATAATACTTAGATCTATTCATGTTTTATGCCTAGCTAGGGGCGTTAAACAATAGTACTTGTTGGGAGGTAACCCAATTTATTTTTGTTTTTGATTTTTAGGTTATGTTTTTGCAATAAATATTTCATCTAGCCTCTAGTTAGATGTGGTTTTGTGTTTTAATTAGTGTTTGTGCCAAGTAAGACCTTTGGGATAGCTTACAGTGATAGTTGATTTGATCCTGCTAAAAAACAAAAACTTTTGCGACCAGGAGATTATTTTTTTACAGAAGTGCGATAAAATACCGATTCTTTTTGTAGAGGATTAATAATCAAATTGTCTAGGACTTCCTAATTTCTCAGGATTTTTGGAGTTACAGAAGTATTTGAAATATCCAGATTGCTTCAGACTGTTCTGTTTTTGACAGATTCTGTTTTTCGCGTGTTGTTTGCTTATTTTGATGCATCTATGGCTAGTATTGGGGGGTATGAACCATGGTAAAGTTGTAATACAGTAGATATTACACCAATATAATTAAAGAATGAGTTCACAACAGTACATAAAGCGGTGATTTATTTTCTTATACTAACGGAGCTTACGAGATTTTCTATTGAAGTTTTGTGTTGTGATGTTTTCAAGTTTTGGGTAAGGATTTGATAGACTATGGAATAAGGAGTGGCAAGTGCCTAAGCTTGGATATGCACAAGGCACCCCAAGTTAATATTCAAGGAGGCCAAAGGGCCTAAGCTTGGGGATGCCCCGGAAGGCATCCCCTCTTTCGTCTTCGTCTATCGGTAACTTTACTTGAGGCTATATTTGTATTCAGCACATGATATGTATTTTGCTTGGAGCGTCTTGTATGATTTGAGTCTTTTCTTTTTAGTTTGCCACAATAATCCTTGCTGTACACACCTTTTGGGAGAGACACACATGAATCGTGATTTATTAGAATGCTCTATGTGCTTCACTTATATCTTTTGAGCTAGGCAAATTTGCTCTAGTGCTTCACTTATATATTTTTAAAGCACGGCGGTGGTTTTATTTTATAGAAATTGATGAACTCTTGTACTTCACTTATATTATTTTGAGAGTCTTTAGAACAGCATGGTAATTTTATTTGGTTATAAAATTAGTCCTTATATGATAGGTATCCAAGAGGGATATAATAAAAACTTTCATATAAAGTGCATTGAATACCATGAGAAGTTTGATTCCTTATGATTGTTTTGAGATATGAAGATGGTGATATTAGAGTCATGCTAGTAAGTAGTTGCGAATTTGAGAAATACTTGTGTTAAAGTTTGTGATTCCCGTAGCATGCACGTATGGTGAACCGTTATGTGATGAAGTCGGAGCATGATCTATTTATTGATTGTCTTCCTTATGAGTGGCGGTTAGGGACGAGCGATGGTATTTTCCTACCAATATATCCCCCTGGGAGCATGTGCGTAGTACTTTGTTTCAATGTCTAATAGATTTTTGCAATAAGTATGTGAGTTCTTTATGACTAATGTTGAGTCCATGGATTATACGCACTCTCACCTTTCCGCCATTGCTAGCCTCTTTAGTACCACACAACTTTTCCCGGTACCATAAACCCACCACATATCCTTCCTCAAAACATCCACCATACCTACCTATTATGGCATTTCCATAGCCATTCCGAGATATATTTCCATGCAACTTTCCACCGTTCTGTTTATTATGACATGCTCCATCATTGTCATATTGCTTTACATGATCATGTAGTTGACATTGTATTTGTGGCAAAGCCACCATTCATAATTATTTCATACATGTCACTCTTGATTCATTGCACATCCCGATACACCGTCGGAGGCATTCATATAGAGTCATATTTTGTTCTAAGTATCGAGTTGTAATTTCTGAGATGTAAGTAAATAAAAGTGTGATGATCTTCATTATTAGAGCATTGTCCCAAGTGAGGAAAGAATGATGGAGACTATGATTCCCCCACAAGTTGGGATGAGACTCGATACGAAAAAAGAGGCCAAAAAAATGAGAGAAGGCCCAAATAAAAAAATGAGAGAAAAGAGAGAAGGGACAATGTTACTATCCTTCTACCACACTTGTGCTTCAAAGTAGCACCACGATCTTCATGATAGAGAGTCTCCTATGATATCACTTTCATGTACTAGTGGGAATTTTAATTATAGAACTTGGATTGTATATTCCAATGATGGGCTCCCTCAAATTGCCCTAGGTCTTTGTGAGCAAGCAAGTTGGATGCACACCCACTTAGTTTTCTCTTTGAGCTTTCATAAACTTATAGCTCTAGTGCATCCCTTGGATGGCAATCCCTACTCACTTACATTGATATCTATTGATGGGCATATCCATAGCCCGTTGATACGCCTAGTTGATGTGAGACTATCTCCTTCTTTTTGTCTTATCCACAACCACCATCTATTCCACCTATAGTGCTATGTCCATGGCTCACGCTCATGTATTGCGTGAAAGTTGAAAAAGTTTGAGAACGTCAAAAGTATGAAACTATTGCTTGGCTTGTCATCGGGGTTGTGCATTATTTGAATATTTTGTGTGATGAATATGGAGCATAGCCAGACTATATGATTTTGTAAGGGTTGACCTTGATTTTTCTGCAAGTCCCTAATATTTTATTGCTCCCTTTATCGTGCTATATCTCCATGACCGTGGACCTGATTCATGCATATGATATGTCAAAATGTTCTCCTCGTGAGGCACTTCATGTTAGTGGCATTTGCATGCATGTTACTATCCATTTTCATGCCATTATAATAGTTGCAAGAGTGCTATAAAATGTTGTCTGCTGGAAGTTAACAGATCTTGGTGATTTGTCTTTTTTGTTGTATTTTGTGTGTGCATCCTATGAGCATGATGTCTACATGTTTTTTTAGCTACATCATGCCATCTTTACAGAGGTGCAAGTCTTGTATTTGTTCGATATATGTGGTGACTAGAAAAAGCAAGCCAAGTAGGCTTCATAATGTTGCTGTTTTGGACACTTGGTGTTTTTGCTAAGTCATTTTCCTGTTACATTTTGATGCCATGTAAACTTGTTGCTACCATGAGATCCATGCACATTTTGAGGTACTTTAGTATGGATGTTTTGAATGTGTGCTTATGCTCTATCCATTAATGCCTTTGGTTGCAATTACGGAGTGATCTAGATTGTCATTACTATGCTTTACTTTTGCTATATTTTATTCCTGGCAGATTGTCAACATGAGATTCATTATTGCCATGTATTTTTCTAGTGATCCATGCACTGTATGAACTTTCTCTTGCCATGTTTAGATTCATGAACATGTCTTCTTACTGTTGGTATGATTGTGCTGTCATGTAATGCTTTGTGGTGAGTGCCATGAGCTTGCAAAGTTGTTATCATGAATATGTTTATGCCATGCTCTGTTTTTCTTCAAAGTCTGAAACTATTAATATAACTTGCCATGTTTGCATGGGTGCCACATCATTTTCCAAGCCTGTTTGGTTCATGTTCAGTAATGGGGTTTTGTTCTATTCATTTAGTAGAAGCATGCCATTGCTTTTTTTTTTGCCATGATATGTTCCTATAGCATGTTGTTTGCTTTCTCTAAACATTGCTTCCTGATGTTGTTTTTGACATGTTAGTAATTTCTCCAAGTCTGTGAAGCTGATATCATTTACATTTTTGCCATGCTATTTTGAACCCATTCTTGTGTGATTTAGCCGTAGCTCACTGTTCATGTTTTGTCAAGCATCTCTTGTACATCACTACCATATGCTCTGTTGCTATGTTGGAGTGTAGTATCTTAGTTTCTAGTTGCATTCTAAGTGCCATCATGCTGTTAATCGCAGTTTTGCGTCATCCTTGTATTGCTTGTCATTTGCAAACCGTGCATCCGTTTCCGGTTATCCTTATATCAATTTTGACCAAAATCACCCCATCTTTCCAGAGGTATACTTGTTTTGACAAGTTGATGCCTTGATCATCCTTTTCCTTCTGGAGTACCATATGCGTTGCACATCATATCTTGCATTCCATGCCATGTTTTGCATCATGTTGCTTGTGCATTGCACCGCGATTGATTGTTGTTCCATTGCTTGTGTTCTTGCCTTGGGTAGAGCCGGGAGACGAGTACGTGAACGAGGAACCTGTTGAGTACGCTAACGAGGATCAAGCTTTCGACAACTCTTAGTACAGCGCAGGCAAGATGACCATACCCTCGATATCACTTCTATCTTTGCTTGCTAGTTGTTCGTTCTATCGCTATGTCGCACTACCTACCACTTGTTTATCATGCCTCCCATATCGCCATGTCAAGCCTCTAACCCACCTTCCTAGCAAACCGTTGTTTGGCTATGTTACCGCTTTGCTCAGTCCCTCTTATAGCATTATAGTTGCAGGTGGAGTTGAAGTTTGTTCCATGTTGGAACATGGATATGTTGGGATATCACATTATCTCTTATTTAATTAATGCATCTATATACTTGGTAAAGGGTGGAAGGCTCGGCCTTTAGCCTGGTGTTTTGTTCCACTCATGCCGCCCTAGTTTCCGTCATACCGATGTTATGTTCCTTTATTTTGCGTTCCTTACGCGGTTGGGGTTATGGGACCCCCTTGACAGTTCGCTTTGAATAAAACTCCTCCAGCAAAGCCCAACCTTGGTTTTATATTTGACAACCTAAGCCTTGTCCCTTGGGTTTTTGCGAGCCCGAGGGTCATCTTTATTTTAACCCCCCCGGGCCAGTGCTCCTCTAAGTGTTGGTCCAAACTAGATCCCTTTGCAGTGCCACCTCGGGGAAACTTGAGCTCTGGTTTTAGTTGTACGGATTGCTCGTCCGGTGTGCCATGAGAACGAGATATGTGCAACTCCTATCGGGATTTGTCGGCACATTCGGGCGGCTTTGCTGGTCTTGTTTTACCATTGTCGAAATGTCTTGTAACCGGGATCCCGAGACTAACCAGGAGAAGGAATATCCTTTGTCGACCGTGAGAGCTTGTGATGGGAAAAGTTGGGACACCCCTGCAGGGTATTAACTTTTCAGAGCCGTGCCCATGGTTATGTGGCAGATGGGAATTTGTTAATATGCGGTTGTAGAGAACTTGACACTTGACTTAATTAAAATGAATCAACCGCGTGTGTAGCCGTGATGGTCTCTTTTCGGCGGAGTCTGGGAAGTGAACATGGTCTTGGGTTATGTTTGGACGTAAGTAGCTTCAGGATCACTTCTTGATCACTTCTAGCTTCTCGACCGTTGCGTAGCTTCTCATCTTACTATTATTTGTGTATGTTAGCCACCATTTTTGCTTAGCGCTTGCTGCAGCTCCACCTCATTACCACATCCTACCCATAAGCTTAAATAGTCTTGATCTCGCGGCTGTGAGATTGCTGAGTCCTCGTGACTCACGGATACTTCCAAACAGTTGCAGGTGCCAATGATACTAGTGTAGGTGATGCTACCGAACTCAAGTGGGAGTTCGACGAGGACCTTGGTCGTTACTATGTTTCGTTTCCTGATGATCAGTAGTGGAGCCCAGTTGGGACGATCGGGGATCTAGCATTTGGGTTGTCTTCTTTTATTTTGGTTCCGTTGTCAGACCTTGATTGTACTCTGGATGATGTATGTTTAGCTTGTTAATTGTGTGAAGTGGCGATTGTAAGCCAACTCTTTACCCCTTTCTTATTCAGTACATGGGATTGTGGGAAGATTACCCCTCTTGCGACAAAACCACCATGTGGTTATGCCTCTAAGTCGTGCCTCGACACGTGGGAGATATAGTCACATCGTGGGCGTTACAAGTTGGTAATCAGAGCCATCCCCGACTTAGGAGCCCCCTGCTTGATCGAATCGCTGACGTTGTTGAGTCTAGAACAAAATGTTTTGAGTCTTAGGATTATCTATATTGGAGAGTAGGATTCTTTTTACTCCTCAGTCCCTTCGCCGCTCTGGTGAGGTCTCCTGACGTAGATGTTTTGACTTTTCTCTCCTAAAATTTCATGAAAAACAATTTAGGATCACGCGAGTATCTTGGAATCGTTCTCATATTCTTGTGATGAGAACATTGTTCTTGGTGCCTCCTGACATTTAGGGGTCGTGGCAGTGTCCCGGGGAGTTGAGCTCCGAGGTGTTGTCATCACAATTGTATCGTTGCAGTCCTGGAATACATGAGTTCGCCGACATCGAAAATCTCTTTTATGCAGTTGTTGGTGATATAACCTCGACGCCACCCAGTACTGGGGCGGGACTTCAGGAGTATTGCCATAACTTGTATAACGAATGCTTTTCTAAGATTGAGGTACATGATTTCCGAAGGTTTCTTGGTTATGTGTTGAAGGATGGATATAGCTGGATGTAGGGATTGTTAGTTTGGGTGAGATATTATGTTTCCCCTATATCCCCAACACTTGATTGCATAACTAGAAAGTTTCGGGAGTTTATAGGTGGGAATTAAAGTAGCTCCTAGAATATCTTTCCGACAGATGCATGATATGGGTGAAGGAAATATGCCCTAGAGGCAATAATAAAGTTGTTATTTATATTTCCTTATATCATGATAAATGTTTATTATTCATGCTAGAATTGGATTAACCGGAAACTTAGTACATGTGTGAATATATGCACGAACAGAGTGTCACTAGTATGCCTCTACTTGACTAGCTCATTGAATCAAAGATGGTTAAGTTTCCTAGACATATACATGAGTTGTCATTTGATTAACGGGACAACATCATTAGAGAATGATGTGATTGACTTGACCCATTCCGTTAGCTTAGCATTCGATCGTTTAGTATATTGCTATTCCTTTCTTCATGACTTATACATGTTCCTATGACCATGAGATTATGCAACTCCCGAATACAGAAGGAACACTTTGTGTGCTACCAAATGTCACAATGTAACTGGGTGATTATAAAGGTGCTCTACAGGTGTCTCCGATGGTACTTGTTGAGTTGGCATAGATCAAGATTAGGATTTGTCACTCCGATTGTTGGAAAGGTATCTCTAGGCCCTCTCAGTAATGCACATCACTATAAGCCTTGCAAGCAATGCAACTAATGAGTTACTTGCGGGATGATGCATTACAGAACGAGTAAAGAGACTTGCCAGTAACGAGATTGAGCTAGGTATTGAGATACTGACGATCGAATCTCGGGCAAGTAACATACCGATGACAAAGGGAACAACGTATGTTGTTATGCGGTTTGACTAATAAAGATCTTCGTAGAATCTGTAGGAGCCAATATGAGCATCCAGGTTCCGCTATTGGTTATTGATCGGAGACGAGTCTTGGTCATGTCTACATAGTTCTTGAACCCGTAGGGTCCGCACGCTTAACGTTCGGTGACGATCGGTAATATGAGTTTATGTGTTTTGATGTACCAAACGTAGTTAGGAGTCCCGTATGAGATCGGGGACATGACGAGGAGTCTCGAAATGGTCGAGATGTAAATATCAATATATTGGACGACTATATTCGGACATCGGAAAGGTTCCGAGTGATTCGGGTATTTTTCGGAGTACCGAAGAATTACGGGAATTCGTTGGGGAGTATATGGGCCTTATTGGGCTTTAGGGGAAAGAGAGAGGGGAGGCTGCGCGCCCCCCAAGGCTTAGTCCGAATTGGACTAGGGGGAGGGGCGGCGCCCCCTCCTTCCTTCTCTTCTCTTTTCCCTTTCCTTCTCTCCTACTCCTACTACATGGAAGGGGGGAACTCCTACTCCCGGTGGGACTAGGACTCCCCAGGGCGTGCCATAGTAGAGGGCCGACCCACCCCCTCCTCCACTCCTTTATATACAGTGGAGGGGGGCACCCCTTGAACACACAAGTTGATCAGTTGATCTTTTAGCCGTGTGCGGTGCCCCCTCCACCATAATCCACCTCGGTTATATCATAGCGGTGCTTAGGCGAAGCCCTGTTTCGGTAGCATCATCATCACCATCATCACGCCGTCGTGCTGATGAAACTCTCCCTCGAATCTCTACTGGATCGTGAGTTCGCGGGACGTCACCGAGCTGAAGGTGTGCAGATCGCGGAGGTGCCATACGTTCGGTTCTAGGGATCGGTCGATCGTGAAGGCGTACGACTACATCAACCGCGTTCTCATAGCACTTCCGCTTACGGTCTACGAGGGTACGTGGGCGATACTCTTCCCTCTTGTTACTATGCATCACCATGATCTTGCGTGTGCGTAGGAAAATTTTGAAATTATTGCGTTCCCCAATAATGGCATCCGAGCCAGGTTTATGCGTACATGTTATATGCACGAACACAAAGGAGTTGTGGGCATTGGTATATACATATTGCTTGCCGTCACTAGTTGATTCTTGATTCGGCGGCATTGTTGGATGAAGCGGCCCAGACTGACATTACGCGTACGCTTACGCGAGACTGGTTCTACCAACGTGCTTCGCACATAGGTGGCTAGTGGGTGTCTGTTTCCCCAGTTTTAGTTGAATCGGATTCAATGAACAGGGTTATTTCTGAAGATCAAAAAGCAATCACTATACTGCATTGTGGTTTTTTATGCGTAGGTAAGAACGGTTCTTGCTCAGCCCGTAGCAGCCACATAAAACTTGCAACAACAAAGTAGAGGACGTCTAACTTGTTTTGGAAGGGCATGTTGTGATGTGATATGGTCAAGACATGATACTAAATATTATTGTATGAGATGATCATGTTTTGTAACAAAGTTATCGGCAACTGGCAGAAGCCTTATGGTTGTCTATTTATTGCATAAGATGCAAGTACCATGTAATTGCTTTACTATATCGCTATGCGATAGAAATAGTTGCAAAAGCAATTGGCGAGACGACCATGTGATGACACATTGATAGAGATCAAGATGATGGAGATCATGGTGTCATGCCGGTGATGATAGAGATCATGACGGTACTTTGGAGATGGAGATCAAAGGCGCAAGATGAGCATGGCAATATCATGTCACATATTTTGATTGCATGTGATGTTTATCCTTTAAGCATATTATTTTGCTCAGCTCAGCGGTAGCATTATAAGATGATCTCTCACTAAATTTCAAGGTATAAGTGTTCTCCCTGAGTATGCACCATTGCCAAAGTTCGTCGTGCCGAGACACCATGTGATGATCGGGTGTGATAAGCTCTACATTCACATACAACGGGTGCAAGCCAGTTTTGCACATGCGGAATACTCGGGTTAAACTTGACGAGCCTAGCATATGCAGATATGGCCTCAAAACACTAGAGACCGAAAGGTCGAGCGTGAATCATATAGTAGATATGATCAACATAGTGATGTTCACCAATGAAAACTACTCCATCTCACGTGATGATCAGACATGGTTTAGTTGATATGGATCATGTGATCACTTAGATGATTATAGGGATGTCTGTCTAAGTGGGATTCCTTAAGTAATATGATTAATTGAACTTTAAATTTATCATGAACTTAGTCCTGATAGTATTTGCATATCTATGTCGTAGATCAATTGCTTCCATATAGCTTCCACGTTTTATTTATGATATGTTCCTAGAGATAACTATGTTGAAATATGTTAGTAGCAATGATGCGGACTAGCTCTGTGATGATTATCCTCATTGCTGCACAGAAGAATTATGTCCTTGATGCACCGCTAGGTGACGGACCTATTGCAGGAGCAAATACAGACATTATGAACATTTGGTAAAGCTCGGTATGATGACTACTTGATAGTTTAGTGCACCATGCTTTACGCCTTAGAACCGGGACTTCAAAAATGTTTTGAATGCCACAGAGCATATAAGATGTTCTAAGAGTTGAAATTAGTATTTCAAACTCATGCCCGTGTCGAGAGGTATGAAACCTCTCACAAATACTTTGCCTACAAGATGGGGGAGAATAGCTCAGCTATTGAGCATGTGCTCAGAATGTCTGAGTACTACAATCACTTGAATCAAGTGGGAGTTAATCTTCCATATAACATAGTGATTGACAAAGTTCTCTAGTCACTATCACCAAGTTACTAGAACTTCGTGATGAACTATAATATGCAAGGGATAACATAAACGATTCCCAAGCTCTTCGTGATGCTGAAATTGACAAAGGTAGAAATCAAGAAAAGCATCAAGTGTTGATGGTTGACAAGACCACTAGTTTCGATAAAAGGGTAAAGGGAAGAAGGGGAACTTCAAGAAGAACGACAAGCAAGTTGCGACTCAAGTGAAGAAGCCCAAGTCTAGACCTAAGCCTGAGACTAAGTGCTTCTACTACAAAGGGACTGGTCACTGGAAGCAGAACCGCCCCAAGTATTTGGCGGATAATAAGGATGGCAAAGTAAAAAAAAGGTATATTTGATATACATGTTATTGATGTGTACTTTACTAGTGTTTATAGAAACCCCTTAGTATTTGATACTAGTTCAGTTGCTAAAGATTAGTAACTCGAAACATGAGTTGCAGAATGAACATAGACTAGTTAAGGGTGAAGTGACGATGTGTGTTCGAAGTGGTTCCAAGATTGATATGATCATCATCATACACTCCCTATACTTTCGGGATTAGTGTTGAACCTACATAAATGTTATTTGGTGTTTGCGTTAAGCATGAATATGATTTGATCATGTTTATTGCAATATTGTTATTCATTTAAAGTCAGAGAATAATTGTTGTTCTGTTTACATGAATAAAACCTTCAATGGTCATACACCCAAAGTGAATGGTTTATTGAATCTCTATCATAGTGATACATATATTCATAATATTGAAGCCAAAAGATGCAAAGTTAATAATGATAGTACAACTTATTTGTGGCACTGCTGTTTAGGTCATATTGGTGTAAAGCGCGTGAAGAAAATCCATGCTGATGGGCTTTGGAATCACTTGATTATGAATCAGTTGATGCTTGTGAACCATGCCTCATGGGCAAGATGACTAAGACTCCGTTCTCCGGAACAATGGAGCGAGTAACCAGCTTGTTGGAAATAATACATACTGATGTATGCAGTCCAATGAGTGTTGAGGCTCGCAGCAGGTATCGTTATTTTCTGACCTTCACAGATGATTTGAGTAAGATATGGGTATATCTTCTTGATGAAACATAAATCTGAAACATTTGAAAAGTTCAAATAATTTCAGAGTGAAGTGGAAAATCATCGTAACAAGAAAATGAAGTTTCTACGATCTGATCATGGAGGAGAATATTTGATTTACGAGTTTGGTCTTCATTTGAAACAATGCGGAATAGTTTCGCAACTCATGCCACCTGGAACACCACAGCGTAATGGTGTGTCCGAACATCGTAACTGTACTTTATTAGATGTGATGCAAGCTATGATGTCTCTTACCGATTTACCACTATTATTTTGGGGTTATGCATTAAAGACAGCTGCATTCACGTTAAATAGTGCACCATCTAAATCCGTTGAGACGACGCCATATGAACTGTGGTTTGGCAAGAAACCAAAGTTGTCGTTTCTTAAAGTTTGGGGTTGCGATGCTTATGTGAAAAAGTTTCATCCTGATAAGCTCAAACCCAAATCGAAGAAATGTGTCTTCATAGGATACCCAAAGGAGATAGTTGGGTACACCTTCTATCACAGATCCGAAGGCAAGACATTCTTTGCTAAGAATGGATCCTTTCTAGAGAAGGAGTTTCTCTTGAAAGAAGTGAGTGGGAGGAAAGTAGAACTTGATGAGGTAACTGTACCTGCTCCCTTATTGGAAAGTAGTTCATCATAGAAATCAATTCTAGTGATCTCTACACCAGTTAGTGAGGAAGCTAATGATGATAATCATGAAACTTCAGACCAAGTTACTACTAAACCTCGTAGGACAACCAAAGTATGGTCTACACCAGAGTGGTACGGTAATCCTTTATGGAAGTCATGTTACTAGACCATGACGAACCTACGAACTATGAGGAAGCGATGATGAGCCCAAATTCCACGAAATGGATTGAGGCCGTGAAATCTAAGATGGGATCCATGTATGAGAACAAAGTATGGACTTTGATTGACTTGCCCGATGATCGATGAGTCATTAAGAATAAATGGATCTTCAAGAGGAAGACAGACGCTGATAGTAGTGTTACTATCTACAAATCTCGAATTGTCGCAAAATGTTTTCAACAAGTTCAAGGTGTTAACTATGATGAGATTTTCTCACTCGTATCGATGCTTAAAAGTCTCTCCAAATCATGTTAGCAGTTGTTGCATTTTATGAAATGTGGCAAATGGATGTCAAAACTGCATTCCTTAATGGATTTCTTAAAGAAGAAGTTGTATATGATGCAACTAGAAGGGTTTGTCGATCCTAAAGGTGCTAACAAAGTGAGCAAGCTCCAGCGATCCATCTATGGACTGGTGCAAGCATCTTGGAGTTGGAATATATGCTTTGATAAAGTGATAAAAGCATATGGTTTTATACAGAGTTGCGGTGAAGCCTGTATTTACAAGAAAGTGAGTCGGAGCACTACAACATTTCTGATAAGTATATGTGAATGAAATATTGTTGATCAGAAATAATGTAGAATTTTCTGGAAAGCATAAAGGAGTGTTTGAAAAGAGTTTTTCAAAGAAGGACCTCGATGAAGCTGCTTACACATTGAGCATCAAGATCTATAGAGATAGATCAAGACGCTTGATAAGTTTTTTCAATGAGTACATGTAACGCCCTTGATGTGGCTATATCTCCCACGTGTCGAAGCACGACTTAGAGGCATAACCGCATTGAAAGCAATGTCGCAAGCGAGGTAATCTTCACACAACCAATGTAATACATAAGGGAAAGAGATACATAGTTGGCTTACAATCGCCACTTCACACAATACATGAATAAAGCATTACATCATCCAGATACAATGAAGGTCCGACTACGGAACCCAAAATAAAAGAAGACTACCCCAAATGCTACACAGATCCCCGATCGTCCCAACTGGGCTCCACTACTGATCAACTGGAAACGGAACAACGTAACGAACGCGAATCTCATCGAGCTCCTCCTTGAGCTCAGTTGCGTCACCTGCATGATATCATCGGCACCTGCAAACTGGTTTTGGAAGTATCTGTGAGTCACGGGGACTCAGCAATCTCACACCCTCGCGATCAAGACTATTTAAGCTTATAGGAAAGGTAAAAGGTTTGAAGTGGAGCTGCAGCAAGCGACTAGCATGTTTGGTGGCTAACATATACGCAAAAGAGAGCGAGAAGAGAAAGCAAAGGCACGATCGACGAACTACGATCAAGAAGTGATCCTGGAACAACCTACGTCAAACATAACTCCAACACCGTGTTCACTTCCCGGACTCCGCCAAGAAGAGACCATCACGGTTACACACGCGGTTGATGTATTTTAATTAAGATCAACTTCGGGTTTTCTACAACCGGACATTAACAAATTCCCATCTTCCCATAACCGCGGGCACGTCTTTCGAAAGTTCAAATCCCTGCAGGGGAGTCCCAACTTAGCCCATCACAAGCTCTCACGGTCAACAAAGGATATTCCTTCTCCCAAGACAATCCGATCAGACTCGGCATCCAGGTTACAAGACATCTCGACAATGGTAAAACTAGTCCAGCAAGACCACCCGTTGTGCCGACAAATCTCGATAGGAGCTGCACATATCTCGTTCTCAGGGCACACCGAATAAGCTAAGCGTACGGAAGCCAACGTAACCCAAGTTGCCAAGGGACCGCCCCGCACGGTGCTCTGGGTTGGACCAACACTCAGAGGAGCACTGGCCCGGGGGTTTAATAAAGATGACCCTTGGGCTCCGGAAACCCAAGGGAAAAGAAAAGGCTAGGTGGCGAATGGTAAAACCAATGTTGGGCCATGCTGGAGGAGTTTTATTCAAGGCGAACTGTCAAGGGGTTCCCATAATAACCCAACCACGTAAGGAACGCAAAATCCAGGAACATAACACCGATATGACGGAAACTAGGGCGGCAAAAGTGGAACAAAACACCAGACATAAGGCCGAGCCTGCCACCCTTTACCAAGTATATGGGTGCATTAAGATAAACAAGATAATATTGTGATATCCCAACAATAAACAAGTTCCAACAAGGAACGAACTCCAATATTCACCTGCAACTAGCAACACTATAAGAGGGGATGAGCAAAGCGGTAACATAGCCAAACAACGGTTTGCTAGGACATGACGGGTTAGAGGTTTGACATGGAAATATGGGGGCATGATAAGAAAGTGGTAGGTATCGTAGCATAGGCATAGAAAAAGAGCGAGCATCTAGCAAGCAAAGATATAAGTGATTTCGAGGGTATGGTCATCTTGCCTGCAAAGTTCTCAGAGTTGCCTTGATCCTCGTAAGCGTACTCAACGGGCTCCTCGATCACGTACTCGTCTCCCGGCTCTACCCAAGCAAGAACAACAAGCAAAAGGAACGCAATCAACCACGTGCAATGCTCAAGCAACATGATGCAAACATGGTATGATATGCGGGATGCGGTAAGTGATGCATATGCATGATTTGGAAAGGAATTATTGGACCTGGCGTCTACTTGGAAAACCAAAAGTGCCACTGGAAAGAGGAGTTGATTTCGGTTGAAATCGATATAAAGATCACCGGAATCGGATGCATGGTTTGGAAATGGCAAGCAAAACAAATATGGCACCGGTCTACGATTAACAGCAAGTGACCATCTAAATGCATCAAGATAAATATGCGACAACACTCAAACATGGCAACAAAATACATGGCAGGGATCCCCTCATGATGCTTGACAAAATATGAACACTGAGTTACGGCTAAAACACTCATTAACAGGTTCAAACAAGCATGGCAAAAGTGCAAAAGATAACAGGTTACAGACTTAGTGAAATTAACAGCATGTCAGGAATTTATCATCAGGAAACAACGTTTAGAGCATGATAACTACATGCTACAGGAACATATCATGGCAAAAAAAGGCATGGCATGAAGCTACTGAAATCATATAACAAAAGTCCCTTACTGACCATGAGCCAAAAGGGATCAGAAGATACAACCGCAAGCATGTGAACATAGCAAAAACATAAACAGATTCAGACTTAGTGAAAAACTGGAGCATGCAAAACAGATAACGAGTAGGCGTGTTTACAAGCTCGATGCACTCACTACGAGGCATTGCATGACAAACTAAGCATACACCCAACAAGTAGACATGGCATAGAAGCTAGACATGGCAAGAACAACATCATAGCATGCACGGATCAAGAACAACAAGCGTGGCAACATTGCAGAACATGTTAACAATCTGCCAGGAACATTTTATAGCAAAAGTAGAGCTCGATTGACTCAAGCTAGGTGCTCCATAAATGAAAACAAAGATATGGATGGATACAGCACCACAATATCTACAAAAAATCCTTACTGATCATCCTCAAAAGAGGCACGGATCACTAGGAAACAACATGAACATATGGCATAAAAATAATAACAGGACAAGGACTTAGTGAAATTCTAAGTCCCTGAAATCAGCGTCATTGAGTAAGCTACTTTGCATGCTTGTGCTAATCACCACAAAGATCACAAAAATACATGGCATACACCCCTATAAAGATGGCATGACATTCATCAAAACACATGTAGAGCTCAAGATCATATCATGCACACATTGATCATGGCAAAAATGACAAAAGTGCATTTGCTGAAACAGATCTGAAACTATCATCACATAGCCCTTTTCCAACAGCATTTCGGGCATCAAGATGAGCTCAAATGAAAATGATGCAATGAGATAAAATGATGTACTCGTCGAGACAGACATTTTGATATGCTACACGCACGAATCGGAGCAACGGTGATGAAGTTATGACATGACGAAGATTGCATAAAAATTAGGGTTCGGAAGGAAAAAGGCAACCGGGGGTATTCCACATCTGAGATCCAGGGCACGCTTCTTGAGGTGGCGTCGGGGATCTCGCCGGAGTTCATGTCCGCAGTGGCCGGAGATGACGAAGCTCGTCGGCGTCGAGGGAGAGGGCGGCCGTAGCTTGGAAGAGGTGGGGCGAGGTGGAGCGGGGCGACGCCGGAGCTGCGGCGGCTTCGGGCGGCGGCCTCAGGCGGAAGCAACGCGGCGGGGCGGCGCCGAAGCGAAGGGACGGCGGGCGGCGGTCGGCGACGTCGAGGCGGAGCGGCGACGGGGCGACGCGGGTCTAATGAGCCGGGCGGCGGCGCTCGCGGGCCGCGAGGGCCCTTCCTGGGCCGCGTGGGCCGGCGCGGAGGAGACGGCGGCGTGGGTGACGAGGCAGCCCCGGAGTGGCTGGGCGCGGTGGCGGGTCAAGTCGGACACGTCCGGCGGCGCGGAATGAAATGTCCGGCGGCGCACGGAGGAGGAGGTTAGGGTTCATGTGCGCGAAAATTCCGTGAGGGACACATATTTATAGGTAGAGGGAGCTAGGAGAGTCCAAATGAGGTACGGTTTGTGGCCACGCGATCGTGATCGAACGGTCTAGGTGATGGAAGGGGTTTAGGTGGGTTTTGGGCCACTTTGGAAGGGTGTTGGGCTGCAACACACACGAGGCCTTATAGGTCCCCGGTTAAACGTTGGAGTATCAAACGAAGTCCAAATGGCACGAAACTTGACAGGCGGTCTACCGGTAGTAAACCAAGGCCGCATGACAAGTCTCGGTCCAATCCGAAAACGTATAACACTCACACACGAAAAGAGGTAGAAAGGGACACCGGAGGACGTAGTAGCGCCGGAATGCAAAACGGACAACGGGGAAAAAGCTCGGATGCATAAGACGAACATGCATGCAAATGAAATGCACATGATGACATGATATGAAACGCATGACACACAAGCAATGACAAGGCAACAGGAACGAATAACTGGAAGACACCTGGCACATCAGTCTCGGGGCGTTATAGTACATACCTTGACAAGATTTTGAAGTAGTTCAAAATGGAACAGTCAAGGAAGGAGTTCTTGCCTGTGTTGCAAGGTGTGCAGTTGAGTAAAGACTCAAACCCGACCATAGCAGAAAATAGAAAGAGAATGAAAAGTCATTCCCTATGCCTCAGTCATAGGTTCTATAAAGTATGCTATGCTGTTTACCAGTCCTATTGTATACCTTAGCATGATTCTGGCAAGGGAGTACAATAGTGATCTAGGAGTAGATCACTGGACAACGGTCAAAATTATCCTTAGAGGACTAAGGAAATATTTCTCGGTTATGGAGGTGATAAAAGAGTTCGTCGTAAAGAGTTACATCGATGCAAAGCTTTTTACATCGATCTAGATGACTCTAAGTCTCAATCTGGATACATATTGAAAGTGGGAGCAATTAGCTAGAGTAGATCCGTGCAAAGCATTGTAGACATAGAAAATTTGCAAAATACATACGGCTCTGAATGTGGCATACCCGTTCACTAAATTTCTCTCACAAGCAAAACATGATCACTCTTTGGGTGTTAATCACATAGCGATGTGAACTAGATTATTGACTCTAGTAAACCCTTTGGGTATTAGTCACATAGAGATGTGAACTAATCACATAAAGATGTGAACTATTGGTGTTAAATCACATGACGATGTGAACTACATTATTGACTCTAGTGCAAGTGGGAGACTGAAGGAAATATGCCCTAGAGGCAATAATAAAGTTGTTATTTATATTTCCTTATATCATGATAAATGTTTATTATTCATGCTAAAATTGTATTAACCGGAAACTTAGTACATGTGTGAATGTATAGACAAACAGAGTGTCACTAGTATGCCTCTACTTGACTAGTTCGTTCAATCAAAGATGGTTAAGTTTCCTTGCCATAGACATGAGTTGTCATTGGATTAACGGGATAACATCATTAGAGAATGATGTGATTAACTTGACCCATTCCATTAGCTTAGCATTCGATCGTTTAATTAGTATTTTGCTATTGCTTTCTTCATGACTTATACATGTTCCTATGACTATGAGATTATGCAACTCCCGAATACCGGAGGAACACTTTGTGTGCTACCAAACGTCACAACGTAAATGGGTGGTTATAAAGGTGCTCTACAGGTGTCTCTGATGGTACTTGTCGAGTTGGCATAGAACAAGATTAGGATTTGTCACTCCGATTGTCATAGAACAGGTATCTCTGGGCCCTCTCGGTAATGCACATCACTATAAGCCTTGCAAGCAATGCAACTAATGAGTTAGTTGCGGGATGATGCAGTATGGAACGAGTAAAGAGACTTGCCGGTAACGAGATTGAGCTAGGTATTGAGATATCGACGATTGAATCTCGGGCAAGTAACATACCGATGACAAAGGGAACAACGTATGTTGTTATGCGGTTTGACCGATAAAGATCTTCTTAGAATATGTAGGAGCCAATATGAGCATCCAGGTTCCGCTATTTTTTATTGACCGGAGACGATTCTCGGTCATGTCTACATAGTTCTCGAACCCGTAGGGTCCGCACGCTTATCGTTCGGTGATGATCGGTAATATGAGTTTATGTGTTTTGATGTATCGAAGGTAGTTAGGAGTCCCGTATGAGATCGGGGACATGATGAGGAGTCTCGAAATGGTCAAGATGTAGAGATCGATATATTGGACGACTATATTTGGACATCGGAAAGGTTCCGAGCGATTCGGGTATTTTTCGGTGTACCGGAGAGTTACGGAATTCGCCGGGGAGTATATGGGCCTTATTGGGCTTTAAGGGAAAGAGAGAGGGGAGGTTGTGCGCCCCCAAGGGCTTAGTCCGAATTGGACTAGGGGGAGGGGCGGTGCCCCCTCCTTCCTTCTCTTCTCTTTTCCATTTCCTTCTCTCCTACTCCTACTACATGGAAGTGGGGAATCCTACTCCCGGTGGGAGTAGGACTCCCCAGGGCGCGCCATAGTAGAGGGTCGGCCCTCCCCCTCCTCCACTCCTTTATATACGGGGGAGGGGGCACCCAATGAACACACAAGTTGATCAAGTTGATCTTTTAGCCGTGTGGGGTGCCCTCCTCCACCATAATCCACCTCGGTTATATGTGCTTAGGCGAAGCCCTGTTCTGATAGCATCATCATCACCGTGATCACGCCGTCGTGCTGACAAAACTCTCCCTCGAAGCTCTACTAGATCATGAGTTTGCGGGACGTTACCGAGCTAAACGTGTGCAGATCACGGAGGTGTCGTACATTCGATACTAGGGACCGGTCGGTCGTGAAGACGTACGACTACATCAACCGCGTTGTCATAACGCTTCCGCTTATGGTCTACGAGGGTACATGGACGATACTCTTTCCCTCTCATTGCTATGCATCACCATGATCTTGCGTGTGCATAGGAAAATTTTGAAATCACTATGTTCCCCAACAACGGGATTGGGTAAATCTCTATCGTATGTGTTTGTTCCGGCTTGTTCTGCAAGCCAAATCCTTTTTTTTGTTTTGAACTGTGGTATTCGAGTTGCTTCGAAGTCAAATGTGTATTCCATACCTTTTCTAAACGGTGTTCTCATATTTCTATGGTAGTGCTAATTCGTTCGTTCATCGAGATTGTCATGTCAATTCTTCTCAACCGGCGTGTTCTCTTCAAGTTAATCATATCCTTTCAATTTCTGCTAGATCAATTATCAGTTCTTCGCAACGGTATCCATTTCATCAGCCCTAAGTTGCCTTTGTTTTCCCGCCATCCCACCCTTTTTCTTCAAGGACTCAGATTTCTTAATCAAGTATCCTTTTATTGATGGGAAGTCTCTCCATTCTTTTCCGCCAATGTTCTTATCCGGTGATTCTCAGGAAGATACTAAGGAAGTTTCAAGTTTATTATTCTTCGATTCTTTTTTCTCCTCTGGTGGATTCAATTCAAGATTCAGTGTTGATCACATTCCTTTCCTTGTTTCAAATGCTTTCTCATGGCGATGCACCTCTTAATCGTTCACTTCTCTCTATTCATTTGTTCTGGAGTACTGAAGATATCTCAGGAGATGCGTGTTTTCATTCCTAATCCGTTCAAGCTATTTCTAGATTGTTATCTCATTCAAGCCATTTAATTCAACAGGGGCAATCTCTCTTTTCAAGCAATCTTTTCAAAGGTGTATCTTTTGAGTGGGCCCTAACCCACGTGTCTTTTCCCAGGACCTTACCTGACTCTTCTAATTTTTCTGGAGTTATTCCCAAATTCTTTCAAAGTTTGATGTAAGAATGAATTATCATCAGTCAAATTTCTCTCTCCAGGATCTTTCAAATTATTTTCATCGTTGGTTCAACCTTTCTATTCTTCATCCCGGAGTGCCTCAACAATTCATTCATGGTGGTGTTTCTCGTCGTCATTCTCGGATTTTGAAGACCGAAGAAGAGTTCCTCTTAAATCTTATTCGTTCTCTCAAAGATGCGAAATTCAAGCTCGATGCCATCCTCTCATAAGTGCTTTCGATTGTGAGAATTCTTTTCACCCATCTGAAGCAATTCAAGAGTCTTTTCAGTTTGATTTTCCGGAGCCCATCATCTCAGAATTATTCATTCCAACTTTCATCTCTCGTTCTCCAAATCTTACCAGGGCATCATTCAAGTATTCTCTAATCAGCTCGGGATCTCTTCGTTCGTTTGTATCTAAATTCTCTCAAGCATCTTCGTATTTTTTCTAATTCTTCCCGGTGATTTGTTCTCTTTGATTCGTTCATTTTCAAATTCTTACGGTGGTTTGTTCAATATTCCTCTTCCTATTTTCTCATATTAATTTATTCGTTGTTTCAGTCGCACCGGTGGTTCGTTGAAGACCTTCTCAAGTTTACGCTGCATCTCTATTAATCCTTTCTACGAGAATAAGTAGTATGCCAAATCTGTTGCTTGTCATCAATTTAATTTGATGAAGGATAAGCATAATGTGATTCTTATTCTCGTTTCATCGAGTAAATTCAATTTCTTATTCTAGAGGTTTATCAAAATTCTCAGTTTCAATTGTTTCATCTTTATTTTTCCGGAGTTCCAGGTTTTTCCGCATTATCTCGTCGTGAAGCTCCATCTAAATCGTCGCAAGGCTTCACCTTGTGTTCTCAACTTTTCTTTCCTTTTATTACCGGAGTTCTTCATGGAGGCTCTACATGGTGGTTCGTCAAGGATTGTTTTCATTCTTCAATTGTTCTTCAAGATTTCTCTCGGAGTTATGATCTGCCAAGCTATACTCAAAATTAAACAGGGTGCGCTCAACACATGTTTGTTTTGAGGAGTTCAAGTATTCTTCATCTTGCATTTCAAAGTTCAATCCCTTCTCCCTTATCTTTTTAGGTGGTGTTATGTCATTCTTGACAATTCCCTTTCGTGTTTCATGATTCGCAAGTTGTTAAGAATGAGATATTTAAACCCTTCTTTTTCTCTTCCTTTAGGAGATCCTTTGCAACCCATCAATCTCTTCATTGGAGTTATCTTGGGTTATATTTCACCTAAAGCTTTCCCTAAGGAATGTTGTTATTGTGGTGCTTATCTATGATCCAAGTTTTCTCCTATCCTCTCGGCGGAAGAAGTTTTGTCATCTCCTCGTCGATATAAAGCAAGCAATTGTTTCCGTTTGTGGTAGGATTTCACCTCAAGTTTTGAGATGTTTTCCATAAGCCCACAACAAGCTTATTCTTTTTGTTGTTGATAACCCAACAGCTCCGTTCTAGCATTTCTTGTAACCGTGCTCTTTCAAGATCTTGTTTCCCTCCGCTCATTCCATTCCATTCTTTCATTTCTCCTGGAGGCATTGTGATGTTGCCCTTTTCACTCATCATCTTGAATCATAAGGATCATGTTCTTTTTCCTTGCTTATCCACTTAGCCGGAGTGTCGTGTTTTCATTCGAGTTCTTTCATCTTATCTAGTTTTGCCTCCTTCCTCAACTGGAGTGCTGCCTGAAATCTTTTTTCACCCCTTGTGCCATTCTTTCAATAGTTCCGGAGGCAGTGTGTTGTTGATTTCATCAAGTATCCTCTCATCTTGTCAAGATCATGATCAATTCCTTCCATTTACAGTCGGAGTGCTGTCCAAATTATATCATTCTTATTCCTTCTCTATCTTATTTTAACTGGAGTGGTTTCAATATCTATCTTAGCACTTAACCTCAAGGTTTTTCGCAATGTTCCTTGTTCCTCTTTTCAAACAGATTGTTTTCAACTGCGTTCATCTCTGTTGTACTCTTTTCTCGAAATTGTTTAACCTCTCAAGGTTCATTGGTTTAATTTGTTTGTACAAGAAGTAATTTAGTTTACCTCTCCTCTTCCTTTTCTGCTTCTCTCCGGTGCCATCCTAGATCTCGGTACGAGATCCTCTTGTAGTGGTGGAGTGTTGTAACACCCCGGATGTAACTTTCCATATTTGTAACTCATTTTATAGCCATTTTCGGCTATGTGATATGATATTTTAGTCATGGTTGGTTTTTTGTCTTCATTTTGCATTTTGTTCATGTCATGCATCTCATCTCATGTCATCATGTGCATCGCATTTGCATACGTGTTTGTCTCATGCATCCGAGCATTTTCCCCGTTGTCCGTTTCACGATCCGACACTCCCACATGCACCCGGTGCACCCCTGTTGCCTCATTTCGTGAGAGGGAGAGAAACATTCTCGGAATTGGGCGAGATTTGTCAAGAGGCCTTGGTACATCACCGAAAGACCGCCTGTCAAATTTCGTTCCATTTGGAGGTCATTTGATGCCCCAAAGGTTAACCGTAAAAGCCTCTTTTGTGTTGCAGCCCAACACCCCTCCAAAACAACCCAATAACCCATCAAAACCACCTCCATGTTCTCCGTCATTGGATCACAATCGTGTGGGCGGAAACCGCACCTCATTTGGACTCTCCTAGCTCCTTCTACCTATATATATGTGTCTCCCTCAAAAACATCACAGATGAAACCCTAGCGTCTTCCTCCTCGCGCCGCCGGACGCGTCCCTCCACGTCGGACATGTCCGCCGGCCACCTTGCCCCGACAAACCACAAGCCGCCACGTCACCCCGCCGCCACTCTCCTCCAACCACGCGCCGCCACACGTCCCCGCCAGATCCCCACCACGCCGCGGCCCGCGGGGCCTGATGACGGCCCTCTCGACCCGGAGCCACCGCCGCTGCCTCCCGTGTGGGCCCCCTCCCCACCGCTGCTTGGCCCAGTCGCCGCCCGTAGCCAACTAGGGGACACCACGTGGCCGCAGCCCGGCATCTCCGCCGCCGCGCCGCCTTGCCGCCATCCGCCGTGCGCCGGAGCCAGATCCGGTGACCTCGAGTCCGCCGACTCCTCCGGCGTCCTCCTCTCCAAGTCTGGCGATGAACTCCGGTGAACCTCGATCTGTGCGCCCAAACCCTAGATCTGGAATTCGGAGGTTGACCTCGATTTTTCTCCAAGTCCCTAAAATTTTATTGCTCCCTTTATCGTGCTATATCTCCATGACCGGGACCCCGATTCATGCATATGATATGTCAAAAATTTCGCCTCCTGACGCACTTCACGTTAGTGGCATTTGCATGCATGTTACTGTCCATTTTCATGACATTATAATAGTTGCAAGAGTGCTATCAAATGTTGTCACGGATCTTGGTGATTTTTCTTTTTCGTTGCATTTTGTGTGTGCATCCTATGAGCATGATGTCTACATGTTTTTTTAACTACATCATGCCATCTTTACAGAGGTGCAAGTCTTGTATTTGTTCGATATATGTGGTGACTAGAAAAAGCATGCCAAGTAGGCTTCATAATGTTGCTATTTTCAGACACTTAATGTTTTTGCTAAGTCCTTCGCTGTTACATTTTGATGCCATGTAAACTTGTTGCTACCATGAGATCCATGCACATTTTGAGATACTTCAGTAAGGATGTTTTGAACGTGTGCTTATGATCTATCCATTAATGCCTCCGATTGCGATTATGGAGTGATCTAGATTGTCATTACCATGCTTTACTTTTGCTATATTTTATTCCTGGCAGATTGTCAACATGAGATTCATTATTGCCATGTATTTGTCTAGTGATCCATGCATCCTATTAACTTTCTCTTGACATGTTTAGATTCATGAACATGTCTTCTTACTGTTGGTATGCTTGTATTGTCATGTAATGCTTTGTGGTGAGTGGCATGAGCTTGCAAAGTTGCTATCATGAATCTGTTTATGACATGCTCTGTTTTTCTTCCAAGTCTGAAACTATTAATATAACTTGCCATGTTTGCATGGGTGCCACATCATATTCCAAGCCTTTTGGGCTCATGTTTAGTAATGGGGTTTTGTTTTATGAATTTAGTAGAAGCATTACATGCCTTTTTTGCCATGATATGTTCCTGTAGCATGTTGTTTGCTTGCTCTAAACATTGCTTCCTGATATTGTTTTTGACATGTTAGTAATTTCTCCAAGTCTGTGAAGCTGATATCATTTGCATTTTCGCCATGCTATTTTGAACCTATTCTAGTGTGATTTAGCCATAGCTCACTGTTCATGTTTTGTCAAGCATCTCTTGTACATCACTGCCATATGCTTTGTTGCTATGTTGGAGTGTAGTAGCTTAGTTTATTGTTGCATTCTAAGTGCTATCATGCTGTTAATCGCAATTTTGCGTCATCCTTGTATTGCTTGTCATTTGCAAACCGTGCATCTGTTTCCGGTGATCCTTCTATCGATTTTGACCGAAATCACCTCATCTTTCTAGAGGCATACTTGTTTTGACAAGTTGTTGCCTTGATCATCCTTTTCCTACCGGAGTACCATATGCGTTGCACATCATATCTTGCATTCCATGCCATGTTTTGCATCATGTTGTTTGTGCATTGCACCGTGATTGATTGTTGTTCCATTGCTTGTGTTCTTGCCTTGGGTAGAGCCGGGAGACGAGTACATAAACGAGGAACCTGTTGAGTACGCTAACAAGGATCAAGCTTTCGACAACTCTGAGTACATTGTAGGCAAGATGACCATACCCTCGATATCACTTCTATCTTTGCTTGCTAGTTGTTCGTTCTATCGCTATGTCTCGCTACCTACCACTTGTTTATCATGCCTCCCATATCGCCATGTCAAGCCTCTAACCCACCTTCCTAACAAACCGTTGTTTGGCTATGGTACCGCTTTGCTCAGCCCCTCTTATAGCATTGTTAGTTGCAGGTGGAGTTGAAGTTTGTTCCATGTTGGAACATGGATATGTTGGGATATCACATTATCTATTATTTAATCAATGCATCTATATACTTGGTAAAGGGTGGAAGGCTCGGCCTTTTGCCTAGTGTTTTGTTCCACTCTTGCCGCCCTAGTTTCTGTCATACCGGTGTTATGTTCCTTGATTTTACGTTCCTTACGCAGTTGGGGTTAGGACCCCCTTGACAGTTTGCTTTGAATAAAACTCCTCCAGCAAGGCCCAACCTTGGTTTTACATTTGTCAACCTAAGCCTTTTCCCTCGGGTTTTCGCGAGCCCGAGGGTCATATTTATTTTAACCCCCCGGGCCAGTGCTCCTCTAAGTGTTGGTCCAAACTAGAGCCCTTTGCAGCACCACCTCGGGGAAACTTGAGGGCTGGTTTTAGTTGTAAGGATTGCTCATCCGGTGTGCCCTGAGAATGAGATATGTGCAGCTCCTACCAGGATTTGTTGGCACATTCGGGCGGCTTTGCTGGTCTTGTTTTACCATTGTCGAAATGTCTTGTAACCGGGTCCCGAGACTGATCGGGTGTTTTCGGGAGAAGGAATATCCTTCGTTGACCTTGAGAGCATGTGATGGGCTAAGTTGGGAAACCCCTGCAGGGTATAAACTTTTGAGAGTCGTGCCCGTGGTTATGTGACAGATGGGAATTTGTTAATATCCGGTTGTAGAGAACTTGATACTTGACTTAATTAAAATGAATCAACCGTGTGTGTAGCCGTGATGGTCTATTTTCGGCGGAGTCCGGGAAGTGAACACGGTCTTGGGTTATGTTTGGACATAAGTAGCTTCAGGATCACTTCTTGATCACTTCTAGCTTCTCGACCGTTGCGTAGCGTCTCATCTTACTCTTATTTGCGTATGTTAGCCACCATTTTTGCTTAGCGCTTGCTGCAGCTCCACCTCATTACCACATCCTACCCATAAGCTTAAATAGTCTTGATCTCGCAGGTGTGAGATTGCTGAGTCCTTGTGACTCATGGATACTTCCAAACAGTTGCAGGTGCCAATGATACCAGTGTAGGTGATGCTACCGAACTCAAGTGGGAGTTCGACGAGGACCTTGGTCGTTACTATGTTTCGTTTCCTGATGATCAGTAGTGGAGCCCAGTTGGGGCAATTGGGGATCTAGCATTTGGGTTGTCTTCTTTTATTTTGGTTCCGTAGTCGGACCTTGATTGTACTCTGGATGATGTATGTTTAGCTTGTTAATTGTGTGAAGTGGTGATTGTAAGCCAACTCTTTACCCCTTTCTTATTCAGTACATGGGATTGTGTAAAGATTAACCCTCTTGCGACAATACCACCATGCAGTTATGCCCCTAAGTCGTGCCTCGACACATGGGAGATATAGCCGCATCGTGGGCGTTACAAGAAGTTATGACAGTTTTGGTCTTACTTGATTCTTTCGTTCTGCTTACCATTACTGCTGGTAATCAGTGGTGGTACCGTTAGCCACCAGGGTAGTACCGTTTGTGTGGTACTTCCGCTAGTGTGCCGCGGTAACAACAGGAGTCTCTCTGTTACCCACCAGGAATTTATGGTAGTACCACTTGCTCCTAGCGGTAGTACCGCTAGTGCGATACTGCCACTAGAGTACCACACGCACTACCGTCGATTTCTCTGTTAGCCATCTGGATTCATGGTAGTACTGCTCGCTCCTAGCGACAATAGCACTTGGGTGGTACTTTCGCTGGAGTACCTCACGTACTACTGATACGTCTCCAACGTATCTATAATTATTGATTGTTCCATGCTGTTATATTATCAATTTTGGATGTTTTATAATCATTTTTTAGTCATTTTATATCATTTTTGGTACTAACCTATTGACATAGTGCCAAGTGCCAGTTGTTGTTTTCTGCATGCTTTTTGCATCGCAGGAAATCAATACCAAACTGAGTCCAAATGCAATGAAACTTTATGCAGATTTTTTTGGACCAAAAGACACCTAATGGCCAAGGCTACGCCTGGGGGGTGCTCCGAGGAGAGCACAACCCACCAGGGTGCTCCAGGAGGCCCAGGCGCACCCTGGTGGGTTGTGCCCACCTCGGGTGCCCCCCAGACCGCCTCTTTGCTCTATAAATACCCCAATATTCCATAAACCCTATGGGAGTCGACGAAAATCAATTCCAGCCGCCGCAGACTCCAGAACCACCAGATCCAATCTAGACACCATCACGGATGGGGTTCACCACCTCCATTGGTGCCTCTCTAATGATGCGTGAGTAGTTCTTTGTATACCTTTCGGTCTATAGTTAGTAGCTAGATGGATTCCTCTCTCTCTCTCTCTCTCGTTTGTTTCTCAATACAATGGTCTCTTGAAGATCCATATGATGTAACTCTTTTTGTAGTGTGTTTGTTGGGATCGGATGAACTTTGAGTTTATGACCAGATCTACCTCTTTATATCCATGAAAGTATTTGAGTTTCTTTGATCTATTTTATGAATGATTGCTTATAGCCTCGTATTTCTTCTCCGATATTGGGGTTTTGTTTGTCCAACTTGATCTATTTATCTTGCAATGGGAAGAGGTGCTTTGTAGTGGGTTCGATCTTACGGTGCTTTATCCTAGTGACAGAAGGGGAACCGACACGTATGTATCGTTGCTACTAAGGATAAAACGATGGGGTCTATCTCTACATAGATAGATCTTGTCTACATCATGTCATCATTCTTATTGCATTATTCCATTTCTCAATGAACTTAATACACTAGATGCATGTTGGATAGCGGTCGATGTGTGGAGTAATAGAAGTAGATGCAGGCAGGAGTCGATCTACTAATCTTGGACGTGATGCATATATAATGATCATTGCCTGGATATCGTCATGATTATTTGAAGTTCTATCAATTTCCCAACAGTAATTTGTTTACCCATCGTTTGCTATTTTTCTCGAGAGAAGCCACTAGTGAAACCTAAGGCCCCCGGGTCTCCTTCTCATATTATTTGCATTTACGATATATTTTCCTTTGCTTTTATTTTCAGACCTATTAAACCAAAAATACAAAAATACCTTGCTGCACTTTGTTCTTATTTACTTTATTTGGCGTTCGATCTATCAATCTACTACAATTTATTCACGTCCGTTTGCCTATCTTGAGGCACCGCTACCTGAAAGGGATTGACGATCGCTTTTACACGTCGGGTTGTGAGTAGTTGTTATTTCTGTGCAGGTGCTGTTTACATTGTGTTGCTTGGTTCTCCTACTGGTTCAATAACCTTGGTTTCACATCTGAGGGAAATACCTACAGCCGCTGTGCTGCATCATCCCTTCCTCTTTGGGGAAATACCGACGTAGCTTCAAGCGACATCAAAAGGAATTTCGGGCGCCGTTGTCAGGGAGGATCTTCAACATATACCAGGTTCCTAATCACAAATCTCATCTCCTCGGAATTTACATATTTGCCATTTGCCTCTCGTTTTCCTCTCCCCCACTTCACAAAAATTTGCCGTTTTATTCGCCCCTATTTTTTTCGTTCGCCATTGACCGATCCTAAAAAGGCTAAGGGCTTTCTCCCGAGTATTAATGCTTTGGATAGCCCCTCTGTCCTATCTAAGTGAGGGAGTCCTGGACTAAGGGGTCCTCGGGTGTCCAGTCTATTGATGTGGGCTAGACTGATGGGCTGTAAGGATACGAAGACCGAAGAATCCACCCATGTCCGGATAGGACTCTCCTTGGCGTGGGAGGCAAGCTTGGCGACCAACTATGAAGATTACTTTCTTTGTAACCGACCTTGTGTAACCCTAGATCCCTCCCGTGTCTATATAAACTGGAGGGCTAGGTCCGTAGAGAGGCTGAATCCTCATAATCTTAGTCAGACTAGACTTTTAGGGTTTAGTCATTACGATCTCGTGGTAGATCAACTCTTGTAATACTCATATTCATCTAGATCAATCAAGCAGGACATAGGGTATTACCTCCATAGAGAGGGCCTGAACCTGGGTAAACATCATGCCCCCTGTCTCCTGTTACCATCGACCTTAGACGCACAGTTCAGGACCCCCTACCCAAGATCCGCCGGTTTTGACACCGACGTTGGTGCTTTCATTGAGAGTTCCACTACGTCGTCCCCAAAAGGTTTGACGGCCCCTTCAATCGTCAACCACGATACTGTCCAAGATGAGACCTTCCTCCCTGGACAGATCTTTGTGTTTGGCGGCTTTGCACTACGGGCCAACTCGCTTGGCCATCTGGATCAGATCGATAGCTACGCCCCTGGCCATCAGGCCAGATTTGGGAGCTTGAACTATGTTGCGGACATCCGTGGAGACTTGATCTTCACCGGATTCGAGACCGCGGCAACCACTCGTAGTCACCCCGATGGACATGACCTAAATCTATCATCCGACCGCATCCAGGACATAGCTCTTGTAACCGCTCTGGCCTTAGATCCGGAGCATACTGCGCCATCCAAGGACCGGAGGCTCAACCCCACCACAAAGGCCATAGATTCCCCGGCGTTGGAGCCGCACATGGACTTAACCTCACACGATATCTGTGTCACCGGAACTCCGGACTCGTCTCCGGCAATAAGTCCCGAACAGTGTGTCCACGGACGCCGAACTTGATTGTTTATCAATCTTCGAATTCAGCGCCGCTGACATCTTCCAGCACTCGCCTTTGGGCGACGTGCTAAACTCATTAAAAAATCTATCCTTAGCGGGGGGTTCGTAGCCGAACTATATCCGGTTCGAACTAGAAGCTGATGACAGGGAATCTCGCTCCCCACCCGCCACCCACTTCATAGCCACTGTCGAAGACTTAACTGACATGCTCGATTACGGCTCCGACGACATCGACCATATGGACGATGATGCCGGAGAAGAAGTGGCCCAGGATCCGCCGTTCACCGTACGCTGGACGGCCACTTCCTCATACGATGTATACATGGTGGATGCACCAAAGGAGAACAGCGGCGATGACAAGCAAGATCCAGTTGAGGATAAACCTCCTGAGATACAATCGAAACGCCGGTGTCAGCGGCACCGCTCTAAGTCATGCCACAGTAAAGATAGCAACACCAGCACAGGAGAAGATAACACCCTGGAAGGTGCCGAAGACGACGAAGACCCTGTTGACGCAGCTACCGAATAGGATGAACGGGAAGACAGGCAAGTTAGCCCTAGTAAACAGGCCACGCATGAGGACTCGGAGGATAGTAATTATCTTCTGCTCTCCGAGGATGAGGCGAGCCTCGGCACCGAGGATTTCATCATGCCTGAGGAACCTCTTGAGCAGGAGCACTTCAAGCGCCAGCTAATAGCCACTGCAAGGAGCCTGAAAAAGAACTTGTAGCAGCTTCAAGCTGACCAAGATCTGCTCAACGATAAATGGACTAACGTCCTAGCAGCCGAAGAATACGGCCTCAAGCATCCGCCCAAAAGCTACCCGAAGTGCAAATTACTACCTCAGTTCGACGACAAGGCGCCAGAACACATACCACCATCGCGCAATGCGGCTGACCGACCACCACGTGGTCGGGACAAATTGGCAACTCAAGCCGAACACCAGCCCGCCCCGCCTCATCACAAGGGCAAAGGTAAATCCGCTCACGGTCATACATATGACCTTCGGCATGACCTGAACAATAAAGCAGTACATAACAGATCGATCTACGGATCACGAGGACGTGCCCCGACATGCGACGACGGCCATCTGTTCGGACGTGACAAACCTAGTCATGCACGGGCCGAACACCGCAGACGGACTCCATCGGAGCTACATCGTGACGCGGCCCGGTATAGAGGTGCCGCACACCCTATTTGCTTCACTGGCGAAGTCATGGAACATGAATTCCCAGAAGGGTTCAAACTCATGAATATAGAATCATATGATGGCACCACAGACCCCGCAGTATGGATGGAAGACTTCATTCTCCACATTCATATGGCCCGCGGCGATGACCTTCATGCCATTAAATACCTCCCCCTGAAACTCAAAGGAACAGCGCGGCACTAGTTGAACAGCCTGCCCGAAAACTCCATCGGTAGCTGGGAGGACTTGGAAGAAGCCTTCCTTGATAACTTCCAAGGTACATACGTTCGACCTCCGAACACCGATGACTTAAGCCATATAGTTCAACAGTCCGGAGAGTCCGCCAGGAAATTCTGGACCAAGTTCCTAACTAAAACGAACCAGATAGTCGACTGTCCGGATGCCGAAGCCCTAGCGGCCTTTAAACACAGCATCCGTAACGAATGGCTCGCCCGCCACCTCGGCCAAGAGAAGCCAAAGTCCATGGCGGCCCTCACGGCACTCATGACCCGCTTTTGCGCGGGCGAGGATAGTTGGCTGGCCCGTAGCAAAAACAATACAAGCGACACCGGCACCCCTAAAGCTAAAAATAGCAACGACAAGTCTCGACGCAACAGGTACAAACGTCGAAATAACAATGACAACACCGAGGATACGGAAGTCAATGCCGGATTTACTGGCTCTAAGCCTGGTTAGTGGAAGAAGCCATTCAAAAAGAACAATTCGGGCCCATCTAGCCTGGACCGCATACTCGATCATCCGTGCCAGATTCATGGCACCCTAGACAAACCAGCCAATCATACCAACAGAGATTGCTTGGTTTTTCAACAAGCAGGCAAGTTAAATGCCGAAAACAAGGATAAGGGATCGCAAAGCGAAGACGACGACGAGGAGCCACGACCGCCAAACACAGGGGGACAGAAGAAGTTTCCCCCACAGGTCAAAACGGTGAACATGATATACACTATCCACATCCCCAAGAGGGAGCGCAAGCGCGCCCTCAGGGACGTTGTCGGTGTCAAAACTGGCGAATCTCGGGTAGGGGGTCCCGAACTGTGCGTCTAGGCCGGATGGTAACAGGAGGCAGGGGACACAATGTTTTACCCAGGTTCGGGCCCTCTTGATGGAGGTAAAACCCTACGTCCTGCTTGATTAATATTGATGATATGGGTAGTAGAAGAGTAGATCTACCACGAGATCGGAGAGGCTAAACCCTAGAAGCTAGCCTATGGTATGATTGTATGTTGTGGTTGTTGTCCTACGGACTAAAACCCTTCGGCTTATATAGACACCGGAGAGGGTTAGGGTTACACAAGGTCGGTTACAAAGGAGGAGATATCCATATCCGTATTGCCTAGCTTGCCTTCCACGCCAAGTAGAGTCCCATCCGGACACGAGAAGAAGTCTTCAATCTTGTATCTTCATAGTCTAATAGTCCGGCCAATGGAGATAGTTCGGCTTTCCGGAGACCCCCTAATCCAGGGCTCCCTCAGTAGCCCCCGAACCAGGTTTCAATGACGATGAGTCCGGCGCGTATTGTTTTCGGCATTGCAAGGTGGGTTCCTCTCCAAATTCCGTGTACCTATCGAAATACTCCGGCCTCTTGTGAATGTTGCACTCCTTGGCTTCCGCGCCCAATAATGGCCACTTTCCATGTGTCGAGCGAATGTGAAGAGCTAGGGTGTTTTTATATTTACCCCCCTAGCTGTGTGAATGAGCTGCCTATTAAAAAGACTAGGATTCAGATCCAAATCACACCATCCTCCCTTGGCGAGCATTCATCGGAGCGCATTCGACAGAGATCCATTCCACCATGGCCGGTCGACGCAGCTCCTCCTCTCGCTCCCCTAGCCCCAAGCCTGGAGATTGGGAGAGATGTTCCGTCCCGCACAGCAAATTAGTGATGCTTCAGACCAAGGGATTTCTTCCCCAGCGTACATGGTCCCGATTCGAGCCGGGCTCGCCAACTATAATGGCAGAGAGCAAGCGGAGAGCCTTCCCAATCCCTCCAAGGGAGAGCGGGTATGCCTTGTCCCTTATTTGGTAAGAGGGCTCGGATTTCCAATTCATCCGTTTCTCCGGGGGCTCCTGGAGTTCTACGGCCTCCAATTGCACAACCTTACCCCTGCCTCCATGCTGCATATCGCGGGATTCGTAGCCCTTTGCGAGTTGTTTTTGGGTTGTGAGGCTCATTTCGCTCTGTGGAAGAAGTTGTTCTGCCTTGTGCCCCGTTCTCAGAAGGGGTTAATATATCAAGTGGGCGGAGCCGAAGTGTGGCATATTGCCGGGACCGGATACCTGTCCGGAACCCCAAAGAAGACGTCCGGAGACTGGCCTTCAGAATGGTTTTATATAGAAGACGTCCCCCTCCCGGATCCTATTAGAACTGGCCTTCCTGAGTTCGACAACGCCCCTTTGAAGAAGCGCCGGAGCTGGCGTCCATGGAGCTCCCTGGAGGAAGATGACAGGGACGTTCTTTACCTGATGAGCCGGATAAGTTTTTTAGCTCGATCCGGATTGACCATGATCGAGGTCATGGCCATATGTATTATGCGGGGGGTGCAGCCGTTTCAATATAGAGGCCACCCCATGTGGGATTTCAACGGGGAGGATGACGCCACCCGCCACGGATGTAAAGGGCCGGGATCGGTTGCTGATCTAATAAAGATCTTATCCACTTTGTACAAGGGAGAACAGGAGGAATTCCTTCGTGTCAACCCGCAGAGCGGATTTTCTATGTACAATTCTCTGAGCTGGGTAAGCGGAGACTTTTTCTCGCCCATCCGTTTCATATTCCTGTAATTAAATAGTCAGTCTAGCGATTTCAACGCAGGAGCTGCGCCAGGCTGTAAGGGAGATAAACAACCCCCCTCCACAACCCGAGGACCCTGGACGGTCTCTTGACCCGACCTCCTAGGAGGATCCGGACATATCTATGGAGCAGAACGATGGGGTATTTTACCAATTGAGTAATGACAACGCCTTGGTGGCCATTACGGCCGATTACCTGTGCAACTTCCAGCCTCACAGGTGACTGAGACCGAAGTCCCAGTACTTCGAAAAGGGATCCGTCCTTGCGTGTTTTTGATTGGCGTATAACAGCCGTGTTTTGCAGGGGAGGTCCTCGAGGTGGAAGGCCAAGCCTGCAGCGACTAGCCAACAAGGGGCCGCGAGGCCAGGCAGGCTAAAAAGACCCGCAATCCGGATTGAGACACCGGCGCAGCGGTACGGCGCGCCGTCTTTATTACAAGACATTATTCTCAGAGGCATATTAACGCCCATGCCTTCTTTTCAGGAAAAAGAGTGCTCGCCGGACTATACCCGGAGAGGCTACTAATCGCGCCTTCACCAGCCAGGCTCCAAGGCCGGACTCGGAGGCAGTAACGAATACGAGGCGTGCGCCGGGCGCTCCTACGACAGAGGATGCGGATAAACTGTCCGCCACCAATTTCGAGGTGGAAAGTGCCATGAACCATAGGTGTCGCCGGATTGTTCTTCGTGACGCTTGTTTCTCCCAAGAGGCATTGGATGCCTTCAACTCGGGAGATGCGTACCTCCGTGCCACTCAAAATGGTCTAGCTAGAGCCACGGAGCAGTATGTAAAAGACATATGGGTGAGAAAATTTGGTGATTATATATATCAGTAGCCTCTGAGACTTGAAGCAGTTAGAATAACTGATTTAAGGATCATTTGTTATGCAGGTTCTTACCGAAAAGAATACTCAACTGTCCCAGGAGCTGGAAGAGTGCAGAGCCCAACTTCAAGCCGCACTGGCTGCGGCGGGGGAGCCCAAAGAGACCCTCTCTGGTAATATATCCTTTGAATGATAAGTGTCATATAGGATGCGGCGTATATGCAGATCTGACGATAAAATTGCAGATGACACTGGAGTAAATCCAGATAAGCAACAGCTCCTATGCCAGCTGAAGGCCGGTGAGAGCGTGCTTACGAGGGTGAGGCAGGAGAAGAATGATCTCCTAGATGCCAACACCAAGTTGGGCGTGGAACTAAAAGACGTTTGTGCCCAACTGTCGTACTCTGTTAAGGAGAATCGGCGGCTTCGACGCGGCATATTTAGTAAGTGCTTGAATGAACTGTGAAAAAGAGTTCGGCGAGGAAGCTGGCTGACAGAGTTATGTCTATAGGTATGCTAACAGGTCGTCCTGCCGAGGAAATGCCCAGTTCAACGGGTGACCTTCTTCCCGAGCTCTTACGGGTGCACGAACGAGTTCGGCAGGTGATGCAAGCCGTCTCCATACCCGAAGGCCTTGGAGAGCTTGCAGAAAAGCTGAAGGGAGCACGGCGGCGCTTCCGATTATGGAAGATATCGGCCTGCCGTCAGGGCGCCAGGGAAGCCTTGGCAATGGTGAAGACACGGTACACGAAGGCTGACCCGAACCACATGGCCGAAGTCAGATCTGTGGGGCCCGATGGGAAGGAGATCCCTGTGAGCTTAGTGTACGGCCAAGTAGAATTGGCCGCAAAGTATTCCCAACAGGATTGTAGACTAGGCAGCCTATTGGATGGTATTGAAGAGGAATTCAACCAGTGAAATTGGCTATGTAATTTAAAGTGACATGTATAATGCCTTCTAGCCGGATTGTAGATCGTTTGTCGTGGCGGACCTTTTCGCTTCAACCTCGGGACCCGACGGTCCGGAGTGTATCCGAATACCCTCTCGGTTATGTAAGAACCGGGGCATGCGTGAAGACCAGGCATAGAGGTCATTAGTGCTTTATCAGACAAGTGCCCAACCAGTTATGTTATATTACATGGGTAGTAAGAAACATCTTCCAGGGAGAATAGTTCCGTTAAGGGTTCCTTTCCCTGGGTAAGCATGCCCTAAAGTGCATGTCCGGACTACGATAAGAAGCGCAGAAAAAGCATCTAGGGGCAGATATGGATAATAAATAAAAAGTCATCTTTTGTTCACCGACCGAATATTCCCTTAAGAATGCTAGCTTTCGGCTTCACCCAGTCTGAGGTACACATCCGACTGACCCAATGGTAACAATCGCAGAGGTGCTCCCCTTATGCCCTAGACGAATTAACGGGAACGTAGGGCATAAATACAAGAGCCAGGCAACCCAGCTTAGCCAAAACTTAAGTCATATCGATGCATATAATGGTGAAAAAAGGTACATGCGGAAGTATAACACATGTGTTGGGCGTGAGGCCCAGGTAAATAATTTAAGCTTCTGTGAAAGAAGCCCCCAGGTATGGAGAGTGCGGCTAGCGCATCTGTAATGTACAAGTGAGGCACAAGGTGACCCTTGAAGGCCTAGAGAAATAATAAGAAAAAGAAAGAAAGGGAAACAAGACAGATGATGCATATGCAGAAAATGGACAAAGGGAGGGGACTAACATAGAGTCCGGTGCTAGGCGTAGAATCTTCGAAGCCTGGGTGCGTTCCATGGGTTCGGCTCGAGTCGACTAGTCGATGCATCCCGTAGTCGGTATGCTCCACCAGTCAGAACTTGGTCGATAATGAAGGGACCTTCCCATTTGGGCTCGAGCTTGTTCTTTTTCTTATCCGGCAGTCATAGAACTAGTTCGCCAACGTTATAAGTTTTGGCTCGTACTTCTCTGCTTTGGTATCCGTGAGCGTATTGCTGGTAAAATGCGGAACGGGCTTTGGCTATGTCGCGCTCTTCCTCCAAGGTGTCCAGACTGTCCTGCCGATCGAGCTCGGCTTCTCTTTCTTCGTACATGCGCACTCGAGGTGAGTCATGAATTATGTCACAGGGCAAGACTACCTCTGCGCCATACACCATAAAAACGGTGTATATCCGGTACTACGATTCGGCGTGGTCCGCAGCCCCCAGAGTACGGAGTCGAGCTCCTCTACCCAGTGCGTGTCAGACTCCGTTAAGGAACGCACTAATCTGGGTTTAATGCCGCTCATTATAAGACTGTTTGCTTGTTCGACTTGACCGTTGGTTTGTGGGTGATAGACTGAAGCATAATCGAGCTTGATGCCCATTTCACTGTACCTGAGTTTTATATCGCCGGCCGTGAAGTTCGTGCCGTTATCAGTGATGATGCTGTGGGGGAAGCCGTAACGGTGTACACCCCCGGATATGAAATCTATCACCGGTCTGGATTTGGCTGTTTTAACCGGTTTAGCCTCTATCTATTTGGTGAATTTATCCACTATGACCAATAAGTATTTTTTCTTGTGGGTTCCCCCTTTAAGGGGTCCAACCATGTCAAGCCCCCAGACCGCCAAGGGCCATGTAATGGGGATTGTTTGGAGGGCGATGGGTGGCATGTGGCTTTGATTTGCAAAGAGCTGGCAACCGGCGCAACGTTGGACCAAGTCCTGTGCATCTGCCCGGGCCGTTGGCCAATAGAATCCTGTACGGAAGGCCTTGCTTACAAGAGCCCGGGCTGCGGCGTGATGACCGCCGAGTCCGGCGTGAATTTCTGCCAAAAGGTTCCGCCCTTCCTCTTCGGAGAGGCACCTTTGAAGGACTCCGGTAGTGCTTTTCTTGTACAATTCTCCCTCATGGACCCTGTAGGCCTTGGATCGCCGCACTATGCAGCGTGCCTCATTTTGGTCTTCCGAAAGTTCCTGTCTAGTTAGGTAGGCCAGGAATGGTTCTATCCACGGGGCAATAATGGCCATTATTTCGTGGGTTGAATGTGTTATTTTGGTGGAGGAGCCTCCGATTGTGTCAGAGAGTTCGGTATCGGGTATTTTGGCCGGGTCCGGACTATTGTTACCGGTGTCCCCTTCCCATGATACGGATGGCTTGAAGAGCCTTTCCAGAAATATGTTGGGAGGGACCGCGTCACGTTTTGCGCCGATGCGGGCGAGGATATCTGCCGCCTGATTGTTTTCCCGAGCCACATGGTGAAATTCGAGCCCCTCGAACCGAGCTGACATTTTTAGGACGGCATTGCGATAAGCTGCCATTTTCGGATCCTTGGCATCAAAGTCTCCATTTATTTGGGATATCGCAAGGTTCGAATCCCCGCGCACCTCTAGGCGTTGAATGCCCATGGATACTGCCATCCAGAGACAATGTAGAAGGGCCTCATATTCGGCTGCGTTGTTGGAGTCCGTATACATTATCTGTAGTACGTATTGAACTGTATCTCCTGTTGGGGATGTTAAAACAATGCCAGCCCCCAGACCAGCCAACATTTTGGAGCCGTCAAAGTGCATGATCCAATTTGAATATGTGTCGTACTCCTTAGGGAGTTCGGCTTCCGTCCACTCGGCGACGAAGTCAGCCAAAACTTGCGACTTAATAGCTCGCCGTGGCTTGTAAGTTATGTCGAACGTGAGGAGCTCAATGGCCCATTTGGCAATCTGGCCCGTCGTGTCGTGGTTGTTTATAATATCGTTAAGTGGTACTTCCGAGGCTACCGTTATCAAACACTCTTGAAAGTAGTGCCGCAGCTTCCGAGATGCCATAAATACCGCGTATGCTATCTTTTGAAAATGCGGGTACCGTGATTTGCATGGAGTAAGGATAGTGGACACATAGTAAACCGGCTTTTGAAGGGGAAATTTGTGTCCATCCACTTCTCGCTCGACGACGAGCACTGCGCTTACTACTTGATGAGTTGCCGCAATGTATAATAGCATTGGTTCGCCAATGTTTGGCGCGGCCAGGACTGGGTTTGTTGCCAATATGGCTTTTATTTTGTTGAGTCCGGCCGTGGCGGCATCCGTCCACTCGAAGTGTTCGGTGCGCCGGAGGAGGCGATAAAGGGGTAATTCCTTTTCTCCCAAGCGGGAGATAAAGCGGCTTAGAGCCGCCATGCATCCGGTCAATTTTTGTATTTGTTTGAGGTCTGTTGGGGGAGCCAACTGTGACAACACTCGGATTTTGGCCGGATTAGCTTCAATACCTCTAGTGGAGACAATGAATCCCAGGAGCTTTCTGGCTGGCACGCCGAAAACGCATTTTTCCGGATTGAGCTTGATGTCATATGTTCGGAGGTTATCGAATGTGAGCCTCAAGTCGTCTACTAGAGATTCGACATGCTTGGTTTTGACGTCCACGTCATCTACGTATGCCTCCACTGTTTTGTCGATCTGCTTTGCCAGACATGTCTGAATCATGCGCTGATATGTTGCGTCGGCGTTTTTGAGCCCGAAGGGCATTGTGTTGAAGCGGAATGGGCTGTATGGTGTGATGAATGTCGTTGCGGCTTGGTCTGGCTCTGCCATTTTAATTTGATGGTAGCCGGAGTATGCGTGGAGGAAACACAATGAATCGTGTCCTGCGGTAGCGTCGATGATTTGATCGATGCGGGGGGGGAGGGATCCTTTGGGCAGGCCTTGTTAAGGTCCTTAAAATCAACGCACAAGCGCCAGGATTTGTCCTTCTTTGGTACCATCGCCAGGTTTGCTAGCCAGTCCGGATGTTTTATGTCTCTGATGAATCCGGCCTCCAATAGCTTGGCTAGTTCCTCTCCCATGGCTTGTCTCTTAGGTTCGGAGAAACGCCAAAGAGCCTGCTTAAATGGCTTGAATCCTTTTAGGATATTTAGGCTGTGCTCGGCCAGCCTGCGTGGGATTCCTGGCATGTCTGAAGGGTGCCAGGCAAAAATGTCCCAGTTCTCGCGTAGGAACTCTCGCAGTGCGGCGTCGACATCAGGGTTTAATTGTGCCCCGATGGAAGCTGTTTTTGTAGGGTCCGTTGGATGGACTTGGAATTTGAATATTTCATCCGCCGGTTTAAAGGAGGTGGACTTGGATCTTTTATTGAGTATCACGTCGTCCATGTTCACCGTCGAGCGCAGCGCAGTTAGTTCCTCGGCCGCTAGGGCTTCGGATAATGCCTCGAGGGCCAGTGCGGCTGTCTTATTTTCGGCGTGGAGTGCTATGTCCGGATCACTAGCCAGAGTGATGATTCCGTTGGGCCCGGGCATTTTGAGCTTCATGTACCCGTAATGGGGTATGGCTTGGAAGATTGTAAACGCCTCCCGCCCTAATAGAGCGTGGTATCCGCTGCTGAACGGGGCCACTTGGAATGTAATTTCTTCGGACCTGTAACTATCCAGCGTGCCGAATACCACATCTAGTGTGATTTTCCCAGCACAGCGTGCTTCCCAACTGGGGATGATTCCTCTAAAGGTTGTGCTACTTTGCTCAATGCGGCTCCAGTCTATTTCCATCTTTTGAAGAGTTTCCTCATAGATGAGGTTTAATCCGCTGCCGCCGTCCATGAGTACCTTGGTGAGTCGAAAGCCGTCCACAATTGGACTGAGGACCAGTGCGGCTGGTGCTCGGGCTGTTCGGAATTTGGGTTCGTCACTGGCATTGAAGGTAATAGCCGTGTCACTCCAAGGATTTATTTCTGCTACGTGGCAGATTTCGGCCATGCTGCGGAGTGTTCGCTTGCGTCTATTATTTGACGCGAAGGTCTCAAAGACCGTTAACACCGTATTGTTGTCCACGGGATGGTGCTCTGTGGTATTTGGGAGGAGTAGATCCTCACCACTTTTGGCCACCTGTCAGAGTATCCAACATGCTCTAAGGTTGTGCGTTGGTATTGCATCCGCTGTACTATGAATTTTGCAGGGTCCGTTGAGCCATCCCTCCAGTACGGTTCCTTGCCCCGTAGAGGGCTTTTGCTTTTTGCTAGTTAACCCAGGTGTATTGTGATAATGCACCCTTTTATTTCGGACTGGGTTTGTATTCAGGGCCGGATTATCCCAAAATTTTATTTCGGTTTTCCAAGCGCTTTCCATCGCACAATACTTTCGTACTATGGACACCAAGTCGGCAAAGCGTGTAATTTCGCGGCGACTTATGGCGTTGAGGATTCCCTTGTCCGTGCAATTATTGCAGAAGAATGAAATTGCGTCTTCCTCGCGGCAGTCCTTTATCCTGTTCATGACCAGGAGGAATCTGGCCCAGTAATGGTGTACTGTTTCTTCGGGCTCTTGCCTAATTTGGGATAGATCGCTTATGTTTGGGTGGGTGGGTGGAATTGAACCCGAATCCTCACCCAATCTGAGACTCAGGGGCCAAGGAGTTTCCGAACTTGGAAGTTTGGATTCTTGGATGTTTTCCAATAAATCTAGCCCGCTACCTGACTCTAGGTTCAGGTCTTGAGTGGCGTCCTCCCCTCCGCGAGTATCCGGCTTGGAGGGATCGGGAATCCGGACATAGCTAGTCCTTAAGACTGCAACGTGATGGGTGACCTGGCGAGAGTTGATCTCTCTCAGATCGGTTTTAGGCCCAATCTGATCATAGTCTGTAGCGACTCCCAGGGCGGCGATGCGATCCAAGAGCTCGTTCAGGGAAGAGAGCTCCATTGGATCTAACTGCTCGGCGAGTTCCGAGTTGACGTGAAGATTTCTTTCGATGACCCGAGAAGTCATCATCGGCGCAGCAGCCGCACAGGCGGTCATAAGAAAACCACCTAGCCGGAGAGTTTGGACGATAGCCAAAGCTCACTCAGCAATAGTGTCATCTTTAAAGACGGGATGAGACATCCTTCCTGGTGGCGACGGCGCAGCGGAACTCTCAATGGAAGCACCAATGTCGGTGTCAAAACCGGCGGATCTCGGGTAGGGGGTCCCGAACTGTGCGTCTAGGCCGGATGGTAACAGGAGGCAGGGGACACAATGTTTTACCTAGGTTCGGGCCCTCTTGATGGAGGTAAAACCCTACGTCCTGCTTGATTAATATTGATGATATGGGTAGTACAAGAGTAGATCTACCACGAGATCGGAGAGGCTAAACCCTAGAAGTTAGCCTATGGTATGATTGTATGTTGTGGTTGTTGTCCTACGGACTAAAACCCTTCGGTTTATATAGACACCGGAGAGGGTTAGGGTTACACAAGGTCGGTTACAAAGGAGGAGATATCCATATCCGTATTGCCTAGCTTGCCTTCCACGCCAAGTAGAGTCCCATCCGGACACGAGACGAAGTCTTCAATCTTGTATCTTCATAGTCTAACAGTCCGGCCAATGGAGATAGTCCGGCTGTCCGGAGACCCCCTAATCCAGGACTCCCTCAGACGTCTACGCGATAGAGCGAGTCGCCCCAAAATTTAATCCATGGTTGTCATGCCCGATCACTTTCGATCGCCGGGATCATCCGACCAGTATTCGTCACGGCGGTTCAGCCGCACTGGTCCTGGACCCAATAATTGATGGGTTCCACCTGACGCGAGTCCTGATGGACGGCGACAGCAGCCTCAACTTGCTCTATCGGGATACAGTGCGCAAAATGGGCATTCATCCATCACGGATCAAACCCATAAAGACTACCTTCAAAGGAGTCATACCAGGTGTAGAGGCCCGCTGTACGGGCTCAATCACGCTCAAGGTTGTCTTCGGATCTCCGGACAATTTTTGAAGCGAGGAGTTAATTTTCGACATAGTCCCCTTTCGCAACGGCTATCATGCACTGCTCGGAGGGACCGCATTCACCCGATTCAATGCAGTGCCACATTATGCTTATCTCAAACTCAAGATGCCCGGTCCACGTGGCGTCATAACAGTCAATGGAAATACGGAGCGCTCCCTCTGTACAGAAGGGCACACAGCTGCCTTAGCAGCAGAAGTACAGATCGGCCTTCTCAAACTGAACCTTAATTCGGCTACCGAGCCCACGGACACCGTCAAGAGGCTCCGAACTACCCTGCAGCAGGACAGCCCAGCTTGTCAGGAGCTAGACTAGCAATTCGGCCTCCTTCTCAGTCCTGGTCAAGTAGTTGCATTTGTACCACGCGTACATAACTACACACTCAAAATTCCATGGGCATCGATGGAGGCATAGCTAGGTTGTGATCCACAGTACGGCTCAACCGACACCGGTTACACACATACCGTCGGGGATATACCCCACGGTATGACCCGGCCGGAAGTATGATCCGGCCGGACTTGGCATTTCATCGATGACCCCGGAGGACTGGCGACTCACGGGTCTGGCGGTTCATTGGTCAGACGACTCAAAGATGACCCCGACGGCAGGTCACATAGAAGACTAGGCCCAAGACCCAGTAGGCCGGCTCATATTATGGTGGGCCGGCTTAAGACAGAAGGCATGAGAAATATTTCCTTTACGAGGAAGCAAGACCCGTACTTGCATCCGACTTGTAATAGAGAATAAGTTAGTTCTAATCCTAATAGGACTCTACATGTAAGCCGCCCCTTCAACTTATATAAGGAGGGGCAGGGCTCCCCAAAGAGGGACAAGCAACAAGAAACAAGATCTAGCGCTAGACACAAAGAGGAGAGCCGGCTTAGGGCGACTCCCTCATAATGATAATGAGACCTAGCCGGATGATGTTTCCCGTGGCCCGAAGCTGTCTAAATCCTCGTTTTGTGTGTTGCGTCTCTCGATTCCGCTCAACCCCGTCAAGCTACCACATAGATGCGTTGGCCTCGCGACTAAGTCCTTACACTAGGACATCTGCCGTGACAATTCCACGACAGTTGGCGTCCACCGTGGGGCCTGCGCACGGTGGTGTTGAGTTCTTGGAGGGATCTCTCACAAGGATTGAAAAGTTCATAATTTTTCAATAAAGAGGAGCCGATTTGAAAAGATCGACGTCAGCTTCAAATTCATCGGTTTGGATTGGTAATCTTTGAGATTTGAAGTCAAGAGAAATTAGGGTTACGCGTATAAACGTGACCAGGCGATCCCTCAATCTGGAGGCAATTATTCAGCTGCCGCTGAGCGACCCGCCGCCGCCTGGTCAAGGGAAATTTAGGTTTGCATCGGGTGCGCTGCTTCTGTTGCAAGTCGAAGACGTATATAAGATCGATCAGTTGTTTCTCACGTGCTGGACGGAGGCCAAGCTAAAGACAAGTTATCACACGGAGTCAACAGGGTACTCAAGTCCTCAGGGAAAAGTTACCATAAAAAAAAAAAGATGCTCATGACCCGGAAAACGGAGCCATCCGTGATTCGGATTTGCCTCGTCCCACCTCGCGACTCCACTTCCTCAGCCCGCCGGATTTCGCCTTGCTCTGCCTCGTCCCGGGCCTCCGCAGCGGCAGCCGCGCCGAGCCGTTGCAGCCTCGTTCCAGCGTTCCCCAATGGCTAAAAACCGCTGCGGCCCCTGCCGGAGCAGGCCTCGGGCCGCACCTGGCTGTGCGCTGCTGCCTGAGCTGGCGTCGCCCCGCAGCTGCGTCCTGACGCGCCGTGAGCCGCCACGCCACTGTGGCCTTGATCCGCCGCCGCGCCTGTGAGCCACTGCCCGGGCCCCGCCTCGGGCGCCATCTCTGCCTCCACCATTCGACGCCGCAGCGTTCGCCTCGCCCTCGCCGGTGAGAGCCTCAAATCGGCGTCACCTTCACCTGTTTTGCCGCCCCGGGCCGCTCCGGCTGAGCTGTCTCCGTGTGATCGCTTTGACCCGCTGCTGCCGTCCCAGGCCGAGTCACCGTGCTCCTTTGAGAGTGCTGCCGGGTGCCACGACCCGCCTGTTTCTGCTTCAGAAGCCGTCATCGAGCGCCACTTCTGTCGAATACCGCCGCTGCCGTCTTAAAACTGATAAAACAGTAACCCGCCGTTACGGCGTAATCCGCCTCTACCGCGAGCCTGCACCTCCGAGCCGCCCTGACCATTGCTGCGCCTTGAGCCATCCGCCGGATTCTCGCAGCTACAAAGTTCAAAATAAAGCCACTATAAAGAACAGAGGGAGTATAATTCCTTAGCACAAGGTTCAAGGTTGGATGGACTCTGGAGCCAACAACGTGAAGAGAAGAAAGCAAAAAAAGAAAACTGCCAGGAGGTGCAAATACAAGTAGTACTAATTGATGAACAGGACAAGGCTTGCACACGTTGGCTGAGAGACACACGCAGACCCGCCATCTCTCTGGTTTGATCTGTTCCAATGTATGGGAGTGCAAAATAAAAGGTGAAATGGATCTGCAACAACAAAAATGCTTGTACAAGTCCCATCAATCGGACATCCAGCGGATCAATCTATATGTCATCCTAATGCATCAGGTGATATTCATCTAATCTATTTTTTCGCATATATTGTTTTTGTCAGAAAACAATTACCTTGGCTTGTGATCTTTTTCAATACAGGACAATTGTTCATTACAAATGAGGCGTTATATTACGGGCACGAAGCATGCACTAGCAACGTTCTGCATCGACGTTTCGTCCGTGTCATACCACCCGGTGAATGAACGTGAGCAAGTCGCCGTCTCTGTGGCCCGGTTTACATCAGCTTACCGGGACCGCGCCCGTGATTAACTTGCCCGTCCGTGCTGGTTTACGACACCGGTGCCGATTTTCCCCGTCCGCACCGGCTTACAATACCGCGGTCGGCTCTCTCGTCCGCACTGGCTTACTACACCATGGCTGATTCATCTGTTGTCCGGGCGAATCTGGTGACATCCCTCTAACAAAAGTGGTGCCGTGTTGTGCCTATGAGGTATACGTCAGCACTATCACGCATCAGCGTCTGCGCCCGTTTACTGATGGAACAGGTGTGCGCAAGTCGCCGCCCGTACAGCTTAATCTACGTCAACCCGCCCTTGCCGCTTTGAGCTGCCGGGGTTATATTAAGTTGCCGGTCTGCCTGAGCCGCCGGAGCTATATTGAGCCGCTGGTCTGCCTGAGCCACCTCTGTCGCAATAAGCGGATCATCCGTTGTTCAAACAAATCAGGTGATATCCATCCAAGTTTGATTTATTAGCACACGTTGTTTTTGTCAAAGAACGAGTTTATCTTTGCCTTGGTCTGCTATATTGTTTATGCAGGGAAATTATTTATGACAAAAAGTGATATTATACCGCGGAGATGGGGGCACGCCAACATCTTTTGGCCCAGGTAGTCGCCGTTATTCAACGAACAACCGCACCGGCTTACAGCGTAGTGGTCGTCTCTCGCTACCGCACCGGTTTACAACGCCGCGGCCGGCTCTCCCGTCCACACCGGTTTAAAACGCCGCGGCCAAAAAATCTATCAGCACCTGCGGCCGACTCGGCCGCGATTGTTTCCAGTTTCACCACGGTAATCATCAACTCCGCGGTGATAATTGCTGACCTGACGCATCAGGTGAAATCCATCCAGTATATTTTTATAAATTATATATTGCTTTTCTTTAAAAGAGCAATTACTCCGGTTTGCAAATTGTCCCATGCAGGATTCAAACCGGTCTATATCACGGTTAATTATGAAGAATCTCAAGCCAACTCCTTAAATCGCCTTAAGACTCGGAGGCTACGATGACATGACTTAAGCAAATATCGTGAGATTTGAGACCCCGGGTCATTGGAGGAAAGATAACCCGATCCTGTAGGCTACCGCCATATTGGTAAAAATTTAAAGGCCGTCAGAAAATTTCCAGCTCATAATGATGCTTTGGTTTAAAATCCGGTTCAAGAGACATCTCTCTCCTGCAAAGCTTTGAAGCTCTCAAATCCTGTTCAAACATCCGGCTCAAGGTAAATTTGTCTCTTACAAAACTTTGAAGATCTCAATATCCGGTTTAAGAATTTCCGGTTTAAAAAGAGTTAATCTCTCGCAAGTTCGAGTTTTCAGAAAAAATTTACAGTGACCAAAGAGAGTTTGTTGCACAGCACAACTCAAACATAGGCACCTGGCGAGCACAGCTCGGAAATATATCACTTGGGGGCTTCCGGCTTATTGAGCTAAGCTATGATTACCCTTTGATCCGGCTCATATCCACAGTTATAGGTCATTTGGGGGCTTCCTGTTCAAACATAGGTCGTATTCGAACCAAAGAGAACATAGCTGTCGTAACCCTTTTGATCGGCGCAAAGCCAAACTCACTAGGGGGCTTCTTGATCAGACCCGAATCATAGCTTAACCCCTTTTGGGTCCGACTTGGATAGTATTTGAATCAGGGTCGTTAAAAACCTCTCAAGGTCATTTGGGGGCTTCCTGTTCAAACATAGGTCGTATTCGAACCAAAGAGAACATAGCTGTCGGTACCCTCTTGATCGACGCAACGCCAAAGCCACTGGGGGCTACATGATCGTATTTGAATCCTAGCTTAACCCCTTTGGAACAGTTTAGCGATCGTATTCGAATCATAAACCTCGATTTTTATTTGGTTTAAGTTTTTGCAAACAATCTTTTGGGTTTTGAGACTTTTTGCTCATATCTGAAGCATATAAGTGTGGTTTCGTTTAAACCCGGCTTGGCTTTGGACGATAAGTCGCCAGCATGTGACAATCATCATATATTTGGAAGTATTGGCTTCTAAGGATTGGGTTATCACCCTTACTGCACAGGTCATGTAAACCGGCAGTACAAATAAAATATCACAATGGTTATGTATGAGGTATTATGACCCGCCCTGCGGTAAACCGCCAAGGGTTCTTGTGATCTACTTGTGTGCAGGGTAAGACTACATTTGGGTGGTTACCCGCCCTGGCTCTTGACGTTAAGTCGCCAGGGCATATGTTGTTTAAACTCTGTGCAGGATTTGCAGAATTATGACTTATATAAATGCTTCAGTCCAAGCTCATCACTGAAATTGGTGTCTCAAAAGGGTTATCAATTATTGATTTTCTCAAGGGCTATAGGCCACCGGGTTACAAAAATTCCGGCTTACAATGAATGCGCATTAAGTCGTCATCGGCCAAGAGCCGCCAGGTATTTAAACTCCGGATTTACTTGTCAACCGATGAGGTATTCAAATCTTTAATAGCCAAAACTGGCTAGATTTTCATGATGATATTGAATGATTGAGGTTTTCATACCGGATTATATTATTCAAATCTTGAATGGCCAACATGGCTGGATTTCTATTGTGATTATCAATAACCAGTGTTATGATTGAGGTTTTCAAAGTTGCTTTAGCGCAACGGCTATTATTTTTATAAATGGATATGATTTATTCTACAATGGAAGGAATAGTCCCGAGTCGCTACAGGCTTACGACCCGGCACTTGGGGCTACATTATTCAAGTTGAGATTACATCAAATATGCAAGTCCCATGTCACTGCCAGCATGCACCATGGCACTTGGGGGCTAATGCAAAGTCATTTTAACTGGCCTTATTGAAGACCCGACTCATCACATTGTAATGAGACGGCCCTTGGGGGCTACCAATTGCTCCTGTCAAAAATTCAAGGTACACAAGTATTAATCCATTATATTCAACGGTCCACTATTCAGTTGGTGGATTACAAAGCTCTTAACCATGTGGACGTGGGTTCAAGACCCATGGTGGAGACTATAGTATATGATGTTATTATCAATTATATACAAAGTCCGAGCTTAGTATTATCTTACTAAGCCGGCCCTTGGGGGCTACACATTGCTATTCAAATTTACATGGTTATATCTACAAAGTCCCTGCTCATTATTGCATAATGACCCGACCCTTGGGGGATACACTGGTTCAAGTTTTCATGAGCATAAATCAATTACAAGTCCCAGGTTGCTGCAAGCATGACAACCCGGCACTTGGGGGCTACATGTGTGGAATATTCAGTTTATATGATTGAGATGAATAAACCGGATTTCTTCAAGGTTGCAAAATTTATTGGAGCAAGTCTTAAACCATCACTTTGTTCTGCTCAAGACATGGGGGCTACATGTAATATGGATATAAGGGAGAAAAATCTTCAAATTATCAGTTTTGAGCAAATCAGGAGGATCAATTACATAAACCGGTGTCAACAACAATTATGACCCGGCATCGTCTGTTTTATAATCCGGTAGTTTTTGGTAATGATAAACCGGAAAGTTTTACATCTTCAAACCGGCTGAATATCGGATAAGTATTTGAAGACCAAAATTATTTTAACCCGGCGCCTTGGAAGCCGACTCAAGTGGATTATTCTTCACAATATTTTTCTGTGAGAAACCAACATCAGCAAATTGAGTATGAAGCTAGCTTATTTGACCCGGATTTTCTAGATGAAGGAAATGACAATTGGACTTAAGGATAATCAGGTCCTGTCTCAGGAGAATATTTAACCCGTAGCACAAGGAATTAATGATGATCATGTGCCGGCATATAAGAATTGTTAACCTGGAACACAATCTGTCAAAATTGTTCTTGTGTTTGTTTTACAGGGTCAGTTTAACATGGATAAATCCAAATTAAACTAGGGGCTAATGTCGGGGATATACCCCACGATATGACCCGGTCGGAAGTATGATCCGGCCGGACTTGGCACTTCACCGATGACCCGCCGAAGGACTGGCGACTAACGGGTCTGGTGGTTCACTGGTCAGACGACTCAAAGATGACCCCGACGGCGGGTCACATAGAAGACTAGGCCCAAGGCCTAGTAGGCCGGTTCATATTATGGTGGGCCGGCTTAAGACAGAAGGCATGAGGAATATTTCCTTTACGAGGAAGCAAGACCCGTACTTGTATCCGACTTGTAATAGAGAATAAGTTAGTTCTAATCCTAATAGGACTCTACATGTGAGCCGCCCCTTCAACTTATATAAGGAGGGGCAGGGCTCCCCAAAGAGGGACAAGCAACAAGAAACAAGATCTAGGGCTAGACACAAAGAGGAGAGCCGGCTTACGGCGACTCCCTCATAATCATAATGAGACCTAGCCACAAACAACATGTAAGGTTATTACCGGATGATGTTTCCCGGGGCCCGAAGCTGTCTAAATCCTCATCTTGTGTGTTGCGTCTCTCGATTCCGCTCAACCCCTTCAAGCTACCACATAGATGCGTTGGCCTCACGACTAAGTCCTTACACTAGGACATCTGCCGTGACAATTCCACGACACATACTTTCACTTTTATTTGTTTCCTTTCCAGGTTTCAATCCCGCAGGCCCCATCGGATGGCCTAATCACCAGTCCTCTTGAAGGATAAACACACCAAGACGGCGAGAAACACAGACGTACGGGGGATTTTCAAGGTGGTTTCGTTAACGATCACTCTACCCATTTTTCAGGACCCACATGCAGCTCTCCCTTGGTTTTTGGCATATTAAATAGCCTGTTGCTTATCGCACTACTTGCATCAATGCTCCTTGATGTATTAATCAAATTACAATGAAAACAGTTCGCGGCTGGAGCTTTAAAGCCCCAGCTTATCACCTTTTGCACCCTTTCTGTTTTCCTTCTTTTTTCACTTCTTCTTCCCTGTGGGTAACCCCATCAAGTAGCACCCATACACTTTGATACGTTTGATGTTTTCCAGGGGCTTCACAACACCCCACACCACAACAACAAAAGTCCAAACACTTTTTGTAAGTATAGTTCGGCACCCTGAATTTAGCACTATATGCATTGGCTCTGAATCATGTCTTTGGTCAATAGTTGGGTTGCCCGGCTCCTGTGCTTGCTACCTTACGTTCTGCTATGTCGGCTACAGTAGTAAAGGGAGAACTACTGCGATTGTGCCTTGGTTTATCCAAAGGAGCACCTCAATAGAGAAAGCCGAAAACTGACTGTCATGATGCGGCGAGAGTCGGTCAGCTGTTCGGAGGTTGCAAATCGTTGGAGATTTCTTCCGCATTATGCGAAGGATTGGTACTTCCCGATCAGACGCTTATAGCACTCTGGTTCGGATACTAGGGGCTGTGCCCATGTTTTTATTGTCAAACACCTATGGCTAAGTGAGGGCGTTGAAGCCGCATAGTCTGATTGCCTGGTTCGTTGCGCTAAACAACTCCTTCAAGGACCATATAATTGGATCAAGATTGTTTAGATTCCACCCCGAACACCTCCATACTACCTACGTGGGGGTAGAAGCCGACGACCGGTTAACCCTCAGATTTCATACAACACGGTCGCACAGGAGGTAAAATTTAAAAACATAACAAGAATTATATTACAAACCCACTTTGTTCTATCATACAACGTAGAAGGAACTTGAATACATTCATTCAAAGATAATATCTTCGAACACTGCGTTGCTACAATGCGAGACCCCTCTAGGACATCTGCAAAGTAGCCCTCGGGTGTGCAGTGATCCTTGCCCTCCGGTGGCCCCTTGGTCGGCTCGACTACGTCCATCTTCGCCCACCACATCTTGCAGCGGGTGAAGTCCATGCGCGCACCTTCAATGCAGGCCGATCACTTGACGACATCCAGTTGAGGACATGCGTTCATTAGCCGCTTCACGAGTCCGAAGTAGCTGCCGGGCATAGCTTCGGCTGGCCACAACCGGATTATCAAATCCTTCATGGCCAGTTCGGCCACCCTATGCAGCTCCACCAGCTATTTCAGCTGATCGGTGAAGGGCACGGGATGCTCTGGCGCAAGATACTGCAACCAGAACAATTTCTTCGTGGATCTCCCTTCTTCGGCTCGAAAGAACTCCATGGCGTCGGACACACTGTGCGGCAGATCTGCGAAGGCTCCTGGAGAACTCTGAATCCGGATCAGTAATAAAAACATCTTATTTATATATTTTCTTTGCATACTAAACGCCTTACCCGCCGCGATCTTCCTGGCCTCTTAGATCTCCTGGATGGCACCCTGGGCTTCAACCCAGGCCGCTTTCGCGCTTTGATGAGCCTTGGAGAGTTCGGTCTCTCGAGCCGAAACATCGCCCTCCAGGGTCTTGTACTTCTTCACCGCATCCTGGAGCTCTTGTTGGACCTCATTCAGCCAGGCCTTCAGCTTCTTGCGAGTGGCCTGCTCCTTGACATCTTTCCCCTCGGCTTCGGCGAGGGCCTCTTTCAGGGCCGCGACCTCGGTCGTCGCCCCTACAGATGTAATGACACTACGATCAGTACACATCATTTACTCTTTCCGAATATATAGTGAGCCATTGCATACCTTGCTGGTCTTCCAGCTACTTCCTCGCCTGGCTGAGCTCCTCTTCGGCCCGCTCCAGTTTCTGCTTTAGTCTGGCGTCTTCGGCAATGTGAGAAGTCGTAGCCAGCAGTGACGCCTGCTTATTCACATCAGACACAGTTTGGTTAGTTTCCTGCGAAATTTAATTGATCCTCTGCCCGACTTTTCTTTCCGAACACTAGACAGTGTCTTAGGGGCTACTATCTATGTGGGGATTTTCTCGATTAAACACGGCTTACCTCAAAACCTGTCAGCGGGCTGCTGCAGGCCTCGGTCAGTCCGCTTTTAACGGACTGAACCTTCTCAATCACCGTACCCATAAGGATACGGTATTCTTCCACAATGGAAGTGCCTCGCAACGTTTCCAATAGATTGTTCGGCGCCTCTAGTTGGACAGAGGTCGTCGGCGGGACGGGCATGCCTCCTTCTCTTGAAGGAAGCTGCTTGTCAGATTCCGGGGCCATATGGGTCTCCGGATCCATGCTCATATGGGGGCCGAACTGAGCTCGGCCCCCATCGCCAGTCTCCATGGGGGCTCGCTCCCCCATGTGTCCGGCGGCCGAGGTATCGCCCTCCGGTGCCGCCTTGATGGCCTCCTGAACCTCCCTTGGCCTGGGAAGGTCCATTGGGAGACCACCTTGTCGCCTCCCTTGGGCTTGGGAGAGTAAGTGACCGGCGGTGTCCCGCAGGCCATCTCCTTTGAGTCCAACGAGCCTCTTGATGAGGATCCCTGGGAGCTGTCGTGGGCTAGACTGCAATAGCATAATTAATCATGTCAGTACGACAAAGAGGAGAGGTTAGATTTATGGGCATCTACGAGTCTTAGCACTTACGATGCGGCCCGAGGCTTAGTGCGGGGGCGTCGCTCCGGACTGCTGTCGACGTCCCATGTGGAGCTGCCCGCGAGCGGGCCTTTCCCCCTCTTGGGCGCCTCCGCCTCTAGATTTGTTGAGGCCGCCCTCTTCTTCCTCCCCCATCAGGGGGGATCTCTCTCCTTCTCCTCCTCATCGTTGTCGTCTTCGGAGACGGAGGAGCGGGTCTTGTCTTCGGACGTCGCGTCCGAAGCGCCCTTGCGGCGGGGGCCACTCTGGACCTCCTTGGCCTTCCCCATGGCCTTCTTCGCCGGCGCCATATAGGGCGCCGGCACCAGCATCTTCGCTAAACGCGGGATGACTGGTTCTTCAGGCAGCGGAGCCGGACACTGGATCCGCTTCGCCCTCTCCATCCAGTCTTGAAGAAGCAATGATAATAAAAGGCTTAGGTATCATCCTTGAAACAAACAATTAGAGGATGCGTTGAAAACTTACCTCGCTGGCGGGGTGGTTAATATCGTTCCCGCGGTCCGAATCCGTGCCTGGAAGTATCTCGTTGCCCTTGAAGAGCAACTTCTAGGCATCTTCGTGAGTTGTTTCGAAGAGCCTCTCCAGGGTCTAGTGCCTCTTCAGATTAAACTCCCAAAGGGGGCGTTTTCGACTTTGACAGGGGAGGATCCGGCGAACCAGCATCACTTGGATTATGTCGACGAGCTTGACTTCTTTATCCACCATACTCTGAACGTGCGTCTGCAGCGCGATCAGCTCGTCTGATGAAGACCAATTCAGGCTCTTCTCAACCCAGGAGGTGAGCCGTATTGGAGCGTCGGGATTGAATTTGGCAGCTGCGACCCAGTTGGCACCACGGGGCTCAGTGATGCAGAACCACTGTTTCTGCCATCCCTTGACGGTCTCCATGAAAGTGCCTTTCGGCCAGGAGACATTGGTCAGCTTACTCACCATGGCACCTCCGCACTCCGCGTGCTGGCCATCCACCACCTTCGGCTTCACTTTGAAGAACTTGAGCCACAACCCGAAGTGGGGTTGGATGCGGAGGAAGGCCTCACACGTGACGATGAACGCCGAGATGTTGAGGAAGCAGTTCGGGGATAGATCATGGAAGTCTATCCCGTAATAGTACATCAGCCGGCGGACGAAAGGGTGGAGTGGAAACCCTAGCCTGCGGAGGAAATGAGGGATGAATACCACCCTCTCTTTGGGCTTCGGTGTGAGGACAACTTGCGCCTGGGCTGGAAGGCGGTGGGTGATTTCTTCGCCAAGTACCCGGCCGCCCGAAGCTCAGTAATGTCCTTCTCCTTGATGGAGGAGACCATCCACTTGCCTTGGCCTCCGGATCCAGACATGCTTGAGTGCTAGCTTGAGTGGGAAGAAGATGAGAACTTGGGCGCTGGAGCTCAAGAGTGGAAGGGCAGAGGAAGAGAGAAGGCGTGGGAGAAGAAGGGGGAATCCTTATCCCCTTATAAGGGCAGTGAATATCGAACGCCTCCCCACTTGCCTTAAAACTTGCCTATTCCCAAGGTTGTGTAAACGGCACGATTGTGTTACCCACGCCCGCATTGATGAAAATCCCGCAATAAGGGGACACGATCTCTGCTTTGACAAGACGTGCCAATAGAAACCGCATCTCGAAACGCGGAGCGGCGGATAAAAATGGTTCGATATAGTGACCGAACATATGTGATGTCATCTTGCAAAAAGTTGTCAGCGGATGGGACTCGTGAAATACTATATTCCTTGCGGTTGTGTGTGGTACTTATGTTGCAGATCTGGACACCTTCGTTTCATCCGAAGACTATCCTGGAGTATTCAGAAAGTAGAACCCGCCTTGCAATGCCGAAGACAATCTGCACGCCGGACACATCATCATTGAAGCCTGGTTCAGGGGCTAATGAGGGAGTCCTGGACTAAGGGGTCCTCGAGTGTCCGGTCTATTGATGTGGGCTGGACTGATGGGCCGTAGGGATACGAAGACCGAAGACTCCACTCGTGTCTGGATAGGACTCTCCTTGGCATGGGAGGCAAGCTTGGCGACCAACTATGAAGATTCCTTTCTTTGTAACTGACCTTGTGTACCCCTAGATCCCTCCCATGTCTATATAAACCGAAGGGCTAGGTCCGTAGAGAGGCCAAATCCTCATAATCATAACCAGACTAGAATTTTAGGGTTTAGTCATTACGATCTCATGGTAGATCAACTCTTGTAATACTCATATTCATCAAGATCAATCAAGCATGATGTAGGATATTACCTCCATAGAGAGGGACCGAACCTGGGTAAACATCGTGTCCCTTGTCTCCTGTTACCATCAACCTTAGACACACAGTTCGGGACCCCCTACCCGAGATCCGCCGGTTTTGACACCGACACTAAGCTCATAAACAATGATGCTATGGAAGGATCTACCGGGGTTGTTAAGGAAAATCTTAACAATTGTGATGAAGATGATCCCGGAATTTTTCGTCATTTTCTTGATGAATCTTTGAAAGATGCTTGGGATAGGCTGTTGAGAATTCGAGCTAGGTATGTGCCCCAATATCAGATAGAGATATACTTGAACAGTTTTTATGTTGGTTTACATTCTTCCTTCAAGCAAGTTTTGGATTCAATATTTCAAAACGGTTTTCTTGAAGGGGATGGCGTTGATACTTATGAAAAGAGGAAAACCCTATTTGGGCACCCCGAAGGAGAAAATGTTGAATCAACTACCCTTATGTGCTTTTATCAAAATGAAATAATTAAAGAGATGAAGGCTAGTTTAGATACGAATTTTCGCAACGTGCTTAATCTTTCTTCTGCTATCAATGGCCATGTGCTTTCACAAAATAGAAAATTAAATGCCATTGATAGGAAAATTTCCCCTCTCTTTCAAAAGAACAAAGATGACAATACTTAGATCCTTGCTTTATGCCTAGCTAAGGGTGTAAAACTATAGCGCTTGTTGGGAGGCAACCCAATGAATAAAATTTATTTTTGCTTTTTGCTTTATGTTCTTGATTGTTTTCACAATTATGCTACTGTTATGATTGTGTTTTTTATGTTTTAATTAGTGTTTGTGCCAAGTAATGCCTCTCGGATCTTCTTGGGTGATAGTTGTTTGATCTTGCTGAAAAAACATAAACTTATGCGCTCAGGAAAATAATTCTCATTTTTAACCAAAGAGAGATAAAATACCCATTCCTTTTGAAGTAGATCAATATATAAATTGCTCAGGTATTCCTAATTTTCCAGAATTTTTGGAGTTACAGAAGTATTCGAATTAGTCAGATTGCTACAGACTGTTCTGTTTTGACAGATTCTGTTTTCTTTGCGGTGTGTGCTTGTTTTGATGGCTCTATGGTTTTCTTTGATGAGTTTTTGCCATAGAAAATTTGTAACATAGTAGATATAATGCAAATACAAAATATTAATTGGTTTGATATAGTACTTATAGTAGTTATTTGCTTTCTTTTACTAACGGATCTCACGAAAGTTTTGTTGAGTTTTTTGTGATTGAAGTTTTCATGTTTTGGGTTATCTTACAATGGATGAAGGAATAAGGAGTAAGAAGAGCCTAAGCTTGGGGATGCCCCGGCATCCCAAGCTATTATCCAAAAGAGAGCAAGCAACTAAGCTTGGGGATGCCCCGAGTGGCATACCCTCTTTCTTCTAACGAACATCGGTATTTTACTCGAAGCTATATTTTTATTCGTCACATACTACGTGTTTTTCTTGGAGCGTCTTGTATGATATGAGTTGTTGCTTGTTTTCTTTTTTGTTTTAAGTCTTGATTCCATGATGGACACACCTATTTGAGAGAGCCAAAATTATGTCATGACTTGTTAGAATTGTTCTCTATGCTTCACTTAAATTTTTTATGAGCTATGGACTTGCTCTAGTGATTCACTTATATCTTTTTGAGCACGGTGTGCTTTAGTATTTTTCAAGAAATGCTCACTTGCTTCACTTAGATTTATTTGAGAGTTAGTAAAATTTTCCAGAAAGTCTCTCTTGCTTCACTTAAATAAATTTGAGAGAAATAAATTTTATGCTCATGATCTTCACTTATATTTGTTTGAGCTTATCAAAAGCAACATATGAAAATTAGTCACAAAGTGATAGATATCCAAGGAGATAATAAAAACTTTCATGAAGATCATTGGACAAAATAAACTTGATTCTTAGTAATAGTTTTGAGATATGATGATGTGATATGTGAGTCATCTTGATGAGTAATTATGCTTTAGTAAGAATATTGGTGTTAAGGTTTGTGATTCCCGATGCAAGCATGAAAGTCAATAATTATGCAATGAAATTATATCCTACTTGTGGTGCATTATTTAGTGTTAATTATGCTTAATGCTCGCTTATGAGATTATTCGTTTCTTGGCTGGTCGCTTCTCAATATTTTGCCAGCCTTAATTTTGCACTAAGTATGATCACTACTTGTGCATCCAAAAACCTTTAAACCAGTTTCGCAAAATGAGTCCACTATATGTACCTATATGTGGTATTCTTTTGCCGTTCTAAGAAAATTTGTATGTGCCATGTCTAATTTTCAACATAAACTTCTCTTTTGTGTGTTTGTACTGCTCGCGGAGCGGTGATGGGTGGCTAATATTTTCCATGCTAGATGTGTTATTCTCACGATGAGTGTTTATTCACTTGTCATTGCATGAGAGTAAGGCAAATGTATTAGGGATGCCCAGTTCCGAAATGAAAAATGAATTTACTTTATGTTATCAAATAATAAATTCCTTGGAAAGTCTTGGTATGGAGGGCATCCGTGGATACGGCTAGCCATGGAAAGTGAAAGTATGGTTCAAAAAGGAATAAACTTTATTTTCTATTTGGGAACCGCCTATGATATATCTAGAATGGAAAGTCTTGGGAACTCTAAGTCATTTTCGTTGGTGAGAAGGACACACCTCCCAAAATATTTTTATCTCTAAGTTTTTCTCTTTGAGCTCGGGCACCTCTACAAATCCCTACTTCCCTCTGCGAAGGGCCTTTCTTTTACTTTATGCAATTTTTATTTTGAAATTGATTCTCCATCTTCTCTTATAAAGCACCAACTAGGAGGCACTAAGATCGTACTTAAGCATTGGGTGTATTTAATATGTGAGTGTGTTTCATGAATGGATCAATGATTGAGCATGATGGGCTAGGGATAACTTATTTTAGCGTTGATATTTTGAAAGACATGGTCGCTTGTTGATATGCTTGAGTATTTAAGTTATCATGTCAAAACTAGACTATTGCTTTGAACAATATAAAAGTCCAAATGTCCATGCTATAAAGAAAAGAATATGATATGACATGATAGGCAACATTCCACATCCAAAATTCTGTTTTTATTACTTATCTACTTGACGATGAGTAGGAGTTAAGCTTGGGGATGCTGATATGTCTACAATGTATCTACAACTTTTTATTGTTCCATGATGTTATATTATCAATCTTGGATGTTTTATAATCATTTTATATAATTTTTTGGTACTAACCTATTGACATAGTGCTATGTGCCAGTTGTTGTTTTCTGCATGTTTTTTACATCGCAGGAAATCAATACCAAACGGAGTCCAAATGCAACGAAACTTTACAGAGATGTTTTTGGACTAGAAGACACCTAATGGGCCAAGGCTGCGCCTGGGGTGTGCTCCGAGGAGAGCACAACTCACCAGGGTGCGCTAGGAGGCCCAAGCGCGCCCTAGTGGGTTGTGCCCACCTTGGGTGCCCCCCGGACCGCCTATTTGCTCTATAAATACCCCAATATTCCAGAAACCCTAGGGGAGTCAACGAAAATCAATTCCAGCCGCCACAGAGTCCAGAACAACTAGATCCAATCAAGACACCATCACAGATGAGGTTCACCACCTCCATTGGTGCCTCTCTAATGATGCGTGCATAGTTCTTTGTAGACCTTCGGGTCCGTAGTTAGTAGCTAGATGGCTTCCTATCCCTCGTTTGATTCTCAATACAATGGTCTCTTGGAGATCCATATGATGTAACTCTTGTTGCGGTGTGTTTGTTGGGATCGGATGAACTTTGAGTTTATGACTGATAAGTCTCCGTCGTATCTATAATTTTTGATTGTTCCATGCCAATATTATTCAACTTTCACATACTTTTGGCAACTTTTTATACTATTTTTGGGACTAACATATTGATCCAGTGCCCAGTGCCAGTTCCTGTTTGTTGCATGTTTTTTGTTTCGCAGAATATCCATATCAAACGGAGTCCAAACGGAATAAAAATGGATGGAGATTTTTTTGGAATATATGTGATTTTTGGGAACTGAAATCAACGCGAGACGCTGCTCGAGGGGCCCATGAGGTAGGGGGCGCGCCCCAGGGGAGCAGGCGCACCCCTGACCCTTGTGGCCACCCCATAAGGCAGCTGATGCCCTTCTTTCGCGGCAAGAAAGCTAATATCCGGATAGAGGCTATGTTCAAATTTCAGCCCAATCGGAGTTATGGATCTGCGGGAATATAAGAAACGGTGAAGGGGTAGAATCGGAGAACGCAGAAACAGAGAGACAGATCCAATCTCGGAGGGGCTCTCGCCCCTCCCATGTCATGGAGGCCAAGGACCAGAGGGGAAACCCTTCTCCCATCTAGGGAGGAGGTCAAGGAAGAAGAATAAGAAGGGGGGCCCTCCCCCCCTTGTTTCTGGTGGCGCCGGAGTGCCACCGGGGGCCATCATCATCACCGTCGTCTTCACCAACAACTTCACCGCCTTCACCACCAACCCTTCCCCCCTCTATGCAGCGGTGTAACCTCTCTCTTACCCGCTGTAATCTCTACTTAAACATGGTCACTACAAGAAATCTGTTAATCCATGACGGAATTCTGATGACGTTCCTGAAAACCATCACAGATACAGCACCGGTCCCTCCGGGTCGTCACATAAATTGTCACGGATCAACAAGATGCGAATGGCCACTGAAATGATGCCCCATTATGACGGACAATAAAAGACTGTCATGGAAAATGTCATGGACAGACCATGTGGACCTAAGCAGGACCGTCACCGATGGCTCGTGCTGATGTGGCATGTATCCGGTGTGATGCGTATGCTGAATCCTGATTGGTCAATCCACCCTTGTCGCGGATCGCGCATCACAACCGTCCACTCCCTCAGATCACACGGTAGGCACATGGCCCAACGGTGGTTGACCGCCTCTACCACCGCTGCTCCCCATCTTCTTCTCCATCCTCCATCCCCCAATTCAACCCTATCCATCTCCCTCTCCCTCGTCCGCTGCCACCACCGGCAACCTCGGTGCCCCCCTCCCCAACCGCCGCCGCCACCGACCCCACCCTCTCCCCCATCCCCTGCTCTCACCTTCTCTCCTTAAACGAGGCGGCCACCAGAATGAGCAGGCCAAGGAGCTTCCCGATTTGCGGCGCTGCTTCCGGATCCGCCCGAGCAGAGCCAAAGGTCGGCTCCTTCTCCGCGTTGTTCTGCGCCAAGGTTGGCCTCCTCTTCCTTCTCCGCGTGGTCCATGGCACTAATTCAGGACGGTACCGCCTCTCCGGTTCCCAATCCCACCCCTAAATCGATAGATGGATCACCATGGTTGATGTGTTTTCCTACTGCTCTGGTTGGTCGCAGGTGAGGCACTCAATACCATGGCCAGACGGAGGTTGAGTGATTTCCTTCCCTGACCTCGCCACCTAGCTACTCCACCGCGAGCTTCTCGTCCCCAGGTTGTTCTTCCCCTGCTCGCTCCCTCCCTCTTCCTCTCTATCGATTGGTTGCTGCTGTATGCTTGCTGGTCAAGTACCAATCATCTCTTGCGTTGGTGCTGCTGCTGTGTGGATTTTTTTATATTGTTGATATTGCTTAGCTAGTGTGGATGACTGGATGTAGGTGCATGACCGTGCTCAACCTAATAGAATATTTTCAAATAAAAATAACAATTAGTGCTCAAGTAATTTATGGGTTGAGTTCTAGGCATAGTTAAATGTAGCAGCAGCATACAGTTTTCACAATGCACACTGCCGAGCATGCATTTTTGTATGTAGAAATCTCAAATCTTTGTAACACAACACTTGCTGGCATTGGGTAAATGACTTGCCTTCCATTAACTACAGTCTTGCATTTTTATAAAAAGAAAAAAGATGATCTCTTTCATGCAAATGTACTCTGTGAGATAATAATACATCCGCGTGTATGTGTAGTTCATTGGGCCTGTAGCTCACTAGTTTGTGTTTCCCCTGTAATGTTTACCTCTGCTATCATGATGGATTTGGCTTTGCAGTCCGGTCCTTGACATATACTTCTCATTCGAAGAATTAGTATTTTAAAAATTTAGTGTCTACGTAACATCAGTACCTTGGAATATACTACCTGTTGGAAGGATTAACATTTTATATCCTGAAAATTTGTTATTGCAGCTGCTCTTTAGCTACATAGCTACATAATATCAAATCTGACTTGAGTTTATATGTTTATATTATATGGCAAGTTGATTGTGTAGCCTATGTACAGAAGCTCAGTGTGTAGATAAGTTCAGAAAGATGTCTTGTTTGGCTAGAATGTGATGAAGTAGTGTGGAATCGCTCTGAACATTTTATACATTTCTGTGTGGAATCTGTTATTAATCTGTACAACATAAGCACTAATACTTTAATAGTATCTATTCAGTATCTTAACTACTGGGAGACCAGTCAGCCATGAATCTTTGTCCATACAACGTCAACAATGAAACTTTTATATTATTGATTCGGTATCTCTACAACATCAGTACTGCCGAGCATGTATATTTTTCTGTAGAAAGGACTTCTTCCATTAACTACAGTCTTGCATTTTTCTAGAAAAATAATCCGATCTCTTGCGTGCAAATGTTCTGTGTGATACTAATACATCCATGTGTATGGGAACTACATTGGGGCATGTTGCTCACTAGTTTGTGGTTCCCTGTAATGTTTACCTCTGCTATTGTGCTGGTTTTGGCTTTGTAGTAAGGTCCTAGACATATACTTCTCGTTCAAAGAATTAGTACTTTAAAATTTTAGTTTGCCTACATAACATCAGTACCTTGGGATATAAAAAGTATACTTCCTGTTGGAAGGATTAACATTTTGTATCCTGGACATTTGCTATTGCAGCTGCTCTTTAGCTATATAACATCAAATCTGGACTTGAACTTTAAATGTTTAGATTATATGACAAGTTAATTGTGCTACTTTTTATTCGCCAGTGGAGCCAACGATGGATACTTAGCCTCTAGTCATAAGGATTACCTGGTGCTGATTTTGCTACCTCTTTTGTTCCCTGAATGAATGGTCCTGCTGCTTTCTCGCATGTGGTTTCTGTTTCTCTTTTTCTTGTGCTGTCAAATTTGAACTATTTATTAGGGTTGATTTCTATGCCACTAATGCCTATTGCCTTCTGCACGCATCCAGTGGCATACAAGACGTCCTCCTCCTCGATGCAGCCGTTCCCAATGAGCTCCCTTTGCTGGATGAGGTGCAGCAGCAAGTCCAGCACCCCCTTGGCCCTTGCAACACATCCTACATCGCATGGACGAGCTCACGCACTGATGGCTGCGTCCTCCTTACGTCCTAGCGTGGTGAGCCTCTCCCCACTTTATCCCAAATCTAGATGATACTTGCAATCTGAATACAAATCATGTTTTGGTTCAGTTTAGAGGTGGATTCAGTTGCTGAGATGAATATGTGAGCTTGATTAGTTGCTTACGATTTTGTGGATCTGATTCTCTTGCACTGTTACGCATAATTTAATCAGGGCAAGCTAATGCTGATCCACACAATATGATATAGCTATATTTTTTCTAATATGCATCGTTCTTCATGTTACTTTCATATTGATCTTTTGGGAGTTAATTTGGAAGCTCCAGCTTGTTAGATATAAATTCAGCTGCGACTGTGTATGTTGCTAGCATGGACTTGTTTTACAGATGCGTGTATTGTTGATATGCTATTATTGCTACTTGGATTTTTATTTCCTGGCAAGTAACTATATTTTTGCTTGAACAGATGTGGACTTTAATTGTGCTCCTATTGTTTCCTTGTTAATAAAAAAGCTACAAGTTCCCTATTCTAAAATAGTGTTCAGGATTCAGATTGTGTTAGACATCAATAATTCTGTACATGGTAACTGAACTCCCTTCTGTTCAATACCTATCCCACACTACATATATGATACATCAATTATCACTTATTTTCATACCAATGGTAACCCCTTTCCATGGTTGAAATGAAGATTTTCACCGTGGCAATCTGCTTTCTCTATCATAGATTGGAACTGTGGATGCATTACGGTATGATTGATTGTTGTACGAGAAGCTATTATCCTTTTTGTTGTTGTTTGCCTTTTGTTACCAGAATAAAAGTATTGCTTATGTTATTTATTTCTTGCAGTGGGTACGAAAGTGCCTCCCCTTGATTTACTTTTTATACTTTTCTTAGTTTCACATACTTCATATTTCACGGCACATGAGAGACTGCATTGTAGGAAATTCAGAAGGTTTTCATAGCATGATTCGAGGTTAGTGTAGTGATAGCTTGGGACTTCAAGTCAAATAAGCACAGTGGAGTTTACTACCAAGTATTGATCTATGTATGCTCATCATTCCTTTTTGTTGCCACCAGTTGCTTCTTTTCACACGAATGCTTTTGTTTCACTACTTTGCATCATGGCAGAGAAAAAATATAGAACTTGATAACGTGTAGTAAGCTACTTCCAGTTTCTACCTCTATTTTAACCTACTGACTGTAATATTTTATAGTGTAACATATTTTTCATCATGTGGCAGATATTGGTTTATGGGAGCATTTTATAGTGTGACACATTTTTCATCATGTGGCAGATATTGGTTTATGGGAGCATTTTCAACAACAAAGACATGACGATCGGATCCACGGCCAGGAACGTGGGATGACCACTGGTTGACATCCGATGAGCATTGTGCGTTGCTTGATGGGTGTGGTGCTGGCTGTAGGGTAGCATAGTGTTCTTTGAGACATGCTTGTAGAATTATTCTTTTTGGGTCCTTTTTTTGCTCTTGTATAGGTGTATTTTTGGGTGTGTTTATGTAATTTTTTGTTTTCAAGGACCTGAGCATATATTTTCCCTTAAATTATTATTGGCTTAAAATTTCCATGGACCAAGAGAAATGCGTGATGGGCTAATGTCCTAGATTAAAATTAGTGGGCCTTTCTTGAAATTAATGGACCTAAATTCAAATTGTGTTTATTACTATATGGGCCACCCCTCCTGGAGTGAGCTGAAATTTGGTGGGACAAAATTTTAGATGGGCCGATTACAACATGGGCTGCCACATCAGATCCATGTCAGATGATGACGTGGTAGACATGTTAACGCCGTTATGAGCATGCCAGTTAACAGACATCGATGACGGTTAAAAACCGTCATGGTCCGTGACGGTTTTCGGTGATCCGTCATGGAGCGTGCTGTGGTTAAATTATGACGCGATATACATGACGGAATACAATTCCGTCACGTATGCCCCTCGATGACGGTTTTGTGCAGGTCCATGAGAGACTGAAACCGTCACGTATTAATAGATTTCTTGTAGTGGGTGCTCAACGCTATACATTATTTCCCTATGATGTATGGCTATCCTATGATGTTTGAGTAGATCCGTTTTGTCCTAATGGCTATTTGATGATCAAGATTGATTTGAGTTTCATGTTTTATTATTGGTGCTATCCTATGGTGCTCTCCGTGTCGTGCAAGCGTGAGGGATCCCCGCTGTAGGGTTTGCAATATGTTCATGATTTGCTTATGGTGGGTGGCGTGAGTGATAGAAGCACAGACCCGAGTAAGTAGGTTGTTTGCGTATGGGATAAAGGGGACTTGATGCTTTAATGCTATGGTTGGGTTTACCATAATGAATCTTTAGTAGTCGCGGATGCTTGCTAGAGTTCCAATCATAAGTGCATATGATCCAAGTAGAGAAAGTATGTTAGCTTATGCCTCTCCCTCAAATAAAATTGTAATAATGATTACCGGTCTAGTTATCGATTGCCTAGGGACAAATAACTTTCTCTTGACAACAAGCTCTCTACTAAAACTAATTTAGTTGTGTCTTTACCTAAACAGCCCCTACTTTTTATTTACGTAATCTTTATTATCTTGCAAACCTATCCAAAAACACCTACAAAGTACTTCTAGTTTCATACTTGTTCTAGGTAAAGCGAACATCAAGCGTGCGTAGAGTTGTATCAGTGGTCGATAGAACTTGAGGGAATATTTGTTCTACCTTTAGCTCCTTGTTGGGTTCGACACTCTTACTTATCGAAAACTGTTGCGATCCCCTATACTTGTGGGTTATCAAGACCTTTTTCTGGCGCCGTTGCCGGGGAGCAATAGCGTGGGGTGAATATTCTCGTGTGTGCTTGTTTGCTTTTTCACTAAGTAAGTTTTATTTGATGTTCTTAGTTGTTCTCTATCTTTAGTTATGGATATGGAACACGAAATACCAAAAATATTAGGTGTACTTTCTCCTCATGGAGATGGGGAACCTCCTAAAACCCTCGATGATGGTTTTGTGAAAGATATTTTGTACTACTTTAATAATCCTTTGAAAACCCCATTTAATTATGTAATGGGAGTAACGTTGGATCAACGTGAATACTTTAGGGATTATCGCTTGACACAAAAAGGGAAACTATTATGGGATCAAATTCATATATTGAAGTGGTATGCTTGGCAATTATGCGTGAGTTATGATTATACTTGTTGCTCTAGGATGAAGTCTCCACACCTTCCCTTTTCATGCAAATTCAATGATAATAAAACCTTAGGTTCTTATGCTAATGGTATATATGATTACTATGATGTGGAACAAATAGAAGAATTTGTTGCTTTTATGGGTGCTTATGAAATTGAATCTATGTGTAAAGAGTTTGAAGATTTTGATGATGCTGTTTATAGATCTGAAAATTTAGCTATCCTCAAATATTGCTATGAGAATTATGAATACTATTCCAAAATTAATGCACTTATTGAGAAAGTCTCCATTGTCCAAGAAGAGACTAATATTTTGCAGGAGTCTATGGAAGAAGAAATTGATGAAACTGTGAGCTCATTGGAAGAAAAAGATGAGGAAGAGAGTGAAGAACAAAAGGAGGAAGAGCGGATTGATCACCCTTGCCCACCTTCTAATGAGAGTAACTCTTCAACTCATACATTGTTTAATTCCCCTTCGTGCTTACCGAAGGATGATTGCTATGATGACTGTTATGATCCCTTGGATTCTTTTGAAATATCCCTTTTTGATGATGCTTGTGGCCAAGATGCCAATATGAATTATGCTTATAGAGATGAACTTGCTATAGTTCCTTATGTTAAACATGAAATTGTTTCTATTGCACCCACGCATGATAGTCCTATTATCTTTTTGAATTCTCCAAACTACACTATATCGGGGAAGTTTGTGCTTATTAAGGATTATATTGATGGGTTGCCTTTTACCGTTGTACATGATGATTTTGATGAATATAATATATATGTGCTTTCTGCTCCTACTTGCAATTATTATGAGAGAGGAACTATATCTCCACCTCTCTATGTTTCCAATATGATAAAATTGCAAGAAAGTATTTATACTATGCATTGGCCTTTACTATGTGTGCACTAATTGTTCTTTTATGACATGCCGATGCATAGGAAGAGAGTTAGACTTAATTATTACATGATATATGTTACTTTGTGCTCACTACTAAATGCTAAATCATTGTTAATTAAAATTGGCTTTGATATACCTTGGGATCCGAGTGGATTCACTACTTGAGCACTATATGCCTAGCTTAATGGCTTTAAAGAAAGCGCTGCCAGGGAGACAACCCGGCAGTTTTAGAGAGTCGTTTATTTCTGCTATGTGCTTTTGTATAGTTTAGAAATAAAAATAATGTTCCAAGGTTTGCCTTTAGGATGTTTACATTTGCTTGCTGTTTTGTATGGTGCAGGACAGAAACTTTGGCTGTAGTGCGCGATTTTACATTTTTTGCTGGAACGTCAAATGGTTCTGATTCTTTTTGCACTATCTTCCTATACAAATTTTTTATTTTTCATAATTTTGGAAGAATTTTTCAAGTATCAGAAGTATGGTGAATGTTCATATTATTACAGACTGTTCTGTTTTAGACAAATTCTGTTTTTAATGCATCATTTGCTTGTTTTGATGAAACTATCAATTTATATTAGTGGATTAAGCCACGAAAAAGTTATATTACAGTAGACACAATGGAAAAACAAAATATGAATTGGTTTGCAATAGTACTTAGAGTAGTGATTTGCTTTATTATACTAATAGATCCTACCGAGTTTTCTGTTGAAGTTTTGTGTGGATGAAGTGTTCGATGATTGAGAAGGTTTCGATGTGAGAAGAAGGAAGAGAGGCAAGAGCTCAAGCTTGGGGATGCCCGAGGCACCCCAAGTAAATATTCAAGGAAACTCAAGCGTCTAAGCTTGGGGATGCTGGGAAGGCATCCCCTCTTTCTTCAACAAATATCGGTATGTTTTCAGATTCGTTTCATTCATGCGATATATGCAAATTTTGGAGATCTTGTGCATTTAGTTTTTTTTTCTTTTTGCTCCATGATGGTATGAGATAGTCCTTGGTTGATTTATAGAATGCTCTTTGCACTTCACTTATATTCTTTGAGTATGGCTTTATAGAATGCTTCACATGCTTCACTTATATCATTTGAAGTTTGGATTGCATGTTTCTCTTTACATAGACAACCGCCATTTGTAGAATGCTCTTTTGCTTCACTAATATTTGTTAGAGCGTGGTCATATATTTTGTAGAAAGAATTAAACTCTCTTTCTTCACTTATATCTATTTAGAGAGATGACAGAAACTGGTCATTCACATGATTAGTCATAAAATCCTACATAAAACTTGTAGATCACTGAATATGATGTGTTTGATTCCTTGCAATAGTTTTGCGATATAAAGATGGTGATATTAGAGTCATGCTAGTGGGTAGTTGTGGATTGTATAAATACTTGTGTTGAGGTTTGTGATTCCCGTAGCATGCACGTATGGTGAACCGTTATGTAACAAAGTTGGAGCATGATGTATTTATTGATTGTCTTCCTTATGAGTGGCGGTCGGGGACGAGCGATGGTCTTTTCCTACCAATCTATCCCCCTAGGGGCATACGTAGTAGTACTTTGCTTCGAGGGCCAATAAACTTTTGCAATAAGTATGTGAGTTCTTTATGACTAATGCTGAGTCCATGGATTATACGCACTCTCACCCTTCCATCATTGCTAGCCTCTTCGGTACAGTGCATTGCCCTTTCTCACCTCGAGAATCGGTGCAAACTTCGCCGGTGCATCCAAACCCCGTGATACGATACGCTCTATCACACATAAGCCTCCTTATATCTTCCTCAAAACAGCCACCATACCTACCTATCATGGCATTTCCATAGCCATTCTGAGATATATTGCCATGCAACTTCCATCATCATCATCATATACATGACTTGAGCATCATTGTCATATTGCTTTGCATGATCGTAAGATATCTAGCATGATGTTTTCATGGCTTGTCCGTTTTTTGATGTCATTACTATGCTAGATCATTGCACATCCCGGTACACCGCCGGAGGCATTCATATAGAGTCGTATCTTTGTTCTAGTATCGAGTTGTAATATTGAGTTGTAAGTAAATAAAAGTGTGATGATCATCATTATTAGAGCATTGCCCCAGTGAGGAAAGGATGATGGAGACTATGATTCCCCCACAAGTCGGGATGAGACTCCAGACGAAAAAAATTAAAATAAATAAATAAAATAAAAAAGAGAAAGGCCAAAAAAGGAGAAGGCCCAAAAAGGAAAAAATATGAGAGAAAAAGAGAGAAGGGGCAATGTTACTATCCTTTTACCACACTTGTGCTTCAGAGTAGCACCATGTTCTTCATATAGAGAGTCTCTTGAGTTATCACTTTCATATACTAGTGGGAATTTTCATTATAGAACTTGGCTTGTATATTCCAACGATGGGCTTCCTCAAATGCCCTAGGTCTTCATGAGCAAGCAAGTTGGATGCACACCCACTTAGTTTTAGTTTGAGCTTTCATATACTTATAGCTCTAGAGCATCCGTTGCATGACAATCCCTACTCCTCACATTGACATCAATTGATGGGCATCTCCATAGCCCGTTGATTAGCCGCGTCGATGTGAGACTTTCTCCCCTTTTGTCTACTCCACACAACCTCCACCATCATATTCTATTCCACCTATAGTGCTATGTCCATGGCTCACGCTCATGTATTGCGTGGGGGTTGAAAAAGCTGAAGTGCATTAAAAAGTATGAACCAATTGCTCGGCTTGTCATCGGGGTTCTGCATGATGTGAATATTTTGTGTAAAGAAGATGGAGCATAGCCAGACTATATGATTTTGTAGGGATAACTTCCTTTGTCCTTGTTATTTTGAAAAGATATGATTGCTTTATTAGTGGGCTTGAAGTATTATTGTTTTTATGTCAAATGATAGACTATTTCTTTGAATCACTCGTATCTTAATACTCATGCCATGATTAGATACATGATCAAGATTATGCTAGGTAGCATTCCACATCAAAAATTATCTTTTTATCATTTACCTACTCGAGGACGAGCATGAATTAAGCTTGGGGATGCTGATACATCTCCGTCGTATCTATCATTTTTTATTGTTCCATGCCAATATTATTCAACTTTCATATACTTTTGGCAACTTTTTATACTATTTTTGGTGCTAACATATTGATCCAGTGCCCAGTGCCAGTTCCTGTTTGTTGCATGTTTTTTGTTTCGCAGAATATCCATATCAAACGGAGTCCAAACGGAATAAAAATGGACGGAGATTTTTTTGGAATATATGTGATTTTTGGGAAGTGAAATCAACGCGAGACAATGCTCGAGGGGCCCACGAGGTAGGGGGGCGCGCCCCTGACCCTCGTGGCCACCCCGTAAGGTGATTGATGCCCTTCTTTCGCCGCAAGAAAGCTAATATCCGGATAGAGATCGTGTTCAAATTTCAGCCCAATCGGAGTTACGAATCTCCGGGAATATAAGAAACGGTGAAGGGGTAGAATCGGAGAACGCAGAAACAGAGAGAGACAGAGAGAAAAATCCAATCTCGGAGGGGCTCTCGCCCCTCCCACGCCATGGAGGCCAAGGACCAGAGGGGAAACCCTTCTCCCATCTAGGGAGGAGGTCAAGGAAGAAGAATAAGAAGGGGGGCCCTCTCCCCCTTGCTTCCGGTGGCGCCGGAGTGCCACTGGGGGCCATCATCATCACCGTCATCTTCACCAACAACTTCACCGCCTTCACCACCAACTCTTCCCCCCTCTATGCAGCGGTGTAACCTCTCTCTTACCTGATGTAATCTCTATTTAAACATGGTGCTCAACGCTATATATTATTTCCCTATGATGTATGGCTATGCTATGATGTTTGAGTAGATCCGTTTTGTCCTAATGGCTATTTGATGATCAAGATTGATTTGAGTGGCATGTTTTATTATTGTTGTTGTCCTATGGTTCTCTCCGTGTCGCGCAAGCGTGAGGGATCCCCGCTATAGGGTTTGCAATATGTTCTTGATTTGCTTATGGTGGGTGGCGTGAGTGACAGAAGCACAGAACCGCGTAAGTAGGTTGTTTGCGTATGGGATAAAGGGGACTTGATGCTTTAATGCTATGGTTGGGTTTTACCTTAATGAATCTTTAGTAGTTGCAGATGCTTGCTAGAGTTCCAATCATAAGTGCATATGATCCAAGTAGAGAAAGTATGTTAGCTTATGCCTCTCCCTCAAATAAAATTGTAATAATGATTACTGGTCTAGTTATCGATTGCCTAGGGACAAATAACTTTCTCTTGACAACAAGCTCTCTACTAAAACTAATTTAGTTGTGTCTTTACCTAAACATCCCCAACTTTTTATTTACATAATATTTATTATCTTGCAAACCTATCCAAAAACACCTACAAAGTACTTCTAGTTTCATACTTGTTCTAGGTAAAGCGAACATCAAGCGTGCGTAGAGTTGTATCGGTGGTCGATAGAACATGAGGGAATATTTGTTCTACCTTTAGCTCCTCGTTGAGTTCGACACTCTTACTTATCGAAAACTATTGCGATCCCCTATACTTGTGGGTTATCAATGACCAGATGTATCTTTTTATATCCATGAAAGTATTTGAGTTTCTTTGATCTCTTTCATGCATGGTTGCTTATAGCCTCGTATTTCTTCTCCAATATTTGGGTTTTGTTTGGCAAACTTGATCTATTTATCTTGCAATGGGAAGAGGTGCTTTGTAGTGGGTTCGATCTTACGGTGCTTGATCCCAGTGACAGAAGGGGAACCGACACGTATGTATCGTTGCTACTAAGGATAAAACGATGGGGTCTATCTCTACATAGATAGATCTTGTCTACATCATGTCATTGTTCTTATTGCATTACTCTGTGTCTCCATGAACTTAATACACTAGATGCATGCTGGATAGCGGTCTATGTGTGGAGTAATAGTAGTAGATGCAGGCAGGAGTCGGTCTACTAATCTTGGACATGATGCCTATATAATGATCATTGTCTGGATATCATCATGATTATTTGAAGTTCTATCAATTGCCCAACAGTAAGTTGTTTACCCACCGTTTGCTATTTTGCTCGATATAAGCCACTAGTGAAACCTACAGCCCCTGGGTCTCCTTCTCATAATATTTGCTTTTGCGATCTATTTTCCTTTGCTTTTATTTTCAGATCCAATAAACCAAAAATACAAAAAATACCTTGCTGCATTTTATTCTTATTTATTTTATTTGGCGTTCGATCTATCAATCTACTACTCCCTTCGTCCCATAATGTAAGCCGATTTTTGACACTACACTAGTGTAAAAAACGTCTTACATTATGGGGCGGAGGGAGTACAATTTATTCACGTCCTTTTGCCTATCTTGAGGTGCCTCTACCCGAAAGGGATTGACAACCCCTTTTACACGTCGGGTTGCGAGTAGTTGTTATTTGTGTGCAGGTGTTGTTTACGTTGTGTTGCTTGGTTCTCCTACTGGTTTGATTATCTTGGTTTCACATCTGAGGGAAATACCTACCGCCGATGTGCTGCATCATCCCTTCGTCTTTGGGGAAATACCGACGTAGCTTCAAGCGACATCAACTACCGTGGAAGTTTCTGTTACCCACCGGCTAATTCGTGGTATTACCGTTTATTAGAGGCGGTAGTACCACTTCATTAGTAGTACCGCGCGACTTTTCTGCTGTTCCACTGTGCGAGTCCGCGGTAGTACTTCAATGTGCTTAGCGGTAGTACCTCTTAGGCACAGACAGAACATAACATTTGGATTTTTAACACCCCCCCACTATTGAAGGGGGTCTTCTTCCCCCACTGCCCCTAACGGTTTTGGGCAAGCTTTCTCCTCCATTGTTTACCTCCAAAAGCTTGGCTTTCTCTATTCCTCCCATGATTCTTGCATCTCTTTGAGAAAAAAGAGAGAGGAGATCTAGATCTATATTTCCACCAATCATTTTCGCCTAAGTGAGGGAACCTTATGGATCTAGATCTTGGAATTATTTTGTGTTCTCCTTGTACTTTCTCTCATATTCCTCCATCACTTTCGTTGCTAAGGTGGGATTTGAGAGTGAGGTACTTGAGCACTTCGTGTGTTCTTCAATTGCATTAGTTGCAATAGTTTGAGTTCTCCACGGTGATACCTGGAAGGGAAAACTGAGAAGCACTACTGCAGGATGCTGCTAACGCGACACTTCGATCAGAGATCCTTCGAGAAACTGTGTGCGATGCCATAATCGCAAACGATGTTGTGTGAAAACCGTCAGAAACGTATAAAACGTTTGCGATGACGGATGCATCAAACACGGTTCAGGTTTTAGTTGCATGTGAGATGAAGGGCATACGGTTCAGTTCAATTAACTGTTTGCGATGAGGAGGAACAAAAGAAACGGGCAGCCAGATGAAGGCGTGTGCGATACACAACATACGGTTCACCCAGATGAACTGTTTTTCATTAGGCAACACAAAAGAAACGGGCAGCTAGATGAAGCTGTGTGTGATATACAACATACGGTTCACTCAGATGAACTGTTTGTGATTAGGCAACACAAAAGAAACGGTCAGCCAGATCAAGGTGTGTGGGATATACGGCATGCGGTTCACTTGGATGAACTGTTTGCGTTGACACAAGAGTACAGAAACAGTTCAACTTAACAAGACGTGTGTGTTGTGCGATGGGATTGCATGCGGTTCACTCGGCCCTTGTCGTCAGTGTGTGACCTCTGTGGCAACCGTTCACTCTGCAGGCACCTCTTCATGTATCGTGGCAACCATCCACTGACTCCTCGCCTTTCCCTCTCGATTTGGAACTGCTATTGCACGCTAGCTCTTCCTCCCTCCTCCATTTGCCTTCATCCTTGTTTCTGCCATTGTTTGATCGTCTTCTCCATGGAGGGAACAAGCCAGAAATGACCCCGTTATTCTTGCCCCGATCTGAATGATGACGCGGTGGAGGAACTCATTGATCGGTGCGACGTCATCACCTCGGCTAGCATGGTAGGTTCGTTCAAGACCATTCTCGACTCAACTAATAACATCATTACAAGGAACCCAAGGGTCCAGGAGCGGTTTGATCTCCCTATCTTCTTCGTCGTGACCCTGCTGACTGGCGCGTGGATGAGGGAAGCCTCACGTTGTGTAAGTTGATGCCACTTGATAATGATACGTATGATGTTAAGATGCCATCGCTTGAGGGCAGGGCTTGGGCAGGCGCAAATGGAGATTGGGTTGTTTATATTGGGTACAACTGTGAGCCGGAACTTGTGAATGTGTACACTCATCACCGGGTTCCACTTCCAAAAATCTCAGACTGCCTAGAGGTTGAGCACATAGTGGTCTACGTGAGTTTAAATACGATCATGGTAACTGTCGTCTATGAAAGATAGCAATTTGTCGAGTTCCCAACCGCTCTTGGGATTGCACGAACTATGAAGTTGTTGCTATCTTCGACAAGCTTGTTGCCTTCCTTACTTCCACACCTCGATGGATATTGCTCAAAAATCAGTTTCTATACATGGATGAGTACTATGATGCAATTCAATACGAGGATCTTGAGTTTGCTGCCACCACTCATGGCACTATTTTTGCATGGAATCCTCATGATTTTGGTATGTTTGTCTTCCACCGTAATTATAATTGTTTCATCCACATGCATGTGGGTTAGCTAGTTTCCCTTTACTAATTAACCTTCTTGTGTTTCCAAGGTCCTGTGGACATTCCACCACCTATACTTGAAAATTCTATTCACGAGCATGAGGACGAGCAGGACCCATATACTCAGTGGCGCCTGGCAACTTATTCCGATGGATCACCTCTTCATGTCTGTATACGGGGCACTGCTGATGTTACTAAGGAAGCCGGTGTTGTCTCGTATGGTCGCACTCTCCGGACCTATTCGAACATCCATTGCATGGTATTCGGGATGTATACTGGTGTACTAGCGCCAACACCTTCTCCCTGGTTCAGTATTGAAAGTCTTGGAGGAAACTCGCTCTTCCTTGGACAAAACTATTCAATGATGGCGGAAGGCGATCCAGCTGCTGTTGACACAACGTTACTACTATTTATGAGAAGCAACTGTATCTATACCTCGGACATTACTATGCTTCCCTACTGTCCCAATATGGGTATTGAAATAGGCCGGTTCAGCCTGGATGATCAGTCTTGCGTTGGTCACGAGATTGACAGTAGCTGGCCGTTCCTAGAGAAACACTTCTGGTTCAAAGCGAGCATTTCCAACACCGACGAGTGGTTGAGCTAAAGTTCATTTCATCGCTTTGTTACTTGTTGTGTGAGAAAAGCTTTACTAGAATGTTTTGTTGGAAATGATCTATAATCCAACGTGTATCCTCGTTGTCGTTGTGGGTTGATGACTTGTTGTATGTAATCAATGGTACATTTGCATATGCGTCCACGAACTCACGCCTGCTAGTGGTGTCCATATGAACAGTGCTAGTGATTGTAGTTGCAAAAATTAGATAGTGCTAGTGATTTGTAGCTACATATTTTGACAAATCGCAGTGTTACAAGGTTGACAAATGACAATGTTACTAGATCAATCTTTCCAGTTTGAGAAATGGAAACATACCCAAAATGACAGATATGCAAATCTTACCCAATTGTTTGTACGTGGTTGCACACGGGTCATGCAAAACAACCATTTGCGTTGAAGGGATGTAGAAATCCTGCTCGGCACATTTTCCCTTAGCTTCATGGGGAAGCTGTCGGTTTGCATACGGGTGTTCTAACTAAAACATTTGCGATGAGTGTTTTATATTTAAAAACCGTTGAAGTTTTTTCAAAAGAAAATCGTTTGATAAGTATGTACATTAAGAGAGAAAAACACAAGTTCGTTCAAACCATATCTTTCATTTAGTCACACTACGAATTTATATTCATATGATCGAGAATTCAAGATACAGTATTAAACCCCAAAAAAACTATTTCTGGCGGCGGCGGAGGCGGCGTGCCGCGCCGTCGTTGTCGTTGTCGTCCTCCGGGATGCTGTTGTTGAAGTCTTCAAGGCAGCACAAAATGTTCTTCACATGTAAATCAAGCATCATGTCATCACGCGATCAACGGGCGGGGTGCGGGAGGTCGGCAACTGGCGCCGCTGAGAGGTAGCGGTCGACGGCAGCGTCCCATGCCGCTGAGGGGGGAGGCGTTCACGGGCACGGGCGCGGCGGGTGCAGCCAAACACACGGGGACCGGCGCCGAGGTGGGTGGAGGGTTGCGCATGGGCGCGGCGGATGCAGCCAAACACGCGGGGCCAGTGGCACGATGGGTGGAGGGGCGTGCATGGGCACGGGCGCTGGCGCTCGCATCACACAAGCTCACGCGGGTCCGCGGAGACCTCGCTGACGCCTGCGGCGTCCAGCTCTGCGACAGTGCTCGGCGACCAGCCCGTCAATGCTACGGGGATGGTCGCTGGCGTGGGCGCGTGGATGGGAGCTGGGATGGGAGTGGGGGCAGCAACCGCCGCGGCCAGCTCATTCTGGGCCATGTCCATGAGGCCCCATTCCTCCTTATTTTCTATCTCCTCCGGCTCGGAGTCGACTTCACCAAACTTGAAGACTAGTGGCAGATGATCATTCTGCGCAATGGCGGTGGAGGTCTGCAGTGTGGAGGGGAATGGGAGGCGAACAGTAAGGCTGCCCGTATTAAATAGCAGCTCGGGCGCCATTAATGGAGAGGAAGGCGGGCGGCCATGGAAGTCAAAGGGCTCGCTTCCCAGTGAGCCTACGCAGCGTAAAGCTCGCACGCTTCCCGGTGAGCCTGCATATTGGAGGACAACTTGCACGACTTTCGGTCAGCCTGCGCACCGGACTGCGCTCGCATGCCTCCCATTCAGTCATGGTCAAGCAGCTGTCCGCACAGCACCTCCTACAGCCATTAAAACCAAGACACGTGGCGTCACATGAATGATTAACAGAACGCACACGTTTTGAATTATACAAACGTTTGAGATATTAAGTGGCAGCTATTTTTTCAAAATGCCTTTGTTGGCTGTCATTATTCGAGTGTGCCCTCTCTCAAAATGGACATGAAAAATACCACATCATGTCGGGCGCCATTCCATGATAGCATGCCAAATTTCATGAATTTCAGACGAGTTTTGGATTTACTAGAATTTAAAAACTAGGCATCTCAATGTTTTGTCGGCAATCAATGATGCCCTAGTGTTTGAAATTCATTCCCATTTATTGCATGGGACCTAAGCATGCACCCAAGGATACATATTTGATTTTTCAACCAATTTATATGCACTGGATCATGTGCATGTAGTTCAAATTTGAATTATGCACATAAATGCATTGAAAACTCAGTTAATGCATAAAAATGTCCAAAAGAATCCCGAAAAATCAGAAAAATTGACACAACATTCCTGTTGTTCTATGTTGACACGAGACAAAAATTGGAAGCAATAAGAGGCAGTGGATATTGTTTCGTCCCCAAAGGTGGGACGTTCCCTACCGAAACCATGATGCTTGTTGTGAGAAGCTCTGGTTTGTGAGAAGCATATACCCAAACCTGCCCCAAACGGGACAAAATTTTTACCACGGCATGTTGATGCCTCTCCATGAAAGCATGCCAAGTTTCATGAATTTCAGACGAGTTTTGGATTTACTAGAATTTAAAAACGAGGCATCTCAATGTTTTGCCGGCAATCAATGGTGCCCTAGTGTTTGAAATTCATTCTCATTTCTTACATGGGACCTAAGCATGCACCCAAGGACACATATTTGATTTTTCAACCAATGTATATGCAATGGAGCATGTGCATGTAGTTCAAATTTGAATTATGCACATAAATTTATTGAAAACTCAGCTAATGCATAAAAATGTCCAAACGAACCCCCAAAAATCCCAAAAATTGACACAACACTCCTGTTGTTCTATGTTGACACGAGATTTTTTTTGAAAGCAATAAGAGGCAATGGATATCGTTTCATCCCCAAAGGTGGGACGTTCCCTATCGAAACCATCATGCTTGTTGTGAGAAGCATATACCTGAACCTGACCCAAATGGGATAAAAAATTTAACACGGCATGTTGATGCCGCTCCATGATAGCATGACAAGTTTCATGAATTTCAGACGAGTTTTGGATTTACTAGAATTTAGAAACCTGGCATCTCAATGTTTTGTCGGCAATCAATAGTGCCCTGGTGTTTGAATTTCATTCGCATCTCTTGCATGGGACCTAGAAATTCACCCAAGGACACATATTAGAATTTTCAACCAACCTTAGTGCATTGGAGCATGTGCTTGTAGTTACAATTTTAATTATGCACATAAAATGCTTAGAAAACCCAGCTAATGCATAAAAATGTCCAAATGAACCCCGAAAAATCACAAAAATTGGCACAACACTCCTGTTGTTCTATGTTGACACTAGAGAATATTTGAAAGCAATAATAGGCAATGGATATCGTTTCATCCCCAAAGGTGGGATGTTCCCTATCGAAACCATCATGCTTGTTATGAAAAGCTCTGATTTGTGAGAAGCTTATACCCGAAGCTGCCCCAAATGGGACAATTTTTTTACCGTGGCATGTTGATGCCGCTCCATGATAGCATGCCAAGTTTCATGAATTTCAGACGAGTTTTGGATTCACTAGAATTTAAAAACCGGGCATCTCAATGTTTTGCCGGCAATCAACAGTGCCCTGGTGTTTGAATTTCATTCCCATCTCTTGCATGGGACCGAGAAACTCACCCAAGGACACACATGTGATTTTTTAACCAACTTTATTGCATTGGAGCATGTGCTTGTAGTTAAAATTTGAATTATGCACATAAAATGCCTAGAAAGCCCAGTTAATGTATAAAAAGGCCAAACGAACCCCGAAAAATTACAAGATTGAACACAAAACTCCTGGTGTTCTATGTTGACACTAGAAAACTTTTGAAAGCAATAAGAGGCATCGGATATCATCCCGTCACCAAAGGTGGTACGTTCCCTATCGAAACCATCATGATTGTTGTGAGAAGCTCTGGTTTGTGAGAAGCTTATACCCGAACCTGCCCCAAATGGGACAAAATTTTGACCACGGCATGTTGATGCCGCTCCATGATAGCATGCCAAGTTTCATGAATTTCAAATGAGTTTTGGATTTACTAGAATTTAAAAACCAGGCATCTCAATGTTTTTCCGGCAATCAATAGTGCCATGGTGTTTAAATTTCATTCCCATCTCTTGCATGGGACCTAGAAATTCACCCAAGGACACACATGTGAGTTTTCAACCAGCTTTGGTGCATTGGAGCATCTGCTTGTAGTTCAAATTTGAATTATGCACACAAAATGCCTAGAAAACCCAATTAATGTATAAAAAGGGCCAAACGAACCCCGAAAAATTACAAGATTGAACATAACACTCCTGTTGTTCTATGTTGACACTAGAAAATTTTTGAAAGCAATAAGAGGCAACTGATACCGTCTCGTCCCCAAAGGTGGCACGTTCCCTATCGAAACCATCATGCATGTTGTGAGAAGCTCTGATTTGTGAGAAGCTTATACCCAAACCTGCCCCAAATGTGACAAAATTTTCACCACGGCATGTTGATGCCGCTCCATGATAGCATGCCAAGTTTTATGAATTTCAGACGAGTTTTGGATTTACAAGAATTTAAAAACCAGGTATCTCAATGTTTTTCCGGGAATCAATAGTGCGCTGGTGTTTGAAATTCATTCCCATCTCTTGCATGGGACCTAGAAATTCACCCAAGGACACACATGTGATTTTTCAACCAACTTTAGTGCATTGGAGCATGTGCTTGTAGTTCAAATTTGAATTATGCACATAAAATGCCTAGAAACCCCAGTTAATGTATAAAAAGGCCAAATGAACCCCGAAAAATTCATTCCCATTTCTTCCATGGGACCTAAGCATGAACTGAAGGACACAGATTTGATTTTTCAACCAATTTGTATGCACCAGAGCATGTGCATGTAGTTTAATTTTGAATTGTGCACCTGAAATGGCTAGAAAACCAGTTTAATGTATGAAATGTCCAAACGAACGCTGAAAAATTCCAATTCTTTTACGACACACATACAGTTGCATGTTCACTGCAGATAAAAGGTCTAGCAATTCAAACACCGTCCATTGCCGCTATGACCCCATTTTGTAATTCAAATCAAGTAGACCCACATAGTTTATTCTCACCAACCGTGTGAGATGTAGTACAAAATATCTTGGAGCACCGTCGGTGTATAGTACGCCTATGGCTTACGCGAGAAGGTGCGTCGGCTACAGTCCACAGCTGGCGTGTCAAGCACCCTAGCTCTCTCCCCCAAAACTCCTGCCTCTGCATCCCTCTCTACTTTAGTCCCTTGATTCAAATTTTTAGTAGCCCCGGTATTTTACTCCCGCCTCTGCATCCCTCGAAATCTCAAAAATATCTGCTCGCCCTTGATCCAAATTTTCAGTAGCCCCGCCTTGTTACTCCCACCTAGTAAAATTTTCAGTTGTTGCAGTATTTCCTCAAACACAACCTCCGCTCACACAGACACACACAACCCTCAAAACCATTGGTAGGTCACCGCCATCACCGGCGCCTCCATCCTCAACCTCTGCTTGTGTGCCGGGGAGCTCGAGTAGCCAATGGCCAAAAAGAGGTTTATGGCGGCCTTTTCGCCCGACGCCGGCAAGGTGGCCGCCAAGGTGTGTCCCCGTCGTCCTCCACGGGCCCGATCCGCCGTCGCCGTTCCCCCAATTCGCCCGCCGCCGCACCCCTACGCCGGTTCGAGGACTTCCCCGTCCTCCCCCGGACCCGGCAGCCGACAAAGTCCTATCTCGGGATCCGGTAGCGGCAGTGGGGGACGTGGGTCGCCGAGATTATAGATCGAGAGACCCACACCCACCGGTGGCTCGGTAGCTTCCACACGGCCGAGCTCGCGGCCATAGAGTATGACTGCTGGTAGGTCCACTTCCACAGCGCGGCAGCTAGGCTCAATTTCCCCTTCAGCACACATCTGGTCCACCTCGTTCCGCCGGAGCCAAGGTGGTGAGCTTGGCACTTGCGCGGGAGGACCACGAGGCATGGGAGCGTCTCGAGGCCGAGGCCGCCGATGAGGCCTACATGCAAGAGCTCCGCCAGCAGCACCTGGAGCTCATGGAGGCGAAGCGAGCGATCTTTGCCGGCACGGAGGGAGACGAGGTTGTCGCGCTCTATCCGATGACGAGGTCGAAGGCGGCGAGGACAGTGGTGCGGAGGGCGGCGAGGTTATCGTGCTCTCCTCTAATGATGAGGTCGAAGGCGGCGGCGACAGAGGCACGGAGGGCCTCGAGGTGGGCCCCCAGGACGGGGAGATCGACGCGACGAGTGGAGGAGTGCCTTTCCCAACGACCCCGACGATGGTACTGGCCCGGACCTGGCTCGCGGCACACCATACATGACAAGGAAGGATTGGCTCAACCTCTACTTCGATCAAAAGTAGTTTAGCTTAAATTTATGTTTTATGTTCGTTTATGCAAAACTATCTATATTTATGTTTGAATGCATGCTACTTTCGGTTGAACCTGCTTTGAACTTGATCAAATTGAACTTTACAACCTTAAGTTTACGGGATTGACTATAAAAGGCCAAAAATTGCTGGAGTATATATATATCCACTAAGGGTTTTCGTCCATTAACTTTTTAAGGATCGCCTAGAGATGTCCTTATGACTAGTTTATTTCAGTTCTTCACAATGTGATGCTCTATATGTGCAACTATTTGCCGTGCAGTTCAATTTCATCAATAAGAGTTTCAACAATACCACTATGAATTATGATATTTGGTTGCTGTCAAGGATATTGCAGTTAACATGCCTTTTTGTTTTTGAATTGTTGTTTAGCAACATGCATTGTACTGAATGACTAAATATGCAATCCTAGGCTACATAGCAACAAGGAGGAGTGTTACCTTAATGTTCTGATGATGTCTAGATATACATGTACTAAAATCTTATATAATGGGATGGATGGAATGTTGTACTACATCATTTTTCAATTGTTGTTTAGCTTCTAATATTAACTTGGTGCTTTTAGGTACATATATCATTGCCAAAGATCCAGACTTCGACCCTTTCTGCGCATGGGGCACTGAGATATTCATGAACCAGCATCAAGTGAGGAAACTGATAAAGATTGTTACTAAAATGGGTCAAAAGATGTCAATCAAACTATTTGTTTACCCTTTATGCAAGACAACAGTGAACTGCAAGATGGTAAGTAAGAACCCTGTTGCCTTCTTTTTACTGCCTGTAATGAGTTGTGTTAGATGACAATATCTGAATCTTTTTTCTTTTGCAGTGGATCCTGAAGCAGTTTACTCAAGATTACCTCTCAAACTACATGATTGGCGGCCGGCCATCACAAGGGGTTGGACTAGAGTCCTGCATGCCTTCTGCATCCAGGAGAGCACAATAGGGCCATTCCGCTTCACCATGTTCAGCAATTGGAATGTCTGTCACCTCTTTCTTTAGCATCTGTAATAGTACAAGTATAGAACCCTGGTACATCATTCTTTATTTGCTGCTTATGTAATTCTTAAACATATGTACCTGTGAATCGAATAATGCATTGGTTGTTTGAACCTGATGGATATGAATAAAGCTATATCCTACTTTCAAGTTTAAATTAGGTACAATTTTAAATAGCGGCAATTAAATTAGGGAGAAATTACGTTGTGCAAGTCATTACGGCACACACGGTTGGTAAAACACAAACGTTTGCGATATACACCATTATCCGAGACGGTTCAAAGAGAGGAAACGTGTGCAAGCATGCACATAGTTGCCATTCGCAAAGCGTGTGTGATGTCAGACACTATCACATACGGTGCGGGAAAACTAAATGTGTATGATTGTCTACCTATCGTACACGGTTTATAATCATGAACTGTTTGTGATGTGCCAGGCATCGTAAATCTCCCGTGCTTGGAATCTGCCTGGAAAGCTCCCGTGCCTAGAATCTGTCTGGTTTTAGGCAGAAGAACAAAACTCTGACTGCGATGGCAATGCAAGCACAAACGAGTAGCAAGGATGAAGCGTTTGGGATATTCGAGATATAGGAAACAGTTATATAGGGACAACTGCATGCATCAAGGATCCCTATCCCCGACGGTTTCTGGATCGTGTGGGAATGACCCCCCTATCGCCCACACTCACTTGCCGACCATTCCAAATGCCTTTGCAGAAAGGGGTAAAAAACTGTTTGTTTAGGACCGACGCGCACCAGTGAAGCTTATTACTCTTGGGTGTTTGGGTACTCTAGATCCTGTGCCTCTTGGGTGCTTGGGCGCCTTGGACAGTTGGTGTCATGGAGCTCAATTATTGTGGTGTAATGCTTCAGGGTCTCCAATTAAGTTGTGGAGATTGCCCCGAGCAATTTGTACGGGTTCGGTGACCGCCCCAATGATTTTCATTTGTACTGGTTCGTTGTGTTGGGAATCATTGCATGGAAAACAAAAAAGTTTCTATGCACACGCAATGATCTATCCATGGAGATGCATAGCAACGAGGGGGAGAGTGTGTCTACGTACCCTCGTAGACCGTAAGTGGAAGCGTTTCTCAATGTAGTTGATGTAGTGGAACTTCGCGCTTCAACCGATCAAGTAACGAACACATGGCACCTCCGCGTTCTACACATCTTCAGCTCGGTGATGTCCCTCGCCTTCTTGATCCAGCAAGATGTCGAGGTAGTAGATGAGTTCCGTCAGCATGATGGCGTGGTAACGGTGATGGTGAAGTGATCCTCGCAGGGCTTCGCCTAAGTACTATGAAGATATGACCGTGGGAGTGAACGGTGGAGGAGGGGCGCCCCCAACTTGGGTTCTCCCTATGGTCGGTGCCCCCCTTCCTTATCTGCTGGAGTGTGAAGGAAAGATGAGGGAGGAGGGAAGGAAGGGGGAGCCGGAATCCCTCCCCTTTCCTTCTCCCTTCCCCTCTTTACTTCTCCTCTGGTTCGACCCATATGGGGGGTGCACCAGCCCCTTGTGGCTGGTGCGTTTCCCCTCTTGGCCCATTAGGCCCACATCTTTTGCTAGGGGTGCCCGGAACCTCTTCCAGTGTCTCGATATGTACCCGGTACCCTCCAGAACACTTCCGGTGTATGAATACTATCGTCCTATATATCAATCTTCACCTCCCGATCATTTCGAGACTCCTCATCATGTCTGTGATCTCATCCGGGACTCCAAACAACATTCGGTCACCAAATCACATAACTCATATAACATTATATCATCATCGAACGTTAAGCGTGCGGACCGTACGGGTTCGAGAACTATGTAGACATGACCGAGACACCTCTACGGTCAATAACCAATAGCGGAACCTGGATGCCCATATTGGCTCTTGATGACCCACAAGTATAGGGGATCTATCGTAGTCCTTTCGATAAGTAAGAGTGTCAAACCCAACGAGGAGCAGAAGGAAATGATAAGCGGTTTTCAGCAAGGTATTCTCTGCAAGTACTGAAGTAAGTGGTAACAGATAGTTTTTTGATAAGATAATTTGTAACGAGCAACAAGTAACAAAAGTAAATAAAGTGCAGAAAGGTGGCCCAATCCTTTTTGTAGCAAAGGACAAGCCTGAACAAACTCTTATATAAGGTAAAGCGCTCCCGAGGACACATGGGAATATCGTCAAGCTAGTTTTCATCACGTTCATATGATTCGCGTTTGGTACTTTGATAATTTGATATGTGGGTGGACCGGTGCTTGGGTGTTGTTCTTACTTGAACATACATCCCACTTATGATTAACCTCTATTGCAAGCATCCGCAACTACAACAAAAGTATTAAGGTAAACCTAACCATAGCATGAAACATATGGATCCAAATCAGCCCCTTACGAAGCAACGCATAAACTAGGGTTTAAGCTTCTGTCACTCTAGCAACCCATCATCTACTTATTACTTCCCAATGCCTTCCTCTAGGCCCAAATAATGGTGAAGTGTTATGTAGTCGACGTTCACATAACACCACTAGAGGCTAGACAACATACATCTCATCAAAATCTCGAACGAATACCAAATTCACATGACTACTAATAGCAAGACTTCTCCCTTGTCCTCAGGAACAAACGTAACTACTCACAAAGCATATTCATGTTCATAATCAGAGGGGTAATAATATGCATATAGGATCTGAACATATGATCTTCCACCAATTAAACAAACTAGCATCAACTACAAGGAGTAAGTAACACTACTAGCAACCTACTAGCACCAATCCCGGACTTGGAGACAAGAATTGGATACAAGAGATGACCTAGGGTTTTGAGATAAGATGGCGCTGGTGAAGATGTTGATGGAGATTGCCCTCTCCCGATGAGAGGAGCGTTAGTGATGACGATGGCGATGATTTCCCCCTCCGGGAGGGAAGTTTCCCCGGCAGAACAGCTCTGCCGGAGCTCTAGAATGAATCCGCCAAGGTTCCGTCTCGTGGCGGCCGAGTTTCGTCCCGAAAGGTTGCTTCCTGTTTTTTCTCATTGAAAGACTTCATATAGAAGATGGTCATCGGAGAGCCACCAGGGTGCCTGAGGGAGTCCTGGATTAGGGGGTCTCCGGACAGCCGGACTATCTCCATTGGCCGGACTGTTAGACTATGAAGATACAAGATTGAAGACTTCGTCTCATGTCCGGATGGGACTGTACTTGGCGTGGAAGGCAAGCTAGGCAATACGGATATGGATAGCTCCTCCTTTGTAACTGACCTTGTGTAACCCTAACCCTCTCCGGTGTCTATATAAACCGAAGGGTTTTAGTCCGTAGGACAACAACCATAACATACAATCATACCATAGGCTAGCTTCGAGGGTTTAGCCTCTCTGATCTCGTGGTAGATCTACTCTTGTACTACCCATATCATCAATATTAATCAAGCAGGACGTAGGGTTTTACCTCCATCAAGAGGGCGCGAACCTGGGTAAAACATCGTGTCCCCTGCCTAGACGCACAGTTCGGGACCCCCTACCCGAGATCCGCCGGTTTTGACTCCGACATTGGTGCTTTCATTAAGAGTTCCTCTGTGTCGTCGCCGTTAGGCTTGATGGCTCCTACTATCATCGGTAGCGATGCGGTCCAGGGTGAGACTTTTCTCCCCGGACAGATCTTCGTATTCGGCGGCTTTGCACTACGGGCTAATTCGCTTGGCCATCTGGAGCAGATTGAAAGCTACGCCCCAGGCCGTCAGGTCAGATTTGGAAGTTTGAACTACACGGCCGACATCCGCAGAGACTTGATCTTTGACGGATTCGAGCCACAGCCGGGCGCGCCGCACTGTCGCGATGGGTATGACCTAGGTCTGCCGCTGAACAGTACCCCAGAGGCTGCGCCCGCATCAGCTCCGACCCTTAGCTTGGAGCCAACTGCGCTAGTCGAGGACGGGTGGTTAGACACCACCTCACGGGTTGCAGTCTCAACGGCGATCGAGCCGAACACCAGCCTAACCCTCTGCGCAGCCCGTGACTCCAAGGTGCCGGACTCTTTTCCGGACTCCGAACCATCCGCACCCCTGCCAATCGAATCCGATTGGGCGCCGATCATGGAATTCACCGCCGCGGATATCTTTCAGCACTCGCCCTTCGGCGACATTCTGAATTCACTAAGGTCTCTCTTTTTGTCAGGAGAGCCCTGGCCAGATTATGGCCAACAGGATTGGGATGCAGACGACGAAGAAATTTGACGCCCACCCGCCACCCACTTCGTAGCCACTATCGATGATTTAACCGACATGCTCGACTTCGACTCCGAAGACATCGACGGTATGGATGATGATGTAGGAGACGAACATGAACCAGCACTTATAGGGCACTGGAAAGCCACCTCGTCATATGACATATACATGGTGGATACACCCAAAGAAGGCAATGGCGACGGGATAGCGGAGGATGACCCCTCCAAGAAGCAACCCAAACGCCGACGTCAGCAGTGCCGATCTAAGTCCCGCCAAAGCAAAAGTGGTGATACCGGCACAAGAGATAATAACACTCTGGATAGTGCCGAAGAAAACAACAAACCCCTCCAGCAAGATTTAGAGCAGGAGAATGGAGGAGCCAGCTCTCCTGAGAAAGCGGCAGACGGAGAGGAGGAGGATGACAATCACATGCCCCCCTCCGAAGAAGAGGCAAGCCTCGGCGACGATGAATTCGCCGTACTAGAGGATCCCATCGAACAAGAGCGCTTCAAGCGCCGGCTTATGGCCACGACAAATAGCCTGAAGAAAAAGCAGCAACAGCTTCAAGCTGATCAAGATCTGCTAGCTGACAAATGGATTGAAGTCCTCGCAGCCGGGGAATATAAACTCGAGCGCCCCTCCAAGAGTTACCCAAGGCGCAGGTTACTACCCCGACTGGAGGAAGAAGCGTATGATATGGCTGATCGGCCACCTCGTGGCCGCGATAGAGAGGCATTCCAGCCAAAAGCTCAGCCTCCACCCCAACGCCATTCAAATAAAAAGGCATGGGGAGATACGCCAGACCTGCGAGACATATTGGAGGACAAGGCAAAGCATTCAAGGTCAATCTACGGATCACGAGGGCGCACCACTCTGTGAGATGACAAACGTCACGCTAGATACAGTAAAAGCAAATCCGGCCGGGCCGAACACAGCGGGCAAGACCCATTCGAGCTGCGTCGCGATATAGCCCAATACAGAGGCGCCGCACACCCCTTATGCTTCACAGATGAAGTAATGGAACATCAATTCCCAGAAGGTTTCAAACCTGTAAATATTGAATCATACGATGGCACAACAGATCCCGTAGTATGGATTGAGGACTTCCTCCTCCACATCCACATGGCCCGCGGCGATGACTTACACGCCATCAAATACCTCCCACTAAAGCTCAAAGGACCAGCGCGGCATTAGCTTAACAGCTTGCCAACGGACTCCATTAGCTGTTGGGAAGATCTGGAAGCCGCATTCCTCGACAACTTTCAGGGCACTTATGTGCGACCACCAGACGCCGATGATTTGAGCCACATAATTCAATAGCCAGAAGAGTCGGCCAGGCAATTCTGGACTCGGTTCCTTACAAAGAAAAATCAAATCGTCGACTGTCCGGATGCGGAGGCCTTAGCGGCTTTCAAGCACAATATCTGAGACGAGTGGCTAGCCCGGCACCTTGGTCAGGAAAAGCCGAAATCTATGGCAGCTCTCATGACGCTCATGACTCGCTTTTGTGCGGGAGAAGACAGCTAGCTGGCTCGCAGTAATAACATAACAAAGAACCATGGTACCTCAGATACCAAGGACGGCAATAGCAGGTCACGTCGCAACAAGCATAAGCGCCGCATTAACATCAAAAATACTGAGGATGCGGCAGTCAATGCCGGATTCAAAGGCTCTAAACCCGGTCAGCGGAAAAAGCCATTCAAACAAAGTACGCCGGGTGCGTCCAGCTTGGATCGTATACTCGATCGCTCGTGTCAAATACACGGCACCCCAGACAAGCCAGCCAATCACACCAACAAGGATTGTTGGGTCTTCAAGCAGGCCGACAAGTTAATTTCCGAATACAAGGATAAAGGGCCGCATAGCGATGACGAGGAGGAGCCCCGGCAGCCACACACTGGAGGACAGAAGAGGTTTCCCCCACAAGTGCGGACGGTGAACATGATATACGCAACCCACATCCCCAAGAGGGAACAGAAGCGTGCGCTTAGGGACGTATATGCGTTGGAGCCAGTCGCCCCAAAGTTCAACCCTGGGTCCTCCTGTCCGATCACCTTCGATCGCAGGGACCACCCCACTAGTATCTGTCATGGCGGATTCGCCGCACTAGTCCTAGACCCAATCATCGACGGATTTCACCTCACTTGAGTCCTTATGGACGGCGGCAGCAGCCTGAACCTGCTTTATCAGGACACAGTGCGCAAAATGGGTATAGACCCCTCAAGGATCAAACCCACAAACATGACCTTTAAGGGCGTCATTCCAGGTGTAGAGGCCCATTGCACAGGCTCAATTACACTGGAAATGGTCTTCGGATCCCCGGATAACTTCTGAAGCGACGAGTTAATCTTCGATATAGTCCTGTTCCGCAGTGGTTATCACGCGCTGCTCGGGCGAACCGCATTTTCTAGATTCAATGCGGTACCGCATTATGCATACCTCAAGCTCAAGATGCCAGGACCTCGCGGAGTTATTACAGTCAATGGAAACACAGAGCGCTCTCTCCGAATAGAGGAGCACACCGTAGCCCTCGCAGAAGAAACGCAAAGCAGCCTCTCAAGGCAATCAACCAGTTTGGCGCTTCATAGCCCGGACACCTTCAAGCGCGCTCGGGGAAATCGGCAAATAGACTGCCTGGCGCGATCTGAGCTCGCGTAGCAATACGGCGGCCACCCCAATCGCAGCCCAGCGGCGAAACTCGTGCCGCGCGTACATAATTACGCATTAAAAATACCATGGGCACAGGTGGGGAGGGGCGCACAACTGAGGCACGCCCCAAGACACGGCCTAAACCGCACTAGGGGCTTCCCGTTCGGTTATTTTTCTTTTTTCTTTCAGGACCTTAATCTCTGGAAACATGGTCCGGCAGCACTATTGCCAAACACATGATGCAGCAACCAAGGAGGCAGACAGCTACGTCATAGCACGGAATTCCCAGGTTGATTATAGTAACGAGTGAAATATTCAATTTAATATCATTCCTCAGCTTGCCCTTGGAAGGGACATAGTCCTACTCTTTGCTTATCGCACTATCTGTATCACTCTGCTTTAACACAATTTTTTAATAAACAATGCATGACATTACGACTATTATTGCATTCTTGTTATATATATATATCTATGTGTTCATTAATGACGCCTTGCAACCGTACACTATGGTACGGCCAATACACCAGGGGCCTATGTACCCCACAATACGGTGTGAAAAGTCCGAACACTTTCACAAGTGCGGCACCCCGAACTTATAACATTATATGCATCAGCTCCGAGTCATGTCTTTGGTCAGATGTTGGGTTTGCCCGGCTCCTATGTTTTGGTACCTTATGTTCCGCTCTATCGGCTAAGGTAGCGCTAGGAGAACTACCGCGATTGTGCCCCAGTTCTGTCGGGCTTAGCACCTCAGTAGAGAAAGCTAAAACTGACTGTCATGATAAGGCGAGAGACTGGACGCTGTTTGGCGAGGTTTTTCGAGTCCCTAAAGACTTATGCCGCTTAGGGCGAGGGGCCGGCCCTGTCCGGCTTACAGGCGTGTATCGCACCCCGAATTCGTCCTTCCGAATACCAGGGGCTTCGCCGAAATTTAAAATTATAGAATTCTATGGCTAAGTGAGAGTGATCAAGCATTATTAGTCCGGTTGCCTTGTTCGTTGTGCTGAGCACCTCCCTCGAAGGACCCAAATATGGGAACAAGAGTGCTCAGGTTTATCCCGAACACCCCAGCACTCGTGGCATGGGGGCAAAAGCCGAGGACTAGCCATCTCTCAGATTGGATAAACGGCCAAACAGAAGGTAATATTTTAAATTCCAACAAGCGTTGCATAGCGCATATGAAACAAGTTTCCATACATACAGGATAAAACGAGAAAGTCTCATTCAAATATTACATCTTTTGAACACTCGTCCGCGATGAGACAGGCACCCGACAGAATACCCTTGTAGTACTTCTCAGGGTGGCGGTGCTCCTTGCCCTCTGGCGGCCCCTCCTTGATCAGCTTCACGGCGTCTAGCTTGACCCACTGCAATTTCACACGGGCGAAAGTCCGGCGTGCACCTTCAATGCAGACAGATCACTTGACGACCTCCATCCACGGGCAGGCATCCACAAGCCGCCTCACCAAGCTGAAGAAGCTGTTCGGAAGGGCGTCGCCAGGCCACAGCCGGACTATAAAGCTCTTCATGTCCTGATCGGCTGCCTTATGTAGCTCGACCATCTGCTTCAGCTGGTCGCTCATTGGCACCGGATGTTCGGCCTCAGCATACTGAGACCAGAACAGCTTCTCCTCGAGCTTCCGTCCTCGGCCTGGTAAATATGTGCGGCATCAGACACACTGCGGGGCAAATATGTGAATGCTCCTGAAGAGCTCCGGATACGGGTAAGTAATCGGTAATTTACTTTTACATGCTTGCTTTGCATATAGAAAGCCTTACTAGCCGCTATCTTCTTCATCGCGTCGATCGCTTGGAGGGCCTTTTGGGCTTCGGCCTTGGCACTTTTTACACTCTCGAGGGCCACAGCAAGCTCAGACTCCCGCGTCTTGGAGTCAAGCTCCAACGCCTCGTGCTTCGCCACAAGAGCCTGGAGCTCTTGCTGCACCTTGCCCACCCGAGCCTCGTGCTTCTCTCGCTCGGTACGCTCCTTGGCCGCTGTATCTTCGGCCTTGGTTAGCCCTTGCTTCAGGGTCGCCACCTCGGTCGTGGCCCCTGGCAAACATACGATGATCCTGTCATTTTGCAATCGCGTCCTCTTTTATATATATACATAAGACAGGGTATTACTTACCCTTGTTCTGCTCAAGCTGCCTCTTGGCAAGGCCGAGCTCTTTCCTGGACCCTTCGAGGTCCTACTTCAGTACGGCGACCTCCGCAGTTAGTGCGGCAGACGCCAGCAGCGAAGCCTGCATATGCATATTGACATACTTATATTAGACTCCTGCGATATTATTTGATCCTCTGTTCGGCTTTTCTTTGTGAACACCGAACAAAGCATCAGGGGCTACTGTCTATGCGGTAATATTTCTACTACATTTTAAAACACTTACCTCGAAGCCTGTTAGAAGGCTGGCACAGGCTTCAGTCAATCCACTCTTGGCGGACTGAACCTTCTGGATCACCGCACTCATGATAGTGCGGTGCTCCTCGTCGATGGAAGCGCTGCGAAGCGCTTCCAACAGATTGTCCGGCGCCTCTGGATGGACGGAGGTCACCGGCACAGGTGTCTTGCCCCTCTTAGAAGGAGGCCGCCTGCCTGAGCCTGGAACTGCTGGAGGTTCCGGCGCGGTGTTCGGCTGAGGGCCGAACTCGGAGCTCTCAGGGGCCCCGTCCCCTCGGCTCCCGGAGTCCAGAAGCTCTCCTTGAGGCGCCTCCGAGACTGTCTCCCCTTGATCTGGTGCCTCTTGAGACAACACCTCGGCGTCGTCGGCAGGATGAGGGGAGGTGGCGGTCGGGACTGGATCGCTATCCATGTCCGACAAGCCCAAGGAGCCGTCCGATGATACATCGATACTGGCTCGTGGCGGCCTACATAATTGCGTTCGGCGTTAGGGAAAGCAGTGCGACAAAGGAATCCTATGAGTTACTCTGGTATCCGAATACTTACGATCTCCCCGGGGCTTGACCCTGGGCAACCACTCGTCTTCGTCTTCGTCGGCGGCGGTGGAACCGTCCGGAAGGAGAGTCCTTCCCTTCTTGGACCCTCCGGCCTCCCCGATTGGGGTGGCCTTCCTTTTCTTGTCTCCCCCAGTCGGTGGGGGAGCATCTTCTTCTTCTTCTTCCTCGTCTTCAGGGGAAGAGTGCACCGCAGAGTCATCGGACGGTGAGTCCGACGATGCCTTGCGTCGGGAACTCTTTCAGTTTCCCTTGGCCTTCTTGGTCTTCTCCGGCACCGTATAAGGGGCCGGAGTCAACATCTTCGCCAGAAGAGTGTCTGCGAGGCCTTCGGGCAAAGGAGCCGGACAGTCGATCTGTTCGGCCATCTTCTGCCAGTCTTGTCAAAGGTACGGGAGTTTAGATCCCGCATAGAGTCAATCTATATAAAAAATAAGTATCCTATGAAAGGTAAAGCAGCTTACCGCACTGGCTTGGCGCTTCGCGCTGAATCCGCGATCCTCAGTAATAGGGGGGGGACCTCGGCACTTTTGAACAGCACCCTCCAGGCGTCTTCATGAGTCGTGTCGAAGAGCCTGTTCAGAGTTTGGTGCTGCGCCGGATTGAACTCCCACAAGTTGAACTCCCGTTATTGGCACGGGAGTATCCGGCGGATGAGCATAACTTGGACTATGTTGACAAGCTTGAGCTTCTTGTCCACCATGTTTTGAATACATGTTTGGAGTCTGGTCAACTCTTTCGAACTACCCCAGGACAGGCCCTTCTCTTTCCAGGAGGTGAACCGCGTGGGGATGCCAGATCGGAACTCGGGGGCCGCTGCCCATGCAGGGTCGCGCGGCTCGGTGATATAGAACCACCCCGATTGCCACCCTTTATGGTTTCCACAAAGGAGCCCTCGAGCCATGTTACATTGGGCATCTTGCCCACCATGGCGCCTCCGCACTCCGCCTGGCGGTCACCCACCACCTTCGGCTTGACATTGAAGGTCTTCAGCCATAAGCCGAAGTGGGGCTTGATGCGGAGGAAGGCCTCGGACACGACGATAAACGCCGAGATGTTGAGGTTGAAGTTCGGGGCCAGATCGTGGAAATCCAGGCCGTAATAAAACATGAGCCCCGGACGAAGGGATGGAGAGGGAATCCCAGTCCGCGGAGGAAATGGGTGAGGAATACTACCCTCTCATGGGGCCTGGGGGTGGGGATGAGCTGCCCCTCATCTGGGAGCCGGTGCGCGATGTCGTTGGGCAGGTATCGGGCTCTCCTCAGTTTCTTGATGTCTCCCTCCGTGACGGAGGAGACCATCCACCTGCCTCCCGCTCCAGACATGATTGGAGAAGGTCGAGGTGGGAAGTGCGGACTTGGGCGCTAGAGCTCGAGTGTGCAAAAACGGATGGGTAAGGGAGGAAGAAGGCGTGGATAGAAAGGTGAATCCTTATCCCTTTATATGGGCGGACGAAACTAAGCGTCCCCACTTGCCTGGTAAAACTCGCTTATCCCCCAAGCGCCGCAATTGATGGCGCGGTTGGGTTACCCATGCCCGTATTGATGAGAATCCCGTAATAAGGGGACACGATCTCTGCTTTGACAAGACGTGTCGAAAAACTTCCTCGCGTTATGTGCGGGGCTGGTTAAAAGAAACGGTTTGAATAATCACCAGGCCATGATGTAGCGTCATGCTGCCAAAACAAGCCAGCAAATTAGATCTGCAAAAATATTATTCTCTCTACGGTGGAAGGTGGAACTTATTTTGCAGGGTCGGACACTATCCTCGTATTCAAATTCTTCTATGATGTATTCGGAGAAGGAACCCGCCTTGCAATGCTGAAGACAATACTGCGCGCCGGACTCATCGTCATTGAAGCCTGGTTCAGGGGCTACTGAGGGAGTCCTAGATTAGGGGGTCTCCGGACAGCCGGACTATCTCCATTGGCCGGACTGTTAGACTATGAAGATACAAGATTGAAGACTTCGTCTCGTGTCCGGATGGGACTCTACTTGGCGTGGAAGGCAAGCTAGGCAATACGGATATGGATATCTCCTCCTTTGTAACCGACCTTGTGTAACCCTAACCCTCTCCAGTGTCTATATAAACCGAAGGGTTTTAGTCCGTAGGACAACAACCATAACATACAATCATACCATAGGCTAGCTTCTAGGGTTTAGCCTCTCTGATCTCGTGGTAGATCTACTCTTGTACTACCCATATCATCAATATTAATCAAGCAGGACGTAGGGTTTTACCACCATCAAGAGGGCCCGAACCTGGGTAAAACATCGTGTCCCCTGCCTCCTGTTACCATCCAGCCTAGACGCACAGTTCGGGACCCCCTACCCGAGATCCGCCGGTTTTGACACCGACAGGGCCCACGAGGTAGGGGGCGCGCCCTAGGGGGGGCGCCCCCACCCTCGTGGATAGGGTGTGGGCCCCCTGGTCTTCATCTTTGGCGAGGATTTTTCATTATTTATTATAAGATATTCCATGGAGTTTCAGGACTTTTGGAGTTGTGCAGAATAGGTCTCTAATATTTGCTCCTTTTCCAGCCCAGAATTCCAGCTGCCGGCATTCTCCCTCCTTATGTAAACCTTGTAAAATAAGAGAGAATAGCCATAAGTATTGTGACATAATGTGAAATAACATCCCATAATGTAATAAATATCGATATAAAAGCATGATGCAAAATGGACGTATCAACTCCCCCAAGCTTAGACCTTGCTTGTCCTCATGCGAAAGCCGATAACAATAAATATGTCCCCATGTTTAGAGGTAGAGGCGTCGATAAAAATAAATACGGACATGAAGGCATCATGATTATTCTTATAACAGCAACATATATAGGTATTGTCGTATGATTACTTATGTTCAAGTGATGATCTATTCACAATGCAAAAGTATGAATCAGAAACCTTATTGAGAACCAACAAACTATAACCTCAGTCATTGAAGCAATTGCAATTTATCATAACATCAGAAAGAGTCTATGTCAGAGCTAAAAAGCAAGTCCACATACTCAACTATCATCTAGTCCTTCATAATTGCTAACACTCACGCAATACTTGTGGTTACGGAGTTCTAATCGAACACAGAGAAAGATAGGGGCCTATAGTTTCGCCCCACAACCTTTTACCTCGAGGGTAATGTCAACAATAATAACTCATGCCCCCCTACATCCAATTAGATATATATATATATATATATATATATCAGGTTCTTTCCAACATGCTGGGCTTGCCAAAGGATAAAATTACAAAGGAAAGGTGAAGATCACCATGACACTTGCATAAGGTAGAAGATAATAATAAAAGATAGGCCCTTCGCAGAGGGAAGCAGAGGTTGCCATGCGCTTTTATGGTTGGATGCACAAAATCTTAACGCGAAAGAACGTCACTTTATATTGCCCCTTGTGATATTAACCTTTATTATGCAGTCCGTCGCTTTTATTACTTCCACATCACAAGATCGTATAAAGCTTATTTCTCCCTCACCCATCAATCATACATATTTAGAGCAATTTTTATTGCTTTGCACCGATGACAACTTACTTGAAGGATCTTACTTAATCCATAGGTAGATATGGTGGACTCTCATGGCAAAACTGGTTTAAGGGTATTTGGAAGAACAAGTAGTATCTCTACTTGGTGCTGAGAATTTGGCTAGCAAGAGGGGGAAAGGAAAGCTCAACATGTTGGAGGATCCATGACAACATACTTTATCTCAGATATAAGAAAACATAACTCATCACGTTGTCTTCCTTGTCCAATATCAACACTTTAGCATGTCATATTTTAATGAGTGCTCCCAATCATAAAAGATGTCAATGATAATATATTTATATGTGAAGACCTCTCTTTCTTTATTACTTCCTATTAATTGCAACAATGACCAAAACTATGTTTGTCAACCCTCAATAACTTTTATTCACCATACTCTTTCTATGTGAGCTCATTACTCTCCATAAAAGTCACATGATCTCTTTGTTTCTTTTTATTCTTTTTCTCTTTTCATTTATTCACCCAAGATCATAGCAAGAAAATCAAGCCCTTGACTCAACACTAATCTTTATTATATATCACACGGACTCGATTACATAGAGAGACCATAAGGCAAAACTCAAAACTAGATCATGCCATAAACTTTATTCTACTAGATCAAAATACTACTAATAGGATCGAACTAAGGAAAATGGTAAACATAGGAGTTTTGATTGTGATACGATACCGGGGAACCTCCCCCAAGCTTGGCGGTTGCCAAGGGGAGTGCCCATACCCATGTGATTATATCTCCTTGGTTGGTGAAGAAGGTGGAGGTGTTGTTGACTTAGTTGATGGCATAGACTTCTCCCTTAATTTACGCTTGAGGACGGCATTTTGATCCCTCAGATCATCAATCTCACACTCCAGGGTTAATATCTTTTGGCATAGGTTCTGCTTATTTTCCTGCAAGAGACGAAAAGGGATAAACTCGAACTTGGGTTTCTTTACCCTATCAGGGAGACTTGACTTTTTGAACTCCACGTGCATATCCCCAGGTTGAGGTAATGGGGCTTCATCTTCATCTGAGCTCGTCTCCTCCTTCCCATTGGGTTCATAGTCCTCTTCTGCCTCCGTGGTCCAACCATCGTGCTCCACATCTCCATAGACCTTAGGATTAGCTAAGTAATCATCCACATAGCTTTCTCCGTCTGAATCCTGGGAAGACATGTTGATCTAATCTGCAGCGGGACAGCTCGAAACAAAAACAGAGGATAATTGCGTGATACAGGAGTCAAAACCTTCGGGAGAATATATAGTGAATTTTTACCAACCAAAATACGTATCGTGCAAGAAAACAGAGTTCAGAAGGCACACGAGGTTCTCACAAGGTAGGGGGTGCGCCCAGGGGGTAGGGCGCGCCCTCCACCCTCGTGGGGCCCTCGTGTCCTTCCCGGACTGCTACTTATTTTTCTATTTTTCTAAATATTCCAAAACGGAGAAATATGTTGGAAATATGCCCTAGAGGCAATAATAAAAGTATTATTATTATATTTCTTTGATCATGATAATTGTCTTTATTCATGCTATAACTGTATTATCCGGAAATCGTAATACACGTGTGAATACATAGACCATAATATGTCCCTAGTAAGCCTCTAGTTGACTAGCTCGTTGATCAACAGATAGTCATGGTTTCCTGGCTATGGAGATTGGATGTCATTGATAATGGGATCACATCATTAGGAGAATGATGTGATGGACAAGACCTAATCCTAAGCATAGCACAAGATCGTGTAGTTCGTTTGCTAGAGCTTTTCCAATGTCAAGTATCTTTTCCTTTGACCATGAGATCGTGTAACTCCCGGATACCGTAAGAGTGCTTTGGGTGTATCAAACGTCACAACGTAACTGGGTGACTATAAAGGTGCACTACAGGTATTTCCGAAAGTGTCTGTTGGGTTGACACGGATCGAGACTGGGATTTGTCACTCCATATAACGGAGAGGTATCACTGGGCCCACTCGGTAATGCATCATCATTATGAGCTCAAGGTGACCAAGTGGTTGATCACGGGATCATGCATTACGGTACGAGTAAAGTGACTTGCCGGTAACGAGACTGAACAAGGTATTGGGATACCGACGATCGAGTCTCGGGCAAGTAACATACCGATTGACAAAGGGAATTGTATACGAGGTTGTTTAATCCTCGACATCGTGGTTCATCCGATGAGATCATCGTGGAGCATGTGGGAGCCAACATGGGTATCCAGATCCCGCTGTTGGTTATTGACCGGAGAGTCGTCCCGGTCATGTCTGCATGTCTCCCGAACCCGTAGGGTCTACACACTTAAGGTTCGGTGACGCTAGGGTTATGAAGATATGTATATGCAGTAACCCGAATGTTGTTCGGAGTCCCGGATGAGATCCCGGACGTCACGAGGAGTTCCGGAATGGTCCGGAGGTAAAGAATTATATATAGGAAGTGCTGTTTCGGCCATCGGGACAAGTTTCGGGGTTATCGGTATTGTACCGGGACCACCGGAAGGGTCCCGGGGGCCCACCGGGTGGGGCCACCTATCCCGGGGGGCCACATGGGCTGTAGGGGGTGCGCCTTGGCTTGCATGGGCCAAGGGCACCAGCCCCAAAAGCCCATGCGCCTAGGGTTCCACTTAAGGGAAGAGTCCCAATGGTGGAAGGCACCTCTAGGTGCCTTGGGGGGGAGGGAAACCTCCCCTTGGCCGCCGCACCTAGGAGATTGGATCTCCTAGGATGGCGCACCACCCCCCCTTGGCCCTCCTATATATAGTGGGGGAGAGGAGGGACTTGATACACCAGCCCCTGGCGCCTCCCTCTCTCCCCGTTACGTCTCTCTCTCGTAGTATAGGCGAAGCCCTGCTACTGTGACGCCCTGCATCCACCACCACGCCGTCGTACTGCTGGATCTTCATCAACCTCTCCTTCCCCCTTGCTGGATCAAGAAGGAGGAGACGTCTCCCGTCCCGTACGTGTGTTGAACGCGGAGGTGCCGTCCGTTCGGCGCTTGGTCATCGGTGATTTGGATCACGTCGTGTTCGACTACATCATCCCCGTTCTTTGAACGCTTCCGCTCGCGATCTACAAAGGTATGTAGATGCATCCGATCACTCGTTGCTAGATGAACTCCTAGATGGATCTTGGTGAAACGAGTAGGAAATTTTTTGTTTTCTGCAATGTTCCCCAACAGTGGCATCATGAGCTAGGTCTATGCGTAGTTCTCTTGCACGAGTAGAACACAATTTGTTGTGGGCATTGATGTTGTCAACTTTCTTGCCGCTACTAGTCTTATCTTGCTTCAACGGAATTGTGGGATGAAGCGGCCCGGACCAACCTTACACGTATGCTTACGTGAGACCGGTTCCACCGACTAACATGCACAAGTTACATAAGGTGGCTGGCGGGTGTCTGTCTCTCCTACTTTAATTGGAGCAGATTCGATGAACAGGGTCCGTATGAAGGGTAAATAGAAGTTGACAAATCACGTTGTGGCTTTCACGTAGGTAAGAAAACGTTCTTGTTAGAACCCTACTTCAGCCACGTAAAACCTGCAACAACAATTAGAGGACATCTAACTTGTTTTTGCAGCAAGTGCTTTGTGATATGATATGGCCAAAGTTGTGATGAATGATGAATGATCTATATGTGATGTATGAGATGTTCATGCTATTGTACAAGGAATCACAACTTACATGTCGATTAGTATGACGGTGACAGGATGATCAGGGAGCCCCAAGATGGAGATCAAAGGAGCTATGTGATATTGGCCATATCATGTCACTATTATTATTTGATTGCATGTGATGTTTATCATGTTTTGCATCTTGTTTACTTAGAACGACGGTAGTAAATAAGATGATCCCTTACAACAATTTCAAGAAGTGTTCTCCCCTCACTGTGCACCGTTGCTACAGTTCGTCGTTTCGAAGCACCACGTGTTAATCGGGTGTGATAGATCCTTACGTTCACATACAACGGGTGTAAGACAGTTTTACACATGCAAAAAACACTTAGGGTTAACTTGACGAGCCTAGCATGTACAGACATGGCCTCGGAACACAGAGACCGAAAGGTCGAACACGATTCGTATGGAAGATACGATCAACATGAAGATGTTCACCGGCGATGACTAGTCCGTCTCACGTGTTAATCGGACACGGCCTAGTCGACTCGGATCGTGTAACACTTAGATGACTAGAGGGATGTCTAATCTAAGTGGGAGTTCATTAATAATTTGATTAGATGAACTTAATTATCATGAACTTAGTCTAAAATCTTTACAATATGTCTTGTAGGTCAAATGGCCAACGTTGTATTCAATTTCAACGCGTTCCTAGAGAAAACCAAGCTGAAAGACGATGGCAGCAACTATACGGACTGGGTCCGGAACCTGAGGATCATCCTCATAGCTGCCAAGAAAGATTATGTCCTACAAGCACCGCTAGGTGATCCACCCGTCCCACAGAACCAAGACGCTATGAATGCTTGGCAGACACGTACTGATGACTACTCCCTCGTTCAGTGCGGCATGCTTTACAGCTTAGAGCCGGGGCTCCAAAAGCGTTTTGAGAGACATGGAGCATATGAGATGTTCGAAGAGCTAAAATGGTTTTTCAAGCTCATGCCCGGATCGAGAGATATGAAGTCTCCGACAAATTCTTCAGCTGTAAGATGGAGGAAAATAGTTCTGTCAGTGAGCACATACTCACTATGTCTGGGTTACATAACCGCTTGACTCAGCTGGGAGTTAATCTCCCGGATGACGCGGTCATTGACAGAATCCTCCAGTCGCTTCCACCAAGCTACAAGAGCTTTGTGATGAACTTCAATATGCAGGGGATGGTAAAGACCATTCCTGAAGTATTTGCTATGCTGAAATCAGCAGAGGTAGAAGTCAAGAAGGAACATCAAGTGTTGATGATGAATAAAACCACTAAGTTCAAGAAGGGAAAGGGTAAAAAGAACTTCAAGAAGGACGGCAAGGAAGTTGCTGCGCCCGGCAAGCAAGCTGTCGGGAAGAAGTCAAAGAATGGACCCAATCCTGAGACAGAGTGCTTTTATTGCAAAGGGAAGGGTCACTGGAAGCGAAACTGCCCCAAATACTTAGCGGACAAGAAGGCCGGCAACACCAAAGGTATATTTGATATACATGTAATTGATGTGTACCTTACCAGTACTCGTAGTAACTCCTGGGTATTTGATACCGGTGCCGTTGCTCATATTTGTAACTCACAGCAGGAGCTGCGGAATAAACGGAAACTGGCGAAGGACGAGGTGACGATGCGCGTCGGGAATGGTTCCAAGGTCGATGTGATCGCCGTCGGCACGCTACCTCTACATTTACCTACGGGATTAGTTATAAACCTCAATAATTGTTATTTAGTGCCATGTTTGAGCATGAACATTGTATCAGGATCTCGTTTAATACGAGATGGCTACTCATTTAAATCCGAGAATAATGGTTGTTCTATTTATATGAGAGATATGTTTTATGGTCATGCTCCGATAGTCAATGGTTTATTCTTAATGAATCCCGAGCGTATTACTACACATGTTCATAGTGTGAGTACCAAAAGATGTAAGGTTGATAATGATAGTCCCACATACTTGTGGCACTGCCGCCTTGGTCACATAGGTGTCAAACGCATGAAGAAGCTCCATGCAGATGGACTTTTAGAGTCTCTTGATTATGAATCATTTGACACGTGCGAACCATGCCTCATGGGAAAAATGACCAAGACTCCGTTCTCAGGAACAATGGAGCGAGCAACCAACTTATTGGAAATCATACATACTGATGTGTGCGGTCCAATGAGTGTTGAGGCTCGCAGTGGCTATCGTTATGTTCTCACCCTCACTGATGACTTGAGTAGATATGGGTATGTCTACTTAATGAAACACAAGTCTGAAACCTTTGAAAAGTTCAAGGAATTTCAGAGTGAGGTTGAAAATCAACGTGACAGGAAAATCAAGTTTCTACGATCAGATCGTGGAGGAGAATACTTGAGTCACAAATTTGGCACACACTTAAGAAAATGTGGAATAGTTTCACAACTCACGCCGCCTGGAACACCTCAGCGTAACGGTGTGTCCGAACGTCGTAATCGCACTCTATTAGATATGGTGCGATCTATGATGTCTCTTACCGATTTACCGCTATCTTTTTGGGGCTATGCTTTAGAGACTGCCGCATTCACTTTAAATAGGGCTCCGTCGAAATCCGTTGAGACGACACCGTATGAATTATGGTTTGTGAAGAAACCTAAGCTGTCATTTCTAAAAGTTTGGGGATGCGATGCTTATGTCAAGAAACTTCAACCTGAAAAGCTCGAACCCAAGTCGGAAAAATGCGTCTTCATAGGATACCCTAAAGAAACTATTGGGTATACCTTCTACCTCAGATCCGAAGGCAAGATCTTTGTTGCCAGGAATGGATCCTTTCTAGAGAAAGAGTTTCTCTCGAAAGAAGTAAGTGGGAGGAAAGTAGAACTTGATGAAGTATTGCCTCTTGAACCGGTAAATGGCGCAACTCAAGAAAATGTTCATGAGGTGCCTGCACCGACTAGAGAGGAAGTTATTCATGATGATCAAGATACTTCTGATCAAGCTCCTACTGAAATTCGAAGGTCCACAAGGACACGTTCCGCACCAGAGTGGTACGGCAACCCTGTCTTGGAAATCATGTTGTTAGACAACGGTGAACCTTCGAACTATGAAGAAGCGATGGCAGGCCCGGATTCCAACAAATGGCTAGAAGCCATGAAATCCGAGATAGGATCCATGTATGAAAACGAAGTATGGACTTTGACTGACTTGCCCGTTGAACGGCGAGCCATAGAAAATAAATGGATTTTTAAGAGGAAGACAGACGCGGATGGTAATGTGACCATCTATAAAGCTAGGCTTGTCGCTAAGGGTTATCGACAAGTTCAAGGGGTTGACTACGATGAGACTTTCTCACCGGTGGCGAAGCTGAAGTCCGTCCGAATCATGTTAGCAATTGCTGCATTCTACGATTATGAAATATGGCAAATGGACGTCAAAACGGCATTCCTTAATGGTTTCCTTAAGGAAGAATTGTATATGATGCAGCCGGAAGGTTTTGTCGATCCTAAGAATGCTGACAAGGTGTGCAAGCTCCAACGCTCGATTTATGGGCTGGTGCAAGCATCTCGGAGTTGGAACATTCGCTTTGATGAGATGATCAAAGCGTTTGGGTTTACGCAGACTTATGGAGAAGCCTGCGTTTACAAGAAAGTGAGTGGGAGCTCTGTAGCATTTCTTATACTATGTGTAGATGACATACTTTTGATGGGAAATGATATAGAACTCTTGGACAGCATCAAGGCCTACTTGAATAAGAGTTTTTCAATGAAGGACCTTGGAGAAGCTGCTTATATATTAGGCATCAAGATCTATAGAGATAGATCAAGACGCCTCATAGGTCTTTCACAAAGCACATACCTTGATAAGATTTTGAAGAAGTTCAAAATGGATCAGTCCAAGAAAGGGTTCTTGCCTATTTTGCAAGGTGTGAGATTGAGCTCGGCTCAATGCCCGACCACGGCAGAAGATATAGAAGAGATGAGTGTCATCCCCTATGCCTCAGCCATAGGTTCTATTATGTATGCCATGCTGTGTACCAGACCTGATGTAAACCTTGCCGTAAGTTTGGTAGGAAGGTACCAAAGTAATCCCGGCAAGGAACACTGGACAGCGGTCAAGAATATCCTGAAGTACCTGAAAAGGACTAAGGAAATGTTTCTCGTTTATGGAGGTGACGAAGAGCTCGTCGTAAAGGGTTACGTCGACGCTAGCTTCGACACAGATCTGGATGACTCTAAGTCACAAACCGGATACGTGTATATGTTGAATGGTGGAGCAGTGAGCTGGTGCAGCTGCAAACAGAGCGTCGTGGCGGGATCTACATGTGAAGCGGAGTACATGGCAGCCTCGGAGGTAGCACATGAAGCAATATGGGTGAAGGAGTTCATCACCGACCTAGGAGTCATACCCAATGTGTCGGGGCCAATCGAACTCTTTTGTGACAACACTGGAGCTATTGCACTTGCCAAGGAGCCCAGGTTTCACAAGAAGACAAGGCACATCAAGCGTCGCTTCAACTCCATTCGTGAAAATGTTCAAGATGGAGACATAGAGATTTGTAAAGTACATATGGACCTGAATATAGCAGATCCGTTGACTAAACCTCTCCCTAGGGCAAAACATGATCAACACCAGAATTCCATGGGTGTTCGATTCATCACAATGTAACTAGATTATTGACTCTAGTGCAAGTGGGAGACTGTTGGAAATATGCCCTAGAGGCAATAATAAAAGTATTATTGTTATATTTCTTTGATCATGATAATTGTCTTTATTCATGCTATAACTGTATTATCCGGAAATCGTAATACACGTGTGAATACATAGACCATAATATGTCCCTAGTAAGCCTCTAGTTGAATAGCTCGTTGATCAACAGATAGTCATGGTTTCCTGGCTATGGACATTGGATGTCATTGATAACGGGATCACATCATTAGGAGAATGATGTGATGGACAAGACCTAATCCTAAGCATAGCACAAGATCGTGTAGTTCGTTTGCTAGAGCTTTTCCAATGTCAAGTATATTTTCCTTTGACCATGAGATCGTGTAACTCCCGGATACCGTAAGAGTGCTTTGGGTGTATCAAACGTCACAACGTAACCACTATAAAGGTGCACTACAGGTATTTCCGAAAGTGTCTGTTGGGTTGACACGGATTGAGACTGGGATTTGTCACTCCATACAACGGAGAGGTATCACTGGGCCCACTCGGCAATGCATCATCATTATGAGCTCAAGGTGACCAAGTGGTTGATCACGGGATCATGCATTACGGTACGAGTAAAGTGACTTGCCGGTAACGAGACTGAACAAGGTATTGGGATACCGACGATCGAGTCTCGGGCAAGTAACATACCGATTGACAAAGGGAATTGTATACAGGGTTGTTTAATCCTCGACATCGTGGTTCATCCGATGAGATCATCGTGGAGCATGTGGGATCCAACATGGGTATCCAGATCCCGCTGTTGGTTATTGACCGGAGAGTCGTCCCGGTCATGTCTGCATGTCTCCCGAACCCGTAGGGTCTACACACTTAAGGTTAGGTGATGCTAGGGTTATGAAGATATGTATATGCAGTAACCCGAATGTTGTTCGGAGTCCCGGATGAGATCCCGGACGTCACGAGGAGTTCTGGAATGGTCCGGAGGTAAAGAATTATATATAGGAAGTGCTGTTTCGGCCATCGGGACAAGTTTCGGGGTTATCGGTATTGTACCGGGACCCGGGGGCCCACCGGGTGGGGCCACCTATCCCGGGGGGCCACATGGACTGTAGGGGGTGCGCCTTGGCTTGCATGGGCCAAGGGCACCAGCCCCAAAAGCCCATGCGCCTAGGGTTCCACTTAAGGGAAGAGTCCCAATGGTGGAAGGCACCTCTAGGTGCCTTGGGGGGGAGGGAAACCTCCCCTTGGTCGCCGCACCTAGGAGATTGGATCTCCTAGGCTGGTGCACCACCCCCCCTTGGCCCTCCTATATATAGTGGGGGAGAGGAGGGACTTGATACACCAGCCCCTGGTGCCTCCCTCTCTCCCCGTTACGTCTCTCTCTCGTAGTATAGGCGAAGCCCTGCTACTGTGACGCCCTGCATCCACCACCACGCCGTCGTACTGCTGGATCTTCATCAACCTCTCCTTCCCCCTTGCTGGATCAAGAAGGAGGAGACGTCTCCCGTCCCGTACGTGTGTTGAACGCAGAGGTGCCGTCCATTCGGCGCTTGGTCATCGGTGATTTGGATCACGTCGTGTTCGACTACATCATCCCCGTTCTTTGAACGCTTCCGCTCGCGATCTACAAAGGTATGTAGATGCATCCGATCACTCGTTGCTAGATGAACTCCTAGATGGATCTTGGTGAAACGAGTAGGAAATTTTTTGTTTTCTGCAACGTTCCCCAACAAAATATTGCCTTAAAAATTGTTTTGGAATCGGTTTACTTACCGTACCACATACCTATTCCTTTTCGGAGTCTGAAACGTTCTGGAAAGTGTCCCTTATGTATTCCTCCGGGGTTACGGTTTCAATAATATTGGTTTCAACATTTATGGGAATACCTGAGATATAATGTTTGATTCTTTGACCGTTTACCACCTTCGGATTTGTGCCTTCGAAGTTGTTGATTTTTATGGCGCCAGAACGATAGACCTCCTCGATAACATAGGGGCCTTCCCATTTAGAGAGAGTTGTATAGCAATACATAATCACCTACATTAAACTCACACTTTGTATCCTTTTGTCATGCCATCTTTTAACTTTTTCTTTAAACAACTTGGCATTTTCATAAGCTTGGGTTCTCCATTCATCAAGTGAGCTAATATCAAATAACCTCTTCTCACCGGCAAGTTTGAAATCATAGTTGAGCTCTTTAATAGCCCAATATGCCTTATGTTCTAGTTCGAGAGGTAAGTGACATGCTTTTCCATATACCATTTTATACGGAGACATACACATAGGATTTCTATATGCAGTTTTCTAGGCCCATAATGAATCATCAAGTTTCTTGGACCAATTCTTTCTAGACCTATTGACAGTCTTTTGCAAAATTAATTTGAGTTCTCTATTACTCAATTTTACTTGACCACCAGACTATGGGTGATACGGAGATGCAATTCTATGATTGACGTCATATTTAGCAAGCATTTTATGGAAAGCACCGTGAATAAAATGTGAACCACCATCAGTCATTAAATATCTAGGGACTCCAAACCTCGGAAAAATAACTTCTTTAAGCATTTTAATAGAAGTGTTATGATCAACACTACTAGTTGGAATAGCTTCTACCCACTTAGTAACGTAATCAATAGCAACTAAAATATGTGTATATCCATTAGAGGCAGGAAAGGGTCCCATATAATCAAAGCCCCAAACATCAAATGGTTCAATAACAAGTGAATAATTCATAGGCATTTCTTGATGTCTACTAATATTACCAATTCTTTGACATTCATCACAAGATAGGACAAACTTACGAGCATCCTTGAAGAGAGTAGGCCAATAAAAACTGGATTGTAATACCTTATGTGCAGTTCTATCTCCCACATGGTGTCCTCCATAAGTTTCGGAGTGGCACTTGCGTAGGATCTCTTCCTGTTCATGCTCAGGTACACAACGTCTAATAACACCATCTACTCCTTCTTTATAAAGATGTGGGTCATCCAAAAAGTAATGTCTCAAATCATAGAAGAACTTTTTCTTTTGTTGGTATGTGAAGCTAGGTGGTATGAATTTAGCAACAATGTAATTAGCATAATCAGCATACCAAGGAGTACTACGAGAAGTACTTATGAAATTTAATTGTTCATCAGGAAAGCTATCATCAATAGTTAGTGGGTCATCAGGAACATTCTCTAACCTAGATAAGTTGTCTGCAACGGGGTTCTCAGCTCCTCTTCTATCAACAATATGTAAATCAAATTCTTGTAGCAAGAGAACCCATCTAATAAGTCTAGGTTTAGCATCTTTCTTCTCCATAAGATATTTAATAGCAGCATGATAAGTGTGGATAGTTACTTTAGAATCAACAATATAAGGTCTGAACTTATCACAAGCAAATACAACTGCTAAAAGTTATTTTTTAGTAGTAGCATAATTTCTTTGAGCATTGTCTAGAGTCTTACTAGCATAATGGATAACATTTAATTTCTTATCAACTCTTTGCCCTAGAACAACACCTACAGCATAATCGCTAGCATCACACATAATTTCAAAGGGTAAATTCCAATCAGGTGGCTGAACAATAGGTGCAGAGACTAATGCTTTCTTAAGTATTTCAAATGCTTCTACACAATCATCATCAAAGACAAATGGTATATCTTTTTGTAATAAATTAGTCAGAGGCCGAGAAATTTTGAGAAGTCCTTAATGAACCTCCTATAAAATCCGGCATGACCAAGGGAACTTCTTATACCTTTGATGTCCTTGGGACATGGCATCTTTTCAATAGCATCAACCTTGGCTTTATCAACTTCAATACCTCTTTCAGAAACTTTATGCCCCAAGACAATACCTTCATTAATCATAAAGTGGCACTTTTCCCAATTCAAGACAAGATTAGTTTCTTCACATCTCTGCAAAACTCGATCAAGATTGCTCAAGCAATCATCAAAAGAAGATCCATAGACAGAAAAGTCGTCCATGAAAACCTCACAAATCTTTTCACAAAAGTCAGAGAATATAGCCATCATGCATCTTTGAAAGGTAGCAGGTGCATTACATAAACCAAAAGGCATACGTCTATAAGCAAAAGTACCAAAAGGGCATGTAAAAGTAGTCTTTGATTGATCTTTAGCCGACGCAGGTATTTGAGAGAAACCAGAATAACCATCTAGAAAGCAGTAATGTGTATGTTTGCATAATATTTCTAGCATTTGATCGATAAAAGGTGAGGGGTAATGATCTTTCTTAGTAGCCTTATTTAATTTGCGGAAATCAATTACCATCCTATAACCTGTAATAATTCTTTGTGGAATCAATTCATCTTTATCATTAGGAACAATAGTAATACCTCCCTTCTTAGGGACACAATGAACATGACTTACCCACTGACTATCAGCAACGGGATAAATTATACCTGCCTCCAGAAGCTTTAGTATTTCTTTTCTTACCACTTCTTTCATTTTAGGATTCAGACGTCGTTGAGGATCAGGAAATGGTTTGGCATCTGCTTCCAAATTTATTTTATGTTGACATAGAGTGGGACTAATGCCCTTAAGATCATCAAGAGTATATCCAATAGCAGCACGGTGCTTCTTCAAATTTTCAATAATCTTTCTTCTGCATGCTCTGAAAGGTTAGCACTAATAATAACAGGATATAACTTCTTTTTATCAAGATAAGCATATTTAAGATTATCAGGCAACGGTTTAAGCTCAAACACGGGATCACCCTTAGGTGGAGGGGGATCCCCTAGGATTTCAACAGGAAAATTGTGTTTCGGAATAGGTTTCTGTTTAAACAATACTTCATCTATTTCCCTTCTTTCATTCATAAACATATCATTCTCATGGTCTAGCAAATATTGTTCTATAGGATCACTAGGAGGTACGGCAATAGAAGCAAGACCAATAATTTCATCCTTACTAGGCAATTCTTCTGCACGGTGTTGTTTACTAAATTTAGAGAAATTAAATTCATGAGTCATATCATCCAAGCCAATAGTAACAACATTCTTTTCGCAGTCTATCTTAGCATTAACAGTGTTCAAGAAGGGTCTACCAAATATAATGGGACAAAAGCTATCTTGTGGGGAACTAAGAACAAGAAAATCAACAGGATATTTAGTTTTCCCGCACAAGACTTCAACATCTCTAACAATTCCCACTTCTGAAATAGTATCTCTATTAGCAAGTTTAATTGTGACATCAATATCTTCTAAATCAGCAGGTGCAATTTCATGCTTGATTTCTTTATACAAGCCATAAGGTATAACACTAGCACTAGCACCCATATCACATAAGCCATGATAACAATGTTCTCCTATTTTAACAGAAATAACAGGCACGCCTACCACAGGTCTATGTTTATCTTTAGCACAAGGTTTAGCAATTCTAGCAGTTTCACCGCAGAACTGAATAACATGCCCATCAATATTATCAGACAAGAGATCTTTAACAATAGCAACATTAGGTTCAACTTTAACTTGTTCAGGAGGTATATAAGTTCTAATATTGCTTTTAGGAACCACAGTTGAAGCTTTAGCATGATCCTTTATTCTAACAGGGAAATGTGGTTTCTCAACATAAGAAGTAGGAACAATAGGATCATTATAAGTGATTGTCTTTTCTTCAACTTTAATAGGTGCAGCTACTTTTACTTCTATGGGAGGATGATATTTAAACCACTTCTCCTTAGGGAGATCAACATAAGTAGCAAAAGATTCACAGAAAGAAGCTACTATCTCATAATCTAGTCCATATTTAGTGCTAAACTTACGGAAAATAGCGGTATCCATAAAAGATTTAACACAATCAAACTTAGGTGTCATACCTGACTCCTTACCTTCGTCGAGAAACCAATCTTTAGAGTTGCGTTTAATTCTATCCAATAAATCCCATCTAAATCCAATAGTCTTCATCATAAAAGAGCCAGCACAAGAAGTATCGAGCATGGTGCGATTATTTTCAGAAAGCCGAGCATAATTTTTTTGAAGAATTGTTTCTCTTGGGAGCTCATGATTGGGGCATGAATATAACATTTATTTAAGCCTCCCCCAAGCTTGATCGGTGCTTTATCCTTTGCGAGGCCAAAAATTATATATATATAATTGCGATCACGATGAACAAGATGCATAGGGTAATACTTTTGATGAAATTCCAATTTCAATCTTCTATAGTTCCATGATCTCGTATCATCACATAGCCTATACCATGTCAATGCGTCTCCCTTCAAATATAAAGGGAAGACCTTCTTCTTAGCAACATCATCAGGTATACCTGCAAGCTTAAATAATCCACAAACTTCATCCACATATATTAGGTGTTCATTAGGATGCTTTGTTCCATCTCCTGTAAAAGGATTATCTAGCAGTTTTTTACCATACCCGAAGGATACTCAAAAGGAATTTCATTTTCAATAGGTTCAGTAGGTTGAGGAGAAACTCTTTGCTCTACTGGTCGGGGTGAAGATACCCCGAACAGGCCCCTCAGAGGATTACTTTCCATAGTAACAAGTGACAGTAAATTTCAGCACACTTTATAAATTTTTCCTTACCAAATTCCACCTACCAAAGGCGCTTCACTCCCCGGCAACGGCGCCAGAAAAGAGTCTTGATGACCCACAAGTATAGGGGATCTATCGTAGTCCTTTCGATAAGTAAGAGTGTCGAACCCAACGAGGAGCAGAAGGAAATGATAAGCGGTTTTCAGCAAGGTATTCTCTGCAAGTACTGAAATAAGTGGTAACAGATAGTTTTGTGATAAGATAATTTGTAACGAGCAACAAGTAACAAAAGTAAATAAAGTGCAGCAAGGTGGCCCAATCTTTTTTGTAGCAAAGGACAAGCCTGAACAAACTCTTATATAAGGAAAGCACTCCCGAGGACACATGGGAATATCGTCAAGCTAGTTTTCATCACGTTCATATGATTCGCGTTCGGTACTTTGATAATTTGATATGTGGGTGGACCGGTGCTTGGGTGATGTTCTTACTTGAACAAACATCCCACTTATGATTAACCTCTATTGCAAGCATCCACAACTACAACAAAAGTATTAAGGTAAACCTAACCATAGCATGAAACATATGGATCCAAATCAGCCCCTTACGAAGCAACGCATAAACTAGGGTTTAAGATTATGTCACTCTAGCAACCCATCATCTACCTATTACTTCCCAATGCCTTCCTCTAGGCTCAAATAATGGTGAAGTGTTATGTAGTCGACGTTCACGTAACACCACTAGAGGCTAGACAACATACATCTCATCAAAATATCGAACGAATACCAAATTCACATGACTACTAATAGCAAGACTTCTCCCTTGTCCTCAGAAACAAACGTAACTACTCACAAAGCATATTCATGCTCATAATCAGAGGGGTAATAATATGCATATAGGATCTGAACATATGATCTTCCACCAATTAAAGCAACTAGCATCAACTATAAGGAGTAATTAACACTACTAGCAACCTACTAGCACCAATGCCGGACTTGGAGACAAGAATTGGATACAAGAGATGAACTAGGGTTTTGAGATGAGACGGTGCTGGTGAAGATGTTGATGGGGATTGCCCTCTCCCGATGAGAGGAGCGTTGGTGATGACGATGGCGATGATTTCCCCCTCTAGGAGGGAAGTTTTCCCCGGCAGAACAGCTCTGCCGGAGCTCTAGATTGGATCCGCCAAGGTTCTGCCTCGTGGCGGCGGAGTTTCGTCCTGAAAGATTGATTCCTGTTTTTTTCTCATCTAAAGACTTCATATAGCAGAAGATGGTCATTGGAGAGCCACCAAGGGGCCCACGAGGTAGGGGGCGCGCCCTAGTGGGGGGCGCGCCCCCCACCCTCGTGGACAGGGTGTGGGCCCCCTGGTCTTCAACTTTGGCGATGATTGTTCATTATTTATTATAAGATATTCCGTGGAGTTTCAGGACTTTTGGAGTTGTGCAGAATAGGTCTCTAATATTGGCTCCTTTTCCAGCCCAGAATTCCAGCTGCCGGCATTCTCCCTCCTTATGTAAACCTTGTAAGCATAATGTGAAATAATGGCCCATAATGCAATAAATATTGATATAAAAGCATGATGCAAAATGGACGTATCAGCTCCTACATATTCTACGAAGAAATTTATTGGTCGAACCGTTATGACAACATACGTTATTCCCTTTGTCTGTCGGTATGTTACTTGCCCGAGATTCGATCGTCGGTATCTTCATACCTAGTTCAATCTCGTTACCGGAAAGTCTCTTTACTTGTTACATAATACATCACCTCGTGACTAACTCCTTAGTCATTTGCTTGCAAGCTTATGATGTGTATTACCGAGAGGGCCTAGAGATACCTCTCCGATACTCAGAGTGACAGATCCTAATCTCGATCTATGCCAACTCAACGAACACCTTCGTAGATACCTGTAGAGCATCTTTATAATCACCTAGTTACATTGTGACATTTGATAGCATGCAAGGCATTCCTTCAGTATCCGGGAGTTGCATAATCTAATAGTCGAAGGAATATGTATTTGACATGAAGACGGCAATAGCAATAAAACTGAACGATCATAATGCTAAGCTAACGTATGGGTCTTGTCCATCACATCATTCTCTGAATGATGTGATCCCGTTATCAAATGACAACTCATGTCCATGGTTAGGAAACCTTAACCATCTTTGATCAATGAGCTAGTCAAGTAGAGGCTCACTAGGGACACGGTGTTGTTTATGTATTCACACATGTATTAAGGTTTCCGGTCAACACAATTCTAGCATGAATAATAAACCTTTATCATGAATAAGGAAATATAAAATAACAACTTTTACTATTGCCTCTAGGGCATACTTCCTTCCGTCTCCCACTTGCACTAGAGTCAATAATCTAGATTATATAGTAATGAATCTAACACCCATGGAGTCTTGGTGTTGATCATGTTTTGCATGTGGAAGAGGCTTAGTCAACGGGTCTGCTACATTCATATCTGTATGTATTTTGCAAATTTCTATGTCTCCCTCCTTAACTTGATCACGGATGGATTTGAAGCGTCTCTTGATGTGTTTGGTTCTTCTGTGAAATCTGGATTCCTTCGCTAAGGCAATTGCTCCAGTATTGTTACAAAAGATTTTCAGTGGACCCGATGCACTAGGTATTACACCTAGATCCAATATGAACTCCTTCATCCAGACTCCTTCATCTGCTGCTTCCAAAGCAACCATGTACTCTGCTTCACATTCGATATAAATACGTATCCGATTTGTGACTTAGAGTCATCTGGATCAGTGTCAAAGCTAGCATCGACGTAACCATTTACGATGAGCTCTTTTTCACCTCCATAAACGAGAAACACATCCTTGGTCCTTTTCAGGTACTTCAGGGTGTTCTTGACCGCTGTCCAGTGATCCACTCATGGATTACTTTGGTACCTCCCTGCCAGACTTATGGCAGGGCACACATCAGGTCTGGTACACAGCATAACATACATGATAGAACCTATGGCTGAGGCATAGGGAATGACTTTAATTTTCCCTCTATCTTCTGAAGTGGTCGGGCTTTGAGTCTAACTCAGTTTCACACCTTGCAACACAGGCAAGAACCCTTTCTTTGACTGATCCATTTTGAAATTCTTCAAAACTTTTTCAAGGTATGTGCTTTGTGAAAGTCCTATTAAGCGTCTTGATCTATCTCTATAGATCTTGATGTCTAATATATAAGTAGCTTCACCAAGGTCTTTCATTGAAAAACTCTTATCCAAGTATCCTTTTATGCTATCCAAAAATTCTACATCATTTCCAATTAACAATATGTCATCCACATATAATATTAGAAAGGCTACAGAGCTCCCACTCACTTTCTTGTAAATACAGGCTTCTTCAAAAGTATGTATAAAACCATATGCTTTGATCACCTCATCAAAGCGTATATTCCAACTCGGAGATGCTTGCACCACTCCATAGATGGATTGCTGGAGCTTGCACACTTTGTTAGCACCTTTAGGATTGACAAAACCTTCTGGTTGCATCATATACAACTCTTATTTAAGAAATCCATTAAGGAATGCAGTTTTGATGTCCATTTGCAAGATTCGTAATCATAAAATGCGGCAATTGCTAACATGATTCTGTCGGGGAACGTAGCATGCAATTTCAAAAAAATTCCTACGATCATGCAAGATCTATCTAGGAGATGCATTGCAATGAGAGGGGGAGAGTGTGTCCACGTACACTCGTAGACCGGAAGCGTAAGCATTAGGTTAATGCGGTTGATGTAGTCGAACATCTTTGCGATCCAACCGATCAAGTACCGAACGCACGGCAACTCCGAGTTCTGCACACGTTCAGCTCGATGACGTCCCTCGAACTCTTGATCTAGAAGAGGGCCGGGGGAGAGTTTCGTCACCACGACAGCATGGTGACGGTGATGGTGATGGTGATGTGATCCGCGCAGGGCTTCGCCTAAGCACTACGACACTATGACCAAAGGAGCAAACTGTGGAGAGAGACGCCGCACATGGCTTCGAACAATTGGTGTGTCTCCAAGGGGTGCCCTTCCCACGTATATAAAGGAGGGAGAGGGAGGAGGCCGGCCCTAGGGGGCGCGCCATAAGGGGGGAGTCCTACTAGGACTCCCAGTCCTAGTAGGATTCGCCCCCCTTCTTTTCCTTCTCATGGAGGGGGAAAGGGGGAAAGGAGAGGGACTAGGAGAAGGAAAGGGGGTGGCACCCCCATCCCTAGTCCAATTCGGCCTCCTACCTTGTGGGGGCGCACCAGCCCTTTGTGGGCTGGTTAGCCTCCCTCCTATGGCCCATATGGCCCATATCTTTCCCCGGGGGGTTTGGGTAACCCCTCCGGTACTCCGGTATGTACCCGATACACCCTAGAACCCTTCCGGTGTCCGAATAGTACCTTCCAATATATCAATCTTTACCTCTCAACCATTTCGAGGCTCCTCGTCATGTCCGTGATATCATCCAGGACTCCGAATAAACTTCGCTCACCAAAACACATTACTCATAATACAAATCGGTATCGAACGTTAAGCGTGCAAACCCTACGGGTTCGAGAACTATATAGACATATCCGAGGCACATATCCAGTCAATAACCAATAGTGGAACCTGGATTCTCATATTGGTTCCTGCATATTCTACGAAGATCTTTATCGGTCAAACCGCAATGACAATATATGTTATTCCCTTTGTCATCGGTATGTTACTTGCCCGAGATTCGATCATCGGTATCCTCATACCTAGTTCAATCTCGTTACCAGCAAGTCTCTTTACTCATTCTTTAATGCATCAGCATGTAACTAACTCATTAGTTACATTGCTTGCAAGACTTATAGTGATGTGCATTACCAAGAGGGCCCAGAGATACATCTCCGATACTCAGAGTGACAAATCCTAATCTCGATCTATGCCAACCCAACAAACACCTTTGGAGACACCTGTAGAGCATCTTTATAATCACCCAGTTACGTTGTGAAGTTTGATAGCACACAAGGTGTTCCTTCGGTATTCGGGAGTTGCATAATCTCATAGTCAAAGGGATATGTATAAGTCATGAAGAAAGCAATAGCAATAAAACTTAACGATCATTATGCTAAGCTAACATGTGGGTCTTTTCCATCACATCATTCTCCTAATGATGCGATCATGTTCATCAAATGACAACACATGTCTATCATTAGGAAAGTTAACCATCTTTGATTAACGAGCTAGTCTAGTAGAGGCTTACTAGGGACACTGTGTTTTGTCAATGTATCCACACATGTATCAAGTTTCTGGTTAATACAATTCTAGCATGAATAATAAACGTTTCTCATGATATAAGCAAATATAAAATAACAACTTTATTATTGCCTCTTGGGCATATTTCCTTCAGTCTCCCACTTGCACTAGAGTCAATAATCTAGTTCACATCACCATGTGATTTAACACCAATAGTTCACATCACCATGTGATTAACACCGAAATGGTTTACTAGAGTCAGCAATCTTGTTCACATCGCCATGTGATTAACACCCAAAGATTACTAAGGTGTGATCATGTTTTGCTTGTAATTAACACCCAAAGGGTTTACTAGAGTCAACGTGTCTGCCACATTCAGAGTCGTATGTATTTTGCAAATTTTCTATGTCTATAATGCTCTGCATGGAGCTACTCTAGCTAATTGCTCCCACTTTCAATATGTATCCAGATTGAAACTTAGAGTTATCTGGATTGATGTAAAATCTTGCATCGACATAACTCTTTACTATGAACTCTTTATCTCCTACAAAACCGAGAAATATTTCCTTAGTCCTCTTAGGTAACCAAGGATAACTTTGACCGTTGTCCAGTGATCCACTCCTGGATCACTATCGTACCCCCTTGCCAAACTCATGGCAAGGTACATAATAGGTCTGGTACACAACATAGCATACTTTATAGAACCTATGGCTGAGGCATAGGAAATGACTTTCATTCTCTCTCTATCTTCTGCCGTGGTCGAGTTTTGAGTCTTACTCAACTTCATACCTTACAACTCAGGCAAGAACTCTTTCTTTAACCGATCCATTTTGAACTCCTTCAAAATCTTATCAAGGTATGTACTCATCGAATGTCATATCAAGCGTCATGATCTATCTTTATAGATCTTGATGCCCAATATGTAAGTAGCTTCACCGAGGTCTTTCTTTGAAAAACTCCTTTCGAACACTCCTTTATGCTTTCCATAAAATTCTACATCATTTTCGATCAACAATATGTCATTCACATATAACTATCAGAAAGGCTGTAGTGCTCCCACTCACTTTCTTGTAAATACAGACTTCACCGCAAGTCTGTATAAAACTATATGATTTGATCAACTCATCAAAGCGTATATTCCAACTCCGAGATGCTTGCACCAGTCCATAGATGGATCGCTGGAGCTTGCACACTTTGTTAGCACCTTTAGGATTCAAAAAACCTTCTGGTTGCATCATATAAAACTCTTCTTTAATAAATCCATTAAGGAATACAATTTTGACATCCATTTGCTAGATTTCATAAAATGTGGAAACTGCTAACATGATTCGCATAGACTTTTAAGCATCGATACGAGTGAGAAAATCCCATCATAGTCAACACCTTGAACTCGTCGAAAACCTTTTGCGACAATTCGAGATTTGTATATAGTAACACTTCTACCAGCGATCGTCTTCCACTTGAAGATCCATTTATTCTCAATGGTTTGCCGATCATCAGGAAAGTCAATCAAAGTCAATACTTTGTTCTCATACATGGATCCCATCTCAGATTTCATGGCCTCAAGCCATTTCGCGGAATCTGGGATCATCAATGATTCCTCATAGTTCGTAGGTTCGTCATGGTCTAGTAACATGACTTCCAGAACAGGATTACCGTACCACTCTGGTGCGGACCGTACTCTGGTTGACCTACGAGGTTCGGTAGTAACTTGATCTGAATTTTCATGATCATCATCATTAGCTTCCTCACTAATTGGTGTAGGAATCACTAGAAATGATTTTTGTGCTGAACTACTTTCCAATTCGGGAGAAGGTACAATTACCTCATCAGGTTCTACTTTCCTCCCACTCACTTCTTTCGAGAGAAACTCCTTCTCTAGAAAGGATCCATTCTTAGCAACAAATATCTTGCCTTCGGATCTGCGATAGAAGGTGTACCCAACAATTTATTTTGGGTATCCTATGAAGATGCACTTCTTCGATTTGGGTTTGAGATTATCAGTTTGAAACTTTTTCACATAAGTATCGCAACCCCAAACTTTAAGAAACGACAGCTTTGGTTTCTTGCCAAACCATAGTTCATACGATGTCGTCTGAACGGATTTATATGGTGCCCTATTTAACGTGAATGAAGCTGTCTCTAATGCATAACCCCCAAAACGATAACGATAAATCGATAAGAGACATCATAGATCGCACCATATCTAATAAAGTACGGTTATGACATTCAGACACACCATTACGCCGTGGTGTTCCAGGTGGCGTGAGTTTTGAAACTATTCAACATTGTTTTAAATGAAGGCCAAAACTCGTAACTCAAATATTCGCCTCTACGATCAGATTTCAGAAACTTTAGTTTCTTGTTATGATGATTCTCCACTTCACTCTGAAATTCTTTGAATTTTCAAAATGATTCAGACTTGTCTTTCATTAAGTAGATATACCTATATCTTCTCAAATCAACTATGAAGGTTAGAAAAATAACGATACCTGCCACGAGCATCAACACTCATCGGACCGCATATATCGGTATGTATTATTTCCAATAAGTCTGTGGTTCGCTCCATTGTTCTGGAGAACGGAGTCTTAGTCATCTTGCCCATGATGCATGGTTTGCAAGCATCAAATGATTCATAATCAAGTGATTCCAAAAGTCCATCCGCATGGAGTTTCTTCATGCGCTTTACACCAATATGACCTAAATGGCAGTGCCACAAATATGTTGCACTATTATTATCAACTTTGCATCTTTTGGCATCAATATTATGAATATGTGTAGAACCATGATCGAGATTCAATAAACCATTCACATCGGGTGTATGACCATTGAAGGTTTTATTCATGTAAGTAGGACAATAATTGTTCTCTGACTTAAATGAATAACCGTATTGCAATAAACATGATCCAATCATATCCATGCTCAACGCAAACACCAAATAACATTTATTTAGGTTCAACACTAATCCCGAAGGTAGAGGGAGTATGCGATAGTGATCTTATCAACCTTGGAATCACTTCCAACACACATCGTCACCTCACCCTTAACTAGTCTCTGTTCATTGTGAAATTCCTGTTTCGAGTTACTAATCTGAGTAACTGAACCGGTATCAAATACCCTGGGGTTACTATGAACACTAGTAAAGTACACATCAATAACATGTATATCATATATACTTTTGTTCACTTTGCCATCCTTCTTATCCGCCAAGTATTTGGGACAGTACCGCTTCCAGTGACCATTTCCTTTGTAGTAGAAGGACTTAGTTTCAGGCTTGGGGCTAGCTTGGGGCTTCTTCATGGGAGTGGAAACTTGCTTGCCATTCTTCTTGAAGTTCCCTTTCTTTCCCTTGCCGTTTTACTTGAAAGTAGTGGTATTGTCAACCATCAACATTTGATGCTTTTCTTGATTTCTACCTTTGTCGATTTCAACATCAGAAGAGCTCGGGAATCGTTTTCGCAATCCCTTGCATATTATAGTTCATCACGAAGTTCCGGTAACTTGGTGATAGTGACTAGAGAACTCTGTCAATCACTATCTTATCTGGAAGATTAACTCCCACTTGATTCAAGCGATTGTAGTACTCAGACATTCTGAGCACATGCTCACTGGTTGAGCTATTCTCCTCCATCTTGTAGGCAAAGTACTTGTCAGAGGTCTCATACCTCTCGACTCGGCATGAGTCTGAAATACCAATTTCAGCTCTTGGAACATCTTATATGCTCTGTGTCGTTCAAAACGTTTTTGAAGTCCCGGTTCTAAGCCGTAAAGCATGGCGCACTAAACTATCAAGTAGTCATCATACTGAGCTTGCCAAATGTTCATAACGTCTGCATCTGCTCCTACAATAGGTCTGTCACCTAGCGGTGCATCAAGGACATAATTCTTCTGTGCAACAATGAGGATAATTCTTAGATCACGGACCCACTCCGCATCATTACTACTATCATCTTGCAACTCATTTTTCTCTAGGAACATATCAAAAATAAAACAGGAGCTATATCATGAGCTATTGATCTACAACATAGACAAGCAAATACTATCAGGACTAAGTTCATGATAAATTAAGTTCAATTAATCATATAACTTAAGAACTCCCACTTAGATAGACATCCCTCTAGTCATCTAAATGATCATGTGATCCATATCAACTAAACCATGTCCGATCATCACGTGGGATGGAGAAGTTTTCAATGGTGAACATCACTATGTTGATCATATCTACTATATGATTCATGTTCGACCTTTCAGTCCCAGTGTTTCGAGGCCATATCTGCATATGTTAGGCTCGTCAAGTTTAACTGGAGTATTCTACACGTGCAAAACTGGCTTGCGCCTGTTGTATGTGAACGTAGAGCTTATCACACCCGATCATCACGTGGTGTCTTGGCACGATGAACTGTAGCAACAGTGCATACTCAGGGAGAACACTTGTACCTTGAAATTTAGTGAGGGATCATCTTATGATGCTACCGTAGTACTAAGCAAAATAAGATGCGTAAAAGATAAACATCACATGCAATCAAAATATGTGACATGATATGGCCATCATCATCTTGTGCCTTTGATCTTCGTCTCCAATGCACCGTCATGATCTCCATCATCACCGGCTTGACACCTTGATCTTCATCGTAGCGTCATTGTCGTCTCGCCAACTATTGCTTCTACGACTATCGCTACTGCTTAGTGATAAAGTAAAGCAATTACATGGCGATTGCATTTCAAACAACAAAGCGACAACCATAAGGCTCTTGTCAGTTGCCGATAACTTCTACAAAACATGATCATCTCATACAACAATTTATATCTCATCAAGTCTTGACCATATCACATTACAACATGCCCTGCAAAAACAAGTTAGACGTCCTCTACTTTTTTGTTGCAAGTTTACGTGGCTGCTATGGGCTTCTAGCAAGAACCGTTCTTACCTACGCATCAAAACCACAACGATTTTTCGTCAAGTGTGTTGTTTTAACCTTCAACAAGGACCACCCATAGTCAAACTTGGTTCAACTAAAGTTCGAGAAACAGACACCCGCCAGCCACCTGTGTGCAAAGCACGTCGATAGAACCAGTCTCATGGACGCGATCATGTAATGTCGGTCTGGGCTGCTTCATCCAACAATACCGCCGAATAAAAATAAGACGTTGGTGGTAAGGACTATGACTATTATCGCCCACAACTCTTTGTGTTCTACTCATGCATATCATCTACGCATAGACCTGGCTCAAATGCCACTATTGGGGAACACAACATGCAATTTCAAAAAAAAATCCTATGATCACGCAAGATCTATCTAGGAGATGCATAGCAACGAGAGGGAGAGAGAGTGTGTCCACGTACCCTCGTAGACCGAAAGCGGAAGTGTTAGGTTAACGCGGTTGATGTAGTCGAACATCTTCGTGATCCAACCGATCAAGTACCGAATGTATGGCACCTCCGAGTTCTGCACACGTTCAGCCTGATGACGTCCCTCGAACTCTTGATCCAACAGAGGGTCAAGGGAGAGTTTCATCAGCACAAGAGCATGGTGACGATAACAGTGATGTGATCCGCGCAAGGCTTTGCCTAAGAACTACGACGCTATGACCAGAGGAGCAAACTGTGGAGAGAGACGCTGCACACGACTTGGAACAATTGGTGTGTCTCCAAGGGGTGCCCTGCCCATGTATATAAAGGAGGGAGAGGGAGGAGGCCTGCCCTAGGGGGGCGCCATAAGGGGGAGTCCTACTAGGACTCCCAGTCCTAGTAGGATTCGGCCCCCCTTCTTTGCCTTCTCATGGAGGGGGAAAGGGAGAAAGGAGATGGAGTAGGAGTAGGAGAAGGAAAGGGGGTGGCGCCCCCTTCCCTAGTCCAATTCGGCCTCCTACCTTGTAGGGGGCGCACCAGCCCCTTGTGGGCTGGTTAGCCTCCCTTCTATGGTCCATATGGCCCATATCTTTCCCCGGGGGGTGCCGGTAACCCCTCTGGTACTCCGGTATGTACCCGATACACTCCGGAACCCTTCCGGTGTCCTAATACTACCTTCTAATATATCAATCTTTACCTCTCGACCATTTCGAGACTCCTCATTAGGTCTGTGATCTCATCCGGGACTCCGAAAAAACTTCGGTCACCAAAACACATTACTCATAATAGAAATCGTCATCAAACGTTAAGCGTGTGGACCCTACGGGTTCGAGAATCATATAGACATGACCGAGACACATCTCCCATCAATAACCAATAGTGGAACATGGATGCTCATATTGGTTCCTACATATTCTATGAAGATCTCCGCAATGACAATATACGTTATTTCCTTTGTCATTGGTATGTTACTTGCCCGACATTCGATCGCCAGTATCCTCATACCTAGTTCAATCTTGTTACTAGCAAGTCTCTTTACTCGTTTCGTAATGCATCATCACGTAACTAACTCATTAGTTACATTGCTTGCAAGGCTTATAGTGATGTGCATTACCGAGAGGGCCCAGAGATACCTCTCCCATACTCGAAGTGACAAATCGTAGTCGCGTTCTATGCCAACCCAACAAACACATTCAAAGACACCTGTAGAGCATCTGTATAATCACCCAGTTATGTTGTGGCGTTTGATAGCACACAAGGCGTTACTCCGGTATTCGGGAGTTGCATAAGCTCATAGTCAAAGGAATGGTATAAGTCATGAAGAAAGCAATAGCAATAAAACTTAATGATCATTATGCTAAGCTAACGTGAGGGTCGTGTCCATCACATCATTCTCCTAATGATGTGATCATGTTCATCAAATGATAACACATGTCTATGGTTAGTAAAGTTAACCATCTTTGATTAACGAGCTAGTCTAGTAGAGGAATACTAGGGACACTGTGTTTTGTCTATGTATCCACAAATGTATCAAGTTTTCGGTTAATACAATTCTAGCATGAATAATAAACATTTATCATGATACAAGGAAATATAAAATAGCAACTTTATTATTGCCTCTAAGGCATATTTGCTTCAGATTCGGACAGACTTAAGCATCGCGACGGGTGAGAAGGTCTCATTTTAGTCAACTCCTTGAACTTGTCGAAAACCTTTCGCGACAAGTCGAGCTTTATAGACAAGAACATTACCATCAACGTCAGTATTCTTCTTGAAGATCCATTTATTCTCTATGGCTCGCCGATCATCAGGCAAGTCCACCAAAGTCCACACTTTGTTCTCATACATGGATCCTATCTCAGATTTCATGGCCTCAAGACATTTATCGGAATCTGGGCTCATCGTAGCTTCTTCATAGTTCGTAGGTTCGCCATGGTCTAGTAACATAGCGTCCAGAACAGGATTATCGTACCACTCTGGTGCGGAACGTGTTCTGTTCGACCTACAAGGTCCAGTAGTAACTTGATCTAAAGTTTCATGATCATCATTGTTTGCTTCCTCTCTAGTTGGTGTAGGCATCACGAAAACAGATTTCTCTGATGTTCTATTTTCCAATTCGAGAGAAGGTACAATTACCTCATCAAGTTCAACTTTCCTCCCACTCACTTCTTTCGAGAGAAATTCCTTCTCTAGAAATGTTCCATTCTTGGCAACAAAGATCTTGCCTTAAGATCTGTGGTAGAAGGTGTACTGATGACCCACGAGTATAGGGGATCAATTGTAGCTCTTTTTGATAAGTAAGTGTGTCAAGACCAATGAGGAGCAGAAGGAAATGACAAGTGGTTTTCAGCAAGGTAATGTCTGCAAGTGATGAAATTGTAAGTAGCAGAGTAGTTTGATAGCAAGGTAATTTGTAACGAGCACATAACGATAGTAGTAACAAAAGTGCAGCAAGGTATCCCATTCCTTTTTAGGCAAAGGACAGGCCAAAACGGTGTCTTATGATAAGCAAAGCTTTCTCGAGGGTACACGGGATTTTCATCTAGTCACTTTCATCACGTTGGCTTAATTCGTGTTTGGTACTTTAATAATTTGATATGTGGGTGGACCGGTGCTTAGGTGCTGTTCTTACTTGAACAAACCTCCTAGTTATGATTAACCCTCCCGCAAGCATCCGGAACTACGAGAAAAGTATTAAGAATAAATTCTAACCATAGCACTAAACTTTTGGATCCAATCGGGTCCCTTACGGAATAGCGCATAAACTGGGGTTTAAGCTTCTATCACTCTCACAACCCATCATCTAATTGCTACTCCACAATGCATTCCTATAGGCCCAAATATGGTGAAGTTTCATGTAGTCGACGTTCACATGACACCACTAAGGGAATCACAACATACATACTATCAAAATATCGGACACATATCAAGTTCACATGTTGCAACATGATTTCTCCCATGACCTCAAGAACAAAATTAACTACTCACAAATTATAATCATGCTCAAGATCAGAGGGGTATTAAATAGCATATTGGATCTGAACATATAATCTTCCACCAAATAAACCATATAGTAATCAATTACAAGATGTAATCAACACTACTAGTCACCCACAAGCACCAATCTATAGTTCCGGTAGCAAGATTGAACACAAGAGATGAACTAGGGTTTGAGAGGAGATGGTGCTATTAAAGATGTTGATGGTGATTGCCCTCCCCAAGATGGGAGAGTTGTTGGTGATGATGATGATGACGATGATTTCCCCCTCCGGGAGGGAAGTTCCCCCGGCGGAATCGCTCCGCCGGAGGGCAAAAGTGCTCCTGCCCAAGTTCCGCCTCGAGACGACAGTGCTCCATCCTGAAAGTCCTCCCTCTAGTAGTTATTTTCTCAAGTATTCCTAAAATAATCCATAAAAAATCTCCATGAAGTTTCAGCTTGATTGGAGTTGTGCACAATAGGTGGCCTGGCGTAGCTTTTCCAGGTCCAAATTTCCAGCTGCCGGAATTCTCCCTCTTTGTGTATACCTTGCATATTATGAGAGAAAAGGCATTAGAATTACTCCAAAAAGCATTCTTATGGATAAAAGCATTATAAATAATAGTAAGAAATCATGATGCTAAATGGACGTATCAACTCCCCCAATCTTAGACATCGCTTGTCCTCAAGCGAAAACCGAAATCGAAAAACATGTCCACATGCTTAGAGAGAGGTGTCTATAAAAACAAAATACGGGCATAGAAGCATCCAGTTCATTATTATAATAGCAACAAGCTTAAACATAAAACTTTTATCACAGAACTTTTATCATAGACTTCTCATGAATAAGTGACAATTCATCACACTATTGAAATATAAAGCAAAAACTCTATTAGAAACCCAAAAAACTATGTTCTCAGACAACTTTGCAACTACAATTCATCATCTCTTCTAGAAGGGTCACGTATCAGAGCCTTTAGGCAAGTCCACATACTCAACCATCATATAGTATTTTATGATTGCTAACACTCACCGCGTACGCATGAGCAAAACGTTTCAACCGGACACATAGAAAGATAGGGGCTTATAGTTTCGCCTCCCAACGTATTCACCTCAAGGGTGATGTCAACAATAATAACTCATGCTATCTATATTCAACTGGACATATGTGCCTAGATCTTTCCTCACCACATGATGCTTTCCAAAGGAGAAAAATAAAAAGGGATTGAAGGAATACTTTGACTCTTTGCATAAAAGTAAATACATAAAAGTAAAAGATAGGCCCTTCTCAGAGGGAAGCAGAGGTTGCCATGAACTTATTTGTTTGTACGTTCAACCCCTTAGTGCAAAAGAATGTCACGTTGCATTGCCCCTTGTGATAGCGACCTTTATTATGCAGTCTGTCGCTTTTATTCTTCACCATCACATGTTCATGCAACACTCAATTTTCTCTTACACTAAATGATCTCACACTTTTAGAAGAAATTTTTATTGCCTTTTTGCACCGATGACAACTTACTTGAGGGATCTTGCTCAATCCCTAGGTAGGTATGGTGGACACTTGAAAATAAGATTTGGGTTTAAGAGTTTTGGACGCACAAGTAGTATCTCTACTTAGTGTGGAATTTTTGGCTAGCAAATATAGGGGGCAAGCACCACATGTTAAAGGATCTATGACAATATGACTTCTATGTGAATATAAATGAACATAAACCATTAAGTTGTCTTCCTTGTCCAACATCAACAATTTTGGCATATAATATTTTGATGAGGGCTCACAATCACAAAAGATTTCTAGGATAGTATATTTATATGTGAATCTTATCTTCCCTTATTAATTCTTTCATGAGTTGCATCATTGACTAATGCTATGTTTGTCAATCTCTAATAAAATTTTCTACTTATACTTTTCCTTATGTGGTGTCATCACCTACCATAAGATTAGTATATGATCTTTTTTCATTTATTTCCTTTCTTTTATTTATTTATTTTCTCTTATTTGCAACATGGAAGTAAATGCTACCTCTTGAGCACTTGCATTGGTTTTCCCTTGAAGAGGAAAGGGTGGTGCAGCAAAGTAGTGTAAGTATTTCCCTCAGTTTTGAGAACCAAGGTATCAATCCAGTAGGAGTCTACGTGCCAGTCCCTCGCACCTACACAAAACAAATAAATCCTCGCAACCAACGCGATAAGGGGTTGTCAATCCCTACACGGTCACTTACGAGAGTGAGATCTGATAGATATGATAAGATAATATTTTTGTTATTTCTATGATAAAGATGCAAAGTAAAATAAAAGCAAAGTATTGGAAGATTTAATATGGTGAAGATAGACCCGGGGGCCATAGGTTTCACTAGTGGCTTCTCTCAAGAGCATAGGTATTTTACGATGGGTGAACAAATTACTGTTGAGCAATTGACAGAATTGAGCATAGTTATGAGAATATCTAGGTATGATCATGTATATAGGCATCATGTCCGAGACAAGTAGACCGACTCCTGTCTGCATCTACTACTATTACTCCACACATCGACCGCTATCCAGCATGCATCTAGAGTATTAAGTTCATAAGAATAGAGTAATGCCTTAAGCAAGATGACATGATGTAGATGGATAAACTCATGCAATATGATGAAAACCCCATCTTGTTATCCTCGATGGAAACAATACAATACGTGCCTTGCTGCCCCTACTGTCATTGGGAAAGGACACCGCAAGATTGAACCCAAAGCCAAGCACTTCTCCCATTGCAAGAAAGATCAATCTAGTAGGCCAAACCAAACTGATAATTCAAAGAGACTTGCAAAGATAAGCAATCATACATAAAATAATTCAGATAAGATTCAAATATTGTTCATAGATAAACTTGATCATAAACCCACAATTCATCGGTCTCAACAAACACACCGCAAAAGAAGATTACATCGAATAGATCTCCACAAGAGAGGGGGAGAACTTTGTATTGAGATCCAAAAAGAGAGAAGAAGCCATCTAGCTAATAACTATGGACCCGAAGGTCTGAGGTAAACTACTCACACTTCATCAGAGAGGCTATGGTGTTGATGTAGAAGCCCTCCGTGATCGATGCCCCCTCCGGAAGAGCTCCGAAACAGGCCCCAAGATGGGATCTCGTGGATATAGGAAGTTACGGCGGTGGAATTAGGTGGCTCTTTATCTGATTGTTTGGGGGTACGTAGGTATATATAGGAGGAAGAAGTACGTCGGTGGAGCAATAGGGGGCCCACGAGGGTGGAGGGCACGCCTGGGCGGTAGGCGCGCCCCCTACCTCGTGGCCTCCCTGTTGGTTGCTTGATGTAGGTTCCAAGTCTCCTGGATCTTGTTCGTTCCAGAAATCACGTTCCCGAAGGTTTCATTCCGTTTGGACTCTGTTTGATATTCATTATCTTCGAAACCCTAAAATAGGCAAAAAAAACAACAATTCTGGGCTGGGCCTCAGGTTAATAGGTTAGTCCCAAAAATAATATAAAAGTGGATAATAAAGCCCAATAATGTCCAAAACAGAAGATAATATAGCATGGAGCAATCAAAAATTATAGATACGTTGGAGACGTATCAAGCATCCCCAAGCTTAATTCCTGCTCGTCCTCGAGTAGGTAAATGATAAAAACAGAATTTTTGATGTGGAATGCTACTTGGCATAATTTCAATGTAATTCTTCTCAATTGTGGTATGAATATTCAGATCCGAAAGATTCAAGACAAAAGTTTAATATTGACATAAAAATAATAATACTTCAAGCATACTAACAAAGCAATTATGTCTTCTCAAAATAGCATGGCCAAAGAAAGTCATCCCTACAAAATCATATAGTCTGGCTATGCTCTATCTTCACCACACAAAGTATTTAAATCATGCACAACCCCGATGACAAGCCAAGCAATTGTTTCATACTTTTTACATTCTCAAAACTTTTTCAATCTTCACGCAATACATGAGCGTGAGCCATGGACATAGAACTTTAGGTGGAATAGAGTGGTGGTTGTGGAGAAGACAAAAAGGGAGAAGATAGTCTCACATCAACTAGGCATATCAACGGGCTATGGAGATTCCCATCAATAGATATCAATGTGAGTGAGTAGGGATTGCCATGCAACGGATGCACTAGAGCTAGAAGTATATGAAAGCTGAACAAAAGAAACTAGTGGGTGTGCATCCAACTCGCTTGCTCATGAAGACCTAGGGCATTTTCAGGAAGCCCATCATTGGAATATACAAGCCAAGTTCCATAATGTAAAATTCCCACTAGTATATGAAAGTGACAACATATGAGACTCTCTATCATGAAGATCATGGTGCTACTTTGAAGCACAAGTGTGGTAAATGGACAATAACATTTTCCCTTCTCTCTTTTTCTCTCATTTTTTATTTGGGCATTTTCTAATTTTTTATGGCCTGTTTTTTTTGTTTTATTTTTTGTCCGGAGCATTATCCCAACTTATGGGGGGATCATAGTCTCCATCATCCTTTCCTCACTTCGGACAATGCTCTAATAATGATGATCATCACACTTTTATTTTCTTACAACTCAAGAATTACAACTCGATACTTAGAACAATATATGACTCTATATGAATGCCTCCGGCGGTGTACCGGGATATGCAATGATGCATGAGTGACATGTATTAAAGAATTATGAATGGTGGGTTTGCCACAAATACAATGTCAACTACATGATCACGCAAAGCAATATGACAATGATGGAGTGTGTCGTAGTAAATGAAATGGTGAAAAGTTGCATGGCAATATATCTTGGAATGGCTATGGAAATGCCATAATAGGTAGGTATGGTGGATGTATTGAGGAAGGTATATGGTGGGTGTATGATACCGGCGAAAGGTGCAGGTATTAGAGAGGCTAGCAATGGTGGAAGGGTGAGAGTGCGTATAATCCATGGACTCAACATTAGTCATAAAGAAATCATATACTTATTGCAAAAATCTACAAGTTATCAAAGCAAAGTATTACGCGCATGCTCCTAGGGGGATAGATTGGTAGGAAAAGACCATCGCTCGTCCCCGACCGCCACTCATAAGGAAGACAATCAATAAATAAATCATGCTCCGACTTCATCACATAACGGTTCACCATACGTGCATGCTACGGGAATCACAAACTTTAACACAAGTATTTCTCAAATTCACAACTACTCAACTAGCACAACTTTAATATCACCATCTCCACATCTCAAAACAATTATCAAGTATCAAACTTTTCATAGTATTCAACACGCTCATAAGAGAATTTTATTATTAATCTTGTATACCTAGCATATTAGGATTATTTAAGCAAATTAACATGATATTTAAGACTCTCAAAATAATCTAAGTGAAGCATGAGAGATCAATAGTTTCTATAAAACAAATCCACCGACGCGCTCTAAAAAATATAAGTGAAGTACTAGAGCAAAACTATATAACTCAAAAGATATAAGTGAAGCACATAGAGTATTCTAATAATTTCCGAATCATGTGTGTCTCTCTCAAAAGGTGTGTACAGCAAATATGATTGTGGTAAAATAAAAAACAAAGACTCAAATCATACAAGACGCTCCAAGAAAAACACATATCATGTGGTGAATAAAAATATAGCTCCAAGTAAAGTTACCGATAGAAGTAGACGAAAGAGGGGATGCCTTCCGGGGCATCCCCAAGCTTTGGATTTTAGGTGTCCTTATATTATATTGGGGGTGCCATGGGAATCCCAAAGCTTAGGCTCTTGCCACTCCTTTTTCCATAATCCATCAAATCTTTACCCAAAACTTGAAAACTTCACAACACAAAACTTAAAGTAGAAAATCTCGTGAGCTCTGTTAGCGAAAGAAAACAAAAGACCACTTCAAGGTACTGTAATGAACTCATTCTTTATTTATATTGGTGTTAAAAATACTGTATTCCAACTTCTCTATGGTTTATAAACTATTTTACTAGCCATAGATTCATCAAAATAAGCAAACAACACAGGAAAAACAGAATCTGTCAAAAACAGAACAGTCTGTAGTAATCTGTACCTAGCGCAAGATCTGGAACCCCAAAAATTCTAAAATAAATTTCTGGACGTGAGGAATTTGTCTATTAATCATCTGCAAAAAGAATTAACTAAATGTCACTTTTAAATAAAAATTGCAGCAGTTCTCGTGGGCATTAAAATTTCTGTTTTTTACAGCAAGATTAACAAGACTTTCCCCAAGTCTTCCCAATGGTTCTACTGGGCACAACCACTAATTAAACAAAAAAAACACAACTAAAATAGAGGCTAGATAAATTATTTATTACTAAACAGGAGCAAAAAGCAACGAATAGAAATAAAATTGGGTTGCCTCCCAACAAGCGCTATCGTTTAATGCCCCTAGCTAGGCATAAAAAGCAAGGATAGATCTAGGTATTGCCATCTTTGGTAGGCAATCCATAAGTGGCTCTCATAATATATTCATAAGGTAATTTAATTTTATATCTAGGAAAGTGTTCCATGCCTTTCCTTAACGGAAATTGGAATCTAATATTTCCTTCCTTCATATCAATAATTGCACCAATCGTTCTAAGGAAAGGTCTACCAAGAATAATAGGACATGAAGGATTGCAATCTATGTCAAGAACAATAAAATCTACGGGCACATAGTTCCTATTTTCAACAATAAGAACATCATTGATTCTTCCCATAGGTTTCTTAATAGTGGAATCCGCAAGGTGCAAGTTTAAAGAGCAATCATCAAAATCACGGAAACCTAACAAATCACACAAAGTCTTTGGAATCATGGAAACATAGCACCCAAATCACACAAAGAATAGCATTCATGATCTTTAATTTTAATTTTAATAGTTGGTTCCCACTCATAATGAAGTTTTCTAGGGTTAGAAACTTCCAACTCAAGTTTTTCTTCATAAGATTGCATGAAAGCATCAACGATATGTTTGGTAAAAGCTTTATTTTGACTATAAGCATGAGGAGAATTTAGCACGGATTGTAACAAGGAAATACAATCTATCAAAGAGCAATTATCATAATTAAATTCCTTGAAATCCAAAATAGTAGGTTCATTAGCATCAAGAGTTTTGATCTCTTCAATCCCACTTTTATCAAATTTAGCATCAAGATCTAAAAACTCCGTATTTTTGGAATGCCTTCTAGGTAAAGGTGGATCATATTCAGTCCCATCATTATCAAGATTCATATTACAAAACAAAGATTTAATAGGGGATGTCGGTGTCAAAACTGGCAGATCTCGGGTAGGGGGTCCCGAACTGTGCGTCTAGGCCGGATGGTAACAGGAGGCAGGGGACACAATGTTTTACCCAGGTTTGGGCCCTCTTGATGGAGGTAAAACCCTACGTCTTGCTTGATTAATATTGATGATATGTGTTGTACAAGAGTAGATCTACCACGAGATCAGAGAGGCTAAACCCTAGAAGCTAGCCTATGGTATGATTGTATGTTGTCCTACGGACTAAAACCCTCCGGTTTATATAGACACCAAATAGGGTTAGGGTTACACAAGGTCGGTTACAAAGGAGGAGATATCCATGTCAGTATTGCCTAGCTTGCCTTCCACGCCAAGTAGAGTCCTATCCGGACACGAGACGAAGTTTTCAATCTTGTATCTTCATAGTCTAACAGTCCGACCAAAGGATATAGTCCGGCTGTCCAGAGATCCCCTAATCCAGGACTCCCTCAGGGGACACATCAATAACTTTTAGATCTTCATCTTTATTATCATGGAAACTAGAAGAACACGCTCTTATAAAGGAATCTTTCTTAGCACGCATCCTAGCGGTTCTTTCTTTGCACTCATCAATGGAAATTGTCATGGCTTTGAGAGACTCATTGATATCATGCTTAGGTGGAGTAGATCTAAGTTTCAAAGAATCAACATCAAGAGAAATTCTATTAACGTTCCTAGCCAACTCATCAATCCTAAGCAATTTTTCTTCAATCAAAGCATTGAAATTCTTTTGCGAAGTAATAAATTCTTTAATATTAGATTCAAAATCAGAGGGAATCTTATTATAATTTCCATAAGAATTGTTGTAGGAATTACCATAATTATTAGAGGAATTACTAGGATAAGGCCTAGGATTAAAGTTTCCTCTATACGTGTTGTTACCAAAATTGTTCCTACCAATAAAATTCACATCCATAGATTCATTATTATTCTCAATCAAAGTAGACAAAGGCATATCATTAGGATCAGAAGAAAGACTTTTATTAGCAAATAATTTCATAAGTTCATCCTTCTTTCCACTCAAAACATTAATTTCTTCTATCACATGCACTTTCTTATTAGTAGATCTTTCAGTGTGCCATTGAGAATAATTAACCATAATATTATCTAGGAGTTTAGTAGCTTCTCATAAAGTGATTTCCATAAAAGTGCCTCCCGTGGCCGAATCTAAAAGATTTCTAGAAGCAAAATTCAATCCGGCATAAATTTTTTGTATAATCATCCACAAATTTAAACCATGTGTTGGGCAATTACGTATCATTAATTTCATCCTCTCCCAAGCTTGTGCAACATGTTCATGATCAAGTTGCTTAAAATTCATAATATCATTTCTAAGAGAGATGATTTTAGAGGGAGGAAAATAATTAGACATAAAAGCATATTTGCACTTATTCCACGAATCAATACTATTTTTAGGAAAAGATGAAAACCAAGCTTTAGCACGATCTCTAAGAGAAAAAGGAAATAGCTTCAATTTAACAATATCATTGTCCACATCTTTCTTATTTTGCATATCACACAAATCAACGAAGCTATTTAGATGGGTAGCGGCATCTTCACTAGGAAGGCCGGAAAACGGATCTTTCATGACAAGATTCAGCAAGGCAGCATTAATTTCGCAAGATTCAGCATCGGTAAGAGGAGCAATCGGAGTGCTAATAAAATCAGTGTTGTTGGTATTGGTAAAGTCACAAAATTTAATGTTGTCTTGTGCCATCGTGACAAGCAAGCAATCCAACACACATGCAAACAAGAAACGGGCAAAAAGAGGCAAATAGAGAAAGAGAGGGAGGATAGACAGAGAGGGCGAATAAAACGGCAAGGGTGAAGTGGGGGAGAGGAAAATGAGAGGCAAATGGCAAATAATGTAATGAGGGAGATAAGGGTTTGTGATGGGTACTTGGTATGTTGACTTTTGCGTAGACCTCCCCGGCAACGGCGCTAGAAATCCTTCTTGCTACCTCTTGAGCTCTTGTGTTGGTTTTCCCTTAAAGAGGAAAGGGTGGTGCAGCAAAGTACCGTAAGTATTTCCCTCAGTTTTGAGAACCAAGGTATCAATCCAGTAGGAGGCTACGGGCCAGTCCCTCGCACCTACACACAAAAAATAAATCCTTGCAACCAACGCGATAACGGGTTGTCAATCCCTACACGGTCACTTACGAGAGTGAGATCTGATAGATATGATAAGATAATATTTTTGGTATTTTTATGATAAAGATGCAAAGTAAAATAAAAGCAAAGTATTGGAAGATTTAATATGATGAAGATAGACCCAGGGGCCATAGGTTTCACTAGTGGCTTCTCTCAAGAGCATAGGTATTTTACGATGGGTGAACAAATTACTGTTGAGCAATTGACATAATTGAGCATAGTTATGAGAATATCTAGGTATGATCATGTATATAGGCATCACGTCCGAGACAAGTAGACTGACTCCTACCTTCATCTACTACTATTACTCCACACATTGACCGCTATCCAGCATGCATCTAGAGTATTAAGTTCATAAGAACAGAGTAACGCCTTAAGCAAGATAACATGATGTAGAGGGATAAACTCATGCAATATGATGAAACCCCCATCTTGTTATCCTCGATGGCAACAATGCAATATGTGCCTTGCTGCCCCTACTGTCACTGGGAAAGGACACCGCAAGATTGAACCCAAAGCCAAGCACTTCTCCCATTGCAAGAAAGATCAATCTAGTAGGCCAAACCAAACTGATCATTCGAAGAGACTTGCAAAGATAACCAATCATACATAAAAGAATTCAGAGAAGATTCAAATATTGTTCATAGATAAACTTGATCATAAACCCACAATTCATCGGTCTCAACAAACACACTGCAAAAGAAGATTACATCGAATAGATCTCCACAAGAGAGGGGGGAACTTTGTATCGAGATCCAAAAAGAGAGAAGTAGCCATCTAGCTAATAACTATGGACCCGAAGGTCTGAGGTAAACTACTCACACTTCATCGCAGAGGCTATGGTGTTGATGTAGAAGCCCTCCGTGATTGATGCCCCCTCCGGCAGAGCTCCAAAACAGGCCCCAAGATGGGATCTCGTGGATACAGGAAGTTACGGCGGTGGAATTAGGGTTTTGGCTCTGTATCTGATCGTTTGGGGGTACGTAGGTATATATAGGAGGAAGAAGTACGTCGGTGGAGCAACAGGGGGCCCACGAGGGTGGAGAGCGCGCCTGGGGTGTAGGCGCGCCGATCTACCTCGTGGCCTCCTTGTTGGTTGCTTGACGTAGGGTCCAAGTCTCTTGGATCTTGTTCGTTCCAAAAATCACGTTCCTGAAGGTTTCATTCCGTTTGGACTCCGTTTGATATTCCTTTTCTTCGAAACCCTAAAATAGGCAAAAAGACAACAATTCTGGGTTGGGCCTCTGGTTAATAAGTTAGTCCCAAAAATAATATAAAAGTGGATAATAAAGCCCAATAATGTCCAAAACAGAAGATAATATAGCATGGAGCAATCAAAAATTATAGTTACTTTGGAGACGTATCAGTAAACAAAGCAAAAACTCAAACTAAACTTTATTATATAACTTGCACATGATTACAAGGATAGATCACTAAGCAAACTCTCAAAGAAGAAAGGATCGAACTAACCTTTATTCATTTAAAGCAAAAGATCAAACTAAAATAAATAAAGGAAAAAAGATAGGGGGATGATACGATACCGGGGCACCTCCCCCAAGCTTGGCGGAAGCCAAGGGGAGTGCCCATACCTGATACTCAATTCTCTTTTGGTGGTGAAGATGATGATGGTGGTGATCAAGCGATCATGTCCTTAAGGATCAAGAGATTCTCTAACCGATGGATGACGCTCCGGAGGTGGGTGATATGCTTTTGATGTAGAATATTCTCACGAGTGAGATACTTATTTTGTATGTGAACTATTTCAATGATGCGAAAGGCTTCAATCTCAGCAGGAGCAAGGTGAGTAAGGTAAGGTTTAAGGATATCTTCCACTTCCTCCTCGGCTGGCAGTGCTTGTTCGAAGGTCGGAGGCTGATCTACGATAACCTCCTTGCTCTCGTCTCCCCTGGCGATTTATGTGGGCTCTTCTCTCTTCAGCTCGATCTCCATCAACCAAGCATCCTCTTCCACATTGTTGGAGGAAGAAGAAGACATGATACCTGACTCAACAGATCTGACCAAAAATAGCAAGAAAAGAGAACAGAAGATTTCTCTGTGATACGGTGGTTAACAGGTTTGGGAAGTATATATAGATTTTTTTTATCTTGGGGCACAAGAAAATGGAAGAAAAACGGAGTCCGGAAGGTGTCCCGGTGGGCACAACCCACCTGGGCGCGACAGGCTTGTGCCCACCAGGGTACGCTTCCAGGAAGTTTCTTTATTTCCTAATTTTCTAAATATTCCAAAACTGATAAAAAATATTTTTGCAGATTTTTCGGAGTTCGTTGACTTACCGTATCACGTACCTCCTTATTTTCACGATTGGAGTGTTCCGAAAGGACTCTTTTATGTGTTCTTCCGGTGTCATAGTTTGGAATATTACTTTCAACGTTAATGGGCGTACTTGAGATATAATGTTTTATTCGTTGCCCATCGACAACCTTTAGTTAGTACCTTCGGCATTATTTATTTTGATGGCTCCAGACCGATAAACCTCCTTGATAACATAGGGGCCTTCCCATTTTGAGAGGACTTTTCCTGCAAAGAATCTGAAACAAGAGTTGTACAAAAGAACATATTCTCCGACTTTAAAGTCATGCTTTTGGATTCTTTTGTCATGCCATCTTTTAACTTTTTCTTTGAATAATTTTGCATTTTCATAAGCTTGGGTTCTCCATTCATCTAAAGAGCTAATATCAAATAACCTCTTTTCACTAGCAAGTTTGAAATCATAATTGAGCTCTTTGATGGCCCAATATGCTTTGTGTTCTAACTCAAGAGGCAAATGACAAGCTTTTCCATAAACCATTTTATAGGGAGACATACCCATAGGATTTTTATATGCTATTCTATAAGCCCAAAGTGCATCATCTACTTTCTTAGACCAATTCTTCCTGGACCTACTGATAGTCTTTTGCAAAATTAATTTTATTTCTCTATTGCTAAGTTCAACCTGACCACTAGACTGAGGATGATAAGGTGATGCAATTCTATGGTTAACATCATACTTGGCAAGCATTTTACGGAAAGCACCATGAATAAAATGTGAACCACCATCAGTCATTAAATATCTAGGGACTCCAAACCTTGGGAATATAACTTCCTTAAGCATTTTAATAGAGGTGTTGTGATAAGCACTACTGGTTGGAATATCTTGTACCCATTTAGTAACATAATCAACAGCAACCAAAATATGTGTATACCCATTAGAGGAAGGAAAAGGTCCCATGTAATCAAATCCCCAAACATCAAATGGTTCAACAGCAAGTGAATAATTCATAGGCATTTCTTGATGCTTACCGATATTACCTTTTCTTTGACATTCATCACACGATAAGACGAACTTACGGGCATCCTTGAAGAGATTAGGCCAATAAAATCCAGATTGCGATACCTTGTGATCAGTTCTATCTCCAGCATGATGCCCTCCATAAGCTTCGGAGTGACTGAGGGAGTCCTGGATTATGGGGTCCTCGGGTGTCCGTGCTGTGTGATATGGGCCGGACCGATGGGCCGTGAAAATATAAAGTATAAGGCCTTCCCCCGTGTCCGGATGGGACTCTCCTTTGCATGGATGGAAAGTCTGGAATCTGGATGTATGGTTTCCTTTCTTTTGTAAGCCGACTCTGTACAACCCTAGGCCCCTCTGGTGTCTATATAAACCGGAGGGTTTAGTCCGTAGAGGCAATCAGAATTTACATAGGCTAGACAGCTAGGGTTTAGCCATTACGATCTCGAGGTAGATCAACTCTTGTAACCCCTATACTCATCAAAGTCAATCAAGCAGGAAGTAGGGTTTTACCTCCATTAAGAGGGCCCGAACCTGGGTAAACATCGTGTCCCCTTTGTCTCATGTTACCTTCGATCCTCACACGCACAGTTCGGGACCCCCTACCCAAGATCAGCCGATTTTGACACCGACATTGGTGCTTTCATCGAGAGTTCCACTTTGTCATCTGCAGAAGGTTTGAAGGCTCGTTCAATCATCAACAACGATGTTGTTTCCGGGGAAACCTTCCTCCTCGATCAACATTTTGTGTTCGGAGGCTTCGCTGTGCGCGCCAATTCGATTGATCACCTCGAACAGATCGATAGCTATGCCCCTGGTCATCAGATCAGATTCAGGAGCTTGTATTACGTCGCCAACGTCCGAGGATACTTGATCTTCGAAGGGTTCACGACAGCGACTATTGTTCCTCTGCTCTAAGAAGGAAACTCATTGGACCCATCATCAGGCACCGCTCAAGGACCAACTATCATCCCTGCCATGACCTTAGATCTAGGGCAGACCATTTCATCCGAAGATGGGTATCTGAAACCCATTGGACACTCTCGTACTATGGAACTTTTCTTCGGAGACCCTGAGGCCACTATGTCTTCGGTGGGCTTGGAGTCAAGCAGGACTCTCCCTATCATCGGAGAGCCGAACCCAGCTCAGGATGCAAACTCCAAACTCTAGAGGTCTGCATCTGGTGAGCACAACTTGGAATCTATCATGCCTAGCCCTGCAGGTCCTCGGTCCCCCGTCCGGCCTTCGCTCTTAAATGAGGCCATGGACTTAATGCGATCCCTCGCCATTACGGAAGGTCACCTCCTAACTACGCCCATCCCGGACTAGGGGATGAGAGCGGGGAATTTTACGTTCCACCCACCACCCACTTAATAGCCACTGTCGAGGATTTTACCGACATGCTAGATTACGCCTCCGAAGAGATCGATGGTATGGACGATGATGTCGGAGAAAGACAAAACCAAGACCCACCATTCACCAGGCACTGGACGGCTACCTCCACATATGATGTGTATATGGTGGATACACCCAAAGAGGACAACGACGAAAGCAGGAAAGATCCGATCGATGCCAAACCCGCTCAGGCGCAACCAAAGTGTCGACATGGCGCCACACAAAATTGCGTCATGAAAAGGAAAGCGACATCGGTACCGGAGACAATAACACCCCGGGCGATGCCAAAAATCCCGAAGACCTGGTCGAACCTGCGTCCGAGCAGGATGAATGGGAGGAGGGACAAGTCAACCCCGACCAGCCAGTCGGGAATGAGGACTTGGAAGATAGCAACTATCCACCGATCTCCGAGGATGATGTCAGCCTCGGCAACGAAGACTTCATCATGCCAGAGGAACCCCTCGAGCAAGAGCTCTTTAAGCGTCACCTAATTGCAACTGTGCGAAGTCTAAAGAAGAAGTAGCAACGGCTCCAAGCCGAACATGATACCCTCAACGACAGATGGACCCAAGCCCTAGCTGTCGAAGAATACGGCCTCGAGCGCCCAACAAAGAGTTATCCGAAGCGTTGGCTACTATATACCACAATTTGATGACGAGGCCCTTGAGCCAATATCGTCGAGATATGACCGGGCCGATGAACCAGACCAACCACCACGTGGGCAAGATAAAGCGGTTGCTTATGCTGAACACCAGCCCCTACCACATCGTCGTCAAGGCAAAGAGGAAGCGGCTCCGGGCTACACTTATGACTTACACCAGGACCTGGACAATAGAGCTGGCCAGGCCAAATCAATCTATGGATCAAGGGGGCGTGCCCCAATTCGAGACGACGGCCATCAAGCCTAGCGCAACAGGCACAACCTCACCCGGGCCTAAAACCGAATACAGATGTCATCCGAACTCCTCGTGACGTTGCCCGATACAGAGGCGCCGCACACCCCTTATGCTTTACCGATGAGGTAATGCAGCACCAGTTCCCAGAAGGGTTTAAACCCATAAACATTGAAGCATACGATGGAACGACCGATCCCGTGGTATGGATTGAAGACTTTCTTCTCCATATTCACATGGCTCGCGGCGACGATCTCCACACCATCAAATACCTCCCCTTAAAGCTGAAAGGACCAGCACAACATTGGTTAAATACCCTCCCAGAGAACTCTATTGGCAGCTGGGGAGATTTGGAAGATGCCTTTAGAGATAACTTCCAAGGCACATATGTCCGGCCTCCGGATGCCGATGACCTTAGTCATATAGTCTAGCAACCTAGAGAGTCAGCCTGAAAACTCTGGACTAGGTTCTTAATTAAAAAGAACCAAATCGTTGATTGCCTGAATGTCGAAGCCCTCACGGCCTTTAAACATAGCGTCCATCATGAATGGCTCGCCCGACACCTCGGCCAAGGAAAGCTGAAGTCCACAGCAGCCGTTACCGCACTCATGACCCGCTCTTGCATGGGAGAAGACATCTGGTTAGCTCATACAAGCAACAGTACCAGCGACCCTGGCACCTCCGAAACCAGACATGGCAACGGCAGGCCACGACGCAACATACACAAGCGTCGAAACAACAATGAAGATACCAAATGCATGGCGGTCAACGCCGGATTCAGTGGCTCTAAACCCGGTCAGCGGAAGAAGCCATTCAAAGGGAATAGGGACGGCCATCCAATTTAAACAAGATACTTGATCGGCCTTGCCAGATTCATGTTACCCCCGATAAGCCTGCAAGCCACTCCAATAGAAATTGTTGGGTCTTCAAATAGGTCGGTAAGCTAAATACTGAACACAAGGGGAAAGGGCCGCCAAGCGAGGACGAAGATGAGCCCTGTCGTGGTTCTAACTCTGACAGTGATGTAGGGGGGTAAGTATGGAGAGGCGAGGTCTTAGATATGGAGAGGTTGTAAGGACGCAAGGTTTACGAGTTCAGGCCCTTCTCGGAGGAAGTAACAGCCCTACGTCTCGGTGCCCGAAGGCGGTCGACTGGATTATGTGTGTATGAGTTACAGAGGTGCGAACCCTTGTCTCGGAGGAGGGGGTGGCTTATATAGAGTGCGCTAGGACCCCAGCCAGCCCATGTTACAAAGGGTTCAATGTACATTAAGGTAGGGCATTACTGATAACGCTAGTAATAAAGTGCTATGATGACCATAAAAGCTACTTAATGACCGACCGTTAGTGTGCGGAGTGACTTTAGGTCTCCTGGCCGTTGAGTGGTTGGATCTTGGTCGAGTAATTTCTTCTTGGTCGAATGTCTTCGAGTCTGTTGAGTGGAACACCTCCAAGTCAATTGAAAGGTGATTTATTCTAGAAGTGTCCTTGGGTAGGGCAGTTAGGACAGGTCCGTGACCCTACCCTAGGTACATAGCTTCATCATTAGCCCCTGAATGGATCGAGGTTTGAGTGGGGAAGGAGTTGAGGACTTCTCCGACTCGTTTTCTATGCCATGAGCATATCTTGTTTCGGATCAATGGACCTGAGTGATGACAGCAACTCCCTTTTCAGTCACCTTGATCCATTCTTAATTCTTCGCCGAGTGAGTTTCTTTACTTGTAAGGCTCCGAGCGACAGTGCGGAGGAGATCTTTGGTCTGACAAGTTATTTGCTGCCCGCGGATTTAGTGGGATCCGAATTTTGGGAAGCGCGCGGGACGGGGGAGGCCGAAGTAATCGGACGAGATAGAGCGGAGCCGCCTCGATCCCCGCACCACCTTTTTCACCACGTATCGCTCGTGCGGTCGTTATGGGTTTTGATAGAGCCATCTGGGCCTACCTGTCAGCCACTCGGAAGCGGCCTCATATAAGGCATTGGACCGGAGTCTCCCAAATAGTGCACCCCATTATCTCTTCTCCTCCTCACGCTTCTTCTCTGCGCTCGCTCTTGCTCCAGCGCCACCGCGCCACACGCGTCTCGTCGGTGACAATGGTGAAGGAGAAGACAGCAGCTCTGGAGCGGGCAAAGAAGGCGACGACGAGGTCAAAGGGGAAAGCGACGAGCCGGGGCAGATCTTCCTCGCGGACTGGCCTGCCGAAGGGTTGGATCCAGGGCGACTGGATCCACTCAAGGATCTCCCAAGAAGACCTCGACGACCTGGCCGAGGGAGGGCTGATCCCCTACGACTCGGCGCGGCTTCCGGGGAAGGAATCCGAGCCGCAACCCCGGGAGGGTGAGCGCGTTCTTCTTGCCACCCACGTCGACCGTGGGTTTTCCTTGCCTCCTCATCCTTTCTTCCGAGGGTTTCTGAACTTCTTTGGGGCTCAACTCCACCATTTTACCCCCAACTCAATCGTTTATCTTGCCGCGTTCATTTCCTTGTGTGAGAACTTCTTGGGTTGTCGACCTCACTGGGGTCTTTTCAAGCATATTTTCACTTGTCGCTCCCAGACAGTGAAAAAGGCTAATCCGAGTGACGAGAGGACCCAAGTGATCCAGATGTGTGGGGGTCTTAGCATCCAGACGAGGGGAAAAAGCTCCTTTCCGGCCATGATTCTTCCCGATTCAGTTCGCGGATGGCAGTCGACCTGGTTCTACTGCAAAGACTAGTCGACGCCAGGGCAATCGACTGGCCTCCCTCCCTTTACCATGGACCGAGTGGAAAAACCCTCCCCTTTGAAGGTGCTCCTGGAGGAGAAGGCGCACGTGAAGGTGTTGGTCAACCGAGTGTTCCAGCTCATTCATGATGGGGTCACTGGTATGGATCTCTTGGAGGTCTTCCTTCAGCGCCGCATCCAGCCTCTCCAAGCCCGAGACCACCCGATGTGGATGTATTTGGGTCTAGAAGACTCCACTCGGATCTACCCGGAGGAGGTCGATGACGACACGCTGGAGAAGTGGCTGTCGAGCATTACCGGGAACAAGGACAATCCCAGAGGAGCCAGGAGAGTTCTCCCATTCGACCAGTCGCGTGCACCAGAGCAGGTCTGATTCTGAGTTTTTGCTTGTAATCCGAATTCACTCGCGCAGCTGTCTGTATTGCGTCGACTGACTTTGTTCTCCCTGCTTTCTTTCAGGCCATTACTGAAATGTATTCGATGCCCAACGGGGAGCAAGAGCAAGCTCTGGAAGGCGAGGCGAGTGGTGGCGAAAGTGGCGAGTGGACTTCTGATGGTGAAGGGGATGGTGGAAGTAACGACTCAAGTGATGGGGAAGAAGTCGAGTCGCCTCCTCGCATAGAGAGACGATCCAAGCTTGACCAAGAATGGCCGAGTGCCCGCGACAAGGCAACTGCTCAGGCTGGCCAGTATTCGAAGCGTCCTCGGGTCTCTTCACCAACCCCGTCTGAGAAGGCGCCAAAGCACCCCAAAGTTGCAGAGCCGAAGACTCGGAAGGCGCTGCCAAAGATCAAGATCGATATCCTTGTCGCCTCCGCGTGAGTGTCTCTCCTTGTATTCAGTCGACGCTCCGCGCTGTTTGTTTTTCTTGTTTTAACTGGACGAACTTTGGAATTGTTAGCGCTGCCACTTCCGGGACCTCATCTTACAGGGATGATGATGAGGTGATGGAGGATGCGGTCACTTCTAATCCAGGTATGATTTCCGCCATACTATCTTTCTTTGGTCGATTCAACTACATCGTGCACCACTGGGTGACGTGATTTTGGCAATTTGAACTTTGCACAGCTCCCAACATTATTGACCTCCCTGATGATGATGAAGAGCCCGAGAGGTATTTGACGAGGAAGAGTAGGCGAGCTCCTGCAAGTGAGGCGCTACAGTCGACGCCGAGGGCGGAACCAGTCATTCAGGACACTGGTGACGTCAATCGGGGTTCTGTTACCTTCGCGGAGCCCCTGTCGAGTGCCTTGACTTCTTCTTCGACTGCTCAGGCCCTTGTCGACCCGCCTTCAGTTTTTGCGACCCATCGTGTCCCAGAGGGCAAGGTGAATGCTGCTAGGGAAGCCATACGCCAGGCGGGCATTATGATGGAGAAGATGAAGATGGTGCGGGATGCCAGCCAAGCCGCCTATGATGCCAGCTCGGCTCTCCAAAGCAACGTTCAGGTTAGTCGGCTATCTAAAGATTCTTTCCGAAAATCTTTGCGTCTGTACACCTACTGGGTGCGTCGATTGATGTTTTGGACTAGTGGAGACTACGGCGGGTTGCTGGCAGTCGACTGCAGTCTTTGTATTTTGCCGAATGTATAAACCAAACTGGTAGTTTGTCTCTTCCACTCGACTCCGGCGGGCCGGTCGAGTGGGATCAGAACCGGTGGGGGCACGCTAAGTGCACCCACTGGGTGTAGTCCCCGAGACTATGGTGGACTGCTGGAAGTCGACTGTAGTCTGAGTTCTACTTTCTTTCTCTCTTTTTTTTCTTTTTGAAGTCGACTTCGGTGGGCCGGTCGAGTGGGATCAGAATCGGTGGGGGCACGCTAAGTGCAGCCACTGGGTGTAGTCCCCGAGACTATGGTGGACTGCTGGCAGTCAACCGTAGTCTTAGTATTTATTGCCTTTGTTGTTGTTTTTTTTGCTGTAATGATAACTTCTCCCCTTTGATTTCAGAAATCTTGCGATCTTGGAGCTCGCTTTGCTGACTTGGAGAAGCAGCAGATTCAACTGAACCTTGATCTGGAGCTGGCCAGGACAGAGATGCAAAAGGTCAGAGACGGCGCCACAGGTAAGACGATTTTGTTGACTGGTTAGTTTTTAGGCTTGGGTACCCTTCTGCTATTTCCGAATCAATCATCATTTCTTTGCAGAAAAACTGAGAGAAGCTCTGGTGAAGAAGGATCATGACTTGGTTGCTGCCCGTAAGGAGGCTGACGACAAGACCGCTCTGGCCGAACAGAAGTTGGCTTCGGTCGGCCAGTTAGAAGAAGAGAATACCAGGCTGAAGACCGCTCTGAATGAAGCTAACAGGGAGTGTACACGTTGGAAGAAGGATAACCTCAACCTGAACGAAAAGATGGAAGGCATCGCTCGCAGGAGGGACGATCTGGAGAGCTATTTGAGGAGCCTCGCCAAGAAGTTGTACATCAAGCTTGAAGGTGCACATTCAGTTCCGACTGGTGTTTTTTTTGTGTCGACTCAGTGTATGAAAATTGACTTATCCTTGGATCGTGAATGCAGAGTTTTGTCAGAACTTTGAAGAGGAGACTGGGCGGATCGAACCAGGTTTGGATCCAATCAACTCTCCCATGAAAGATGAAACTGCCATGAATCTGCTCCGACTGGAATCTTGCATCGACGGTGTCGTGGACTACTTGGCTCGACTGAAGGTCGCCATGTCATGGATCGACCCGGCACTTTGGCCAGAGGCTACGCTCCAAAACGATCTCGAGTCTCTGATGACTCGACTTAACGGAATCCCTGATCGAGTGCAGGAGTGGAAGAAGTCTTCTGCTTGGTGTGGCGCTGATGTGGCTCTGTCCTTGGTTCGTGTCCACTGCAAGGAGGTGCGACAAGACAAGCTGGTAGCAATCAAGGTCGCCAACACCCAGAAGCATGACTTCCGAACCTTTATGGAGACTTTCATCGCTGCAGCCACTCGGATAGCCGACAGCGTCGACCTGGATGAGTTTGTCGAGCCTGCCAGCCCTCCTCCCGCGGAGTGAACAAACTCTTATGTCCCACCTTAAATTTGCCTCGGAATGCCGAGTGGGTTTTGTAACCGTTAAACTTTTTCGGGCTGCATGCCCGAGTACTTCGATCTGTGGTCTCGAACCTTTGGATCTTATCTGAACTTGATTTATCGTTGAATATCTTCATGAATTATCTGTCGAGTGGAACTTGTTCTTCACTCGAAATAACTTTGTATTTGTGGTGCAGCTCCGAAGGAGAAGGTAGCAGTCGATTTGCACCTCGTCGTCCTTGCGGGTTGGGATGTGTTCCGTACTTAGGCGAGCACTGGGCTACAGCTAAGCCCCTGAGTGGAAGGTCTGCTCTCCACTCGGTAGGATTTTTAAAAACTTAGGTGAGTACTGGACTGCAGCTAAGCCCCCGAGTGGGAGGTCTGCTCTTCACTCGGTAGGATTTTTTCAAACTTAGGCGAGTACTGGACTGCAGCTAAGCCCCCGAGTGGGAGGTCTACTCTCCACTCGGTAGGATTTTTAAACACTTGGGCGAGCACTGGGCTGCAGCTAAGCCTCCGAGTGGGAGTCGGGCTCACCACTCGGTAGGGTTTTTAAACACTTAGGCGAGCACTAGGCTGCAGCTAAGCCTCTGAGTGGGAGTCTGGCTCACCACTCGGTAGGATTTTTAAACACTTAGGCGAGCACTGGGTTGCAGCTAAGCCTCCGAGTGGGAGTCTGGCTCGCCACTCGGTAGGATTTTTAAACACTTAGGCGAGCACTGGGTTGCAGCTAAGCCTCCGAGTGGGAGTCTGGCTCGCCACTCGGTAGGAATTTTAAACACTTAGGCGAGCACTGGGCTGCAGCTAAGCCTCCTAGTGGGAGGTCTGCTCTCCACTCGGTAGGATTTTTTTCAAACTTAGGCGAGTACTGGACTACAGCTAAGCCCCTGAGTGGGAGGTCTGCTCTTCACTCGGTAGGATTTTTTCAAACTTAGAGGAGTACTGGACTGCAGCTAAGCCCCCGAGTGGGAGTCTGGCTCACCACTCGGTAGGATTTTTAAACACTTAGGCGAGCACTGGGCTGCAGCTAAGCCTCCGAGTAGGAGGTCTGCTCTTCACTCGGTAGGATTTTTTCAAACTTAGGCGAGTACTGGACTGCAGCTAAGCCCTCGAGTGGGAGTCTGGCTCACCACTCGGTAGGATTTTTAAACACTTAGGCGAGCACTGGGCTGCAGCTAAGCCTCCGAGTGGGAGTCTGGCTCACCACTCGGTAGGATTTTTAAACACTTAGGCGAGCACTGGGCTGCAGCTAAGCCTCCGAGTGGGAGGTCTGCTCTCCACTCGGTAGGATTTTTAAACACTTAGGCGAGCACTGGGCTGCAGCTAAGCCCCCGAGTGGGAGTCTGGCTCACCACTCGGTAGGATTTTTAAACACTTAGGCGAGCACTGGGCTGCAGCTAAGCCTCCGAGTGGGAGTCTGGCTCGCCACTCGGTAGGATTTTTACAAACATAGGCGAAACGGATTCGCAGCTAAACCACCCACTGGGGGATTTCACACGCAAACAAAAGCAACAACAATTATAGGAAAATTTGTAACACTCTTGTCTTTGATAAACAGACTACAGAAGTTTTTCTTATTACATCTCATCCGAGTGAGAATTCAAGTGTGAAAGGGGCGGAGCAGTTCTGCATTCCAAGCTCGTGGCTCATCGATCTGGCGATCGACATTGTAAAGGTGATACGCTCCATTGTGGAGGACTCTGGTGACGATGAAGGGACCTTCCCAAGTAGGAGCGAGCTTGTGTGGTTTCTGTTGATCCACTCAGAGGACCAAATCTCCTTCTTGGAAGGCTCAACTCTTCACATTTCTGGCATGGAATCGACACAAGTCTTGTTGATAAATGGTCGATTGGATCATAGACATTTCTCTTTCTTCTTCCAGGAGGTCGACTGCGTCTTGCCGGGCTTGTTCTGCTTCATCTTCGGTATAAAGCTCGACTCGGGGTGCATTGTGAAGTAGATCACTCGGCAGGACTGCTTCCGCTCCGTAAACCAGAAAGAACGGAGTTCTTCCAGCCGACCGATTTGGGGTAGTCCTCAATCCCCACAGAACCGACGGAAGCTCGTCGACCCAAGCGCCTGCCGCGTGCTTGAGATCACGCATCAGCCGAGGCTTTAGTCCTTTGAGAATCAGACCATTTGCCCTTTCTGCTTGTCCATTCGACTGGGGGTGGGCGGCCGATGCGTAGTCGACTCGTGTGCCTTGAGAGGCGCAAAAATCTCTGAACTTGTCTGAATCAAAGTTTGACCCATTGTCGGTGATGATGCTATGCGGGACTCCATATCTGAATGTTAACTCTCTGACGAAACTGATAGCAGTGCAAGCATCAAGATTCTTGATAGGCTTAGCTTCAATCCATTTGGTAAACTTGTCGACTGCCACAAGCACATGTGTGAAACCGCTCCTGCCTGTTCTCAATGGGCCAACCATGTCCAGTCCCCAAACAGCGAAGCGCCAGACGAGTGGAATGCTCTTCAGGGCTGATGCAGGCTTGTGCGACATGTTGGAGTAGAACTGGCACCCTTCACACTTGTCGACTATCTCTTTTGCCATTTCATTCGCTCTTGGCCAGTAAAATCCCGCTCGGTATGCTTTAGCCACAATGGTCCGAGAGGACGCATGATGACCACAGGTCCCCGAGTGGATATCATCAAGGATCATCTGACCTTCTTCTGGTGTTATACACTTCTGACCGACTCCAGTCGCGCTTTCTCTATACAATTGTCCCTTTATGACTGTAAAGGCCTTGGATCGACGGACGATCTGTCGAGCCTCTTCTTCATCCTCCGGGAGTTCCTTTCTCAGGATATACGTGATGTACGGTATCATCCAGTCAGTGGTGATTGCCAAAACTTCCATGATTAGGTCGACCACTGCTGGAATTTCAACTTCAGTCGGATCTGTGGCACTCTTTGGCTGCGGGGCTTCATCTGTAAAAGGATCTTCTTGGACTGATGGCGAGTGGATGTGTTCCAAAAACACATTGCTGGGGATGGCTTCTCTCTTGGAGCCTATCTTTCATCACCTAATTAACCACCAAATCTGAGTCGCCATAGACCAAGAGGCGACGGACGCCGAGTGAAATGGCCATGCGCAACCCATACAAAAGTGCTTCATATTCTGCTTCGTTATTGGAGGAATCGAAGTGAATCTGGAGAACATATCTGAGCTTATCTCCTCGGGGGGAAACCAATACTACCCCAGCACCGGAACCATTCAGCATCTTAGATCCATCGAAGAACATGGTCCAGTGCTCTGAGTGAACTTGAGTCGGAAGTTGCTGTTCGATCCACTCGGCGACGAAATCTGCAATTGCTTGGGACTTGATAGCTTTCTTTGCCTCAAACTTTATATCTAGGGGAAGAAGTTCAATTGCCCATTTGGCCACTCGACCAGTTGCATCTCTGTTGTGCAAAATCTCTGATAGTGGAGCGTCGCTGACGACTGTAATGGAATGATCAAAGAAGTAATGTGCAACCTTCTTCGTGGTCATATAAATCCCATATACAAGCTTCTGGTAATGAGGATATCTTTGCTTTGAAGGAGTCAAAACTTCAGAAACATAATATACTGGGCGCTGAACTTTGAAGGCCTTTCCTTCTTCTTCCCGCTCGACCGTAAGTACTATACTGACAACTTGTCCTGTGGCTGCAATGTAAATCAGCAAAGGCTCCTTGCTGATTGGGGCAGCAAGCACCGGCTGGGTGGAGAGCAGAGCTTTGAGCTCTGTAAACGCTGCATCAGCTTCTGGAGTCCACTCGAACTTGTCAGACTTCTTCATCAGTCGGTAAAGAGGCAATGCCTTTTCACCGAGGCGAGAGATGAATCGACTTAAAGCGGCCAAGCATCCTGTAAGCTTCTGGACGTCATGCACACGCACAGGATGTTTCATCCGGAGTATAGTACCAATTTTTTCAGGATTGGTGTCGATTCCCCGTTCGGAAACGAGAAAACCGAGTAACTTCCCACATGGAACTCCAAACGTGCACTTTGACGGATTGAGCTTGACATCATACCTCCTGAGGTTGGCAAAGGTTTCAGCAAGGTCAGTCAGCAGGTCGGAACCCTTCCGTGACTTGACCACAATATCATCCATGTATGCCTCCACATTCCGACTGACTTGAGTGAGCAAACACTTCTGAATCATCCTCATGAACGTGGCTCCGGCATTCTTGAGGCCGAAGGGAATGGTGAAATAACAGAAGCACCCGAATGGAGTGATGAAAGCTGTTTTGATCTCGTCGGCCCCGTACAGACGGATCTGATGGTACCCGGAATAGGCGTCTAGGAAAGACAAACGCTCACATCCCGCAGTCGAGTCGACTATCTGGACGATGCGGGGGAGAGGAAAATGATCTTTTGGGCAGGCCCGATTGATATGCTTGAAATCGATGCACATGTGAAGTGACTTGTCCTTCTTGGGTACCATGACAACATTGGCGAGCCACTCGGAGTGGTAAATTTCTCGGATGAACTCCGCTGCTAAGAGCCGAGCCACCTCCTCGCCAATGGCCTTCCTCTTTTGGACGGCGGACCGTCGAAGATGTTCTTTCACAGGTTTAACTTTTGGGTCGACTCGTAGGCGGTGCTCAGCCAGCCCCTGGGAACTCCAGGCATGTCAGCAGGCTTCCATGCGAAGATGTCCCAGTTCTCACGGAGGAACTGGATGAGCGCTTCTTCCTATTTGGAGTCGACCGTCGTTGAGATGTGAGTCGGAGCAGCGTTTGGATCGATCGGGTGAATGTGAACTGCCTTCGTTTCACTGGACGACTGAAAAGCTGATTCTGAAGCAGGCTTCTTAGCTCGTAGCAACTCACTCGGATCTGCAGTCTTCTGATACCCTTGCAGCTCGACCACCGCCATCTGAGCGTCAGCAATCTTCGAGCCTTTCTGAAAACACTCTTCTGCTTTCTTCCGATTGCCTGTAACAGTGATCACACCTTTGGGACCAGGCATCTTCAATTTGAGATACACATAACATGGTCGAGCCATGAAGCATGCATAAGCTGGCCTGCCCAAAATAGCGTGATAAGCACTTTGGAAATCCACAACTTCGAATGTCAACTTTTCCTTGCGGTAATTCTTGGAATCACCGGAAACCACATCAAGAGCAATTTGGCCGAGTGACTCGGCTTTCTTCCCATGAATGACTCCATGGAAACTCATGTTACTGGTGCTGAGCCTGGACATCGGAATGCCCATCCCTTTCAATGTTTCTGCATAGAGTATGTTCAAACCGCTGCCTCCATCCATCAGGACTTTGGTCAATCGAGTGCCTTCGATAACTGGGTCGACCACCAGAGCTTGCCTCCCAGGGTGGCAATGTGCGTAGGGTGATCAGACTGGTCGAATGTGATGGCAGTCTGGGACCACTTCACATAATTGGGTGTTGCCGGAGCAACCATATTCACCTCACGGTTAATAACCTTCAGTCGACTTTTGCTCTCAACATCAGCAAAAAATCATCAGGGTGGAATTGACCTGGGGGTACCCATCGTCACTATCTTCCTTGTCCTCAACTTTGTCCAACTCCTTTTCCTTATCTTTGGACTGCTTGCCCTGAAACTGCTGGATCAGAAGCCGACACTGTCGAGTGGTATGCTTTGGGTAAATGAGTTTACCCTCTTCATCTTTCTTGGTGTGGATGTGACACGGTAGATCCAAAACATCATTTCCATCTTGGTATTTAACTTTCTTGGGGTTCCAAGGTCCTTTGGGTTTTCCCTTAAATTTTCCCTGGGTTACGGCCAGGGCCTCCCCAGGAGCGGCTGGCTCGGCTTTCCGCTTCTGTTTCCGACTGGAATTTCCTCCGGTTTCCTGGGCGACTGCTTTATGCTTGCCACTCCGGAGTTGATCCTCATCTTCACCATTAGCGTATTTGGTGGCAATCTCCATCATCTGATTCAGAGACATCTCTCCGGTTCGACCGAACTTCAGATTCAATTCTCTGTACTTAACGCCTTCTTTAAAGGCACAAACTGCTTGATGATCTGGTACATTTTCAACTCTGTGATGCAATGTGATCCACCTCTGGATGTAATCCCTCAGAGTTTCATTCGGTTTCTGCACGCAAGACCGCAATTCCGTAAGGCCTGCAGGTCGCTTGCATGTTCCTTCAAATGTGGTGACAAACACTCGGGAGAGATCCTCCCAAGTGTAAATGCTGCTGGGTGCTAACTGATTTAGCCACGCTCTGGCTGAGCCTTCTAACATGAGAGGTAGGTGCTTCATGGCTACCTCATCATTCCCACCGCCAATCTGGACAGCCACTCGGTAATCTTCGAGCCAAGTATCGGGCTTGGACTCACCGGTGAACTTACTAACTCTAGGCGCCAACCTGAAGTTGGGAGGAATTACAGCGGCTCTGATGGCTCGATTGAAACACTCCGACCCTGAAACATGTACTCTGCTACTGGTAGGTGCATCTCTGTCGTGGCCTTCTCGGTGAGCTCTATTCCTATCGAACAAACCTTGAACGAGAATGGATCTCGCATCAAAGCCTGGTTCCCTGGGGTCGACTGGAATCCTCCGCCCAACACTATGAGGGCGTCTGTCCGCCTGCTGTCGAGGCACATATGATCCACTCCTCGGGGGAGGGGTTGGCACTCGACGTCGATCATCATGATCGAATCGGTGATCATACTGCTCATTCCTTCTGTACTGATCATGCCGGTCTCCATGTCCCTCACGCCTCGGAGGCGATCTTGGGCTGTGAGCCGACTGGACTGTATCTGCTGCAACGGATCGACTGTGGATCCTGTTCCGCGATTGAGAAACAGCGGAATTCTGGTCTCCCGCTGCCCGGAGCAACGCTCTGATTTGCAACAAGCCTCTGCCAGCCTTTGACTGGGAGGGCTGAATCGACTCTGCTATACGGGCCGCAGGCGCCAAATTCTGAATCGGAGTACGATATACCTGCGGGGGCGGAAAGAGTTGACGTCGACTGGATTCTGGAGCCCGTTGACGCGCTCGCCCGTCGAGTATTCGCTGGAGATTCTCCAGTCGAGTGCGCTCGGCCAAGTTAGCCAAGCGCGCGTCCTCTAAGGCTCGGGCCTCGGGGGTTTCTCCAACGATAGGATTATGGAGTGCATCCATGTTCCGGCGGCGAAGTTCCTCCCGCCGCAACGACGTGAGAGGCTCGGGGAGATACTCCTCGTGAGGACGCGACGGGTCGCCCCCATCCGCGCCTCCGTCAGCGCGGGGGAAACCGGGAGGACTGTGTGGCCCATCGATCACCAGAACCTCTACAGCTGGGTCACTGCTGTCGCATTCGGATGCGGTCCCTGCGGAGCCAGTCGACAGGTCGAACAGGCCGTAGAGGGATTCGTCGGTCTCGATTGCCACGACTTGTGGGGTGGCCGACTGGCGGGCCACCGCATGCCTCACCCACCTCTGAAGCCTCGACCGACCGGAGCGCTTGCGCCAGTGAGAAACGGGGCGGGGAGATGCCACGGGAGCCGACCGATACTGGGTCGACGGCTGCCGCAGGAGGACACCACGGACGCATGCACGAAAGTGCGTCGCCCCACGGACGGGGAACGCGTCGACGTCGAGTGGAGCCTCCTGCAGCCAAGCGGAGTCGTCGGCGATGAACGTGAGCGCGCCGAGACGGATCTCGCGGCCCTCCACCAAAGCTCCGCCCGAAACCATGATCAAGGAGATCAGAAAAAATCGCAACTTCTCAAACTAGGCGCTAAGACTCCTAGCCCCACGGTGGGCGCCAACTGTCGTGGTTCTAACTCTGACAGTGATGTAGGGGGGTAAGTATGGAGAGGCGAGGTCTTAGCTATGGAGAGGTTGTAAGGACGCAAGGCTTACGAGTTCAGGCCCTTCTCGGAGGAAGTAACAGCCCTACGTCTCGGTGCCCGGAGGCGGTCGACTGGATTATGTGTGTATGAGTTGCAGAGGTGCGAACCCTTGTCTCGGAGGAGGGGGGTGGCTTATATAGAGTGCGCCAGGACCCCGGCCAGCCCACGTTACGAAGGGTTCAATGTACATTAAGGTAGGGTGTTACTGATAACGCTAGTAATAAAGTGCTATGATGACCATAAAAGCTACTTAATGACCGACCATTAGCGTGCGGAGTGACTTTAGGTCTCCTGGCCGTCAAGTGGTTGGATCTTGGTCGAGTAATTGCTTCTTGGTCGAATGTCTTCGAGTCTGTCGAGTGGAACATCTCCAAGTCGATTGAAAGGTTATTTATTCTAGAAGTGTCCTTGGGTAGGGCAGTTAGGACAGGTCCGTGACCCTACCCTAGGTACATAGCTTCATCAAGCCCCGCCCACCGAACACAGGGGGCAGAAGAAATTCCCCCCTGAGCTAAAAATAGTGAATATGATATATGTCACTCATATCCCCAAGAGGGAGCGCAAGCGCGCACTAAGGAACGTCTACGCCGTAGAGTCGGTCGCCCCAAAATTCAACCCCTGGTCAGTTAGTCCGATCACCTTCGATCGTAAGGATCACCCGACCAGTATCCGTCAAGGAGGTTCGGCAGACTTGGTCCTTGATCCAATCATCGATGGATTCCATCTCACCTGAGTCCTCATGGACGGCGGCACTAGTCTTAACTTGATTTATCAAGACACGGTCCGCAAAATGGGTATTGACCCATCAAGAATCAAGCCTACTAACACCACCTTTAAAGGAGTGATACCCGGCGTGGAAGCCCGCTGCACGGGCTCAATAACATTGGAAGTAGTCTTCGGTTCACCAGATAACTTCTGAAGCGGAGACTTGATCTTCAACATCGTCCCCTTCCGTAGTGGTTATCACACACTGCTCGAACGAACTGCCTTCACTCGCTTCAATGCGGTCCCGCATTATGCTTACTTGAAGCTCAAAATGCTCGGGCCCCACACCGTTATGACAGTCAATGGAAACACGGGGCGCTACCTCCGCATTGAGGGGCATACCGTGGCCCATGCCACCGAAGTGCAGAGCGACCTCCTTAGGTCGAACACCTCATCGGCCATCAAGCCCCCGGACACTGTCAAACGCGTCCGGTCTACTCTGCATGATGACGACTTGGCGACTCCAGAGCTAGACTAGCAGTTTCGCCTCCATCGATCGCCACACTCATCTGCGGCATATGTATGGCGTGTGCATAATTACGCACTCAAAATACCCTGGGCAACGACGGAGGCACAATGCAGATAGGTCTATAGTGCGGCTCGACCCTATGTGACCTTGATATTTTTCCTTCAATCTTTTTTTTCAATACCACAGGTACATTAAAGCCTAGCTACTCCACGGTCGTGAAAGGACTCTTTATAGGCCTGTTTTCATATAAATGACCATGGACCGTTGCTCTCAAGGAATCTCTCCCACAAAGGCGAAAGGGACACAGACGTGCGGCGGGGCATCAATGAGATCTTCAAGACCATCCTTTTTTGTAGGCCCCATATATAGCTTTCCCTTGTGCACAAATTTTGGCATGTAAAATAGCCTTGGCACTATCTGTAATAGCACACCTCAACGTATCAAACAGATTACAAAGAAAATAATTTTTACCAACCCTCATTCGGTTTTGGTTTGTTTCATAATCTGCATTCCTCTTTTGTGCTAAGATTGCCACATATACATTCTGGTATAGCTTCAATACCAGGGGCTCTATTCGGCCACACATATTTCCAAAAACTAGAAGTCTGAATACTTTTAGAGTACACTTCGACATCCTGAACAATGCATTATATGCATCAGCTCTGAATCATGTCTTTGGTCAATAGTTGGGTTGCCCGGTTCCTGTGGTTGCTACCTTACGTTCACCTTGTTCGGCTAAGGTGGTAAAGGGAGAACTACTACGATTGTGTTTCTGGTTCTTCCAGTCAAGCACCTTAGTAGAGAAAGCCGAAAACTGACTGTCATGATATGGCGAGAGCTGGTCAGCGATTCAGTGACTTACCATAAATCTCTTGCGATTTCTTCTGTACTATACGAAGGACTGGCCTTCATCCAGTCACGTGCCTAAGGCATCCATGTTTGGATAGCTGCACACGCATCAAGGGCTAGTTCCTAGTCCCATTGTCAAACTCCTATGGCTAAGTGAAAGTGATAAAGCCGCATAGTCTGATTGCCTAGTTTGTTGCGCAGACACCTCCTTTACGGACCAAGACGTTGGGTCAAGTGTGGTCGTGCGCCATTACCGAACACCCCCATAGCATCTACATGGGGGCTGAAGCCGATGACTGGTAAACTCTCAGAAATAAAAACAGCCAAACAAGAGGAAAATAATTTCAGATAAAGGCATAAATATATTACAAAGCCTTGGTTCAAAAAATAACACCGGGACAACTAGGATACATTCATACAAACATGATATCCTTCGAGCATTGGCCCTGTACTATCCAGGCACCCTCCAGGACGTCATCAAAATACCACTCTGACTTGCGGTGCTCCTTGCCTTCGGGCGGGCCCTCGGTCATGATGACGGTGGCCTTCATCTTCGCCCATTGCATCTTGACTTGGGCGAAGGCCATCCATGCACCCTCGATGCACGCCGAGCGCTTAACAACTTCAATTCAGGCCAGCGCGTCAGGGAGCCGCTTCACCGGTCTGAAGTAACTGGTAGGAATGGGTTCGGTTGGCCAGAGCCGGACTATGGCGTCCTTCGTTACCAAATCGGACATCCTATGCAGCTCCGCTAGCTGCATTATCTGGTTGTTCAACAGCGTCGGACGCTCTGGCGCCAGGTACTGTGACCAAAAGAGCTTCTCCGTGGTGTTCCCCTCCTGGGCCCGAAAGTATTGCGTGGCATCGGCTGCACTCCTCGGAAGATCCACAAATGCGTCTAGAGAACTCCATAGTCAATTAAGCAAGGCATATCTGACCGCCAAATATACTCTGCAAAAGAAAGGGCTTACCAACCACTATCTGTCCGGCCTGCTTGATCTCCTTACAAGTCGCCCGGGACTCGGTCCGCTCCTCCTTGGCCTCCTGGAGAGCCTTGGTGAGATCGACAACTTGGGCCTTATTCTTCTCCTCCAAGGCCTCGCACTTGCTGGTGGCATCCTTGAGATCTTGCTCCACTTCGGTCACCCGCTCCTCATACTAGTGGCGGGTGACCTGCTCGGCCTTTAAATCCGCAGCCGCTTTGTCAGCGGCCGCTTGGCTCTCACTGATACGTCCATTTTGCATCATGTTTTCTTACTATTATTTATAATGTTTTTTCCATAATAATGCTTTTTGGAGTAATTCTAATGCCTTTTCTCTCATAATATGCAAGGTATACACCAAGAGGGAGAATTCCGGCAGTTGGAAATCTGGACCTGAAAAAGCTACATCAGGCTACCTATTCTGCACAACTCCAAATGAGCTGAAACTTCACGAGGATTTTTATTGAATATATGAGGAATATTGGAGCCAATAAGTACTATAGGGGGGCCCACCAGGTGGGCACAACCCACCTGGGCATGCCATGGAGCCCAGGTGCGCCCTGGTGGGTTGCGCTCACCCAGACCCACCTCCGATGCCCATCTTCTGGTATTTAAGTCATTTTGACCAAGAAAAAAATAAGGAGAGGACTTTCAAGACGGAGCGCCGCCATCTCGAGGAAGAACTTGGGCAGGAGCACTTTTGACCTCTAAGGGGGTGCTGGATTAAGGGGTCATCGGGTGTCCAACCTGTTGGACATGGGCCGGACTGATGGGCCGTGAAGATACAAGACAGAAGACTCTCTCCCGTGTCCGGATGGGACTCATATTGGCGTGGATGGCAAGCCTAGCATTCGGATATGAAGATTACTTTCTCTATAACCGACTTTGTACAACCCTAGCCCCCTCCGTGTCTATATAAACCAGAGGGTTTAGTCCGTAGAGGCAATCACAATCATACAGGCTAGACTTCTAGGGTTTAAGCCATTACGATCTCGTGGTAGACCAACTCTTCTAACCCCCATACTCATCAATATCAATCAAGCAGGACGTAGGGTATTACCTCTGTCGGTGTCAAAACCGGCGGATCTCGGGTAGGGGGTCCCGAACTGTGCATCTAAGGCGAATGGTAACAGGAGGCTGGGAACATGATGTTTTACCCAGGTTCGGGCCCTCTTGATGGAGGTAAAACCCTATGTCCTTCTTGATTGTTCTTGATAATATGAGTAGTACAAGAGTAGATCTACCACGAGATCAGAGAGGCTAAACCCTGGAAGCTAGCCTATGGTATAATTGTTGTTCTTGGTCCTACGGACTAAACCCTCCAGTTTATATAGACACTGGAGGGGGCTAGGGTTACACAGAGTCGGTTACATGGAAGGACATCTACATATCCGTACTGCCAAGCTTGCCTTCCACGCCAAGGAGAGTCCCATCCAGACACGGGACGAAGTCTTCAATCTTGTATCTTCATAGTCCAACAGTCCGCCCAAAGGATATAGTCCGGCTGTCCGGATACCCCATAATCCAGGACTCCCTCAGTAGCCCCTGAACCAGGCTTCAATGACGATGAGTCCGGCGCGCAGATTGTCTTCGGCATTGCAAGGCGGGTTCCTCCTCCGAATACCCCATAGAAGATTTTGAACACAAGGATCGTGTCCGGCTCTGCAAAACAAGTTCCACATACCACCGTAGAGAGAATAATATTTCCACAAATCTAATCTGCTGACGTACTCCGTAGTGTGACACCGCACCACAGCCAGGTCTTTATTCGAATCGTTTTTCATAACCAATCTCAGCGTGTTTCGCGAGGCGGTTTCCTTGGCACGTCTTGTTGAAGCAGAGATCGTGTCCCCTTTATCACGGGATTCTCATCAATACGGACGTGGGTAACCCAACCGTGCCTATGGGTAGGACTCCTAGATCTTAGTCAAGTCCCAAACGGCCATGAGGAGGACGCTTGATATTCACCCTCTTTATAAAGGGGACAAGGCTTTTTCTTTTTTTCCCTCTCGTGCTCAAGCAAATCCCTCCCCCGCCTCGAGTTCTAACACCCAAAACTCGGGTCAGGTGCTTCGGACCTTCAAATATGTCCGGATCCAACCTTCAAGGTCGGTGGATGCCTTCCTTTGTCACGGAGGAGGACATCAAGAAGTTGAGAGAGGCCAGATATCTGACCGCCGAAATTTCGCATCGGCTGCCTGCCCGAGGGCAGGTCGTCCCTACTCCCGAACCCAACGAGAGCGTCGTGTTCGTCTCCCACTTCCTCCGAGGACTAGGCCTCGCTCTGGATCCCTTTGTTAGGGGTCTTATGTTCTATTATGGGCTAGATTTTCACGATCTGGCCCCGAATTCCCTTCTTCACATCTCGTCATTTATTGTCGTATGTGAGGCCTTCCTCCGCATTGCCCCTCACTTCGGCATGTGGCTCAAGACCTTCGATGTGAAGCCTAAGATGATCGAGGGGCAGCACGCAGCGTGCGGAGGCACTTTAATAAGCAAAATCGCTGATGCTCCATGGCCTGAGGGTTGCTTCCCAGAGGTTTACGGATTGTGGCAGCAGGAGTGGTTCTACATCACAGCTCCCCGAAGTGCCAAGTGGGCAGCTACCCCCATCTTTCACTCAGGCCCCCCACCACAACTGATGTAATGGATCAGCAGGGGGCTGAGCTGGGATCCAGCCAAGGACGTGCCAATACTGCAAAGCCGTATCCGAGATCTCTTTGAGAGAGATTTCAGTCTGGTTATGGTAGTGCAAGTTATGCTAGTTCGTCGAGTCTATCCTTGCAAACGTCGGCCCCTTCGCATGTGGGAATTCAACCCGGAAGGACCGCGAGCTATTCAACATTTCCTCGGCATGACGCACGAAGAGATGTACAAATTGTTCTTCGGACCACAAATAATGCGTCCGGACATCACTGAGGATGCAGGTCTGAGCTGCAATTGCCCGGATACCCAAGTAAGTAGCCCTGTATCCGAACACACTATTCGTTTATTTATCGCAACGTTGCCCTAAAAAAGCTGCTCTTTGACCATGATAGGATAGCGAAGGCAAAATTGATCAGGTGTCCGGCCCCCCTCCCTGAGACCTCACCAAATCCCGTGCTAACCATGATGCTGGAGATCGCGCCTTATCAAGCGCCCTTGGGAGAAGATAAAGGGGGGAACAAGGAGGCTAGCGCCTCGGCGAAGGAGGTTAACTGGGGAGGAGGAACTGAAACTTCCTCTCCCCAGGGAAGGAAGAGAACCGCCTCTGAGGACCCGGAGACAATGGTCTCCAAACGGGGGAAGAAAAATTCGCCGGAGTGTCCTGCTCAGGGGGATACTCCGGCCGCACTATGCCCTCAAGGGGATCAGCCCTCCACCGAGCTATAAGTAAAAGGGTACTTAATAATGAAAATACCTCGCTTTACTTTTGAGGAAAATAATCGAAGCATTTATCTTGCAATTCGGATCTTAGCCCTTCTCAGCAAAGCTCGTCTTCAGGGGATCTTCTTCCAGAGATGATGGAGAGCGAAACGCCTCCCCCTGCCATACCGCCTCACGAGGTGGGCGACCCCGAGGTGTCGTCGCGGAGAGTTTCTCCTGATTCGGTAAGGCCAGAAGGTAATCCTATGGCCACCCAAAGTCCTCAGTATCCGGCTCTTGAAGAGAGCAATCAAAAGAGTCCGGCACCGTCTGGTGTGCGGTCGGACGTACTGAGGGATCTGCTAGAGCAAGCGGCTATCTCAGAAGAGCACCACACGTTGATGGGTACGGTGATTGAAAGGATTTCGTCCGCAGAAAGCGGGTTGCATGAAGCCTTTATGAGTCTACTGACAGGTTTTGAGGTACGTGAAATGATGTACATTTTTGACAGTACCGCACATTTTTAGATGTGCCCTGTGTAGATAGTAGCCCCTGAGACTCTGGGTGCCGTCGAAGACGATGGCGCACAGAGGATCATAGTCCCAGGAATAATCATGCCGCCTTAATATGCAGGTGGCGGAGGGTCCGGTGGCCAGCCGGAATGATGAGTTTGCCGAGCAAAAGCAGCAGCTGGATGCGGCAGACACCGAAATCATGCTTGTTAACAAGCGGCTTGACGAGGCACAGGGTAAGTGATTTTTCTGTTGATTGTCACATAATAAGAGCAGCATGATGCCAGTATCTTTAATATGTTGTGACTGCAGATGGAGCTGCCACCGTGGAGACCCTTCGGGCGGAGCTTGCCCGAGCCAAGGAGCAAGCAAGGAGTAGCAATGCGGCTGCTTTAAAGGCGGCCGAAGAGTTAAGGGCCGAACAGGCCGCGCATTGCGAGAGTAAAGAAAAAATAGCCAAGATGGTGGTAGAGTTAAAAGATGCTGCTGACCGTTACCAGCTTCTTGAAGAAGAAAACCGGGTGAAGGCGACGGACCTAGAAAAGGCCCGGGTGGCTGCCAAGGAAGCCCGCTCCAAAATTAGAGCGACGAAGGAGGAGCTACATCAAGGTGCGGATATTGTATCTGGGAAGCCCTTCTTGTTCCAGACTAAGTTCGGGGATCCGAAGTATGCACCTATGGACCGGCTATGGAGTTCTACGGACGCCTACGTGGATTTGTCTACCAGTGCTGCTGATGCAGCCGAGTACTTCAAGGATCGAAAAGATCACGAAGTGAAAAAACTATTTTGGCCACAGTTTCATGCTCCAGCCCATCCGCTGCTGTTAAATAGTAAATGGACGAGTGGGCCGAGCTCCATAGATTATCCGAACTTGCCATGAGGTCCGTTGTGGATCATTTGTGGCCGGGAGGGCCAAGGCCGAATAGCTACTTTGGCTTAGTGCAATAGTTCCTTGGTGCTGTGCCACGCATCGATGCTGTAAAGAGGTCGGCATGCATAGAAGGCTCGCAGATGGCCCTTGCCCGTGTCAAAACATACTGGGCGGAGATGGATACCACCACTGTTGCGGCACAGGGTTCGGCCATAGGCTGAGTGGCTGCCGAGCACTACTTTGAAGAAGTTCTTGAAGGCGCTCGTTCGATAGAGGCTCAGTGCTCGAAGAATATTATGTTTGAGTGACATGTATTCCCATTGTAAAAACAATGTTTTATTGAGTTTATCAAGGCTGTATTTATACTTTTGCTCGAAAGTACTATGATGCCTCATGTGCGGCTGTTTATGTATATATGTATATAACCTGAAAGATGGCAGTCGTCGGCTTTAGCCCCCACGCATATAATGCGGGGGTGCTCACAGAAGACGCATGTTCACACTTGATCCAACGTCTTGGTCCATTAAGGAGGTGATAGCGCAGCGAACTAGGCAACCGGACTATAATTCTTTAACACTTTCACTTAGCCATAGGAGTTTGACAGTGGGGCTACTATATAGCCCCTGGTGGCTCCGCGCTCATCCGAATTCGGGGCGCGTACATGCCTGGCCGGGAAACGACCCTTCGTTAAGGCGGAGGAATCCCGAAGATTCCGCTAGGTCATCGAGTGGTTGACCAGTCTCGCGCTATATCATGACAGTCAGTTTTCGGCTTTCTCTACTAAGGTGCTCGTCCGGATGAACTAGGGCACAATCGCAGTAGTTCTCCTGGTGCCGCCTTAGCCGATAGAGCGGAACGTAAGGCAGTAAAACACAGGAGCCGGGCAAACCCAACATTTGACCAAAGACATGATTCGGAGCTGATGCATATAAGGCCAAACTCGCGACGCCGAACACTCCCTAAGGTATTCGGTCTTTATGATGTAAACCGGGCTAAGGAGTGCCCTTTGTAATAAGCCCCTGGTGTCCAGGTACGTGCAGTATTCTGACGTGGCCACATGCCAATACGTCAGCATCCTTCTCAATTGTACTGAGAATCCGGGGGATGTGTATCAACAAGAGACAGTAAAAAGGTTTACGCAGGGTCTTAATCTAAAAAGAATCCTTAGAACGGGTCCCTGCTGCACGTCTGCGCCTATGTCTCCATTGTGCCGTATCCTGGACGGGTCTAGCATGATGGTCATCTGTAAAAGAGAGGAACTTAGTTGAGAAATTGTCGTGCAAAACGTAGGTTATACTAAATAAACCATGTACAATTCAAGATGAGTAAAGTTGAGCCTAACTGTCACTTGTTTACACGCGTTGAGCCCCTTGTATTGTTATAGGGGTATAGCCACCAAACCTGTATCAATTATATATAGCAACACTGGACTCGTCTAACTGTGTCTGTGGTCTTAACGACCTGTCAGATGCTTTAGTTGGTAAGGCCGTCTATTGTGCTGCTGCCAAGGCAGCCGCACGGTCTTCCGCACGCAAGGCGCACTCAATATTTCCATTTACTGTAATGATGCCACGTGGACCGGGCATCTTAAGCATGAGAGAAGCGTAATGCGGTATTGCATTAAAGCGAGCAAAAGCTTCGCATCCGAGTAGCGCTTGAAAGCCACTTTGGAATGGAGCGATGTGGAAGGTTAACTTTTCGCTGCGGAAGTTATCGGGAAAACCGAATATAACCTCTAGTAGCAGGGAGCCCGTACAATGGGCTTCTTGGCCTGGCGTTACTCCTTTAAAGGTAGTATTGCTATGGCTGATTTTTGTTGGGTCTATCCCCATTTTGCGGACTGTGTCCTGATATATCAGGTTTAAACTGCTATTGCCATCCATCAGGACTCGTGTGAAGTGGTATCCGTAAATTATCGGGTCCAACACCAAGACAGCCCATCCTGCATGGCGGATACTTGCCAAGTAATCCCGATGGTCAAAGGTGATCGGTTGGGATGACCAGTGGCCGAACTCCGCGGTGATAGGCCCTGGGGCATGTGTCTCTAGGAGTGCCGCTTTGTTTCTCCCCTTCATCACGTGCAACACGTTTACTATTTTGACTTCTGGTGGGAATTTCTTTTGTTCCCCAGTGCTTTTCTTGTGAGGCTCGTCCTCGTCTTCGCTTGGTATATCCCGCCCCTTGTGTTCGGTGTTGAGCTTGCCGGACTGCTTGAAGACCCAACATGCTCTATGGGTATGATTTGTAGGTTTATTGGGGGTGCTGTGGATCTGACATATTTTGTCCAGAATCCTGTTTAGGCTGGACAGTTCGTCTCTGTTGCCTTTGGAAGGCAGCTTTTGTTGACCTGGCCGAGAGCTTCTGAGTCCGGCGTTTACCGCCGTGCTCTAGGGGCTGTCTTCTTTATTCTGGCACTTGTTTTTGCTGCATCGTGGCTTCCCGTTTCCGTCCCTGACTTCGGATGTACTTGGGTCGCTGGTGCTACATCGGGCTAACCAGCTGGCCTCACCCGCGCAAAAGCGGGTCATGAGGCTTGTTAATGCTGCCATTGTTCTCGGCTTTTCTTGGCCGAGGTATCTAGCAAGCCATTCGTCTCGAACGCTGTGTTTGAAAGATGCTAGGGCTTCGGCGTCCAGACAGTCGACTATTTGGTTCTTTTTAGTGAGAAACCTGTTCCAAAGCTTTCGGGCTGACTCTCTGGGTTGTTGAGTTATATGACTTAAATCGTCTGCATCCGGTGGTCGGACATAGGTCCCTTGAAAACTTGCCCGAAAAGCGTCCTCAAGCTCTTCCCAGCTTCCAATGGAGTTTTCGGGGAGGCTTTTAAGCCAGTGCCGAGCTGGCCCTTTGAGCTTGAGGGGTAAGTACTTGATGGCATGGAGATCGTCTCCTCGAGCCATGTGGATATGGAGGATGTAATCCTCAATCCAGACCCCAGGGTTTGTCGTTCCGTCGTACGCCTCTATGTTTACGGGTTTGAATCCCTCTCGAAATCCATGGCCCAGCACCTCATCGGTGAAACATAGGGGGTGTGCGGCACCCCTGTATTTGGGTGTACCATGGTGTTCGGATTTTTGTTGTGTTGCATTGCGTGCTGGAGCGCGCTTGCTTGGCCCGTAGATGGATCTGGTTGCTCCATCCTTTTGATGCGCGTCCTCACGTGGATCGCTTACTGGCTTGTGTGCGGCGTCGTTTGCCGCTCTATGTTGGCCACAAGGTCGTCTATCCGACCGGATGGCTGTTTTGTTTTTTGATTGTGGGGGCTCTAAGGCCTCATCATCAAATTCAGGTAGCAGCTTTCCCTTCGGGTATCTCTTGGTGTGGCGATTACTGTCGTACTTCGCTTCAGTGTTGAGTACTTCACTCCATCTGATTCTGAGTGTGTCTTGTGCAGCCCTGAGCCTTTGCTTCTGCTTTTTCGGACTCCTCGCAGTGGCAACAAGCCTTTTATGGGTATTCTGTTGCTCGGGGTGCCTGTACGATGTGATGTTATCCGAACTGCTGTCTTCAACGGAGTCGGGTTGTTCGGTTTGATTCTCCGTGTTGCCGTGGTCGGACGATGGTTCAATGTTGTGTTTGTCGTCCACTGGCTCGCCTTACTCTATCACTGGGTTTATATGATCGCTTCTTCTGCCGAGGCGGGATTTGGAGCGGCGCTTACACCGCCGCTTTGACTGCTTCTCGAGGGAACAACCCTTCCCTGCATCCTTCCGTTCTTCGTCGTCGGTTTCTTTGGGTGTGTCCACCATGTATACATCATATGATGAGGTGGCTGTCCAGTGCCCTGTGGGCAGTGGTTCCTCTTCGTCACCCGCATCGTCGTCCATACCGTCGATGTCTTCAGAGTCGAAGTCGAGCATGTCGGTCAAATTGTCGACGGTGGCTACTAAGTGGGTGGTGGGTGGGCGGCAAATTTCTTCGTCATCCGCATCCCAATCCTGCCGAACATAGTTCGGCCAGGACTCTCCTGATAGGGAGAGAGACCTTAATGAGTTCAACATGTTGCCGAAGGGCGAGTGCCGAAAGATATCTGCGGAGGTAAACTCCATGATCGGCGCACAGTCGGATTCGATAGGCATGGGCGCAGGCGGTTCGGAGTCCGTGGCCGGGGAAGAATTCAGCAATTTTGCGTCACGGCTCTCGTGAAGGGTAGGGTCGATATTCGGCTCGATCGCCGCTGAGAATGCGGCCTCCGTGGTGGGGTCTATCCCCTCGTCCGTGGATGGCGCAATCGGCTCCGGATTGAGGGTCGGGGCGGTTGCCGGTGCGATCTCCTGAACACTATCTGATGGTAGAGCTAAATCATGCTCATCGTGACCGTGCGGCGCACTCGGCAAGGGCTCGAATCCGTCGAAGATCAAGTCTCCGCGGATGTCGGCCGTGTAGTTTAAGCTTCCAAACCTGACCTGGTGGCCAGGGGCGTAACTCTCGATCTGCTCCAGATGGCCAAGTGAGTTGGCCCGCAGTGCGAAGCCGCCGAATACAAAGATCTGTCCGGGGAGGAAAGTCTCACCCTGGAATGCATCGCTATCGATGATCGAAGGAGCCATCAAGCCTAACGGTGATGACACAGAGGAACTCTCAATGAAAGCACCAATGTAGGTGTCAAAACCGGCGGATCTCGGGTAGGGGGTCCCGAACTGTGCGTCTAAGGCGGATGGTAACAGGAGGCAGGGAACATGATGTTTTACCCAGGTTCAGGCCCTCTTGATGGAGGTAAAACCCTACGTCCTGCTTGATTGTTCTTGATAATATGAGTAGTACAAGAGTAGATCTACCACGAGATCAGAGAGGCTAAACCCTAGAAGCTAGCCTATGGTATAATTGTTGTTCTTGGTCCTACGGACTAAACCCTCCGGTTTATATAGACACCGGCGGGGGCTAGGGTTACACAGAGTCAGTTACAAGGAAGGAGATCTACATATCCGTACTGCCAAGCTTGCCTTCCACGCCAAGGAGAGTCCCATCCGGACACGGGACGAAGTCTTCAATCTTGTATCTTCATAGTCCAACAGTTCGGCCAAAGGCTATAGTCCGGCTGTTCGAATACCCCCTAATCCAGGACTCCCTCAACCTCCATCAAGAGGGCCCAAACCTGGGTAAAACTTTGTGTCCCCTGTCTCCTGTTACCATCAACCTTAGACGCAAAATTCGGGACCCCCTACCCGAGATCCGCCGTTTTTGTCACCGACATTGGTGCTTTCATTGAGAGTTCCACTGTGTCGCCGTCAGAAGGTTCGATGGCTCCATCCATCATCTACAATGATGCGGCCCTAGGGGAGGTTTTTCTCCCCGGCCAAATCTTCGTATTCGGCGGCTTCGCAATGCGGGCCAACTCGCTTGGCCATCTAGAGCACATAGACAGCTACGCCCCAGGTCACCAGATTAGTTTTGGATTATGTCGCTGATATCCGAGGAGACTTGATCTTCCAAGGATTCACGACCCCAACCTCGGCTCTGGCCCTAGATCTGGAGCGTATCGCCAGGTCCGAAGATGGGCTCCCTGAGCTCGCCGGACTATAGGTGGCCACTAGGCCCAGCACTAGAGAGCTGGAGGAGGAAGTGTCGCTGGCAACCATCACAAAGCCGGACTCTTCCCCAGACACTGGCTCCGAACTCTTGGAGTCAGCATCGTGTGAGCTCGGCCAAGGAATTCCCTTCCCACCATGCTCCACGGACTCTTTTCTCCCTTGACAAACCTCGCCTTTAAGCGAGGCTCGGGACTTGATGCGGTCCCTCGTGATTACAGAGGAGAAAAGTCCGAACTATGCCCAACCCGGACTAGGGGCTGAGAGCAGGGAATTTTACGTCCCACCCACCACCCACTTTATAGTCGTTGTCAAGGACTTAACAGACATGCTCGATTACAACTCCAAAACACATCGACGGTATGGACGACGATGCCGGAGAAGAGGAGGTCGAAAACCTGCCGTTTACCGGATGCTGGACGGCCACCTCTTCGTATGACGTGTACATGGTGGATACACCCAAGGAGGGTGACAGTGATAATGAGAAAAATCCAGTAGAGGATAAACCTCCCGAGATACAACCAACAAGCACTGACGACACCACTCTAAATCACGCCGCAGCAAAGATAGCAATACCGGCACGAGAGACAACAATACTCCGGATAATGCCGAAGACCAAGAAAACCCCGTCGAGCAAAACTCTGAACAAGACGGTCGGGAGGATGGGCAAGTTAGCCCTAATGAACAGGCTGTAAACGAAGACTCAGAGGACAGTAACTATCTGCTGCTTTCCGAGGATGAGGTGAGCCTCGGCAACGAGGATTTTATCGTGCCTGAGGAACCTCTTGAGCAGGAGCGCTTTAAGCGCCGGCTAATAGCCACTGCAAGGAGCCTGAAAAAGAAGCAGCAGCAGGTTCAAGCTGATCAAGATCTGCTGAACAACAGATGGACTGATGTCCTGGCAGCCGAGGAATACGGCCTCGAGCGCCAAACAAAAAGTTACCCGAAGCGCAAATTGCTACCTCAATTCGACGACGAGGCACGGGAGCCCGTACCATCATCGTGTAATGCGGCTGATCGACCACCACATGGCCGGGACAAAGTGGCAACTCAAGTCGAACACCAGCCCATCCTACCTCGTTGTAAAGGCAGATACACAACAACTCGGGGATACACATATGACATGCGGCAGGACCTGATGAATAAAGCAGGTCCGGCCAGATCGATCTACGAATCGCGGGGGCGTGCCACGACGCGCGACGACGGCCGTCAAGCCGAACATGACAGGCACAATCATGTTCGGGCCGAAAACCGCAAACTGACTCCATCCAAACTACGTCGCGATCTGGCCCGATATAGATGCATCGCACACCCCCTCTGCTTCACTGATGAAGTAATGGAACATGAATTCCCAGAAGGGTTCAAACCCGTGAATATCGAATCATATGATGGAACAACAGATCCCGCGGTATGGATTGAAGACATTATTCTCCATATTCATATGGCCCGCGGTGATGATCTTCATCCCATCAAATACTTCCCCCAAAAACTCAAGGGACCGGCCCGGCACTGGCTGAACAGCCTACCTGAAAACTCTGTTGGTAGCTGGGAAGACCTAGAAGACGCCTTCCGCGAAAACTTCCAAGGCACATACGTTAGACCTCCGGATGCAGATGACTTAAGTCACATAGTTCAACAGCCCGGAGAGTCAGCCAGGAAATTCTGGACCAGGTTCTTAACTAAAAAGAACCAGATCGTCGACTGCCCGGATGTTGAAGCCCTGGCATCCTTTAAGCACAGCATCCGCGACGAATGGCTCGCCCGACACCATGGCCAAGAAAAGCCGAAGTCCATGGTAGCCCTCATGGCACTCATGACCCGCTGTTGCACGGGCGAAGACAGCTGTCTAGCCCGTAGCAATAACAATGCAAGCAAACCTGGCACCTCTGAAGCAAGAAATAGCAATGGCAAGCCCCGATGCAACAGACACAAGCATCAAAACAACGATAACAACACTGATGACATGGCGGTCAACGCCGGATTCAGTGGCTCTAAGTCCGGTCAGCGGAAGAAGCCATATAAAAGGAATAATTCGGGCCCTTCCATTCTGGACCGCATACTCGACCATCCATGTCAGATCCACGGCACCCCTGATAAACCAGCCAATCATACCCACCGGAGTTGTTGGGTTTTCAAACAGGCCGGCAAGTTAAATGCCGAACATAGGGAGAAGGGGTTGCAAAGCGAGAATGACGACGAGGAACCCCGTCCGCCGAACACGGGGGGACAGAAGAAGTCCCCCCAAGGTTAAAACGGTGAACATGATATACGTTACCCATATCCCTAAGAGGGAGCGCAAACGTGAGCTCAGGGACATCTATGTGATAGAGCCAGTCGCCCCAAAATTCAACCCATGGTCGTCCTGCCCGATCACATTCGATCACAGAGACCATCTGACCAGTATCCGTCATGGCAGTTCGGCTGCACTAGTCCTTGATCCAATCATCGATGGATTCCACCTCACGCGAGTCCTCATGGACGGTGGCAGCAGCCTCAACCTGCTCTATCAGGATACAGGGCGCAAAAATGGGCATCGATCCATCAAGGATCAAGCCCAACAAAACTACTGAGGGAGTCCTGGATTAGGGGGTCTCCGGACAGCCGGACTATATCCTTTGGCCAAACTGTTGGACTATGAAGATCAAGATTGAAGACTTCGTCTCGTGTCCAGATGAGACTCTACTTGGCGTGGAAGGCAAGCTAGGCAATACGGATATGTGTATCTCCTCCTTTGTAACCGACCTTGTGAAACCCTAACCCTCTTCGGTGTCTATATAAACCGGAGTGTTTTAGTCCATAGGACAACATACAATCATACCATAGGCTAGCTTCTAGGGTTTAGCCTCTCTGATCTCGTGGTAGATCTACTCTAGTACTACCCATATCATCAATATTAATCAAGCAGGATGTAGGGTTTTACCTCCATCAAGAGGGCCCGAACCTGGGTAAAACATTGTGTCCCCTGCCTCCTGTTACCATCCGCCTTAGATGCACAGTTCGGGACCCCCTACCCGAGATCCGCCGGTTTTGACACCGACATTGGTGCTTTCATTGAGAGTTCCTCTGTGTCGTCGCCGTTAGGCTTGATGGCTCCTACTATCAGCGATAGCGATGCAGTCCAGGGTGAGACTTTTCTCCCCGGACAGATCTTTGTGTTCGGCGGCTTTGCATTGCAGGCCAATTCGCTTGGCCATCTGGAGCAGATTGAAAGTTACGCCTCTGGCCACCAGGTCAGGTTCGGAAGCTTAAACTACACGGCCGATATCCGCGGAGACTTGATCTTCGACGGATTCGAGCCTCTGCCTTGTGCGTCACGCGGTGACGATGCATACGATTTAGCTCTACCATCAGACAGTGTTCAGGAGATCGCACCGGCATCCGCTCCGACCCTCAATTTGGACCCAGTTGCGCCGTCCATGGATGGGTGGATGGACCCTGCCACGGAGGCCTTACCCTCAGCGGCGATCGAGCCATACATCGACCTTACCTCGCACGAGAGCCGTGCTGTTAAACTGTCGGATCCTTCTCCGACCACGGACTCCGAACCGCCTGCGCCCGTTTCTATCGAATCTGGATGGGCGCCGATCATGGAGTTTACCTCTGCGGATATCTTTCAGCACTCGCCCTTCGGCGATATACTGAACTCATTAAGGTGTCTCTCCCTGTCAGGAGGATCCTGGCCGAACTATGTCTGGCAGGACTGGGATGCGGATGACGAAGAAATTCGTCGCCCACCCACCACCCACTTAGTATCCACTGTCGATGACTTAACCGACATGCTCAACTTCAACTCCGAAGACATCGATGGTATGGACAACGATGCAGGAGACGAACAGGAACCATGCCCACAGGGCACTGGACGCCCACTCCATCACATGACGTATACATGGTGGACATACCAAAAGAAGACGACGACGAGGAACGGAAGGACGCAACGAAGGGTTGTCCCCTCGAGAAGAAGTCAAAGCGGCGGCGTAAGCGCCGCCCCAAATCCCGCGTCGGCAGAAATAACAATCATATAGACCCAGCGCTAGAGCAGGGTGAACCACTGCCGGACCACGGCAACGCAGAGAATCAAACCGAACAACCCGATTCTGTCAAAGATAATAGTCTGGATGACATAACACCGGACAGACACCCGGAGCAACAGAATACCCATCAAAGGCTTGTTGTCACCGCGAGGAGTCTAAAAAAGCAGAAGCAAAGGCTCAAGGCCGCGCAAGACACACTCCAAATCAGATGGAGTAAAGTACTCAACACGGCAGCGAAGTATGGCGGTAATCGCCCCACCAAGAGTTACCCGAAGCGGAAGTTGCTACCTGAATTCGATGAGGAGGCCTTAGATCCCCCGCAACCAAAAATTAAAACGGCCACCTGGCCGGATAGACGACCTCACAGCCAACATAGAGCGGCAAGCAATGCCGCACATAAGCCAATACGTGATCCACGCGAGGGCTCGCATCAAAAGGACGGTGCAACCAGATCCATCTATGGACCACGCAGGCGCGCTCCAGCATACGATGAAACACGCCAAACATCCGAACACTACGGTACACCCAGATACAGGGGTGCCGCACACCCCCTATGTTTCACCGACGAGGTGCTGGACCATAAATTTCCAGAGGGATTCAAACCCGTAAACATAGAGGCTTACGACGGAACAACAGACCCTGAGGTCTGGATTGAGGACTATATCCTCCACATCCATATGGCTCGAGGAGATGATCTCCACGCCATTAAGTATTTACCCCTCAAACTCAAAGGGCCAGCTCGGTACTGGCTTAAAAGCCTCCCCAAAAGCTCCATTGGAAGCTGGGAAGAGCTCGAAGACGCTTTTCGGGAAAATTTTCAAGGGACTTATGTCCGACCTCCGGATGCGGACGATTTGAGTCATATAACTCAACAGCCCGGAGAGTCAGCCCGAAAGCTTTGGAACAGGTTTCTTACTAAAAAGAACCAAATAGTCGACTGTCCGGACGCCGAAGCCTTGCCAGCTTTTAAGCATAGCGTCTGTGACGAATGGCTTGCCAACCACCTCGGCCAAGAAAAGCTGAGAACAATGGCAGCATTAACAAGCCTCATGACCCGCTTTTGCGCGAGTGAGGATAGCTGGCTAGCCAGATGCAGCACCAGCGACCCAAGTACATCCGAAGTTAGAGGTGGAAATGGGAAATCACGGCGCAGCAATGGCAGTAAACGCCGGAATAAAGAAGACAGCCCGAAGAGCACGGCAGTAAACGCCGGATTCAGAAGCTCTCAGCCAGGTCAGCAAAAGCCGCCCTCTAAAGGCGCCAGAGACAAACTATCCAGCCTCAACAAAATTCTGGGCCAAATATGTCAGATCCATAGCACCCCTGGTAAACCCGCTAATCATACCCACAGAGAATGTTGGGTCTTCAAGCAGTCCGGCAAGCTCAACGCCATACAGAAGGGGGAGGATACACCAAGCGAAGACGAGGATGAGCCTCTGAAACAAGACACCGGGGAACAAAATAAATTTCCACCAGAAGTCAAAACAGTAAATGTGTTACACGTGATCAAAGGGAGAAACAAAGCGGCACTCCCAGAGAAATACGCCCAAGGGCCTATCACCGCGGAATCCTGCCACTGGTCGTCTCAACCAATCACTTTCGACCATCGGGATTACTCAGCAAGTATCCAGCGTGCAGGATGGGCTGCCTTGGTATTAGACCCAGTAATTGACGGATACTACTTCACACGAGTCCTGATGGACGGTGGCAGCAGTCTAGACCTGATATATCAGGACACAATCCGCAAAATGGGGATAGACCCAACGAAAATTTGCCACAGCAATACTACCTTTAAAGGAGTAACGCCAGGCCCAGGGGCTCATTGCATGGGCTCCCTGCTACTAGAGGTTATATTCGGCTTCCCCGATAACTTCCGTAGCAAACATTTAACCTTCCACATTGCTCCGTTCCAAAGTGGCTATCAAGCACTACTTGGACGCGAAGCTTTCGGTCGCTTTAATGCAATACCGCATTACGCTTCCCTCACGCTCAAGATGCCCGGTCCACGTGGCATCATTACAGTGAATGGAAATATTGAGCGATCTTTGTGCGCCGAAGAGAGCGCGCCTGCCTTGGCAGCCGCGCACTAAAAACAACCTCACCAACTAAAGCATTTGATAGGTCATCAAGACCACGGACACGGTTAGACGAGTCCGGCGCAGCTATATGTAATTCATACAGGATTGATGGCCACACCCCTATTACAAATACAAGGGGCTCAACGCGCGCAGACAAGTGGCAATTTTTACTCATCTTGAATTATACATGGTTTCCTTAAAACTACCTTTTTGCATGACAACTTTTCACCTAAGTTCCTCTCTTTTACAGATGACCATCGTGCTACACCCATCCAGGATGTGGCACAACGGAGACACAGGCGAAGACGTGCAGCAAGGACCCGTTCCAAGGATTCTTTTTAGATTAAGACCCTGCGTAAACCTTTTTTACTGTCTCTTGTTGATACACATCCCTCGGATTCTCAGTACAATTGAGAAGGATGCTGACGTCTTGGCATGTGGCCACGTCAGAATAATGCACGTACCTAGACACAAGGGGCTTCTTACAAAGGGCACTATTTAGGCCCGGTTTATACCATAAAGACCGAATACCTTAGGGAGTGCTCGGCGTCGCGAGTTGGCCTTATATGCATTAGCTTCGAATCATGTCTTCGGTCAAATGTTGGGTTTGCCCGGCTCCTGTGTTTTGGTGCCTTACGTTCCACTCTATCGGCTAAGGCAGCACCAGGAGAACTACTGCGATTGTGCCCTGGTTCATCCGGACGAGCACCTCAGTAGAGAAAGCCGAAAACTGACTGTCATGATATAGCGCGAGACTGGTCAACCACTTGATGACCTATCAGAATGTTAGAATTCCTCCGCCTTAACGAAGGGCCGTTTCCCGGCCAGGCATATACGCACCCCGAGTTCAGGAGAGTGCGGAGCCACCAGGGGCTATATAGTAGCCCCACCGTCAAACTCCTATGGCTAAGTGAAAGTGTTAAAGCATTATAGTCCAGTTGCCTCGTTCGCTGCGCTATCACCTCCTTAATAGGACCAATACGTTGGGTTAAGTGTGAACACGCGTCTTCTGCGAGCACCTCTGCATTATATGCGTGGGGGTTGAAGCCGACGACTGCAATCTTTCAGGTTATATACATATATACATAAACGGCCGCACATGAGGCATCATATTACTTTCAGGCAAAAGTATAAATACAGCCTTAATACATTTCATAAAAACATTGTGTTTACAATGGGAATACATGTCACTCAAACATAATATTCTTCGAGCACTGGGCCTCTATCAAACAAGCACCCTCAAGAACTTCTTCAAAATAGTGCTCGGCAGCCACTCGGCCTATGGCCGAACCCCGTGCCGCAACAGTGGTAGCATCCATCTCCACCCAGTATGCTTTGACACGGGCAAAGGCCATCCGCGAGCCTTCTATGCACGCCGACCTCTTCATCGCATTGATGCGCAGCACCGCACCAAGGAACTGCTGCACTAAGCTGAAATAGTTGTTCGGCTTCGGCTTCTCTGGCCACAGATGATCTACGACGGACCTCATGGCAAGTCCGGACAATCTATTAAGTTCGGCCCATTCAGCTAGCTGATCAGTCAAGGGAAGCGGGCGCTCTGGAACGTTAAATTGTGACCAAAACAGCTTGTCCACTTCACGATCTGTCTAATCTCGGAAGTATTCGACCGCATCGACAGCGCTCGCTGCCATGTCCATATATGCGTCTGCCGAACTCCACAGCCGATCCAGAGGGGCATACCACGGATCTCCGAACTTCCTCTGTAGCAGAAAGGGCTTCCCAGCCGCAATATCCCCGGCTTCACGCAACTCCTCCTTCTTCGCCCTCATAGCAGAGCGGGTGTCTTTGGTCGCCACCGTGGCCTTTTCAAGGTCCGCTGCCTTCACTCGGTTCTCTTCTTCAAGGAACTGGCAACGGTCGGCAGTGTCTTTTAATTTTACGCCTATCTTGGCCATCTTCTCTTTGCTTTCGTAATGCGTGGCCTTCTCGGCTCTTAACTCTTTGGCCGCCTTCAAAGCACCCGCATTATTAATTCTTGCTTGTTCCTTGGCTCGGGCAAGTTCCGCCCGAAGGGTCTCCACGGTGGCAGCTCCGTCTGCAGTCACAACATATTAAAGATACTGGCATCATGATGCTCTTACTATGTGACATTCACCAGAAAACATTACTTACCCTGTGACTCGTCAAGCCGCTTGTTAACAAGCTCGATGTCGGCGTCTACCGCATCCAGTTGCCGCTTTAGTTCGGCAAACTCATTAGTCCGACTAGCCACCGGAGCTTCCATCACCTGCACATAAAGGCAGTCTGGTTATTACCTCGGACTATGATCCTCTGTTCGCCGCCGTTTTCGACGACAACCTGAGTCTCAGGGGCTACTATCTACACAGGGCACACCTAAACATGTGCGGTACTATCAAAAAGTATATCATTTCACGTACCTCAAAGCCCGTCAGTAGACTCATAAAGGCTTCATGTAATCCGCTTTCGGCAGACGAAATTCTTTCCATCACCGTACGCATCAACGTACGGTGTTCTTCTGAGATGGCCGCTCGCTCCAACACTTGCCTCAGTACGTCCGACCGCATACCAGATTGTACCGGACTCTTTTGTTTGCTCTCTTCGGGAGCCGGAAGCTGGGGACTTCGGGTGACTATAGGATTATCTTCTGGCCTCATCAGAATCGGAGAGGTCCTCCGTGAGGACACTTCAAGGTCGTCCGCTTCTTCAGCGGGGGAGTCCGAGGGAGGCGTTTCGCTCTCCATCATCTCCGGAAGAAGATCCCCCGAAGACGAGCTCTGCTGAGAGGGGCTAAGGTCTGAACTGCAAGATAAAGGCTTCGGTTATCTTCCTCAAAGGTAAGGTAGTATATCTTCACTATTAAAGTACTTTTTGATTACTTACAGCTTGTTGGAGGGCTGACCCCCGCGTGGACTTTGTGCGGCAAGAGCACCCTACAAGGCAGGACCCTCTGGTGGAGCTTTCTTCTCCCGTTTGGAAACATTAATTTCCAGATCTTCAGAGGCAGTCCTCTTCCTTCCCCGAAGCGAGGGAAGGTCGGATTCTTCCCCTTGGTTATCCTCCTTCACGGAGGCGCTCATTCCCTCGGTTGGAATTGGTAGCGATGGGGCCCGCTCTTGCCCTCGTTATTCCCCCCTTTATCTTCCTTTGAGGGCTCCGGGCAAGGTGCCAGCTCGAGCATCTTTTCCAATACCGGATTTTCCAAACCCTCAGGAAGGGGGGCCGAACACCGAATCATCTTCGCCTTTGTTAGCCCGTCCTGGTCAAAGAGCAATTTCTCAGAATGACGTCATGATAAATAAAAGACGGCGTGTTCGGCTAGAGGATTATTTACCTATTCGGCGGTGCGGTTGCTGCTCAGGCCCATGTCCTCGGTAGTATCTGGACACTCTATTTGGGGTCTGGAGAATGATTTATACATCTCCTCGTGCGTCAGGTCGAGGAAATTCTGAATAGAGCGCGGTCCTTCTGGGTTGAACTCCCACATGCGGAGGGGTCGGCGTTTGCATGGCTGGATTCGTCAAACCAGCATAACTTGCACCACCATGACCAGACTGAAATCTCCTTCGAAGAGATCTTGAATGCGGCTCTGCAGTACAGGCACGTCCTTGGCTGGACCCTAGCTCATCCCTCTGCTAATCCATGACATCAGTTGTGGTGGAGGGCCCAAGCGGAAAACAGGGGCAGCCGCCCACTTGGCACTTCTGGGAGCCGTGATGTAAAACCACTCCCGTTGCCATAATCCGGACACCTCTGGAAAGAAACCCTTTGGCCATGGAGCTCCAGCGATCTTGCTTATTAATGCGCCTCCGCACGCTACATGCTTCCCTTCGACCGTCTTCGACTTCTTGTCAAAGGTCTTGAGCCACAGGCCGAAGTGAGTGGTAATGCAGAGGAAGGCCTCACACACAACAATAATGCCGAGATGTGGAGAAAGGAGTCCGGGGCTAGATCATGGAAGTCTAGCCCGTAATAGAACATCAGACCCCTTACGAAGGGATCCAGAGCGAGGCCTCGACCTCGGAGGAAGTGGGAGATGAACACGACGTCTTCGTTGGGTTCAGGAGTAGGGACGACCTGCCCTCGGGCAGGCAGCCGATGCGAAACCTCGGCGGTCAGGTATCTGGCCTCCCTCAACTTCTTGATATCCTCTTCTGTAACGGAGGAGGGCATCCATCGGCCTTGAAGGCTGGATCCGGACATGATTGAAGATCCGGAGCACCTGACCTGGGCTTTGGGTGTTAGAACTCGAGGCGGGGGAAGGATTCGATTGAGCGCGGGAGGAAAAAAAGTAAAAGCCTTGTCCCTTTATAAAGAGGGTGAATATCAAGCGTCCTCTCTGTGGCCGTTTGGGACTTGCCTATAATCTAGGAGTCCTAGACGCGGTTGGGTTACCCACGCCCGTATTGATGAGAATCCCGTGATAAGGGGACACGATCTCTGCTTTGACAAGACGTGTCAAAAAACTGCCTCGCGTTATGTGCATGGCTAGTTAAAGGAAACGGTTCGAATAATCACCGGGCCGTGACATAATGTCGTGTTGCCAAAACAAGTCAGCAAATTAGATTTGCAGAAATATTATTCTCTCTGCGGTGGTATGTGGAACTTATTTTGCAGGGTCCAACACTACCCTTGTATTCGAATTCTTCTGTGGTATATTCGAAGGAGGAACCCGGCTTGCAATGCCGAAGACAATACTGCGCGCCGGACTCATCATCATTGAAGCCTGGTTCAGGGGCTACTGAGGGAGCCCTGGATTAGGGGGTCTCCGGACAGCCAGACTATATCCTTTGGCCGGACTATTGGACTATGCAGATACAAGATTGAAGACTTCGTCTCGTGTCCGGATCAGACTCTACTTGGCGTGGAATGCAAGCTAGGCAATACGGATATGTGTATCTCCTCCTTTGTAACCGACCTTGTGTAACCCTAACCCTCTCTGGTGTCTATATAAACCGGAGGGTTTTAGTCCGTAGGACAACATACAATCATACCATAGGCTAGCTTCTAGGGTTTAGCCTCTCTGATCTCGTGGTAGATCTACTCTTGTACTACCCATATCATCAATATTAATCAAGCAGGGCGTAGGGTTTTACCTCCATCAAGAGGGCCCGAACCTGGGTAAAACATCATGTCCCCTGCCTCCTATTACCATCCGCCTTAGACGCACAGTTCGGGACCACCTATCCGAGATCCGCCGGTTTTGACACCGACAACTACCTTCAAAGGAGTTATACCAGGTGTAGAGGCCCGCTGCACGGGTTCAATCACACTGGAAGTCGTCTTAGGATCTCTGGACAACTTCTGAAGCGAGGACTTGATCTTCGATATCGTCCCCTTCCGCAGTGGCTATCACGCACTGCTCGGACGAACTACATTTGCGTGATTCAATGCGGTGCCACACTATGCTTATCTCAAGCTCAAGATGCCCGGACCATGCAGTGTCATAACAGTCAATGGAAACACAGAGCGCTCCCTCCGTACTAAGGAGCACACCGCGACCCTGGCAGCACAAGTACAGAGCAGCCTTAACAAGCAGAACCTTAATTCGGCGGCCATGCTCCCGGACACTGTCAAACGAGTCCGGAATACTCTGCAGCAGGACAGTCCAGCTCGTCAGGAGCTCGACTAGCAATTCGGCCTCCATCTCAGTCCCGACCAAGTAGCGGCATATGTACCGCGCGTACATAACTACGCACTAAAAATACCATGGGCAGAGACGGAGGCATAACCATACTATGGTCCACAATATGTCTCGACCTTCCCTGGACACACATACTCTTACTTTTCTTTTTTATCCTTTTCAGGTTTCTTTTCCACAGGCCCCTCTCAACGGCCTGATAATCGATCCTTTCGAAGGACGGATACACCAAGGTGGCAAGTAGCACAGACGTGTGGGGGAATCTCTAGATGTTCTTCTTAATGATCATTCTACCTACTTTCAGGACCCGTACGTAGCTCCCCCTTGGTCTTGGCATGTTAAATAGCCACTGTTGCTTATCGCACTATTTGTACAAATACGCTTTGACGTACTAATCAAAATCATAATGGAAACAGATTGCGGCCCAACTTATATGGCACTAGCTTACTACTTCATTTTATTTCTCTATTCTTATTGATTGCATCCATACACTTTGGTACACTGTAGTTCGCCAGGGGCTTTATTGCGCCCCATACTACGGCAACAAGTCCGAACACTTTTATAGTATAGTTCGGCCCCTGAATTTAGCATTATATGCATCGGCTCCGAATCATGTCTTTGGTCAATAGTTGGGTTTCCCGGCTCCTGTGCTTACTACCTTACGTTCCGCTCTATCGGCTAGGGTAGTAAAGGGAGAACCACTGCGATTGTGTCCTAGTTTATCCGAATGACCACCTCGGTAGAGAAAGCCAAAAACTGAATGTCATGATGCGGCGTGAGCCGGTCAGCTCTTCGGATGTTAAAATCTCTTGTGATTTTTCCCGCATTATGCGACGGGTCGGCCTTCACCCGATCAGGTGTCTACAACATCCTAGTCCGGACTAATGAATACTAGGGGCTGCGCCTACATTTCTATTGTCAAACTCCTATGGCTAAGTGAGGGTGATAAAGCCACATAGTCCGATTGCCTGTTTCGCTGCGCTAAACACCTCCTTTAAGGACCAAAAAATTGGATCAAGAGTGTTTAGGTTTCAACCCGAACACCCCCATACTACCTACATGGGGGCTGAAGCCGATGACTGGCCAACTCTCGGATTTAATAAAACGGTCGCATAGGAGGTAAAATTCCAAAATAAACAGCAAGCATTATATTACATATCAGTCTTGTTTTCATCATACTGGGCGGGATAACATGAAGGTACTCAGGAACACTGGCCCTCTACAATGCGGGATCCCTTGAGGACATCACCAAAACACCGCTTCGGCGTGCGATGCTCCTTGCCAGCGGGCGGTCCCTCGGTCGTGAGCTTGACGGCGTCCATCTTCTCCCACTGTATCTTGTCACTGGCGAAGGCCATCCGCGCACCTTCGATGTAGACCAACCGCTTGAAGACGTCAAGCCGGGGGCAGGCATTGACCAGCCGCTTCACGAGCCCGAAGTAGCTGCTGGGTATGACTTGGGAAGGCCATAGCCGGTTTATTAAATCCTTCATAGATAGTTCACCCACCCTATGCAGTTCCACTAGCTATTTTAGCTGATCGCTAAAGGGCACCGGATGTTCTAGCGCAAGGTAGCTTCTTCGTTGAGCTCCCCTCTTCGGCTCGGAAGAACTCCGCAACATCGGCAACGCTGCGCGGCAGATCTGCAAACGCTCCTAGAGAACTCCAAATCCGGGTCAGTAAGAGAAATCTTCTTTTTACATACTTGCTCTACATAATAAAGGCCTTACCCCCGCGATTTTTCTGGCCTCCTGGATTTCCAGGAGGTCGCCCAGGGCTTCAATCCAGGCATCGTGTGCGCTCTGGCGGGCCTTGGCAAGTTCGGACTCTTGATCCGCAATATTGCGCTCCAAGGACTTGCATTTCTACACAGTGTCCTGGAGCTCCTAGTGGACTTCACCAACCCTGGCCTCGTGTTTCTCACGAGCGTCTTGTTCCTTTGTCGCTCTCTCCTGGGCTTCGGCCAGTGCCTTCTTGAGGGCTTCCACCTCGGTCGCCGCTCCTAACAAATATTATGGCACTATGGTTAGCACAAATCATTCATCCCTTCTGGATCTACAAAAGGTCATTGCATACCTTGATGATCCTCTAGCTGTTTTTTCACGTGGTCGAGCTCTTCCTCGGTCTGCTCCAGACTCTGCTTCAGTCCAGATACCTCAGCAGCATGAGAGGTCACAGCCAGCAAAGACGCCTGCTTATTCACATAGACACATATGGTTAGTCTCCTGCGAAAATTAATTGATCCTCTGTCCGGCTTTTCTTTTCGAACATCGGACAGTGTCCCAGGGGCTACTGTCTATACTATGACATTCTTTTTATACAATTGCGTCGCTTACCTCAAAGCCTGTTAGAGGGCTTGTGCAAGCTTCGGTCAGTCTGCTCTTGGCGGACTGAATACTCTCAACCACCGTACCCATAAGGGTACGGTGTTCCTCAACAATGGAAGCACTTCACAGCGCTTCCAGTAGAGTATCCGGTGCCTCTGGATGGATAGAGGTCACCGGTGGAATCGGTGCGCCTCCTTCTTTTGAAGGAGGCTGCTTGCCGAATTCCAGAGTCGTATAGGTCTCCGGGACCGTATTCGGCTGGGGGCCAAATTGGATATGACCCCCATCGCCAGTATCCATGGGGATCTGCTCCCCCATGTGTCCGGCGGCCGAGGTATCATCCTTTGGCGCCACCGTCACGGCCTCCTGTGCCCTCCCCCTAGGCCGGGAGGGTCCTTCGGGATAGCACTTCAGCGTCTTCCATAGCCTTGGGAGAGGAGGCCCCCGGAAAGGACCCGCTGTCCATCACCTTTGGATCCAGCGAATTTCCCGAAGATGAGGATCGCTCAAGATCGGAATGAGTCGGACTGCAAGTGCATGATTTAACATGTCAAAATTATGATGTAAAGAGCCTGGGTATTTGTGTGCGTCTTCGAGTACTTACGATTCAGCCAGGGACTTATCCCTACGGCGCCACTCGGAGCTGCTATCAACCTCCCACGTGCAAAGTTGTCCGCGGCGGAGGCCTTCCGCCTCTGCCTCCAGATGCGTGGAGGCCGCCCTTTTCTTCCTTCCCCCCTTAGGGGGAGAATTGCTTTCCTCCTCTTCCTCATCGTCAGTGGCGGGAGGGGAGTGGGTTTCGGCGTCTTCGGACGTCATGTCCGAAGTGCCCTTATGGCGCAGACCATCCCTGGTCCCCTTGGCCTTCTTCTCCGGCGCTTGATAGGGCGCCGGAACCAGCATCTGCGCCAGAAGCGGGATAGCTGGTTCTTCGGGTAGCGGAGCCGAACACCGAATCTGCTCCGCCTTCTTTGTCCAGCTCTAAAAAAACAAATAGGGAAGCTTAGACATCTTCCTTGAGTATACAAGTAAAGGATACACCTTGAAATACGGAAAACTAACCGCACTAGTGGCATGGGCCAGGTCATGCCCGCGGTCCTTGATACGTCTCCAACGCATCAATAATTTTTGATTGTTCCATGCTATTATATTATCCATCTTGGACATTATTGGGCTTTATTATACACTTTTATATTACTTTTGGGACTAACCTATTGACCCAGAGCCCAGTGTCAGTTCCTATTTTTTTCCCTTGCTTCAGTGTTTTGAAGAAAAGGAATATCAAACGAAGTCGAAACGAAATAAAACCTTCTGGAGAAGTTATTTTTGAAAGGAAAACAACCCGGGAGACTTATAGTCCATGTCAAGGAAGCTTTGAGGAAGCCACGAGGTAGGGGGCGTGCCAACCCCCTAGGCGCGCCCTCCACCCTCGCGGGCCCCTCGTGACTCCCCTGATGTATTTCTTTCGCCTATATATAGTAGCGCTATTCTGATCATAGGATCAGAAAAGTTATTCGGATCACGGTCGACCCTATATAAGGCCCGATGGGATGTTTCTGAGATCCCACGAAACCCACCCGACTGATGCAAAAGAAAAGAAAAGAAATATCCCACCCACCCACCCGCTCCCCGCGATCCCCTCCCCTACCTCCCCGATCCAACATTTGCCCTCGCCAGCCCGAGTCGCCGGCAGCCCTGCCACCAACAGCACCGCCGCCGGCCCCTGCTTCCAACGGCGCCGCCGCCAGGCCCGCCTCCAACCACGCCTCCGCCGGCCCCTGCAACCAACTGCGCCGCCGCCAGGCCCACCTCCAACCGCGTGTCACCGAGGCACGACCTCCAACCGCGCCACCACCGAGGCCCGACCTCCAATCGCGCCGCCGCTGGCCCCCGACAACTAACCACATTGCTGCTCGAATCCTACCTCCATTCACGCCGCCGTCGGGCCATAGCAAAGAAAACTGCGGCCCTCCGGGCAACCACCGCCTCCGCACCTGCCTCGTGCGCCCTCCGGCCAATCTCCGGCTCCCCGCCCCACCCCGCTCTCTCCCGACCAACCACTGCCTCCCCATCCCTCCGGCCTCGACCTGCTGCTGTAAGAGGTCTTGACCTGCAGCTCGTCACGCGCGTCGCTCTGACCCGCTGCCACCAATTACAGACGGGTCCGCCCCCCTGTCCATTCCCTCCCGACCTTCCTCTTCATCTGCAGTGCGTGCTCCTGTGAGCAGTAAGCTACCATCTGTGTCATCCTCGGCCACGCTGGAGCTTGCAGGATAGGCGTACACATACATGCCGATGTACAGCTGAAGAAGTTCAAACAGGGCGTGCGGAGCAGTAGAATGGAGGTGAGCAAGGTGTAGTTGTAGGGGACGACAGACAAAATCAAGCCCACGAGACATGAGTATGTGTGCGCCTGCGATCTGCATCAATGCCTGATGCGAGGGATTACTTTAATTGTGCACATATGGAGCAGTCACGTTGGTGGCTTGAGCAGCTGTAATGTTGTTGGAGAGGAAATCTGAAGTTAACTGAAGTCCAGCTATTACGTTGGACAAGGTTCATCTACTTCGTGGCAGGCAAAATCTCTAATTGCTCCATTATCAGATGAAAACACACATCGATCTCCTCAGATACTACACAATATTGTGCCCCGTTTGATGGAATGGATTCGTCGTGAGGGAAGCAACAAATTTTGTGTTTAGGTTGTGGCGAATCAAGGCCTTAATAGCCTGGCAGCAAAGGTGAAATCGTTGGGGGCAAATCAACTCTGTTTGTGTTCTGTAGGTTGAAGATGACCGTGAGCGGACATGGGCTACACGAGACTAGGTTGCTGGGTTGGGCCAACAAGTTTAAAAAAATGGAAAACTGGGTAGTTACTTTTTGGTGTTCCATGGTACGACGTGAAATCCCCCTCTATTTTTTTGAAAAGGTACTATTAGGATTAGTTCACGTTGCTTTCCCTCAATGTGTTAGTCCAACCTAATTACAAGTATAAGTGAGGAAGTTCAGAAAAGGTAAAAAAAAATAACAATTAAATAGCAAACACATGAAGTTCATCATTGATAAATTAATAAGTCCAAACGAAATACAAGAACAAAGGTGAAATCAATAAAAACCGTTGAAGTTCAAATTTAAAAAATTGAGTAGGTCAGAGTTCATAAAAAATCACAGTTTAATACTACGACTATTGCATACATCCCAGCAGAAAAACTGAATTGCAAAATTTATGTGTACACCAACAACTCAATATGCTCATTCAATTATGGAAAAATTTCTCGCATCGCATCTATCATGTATATTAGCTACAGAACAATCAAATGTACAAAAGAAAACTACTCTTATATGTGCTCGACACAATAATTTTTGGGGGAAAATAGCAACACAATCAATTCGTGGAAGTTCATAAAAAAGGGAAAACTAGTTTAGGAAACAAACCTAAGATCTACATCCTCAAAGAATTAAAAAATGAGATTTCTCTAGCTACTAAATGAATAAATCAAGAAGTTCAAATTAACGACCTAGAAGTTCAAATTGAAATAATGGGGGAGTTCGATGTTTATATACCAAGAAGAGAACAAACCTAACGAGAAAAATGTTAACTCTGGAAGTTCAAATTTAACAAATTGAAGAGTTTACAAATAGAGATAAATGAGATACACATATATTTGTAGAAAACAAAGATGGATAAATTAAAATAAGAGAGCTTTTGAATGAATTTTCTACTCTCTTTTTTAAATCTAGAAGTTCAAATTGAAATAACAGAGAAGTTCAGAGTTTCTTAAAACCTAGGATTTACCTGTTGAAAAAATAAAAAACAAAGTGCCATTTTTTGCACTTTTAAAAATAACTCAAACAAAAATAATTGTTGCTAGAAGTTCAATTGCTCGGCGAGGAAAAGTTTAAAAAATTCTTGTGAGAGAGGTTCGCCGTGTATTTTAGATGTCCATAATACATAAAAAAAGATGTTTTTATAATTCTCTCAAACCAGAGAGAAGTTCAAAAATGATAACAACCGGAAGTTCACGTACTACATGGTGTGTATATCATTTAAGAAAAATACAATAAAGTGAAACAGAGTGAAGTTCAAATAGACATGTCCCAGAAGTTCAACTACTTCACGCAGTGTGAAAACAGCACGTCAAAAAATAGCACGTCAAAAATAGAGTGAAGTTCAAACAGACATGCCCGATAAGTTCAACTACTTCACGTAGTGCATTTCTATTCACGATGAAGGTAGATATCATGATCTCGTCATTTTCTAATTTACTTCAAAACGGCAGGAATATCATTTGTGTAAGTTCACGTCCTCGGTCGGAGAAAGTTAAAAAAAATATTGTGAGAGAGGTTTGTACAAAAAGAATATCATTTGTGGATGAGAAAATTACAAACGAAAATATGTCACCGAAGTTCAACGTGAAAACAATAGGAAGTTCACCAACTACACTAAATGAATTTCAGATGAAAAACTTATAAAATCATCGCGGGTATGAAAAAATGATCAACACGGGAAAGTTGCATGTTTACAACAGCTTTCCATCGGTATATTACTTGCTCAATTCCGGTGAGTGGATGGAGAGCTACGAGCAGTGGATCGAGAGTTACGAGCAAAAAAAGCACGTGAAAAACAGAGTGAAGTTCAAGTATACGTGCCAAGAAGTTCGCATTCTTCACGCGGTGCATTTTTGAAGAATCTGTTTCGTGATAAAGGTAGAATGAATGATCCCCTCGTTTTCGCAATTACTTGAAAACGGCTAGGAATCAGAGAAAACAATCAATATGAAAAAGTTTCGCATTTTCTCTAGCTATTCAATGGTATATTATTTACCCCATTCCGATAAAGTTTGTAGAAATTACGGTGAAAATACATTTATAGCCATTTTCAAAACTGACTTAAATCAGTAAGAAATTGGGAGAAACAATATATACAAAAAAGTTTCACATTTCCTAAAGCTTTCCGACGCCATATCATTTGCTACATTCGGACGTACGGTTGAAAAATTAGTTCGAAAATACAAACTCGGTGCAACTTGGACCGTTTGATAAATCACTTTTAAACCGTTCAAAATTAGAAAAAAAGCAATCAACATGAAAAAGTAGCGCATTTTCATAAGCTTTCAAACGCCATATCACTTGCCTCAATTGGATCAGCCGTTTAGAAATGACATCGAAAATACGAGCTCGGCTGTTCGGTTTGCGAAATTTTACGAGTTTCCAAATTACTCTTTAACCGCAGCGAATTAGAGAAAAACTTTCAACATGTGGAAGGAGCGGTTTTGCAGCAGCTTTCCAACGCAATATTATTTGCCTCATTCCGATAAACGGTTTTAAAATGCGATCGAAAATACGATTCACGTTTTTTGTATGAAAAAAACGATTTTCAAAACTGCTCTTAAACTGCTTACATTTTGCCAAAAATTTAACTTGGATCATGATACTGGTGTCCATAGCTTTCCAACGGTATATCGCAAGACCCATTTGGGCAATGTTGGCGGAAGTTCAAGCTAGCACTAGGAGAAGTTCAGGTCGAACAACTCAGGAAGTTCAGGTCGAAATACACAATGAAAAAAGAATGAAAATGCAAAGGCTAAAAGTTTTGTTGCTAGAAGTTCAAGTGCTCGCCCTGAGAAGTTAAAAAATTCTTGTGAGAGAGGTTGAACAAAAATACATGACAGAAGTTCAACGTGAAAACAACGGGAAGTTCAACTAGTACACGGAATGCATTTCAGGTAAGAATATAAGAATAGAAAACTAAAAGCTTAATATGAGAAAAATGAAATAAAGGCAAGGTCCAATTTTTTTGTTGCTATAAGTTCAATTCCTTGGTTGGAGAAAGTTAAAAAAAATATTGCGAGAGAAGTTTGTACAAAAGGAATATCATTTGTGTAACACCGACGAAAATGGATGCGAAATTACAAACGAAAATACGTCACCGAAGTTCAACGTGAAAACAATGGGAAGTTCAACTACTACACTGAATGAATATCGAGATGAAAAACTTTTACAATCGTCGCGAGTATGAAAAAACGATTAACACGGGAAAGTTGCGTGTTTACGGCAGCTTTCCACTGGTATATCACTTGCTCAATTCCGGTGAGTGGATGGAGAGCTACGAGCAGTGGATGGAGAGCTACGAGCAAAAAAATCACGTGAAAAGCAGAGTGAAGTTCAGGTACACGCGCCGATAAGTTCAGGTTCTTCACACGGTGCATTTTCGAAGAATCTGTTTCGCGATAAAGGTAGAACGAATGATCTCGCCATTTTCGAAATTACTTGAAAACGGTCAGGATTCAGAGAAAACCATCAACATGAAAAAGTTTCACATTTTCTGTAGCTTTTCAGCGGTATATTATTTGCCCCATTCCGATAAAGTTTGTAGAAATTATGGCAAAAATACATTTTTAACCATTTTCAAAACTGACATAAAACCGTAATGAATTAGGAGAAACAATATATACAAAAAAGTTTCGCATTTCTTCAAGATTTCCAACGCCATATCATTTGCTGCATTTGGACGTACGGTTAAAAAATTAGCTCGAAAATACGAACTCGGTGGAACTTGTACCGTTTTCTAAATTAGTTTTAAACCATTCAAATTAGAAAAAACTTTTAACATAAAAAAGTAGCGCATTTTCATAAGCTTTCCAACGCCATATTATTTGCCTCAATTGGATTAGCCGTTTAGAAATGGCGTCGAAAATACGAACTCGGGTGTTTGGTTTGCGAAATTTTATGATTTTCCGAATTACTCTTTAACCGTAGGGAATTAGAGAAAACTTTCAACATGTGGAAGGAGCGGTTTTGCAGCAGCTTTCCAACACCATATTATTTGCCTCATTCCGATAAACGGTTTACAAATGTGATCGAAAATATGATTCACGTTTTTTATATGAAGAAAAAACGGTTTTCAAAACTGCTCTTAAACCGCTTACATTTTTCCAAAAATTTAACTTGGGTCATGATACTGATGTCCATAGCTATCCAACGGTATATCGCAAGCCCCATTTGGACACCTTTTAGCTGAAGTTCAACCTAGTACTCGGGGAAGGTCAGGCGCGTTACTCGGGAAGTTCATGTTGTGATCAGAATATTATTCTGATCCCGTAGCCACCGAAAACCAATCTAGACCCGTTCCGGTACCCTGTCGGAGAGGGAATCCTTCTCCGGTGGCTATCTTCATCATCCCGGTGCTCCCCATGACGAGGAGGGAGTAGTTCTCCCTCAGGGATGAGGGTATGTACCAGTAGCTATGTGTTTGATCTCTCTCTCTCTCTGGTGTTCTTGAGGTGGCACGATCATGATGTATCGTGAGCTTTGCTATTATAGTTGGATCTTATGATGTTTCTCCCCCTCTACTCTCTTGAAATGGATTGAGTTTCCCCTTTGAAGTTATCTTATCGGATTGAGTCTTTAAATATTTGAGAACACTTGATGTATGTCTTGCCGTGCGTATCTGTGGTGACAATGGGATATCACGTGATTCACTTGATGTATGTTTTGGTGATCAACTTGCGGGTTCCGCCCATGAACCTATGCATAGGGGTTGGCACACGTTTTCGTCATGATTCTCCGGTAGAAACTTTGGGGCACTCTTTGAGGTTCTATGTGTTGGTTGAATAGATGAATCTGAGATTGTGTGATGCATATCGTATAATCATACCCACAGATACTTGAGGTGACATTGGAGTATCTAGGTGACATTAGGGTTTTGGTTGATTTGTGTCTTAAGGTGTTATTCTAGTATGAACTCTAGGGCTGTTTGTGACACCTATAGGAATAGCCCAACGGATTGACTGGAAAGAATAACTTTGAGGTGGTTTCGTACCCTACCATAATCTCTTCGTTTGTTCTCCGCTATTAGTGACTTTGGAGTGACTCTTTGTTGCATGTTGAGGGATATTTATATGATCCAATTATGTTATTATTGTTGAGAGGACTTGCACTAGCGAAAGTATGAACCCTAGGCCTTGTTTCCTATCGTTGCAATACCGTTTATGCTCACTTTTACCATTAGTTACTTTGCTGTTTTTATATTTTCAGATTACAAAAACTATTATCTTCTATCCATATCGCACTTGTATCACCATCTCTTCGCCGAACTAGTGTACCTATACAATTTACCATTGTATTGGGTGTGTTGGGGACAGAAGAGACTCTTTGTTATTTGGTTGCAGGGTTGCTTGAGAGAGACCATCTTCATCCTACGCCTCCTACGGATTGATAAACCTTAGGTCATCCACTTGAGGGAAATTTGCTACTATCCTACAAACCTCTGCACTTGGAGGCCCAACAACGTCTACAAGAAGAAGGTTGTGTAGTATACATCAAGCTATTTTCTGGCGCCGTTGCCGGGGAGGTGAGTGCTTGAAGGTATATCTTTAGATCTTGCAATCGAATCTTTTTGTTTCTTGTTTTAGCACTAGTTTAGTTTATAAAAGAAAAGTACAAAAAATGGAATTGAGAGTACCTCATATGCTTCATCTTTTTAATATCTATCATGAAAATAAGGATTCCGATAATTGTGCTCAAGTGCTAGAAGAAGAATGCATTAGAATGTTTGGAATTAAATATTTGAATGATGAGCATGATTGCAAGGTTGTTAGTATGAATTCCTTGAATATCTATGATGCTAATGATATGCAAAGCCACAAGCTTGGGGAAGCTATGTTTGATGAAGATGATATTTTTTTATCCCCCAAGTTTTGATGAGCAAATTTATTATGATGAAAGCATGCCTCCTATCTATGATGATTATTGTGATGACACATATGCTTTAAAGAATAATGATAACAATGAAACTTGTCATCTTGATTTCAATTTTCAATCTCATGATAGTTACTTTGTTGAGTTTGCTCCCACTACTATTCATGAGAAGAAATTTGCTTATGTGGAGAGTAATAAAAATTCTATGCTTGTAGATCATGAAAAGAATGCTTTATGTGATAGTTATATTGTTGAATTCATTCATGATGCTACTGAAAATTATTATGAGGGAGGAATATATGCTTGTAGGAATTGCAATAATACCAAGTTTCCTCCCTATGTGCTTAAAGTTTTGAAGTTATGCCTGTTTTACCTTCCTATGCAAGTTGGTTCTTGTTCCCACAAGTTGTTTGCTCACAAAATCCCTATGCATAGGAAGTGGGTTAGACTTAAATGTGCTAGTCATATTCTTCATGATGCTCTCTTTATGTTTCAATCCTTATCTTTTATGTGAGCATCATTGAAATCAACATGCCTAGCTAGGGGCGTTAAATGATAGCGCTTGTTGGGAGGCAACCCAATTTTATTTTTGTTCCTGTTTGGTAATAAATAATTCATATAGCTTCTGTTTAGATGTGGTTTTATGTTTTAATTAGTGTTTGTGCCAAGTAGAACCTTTGGGAAGACTTGGGTGAAGTCTTTTTGATCTTGCTGTAAAAACAGAAACTTTAGCGCTCACGAAAATTATTGCCATTTTTATTTGGAAAGTGATATTTAGTTAATTCTTTTTGAAGATGATTAATAGACAAATTCCTCAGGTCCAACAATTTTTTTTAGAATTTTATGAGTTCCATAAGTGGTCGAAACCTACAGATTACTACAGATTGTTCTGTTTTTGACAGATTCTGTTTTCATCGTGTTGTTTGCTTATTTTGATGAATCTATGAGTAGTATCGGAGGGTATGAACCATCGAGAAGTTGGAATATAGTAGCTATTACACCAATATGAATTTAGAATGAGTTCATTACAGTACCTTATGATGGTGATTTTCTTTCTTATACTAACGGAGCTTACGAGTTTTCTGTTATGTTTTGTGTTGTGAAGTTTTCAAGTTTTGGGTAAAGATTCGATGGACTATGGAATAAGGAGTGGCAAGAGCCTAAGCTTGGGGATGCCCAAGTAACCCCAAGGTAATATTCAAGTATAACCAAGAGCCTAAGCTTGGGGATGCCTCGGAAGGCATCCCCTCTTTCATATTCATTCATCGGTAACTTTACTTGGAACTATATTTTCATTCACCACATGAAATGTGTTTTGCTTGGAGCGTCAATTTATTTTGTTAAGATTTGATTTATGTTATTTATAACAATGTTTTGCATATTTTATTTCAATAAAAGTGGTATTGATAGCCTTTACTATGCCTATTTTACAAGTCTTCATGTTGCTGTTTGAAAACAGAAAGTTTACCGCTGTTGCAATAATTCCCTAAAAAGTAAGAATTTGATAAAATGTTGAAACCTTTTGCATATTAAGCTCTGATAAATTTACTATAGTGGGAATGTTCTATCATAATTTTTGGAGTTAGGGAAGTATGGATTTTGCTGCACTCTTTACAGACTGTCCTGTTTAGGCAGATTGCTGTTATGTTTGCATTGTTTGCATATGTTTGCTTCTTTAATGATTCTATTTGAGGATAGGACTACTAAATATGCAGATGGATTTAGTATGCAATGTTGAATAATAATTTTAGTGATTTGCTACAGTAGAGTATGATAAGGTTTTTGCAATGGTTTATACTAACTTATCTCACGAGTCCTTGTTGAGTTTTGTGTGGATGAAGCTTTTGAGATTTAGGGAGACCGTGATATGAGAGGAATTAAGGAGACACAAAAGCTCAAGCTTGGGGATTCCCAAGGCATCCCAAGATAATATTTCAAGAAGTCTCAAGCGTCTAAGCTTGGGGATGCCCGGTTGGCATCCCACCTTTCTTCTTCAACAACTATCGGTTAGTTTCGGTTGATCCTAAGTTTTTGCTTCTTCACATGATGTTTGCCATTCTTAGAATGTCATTTTATTTTGATTTGCTTGCTGTTTGAATAAAATACCAAGATCTGAAATTCTTAAATGTTAGAGAGTCTTCACATAGTTGCAAAATTATTCGACTACTCATTGATCTTCACTTACATCTTTCGGAGTAGTGTGTTATTGCTCTAGTGCTTCACTTATATCTTTTAGAGCACGGTGGTGGTTTTGTTTTATAGAAACTATTATTCTCACATGCTTCACTTAGATTAGTTTGAGAGTCTTAAACAGCATGTTAATGTGCTTAATCCTAATATGCTAGGTATTCAAGACTAGTAAAAACTTTCTTATGAGTGTGTTGAATACTAAGAGAAGTTTGATGCTTGATGATTGTTTTGAGACATGGAGGTAGTGATATTAAAGTCGTGCTAGTTGAGTAGTTGTGAATTTGAGAAATGCTTGTGTTGAAGTTTGCAAGTCCCGTAGCATGCACGTATGGTAAACGTTGTGTAAAAATTTTGAAACATGAGGTGTTATTTGATTGTCCTCCTTATGAGTGGCGGTCGGGGACGAGAGATGGTCTTTTCCTACCAATCTATCCCCCTAGGAGCATGCGCGTAATACTAGGTTTTTGATGACTTGTAGATTTTTGCAATAAGTATGTGAGTTCTTTATGACTAATGTTGAGTCCATGGATTATACGCACTCTCACCCTTCCATCATTGCTAGCCTCTTCGGTACCGTGCATTGCCCTTTCTCACATCGAGAGTTTGTGCAAACTTCGCCGGTGCATCCAAACCCCGTGATATGATATGCTCTTTCACACATAAACCTCCTTATATCTTCCTCAAAACAGCCATCATACCTACCTATTATGGCATTTCCATAGCCATTCCGAGATATATTGCCATGCAGCTTTCCACCATTCCGTTTATCATGACACGTTCATCATTGTCATATTGCTTAGCATGATCATGTAGTTGACATAGTATTTGTGGCAAAGCCACCGTTCATAATTATTTCATACATGTCACTCTTGGTTCATTGCCTATCCCGGTACACCGCCGGAGGCATTCATATAGAGTTATACTTTGTTCTAGTATCGAGTTGTAATCATTGAGTTGTAAATAAATAGCAGTGTGATGATCATCATTTTCTAGAGCATTGTCCCAAGTGAGGAATAAAAAAAGAGAAAGGCCATAAAAAGAAAGGCCCAAAAAAATAAAAAATAAAAGAGAAAGGCCATAAAAAAGAGAAGGCCCAAAAAAAGAGAGAAAAAGAGAGAAGGGATAATGCTACTATCCTTTGCCACACTTGTGCTTCAAAGTAGCACCATAATCTTCATGATAGAGAGTCTCTTGTTTTGTCACTTTCATATACTAGTGGGAATTTTTCATTATAGAACTTGGCTTGTATATTCCAACAATGGGCCTCCTTAAGTGCCCTAGGTCTTAGTGAGCAAGCAAGTTGGATGCACACCCACTTAGTTTCTTTTGTTGAACTTTCATACATTTATAGCCCTAGTGCATCTGTTGCATGGCAATCCCTACTCCTTGCATTAACATCAATCGATGGGCATCTCCATAGCCCATTGATTAGCCTCGTTGATGTGAGACTTTCTCCTTTTTTGTCTTCTCCACATAACTCCCATCATCATATTCTATTCCACCCATAGTGCTATGTCCATGGCTCGCGCTCATATATTGCATGAAAGTTTATAGGTTTGAGATTTCTAAAGTATGAAACAATTGATTGGCTTGTCATCGGGGTTGTGCATGATGAGAGCATTCTTGTGTGACGAAAATGGAGCATGACTAAACTATATGATTTTGTAGGGATGAACTTTCTTTGGCCATGTTATTTGAGAGGACATAATTGCTTAGTTAGTATGCTTGAAGTATTATTACTTTTATGTCAATATGAACTTTTATCTTGAATCTGTCGGATCTGAGTATTCATACCACAATTAAGAAGAATTACATTGAAATTATGCCAAGTAGCATTCCACATCAAAAATTCTATTTTTATCATTTACCTACTCGAGGACGAGCAAGAATTAAGCTTGGGGATGCTGATACGTCTCCAATGTATCTATAATTTTTGATTGTTCCATGCTATTATATTATCCATCTTGGACATTATTGGGCTTTATTATGCACTTTTATATTACTTTTGGGACTAACCTATTGACCCAGAGCCCAGTGCCAGTTCCTATTTTTTTTCCTTGTTTTAGTGTTTCGAAGAAAAGGAATATCAAATGGAGTCGAAATAGAATGAAACCTTCTAGAGAAGTTATTTTTGGAAGGAAAGCAACCCGGGAGACTTGGAGTCCACGTCAAGGAAGCTTCAAGGAAGCCACGAGGTAGGGGGGCACGGCCACCCCCCTGGGCACGCCCTCCACCCTCGTGGGCCCCTCGTGGCTCCCCTGACGTATTTCTTCCGCCTATATATATCCATATACCCTAATACGATCGGGGAGCACAGTAGATCAGGAGTTCCGCCGCCAGAAGCCTCCGTAGCCACTGAAAACCAATCTAGACCCATGGCGGCACCCTGCCGGAGGGGGAATCCTTCTCTGATGGCTATCTTCATCATCCCGGTGCTCTCCATGAAGAGGAGGGAGTAGTCGGGGCTGAGGGTATGTACCAGTAGCTATTTGTTTGATCTCTCTCTCTCTCTCTCTCTCTCTCGTGTTCTTGAGGTGGCACGATCTTGATGTATCGCTAGCTTTGCTATTATAATTGGATCTTATGATGTTTCTCCCCCTCTACTCTCTTGTAATGGATTGAGTTTCCCCTTTGAAGTTATCTTATCGGATTGAGTCTTTAAAGATTTGAGAACACTTGATGTATGTCTTGCCGTGCGTATCTGTGGTGACAATGGGATATCATGTGATTCACTTGATGTATGTTTTGGTGATCAACTTGCGGGTTCCGCCCATGAACCTATGCATAGGGGTTGGCACACGTTCTCGTCGTGATTCTCCGGTAGAAACTTTGGGGCACTCTTTGAGGTTTTATGTGTTGGTTGAATAGATGAATCTGAGATTGTGTGATGCATATTGTATAATCATACCCACGGATACTTGAGGTGACATTGGAGTATCTAGGTGACATTTGGGTTTTGGTTGATTTGTGTCTTAAGGTGTTATTCTAGTACGAACTCTAGGGCTGTTTGTGACACCTATAGGAATAGCCCAACGGATTGATTGGAAAGAATAACTTTGAGGTGGTTTCGTACCCTACCATAATCTCTTCGTTTGTTCTCCGCTATTAGTGACTTTGGAGTGACTCTTTGTTGCATGTTGAGGGATAGTTATATGATCCAATTATGTTATTATTGTTGAGAGGACTTGCACTAGTAAAAGTATGAACCCTAGGCCTTGTTTCCTATCGTTGCAATACCGTTTATGCTCACTTTTACCATTAGTTACTTTGCTGTTTTTATATTTTCAGATTACAAAAACTATTATCTTCTATCCATATTGCACTTGTATCACCATCTCTTCGCCGAACTAGTGCACCTATACAATTTACCATTGTATTGGGTGTGTTGGGGACACAAGAGACTCTTTGTTATTTGGTTGCAGGGTTGCTTGAGAGAGACCATCTTCATCCTACGCCTCCTACGGATTGATAAACCTTAGGTCATCCACTTGAGGGAAATTTGCTACTGTCCTACAAACCTCTGCACTTGGAGGCCCAATAACGTCTACAAGAAGAAGGTTGTGTAGTAGACATCAGTCCTTAGTCGTCGCCGGCCACGTCTCGTTGGCCTTGAAGAGCACCTTCTAGATGTCTTCGTGCGTAGTGCCGAAGAACTGTTGCAGGGTATGGTGCTTGGTCGGATCGAACTCCCACAAGTGGCAAGTCCGGCTTGGGCACGGCAGGATCCGGCGAGCGAGCATCACCTGGATCACATTGACAAGCTTGCCGTTATTGTCCACCATGCGCTTGATGCGCTTCTGAAGCCCTATCAGCTCATCCGACGAACATCATTCCAGGCCCTTCTCTAGCCAGGAGGTGAGCCGCATCGGAGCGTCGGACTAGAATTCAGGAGCCGCAGCCAAAGTGGTGTCGCGAGGCTTTGTGACATAGAACCACTGATGTTGCCACCCTTTGACGGTCTCCACGAAGGTACCTTTGGGCCATGTGACATTGGGAAGCTTGCTCACCATGGCGCCTCCGCACTCTGCATGTTGGCCATCCGCCATCTCCGGCTTCATGTTGAAGATCTTCAACCACAGTCCAAAGTGGGGTGGGATACGGAGGAAGGCCTCGCACATGAAAATAAATGCCGAGATATTGAGGAAGGAGTTGGGGGCCAGATCACGAAAATCCAGCCCGTAGTAGAACATGAGTCCGCGAACGAATTGGTGGAGAGGAAATCCCAACCCGCGGACGAAGTGGGGGATGAACACGACCCTCTCGTGGGGCTCCGGAGTAGGGACGATCTGTCCCTTGGCCGGAAGCCGGTGGGCGATTTCCTTGGCTAAGTACCCGACCTCCCGGAGCTTGGTGATGTCCTTCTCCTTGACGGAGGAAACCATCCACTTGCCTTGTGCTCCGGATCCAGACATGGCTGGAGTGCTTCTTTGAGGCGGAAAGGATGGAAGCTTGGGCGCTGGAGCTCAAGAATGGATGGGCAGAGAGAAGGAAGGCATGGGTGAAAGAGGTGCATCCTTATCCCTTTATAAAGACAGTGAATATCAAGCGCCTCCCAACTCGCCTTAAAACTCGCTTATTCCCCAAGGGTCGTGCAGGCGGTGCGGTTGGATTACCCATGCCTGTATTGATGAGGATCCCGCAATAAGGGGACACGATCTCTGCTTTGACAAGACGTGCCAATAAAACTGCATCTTGAAACATGGAGCGGGAGGCTAAAAAATATTGGGCGAAAGAAGTACCAGAGGGGGGCCACCCACCGTTCACGAGGGTGGGGGCACGCCCTACCCCCTGGTCGCGCTCCCCTGCTTCGTGGCCCCCCTGGCAGCCCTCTGATTCCCATCTTTATCTATATGGAGTCTTTCGTCCTGGAAAAAATCATAAGCAAGCTCATGGGACGAAACTCCGTCGCCACAAGGCGGAACCTTGGCGGAACCAATCTAGGGCTCCGGTGGAGCTATTCTACCGGGGAAACTTCCCTCCGGGAGGGGGAAATCATCACCATCGTCATCACCAATGATCCTCTCATCGGGAGGGGGTTAATCTCCATCAACACCTTCACCAGCACCACCTCATCTCAAACCCTACTTCATCTCTTGTATCCAATCTTTGTCCCAAAGCCTCGGATTGGTACCTGTGGGTTGCTAGTAGTGTTGATTACTCCTTGTAGTTGATGCTAGTTGGTTTACTTGGTGGAAGATCATATGTTCAGATCCATTATGCATATTAATACCCTTCTGATTATGAACATGAACATGATTTGTGAGTAGTTACTTTTGTTCCTGAGACATGGGAGAAGTCTTGCTATAATTAGTCATGTGAATTTGGTATTCATTCGATATTTTGATGAGATGTATGTTGTCTTTACTCTAGTGGTGCCATGCGAACGTCGACTACATGACACTTCACCATTTTTTGGGCCTAGAGGAAGGCATTGGGAAGTAATAAGTAGATGATGGGTTGCTAGAGTGACAGAAGCTTAAACCCTAGTTTATGCGTTGCTTCGTAAGGGGCTGATTTGGATCCATATGTTTCATGCGATGGTTAGTGACCTTACGGGATGAAACTCCGCCGCCACGAGGCGGAACCTTGGCGGATCCAATCTAGGGCTCTGGCGGAGCTGTTCTGCCGGGGAAACTTCCCTCCAGGAGGGGGAAATCACCGCCATCATCATCACCAACGCTCCTCTCACCGGGAGAGGGCAATCTCCATCAACATCTTCACCAGCACCATCTCCTCTCAAAACCCTAGTTCATCTCTTGTATCCAATTCTTGTCTCCAAGTCCGGGATTGGTACCTGTGGGTTGCTAGTAGAGTTAATTACTCCTCGTAGTTGATGCTAGTTGGTTTAATTGGTGGAAGATCATATGTTCAGATCCTATATGCATATTAATACCCCTCTGATTATGAACATGAATATGCTTTATGAGTAGTTATGTTTGTTCCTGAGGACATGTGAGAAGTCTTGCTATTAGTAGTCATGTGAATTTGGTATTCGTTCGATATTTTGATGAGATGTATGGTGTCTCTCCTCTAGTGGTGTTATGTGAACGTCGACTACATAACACTTCACCATTCTTTGGGCCTAGAGGAAGGCATTGGGAAGTAATAAGTAGATGATGGGTTGCTAGAGTGACAGAAGCTTAAACCCTAGTTTATGCATTGCTTTGTAAGGGGCTTATTTGGATCCATATGTTTCATGCTATGGTTAGGTTTACCTTAATACTTTTGTTGTAGTTGCGGATGCATGCAATAGAGGTTAATAATAAGTGGGATGTTTGTCCAAGTAAGGGTAGCACCCAAGCACCGGTCCACCCACATACCAAACTATCAAAGTACCGAACGCGAATCATATGAACGTGATGAAAACTAGCTTAACGATATTCCCATGTGTTCTCGGGAGCACTTTACATCATATAAGAGTTTTTCCAGGCTTGTCCTTTGCTACAAAAAGGATTGGGCCACCTTGCTGCACCTTATTTACTTTTGTTACTTGTTGCTTGTTACAAATTATCCTATCACAAAACTATCTGTTACTACTTATTTCAGTACTTGCAGAGAATACCTTGCTAGAAACCGCTTATCATTTCCTTCTGCTCCTTGTTGGGTTCGACACTCTTACTTATCGAAAGGACTACGATAGATCCCCTACACTTGTGGGCCATCAAGACTCTTTTCTGGCGCCGTTGCCAGGGAGTGAAGCGCCTTTGGTAGGTGGAATTTTGTAAGGAAAAATTTATATAGTGTGCTGAAATTTACTGTCACTTGATACTATGGAAAGTAATCCTCTGAGGGGCTTGTTTGGGGTATCTTGACCCAAAGATAAAGAGTTGCTCCTCAACCTACTGAAAATGAAAATGTTCCCATTGAAATTCTTTCGGGTATGATAGAAAAATGACTAGCTAGTCCTTTTTTTAGGAGATGGAACAAAACATCCTAATGAGCATTTGATATATGTGGATGAAGTTTGTGGATTATTTAAGCTTGTAGGTGTACCCGGAGATGTTGTTAAGAAGAAGGTCTTCCCTTTATCTTTGAGGGGAGATGCATTGACATGGTATAGGCTATGTGATGATATGGGATCATGGAACTATAAACGATTGAAATTGGAATTTCATCAGAAGTTTTATCCTGTGCATCTTGTTCATCGTGATCGTAATTATATATATAATTTTTGGCCTCGCGAAGGAGAAAGCATAGCTCAAGCTTGGGGGAGGCTTAAATCAATGTTATATTCATGCCCCAATCACGAGCTCTCAAGAAAAAATGATTATTCAAAATTTTTATGCTCGGCTTTCTGATAACAACCGCACCATGCTTGATACTTCTTGTGCTGGCTCTTTTATGATGAAGACTATTGAATTCAAATGGGATTTATTGGAAAGAATTAAACGCAACTCTGAAGATTGGGACCTCGACAAAGGTAAGGAGTCAGGTATGACACCTAAGTTTGATTGTGTTAAATCTTTTATGGATACCAATGTTTTCCGTAAATTTAGCATTAAATATGGACTTGACTCTGAGATAGTAGCTTCTTTCTATGAATCTTTTGTTACTCATGTTGATCTCCCCAATGAGAAGTGGTTTAAATATCATCTTCCCATAGAAGTAAAAGTAGCTGCACCTATTAAAGTTGAAGAAAAGTTTGTCACTTATAATGATCCTATTGTTCCTACTTCTTATGTTGAGAAACCACCTTTTCCTGTTAGGATAAAGGATCATGCTAAAGCTTCAACTGTGGTTCGTAAAATCAATATTAAGACTTATACACCTCATGAGCAAATTAAAGTTGAACCTGATATTGCTATTGTTAAAGATCTCTTGTTTGATCATATTGATGGGCATGTTATTCATTTCCTTGATGAGACTGCTAGAATTGCTAAACCTTGTACTGAAGATAAAAACAGACATGTGGTAGGCATGCCTGTTATTTATGTTAAAATAGGAGATCATTGCTATCATGGCTTATGTGATATGGGTGCTAGTGCTAGTGCAATACCTTATTCCTTATACAAAGAAATTATGCATGATATTGCACCTGCTGAGATAGAAGATATTGCTGTTACAATTAAACTTGCCAATAGCGATACTATTTCACCAATGGGAATTGTTAGAGATGTTGAAGTCTTGTGTGGGAAGACTAAATATCCTGCTGATTTTCTTGTTCTTGGTTCCCCACAAGATAGCTTTTGTCCCATTATATTTGGTAGACCCTTCTTAAACACTGTTAATGCTACCATAGATTGCAAAAGGGATGTTGTTACTATTGGTTTAGATGATATGAATCATGAATTTAATTTCTCTAAATTTAGTAGACAACACCGTGAAGAAGAATTACCTAGTAAGGATGAAATTATTGGTCTTGCTTCTATTGCCGTACCTCCTAGTGATCTTTTAGAACAATATTTGCTAGACCATGAAAATGATATGTTTATGAATGAAAGAAGAGAAATAGATGAAGTATTGTTTAAACAGGAACATATTCTGAAACACAATTTGCCTATTGAAATCCTAGGGGATCCTCCTCCACCCAAGGGTGATCCCGTGTTTGAGCTTAAACAGTTGCCTGATACTCTTAAATATGCTTATCTTGATGAGAAAAAGATATATCCTGTTATTATTAGTGCTAACCTTTCAGAACATGAAGAAGAGAGATTATTGAAAACTCTGAAGAAGCACCGTGCTGCAATTGGGTATACTCTCGATGATCTTAAGGGCATTAGTCCCACTCTATGTCAACATAAAATTAATTTGGAAGAAGATGCTAAACCAGTTCGTGATCATCAACGACGGCTGAATCCTAAAATGAAAGAAGTGGTAAGAAAGGAGATACTAAAGCTCCTTGAGGCAGGTATAATTTATCATGTTGCTGATAGTCAGTGGGTAAGTCATGTCCATTGTGTCCCTATGAAGGGAGGTATTACTGTCGTTCCTAATTATAAAGATGAATTGATCCCTCAAAGAATTATTACCGGTTATAGGATGGTAATTGATTTCCGCAAATTAAATAAGGCTACTAAAAAGGATCATTACCCCTTACCTTTTATCGACCAAATGCTAGAAAGATTATCTAAACTTACACATTTTTGCTTTCTAGATGGTTATTATGGTTTCTCTCAAAAACCTCTGTCAGCTAAAGATCAATCAAAGACTACTTTTACTTGCCCTTTTGGTACTTTTGCTTATAGACATATGCCTTTTGGTTTATGTAATGCACCTGCTACCTTTCAAAGATGCATGATGGCTATATTCTCTGACTTTTGTGAAAAGATTTGTGAGGTTTTCATGGACGATTTCTCCGTCTATGGATCTTCTTTTGATGATTGCTTAAGCAACCTTGATCGAGTTTTGCAGAGATGTGAAGAAACTAATCTTGTCTTGAATTGGGAAAAGTGCCACTTTATGGTTAATGAAGGTATTGTCTTGGGCATAAAGTTTCTGAAAGAGGTATTGAAGTTGATAAAGCCAAGGTTGATGCTATTGAAAAGATGCCATGTCCCAAGGACATCAAAGGTATAAGAAGTTTCCTTGGTCATGCCGGTTTTTATAGGAGGTTCATTAAGGACTTCTCAAAAATCTCTCGGCCTCTGACTAATTTATTACAAAAAGATATACCATTTGTCTTTGATGATGATTGTGTAGAAGCATTTGAAATACTTAGGAAAGCATTGATCTCTGCACCTATTGTTCAGCCACCTGATTGGAACTTACCCTTTGAAATTATGTGTGATGCTAGTGATTATGTTGTAGGTGCTTTCCTAGGGCAAAGAGTTGATAAGAAACTAAATGTTATTCAATATGCTAGTAAAACACTAGACAATGCTCAGAGAAATTATGCTACTACTAAAAAGGAATTCTTAGAAGTTGTATTTGCTTGTGATAAATTCAGACCTTATATTGTTGATTCTGAAGTAACTATTCACACTGATCATGCTGCTATTAAATATCTTATGGAAAAGAAAGATGCTAAACCTAGACTTATTAGATGGGTTCTCTTGCTACAAGAATTTGACTTACATATTGTTGATAGAAAGGGAGCTAAGAACCCCTTTGCAGCCAACTTGTCTAGGTTAGAAAATGTGCTTGATGAACCACTGATAACCCACAAGTATATGGGATCGCAACAACTTTCGAGGGTGGAGTATTCAACCCAAATTTATTGATTCGACACAAGGGGAGCCAAAGAATATTCTCAACTATTAGCAGCTGAGTTGTCAATTCAACCACACCTGGAAACTTAGTATCTGCAGCAAAGTGTTTAGTAGCAAAGTAATATGATAGTGGTGGTAGCGGCAACAAAAGGAAAGACAGCAAAAGTAATGTTTTTGGTATTTTGTAGTGATTGTAACAGTAGCAGCGGAAAAGTAAATAAGCGAGAACCAGTATATGGAAAACTCGTAGGCACCGGATTAGTGATGGATAATTATGCCGGATGCGGTTCATCATGTAACAGTCATAACCTAGGGTGACACAGAACTAGCTCCAATTCATCAATGTAATGTAGGCATGTATTTCGTATATAGTCATACGTGCTTATAGAAAAGAACTTGCATGACATCTTTTGTCCAACCCTCCCGTGGCAGCGGGGTCCTATTGGAAACTTAGGGATATTAAGGCCACCTTTTAATAGAGAACCGGAACAAAGCATTAGCACATAGTGAATACATGAACTCCTCAAACTACGGTCATCACCGGTAAGTATCCCAATTATTGTCACTTCGGGGTTAACAGATCATAACACATAATAGGTGACTACAGACTTGCAAGATAGGATCATGAACTCACATATATTCATGGAAACATAATAGGTTCAGATCTGAAATCATGGCACTCGGGCCCTAGTGACAAGAATTAAGCATAGCAAAGTCATAGCAACATCAATCTCAGAACATAGTGGATACTAGGGATCAAACCCTAACAAAACTAACTCGATTACATGATAAATCTCATCCAACCCATCACCGTCCAGCAAGCCTACGATGGAATTACTCACGCACGGCGGTGAGCATCATGAAATTGGTGATGGAGGATGGTTGATGATGACGACGGCGACGAATCCCCCTCTCCGGAGCCCCGAACAGACTCCAGATCAGCCCTCCCAAGAGGTTTTAGGGCTTGGCGGCGGCTCCGTATCGTAAAACGCGATGATTTCTTCTCTCCTATTTTTTTCTCTCCGAAAGCGAATATATAAAGTTGGAGTTGGCGTCGGAGGGTTTCCAGGGGGCCCACAAGGTAGGGGGGTGCGCCCTAGGGGGGCGCGCCCCCACCCTCATGAGAAGGGTGTGGGCCCCCTGGTCTTCATCTTTGGCAAGGATTTTTTATTGTTTTTTCTAAGATGTTCCGTGGAGTTTCAGGTCATTCTGAGAATATTTGTTTTCTGCACATAAAACAACACCATGGCAATTCTGCTGAAAACAACGTTAGTCCGGGTTAGTTCCATTCAAATCATACAAGTTAGAGTCCAAAACAAGGGCAAAAGTGTTTGGAAAAGTAGATACGACGGAGACGTATCAACTCCCCCAAGCTTAAACCCTTGCTTGTCCTCAAGCAATTCAGTTGATAAACTGAAAGAAAGAAAGAAAAACTTTTACAAACTCTATTTGCTCTTGTTGTTGTAACTATGTCAAGCCAGCATTCAAGTTTTCAGCATAGATCATAACTAACCACATTTGCAATAATTCTCAGGTCTCATAATTACTCATATCAATAGCTTAATCAACTAGCAAGTCATAATAATAAATCTCGGATGACAACACTTTCTCAAAACAATCATAATATGATATAACAAGATGGTATCTCGCTAGCCCTTTCTGAGACCGCAAAACATAAATGCAGAGCACCTTTAAAGATCAAGGACTGACTAGACATTGTAATTCATGGTAAAAGAGATCCAATCTTAGTCATACCCAATATAAATTAAGAGTGATGAATGCAAATGACAGCTGTGCTCTCCATCTAGTGCTTTTTAATAGGAGGGTGATGACTCAACATAAAAGTAAATGGATAGGCCCTTCGTAGAGGGAAGCAGGGATTTGTAGAGGTGCCAGAGCTCGGTTTTGCAATAGAGATAAATTGTATTTTGAGCGGTATACTTTCATTGTCAACATAACAAATAAGAGATGGCGATATCTTCCATGCTAAACACATTATAGGCAGTTCCCAAACAGAATGGTAAAGTTTATACTCACCCTCCACCAACAAACATCAATCCATGGCTTGCTCGAAACAACGAGTGCCTCCAACATACATCAGGTCCCAGGGGGAGTTTTCTTTGTAGTTAATTTTGATTTAGTTTGCATAAAGCATGGGACTGGGCATCCCGGTGACCAGCCATTTTCTCGTGAGTGAGGAGCGGAGTCCACTCCTCTTGAGAATAACCCGCCTAACACGGAAGATAAGGACAGCCTTGGTTGATACATGAGCTATTTGAGCATACAAAACAAAATGTTTATTTGAAGGTTTAGAGTTTGGCACATAAAAATTTACTTGGAACGGTAGGTAGATACCGCATATAGGAAGGTATAGTGGACTCATCGGGAATAACTTTGGGGTTTAAGGGATTGGATGCACAAGCAGTATTCCCGCTTAGTACAGGTGAAGGCTAGCAAAAGACTGGGAAGCGACCAACTAGAGAGCGACAACAGCCATGTACATGCATTAAAATTAATAAACATTGGATGCAAGCATGAGTAGGATATAATCCACCATGAACATAAATATCGTGAAGGCTATGTTGATTTGTTTCAACTACATGCGTGAACATGTGCCAAGTCAAGTCACTTAAATCATTCAAAGGAGGATACCACCCCATCATACCACATCATAATCATCGCAATAGCATGTTGGCACACAAGGTAAACAATTATAACTCATAGCTAATCAAGCATAGCACAAGCAACTATGATCTCTAATTGTCATTGCAAACATGTTTATTCATAATAAGCTGAATCAAGAACGCGGGACTCATCATATTTACAAAAACAAAAGAGGTTGAGTTCATACCAGCTTTTCTCATCTCAGTTAGTCCATCATATATCATCATAATTGCCTATCACTTGCACGACCGAATGGTGTGAATAATAATAAGAGTGCACGTGCATTGGACTAAGCTGGAATCTGCGAGCATTCAATAAACAGGAGAAGACAAGGCAATATGGGCTCTTTGGTTAATTCAACAATAATGCATATAAGAGCCACTTCAACAATTTAATTATGGTCTTCTCCTACTGACCCCCAAAGAAAAGAAATAAAACTATTTACACGAGAAAGCTCCCAACAAGCAAAAGAAGAACGGGAAATATTTTTGGGTTTTTTTTAAATTATTACTACTATAGCAGAAAAATAAACTACTACTAATTTTTTGGTTTTTCTTAAGGTTTAACAAACACACAAGAAGAAAGCATAAAAGGAAATAAACTAGCATGGATATTACAGTGAAAAAGTATGATCACCGACATCTAGCAATGAGTGTGTGTGAACATAAATGTAATGTGGGTGAGAAATACGTACTCCCCCAAGCTTAGGCTTTTGGCCTAAGTTGGTCTATGGCCACGGCTGGCCTGGCTAATATCCATAATAATAGTTGTTGGGGTCGTACTATGATGAGGAAGAGAAAGGCTCATATTGTTGTGCAGCAGTTATCGCCTGCTGAGCTGCAGCATGGAGTCGAGCTGCCTCCGCTCTCCTCTCGTACTCTTCTACCTCCTCTCTGGTAATAACATATCTTATTTTTGTTTGTGAATCAAAGAAGGCAGGGGCAGGGAGAGTAATACGGAAAACACGTCATTTATCAAAAATTAAACGATATAAGAGAGGTGATTCAGGCCTCTCGACAAACTGGTGCGAAGCCATAGAGTTATAATCTAAATATGCAGGAGGAAACTCCGTATCACCCTCACGAATGTCTATTTCAAGAAAATGAGCTAAGCGGGTTGCATAAATTCCTCCAAAGAAATCTCCATTATGTCTATTATGATGCAACCTACGAGCTACAATGGCTCCCATATGATAAGATTGGTCTCCTAACACAGCACTCCTAAGAATGCTAAGATCAGGGACACACATGTGACATGCTTCATCCTTAGCATTTATGCATCTACCGGTGAAGAGAGCAAAATAATGTATAGCAGGAAAGTGAATGCTCCCTATGGTAGCCTTCATTATATCTCTAGATTCCCCCACAGTTATACTAGCAAGAAAGTTGCTAAATTCAGATTTAGGGGGATCCCTAACACTACCCCATGATGGAAGTTTGCAAGCAGAAGTGAAATCCTCTAAGTCCATGGTATAAGATTTGTCATAGAGATCAAACATGACTGAAGGAGAATTACGCGAAGATGAATACTCAAACCTCCTCACAAATGAACTTGTGAGATCATGATACTAGGGGAATTTGTTAGCCTCAAAATCCTCAAGACCGGCATTGTGCAAATATGCTTTGAATTCTTCTTTAATTCCCGCACGGTCCATAAAATTTTCCGACGGCCATTCGCAAGGCCGTACTAGAGCGTCTCTGGGTGGATCCTCGTTAGCATCGCACATGGCAATCATGGGTCCTTTCTTCTTAGAGGAACCACCTTGGAACATCTTCCTAAGCATATTGTTTTTCTTTGAAAAATTCTGAAATTTTTAGTAACTTCAAAATAAAAGTGAACCAAACTCAATAATATTGATAGCAACTACTCCTACAAGTGCCTAGGGCCTATATCATGCATCAAAACTACTTTTGACCATATAAATTTGACATGCAAGCTCAAGAACATGGTCACCTAAGCAGCAAAACTTTGCAATGAATAAAGCACTAGAACAAAAACTAATTGGACCAATGGAGGAGTCACATACCAAGGAACAATCTCCCCAAGCAGTTTTGCGAGAGGTGCTTTGAGCAAGGAGATCGAAAATCACAACAAAAGTGGCTGGAACTCGTGCTTGAGTTGGTTTTTCGGGTTTGTGTGAGACAGAGGAAGAAGATGGGTGCTGGGATAAGTGGAGGAGGGCCACCGTGGGCCCACGAGGCAGGGGGCGCGCCCTATGGGGGGGGGGCGTGCCCACCACCCTAGTGGCCAGGTGGCAGCTCCTCCCGCGGTAATTTTTGCACAGTAAATCCTCAAATATTCCCGAAAAAATCATATTAAATTGTCATGGCATTCTGAGGACTTTTATTTTCGGGATATTTTTATATTACACGGATAAGTCAGGAATCAGACAGAAAAATACTATTTTACTTTATTTCTACTAAATAACAGAAAATATAGAGAGGGTACAGAAGTTTGTGCTTCTAGTTTCATCCATCTCATGCTCATCAAAAAGAATCCACTAACAAGGTTGTTCAAGTCTTGTTAACAAACCCATTCCGATAATCATGAAACCGAAGAAATTTCGAATAACACTAAGTTACCTCAACGGGGATATGCACATCCCCTATAATAAGTATATCATATTTCTTCTTGACAGTAGGAAGAGGAAATTCAAAACCTCCAATTATAATCGATGGAATTTTTCCAATGGAATTGATACTATGAAATTGAGGATGTTTCCTCGGAAAGTGTACCGTATGCTCATTACCATTAACATGAAAAGTGACATTGCCTTTGTTGCAATCAATAACAGCCCCTGCAGTATTAAGAAAAGGTCTTCCAAGAATAATAGACATACTATCATCCTCGGGAATATCAAGTATAACAAAGTCTGTTAAAATAGTAACGTTTGCAACCACAACAGGCACATCCTCACAAATACCGACAGGTATAGCAGTTGATTTATCAGCCATTTGCAAAGATATTTCGGTAGGTGTCAGCTTATTCAAGTCAAGTCTACGATATAAAGAGAGAGGCATAACACTAACACCGGCTCCAAGATCACATAAAGCAGTTTTAATATAATTTCTTTTAATGGAGCAAGGTATAGTAGGTACTCCGGGATCTCCAAGTTTCTTTGGTATTCGACCCTTAAAAGTATAATTATCAAGCATGGTGGAAATCTCAGCTTCCGGTATCTTTATTTTATTAGTAATGATATCCTACATATATTTAGCATAAGGATTTGTTTTGAGCACATCAGCTAATCGCATACGCAAAAAGATAGGCCTAATCATTTCAGCAAAGCGCTCAAAATCCTCATCATCCTTTTTCTTGGATGGTTTTGGAGGAAAAGGCATGGGTTTCTGAACCCAAGGTTCCCTTTCTTTACCATGTTTCCTAGCAACAAAGTCTCTTTTATCATAACGTTGATTCTTTGATTGTGGGTTATCAAGATCAATAGCAGGTTCAATTTCTACATCATTGTCATTACTAGGTTGAGCATGATCATGAACATCATCATTAATATTTTCATTAGGTTCATGTTCATTACCAGATTGTGTTTCAGCATCAGACATAGATATATCATTTGGATTATTAGGTGGTTCAGCAATAGGTTCACTAGAAGTTTTCACAATTCTATCATTTTTCTTTTTCTTCTTTTTAGAAGAACTAGGAACATCAATATTATTTCTCTGAGAATCTTGCTCGATTCTCTTAGGGTGGCCTTCAGGATACAAAGGTTCCTGAGTCATTCTACCAGTTCTCGTAGCCACTCTAACAGCATAATCATGTTTCTTACTATTCATTTCATCAAGCACTTCTTTTTGAGCTTTAAGCACTTGCTCTACTTGAGTGGTAACCATAGAGGCATGTTTGCTAACAAGTTTAAGTTCATCTTTAATATTAGCCATATAATCACCCAAGTGTCTAATCATATAAGCATTTTCTTTTAATTGTCTACCAAAATAAGCATTGAAGTCGTCTTGCTTATACATAAAGTTATCAAACTCATCCAAGCACTGACTAGCAATTTTAGTAGGAGGAACTTCAGCTTTATCATATCTATAGAGAGAATTTACCTTTACTACCTATGTCGGGATATCGGGATCAGGAAGTTCTTCAGTAAATAAAGAATTGAGATCATAAGTTTCTTCAATAGGTGGTATACTAAGACCATGTATTTCTTCAATAGGAGGTAAATTCTTAACTTCTTCAGCTTTCTCTTTCATAGATTTCTTTGCCTCTTGCATATCTTCGGGACTGAGAAATAGAACACCTCTCTTCTTCAGAGTTGATTTAGGAATAGACTCAGTAATTGGAGCAGGAGCTGGCTCAGGAGGTTCCCAATTATTTTCATTTGTCAACATATTATTCAATAAGATTTCAGCTTCATCCGGTGTTCTTTCCCTGAAAAGAGAACTAGCACAACTATCCAGGTAATCTCTGGAAGCATCGGTTAGTCCATTATAAAAGATATCAAGTATTTCAGGTTTCTTAATAGGATGATCAGGCAAAGCATTAAGTAACTTGAGAAGCCTCCCCCAAGCTTGTGGGAGACTCTCTTCTTTAATTTGCACAAAGTTGTATATTTCCCTCAAAGCAGCTTGTTTCTTATGAGCAGGGAAATATTTAGCAGAGAAGTAATAAATCATATCCTGGGGACTACGCACACAACCAGGATCAAGAGAATTAAACCATATCTTAGCATCACCCTTTAATGAGAACGGAAATATTTTGAGTATATAAAAGTAACGCGATCTCTCATCATTAGTAAACAGGGCAGCTATATCATTTAACTTACTAAGATGTGCCATAACAGTTTCAGATTCATAGCCATAAAACGGATCAGATTCAACCAAAGTAATTATATCAGGATCAATAGAGAATTCATAATCCTTATCAGGAACACATATAGGTTAAGTAGAAAAAGCAGGGTCGGGTCTCATTTTATCTCTAAGTGATTCTTTGTTCCATTTAATTAATAACCTCTTAAGCTCATATCTATATTTGCAAGCAAAAATAGCGGCAGAAGATTCCTTATCAAAAAGATAGCCCTCAGGAATAACAGGCATATTTTCATCATCACAATCATCATCGTACTCAGATTCAATAATTTGTTTTTCTCTAGCCCTAGCAATTTGTTCATCAAGAAATTCACCAAGGGGCACAGTAGTATCAGACATAGAAGCAGTTTCATCATAAGTATCATGCATAGCAGAAGTGGCATCATCAATAACATGCGACATATCAGAACGAATAGCAGAAGCAGGTGTAGGTGTCGCTAGCTTACTCATAACAGAAGGTGAATCGAGTGCAGAGCTAGATGGCAGTTCCTTACCTCCCCTCGTAGTTGAGGGATAGATCTTGGTTTTTGGATCTCTCAAGTTCTTCATAATGATAAGCAAATATAAATCCCAAGTGACTCAAAGAATAGAGCTATGCTCCCCGGCAACGGCGCCAGAAATTAGTCTTGATAACCCACAAGTATAGGGGATCGCAACAGCTTTCGAGGGTAGAGTATTCAACCCAAATTTATTGATTCGACACAAGGGGAGCCAAATAATATTCTCAAGTATTAGGAGCTGAGTTGTCAATTCAACCACACCTAGAAACTTAGTATCTGCAGCAAAGTGTTTAGTAGCAAAGTAATATGATAGTGGTGGTAGCGGCAACAAAAGTAAAGACGACAAAAGTAATGTTTTTGGTATTTTGTAGTGATTGTAACAATAGCAGCAGAAAAGTAAATAAGCGAGAACCAGTATATGGAAAACTCGTAGGCACCGGATCAGTGATGGATAATTATGCCGGATGCGGTTCATCATGTAATAGTCATAACCTAGGCTGACACAGAACTAGCTCCAATTCATCAATGTAATGTAGGCATGTATTCCGTATATAGTCATACGTGCTTGTGGAAAAGAACTTGCATGACATCTTTTGTCCTACCCTCCCGTGGCAGCAGGGTCCTATTGGAAACTTAGGGATATTAAGGCCTCCTTTTGATAGAGAACCGGAACAAAGCATTAGAACATAGTGAATACATGAACTCCTCAAACTACGGTCATCACTGGTAAGAATCCCGATTATTGTCAATTCGGGGTTAACGGATCATAACACATAATAGGTGACTATAGACTTGCAAGATAGGATCAAGAACTCACATATATTCATGGAAACATAATAGGTTCAGATCTGAAATCATGGCACTCGGGCCCTAGTGACAAGCATTAAGCATAGCAAAGTCATAGCAACATCAATCTCAGAACATAGTGGATACTAGGGATCAAACCCTAACAAAACTAACTCGATTACATGATAAATATCATCCAACCCATCACCGTCCAGCAAGCCTATGATGGAATTACTCACGCACGGCGGTGAGTATCATGAAATTGGTGATGGAGGATGGTTGATGATGACGACGGCGACAAATCCCCCTCTCTGGAGCCCCGAACGGACTCCAGATCAGCCCTCCCAAGAGGTTTTAGGGCTTGGCGGCGGCTCCGTATCGTAAAACGCGATGATTTCTTCTCTCCTATTTTTTTCTCCCCGAAAGCGAATATATAGAGTTGGAGTTGGCGTCGGAGGGTTTCAAGGGGGCCCACAAGGTAGGGGGGCGCGCCCTAGGGGGGGCGCGCCCCCACCCTCGTGAGAAGGGTGTGGCCCCCTGGTCTTCATCTTTGGCGAGGATTTTTTATAGTTTTTTCTAAGATGTTCCTTGGAGTTTCAAGTCATTCCGAGAATATTTGTTTTGTGCACATAAAACAACACCATGGCAATTCTGCTGAAAACAGCGTTAGCCCAGGTTAGTTCCATTCAAATCATACAAGTTAGAGTCCAAAAAAAACGCAAAAGTGTTTGGAAAAGTAGATACGACGGAGACGTATCAACTCCCCCAAGCTTAAACCCTTGCTTGTCCTCAAGCAATTCAGTTGACAAACTGAAAGAAAGAAAGAAAAACTTTTACAAACTCTGTTTGCTCTTGTTGTTGTAACTATGTCAAGCCAGCATTCAAGTTTTCAGCATAGATCATAACTAACCACATTTGCAATAATTCTCAGGTCTCATAATTACTCATATCAATAGCATAATCAACTAGCAAGTCATAATAATAAATCTCGGATGACAACACTTTCTCAAAACAATCATAATATGATATAACAAGATGGTATCTCGCTAGCCCTTTCTGAGACTGCAAAATATAAATTCAGAGCACCTTTAAAGATCAAGGATTGACTAGACATTGTAATTCATGGTAAAAGAGATCCAATCATAGTCATACCCAATATAAATTAAGAGTGATGAATGCAAATGACAGCTGTGCTCTCCAGCTAGTGCTTTTTAATAGGAGGGTGATGACTCAACATAAAAGTAAATGGATAGGCCCTTCGTAGAGGGAAGCAAGGATTTGTAGAGGTGCCAGACCTTGGTTTTGCAATAGAGATAAATTGTATTTTGAGCGGTATACTTTCATTGTCAACATAACAACTAAGAGATGGCGATATCTTCCATGCTAAACACATTATAGGCGGTTCCCAAACAGAATGGTAAAGTTTATACTCGCCCTCCACCAACAAACATCAATCCATGGCTTGCTCGAAACAACGAGTGCCTCCAACATACATCAGGTCCCAGGGGGAGTTTTCTTTGCAGTTAATTTTGATTTAGTTTGCATAAAGCATGGGACTGGGCATCCCGGTGACCAGCCATTTTCTCGTGAGTGAGGAGCGGAGTCCACTCCTCTTGAGAATAACCCGCCTAACACGGAAGATAAGGACAACCTTGGTTGATACATGAGCTATTCGAGCATACAAAACCGAATGTTTATTTGAAGGTTTAGAGTTTGGCACATACAAATTTACTTGGAACGGCAGGTAGATACCGCATATAGGAAGGTATAGTGGACTCATCTAGAATAACTTTGGGGTTTAAGGGATTGGATGCACAAGCAGTATTCCCGCTTAGTACAGGTGAAGGCTAGCAAAAGACTGGGAAGCGACCAACTAGAGAGCGACAACAGCCATGTACATGCATTAAAATTAATAAACATTGGATGCAAGCATGAGTAGGATATAATCCACCATGAACATAAATATCGTGAAGGCTATGTTGATTTGTTTCAACTACATGGGTGAACATGTGCCAAGTAAAGTCACTTAAATCATTCAAAGGAGGATACCACCCCATCATACCACATCATAATCATCGCAATAGCATGTTGGCACACAAGGTAAACCATTATAACTCATAGCTAATCAAGCATGGCACAAGCAACTATGATCTCTAATTGTCATTGCAAACATGTTTATTCATAATAAGCTGAATCAAGAACGTGGGACTCATCATATTTACAAAAACAAAAGAGGTCGAGTTCATACCAGCTTTTCTCATCTCAGTCACTCCATCATATATCATCATAATTGCCTTTCATTTGCACGACCGAATGGTGTGAATAATAATAAGAGTGCACGTGCATTGGACTAAGCTGGAATCTGCGAGAACTCAATAAATAGGAGAAGACAAGGCAATATGGGCTCTTTGGTTAATTCAACAATAATGCATATAAGAGCCACTTCAACAATTTAATTATGGTCTTCTCCTACTGACCCCCAAAGAAAAGAAATAAAACTATTTACACGGGAAAGCTCCCAACAAGCAAAAGAAGAATGGGAAATATTTTTGGGTTTTCTTTTTAATTATTACTTCTACAGCAGAAAAATAAACACCTACTAATTTTTTGGTTTTTCTTAAGGTTTAACAAACCCACAAGAAGAAAGCATAAAAGGAAATAAACTAGCATGGATATTAAAGTGAAAAAGTATGATCACCGACATCTAGCAATGAGTGTGTGTGAACATAAATGTAATGTGGGTGAGAAATACGTACTCCCCCAAGCTTAGGCTTTTGGCCTAAGTTGGTCCATGGCCACGGCTGTCGTGGCTGATATCCATAATAATAGTTGTTGGGGTCGTACTGTGATGAGGAAGAGTAAGGCTCATATTTTTGTGCAGCAGTTATCGCCTGCTGAGCTGCAGCGTGGAGTCGAGCTGCCTCCGCTCTCCTCTCGTACTTTTCTGCCTCCTCTCTGGTAATAACATATCTTGTTTTTGTCTGTGAATCAAAGAAGGCAGGGGCAGGGAGAGTAATATGGAAAACACATCGTTTATCAAAAATTAAACGATATAAGAGAGGTGATTCAGGCCTCTCGACAAACTGGTGCGAAGCCATAGAGTTATAATCTAAATATGCAGGAGGCAACTCCGTATCACCCTCACGAATGTCTATTTCAAGAAAATGAGCTAAGCGGGTTGCATAAATTCCTCCAAAGAAATCTCCATTATGTCTATTATGATGCAACCTACGAGCTACAATGGCTCCCATATGATAAGATTGGTCTCCTAACACAACACTCCTAAGAATGCTAAGATCAGGGACACACATGTGACATGCTTCATCCTTAGCATTTATGCATCTACCGATGAAGAGAGCAAAATAATGTATAGCAGGAAAGTGAATGCTCCCTATGGTAGCCTGCGTTATATCTCTAGATTCCTCCATAGTTATACTAGCAAGAAAGTTTCTAAATTCAGATTTAGGGGGATCCCTAACACTACCCCATGATGGAAGTTTGCAAGCAGAAGTGAAATCCTCTAAGTCCATGGTATAAGATTTCTCATAGAGAATTCAAATTAATTTTGCAAAAGATTGTTAATAGATCTAGAAAGAATTGGTCCAAGAAACTTGATGATGCATTATGGGCCTATAGAACTGCATATAAAAATCCTATGGGTATGTCTCCATATAAAATGGTCTATGGAAAAGCATGTCACTTACCTATCGAACTAGAACACAAGGCATATTGGGCTATTAAAGAACTCAACTATGATTTTAAACCTGCCGGTGAGAAGAGGTTATTTGATATTAGCTCACTTGATGAATGGAGAACCCAAGCCTATGAGAATGCCAAATTATGTAAAGAAAAGGTTAAAAGATGGCATGACAAAAGGATACAAAAGCGTGAGTTTAAGGTAGGTGACTATGTATTGCTATACAACTCTCGTTTAAGATTTTTTGCAGGAAAACTTCTCTCTAAATGGGAAGGTCCTTACATTATCGAGGAGGTCTATCGTTCCGGTGCCATAAAAATGAACAACTTCGAAGGCACAAATCCGAAGGTGGTGAACGGTCAAAGGATCAAACATTATATCTCAGGTAATCCCATAAATGTTGAAACCAATGTTATTGAAACTGTAACCCCGGAGGAATTCATAAGGGACACTTTCCGGAATGTTTGAGACTCCGAAAAGGAATAGGTATGTGGTACGGTAAGTAAACTGACTCCAAAACAGTTTTTAAGGCAATATTTCTCCATTTTGGAATATTTAGAAAAATAGAAAAATAGGAAGCAGTCCGAGAAGGACACGAGGCCTCCACGAGGGTGGAGGGCGCGCCCTACCCTACTGGGCGCGCCCCACTACCTCGTGGGCACCTCGTGCGCTTTCCGGACTCCGTTTGCGTACACAACACGTATTTTGGTCGGTCAAAATTCATTATATAACCTCCCGGGGGTTTTGACTCCCGTATCACGCAAAAATCTCCTGTCTTTGTTTTGAGCTGTCCTGCTGCAGATTTGAGCAACATGTCGTCCCAGGATTCGGAAGGAGAGAGCTATGTGGCTGATTACCTTACAGATCCTAAAGTCTTTGGAGATGTGGAGCATTGTGGTTGGACTACGGAAGAACAAGAGGACTATGAACCCAAGGGAAAGGAGGAGACGAGCTCAGATGAAGATGAAGTCCCACTACCTCAACCTGGGGACATGCATGTGGAGTTCAAAAAGTCAAGCCTCCCTGGCAGAATAAAGAAACCTAAGATCGAGTTTATCCCTTTTCGCCTCTTGCAGGAAGACAAACAGGAACTATGCAAAAAGATATTGAGCCTGGAGCAGGAGATCGAGGACCTAAGGGACCAAAATTCTGTCCTCAAGCGCAAATTAAAGAAGAATCCCACTCCATCATCAACAACTCCAACTTCTTCATCAACAAAGAAGACATAATCACATGGGTATGGTCACTCCCCTTGGCAACTGCCAAGCTTGGGGGAGTGCCCCGGTATCGTATCACCATCACTTTTATCTTTACCGTTTCCTTAGCTCGATCCTTTTGGTAATATCTTGATCTAGTAGAATATAAGTTTTTAGTATGATCTAGTTGTGAGTTTTGCTTTATTATCCTTCTAGGTAATCGAGTCAGTGAGCTATATAATAAAGATTAGTGTTGAGTCAAGGGCTTGATTATTTTGCCATGATCCTAAGTGAATAAAAGAAAAGAGAAAGAATAAAAAGAAACAAAGAGATCATATGGATCTTATGGAGAGTAATGAGCTCACATAGAAAAAGTATGATGAATAAAAGTTGTTGAGGGTTGACAAACATAGTTTTGGTCATCTTTGCAATTAATAGGAAGTAATAAAGAAAGAGAGGTCTTCACATATAAATATACTATCTTGGACATCTTTTATGATTGTGAGCACTCATTAAAGTATGACATGCTAAAGAGTTGACGTTGGACAAGGAAGAGAACATAATGGGTTATCTTTTCTTACATCTGAGATAAATTATATTGTCTTGGATCCTCCAACATGTTGAGCTTGCCTTTCCCCTCATGCTAGCCAAATTCACTGCACCAAGTAGAGATACTACTTGTGCTTCCAAATACCCTTAAACTAGTTTTGCCATAAGAGTCCACCATACCTACCTATGGATTGAGTAAGATCCTCCAAGTAAGTTGTCATCGGTGCAAGCAATAAAAATTGCCCTCTAAATATGTATGACTTATTAGTGTGGGAGAAAATAAGCTTTATACGATCGTTTGATATGGAAGAAATAAAAGCGACAGACTGCATAATAAAGGTCCATATCACAAGTGGCAATATAAAGTGACGTTCTTTCGCATTAAGATTTTGTGCATCCAACCATAAAAGCGCATGACAACCTCTGCTTCCCTCTGCGAAGGGCCTATCTTTTATTTTTATCTCCTACCTTGCATAAGAGTAATGGTGATCTTCACCCTCCTTTTTTATATTTTATCCTTTGGCAAGCACAGTATGTTGGAACGATCCTGGTATATATGGCTAATTGGATGTGAGTCTTCATGAACTATTGTTGTTGACATTACCCTTGAGGTAAAACATTGGGAGGAAAAACAATAAGCCCCTATCTTTCTCTGTGTCCGATTAAAACTCCATACCCATAAGTATTGCGTGAGTGTCAGAAATTGTGAAAGACTATACGATAGTTGAGTTTGTGGACTTGCTGAAAAGCTCTTATACATTGACTCTTTCCTATGTTATGATAAATTGCAATTGCTTCAATGACTGAGATTATAGCTTGTTAGTTTTGAATGAAGTTTACGATTCATACTTGATATTGTGATTGAATTATTACTCTAGCATAAGAAATTATATGACAGGAATTATATAAGTTGTTGTTCTAAGAATGATCATGATGCCCTCAAGTCCATATTTTATTTTTATCGACACCTCTATCTCCAAACATGTGGACATATTTTTCGATTTCGGCTTTCGCTTGAGGACAAGCGAGGTCTAAGCTTGGGGGAGTTGATACGTCCATTTTGCATCATGCTTTTATATCAATATTTATTGCATTATGGGCTGTTATTACACATTATGTCACAATACTTATGCCTATTCTCTCTTATTTTACAAGGTTTACATAAAGAGGGAGAATGCCGGCAGCTAGGATTCTGGGCTGGAAAAGGAGAAAAATATTAGAGACCTATTCTGCACAGCTCCAAAAGTCCTGAAACTTCACGGAAGACGTTTTCAGAATATATAAAAAATACTTAGCGGAAGAAATTCACCAGGGGGGCCACACCCTGCCCATGAGGGTGGGGGCGCGCCCTACCTCCCTGGGCGCGCCCCCTACCTCGTGGGCCCCCTGGTGGCCCTCCGGTGGCCATCTTCTGCTATATGGAGTCTTTCGATGGGAAAAAATAACAAGCAATCTTCTTGGACGAAACTCCGCTGCCACGAGGCGGAACCATGGCGGATCCAATCTAGGGCTCTGGCAGAGCTGTTCTGCCGGGGAAACTTCCCTCCTGGAGGGGGAAATCATCGCCATCGTCATCACCAATGCTCCTCTCATTGGGAGAGGGCAATCTCCATCAACATCTTCATCAGCACCATCTCCTCTCAAAACCCTAGTTCATCTCTTGTATCCAATTCTTGTCTTCAAGTCCGGGATTGGTCCTAGTAGGTTGAGAGTTAATTACTCCTTGTAGTTGATGCTAGTTGGTTCAATTGGTGGAATATCATATGTTCAGATCCTATATGCATATTAATACCCCTCTGATTATGAACATGTTTATGCTTTGTGAGTAGTTACGTTTGTTCCTGAGGACATGGGAGAAGTCTTGCTATTAGTAGTCATGTGAATTTGGTATTCGTTCGATATTTTGATGAGATGTATGTTGTCTCTCCTCTAGTGGTGTTATGTGAACGTCGACTACATGACACTGATACGTCTCCAATGTATCTATAATTTTTGATTGCTCCATGCTATGTTATCTACTGTTTTGGGCAATATTGGGCTTTATTATCCACTTTTATATTATTTTTGAGACTAACCTATTAACCGGAGGCCCAACCCAGATTTGCTGTTTTTTGCCTATTTCAGTGTTTCGAAGAAAAGGAATATCAAACGGAGTCGAAACGGAACGAAATCAACTGGAGAAGTTATTTTTGGAAGGAAAGCTACCGGAAAAACTTGGAGTGCATGTCAGGAAAGAAGGGAGGTGCTCACGAGGGTAGGGGGCACGCCCACCCCCCTAGGGCGCGCCCCCTGCCTCGTGGCCCCCCTTCGGTCCCCTTACGTGTCTCTTTCACCCATATATACCTACGTATCCTAAAACTTCCGGAACGGAGATTAGATAGGGAGTTCCGCCGCCAGAAGCCTCCATAGCCACCAAAAACCAATCTAGACCCATTTCGGCACCCTGCCGGAGGGGGAAATCCTTCTCCGGTGTCCATCTTCATCATCCCGGTGCTCTCCATGACGAGGAGGGAGTAGTTATCCCTCGGGGCTGAGGGTATGTACCAGTAGCTATGTGTTTGATCTCTCTCTCTCTCTTGTGTTCTTGATTTGGCACGATCTTGATGTATCACGAGCTTTGCTATTATAGTTGGATCTTATGTTTCTCCTCCCCCTCTACTCTCTTGTAATGAATTGAGTTTCCCCTTTGAAGTAATCTTATCGGATTGAGTCTTTAAAGATTTGAGAACACTTGATGTATGTCTTGCGTGGGATACCTGTGGTGACAATGGGGTATTCTATTGATCCACTTGATGTATGTTTTGGTGATCAACTTGCGGGTTCCGCCCATGAACCTATGCATAGGGGTTGGCACACATTTTCATCGTGATTCTCTGGTAGGAACTTTGGGGCACTCTTTGAGGTCCTTTGTGTTGGTTGAATAGATGAATCTGAGATTGTGTGATGCATATCATATAATCATACCCACGGATACTTGAGGTGACATTGGAGTATCTAGGTGACATTAGGGTTTTGGTTGATTTGTGTCTTAAGGTGTTATTCTAGTACGAACTCTAGGGCTGTTTGTGACACTTATAGGAATAGCCTAACGGATTGATTGGAAAGAATAACTTTGAGGTGGTTTCGTACCCTACCATAATCTCTTCGTTTGTTCTCCGCTATTAGTGACTTTGGAGTGACTCTTTGTTGCATGTTGAGGGATAGTTATGTGATCCAATTATGATATTATTGTTGAGGGAACTTACACTAGCGAAAGTATGAACCCTAGGCCTTATTTCCTATCATTGCAATACTGTTTACGCTCACTTTTATTGTTTGCTACCTTTCTGTTTTTATATTTTCAGAATACAAAAACTATTGTCTACTATCCATATACCACTTGTATCACCATCTCTTCGCCGAACTAGTGCACCTATACAATTTACCATTGTATTGGGTGTGTTGGGGACACAAGAGACTCTTTGTTATTTGGTTGCAGGGTTGCTTGAGAGAGACCATCTTCATCCTACGCCTCCTACGGATTGATAAACCTTAGGTCATCCACTTGAGGGAAATTTGCTACTGTCCTACAAACCTCTGCACTTGGAGGCCCAACAACGTCTACAAGAAGAAGGTTGTGTAGTAGACATCAGACACTTTACCATTGTTTGGGCCTAGAGGAAGGCATTGGGAAGTAATAATTAGATGATGGGTTGCTAGAGTGACAGAAGCTTAAACCCTAGTTTATGCGTTGCTTCGTAAGGGGCTGATTTGGATCCATATGTTTCATGCTATGGTTAGGTTTACCTTAATACTTTTATTGTAGTTGCAGATGCTTGCAATAGAGATTCATCATAAGTGGGATGTTTGTCCAAGTAAGGGAAGCACCCAAGAACCGGTCCACCCGCATACCATATTATCAAAGTACCGAACGTGAATCATATGAACGTGATGAAAACTAGCATGACGATATTCCCATGTGTCCTCGGGAGCGCTTTACATCATATAAGAGTTTGTCCAGGCTTGTCCTTTGCTACAAAAAGGATTGGGCCAGCTTGCTGCACCTTATTTACTTTTGTTACTTGTTGCTCGTTACAAATTATCCTATCACAAAACTATCTGTTACTACTTATTTCAGTACTTGCAGAGAATACCTTGCTGGAAAATGCTTATCATTTCCTTCTGCTCCTCGTTGGGTTCGACAATCTTACTTATCGAAAGGACTACGATAGATCCCCTACACTTGTGGGTCATCAGTTAGGTGTACCTTAATACTTCTTTTGTAGTTGCGGATGCTTGCAATAGGGGTTAATCATAAGTGGGATGCTTTTCCACGGAAGAATAGTACCCAAGCACCGGTCCACCCACATATCAAATTATCAAAGTACCGAACACGAATCATATGAACGTGATGATAACTAGCTTGATGATAATTCCCATGTGTCCTCGGGAGCGATTTCCTTTATATAAGAGTTTGTCCAAGCTTGTCCTTTGCTACAAAAAGGATTGGGCCATATTGCTGCACCTTATTTACTTTTATTACTTGTTACTCGTTACAATTACCTTATCACAAAACTATCTATTATCGATAATTTCAGTACTTGCAGAGAATACCTTGCTGAAAACCACTTATCATTTCCTTCTGCTCCTCGTTGGGTTTGACACTCTTACTTATCGAAAAGGCTACGATAGATCCCCTACACTTGTGGGTCATCAAAACTCTTTTCTAGCGCCATTGCCGGGGAGTGAAGCGCCTTTGGTAGGTGGAATTTGGTAAGGAAAATTTTATATAGTGTGCTCAAATTTACTGTCACTTGTTACTATGGAACATAATCCTTTGAGGGGCTTGTTCGGGGTATCTTCACCCCGAACAGTAGAGCAAAGAGTTGCTCCTCAACCTACTGAACCTACTAAAAATGTTTACTTTGAAATTCCTTCGGGTATGGTAGAGAAACTGCTAGCTAATTCTTTTACAAGAGATGGAACATTACATCCCGACTTGCACCTAATCTATGTGGATGAAGTTTGTGGGTTATTTAAGCTTGCAGGTATGCCCGAGGATGTTATCCATAAGAAGGTCTTCCCTTTATCTTTGAAGGGAAAGGAATTTACATGGTTTATGCTATGTGATGATATGGGATCGTGGAACTACAACTGATTGAAATTGGAATTTCATCAGAAGTTTTATCCTATGCATCTTGTCCATCGTGATCGTAATTATATATATAATGTTTGGCCTCGCGAAGGAGAAAGCATCGCTCAAGCTTGTGGGAGGCTTAAACCAATGTTATATTCATGCCCCAATCATGAGCTCTCAAGAGAAATTATTATTCAAAAAATTTATGCTCATCTTTCTCTCGATAATCGCTCCATGCTCGATACTTCTTGTACTGGCTCTTTTATGATGAAGACTATTGAATTCAGATGGGGTTTATTGGAAAGAATTAAACGCAAATCTGAAGATTCGGATCTCGACGAAGGTAAGGAGTCAGGTATAAGACCTAAGTTTGGTTGTGTTAAATCTTTTATGGATACCGATGCTTTCAGTGAATTTAGCACTAAATATGGACTAGACTCTGAGATAGTAGCTTCTTTCTGTGACTCCTTTGCTACTCATGTTGATTTCCCTAAGGAGAAGTGGTTTAAATATAATCCTCCCATTGAAGTAAAAGTAGTTGCACCTATTATAGTTGAAGAAAATACTATCACTTATAATGATCATGTTGTTCCTACTTCTTTTATTGAGAAACCACCCTTCCCTGCTAGAATACAGGATCATGCTAAAGCTTCAACTGTGGTTCGTAAGAGTAATACTAGAACGCCTACAGCCTCTGAGCAAATTAAAGTTGAACCTAGTGTTGCTATGGTTAAAGATCTCTTAGACGGTAATATTGATGGGTATGTTATTTACTTCTGTGATGAAGCTGCTAGAATTGCTAGACCTGATACTAAAAACAAACATAGACCTGTTGTAGGCATGCCTGTTATTTCTGTTAAAATAGGAGATCATTGCTATCATGGCTTATGTGATATGGGTTCTAGTGTAAGTGCAATACATCATTTCTTATATAAAGAAATTATGCATGATATTGCACCTGCTGAGATAGAGGAAATTGATGTTACAATTAAGCTTGCCAATAGAGACACTATTTCACCAGTGGGGATTGTTAGAGATGTTGAAGTCTTGTCTGGGAAAGTTAAATACCCTGCTGATTTTCTTGTTCTTGGCTCCCCGCAAGATGACTTTTGTCCCATTATATTTGGTAGAACCTTCTTGAATATTGTTAATGCCCAGATAGACTGCAAAAAGGATTTTGTTACTATTGGTTTGGGGGATATGTCTCATGAATTTAATTTTGCTATATTTCGTAGACAACCCCATGATAAAGAATTGCCTAGTAAAGATGAAATTATTGGTCTTCCTTCTATTGCCGTGCCTCCTAGTGATCCCTTAGAACAATATTTGCTAGACCATGAAAATGATATGTTTATGAATGAAAGAAGGGAAATAGATGAAGTATTCTTTAAACAGTGGCCTATCTTGAAACACAACTTGCCTGTTGAAATCCTAGGGGATCCTCCTCCACCTAAGGGTGATCCCGTGTTTGAGCTTAAACCTTTACCTGATACTCTTAAATATGCTTATCTTGATGAGAAAGAGATATATCCTGTTATTATTAGCACTAACCTTTCAGAGCATGAAGAAAAGAAATTATTGAAAACTCTGAAGAAGAACCATGCTACTATTGGATATACTCTTGATGATCTTAAGGGCATTAGTCCCACTCTATGCCATCACAAAATAAAATTGGAGAAAGACGCTAAGCCGGTTGGTGATCATCAATGACGGTTAAATCCTAAGATGAAAGAAGTGGTAAGAAAAGAGATACTAAAGCTTCTGGAGGCCGGTATAATTTATCCCATTGCTGATAGTCAATGGGTATGTCTTGTCCATTGTGTCCCTAAGAAGGGAGGTATTACTGTTGTTCCTAATGATAAAGATGAACTGATCCCACAAAGAATTGTTACAGGTTATAGAATAGTAATTGGTTTCCGCAAATTAAACAATCTACTAAAAAGGATTATTACATGTTACCTTTTATTGATCAAATGCTAGAAAGATTATCCAAACATACACATTTTTGCTTTCTTGATGGTTATTCTGGTTTCCCTCAAATACATGTGTCAAAAGAGGATCAAGAAAAGAAAATTTTTACTTGCCCTTTTGGTACCTTTGCTTATATACGTATGCCTTTTGGTTTATGCAATGCACCTACTACTTTTCAACGATGTATGACTATTATATTCTCTGACTTTTGTGAAAAGATTGTTGAGGTATTCATGGATGATTTCTCCGTTTATGGAACTTCTTTTGATGATTTCTTAAGCAACCTCGATCGAGTTTTGCAGAGATGTGAAGAAACAAATATTGTCTTGAATTGGGAGAATTGCCACTTTATTGTTAATGAAGGTATTGTCTTGGGGCATAAAATTTCTGAAAGAGGTATTGAAGTTGATAAAGCTAAAGTTCATGCTATTGAAAAGATGTCGTATCCTGAGGATATTAAAGGTATAATAAGCTTCCTTGGTCATGACAGTTTTCATAGGAGGTTCATTAAGGAATTCTCTAAAATTTCTAGGCCTCTAACTAATCTCTTACAAAAAGATGTTCCTTTTGTCTTTGATGATGATTGTGTAGAAGCATTTGAAATACTTAAGAAAGCTTTAATTTCTGCACCCATTATTCAACCACCTGATTGGAATTTACCCTTTGAAATTATGTGTGATGCTAGTGATTATGCTGTAGGGGCTGTTCTAGGACAAAGAGTTGATAAGAAATTAAATGTTATCCAATATGCTAGTAAAACTCTAGGCAGTGCCCAAAGAAATTATGCTACTACTGAAAAAGAATTTTTAGCAGTTGTATTTGCTTGTGATAAGTTCAGACCTTATATTGTTGATTCTAAAGTAATTGTTCACACTAATCATGCTGCTATTAAATATCTTATGGAAAAGAAAGATGCTAAACCTAGACTTATTAGATGGGTTCTCTTGCTACAAGAATTTGATTTGCATATTATTGATAGAAAGGGAGCTGAGAACCCCATTGCAGACAGCTTGTCTAGGTTAGAGAATGTTCTTGATGACCCACTACTTATTGATGATAGCTTTCCTGATGAACAATTAGTTGTGATAAATGCTTCTCATACTGCTCCATGGTATGCTGATTATGCTAATTATATTGTTGCTAAGTTTATACCACCTAGTTTCACATACCAGCAAAAGAAAAAGTTCTTCTATGATTTAAGACATTACTTCTGGGATAACCCACATCTTTATAAAGAAGGAGTAGATGGTGTTATTAGATGTTGTGTACCTGAGCATGAACAGGAATAGATCCTATGCAAGTGTCACTCCGAGGCTTATGGAGGACAACATGCTGGAGATAGAACTGCACATAAGGTATTGCAATTTGGTTTTTATTAGCCTACTCTCTTCAAGGGTGCCCGTAAGTTTGTTTTTTCTTGTGATGAATTTCAAAGAATAGGTAATATTAGTAGACGTCAAGAAATGCCTATGAATTATTCACTTGTTATTGAACCATTTGATGTTTGGGGCTTTGATTATATGGGACCATTTCCTTCCTCTAATGGGTATACACATATTTTAGTTGATGTTGATTACGTTACTAAGTGGGTAGAAGCTATTCCAACTAGTAGTGTTGATCATAACACCTCTATTAAGATGCTTAAAGAAGTTATTTTTCTAAGGTTTGGAGTCCCTAGATACTTAATGACTGATGGTGGTTCACATTTTATTCATGGTGCTTTTCATAAAATGCTTGCTAAGTATGATGTTAATCATAGAATTGCATCTCCATATCATCCACAGTCTAGTGGTCAAGTAGAATTGCCTAATAGAGAGATTAAATTAATTTTGCAAGGGACTGTTAATAGATCTAGAAAGAATTGGTCCAAGAAACTTGATGATGCATTATGGGCTTATAGAACTGCATACAAAAATCCTATGGGTATGTCTCCATATAAAATGGTTTATGGTAAAGCATGTCACTTACCTCTCGAACTAGAACATAAGGCATATTGGGCCATTAAAGAGCTCAATTATGATTTCAAACTTGCCAATGAGAAGAGGCTTTTTGACATTAGCTCACTTGATGAATGGAGAACCCAGGCCTATGAGAATGCCAAACTGTTTAAAGAAAAGGTTAAAAGATGGCATGATAAAAGAATACAAAAACGTGAGTTTAATGTAGGTGATTATGTATTATTATACAACTCTCGTTTAAGATTTTTTGCAGGAAAACTTCTCTCTAAATGGGAAGGTCCTTACGTCATCGAGGAGGTCTATCGTTCCGGTGCTATGAAAATCAACAACTTCGAAGGCACGAATCTGAGGGTGGTGAACGGTCAAAGAATCAAACATTATATCTCAAGTAATCCCACAAATGTTGAAACTAATGTTATTGAAACTGTAACCCTGGAGGAATACATAAGGGACAGTTTCCAGAACGTTCCAGACTCTGAAAAGGAATAGGTATGTGGTACTGTAAGTAAACCGACTCCAAAATAGTTCTAATAGCATTTTTTCTCCGTTTTGGAATATTTAAGAAAATAGGAAAATAAGAAGAAATCCAGGAAGGACACGAGGCGTCCATGAGGGTGGAGGGCGTGCCCTACCCCCTGGGCGCGCCCCCTGCCTTGTGGGCACCTCGTGTGCCCTCCGGACTTCGTTTTCTTGCAAGATACTTCTTTTGGTCGGTAAAAATTCATTATATAATCTCCCAAAGGTTTTGACCACCGTACCACACAAGCATCCTCTATTTTTGTTTCGAGCTATTTCTGGTGCAGATTTAAAGCAAGATGTCTTCTCAAGAGTCAGTCGGGGAGAATCCGGTGTCTCATCCAATACCGGGGCCAAGAGCAAACAGCGATGCTGACCACTTTGGGCCATCAACTGAGGAAGAGATGGAGGCTAACTTGAAAAGGATAGATGCCATGGAGCAGGATGAAGAATTTACTTCTCGTTTCCGAGCTGGATTCACGATGGGGGAACTACAGAGCTCAGCTATTCCAAACTCGGTCATCCCTTCCAATGTTAGATTTCTTTCTTATGAAAATATGAAAAAGAGTGTTACTTGTTCTCCCGCAGCTATGCAACATCCTTGGGTGAAAGGAGCTTTAGCCGTCACGAGCAAGCTCCGTAAGGAAATAATGGACCTCAAGCAGCAAGTCAATAAGCTCGAGGAAGAGAATCGTATCCTGAGGGGCATCATCGCTAAGAATATCACATCACCACCCCCGAAGAAAGAGACATAAACACATGGGTATGGGCACTCCCCTTGGCAACTGCCAAGCTTGGGGGAGTGCCCCCGGTATCGTATCACCATCGCACTTTTACCTTTACCGTTTTTCTTAGTTCGATCCTTTTGGTAATATCTTGATCTAGTAGAATAAAGTTTTAGTATGATTTAGTTTTGAGTTTTTCTTTATGATCCTTCTATGTAATCGAGTCCTTGAGCTATATATAATAAAGATTAGTGTTGAGTCAAGGGCTTGATTATCTTGCTATGATCTTGAGGGAATAAAATAAAAGAGAAAGAATAAAAATAAATAAAGAGATCATATGGATCTTATGGAGAGTAATGACTTCACATATAAAGAGTATGATGAATAAAAGTTGTTGAGAGTTGACAAACATAGTTTTGGTCATCGTTGCAATTAATAGGAAGTAATAAAGAAAGAGAGGTTTTCACATATAAATATACTATCTTGGACATCTTTTATGATTGTGAGCACTCATTAAAATATGACATGCTAAAGAGTTGACGCTGGACAAGGAAGACAACGTAATGGGTTATGTTTTCTTACATCTAAAATAAATTATATTGTCATGGATCATCCAACATGTTGAGCTTGCCTTTCGCTCTCATGCTAGCCAAATTCTTTGCACCAAGTAGAGATACTACTTGTGCTTCCAAATATCCTTAAACCCAGTTTTTGCCATAAGAGTCCACCATATATACCTATGGATTGAGTAAGATCCTTCAAGTAAGTTGTCATCGTTGCAAGCAATAAAAATTGCTCTCGAAATATGTATGATTTGTTAGTGTGGAGAAAATAAGCTTTATATGATCTTGTGATGTGGAAGAAATAAAAGCAACAGACTGCATAATAAAGGTCCATATCACAAGTGGCAATATAAAGTGACATTCTTTCACATTAAGATTTTGTGCATCCAACCATCAAAGCACATGAAAATCTATGCTTCCCTCTGCGAAGGGCCTATCTTTTATTCTTGTCTTATACTTCATATAAGAGTCATGGTGATCTTCACCTTTCCTTTTTACATTTTATCCTTTGGCAAGCACAATGTGTTGGAAAGATCCTGATATATATAGCTAATTGGGTGTGAGTTTTCATGAGCTATTATTGTTGACATTACCCTTGAGGTAAAAGGTTGGGAGGCAAAACTATAAGCCCCTATCTTTCTTTGTGTCCGACTGAAACTTCATACCCATAAATATTGCATGAGTGTTAGAAATTGTGAAATACTAAATGATAGTTGAGTACGTGGACTTGCTGAAAAGCTCTTACATTGACTCTTTCTGATGTTATGATAAATTTCAATTGCTTCAATGACTGAGATTATAGTTTGTTAGTTTTCAATGAAGTTTCTGATTCATACTTGAAATTGTGAATGAATTGTTACTTTAGCATAAGAGATCATATGACAATATATTTATATATATATGTTGTTGTTCTAAGAATGATCATCATGCTCTCATGTCCATATTTTATTTTTAACGACACCTCTATCGCTAAACATGTGGACATATTTCTTGATATCGGCTTTTGCTTGAGGACAAGCGAGGTCTAAGCTTGGGGGAGTTGATATGTCCATTTTGCGTCATGCTTTTATATCGATATTTATTGCATTTATGGGCTGTTATTACACATTATGTCACAATACTTATGCTTGTTCTCTCTTATTTTACAAGGTTTACAAGAAGAGGGGGAATGCCGGCAGCTGGAATTTTGGGCTGGAAAAGGAGCAAATATTATTGACCTATTCTGCACATCTCCAAAAGTCCTGAAACTTCGCGGGAGCATGTTTCAGAATATATAAAAAATATTGTGCGAAAGAAGTACCAGAGGGGGCCACCCACCGTCCACGAGGGTGGGGTGCGCCCTACCCCCTGGGCGCGCCCCCTGCCTCGTGACCCCCCTAGCAGCCCTTTGATGCCCATCTTTGTCTATATGGAGTCTTCGTCCTGGAAAAAATCATAAGCAAGCTCACGAGACGAAACTCCGCCGCCACGAGGCGGAACCAATCTAGGGCTCCGGCGGAGCTGTTCTGCCAAGGAAACTTCCCTCCGGGAGGGGGAAATCATCACCATCGTCATCACCAACGATCCTCTCATCGGGAGGGGGTCAATCAGCAATCACCCTCTTCCTTTTTGATGTCTGATGCACAAGAACATCATTTGAGTGGAAAAACATGGTATGATGACAGATGGAATATGTATTGATAATGGATGGGCATGGCATCTCGACATATATGATGAGTAAACTAAGCATATGGCGGTGCAACAAAGTATAAGAAATGCAAGACAACATATGCAAGATACGCACAATCAATAAAACCTTGCCAAATTAGAATAGGCACCTTGATGGGTGAACAGGACAGGCCATCTGCCTTTGACTCCTCGATGTTAGAATAGTCATTAAGATCATATTCTGAACAAGAATCAACAGGTGGTGAGCGTATGGGTTTCATTGCATCCAGAATGGCACTCAATGCCTTGGTGCCAATTTTGTAAGTCATTGCGGTGTTTAGCTTCAAGAGTGGACTGCTACTTGTGCGACACAAAGCAGCTACACAGATCATAGTGTAGATATAACGGGAAAACCGTAAGCATCAGAGTAAAATCAGCAAAGTGGAACTTGCTGGAATATATGTGCTAGTATTGCTGGTACGGCTAGAAAGCCTTCAGATACCAGCTCTCTTCAACTGAAGGTGCGGTACTGTTAATATCAGTGTAACTCTCAAAGGCGACACAGCTCCCCGCATTTCCTTGCTATTCTTATAGGATTCAAGTGGGCAGGCCACTACAAATCCTATTCCCATGTTTACAAAATCCTACGAATCAAAGAGGCCTGACGAGTTCAAAGTGTCCATACCAACCGACCGTATAGACCTCGACACTACAAATGTCCATGCTCATGTTCACTACAAGGAACATACTGTACTACTATCATACTCCCTCCATTCCAAAATATAAATCTTGGTAGAGATTTCCACTATGGATCACATACAGATGTATCTAGATACATTTTAGAGTGTAGATTCACTCATTTTGCTCCATATGTAGTCCATGGTGGAATCTATACAAAGACTTGTATTTAGGAACAGAGAGAGTACTTATTAAAGAAGAACGGAAGAGGAACATGCTAAAGAAGAGCAAGCAGATTTTGGATAATAAAATGTTCATTGTGCAGTTCCCACACATGATGAACCAGAGGGCATTAAGAAAGCAACTCCCTGATGTCTCTCTATATGTGGTGCACGTTCCTTTTCGAAAGTAAAGTAGGAACACTAGCTGACCAATTAAATGTTATCTGTTTTAGTACTATCAGCATCATATCATATTCATACTTGAGCAACAAGTTTGGAATTATGAGTGGCACGTTGTTTAGCCTGATGGATTCAGGAGCAGCGCTAAGCAGGTACGATGATGGTACTGAATATAAAGGCATGTCTGCATTTGGGTCAGTTAACCATTTCAGGCGGTTGGATGAAGATCCTACGTCTCCTAACCCTTCTTCTTCCTCGTCTCTGATTCCTCCCATATAGAACTGTAACATCCGAAATTTTCAATTTGGAATGTTATACATTAGATCATCATGCATATCTTATTTTCTTGCATTTTGGTCGATCCTAGAAATTTCACGCAACTCAAGGACCTTCGGAGAGAGTAGGAGATTTTGTCATTTTCATATTTGAGAGTTTTCTCGAATTTGAAAAGAGGATCATTTGATTTATTTATTTCATCTTCAATAATTTTTCCGATATCAAAAATATAAGAGAGGGAATAATATGACTTTCCCAAAATATAGGAAAAATGAAGATTTAATAAATAGATCAAATTTTGGTTTTGCCAGAGTTTCGTTTTTATTTTATTTCGATAGGGAAAAATGCGCGTTTTCAAAAAATTTCATTTTAGGTCCGGAGAAAAGTTCATTTTGTACGACTCATTTTTAGGAGTCGGGGAAAATTTACTTTAGAATTTTTGGAGCCCGTCTAGTTTCTTTTTCTTTTGTTTTCTGCGCGCTTAACCGTTTAAAAAAACAGAGGAACTCCCGCCAGGCCAGCCGGGCCTAAGGCCCAGCCAGCCGGCCACCCCAGCCCCCTGCGCGCTGCGCGCCAGCGCTGGGCAGGCGCCAGCCGCCGCCTCTTGCCTCTTGGCTGAATCCTTTTAGGATTCTAGGCCGGCCTCTTTCCTTTGTTTCGTTTTTCCTAATCCTAGTTTATTTCTTGTCCCCTACCTCAAGTAATCTCTCCCCTCTCCTATATAAATACCCCCATAGACCCACCCCTCTAAACCCATCAAATCAAACCCCAAGCCCTCCACCGCACCCCACCCCGCGCCCTACACCGCCGCCGCGCCACCCCACACCCGCGCCGCCGCCCTTGTGCCCTAGCGCCGCCACCGCACCTTGCCCACGCCGCCGGAGCCCCTCGTCGGAGACCTCGCCGGAGGTTGCCCTGCGTCTCTTTTCCTCGGATTGTTTTCTTCTAATCGTTCCGCTTCTTTTCTTCTCTTCTGATTCGTTTTCTAGATCGGTTTTCCGTTTCTTTTTCAGTTTTCTTCTCCGAAACCCTAGATCGGATTCGTTTTCTTTTCCGATTTAGTTGCCTTTGGACCATTCACCGGACCGTTCGTCTTAACGAACGTGATCACCGGATTCTTCTAGGTTAACGAACGCCCGTTCGTTTAACCGTTCTTCGTTTTCTTTCTCGTCGGATTTATTCCGCGATCGTGATCTCAGATCCGATCTTCGTTCTAGTCTTTCTCCCCGCTCGTTTATCGGAATCAGGTGATTCAAGCGCCTGGAGTTTTGTTTTGAAACCGCCGTTCCGTCTAATCAACTTGAACAAGTTTTTGCCCCGGTAAAATTTGACCTAGATTCAACTTGCTAGAACCGAGTTGTTTTCTTCCGCCGTTTGTTTTCCGTCGTTTGTTCGGTTCGTTCTTTCTTTGCAATCGGAGTTCTTAAGTTGAACTATCTGGTTCGTTCTCTTGTTCGAGTTTTACCTGTGCATTAGATGAGTACTTATTTTGTGGTTACTATTGCTTGCTTACGATAGATTGACCGGAGTGTGACAAGTAGATCTATCAAGAGATTTTTGAGTGCGAATCATCTTCATCAACCTTGCAGGCAAGTTCACACTTTGATCATACCTTTTCTACAACCCAGTTTTATTGCATTAGATCAATCCTCTCACATTGCATGATTAGGATCTAATTAAATTGTGGGATGGGAAGTAGATGAGGTAGTACCTATTACCTGTATTATTATGAAACCCTTGGGAGTTACTTCTATGTTTGCTTATTATGCCATGCTATGCTAGTAGACGTGGATTGGGTGAGTGATATCCATGACAGATGTGAGTATTGTTAATTAATGGTTTATCTAAGGTGGCAACTTAAACACACATTTGGGTGGATTGAGGCACCTGATGTCTATCAGGACTAACCTGTTTTTTTTCGGACCGCCACCCAGGCTCAAAGGGATCATAAGATCTTTCATGCTAGAAACTTCCGTGTGCAGCCACATGCTACTATGGGCTCTGGCATAGTTGAATAAGTTGTGCGAACTCTTACGGGGTGGACTAGTAGATGTAGGGGTTGTAGGTGGTACGGTCTACCCCACATGTAAGGTGCTAGAGCTTCTGAAAGACTATGTCTTGGTCATCCGTTTCTCAAACACCATGTAGTGCGAGAAAACAAACGGAGGCGATCGAGTCATGTGGGGAAAAGTGCGCAAACCTCTGCAGAGTGTACAAACTAATCATGATTAGCCGTGTCCCCGGTTATGGACATCTTGAGTATCTAGTTCTTGGATTATCCTGTTGATCTCATCATGTTACTTTAAATTAATATTGTTGGGTTTAATGATGTTACTTAATTGGGATTGAGAATGCTGTCAACCATTCTCAATGTTCAACAACCACCATGATAGTTAAATAAATTTATTCCTTTGTAGTAGGGAAAAATTGGCTTTATGCAAAAACCTTATAACCATAGAGCTTTTCCACCAGCCAAATATGCATGTAGTGATAGCCATTGTTCATTTTCTCTATGGTGTGAATTTGCCAGTACATTCAATGTACTGACCCGTTTCAGGCTGCAACGTCTTATGTTGCAGGTTTCTTACGACGAGTAAGTGATACGTTAGGGTTACGATTTCTACACTCAACTTTGCCGTTGGGTTGATGGGAATCCACAACCTTGTTGCTTCCGCTATTTGGATTGAGGTAATAGTATTTACGTTACTTTATACATGTGATTTACCTCTGTTATAAATCCTTCGAGTACTGTGTGTGTCAGCATACTGATCCAGGGATGACACATAAGCACAGAGACTTGATCCATTCGGGTCTGGTTGCTACAAGATGGTATCAGAGCACATGTTGACTGTAGGACGTGACCCTAGAAACTGGCAAGCCCATAGCAAAGACTTTTCTCTACAACTTTCCCTTTCAAAAAGATCTTTTCTCTTCTGAGCTTATTCAAAAATTCTTTTTAGTGAGACCATACCCCCTTTTTCCCCTTTTGACCACACGAAGATTCGACTGATGAGACCACCCCAGGAAGTACGAGATATCGGACAACTAAGGCCACTTCGGAATGAAGAGTATTTTCCGTGCATCTGAATAATGGAAACTACAACGGTTGAAGGCCGAAGACAAGTAGAATTGGAAGGCTCTGAAGAATTCCCAGATTTGTATGACCTAGGAAGGCTACCCTTATGGAACTTGGCAGACTATGGAAGTTGTCAATACCCGAGATCAAGGTGTATTGGAGAAAGACCAAAGCATGTAGAGTTAAGAACTCAAGGATTTGTCAAGGAAAACCCTAAGGCATGAGATATCAACTATGGAGAGATAGCTCATGGAAATGACAACCATGGCTATCCATGAGGTTATCGCCCGCATATGCTATTGTCACCGTGCTGAGTTAAGCATGCATATGCATGGAAGGATTAAATGGTAGAAGGCTGATGGAGCACCTACTAGTAAGATGAAGTTTTAACCTTAGTCGGTGTATCACCAGGATCTGGAATAGTACATAAAAAAGTTTAAGGTGGAGCTCCAGGAAGTCGTATTAGACAAGGAAGTATTTCATGAGGAACTCAGGATCCTGAAGATGAGAGTAGCCAAGCTGGAGGAGCTACAACCTCGAGATACCGGAGATTTGTCAGGAACTGAAGGACAGTAGGACCATGGTTCATGCCAAGGATGTTGAAACCTAGAAGTTTGAAATGCAACTCCAGAATATTACAGGATGTCACGAGAGATTTCACGTCAACAGAGATGATCTGGCAAAAGAACTTGAGAAGGACAAGCATGATTGGAAGAAGCCATTGGAGGCTTGAACAAGGCTTGAAGAGTTTGGAGACGTTGAAGATTTATTGACCTTTAGAAGACCAAACCCCTGTTATATACCTACGTTAGATGCGATGATTGTGAGCTGTCATTTGTTTGATGTTTTCCCGACAACCACAATAAAATCTGTCTTTTCAAAACTTTTGTTTGTATTGTGTGCATCCCTCTCTATCTCTCTTATCTCACCCCAAACCCATGGACCCAATAGATGATGAATGGAGATGAGCTTGTATTTTCTGGACCGATGAGTCAATTGGAGGCAGACCGATGGATTCAGAACATGGAGGATCATATGGAGAACAACCCTATAGTCGGAAAGGATATGGCCCAACATGCTCTTCAATGCTTTGAAAGAGGTGCTGCTACTTGGTGGAGGATGTACCAAACCATCAATGGATGGCAAGGAGTAACCACTTGGAAAGAATTTAAGTTGACTTTGCTAAAGTCTCAGTTTGTGTCCCAGAAGTTGAAGCCTTATGGAAAAGACATGAAGAAACCTTGTGCATGCAAGATTTGTGGAGAAATCGGACACAACCATAAAGAACACAAGGATGAATGCCCTAATTTTGAAGGAAGTCACCCAGCTGAAGAATGCTCAACTAGGCAGATCACTTGTTTCTTGTGTGAAGGGACTACCCACTACTCTGCTCAGTGTCACATTTACCCCTTGGTACAAAGAACCATCCAGCAGAAGGAAGAAGCAATGAAAGGAGCTCTTATGGAAAGTTTAGAAGAACCTGTGATGAAGAAAGAGGTGAAGGACACACCCAAATAGGAACCAATTAAACCCTACACCAAGTCTTGCTATTCATATGGAAAAGAAGGACACATCTCCCAGAATTGTAGGAATGGGAATCTAGTAGAATTCCTGACTGAGGAAGTAGAGTATGACCCACACGAAATAGAAGCCCTGATTGGTATGGAAAAGTCCAGAAAGAGTAGATTGGATTCCAGGAAGGATCTGAGTCATGTCACCTATTATGGGTGCAAGGAGTCAGGGCACTACCTCAACAAATGCCCAAAAAGGAAACCTCGATACTTGTCAGAAGTAATATGTTTTAGTTGTAATGGAGTAGGGCACTTTGCCAGAGAATGCCCCACGGAGAAGGAAACTTGTGCTAGATAATTGAGTTTGCAACAAAAGAAATGGAGTAGTAGAAGTGAGAACATTTTTTCTTTTATATTGAGGTGTTGAGTTGAGGCATGTAATGGAAAAACAGGAGATTGTAATGATTTGAGAAATCAATAAAGTTAGCAGTGTTGGTACTGATTTGGATTTTTGAGTTACTCTATGAGGAAAGATGTTGACCATTTTTGAGGATATGAGAAATATGGTCTATAAAATATTTGTGCATTTTAAGGGTGGTAGCACCCTGTAATGGATTTCAGACAAAATGAATACGAGTTTTGTCTCGATATGTGTGATACCCCAAGAGTATGTGGGATGAAGTTGGAGACCGACAGTTGTTTGGACCAAAGGTGATCAAAGGATTCGGAAGAGAATGTTAAGTTGATTCGAGATATACTAAAGGTAGCTCAGTCCAGACAGAAGAGTTATGCAGACTTAAAAACGCAAGGAGATAGTCTATGAAATTGGAGATAGAGCATGTCTTCGTGTGACCCCTCTGCGAGGAGTTAAACGATTTGGAGTTAAGGGACAGTTAGCCCCGAGATTTGTAGGACCATACCGAGTTCTGGAGCGTATGAGAGAAGTGGCCTACAAGTTGGAGTTACCCGAAGGACTGTCAGGAGTTCAAGATGTGTTTCACGTTTCCCAGTTGAAGAAGTGCCATGCAGAGATGGCCAATATTCCCTTGTAAGGACGCTTGACCCTGGAAAGGATAATGATGTTCCACGAAGTAGAGTATGGACTTCATAAGTATAAGTTTTATCTCGGTATATGGGATACCCCACAAGGATGAAGAGATAAATTACTATTGGATATAAAGGAGGTATGATGTCAGAAATATGGATCAATGGAAACTCCATGATGAGTCTGAGTACTCATGTCCTAGTTTGGTGCCAATAGAAGGAAGGAAGACAGTACAATTGGATGGATTTAAGTATACTGGGAAAGCTGGAAGTTGGATGTTGGATTAGAGATCCGCTGCCCCGATGATAAGTTCAAGGACTACAAGTGATGAGATGGGCCATAACCCACAGGCCCCAAGACCTTCCAAGAAGCCAGCACACTCTTGCTGAAGGAAAAACCCTGGAAGAGGATATGCCCTTATCGATAGACGATCTTATAGGAGTAACGCAAACCTGAGAGTTGTGAAGGAACGATAAATGTTTGTCTGGCTTGCAAAATCAATGGATTATTCCGAACTTGGTTCGTCGACAAGAGAAATTCTGCAATGCTTGTGAGGAATGAGCAAGTGTTAGTATGCGAGATTCGCTAAACCGTACACAAGGTAATGATTTGGGTGCGGGATGGATTGATCACCATACCAACTTACTCTTATTATTCACCTTGATATATGGGATGGTAAATCTGAGTGACTTGCCTATAGTGGAGAGACGACGATCAAAACCTTGTTAAACCTTAGAATGGTGTAGGTATTTTTTCCCTTGTACACGGCAGTTGTTGCCAATCGTAGGACATACGGTGAGAAAGAAGCCTAGACCCATTTCCTGCAGGAGAAACCATAAATTGTTGACCACCATGAGATATCGATAGTTGTTTAGTTTTGGTGCTAGACCCGTCAGCTAAGAAGACCCAATATCGGAATAACCTTACCAAGAGGAAAGGACAAAAGAATTGAGGAAAAGGTTATGCCACTACCAGAAGAGCCAGAGAAGGAATTTTCTCGAGGATCTGAGAAGACCGATACTGTCAAGAATAAGGATGGAGTATATGAGTTTTGATGAAACAGTAACCATGCTTCTAAGGGTGGTAGCACCCCAGACCCGGGAGACGATCGATGAATTTTGAGGAGACCCCCAAACCCTAACCTTTTCTTGCTAGCCTCTCCGAATCTCGAGGACGAGATTCCTTTTAAGGGTGGTAGGTTTGTAACATCCCAAATTTTCAATTTGGAATGTTATACATTAGATCATCATGCATATCTTATTTTCTTGCATTTTGGTCGATCCTAGAAATTTCACGCAACTCAAGGACCTTCGGAGAGAGTTGGAGATTTCGTCATTTTCATATTTGAGAGTTTTCTCGAATTTGAAAAGAGGATCATTTGATTTATTTATTTCATCTTCAATAATTTTTCCGATATCAAAAATATAAGAGAGGGATAATATGACTTTCCCAAAATATAGGAAAAATGAAGATTTAATAAATAGATCAAATTTTGGTTTTGCCGGAGTTTCGTTTGCATTTTATTTGGATAGGGAAAAATACGCGTTTTCAAAAAAATTCATTTTAGGTCCGGAGAAAAGTTCATTTTGTTCGACTCATTTTTAGGAGTCGGGGAAAATTTACTTTAGAATTTTTGGAGCCCTCCAGTTTCTTTTTCTTTTGTTTTCTGCGCGCTTAACCGTTTAAAAAAAAACAAAGGAACTCCCGCCAGGCCAGCCGGGCCTAAGGCCCAGCCAGCCGGCCGCCCCAGCCCCCTGCGCGCTGCGCGCCAGCGCTGGGCAGGCGCCAGCCGCCGCCTCTTGCCTCTTGGCCGAATCCTTTTAGGATTCTAGGCCGGCCTCTTTCCTTTGTTTCGTTTTTCCTAATCCTAGTTTATGTCTTGTCCCCTACCTCAAGTAGTCTCTCCCCTCTCCTATATAAATACCCCCATAGACCCCCCCTCTAAACCCATCAAATCAAACCCCAAGCCCTCCACCGCACCCCACCCCGCGCCCTACACCGCCGGCGCACCACCCCACACCCGCGCCGCCGCCCTTGTGCCCTAGCGCCGCCGCCGCACCTTGCCCACGCCGCCGGAGCCCCTCGCCGGAGACCTCGCCGGAGGTTGCCCCGCGTCTCTTTTCCTCGGATCGTTTTCTTCTAATCGTTCCGATTCTTTTCTTCTCTTCTGATTCGTTTTCTAGATCGGTTTTCCGTTCCTTTTTTCAGTTTTCTTCTCCGAAACCCTAGATCGGATTTGTTTTCTTTTCCGATTTAGTTGCCTTTGGACCATTCACCGGACCGTTCGTCTTAACGAACGTGATCACCGGATTCTTCTAGGTTAACGAACGCCCGTTCATTTAACCGTTCTTCGTTTTCTTTCTCGTCGGATTTATTCCATGATCGTGATCTCAGATCCGATCTTCATTCTAGTCTTTCTTCCCGCTCGTTTATCGGAATCAGGTGATTCAAGCGCCTGGAGTTTCGTTTCGAAACCGCCGTTCCGTCTAATCAACTTGAACAAGTTTTTGCCCCGGTAAAATTTGACCTAGATTCAACTTGCTAGAACTGAGTTGTTTTCTTCCGCCGTTTGTTTTCCGTCGTTTGTTCGGTTCGTTCTTTCTTTGCAACCGGAGTTCTTAAGTTGAACTATCTGGTTCGTTCTCTTGTTCGAGTTTTACCTGTGCATTAGATGAGTACTTATTGTGTGGTTACTATTGCTTGCTTACGATAGATTGACCGGAGTGTGACGAGTAGATCTATCAAGAGATTTTTGAGTGCGAATCATCTTCATCAACCTTGCAGGCAAGTTCACACTTTGATCATACCTTTTCTACAACCCAGTTTTATTGCATTAGATCAATCCTCTCACATTGCATGATTAGGATCTAATTAAATTGTGGGATGGGAAGTAGATGAGGTAGTACCTATTACCTGTATTATTATGAAACCCTTGGGAGTTACTTCTATGTTTGCTTATTATGCCATGCTATGCTAGTAGACGTGGATTGGGTGAGTGATATCCATGACAGATGTGAGTATTGTTAATTAATGGTTTATCTAAGGTGGCAACTTAAACACACATCTGGGTGGATTGAGGCACCTGATGTCTATCAGGACTTGCCTGTTTTTTTTGGACCGCCACCCAGGCTCAAAGGGATCATAAGATCTTTCATGCTAGAAACTTCCGTGTGCAGCCACATGCTACTATGGGCTCTGGCATAGTTGACTAAGTTGTGCGAACTCTTACGGGGTGGACTAGCAGATGTTGGGGTTGTAGGTGGTACGGTCTACCCCACATGTAAGGTGCTAGCGCTTCTGAAAGACTATGTCTCGGTCATCCGTTTCTCAAACACCATGTAGTGCGAGAAAACAAACGGAGGCGATCGAGTCATGTGGGGAAAAGTGCGCAAACCTCTACAGAGTGTACAAACTAATCATGATTAGCCGTGTCCCTGGTTATGGACATCTTGAGTATCTAGTTCTTGGATTATCCTGTTGATCTCATCATGTTACTTTAAATGAATATTGTTGGGTTTAATGATGTTACTTAATTGGGATTGAGAATGCTGTCAACCATTCTCAATGTTCAACAACCACCATGATAGTTAAATAAATTTATTCCTTTGTAGTAGGGAAAAATTGGCTTTACGCAAAAACCTTATAACCATAGAGCTTTTCCACCAGCCAAATATGCATGTAGTGATAGCAATTGTTCATTTTCTCTATGGTGTGAATTTGCCAGTACATTCAATGTACTGACCCGTTTCGGGCTGCAACGTCTTATGTTGCAGGTTTCTTATGACGAGTAAGTGATACGTTAGGGTTACGATTTCTACACTCAACTTTGCCGTTGGGTTGATGGGAATCCACAACCTTGTTGCTTCCGCTATTTGGATTGAGGTAATAGTATTTACGTTACTTTATACATGTGATTTACCTCTGTTATAAATCCTTCGAGTACTATGTGTGTCAGCATACTGATCCAGGGATGACACATAAGCACAGAGACTTGATCCATTCGGGTCGGGTCGCTACAAGAACACCGCATGGGCCGTCGGGCGGACCATCGGCCCCCACCGCTTGTGTTCCTCCGCCACCCCCACCCCCGCCCCACCCACGTCGAGTTTTCTTCGTTCGGCGAGGCCCCACCACCCCCCCAACAACAAAAGTCCCCACCCGAGCCCCTTTGTTCGCACCGGCGAACTCCGGCGAGCTCTGAAAAATCGACTGGCCCAATTTTGAAATTTAGTCTACTGTGATTTAACTAGTGTGGAATATAAAAGGCGAAAACCATCAGCATTGGGAGTATAGTGTTGAGCGTGCCATGGCGGATCTGAAGGTGCAAACCGTACAAAGGCAACATCGCAAAAAATGTTTGCTCTCAACTAGCAAGTAAGTGATGGACAAGAAATTAGAGTAAAGCAGTGTCGATCTATTTTCTTGCTGCGATAAATAAGTTGAGCAGATACGAAAGAGTACCGCCTCTGGTGCGGCGCCGTGTATGCATCCGCTGAGAATTTGACGGTGCTGCGGTAGCGATGGCTGTTGGCGGCGTGGAAGCAGATCTAGGAGGGTAGACGGTGGTGGCGGGACGCAGTGCACGAGACGGTCGTACGAGCGGCGCTGGCAAGGTGGACGATGGCGGGGATGAAGCAAGAGGACGGGATGCAAGGATCCCGGTCCGAAACCGTGGATGAGAGAGGTCGATCTATTGTATTCTATTGTATTACCATGCCAACTCAATTCGAATCCCGTTTGTATTCTATTTTTTTCGGGCAGGATCCATTTTCAATTGGAATAAAATTCTATATACATTATTTTTTAATATATACTTTCAAAAGCACAACAAAGAAGTCTGCTCCTTTATATGTATAATATGATTTACAAATACAATGATCTCAAAATCATAAGGTTGAATTCAAAAAATTAAACCAAATTATGTTCTACTAAAATATATGGACCAGTAATATCTACATATTAAATAACATAGATGTGCGTGAATTCATATGAGTATGCATGTTTGATAGATCAATTTTGGTTCGAGTATGGATTACATGTATCATCATCTCGGATTCAAATATTTGAATCCCTTTTATGCTCACTCCTTTCATGCCCATCTCTCTCGCATGCATGCTCCTTCATGTAGCTATCACTCTCTTTTCTCCAGCTCACCTGCACACTCACTTCATGTTTCTCCTATCCGCGCAAACATGGTCTCTCGACGTCTCCCTTGAGAAGTGTCACACTCTCCCTGTCATTATACATTACACGGTTTTCATTATCTCTCATGTCTCTACCGTTCTCTCGTATCACTAGGTACCTAAGCTTTCTTTTTCACCGCCACACACACAGTCTCCACTCGTCTTTCACCTTGTCTTTCTCTCTATGGGATTCTCTCACACACCCTATATGTCTCTAGATATGAATCATACCACTAAAATTACTCTCTCTCTCTCTCTCTCTTTCTCCTGTAGACACAACATTTGTTGCGGTCTCCTTTTCGTCTCCATCCCAGACAGACATTATTCATTTGTTTACTGATCAGACAAACTCCCCCCCTCTCTCTCTCTCTCACACACAACTCCTGCTTCCACTCCCCTTCCCGACTACCGTCTCTCTCTCACACACACACAAACTCTCGCTTTCGCACCCCCGTATCGTATTTCTCTCACAAACATTTATTCACTAGCCTCTAGATAGGTTTATACACCCGCACACTCATGTTTCCACTATCGCATACAAGTCTCTCTCCCGCTCCTTGTATCTATGTAGATTTTTCTTCCCTTCTTGAGACACGCCCTCTCAATCGTGCACACACACAGTATCACCTCATTTTAAGCTCATACCTCTCGCACACACACTCTTTGTGTCTTTGTCACACATGCACTCCATCCTCCTCCTCTCTCCCTCTCTCTCTCACACACACATGGGCTTTTTGCAACAACTAGCAAGATGCCCATGCATTGCACGAAACATGAAGGTGCATTTGTATGAGTAGTTTATCTTGTGGGATAAAAGGATGAACAAGGGAAGGCCTTATTTGCAAGTGTGGAGAGGGGTGTGTATATCTTTTTGCTAAATTGCCATAGTTTCCTTCCTATCCATTAGATATAGATCAGATGCCCTATATTGCAGGATGGCAGGCACACGATCATCACTGACTATGCTTTTTATAAGAGTAGGGATAAAAAACAAAGTTGGTGATGATGGTGGGCTTGCCATCCTGCAATATAGGCCATCCGATTTATATCTGACAGATAGGAAAGAAACTATGGCAATTTACCCGCACTCCTCTCCACATTTGCAGATAAGGCCTTCCCTCGTTCATCGTTTTCTCCCACAAGATCTTGATGTTCCGTGCAACGCACAGGCATCTTGCTAGTAAGAGTAGAAATTAGACATATACAATTCTCGAATCTTGAAACCAACAACATTCCTCCCTTATCTCATCAAAATCGCCAAAGGAATATATTTTGAGTGAAACATAACATTTTTTAGTGATATATGTATTTCAAAACTAGATTTTTTTTCTATCAAATCGCTGAATATGTATTAATGTACTCAGATCGTGTGGCAACGCATTGGCACATTGCTAGTAGTTATTATAATTTTGTGGACACCAGACAAATGGTGGAGTACATATACGAAGAGAAGAGGCGCACACACGCAGCCGGTCTCTCGCTGTCTCGCACGCATGAGTGTTACGTAAAGGCAACGTCAACAAATAAACACTAAAACCCTAGGTGCATGATTGCTGCATTCGCGGGTACCGGGTACGTGGTGGAGCGCACCTTTGTAGGAATAGTCAGCTCGCGTGATAATTTGATCTGTAGGAGTTGATGGTCGGGACCACAGGTGAACGACTTGGAGGCGGTGGTTCGCCAGTTGCCACAGATAGAGTAGCCACATTTAAAATATCATTTTTTAGCGGGGTTAAGAGTTCTGATTTTCAATGACGCGTTATAAGTACTAAGTAGTTTTTAGAATGATTGGTATGGAGCGAAAATGGAATTCATAGTACTACCTACTACGTACCTCCTTGGCGTATGGTTGTATGGGTTTATGTTGCGAGATGTTGAACCTGGTAGTTCTAGGGCAAATACTATGTTTAGATGTAGATGTTGGTTTTAGTAATGAATATCAGAAGGGGGAAACCCTTCTTTCATTAAAGAAAACTACTACCTCCGTTCTGGTTTACTAGTCCCCATCGTTTTTTGGGGTCAAAGTTTGTCCATGAATTTTACTTGTAAAATGTGAATGGAAAATGAGATTTTGTTATATGCAAACAAAAAAGGACTGGAGGGAGTGATTGCTCTGACACGGACGCGACCTCTCATAGCGCAGGCATTGAACCGGATGCTGGCCAAGAGGGCCCCACTCGCTGCAGGCCCGGCTGAACACGCCTCCTTGCATGCAACCGGCTTACTGCCCCGCCTGCCTTCATTGAATCCACGCGTGTGCCGGCAACACGTCCTTCCGCGAGCCAACCGGCATTTTAGAACACAAAAAGTGACCAAAATATAATTAATATGCATGGTCTTAACTTGTTGTGCTCGCACTGGTAGCAGGAACTAGAGGTTTTTCTTTATTCATAACTCTCCTAAATTTTTTTTGGCTTTGAAGTAAATCATGGTTGTGGACATTATGTATGAATGTGGAGATATATGTGAACATGAGTTTGATGTGGAAGTTGAACTTGGAATGTCGGGCTTGCATGTGAACTATACCATGTCCAATGCTTCGTCTGTTATTGTTTGGAAAGTAATCGTTGTTATTACATGAACCGGAAAAAATATATTTTGTGCCACATTAGTAGATGCATGGACATCACAACAGGCATGCTGACTAGATAAACATTTGAACCTAGCTACTATGAAGGAAATTTTGTATTGACAACAATTTTAGATAGCAAGAAACGCCTAACCTGCTCTGCCTCTGCTAGCTTATTTCTGGCTTCTTCCATCTCTTCTTTGGCATGGGTGAAGAGAGCATCTGATTGCTCTTTTCACTTCTTCAGGAACTCAACTACATTCTCATGGGCTGCTGCACGCTTTCTTTCAGCCTTTACTAGAGCCACGAGGACACGAACAGCTGACGACTCCACCTGGCTTGTGTGTAATCCAGCATCGTCTAGGAATTTGCACCTTGTGTCTAATCCAGCATCATTAGGGAACTGGCACCTTGTGTTAATCCAGCCTCATTCTGGAAACATGATCTCGAGGTTGACCATACTTCCCTCCTCGCAGGAATTGCATCCTGACATGAAGTTACTTCTTTTTTAGATAATTACTCAGAGCAACCCAGATCCCTTTAGTAGAAGCCAGATAAACAGAACTGGGAGAAGTGAATTCAAAAGGAAAAAAAATATAAAAACAGACTACAAGGTGAGAACACCCACTTCCTACATCAAGCTAAAAACGAAAGCATTAGGACGATAAAGACTCTTCTTATGACACATCGAAGAACACGAGGCTTAAGAGAAACAGAAACTACAACATATACACATTGAAGAACACGAGGCTAAATGAAAGTAATTGAAAGGGTGTTACTTACCAAAGCTCGTTTTACAGGTTCGGTGCAACTCCTCTTTAACTTGCCACGCTCCTTGAAGATGTCCCCAATATCTCGTGTTTGGTCTTCATTGCTCCTCTGCATGTTCGCACTCGTGGTTTTAAAATCTCAACATGGCAAGAAAAATATACTACTAGTAATACTCGTGCATCTTGTGGGCAACATTAAAGCACTCGTCTGCCATGTTAGAGCATCTCCAACAGAATCGCAACACGCGGTGCTTTAAAAAAGCATTTACAGTGCTGAGATCGAGAAGTAGAGATAGAGAGTAGAGGATAGTTCTCAGAATAGATAGATAAAAAATAGATTATTCAACTACTCCTCATCGTCCGACTCCTCCTCGGTGATGTCCTCCTCCGACGTCTGACTGTAGGCGTGAAGATACCGATCGTCGTCGGATTCCCAGGGCGACGCTGCTCCTAGCCTCATGTTGAATTGAGCGTCTGGTTTTCGCCTACGCTTGTCCTCGCGATAGGCGGCTCGCTCCGCCCTCCTCTTATCCCTCTCCGCCCTCCTTTGCTTGTAGAACTCATGCTCGATGATGATGTCCTCGGGAAGCGTTGGCGCCACAGCACCATGGCTTCCTCGCCTATGTCGGTGATGCCGAGATGGTGCTCCCGCCTCCGGTTGTCGCGATGATCCTCGTCGGTGATAAGCCGCGACAGAGGCGTGAGCTCCTGTGCCCGCTCTCGTGTCGGCATGTTGGGGAAGTTCAATGTTCTGTGAGGCCACCAGAGGCGCCACGCTGCCGTGTCGTACGCGTGGGCAGCCTTGTTAGGCGGTGTCGAAATTGCCGAGGGCGAGGCGCATCCCGCAGAACCGGATGTCGGCGGAGAAGCCGCCGGAGGGGCGTGCGCGGACGCTGCGGTATCCCCAAGTTTCCCGGCAACGCGGTAGCATGGTGGCATGGCAGCGGCGAGGCAAGAAAGAGCGAGGAGAGAGAGGTGGCGAGGCACAGAGCAGGGAGAGAGCGGTGGCAAGGAACAGAGCGGTGGGAGGGCGTTGGATTTTATAAAACGCGCCAGACGCCGCGCGCCAAAACTAGCGCACGCCTGACCGCTTTTTCTCGCACGCGCACATGATGACCCACAAGTATAGGGGATCTATCGTAGTCCTTTCGATAAGTAAGAGTGTCGAACCGAATGAGGAGCAGAAGGAAATGGCAAGCGGTTTTCAGTAAGGTATTCTCTGCAAGTACTGAAATAAGTGCTAACAGATAGTTTTGTGATAGGATAAGTTGTAACGAGCAACAAGTAACAAAAGTAAATAAAGTGTAGCAAGGTGGCCCAATCCTTTTTGTAGCAAAGGAAAAGCCTGGACAAACTCTTATATAAGGAAAAGCGCTCCCGAGGACACATGGGAATATCGTCAAGCTAGTTTTCATCACGTTCATATGATTCGCGTTTGGTACTTTGATAATTTGATATGTGGGTGGACCGATGCTTGGGTGCTGTTCTTACTTGAACAAGCATCCCACTTATGATTAACCTCTATTGCAAGCATCCGCAACTACAATAAAAGTATTAAGGTAAACCTAACCATAGCATGAAACATATGGATCCAAATCAGCCCCTTACGAAGCAACGCATAAACTAGGGTTTAAGCTTCTGTCACTCTAGCAACCCGTCATCTACTTATTACTTCCCAATGCCTGCCTCTAGGCCCAAATAATGGTGAAGTGTTATGTAGTCGAAGTTCACATAACACCACTAGAGGCTAGACAACATACATCTCATCAAAATATCGAACGAATACCAAATTCACATGACTACTAATAGCAAGACTTCTCCCTTTTCCTCAGGAACAAACGTAACTACTCAAAAAGCATAAACATGTTCATAATCAGAGGGGTATTAATATGCATATAGGATCTGAACATATGATCTTCCACCAATTAAACCAACTAGCATCAACTACAAGGAGTAATTAACACTACTAGCAAACTACTAGCACCAATCCCGAACTTGGAGACAAGAATTGGATACAAGAGATGAACTAGGGTTTTGAGATGAGATGGTGCTGATGAAGATGTTGATGGAGATTGCCCTCTCCCGATGAGAGGAGCGTTGGTGATTACGATGGCGATGATTTCCCCCTCCGGGAGGGAAGTTTCCCTGGCAGAACAGCTCTACCGGAGCTCTAGATTGGATCCGCCAAGGTTCCGCCTCGTGGCGGCGGAGTTTCGTCCTGTAAGGTTGCTTCTTATTTTTTTTTCTCGATAAAAGACTTCATATAGCAGAAGATGGCCATCGGAGAGCCACCAGGGGGCCCACGAGGTAGGGGGCGCGCACCCCACCCTCGTGAGCAGGGTGTGGGCCTCTGGTCTTCATCTTTGGCGAGGATTTTTCATTATTTATTATAAGGTGTTCCGTGGAGTTTCAGGACTTTCGGAGTTGTGCAGAATAGGTCTCTAATATTTGCTCCTTTTCCAACCTAGAATTCCAGCTGCCGGCATTCTCCCTCCTTATGTAAACCCTGCAAAATAATAGAGAATAGCCATAAGTATTGTGACATAATGTGAAATAACAGCCCATAATGCAATAAATATCGATATAAAAGCATGATGCAAAATGGACGTATCAACTCCCCCAAGCTTAGACCTCGCTTGTCCTCAAGCGAAAGCCGATAACAATAAATATGTCCCCATGTTTAGAGGTAGAGGCATCGATAAAAATAAAATACGGACATGAAGGCATCATGATTATTCTCATAACAGCAACATATATAGATATTGTCATATGATCACTTGTGTTCAAGTGATGATCTATTCACAATGCAAAAGTATGAATTAGAAACCTTATTGAGAATCAACAAACTATAACCTCAGTCATTGAAGCAATTGCAATTTGTCATAACATCAGAAAGAGTCTATGTCAGAGCTAATAACCAAGTCCACATACTCAACTATCATCTAGTCCTTCATAATTGCTAACACTCACGCAATACTTATGGTTACGGAGTTTTAATTGGACACAGAGAAAGATAGGGGCTTATAGTTTCGCTCCACAACCTTTTACCTCGAGGGTAATGTCAACAATAATAACTCATGCCCCCTACATCCAATTAGATATATCTATCAGGATCTTCCAACACACTTTGCTTGCCAAAGGATAAAATGTAAAAAGGAAAGGTGAACATCACAATGACTCTTGCATAAGGTAGAAGATAATAATAAAAGATATGGCCTTCGTAGAGGGAAGCAGAGCTTGCCATGCGCTTTTGTGGTTGGATGCACGAAATCTTAATGCGAAAGAACGTCACATTTATTGCCCCTTGTGATCTGAACCTTTATTATGCAGTTCGTCGCTTTTATTACTTCCACATCATAAGATCGTATAAAGCTTATTTCTCCCACACTAATCATACATATTTAGAGCAATTTTTATTGCTTTGCACCAATGACAACTTACTTGAAGGATCTTACTCAATCCATTGGTAGATATGGTGGACTCTCATGGCAAAACTGGTTTAAGGGTATTTGGAAGCACAAGTAGTATTTCTACTTGGTGCTGAGAATTTGGCTAGCAAGAGGGGGAAAGGCAAGCTCAACATGTTGGAGGATCCATGACAACATACTTTATCTCAGATATAAGAAAACATAACTCATCATGTTGTCTTCCTTGTCCAATATCAACTCTTTAACATGTCATATTTTAATGAGTGCTCACAATCATAAAAGATGTCAATGATAATATATTTATATGTGAAGACCTCTCTTTCTTTATTACTTCCTATTAATTGCAACAATGACCAAAACTATGTTTGTCAACTCCCAACAACTTTTAAATCATCATACTCTTCCTATGTGAAGTCATTACTCTCAATAAGATCAATATGAACTTTTGTTTCTTTTTATTTATTTTTCTCTTTTCTTTTTTTCTTTTATTTTGGGATCATGGCAAAAATAAGCAAGCCCTTGACTCAACACTAATCTTTATTATATAGCTCACAGACTCGATTACATTGAGAAATCATAAGGTAAAACTCAAAACTAGATCATGCCATAAACTTTATTCTACTAGATCAAAATACTACTAATAGGATCGAACTAAGGAAAACGGTAAAGATAGGAGTTGTGATTGTGATACGATACCGGGGCACCTCCCCCAAGCTTGGCAGTTGCCAAGGGGAGTGCCCATACCCATGTTATTATGTCTCCTTCTTTGTTGTTGGTGAAATATTCTTGGCGATGATTCCTCTCAGGATACGATTCTCCTCCTCGTGCTTGTTGACTTGCTGCTTGAGGTCCACTGTTTCCTTACGAAGCTTTCCTGTAACGGCTAAAGCTCCTTGCACCCAAGGGTGTTTCATAGCTGCGGGAGAACAAGTGACACTCCTCTTCATATTTTCATAAGAAAGAAATCTAACATTGGAAGGGATAACCGAGTTTGGGATAACTGAGCTCTGTAGTTCCCCCATCGTGAACCCAGCTCGGAAGCGAGAGGTGACTTATTGATCCTCCATGGCATCTACCCTCATTAAGTCAGCCTCCATCTCTTCCTCCATTGCTGGCCCAAAGTGGTCAGGGTCACGATTTGCCCTTGGTTCCGGTGCCAGATTAGATACCCGACTCTCCTCGACTGACTCATGAGAAGACATCTTGCATAGTAGTGAGCTAATATCAAATAACCTCTTCTCACCGGCAAGTTTAAAATCATAATTAAGTTCTTTAATAGCCCAATAAGCCTTGTGTTGTAGTTCGAGAGGTAAGTGACATGCTTTTCCATAGACCATTTTATACGGAGACATACCCATAGGATTTTTATATATGTAGTTCTATAGGCCCATAATGCATCATCAAGTTTCTTGGACCAATTCTTTCTAGACCTATTAACCGTCTTTTGCAAAATTAATTTGAGTTCTCTATTACTCAATTCTACTTGACCACTAGACTGTGGGTGATACGGAGATGCAATTCTATGATTGAGGTCATATTTAGCAAGCATTTTACAGAAAGCACCATGAATAAAATTTGAACCACCATCAGGCATTAAATATCTAGGAACTCCAAACCTTGGAAAGATAACTTCTTTAAGCATTTTAATAGAAGTGTTATGATCAGCACTACTAGCTGGAATAGCTTCTACCCACTTAGTAACGTAATCAACAGCAACTAGAATATGTGTATAACCATTAGAGGAAGGAAAAGGTCCCATATAGTCAAAGCCCCAAACATCACATGGTTCAATAACAAGTGAATAATTCATAGGCATTTCTTGACGTCTACTAATATTACCAATTCTTTGACATTCATCACAAGATAGGACAAACTTACGGGCATCCTTGAAGAGAGTAGGCCAATAAAAACCGGATTGCAATACCTTATGTGTAGTTCTATCTCTCGCGTGGTGTCCTCCACAAGTTTCGGAGTGGCACTTGCGTAGGATCTGTTCCTATTCATGCTCAGGTACACAATGTCTAATAACACCATCTACTCCTTATTTATAAAGATGCGGGTCATCCCAAAAGTAATGTCTCAAATCATATAAGAACTTTTAGTTTTGTTGGCATGTGAAGCTAGGTGGTATGAATTTAGCAACAATATAATTAGCATAATCAGCATACCAAGGAGTACTACGAGAAGTACTTATGACATTTAATTGTTCATCAGGAAAGCTATCATCAATAGGTAGTGGGTCATCAAGAACATTCTCTAACCTAGATAAGTTGTCTGCAACGGGATTCTCAGCTCCTTTTCTATCAACAATATGCAAATCAAATTCTTGTAGCAAGAGAACCCATCTAATAAGTCTAGGTTTAGCATCTTTCTTCTCCATAAGATATTTAATAGCGGCATGATCAGTGTGGATAGTTACTTTAGAATCAACAATATAAGATCTGAACTTATCACAAGCAAATACAACTGCTAAAAGTTCTTTTTCAGTAGTAGCATAATTTCTTTGAGCATTGTCTAGAGTCTTACTAGCATAATGGATAACATTTAATTACTTATCAACTCTTTGCCCTAGAACAGCACCTACAGCATAATCGCTAGCATCACACATAATTTCAAAGGGTAAATTCCAATCAGGTGGCTGAACAACAGGTGCAGAGACTAATGCTTTCTTAAGTATTTCAAATGCTTCTACATAATCATCATCAAGGACAAATGGTATATCTTTTTGTAATAAATTAGTCAGGGGCCGAGAAATTTTTGAGAAGTCCTTAATGAACCTCCTATAAAATCCGGCGTGACCAAGGAAACTTCCTATACCTTTGATGTCCTTGGGACATGGCATCTTTTCAATAGCATCAAACTTGGCTTTATCAACTTCAATACCTCTTTCAGAAACTTTATGCCCCAAGACAATACCTTCATTAACCATAAAGTGACACTTTTCCCAATTCAAGACAAGATTAGTTTCTTCACATCTCTGCAAAACTCGATGAAGATTACTCAAGCAATCATCAAAAGAAGATCCATAGACGGAAAAGTCGTCCATGAAAATCTCACAAATCTTTTCACAAAAGTCAGAGAATATAGCCATCATGCATCTTTGAAAGGTAGCAGGTGCATTACATAAACCAAAAGGCATACATCTATAAGCAAATGTACCAAAAGGGCATGTAAAAGTAGTCTTTTGATTAATCTTTAGCCGACACAGGTATTTGAGAGAAACCATAATAACCATCTAGAAAGCAGTAATGTGTATGTTTGCATAATCTTTCTAGCATTTGATCGATAAAAGGTAAGGGGTAATGATCTTTCTTAGTAGCCTTATTTAATTTATGGAAATCAATTACCATCCTATAACCTGTAATAATTCTTTGTGGAATCAATTCATCTTTATCATTAGGAACAACAGTAATATGTCGGTGTACCAGAGTAAGGGTACCCTAGTATCCCGAACTTGTGCACGGGCAGTCGCAGCATCCCGCGGCAAGGCTTGCCGGGTGACCGCCAAGGTCCTCCGTGGTTCCTTTGGAGCCATTCAAGAACAAAGTATCCAAGGCAAGGAGACAAGACCCCGGCAAGAGGAGCTTGCCGGGAAGGCTAACAAAAGTATCCCAAGACCCCGGCAGGAGGAGCTTGCCGGGAAGGCCACCCAAGGCATTTCAAGGAACTTGTCGTGGCGCACCACGCGTCCCGGCAAGGCCCGGTGAGCGACAAGCTCCCGGATGCGACAAGACAACGACAGCGGCAAGGCGCTTGCCGCGGCGAGCCACCTCTCTGGGCCCGCGCTCCAGCACATCCACCAACGTGTCACTCTAGGGCCCTTCCAGGCGTACGTGGCGGGAGGCTGTGCAGCCAGCGGCGTGCGGTGGCAAGCGGCGCTGACAAGATCGCCATCGTGGCGAACGGTGGCGTCCCTGGCGGTCCCTTTTCGCACTGTTTAAGCGACACAGATGGGCATTTAAGGCCCTTGTCCCCTGCCGTCAGGGTTAGGTATGATACACTGTAGCGGGTAGTTGTGCCTACCACAGCACCTTTCCATTTTTGCCCTTTACCTCCGTTGCCACCTGTCGGTAACCCCTTGAGCATATAAAAGGAGGCCCGTGCGCAACGTAGAGGGGGGTTCGAACACTCACGCTCGGTCTCGCTAGCTGCTGGTGTGTACTGTAGCACTCCGCGCTCCCGAGCAAGAAATCAATACAAACCACAAAGTAGGAGTAGGGTTTTACGCATCCGTGCCGCCTGAACCTGGGTAAATCGCTCGCGTGCATCGCCTCGATTTGCTCTTTGCACGACCTCTGCCCCCGCTGAACCGAAAGGGACCCGGTCCGCCGGTCCCATAGGTGCCCGTGGATCAGTACCCCGGCATCTTTGGCGCGCCAGGTAGGGGCGTCGAAGTTGTGTGAATCAGATCCGGCGTTCTCGCGAGCTAGATCTTCATCATCTTCATCAACATGCCACCGAAGAAGAAGGTTTCAGAGGCAGCTGCTCCGTCCGCGCCGAGCCAACCACCGCCGAAGCAAACGGTCGGTGGGGCAGACGCCGGTGGAAGAACGAGCATCGACGAGGGAGCTCGCGGTACTGCCAGGTCCAAGGACAAGGCTGCGTTGCCCATCGGCGGCGTAGCCGGCTCCCACAATGACCGGGCGCACTCCAAGACCTCGGCGTCCGTACATGCACCGCGCTCGTCTCAGGAGGCGCGGGACCGGCAGCGTCATGGTACTCATGGTACCATGCGCTCGCTAGATCAAGACCGAGCTGGTGGATCTCGGAGCACTCAAGACCACCATGCACGTCAACCTGCTGGCGCGAGCGAGACACGGTCGCCTGGACGGGATACTGCTCCTTCTAACGTGGTTAGAAGTCTGAGCATATCCCGCTCCTCGCACCGGTCGCCACCGCCACCCGCCACTGCAGCAGAAGCTCTGGCGCGAGCTTAGCTGCTCCTAGACTACCCTCCAACGGCGGACAAGATCGACGATTGGAGGGCCACCATCCAGAGTCTCATCGGCTTCGCCAACGGCGACACTCCACGGCAGCCGAGCACGTCGCAGCCGCGGCAAGCCAACCAGGCACCAGCCGGAGACGACAAGACTGGTGGGGGTGCAACTACCGTGCACTCTCCGCCCCGAAGGCCAAGATCGCCGACTCGCCGGATCCACCTCGACAGCGACTCCACCGCGTCGTCAGATCCGCGAGCTCGTCGCGATCAGCGCCAAGTTCTTCAAGAACGACAACAAGAAGACGCTCGTACTCGCATCGAGCGCCGAAGAGAAGCGCGGCGTCAATCAGACCAGCGCGCTGGGCCCTCTGTTGACATGCATGCGCCAGGGGAACCAGGCAACTTGCCGTATGCGGTAGGTTGCCCTGCGTTCACTCGTGAGCTGCGGCAAGTCCAGTGGCCCAGCACGAAGAATTTCAAACCAGATGTACCAGAGAAGTACGACGGCAAGACGCATCCATCGGAGTTCCTTAGCATCTACACCATCGCGGTGCAGGCTGCCGGGGGGCGAGACGACAAGATCCTTGCCAACTACTTCCCGTTGGTGCTCAAGCCCAATGTCAGGTCCTGGCTCATGCACTTGCCGGACAACTCCATATCCTCCTGGGCTGATCTATGCCATCAGTTTGTCGGTGCCTTTACAGGCGGCCACAAACCTCATGGCCAAGAGAGCGACCTTCATCTGCTCGCCCAGAAGGAAGGAGAGCCCCTGCGCAAGTACATTCAGAGGTTCAGCCGTGTACAGTATAACATCCCAGACGTCCACCCCGCCGCGGTCATCAGCGCCTTCCATCAGAACATGCGTAACCGCAGGATGCGGGAGGAGATGGCGATGCGCAGGATCAGGGATGTCAGTGAGCTATACGCCCTGGCCGACAAGTGTGCACGTGCTGAGGAAGGGAGGAGACTCCCCGGAGAGAATGCAGGAGCGGAAGGATCTGACAGCGAAGATGCTGCCCCGGCAAAGAAGAACCGGCGGCGGAACAGGAAGAAGAAAGGCAAAGAGGTGCTAGTCGTTGAGCAGTCCGGCAACGAAGGTGGCGCCAACAAAGCCAAGGTTGGCAGCTCCGGCAAGGAGATTGCCACGTGCGCCAACTGCCAGGCTGTGGCGGTCGCCGACAAGCAGGACGGCTCCGACAAGCAATACTGCAAGATTCACCGCACCAAGGGCCACGACCTCCAGAGTTGCAAGAAGGTCGAGCAGCTTGTCCAGCAGCAAAAGGCTGAGTACGAGCGGCGAGACAAGGAGAGAGCCCAAGGTGGCGCTGCAGAATCAGGCAAGAAACGCGCCGGCCAGGGAGGACGCCACGGCAAGGCCAAGCAGTGGCAAGGAGATAGACCTCCCCGCGGCCGCGACAACGATGAAGACGACGACGACGACGAAGACATGGATGATGTTGAGACCAGTGAGCAGGAGTTTCAAAAAGCCACAGAGGTTTTGTGCATTGACGGCGGTGCCTCTCTGCATACTTCACACCGGCAACTCAAGCAGTGGGTGCGGGAAGTCAATGCAGCGGAACCACCTATCGAATCGCGCAAACTTCTGAAATGGTCCAGCACGCCTATCATCTTTGACATTGAGGACCACCCTGATCACACAACTGCGGTCGGGTGTTTGCCGATGTTGGTTTCACCAACTATCCGCAACCTCAAGGTCACCAAGATGCTAGTTGACGGCGGGGCCGGCTTGAACCTGATCTCCTCTGCTGTACTCCAAAAACTCCAAATCCCTGACAGCAAGCTCGAAGAGACCGGCACATTCCAAGGAATCAACCCGGGAAGGAGCAAGCCGAAGGGGAAGGTCACGTTGCCAGTTACATTTGGCAGCGAGCTGAACTTCAGGACTGAGAGGGTCACATTTGACATTGCCGATATTCCATTGCCTTACAATGGGATACTTGGCCGTCCAGCACTCGCCAAGTTCATGGCAGCCTCTCATTATGCATACAACATGCTGAAGATGCCAGGCCCGATAAGCGTCATCTCTGTCCCTGGCGACAAGAAGGATGCACTTATCTGTGCCGATAAGATCTACCGGGAAGCATCAGCCGCAGCAGACCACAAGTCACTTGCCGCTGAAGCTCCCGGAGGGAAGAAGACCAAGTCCGGCAAGAGTTCTGATGCCCACTCCGGCAAGCGCACCTCTTCGGAGTGCTGCGCTGCCGTCGAGAACGCACCATCGAGCTCCACCGGCAAGTGTAAGAAGACGATGGCAGCTCCGCCAGAGACGAAAAAGGTGTCCGCCAAGGAGGACAACACTGGTGGTACCTTCACCATCAGTGCTACTCTCGATCCTAAATAGGAAAGCGCGCTCGTTGCTTTCCTGCGGGCAAATGTCGACGTGTTTGCGTGGCAACCGTCTGACACCCCCGGTGTTCCCAGGAAAGTGATTGAGCACCACCTTGCCGTTTGTCCTCATGCGCGGCCCGTCAAGCAGAAGGTCAGGAAGCAGGCAGTGGAGCGCCAAGAATTCATTGCAGAAGAGATCAAGAAATTGGAAGCAGCAGGCCTTGTCAGAGGAGTGCTCCATCCCACGTGCTTGGCCAATCCTGTAGTCGTGCGCAAGGCAAATGGGAAATGGAGACTTTGTATCGATTTTACCGATGTTAACAAAGCTTGTCCCAAAGACCCATTTCCTTTGCCGCGCATTGACTAGATTGTTGACTCCACAGCCGGATGTGATTTGCTTTCATTTCTTGACGCATATTCAGGATATCATCAGATCTTCATGGCAGAAGAGGATGAGGAAAAGACCGCATTTATTACTCCATGTGGCATGTATTGCTTTATACGGATGCCTTTCGGGTTAAAAAATGCTGGTTCAACATTTGCAAGAGTAGTCCATGTCGCTCTTGAGCTGCAAATACACAGAAATGTGGAAGCCTACATGGATGATATAGTAGTTAAGAGCAAGGACAGAGCAACTTTGATTCAAGATTTAGACGAGACCTTTGCAAATCTGCACAAGATCAGCCTCAAGCTCAACCCAGAGAAGTGTGTGTTTGGAGTCCCCTCCGGCAAGCTTCTCGGGTTCTTCGTGTCTCAGCGGGGAATTGAAGCCAATCCCGACAAGATCAAGGCCATTGAGCAGATTGAAGCACCCAAGCGCGTCAAAGATGTACAAAGACTTGCCGGTTGCGTGGCTGCTCTCAGCAGGTTTATCTCTAGGTCTGCTGAGCGCGCCCTGCCCTTTTTCAAATTATTGAAAAAGCCAGGTCCAATGAGATGGACTTCGGAAGCGGAGGCTGCGCTGCAAGACTTGAAGAGATACCTATCCTCCCCTCCAATACTTGTCGCACCTAAGCCACAAGAGAAGTTGCTGCTGTACATAGCGGCAACCAATCAAGTGGTCAGTGCTGCGTTAGTAGCAGAGAGGGAGGGAGATGACGAGCCCGCAACCACGGCAAGCACATCCAGCGACAAGCAGGGCGCTCCCCCGACAAGCTCTGGTCCCGACAAAGATGAACCTGCGCAGATGCGTAGAGGAGATACAGAAGAAAATGGTGCAGCGCCCAGTTTACTTTGTCAGCTCCCTTCTGCTGGGGGCTAGGTCAAGGTACTCTGGTGTGCAGAAATTGCTTTTCGGCCTTCTCATGGCCTCGAGAAAGCTACGCCATTACTTCCAAGCACATGAGATCACAGTTGTCACTCGCTTTCCGCTGAAGAGGATACTGCAGAATCCAGAAGCGACAGGCAGGATTGTTGAGTGGGCACTGGAACTGGCAAACTTTGGCCTCAAGTTTGAGAGCACTTCAACTATCCAGAGCAGAGCATTGGCAGAATTCATAGCAGAATGGACGCCAACACCAGATGAAGAAATTCCAGAAACAAGCATCCCCGTCAAGGAAGCAAGCAAAGAGTGGCTGATGTACTTTGATGGTGCCTTTTCGCTGCAAGGCGCCGGTGCTGGCGTGCTTCTTGTCGCACCCACCGGAGAGCACCTCAAGTACGTTGTCCAGATGCACTTTCCCAAGGAGCAAGCAACAAACAATACTGCAGAGTATGAAGGCTTGCTTGCCGGTCTCCGGATCGCGGCAGACCTTGGGATCAAGAAGCTCATTGTTAGGGGTGACTCACAGCTTGTCGTCCGTCAAGTAAACAAGAATTATCAGAGTCCGTTGATGGAAGCTTACGTCGACGAAGTGAGAAAGCTAGAAGAGCACTTTGACGGCCTGCAGATGGAGCATGTTCCAAGAGCTCAGAACGCCATTGCAGATGGCCTGTCAAAGTGCGCCGCACTTAAGTTACCTGTGGAGCTAGGGATCTTTGTGCTCAAGCTGACTCAACCGTCCGTGACGCCATCAACTAGACAGAGCAAAAAGAGGAAGTTGGTTTCTAGTGACTATTTGCCGGCAGAGCTTCCCGAAGCCGCCGCCAAGAAAGTCCACAAGATCAACGCCAAAAGCGCTGAGGAGCAGTCTGCTCCGGCAAACCCCAGGGTTTGTTCCGTTGAAGCAGAAGCTCCCGACAAGTTTTGCTCCGGCAAACTTGCCGGGGAACGTCGCGCTCCGGCAGAGCCGCAGGTTCTTGCCGTAGAAGTGGACGTTCCCGCAGCCGCAGATTTGCCTTTAGTCCTTGTTGTCGAGCCACAAGCTCCAGCATGGGCGCAGCAGATTGTTAGTTTCCTTCGGACAGGAGAACTTCCCGAAGAGCAAGAAGAAGCGGAAAGAGTAGCTCGTCAGTCAAGTATGTACTAGTTTGTCGATAAGACACTGTACAGAAGAAGACTCAACGGTGTGAAATTGAAGTGTATTCACTGGGAAGACGGACAAAAGCTGTTGGCAGAGATACATGGAGGCATATGTGGTCACCACATTGGCGCAAGAGCACTTGTCGGCAAAGCATTCCGGCAAGGTTTCTTCTGGCCAACAGCCCTCCACAAGTAACCAAGTGTGAAGCGTGCCAGTTCCATTCCAAGCAGATACACCAGCCAGCTCAAGCTCTCCAGACGATCCCTTTATCCTGGCCATTTTCGGTCTGGGGGCTCGATATCCTTGGCCCCTTTCCTCGAGCTGTCGGGGGCTTTGAGTACTTGTACGTTGCAATCGACAAGTTCACAAAGTGGCCGGAAGTGGAACCAGTGAGGAAGGTGACAGCACAGTCAGCAGTCAAGTTCTTCAGGTCGATTGTTTGCCGCTTCGGGATCCCTAACAGGATAATCACCGACAACGGCACACAATTTACGAGCCGCACCTTCATGCATTACATCCAAGATCTTGGCGCCAAGGTCTGCTTCGCTTCTGTTGCTCACCCGAGAAGCAACGGTCAAGCGGAGAGGGCAAATGCTGAAGTGCTGCGCGGGCTCAAGACCAGAACTTTCGACAGGCTGCACAAGTGCGGAAGAAACTGGATCGAGGAGCTGTCGGTGGTTCTTTGGTCGATCAGGACGACGCCAAATCGAGCCACTGAACAGACACCTTTCGCTCTAGTCTATGGAGAAGAGGTAGTTATCCCCACCGAACTCGTATACGGGTCACCTCGAGTGCTCGCTTATGATGAGCTCGAGCAAGAGCAGCTGCAACAAGATGACGCGCTGCTCCTTGAGGAAGACCGTCTTCAGGCTGCTGTGCGAGCTGCTCGCTACCAGCAAGCTTTGCGCCACTACCATAGCGCAAAATTAATGCCAGAAGTCTCGAGGAAGGCGACCTTGTTCTTCGGCGTGTTCAGTCCGCCAAGAATTCCAACAAGTTGACGCCGAAGTGGGAAGGCCCTTACTGGGTGAAATGAGTCACTAGGCCTGGCGCTGTCCGCCTTGAGACCGAAGATGGAATTCCGGTGAGCAACTCCTGGAACATTGAGCATCTTCGTAAGTTTTACCCGTAAGGCGCGGTTGTCGGAACCTGTTCCGGCAACCACCTTTTGTACAAGTCTTGCCGCTGTTGCATGTAATCCTTTGTACAAAGCCGGGCGCAGACCCCGTGCATAAGTAAACCTCATGTGCTCCGCACATTTTGTCAATTTCATGCTTCCTATTTTTGGCATATATGATCTGACACTTTGTGCAGCACCTACCCCACGGTAAGCAATAACGAGCCGTAAGGCTCCAAATCTCTATTTTCTCTCCTTTCTTTTTTCTCAAGGAAAAGAAGGTTCCCTCGCCCACAAGTTTGCCGGGGGGGGGGGGGGGAGGAGAAGATAGTGGTATGGACCGGGCGTCGCTCAAGGAAGTTTCTCCTTGCCGGGAAGCAAACAACAGAAAAGCTAAGTTGCCAAAGTTTGAGCAATCAAATTTTTTAAATTTTAAGTTACCTCCCTTGAACGACCACACTTTGTATGGAAAACCTGTGCGCGGAGGAACCAACTCGTTGCTAGTTGCGCCTTTACTTTGTTTCGAGTCCACTCAACAACTTAAGGGAGCTGCTAGCGCCCTTACTTTGCTTCGAGTCCGCTCAGCAACTTAAGTGAGCCGCTAGCGCCCTTACTTTGTTTCGAGTTCGCTCAGCAACTTAAGTGAGCTGCAACTAGTTGTGACAAGGTTTCTTACCGGTAGCGGCACCGCCAGCAGGCTGCTGACGTCCCGCACTCAGCGCTCGCGGCCCAGGTGCCTGCACCGGCAAGTTCCCTAAAAGCATAGGGTAAAAAGACATACAAAGGGAGGGATCAAGTAAAGGGAATAACATTGCAATCATTCCATAGAACAAAGCTATATTACAAAGATAGCTTGTCGCAGCTCTAATAGATTGTTTTCATGACATAATAAACAGCGACAAGGAAAGAAGAAATGGGCGGCCTAATCTACGCGATCGCCTTCGACCCTCTTGATCCCGCTCACCTTGTCCACAATGGGTGCGACAGGGGCCTTGAGCTCCTCCAGATCAGCTTCCGGCGGCAGGGTCCTGAGGATGTTGGTGAGGCGGAGGCCCGGATTGCGGAAGGCCACCTTCATCAACACTTTCTGAAGAGCTCCCGCGCAGATCTTGCGCGATTCGTCGGCCAGCTGCTTGGGGATCCTTTCCCGGAGCCGCTGAAGGGCCGTCGCCACGCCCTTGAAGAACAGGACGAGCTTGGCGCTGGGTTGGAGGTTGTCGTCGGAGGGATACCCGAGATCCTCCATCCCCAGCTGCGCCAGCTCCTTGTCGATATCTGTGGCGGCATTCACAAGACTCTCCGTCCAGTGCGTCACGGTCTCCCTGGAAGCGTTCTGGGCGGCGGCAGCGCTCTCCAACAGCGCCTTGTCGGCCTTGATTTCCTCCTTCAAGGCCACCTCCCGCTTCTTGGCGCTGTCCAGAGTCATGGTCAAAGTGGTTAGCTTCAACTCAAGATCCACGTTGGAGACCTTGGCGGCGCTGAGCTCTCTGCCCTTCTCGGCGAGATCGGCTTCTAGCTGCGCCACCCTCGTCTTCAACTCCTCCTTGGCGGCCTCGGCGGCGGCGGCGGCGTCCTCTGCTTGTTTGAGGGCTTCACTGAGCTTTCCCTCGCGCGCGGCAAGCTCCTCCTCGTGGGAGTCGAGATTGACCTTCCGCTGCGCCAGCTCGCCCTCCTCCGCGGCTAGCTTCACAGCGGCAAGTCGCAGCCGCTCTTCGACTTCGGCCTTCTCAAGGAGGAAGGCCTTCTGCGCTTCAGCGAGCTGCTCCCGCTCCTCAGCCAGGGATCGGACGGCTTCCCGGTGGAAACCCCCGAGCTCTTCCGCGCGTTTTTCAATGTCTGCTCCCGCCTTCGCGACAAGCGCCTCTCGGGATTCCAGCTTGGCTTGCCACACGCGGTAGAGTGACATCAACTTCCGCAGCAGCCGCTCTTCTTCGGGCTCGTTCCTGCTGCTGCTTGGCGCGTCGACCAGCTTCAACCCCGCGGAGGCAAGCACTTCTCCGTCGAAGATCTCCCCCTCGACTGGTGCCCTGGAGCTTGACGCCCAGGGGAGGTTGATGAAGACGCCTTCGCCGGCCTTCAAGTAAACGCCCGGCTGGCGCTCCTCGGTGCTTGGCGCTGCGGCTTCGGCGGTCGGGTCGGTGGTCGGTGTAGCGCCTGGCGCTCCTGCGGCCTCTGGGCCATCAGTACGATCGCCAGATCCCTCGCCAGTCGCCGCGGCGCCAGCCTTGGCGGCCCCGGCGCCGGCGGGATCACCCGCGCCGGCTACGTCCTCGGCGGCGACCTCGGTCTCCATCCGCTCCGCAGCAGATGGGTCTGACAGCCGGCAAGGGGAGAAGAGTCAAGCAAAATCCAGCAAAAACTCAAGAAGATCAAAAGAAGAAGAACCCAAGGGAAGTTTTGAAGCAAGAGGAGTACCTGCACCAGGCTCTGCAGTAGTGGTCTCCGCCGTCGAGGGGCCGCTGGTGCTGTCCCTTGCCGGAGAACCCTCCCTTGCCAGAGACTTCTCCCTTACCGGGAAGCCCTCCCTTGCCGGAGAGTTCTCCCTTGTCGGGGAATTCTCCCTTGGCTCCTGGTGGGGCTGCTCGGCTCCTACACAAGTCAACAAGCAGATATCAGCAAAGACAAGTACCCATGCGCGCCTCGCAGCGGAAAGAAAATCATACACTTACGCTGGGGGCTGCCCTGGAGAAAAGTCGCCGGGTCCGGCAAGGTTGTCTCGGGCGCGCCACCTGCTGTTGCAGTAGGCTCGTCCTCGATGACGATCACCGGGACCTTGGCTCTCTTCGCCGCTCTCTGGGCCAGAGTCCTGAAAAGGAACAAGTTCAGAAGAAAAGCAAGTGAGAAACAAGACCAACAGCAAAAATCGAAGAAATGCAAGTACAGCAAGAGAAGCTTACTCTTCTTCTTCTTCCTCACCGGAGCTTAACACGGAGAAGTCAAAGCCCGGCGCGCGCCCGGCGTGAGGAGGCGGAGGAGAAGATTCCCTTGGCCGCTTGGCGGGAGCGGTGGCGGCGGTCTGAGACGACCCCGCCCCGGCTGTCGGCGCGGCGTGAGCAGCGGCAGGAACTGAAGTGGTGGTCCGGCTAGACTCCGCTCCAGTTGCCGTCACCGCATGAGGCGCTCCCGCGGCAACGGTGTTTGCCGCGGTCGAGCGTGTCACGCGGCGTGGCGACTGTTGACCCGCTTGCCGCTCTGCCATGTCACCGACCTTGCGGAGACGCCTTCTTTGTGGGGATGGAGGCTCTGCTTGCGGTGGGCTGTCTGAAGACGAGGTGGAAGAGGAGTTAATTTCCAACGAGCCGCTCGTGTCCTTGGCGGGCTCGCTCGGCTCGGCGCCACGCCCGGCAAGCTCCTTCTTGCCGGCGGCCTCCCCTCGCTCGGCACGGCTTGCCGCCTCCGCTGCGTCTGCTTCCTCCATAGTGAACCCAAATTCACCCGCCGCTGCGGCTGCCGCTGCCTCCTCCAGCCTAGTGGCGATGAGCGCCATCTCCGCATCCGTGGTGTCGCGGGTGAGGCCGTCCTTCTCGTCGGGGTGGATTGGCACCTCCACCAAGTCGTCAAAGAACTGCTGCACGACCTCGTCTGCAGGCTCCTGCCAAGTTGGCACGATCCCGTGCGAGTAGCACTCCAGCATCATTGCGCGGATGCGGTCGAGCGAGGAGTTGTTGCACAAAGGAACGACTTCCCCCGGCAACCTGAACACCTCGGGATGTTGGGGTCATACTTGAACAGTTCCTACAGCATCGCGTTGAGCTCCAAGACTGTGAAGTTGTAGTTGAGGCCCGGCCGCAGCCTCATGATATCTGCCGCGTTCTTGAACTCCCAAGTGGGCCTCCCCCGTTCCTGCAGGGGGGCGATGCGGCGGCGAAGGAAGTCTGCGCCAACAGCGCCAACAGTAAGCCCGGCAAGCCTCAGGTGCAGGATCCTGGTGACAGCAATCTTCAGCTTGTCGTCCTCCGGGGCCACGTCACTCCAATCGCTGCCGCGGGCTACTGGGGTTCGGCGCCGGATGGTGAATGGCTGCGGGCTCTCCTCGTCAATCCAGCACCAATCAGCTCTCCACTCCTCCCACTTGCCGCGGAATTCTCCCTCCAGATACGTTTCCTTCTTGCCGGACCTTGAGACCCAGGCGATTCCGCCAGATAGAGGCTCTCCTCTCTCCACTCGGGGTATGAAGAAGTGGCGGAAGAGGGCTACGTTGGGAAGGACTCCGACAAAGTTTTCGCAGAGATGTGCGAAAACTGCCATTGTCAGGACGGCATTGGGGGTGAAGTCAAGGAGGTGGAATCCGTAGGTGTTCATGATGTCACAGAAGAAATCAGAGAAAGGCGGGCAGAGCCCGCAGTAGAAGAACAGAGCAAAGAAGGGGTATCCATTCGGAGCCTTCTTCCAAGCGGCGGCGGGGAGTACCTTTGTGCGCGGATGCGCGCGCGTCTCCGCCGACCAGAAAAGGTAATAGTTCTCCCTCAGCTCCTTCGCGCCAAGCTTGGGGGGGGGGAAGACGACCCGCTCCTTCCGCAGCGCCGCGAGCCGCTGCGCCTCGGTCGACTTCACGGCCTTCCCCTTGTCGGCTTTTGGAGCCATGGCGGAAGCAGTGGAGGAGGTCGACGGTGTTGGTGGTGCTGGTGGCGATGTGGGGGCGGAGCGCTGCTCTCTCTCTGCTTTGGGAAGGCGAGGGAGCGGCAGAGATTTCTGAGATTGGAACGGCAACGGGCAAGTGGGCGAACTGCCCCTGTTTCCCCTGCTTATAAAGGGGGAGGGGGCGGACGTTCCGCATTTCCGAATAAAGAAACCCCCACGATCTCTCCCACGACGCCGCATTCAACACGTGCCGTTCGGGGAGGGCGCGGTGGATACGGAGTGAGATACGGCGTAACCTAGGCCGCGCGCGCCCGTGCCCTATTTTGGGCCTGGCCCAACAGCGCTCGGCACCGTGTATGGCCCAGGCCCGGGGGCTCCTGTCGGTGTACCAGAGTAAGGGTACCCTAGTATCCCGAACTTGTGCACGGGCAGTCGCAGCATCCCGCGGCAAGGCTTGCCGGGTGACCGCCAAGGTCCTCCGTGGTTCCTTTGGAGCCATTCAAGAACAAAGTATCCAAGGCAAGGAGACAAGACCCCGGCAAGAGGAGCTTGCCGGGAAGGCTAACAAAAGTATCCAAGACCCCGGCAGGAGGAGCTTGCCGGGAAGGCCACCCAAGGCATTTCAAGGAACTTGCCGCAGCGCACCACGCGTCCCGGCAAGGCCCGGTGAGCGACAAGCTCCCGGACGCGACAAGACAACGACAGCGGCAAGGCGCTTGCCACGGCGAGCCACCTCTCTGGGCCCGCGCTCCAGCACATCCACCAACGTGTCGCTCTGGGGACCTTCCAGGTGTACGTGGCGGGAGGCTGTGCAGCCAGCGGCGTGCGGTGGCAAGCGGCGCTGACAAGATCGCCATCGTGGCGAACGGTGGCGTCCCTGGCGGTCCCTTTTCGCACTGTTTAAGCGACACAGACGGGCATTTAAGGCCCTTGTCCCCTGCCGTCAGGGTTAGGTATGATACACTGTAGCGGGTAGCTGTGCCTACCACGGCACCTTTCCATTTTTGCCCTTTACCTCCGTTGCCACCTGTCGGTAACCCCTTGAGCATATAAAAGGAGGCCCGTGCGCAACGTAGAGGGGGGTTCGAACACTCACGCTCGGTCTCGCTAGCTGCTGGTGTGTACTGTAGCACTCCGCGCTCCCGAGCAAGAAATCAATACAAACCACAAAGCAGGAGTAGGGTTTTACGCATCCGTGCGGCCTGAACCTGGGTAAATCGCTCGCGTGCATCGCCTCGATTTGCTCTTTGCACGACCTCCGCCCCCGCCGAACCGAAAGGGACCCGGTCCGCCAGTCCCATAGGTGCCCGTGGATCAGTACCCCGGCATAATACCTCCCTTCTTAAGGACACAATGAACATGATTTACCCACTGACTATCATCAACGAGATAAATTATACCTGCCTCCAGAAGCTTTAGTATTTCTTTTCTTACCACTTCTTTCATTTTAGGATTCAGACATCGTTGAGGATCACAGACTGGTTTGGCATCTGCTTCCAAATTTATTTTATGTTGACATAGAGTGGAACTAATGCCCTTAAGATCATCAAGAGTATATCCAATAGCAGCACGGTGCTTCTTCAGAGTTTTCAATAATCTTTCTTCTTCATGATCTGAAAGGTTAGCACTAATAATAACAGGATATATCTTATTTTCATCAAGATAAGCATATTTAAGATTATCAGGCAACGGTTTAAGCTCAAACACGGGATCACCCATAGGTGGAGGGGGATCCCCTAGGATTTCAACAGGAAAATTATGTTTCAGAATAGGTTCCTGTTTAAATAATACTTCATCTATTTCCCTTCTTTCATTCATAAACATATCATTCTCATGGTCTAGCAAATATTGTTCTAAAGGATCACTAGGAGGTACAGCAATAGAAGCAAGACCAATAATTTCATCCTTACTAGGCAATTCTTCTTCACGGTGTTGTTTACTAAATTCAGAGAAATTAAATTCCTGAGTCATATCATCTAAGCTGACAGTAACAACATCCCTTGTGCAATCTATGGTAGCATTAACAGTATTCAAGAAGGGTCTACCAAATATAATGGGACAAAAGCTATCTTGTGGGGAACCACGAACAAGAAAATCAGCAGGATATTTAGTTTTCCCACACAAGACTTCAATATCTCTAACAATTCCCATTGGTGATATAGTATCTCTATTAGCAAGTTTAATAGTGACATCAACTTCTTCTAACTCAACAGGTGCAATGTCATGCATAATTTCTTTGTATAAGTCAATAGGTATTGCACTAGCACTAGCACCCATATCACATAAGCCATGATAACAATGATCTCCTATTTTAATAGAAATAAAAGGCATGCCTACCACAGGTCTAGGTGTATCTATATCACGGGGTTTAGCAATTCTAGCAGTTTCATTACAGAATTAAATAACATGCCCATCTATATTATCAGACAAGAGATCTTTAACAATAGCAATATTAGGTTCAACTTTAACTTTCTCAGGAGGTGCATATGTTTTAATATTACTTTTACGAACCACAGTTGAAGCTTTAGCATGATCCTTTATTCTAACAAGGAAAGCTGGTTTCTCAACATAAGAAGTAGGAACAGTAGGATCATTATAAGTTATAGTCTTTTCTTCAACTTTAATAGGTGCAACTACTTTTACTTCTATGCGAGGATGATATTTAAACCACTTCTCCTTGGGGAGATCAACATAAGTAGCTAAAGATTCACAGAAAGAGGCTACTATCTCAGAATCAAGTCCATATTTAGTGCTAAACTTACAGAAAATATCGGTATCTATAAAAGATTTAACACAATCAAACTTAGGTGTCATACCTGACTCCTTACCATTGTCGAGGTCCCAATCTTCAGAGTTGCGTTTAATTCTTTCCAATAAATCCCATTTGAATTCAATAGTCTTCATCATAAAAGAGCCAGCACAAGAAGTATGAAGCATGGTGCGATTGTTACCTGAAAGCCGAGCATAAAATTTTTGAATAATCATTTCTCTTGAGAGCTCATGATTGGGGCATGAATATAAAATTGACTTAAGCCTCCCCCAAGCTTGAGTGATGCTCTCTCCTTCGCGAGGCCAAAAATTATATATATAATTGCGATCACGATGAACAAGATGCATAGGATAAAACTTCTCATGAAATTCCAATTTCAATCATTTGTAATTCCAAGTCCTCATATCATCACGTAGCCTATACCATGTCGATGCATCTCCCCTCAAAGATAAAGGGAAGACCTTCTTCTTAACAACATCTCCAGGTACACCTGCAAGCTCAAATAATCCACAAACTTCATCCACAGATATTAGATGTTCATCAGGATGTTTTGTTCCATCTCCTAAAAAAGGATTAGCTAGCAGTTTTTCCATTATACCCGAAGGAACTTCAAATCAAGCATTTTCATCTTCATTTTCATTTTCAGTAGGTTCCGTAGGTTGAGGAGCAACTCTTTGCTCTACTGGTCGGGGTGAAGATACCCCGAACAAGCCCCTCAGAGGATTACTTTCCATAGTAACAAGTGACAGTAAATTTCAGCACACTATATAAATCTTTCCTTACCAAATTCCACTTACCAAAGGCGCTTCACTCCCCGGCAACGGTGCCAGAAAAGAGTCTTGATGACCCACAAGTATAGGGGATCTATCGTAGTCCTTTCGATAAGTAAGAGTGTTGAACCCAACGAGGAGCAGAAGGAAATGACAAGCGGTTTTCAGCAAGGTATTCTCTGCAAGTACCGAAATAAGTGGTAATAGATAGTTTTGTGATAGGATAAGTTGTAACGAGTAACAAGTAACAAAAGTAAATAAAGTGCATCAAGGTGGCCCAATCCTTTTTGTAGGAAAGGACAAGCCTGGACAAACTCTTATATAAGTAAAAGCGCTCCCGAGGACACATGGGAATATCGTCAAGCTAGTTTTCATCACGTTTATATGATTCACGTTCGGTACTTTGATAATTTGATATGTGGGTGGACCGGTGCTTGGGTGTTGTCCTTACTTGAACAAGCATCCCACTTATGATTAACCTCTACTAGTCGTCGACCCGTGCATTCGCACGGGCACATTTGTAATCATGATAATGTTTATAGTCAAAAATCAATGTGAACCACACACATAAACCTGCATATGAGTACTATTGTTTTTTCTTATGAGGATATTAGATAATAACTAAAAAATTACAACAAAGGAAACTAAAAAGGAAAAAAGACTCTTCTTATGCCAATGAGATGTTGATCGGAAGTACATACACATTTTATTAATTTGGAAAATGATGGTGCGAAAAAGGACAATATTTACTTTGTTCTGAAAATTATAGAGTAATCCATGAGAATGTTTGCAACACACATCATACACTTCAAATGTCGATTAGAAAGGACATGCATGACACACGTATATCAACTAACATTTTTGGAAAGAAATCTAAGATATTGGATTATAACATTATAAAATAGAACAAATGCCAGGTATAGTAGGTCAAATTAATATATACATATGTATTTAATATCATGCGTAAATTTTATAGAAGTGGCCAGGCCAATATAATACTTGCACATGCAAAAAAGGCTAGCTGTACTACAAAAGCAAGCTTCATAGATCCTGACTCATGTATTGATCGTCCATGATTTAGCGTATTAAGCTGTCACAATACAATATACTAATAAACAAATAGAAGAATGGTCATGTGAAGTAACATCTACATAGCGGTAAGAATATTCGGCAGTGTTACCTTATCCATTGAGGATTGCCATAGGACTTGTGTGAAGCTGATACAATCAAGAGCGGCAGAAGATAGAAAGAAAAGGTCTAAGAACTAAATAAATATGCAGAGAAGCAAAATACATCATAGTGGCATCGGCCTACAACATTGAAAACCATGAACCATTAACTGAACATATGTTATCAGTTGTGCTATAAATTTTATTAAACAACTAATCCGCACACACTGGAATTTGATTAGTACAATTTTTTTAAGAAATAGAGGTGGTAAGAAATATATGTGTCAAATTTGCTCATTTAGTACAGAAAATTCAAATATTTTATCTCAGCAAAAGCAAGACGATACTCTCCGGCTTTGTGAAACTGGGAATTGTTTTCTCATGTATGTTTGTGATACTGTGGTATTGCTTTAGAGTTCATTAAATCAGGAAATTAGAGAAGATGCAATCATGCTTGAACAATTGCCCTAATAATATGTTTGTTGTTCTCATTGGGGAGGATGTAGATCGAGCCGCCGAATACACTACTTATTTCCTTATAGAAAGGGTGTCACCTTTTATACATGTAACTATTTGAAGTGTGTTTTAAAAACACAAATTCCAGGTGGTGGAGCGATTTTATTTCCGTTTATGTAATTGTTTTCTTGTATCCTAATATATCTTGAAACATATATGGTAATGCAATTTGAAACTCCGAACTATAGAATATTAATATTTTTATGTGACATATTGTACTAAATGAATGCTGCCAGTAAAATGTGCAGGTAAACTTCTCTAACTTTCACTGTTAAAAAGTTTTCAAAATGGTCGAGTGGTAATACATAATAACGTAGTATTTTGATTAAAAATAGTTTTGTGATCTCATAAGTTTATAATGCTTGGTGAACATCTATTTTATGAATATCAAATAAATTATTTTCTAAATATCAAAGTAAATTATTTATTGTTCCTATGGGTTTTCAAAACATCTTTAAATCTTTGAACTCTTGTTTTATTCCATAGTTACAAATTAACCTATCATCGAACTTCACCTAAGAATGTATGTATAGACAATGTGTTCCTGTGTACCATCTCAAACTGGCAGAATTGGCGAACCCGCCATGAAATAATTTTGATTATGTTGTTCCTCATGAAACTAACAAATGTATAAGTGTTTAACATGATTCAGGTGTTGTAAGATGAAAAGAAGGCGGCAACCCGAGTGTTGGTTAAGAAATTAGGTGTGGCCTACTACCATGCATGAGAACATCACTAAGTTACGTATCAACAGTTCAAACACATAGATGAGTTTAGACCCAAGTCCTAATTAAGTGACAATCCATAAATGCATATCCCTGGAAACAACTGCCGGTAAACCATGTGTTTTACGTACATATATGCCAGGAGCAAATAATTCAAACCATTTACACACGATATGTATGCATGCACTCTAGAAGAAAAAATAAATAAATCAGTAGAAGTAATGCAAACATAATGTGTTTTATTCCGTAATCCGAATTTCAAAACATTGCAATAAGACAAACCCCCAGATGGTGAAGCGCTTGCATGCATGACTGAGATTACCAATTATTGTTATGCAGATCGCAATTAACTTTCAAATTTTAAAATCTAAACACTGCCATGCATAGCATGCAAAAAAGTAGTAAATATTCAGTCATTGGATGTTGGTGTAGACCTGATCATATTTCATCGCTAGACAATTAATTTACCGTTGAGAGCACGCTATTGAATCGATCGAGTTCTTTCCGACCGTACGTAGACTCCATGCACATATACACGCTTGCGTGATTAGGCATGTTACGAGCATGGCAATCAAATCGTGTGTACGTGTATGTGTGTTTCCGTGGAATAGATGAAGCGATTGGCTTGTACATGCTCGTCTCCAAGTAGAATAGATCCAACAGTCTGCTAGGTTTTGTAACTGACCGTATTTTACCGTAAACCCATCTTCTCGTATGCGAGTATTGTGAGAAACCACTCGACCGGGTGTATCTGTAACATTGAGTTTTCCGAGCAGCGCTTCCATCGTCCTCCAGTCATCCACCATCTCCTCGCCCTTGAGGTCGCCCCAACAAATCAAGTGAAGCGTGTACCTGCCCTTGCGTCGATGCCGTGCACGGTTATCCAGCCGCCCTAGCTCACGATGGAAGAGCCAGCATGCAGCCCCGCATGGGAGGCCATCTAGTCTAGGCTGTAGCTCTTCCTTAAGGCTGTCCGGGATGAAACTTCAAAGTTTAGGATGGCATGGAGAGGACAGCGCAAGTGTTTCTTGACGGCGCTAGGGTTTCTTCATGGGAGATAATGTTAGCAGGTCAAAGGAAGTTAGGTTAGAATTTTTTTTGACTATGGAATCTAAGGTTAGAGTTTGTTATTACAACGTTTTCTACGTCAAAGTCAGCATATTAAACTCGGACCATTATAACTGGCTCCCAAGCATTGACGGTTAGTATTTTATCTATTTTGATTTTTGACAGTTAATTAATAACGTGGGTTATTGGAACAGATCGGGAGTTTTTTTGAAGGAACATATGGGATTGTTAGATTGATTAAAATAAAAGTTATATAAAATCATTTTTATTGAGGATTTCACCAGTCAATCTACACCGTAATAATTCGGCCCCACCGGATGTACGGCTCGTATTTACTGATTAACGTGGGAATTTCTTGGGAGTTCATAATTATTAGAAGTATAGATAGATTGCAAGCATCCGCAACTACAACAAAAGTATTAAGGTAAACCTAACCATAGCATGAAACATATGGATCCAAATCAGCCCCTTACGAAGCAACACATAAACTAGGGTTTAAGCTTCTGTCACTCTAGCAACCCATCACTACTAGGGAAAACCCAAGTAGTAGCACGGGTTTTGAGGCTAGCACAGCGCGGGTGGCCGTGCTACTGATAAGGCGCTACAACTAACTTATAGTAGTAGCGCGGTCCTTACCCGCGCTACTACTGTTGACGATATCAGCAGCGCTTTTTATGAAGCGCTACTATTACTTAGTTGTAGCGATTTCGTAGTCCCTTGCTACTGCTATATCTTTCATCACCCCCCCGTACCCCTTTCCCTTTCAGTTTCCCTTTCAGATACTAGATACTAGGTATTGCTAGTAGATATCAAATTCATAAACCATTACTGGGTAGTACTCCCTTCGTTCCAAATTACTCATCATGGTTTTAGTTCAAACCACGTGAGTAATTTGGAATGAAGGGAGTACTAGATAACAATTTAATGCATAGTCAACATGCATCCTCCAGCAGTACAAGGTCATATCAACGCGATCATCATATGTAGTTCTAGATGATATCGACGACGATCATCATATGTAGTTCTAGATGATATAGCCACACACACATATGTAGTTCTAGATGATATAGCCACACACACATATGTAGTTTTAGATGATATCGAAGACAATCATCATCCTCAAGCCTGGGCGGTTGGTGTTCCTAATAGTAATTAGGATGGCCTGTCCAACACGAAGATTCTTGCCATCGAGGAATTTCTTCCACCCAACCGAGTTTAAGTGTGTGCGACCGTCCGTGTCCACGTGGTAAGTACAGGTTGTGATGGAGCCCCTTGCAGTAAGGCGTAGTCTAGCTGAGCCTTCTTCATCAGGCTCGATACCATAACTCACAGATATGATCTTTGCCAATTTCTGAATAAGAAAAACATTTCAATTAATAAATAGCCTCGCAAATAAGTACATATGGATTATCTACACTATTAATAGTTTCCTTAGATTCTACACTAATAAGCATGTGATCGAACTCTACACTAAAACATATCATCGACTAGATTCCACACAACATACCATATCATTGTACTGTACACTAAGTATTTCATCGGATAATTTGCATTTGTAAGTATAACATACCATATCATGTCGATCAACCGTGGTATTTGTCAGGCGGGTCACCAATGGCACCCCGACAAAGTCAGCACGTGGCGGAATTATGTCCCACAGGTTGGACACCTCCTCCTCGCTCAGCCTTGTTCTTTGAGCTACGATGGCTTCATGAAGTGGGTCCTCATCATCTTCATCGAGTGGGTCCTCATTATCTTCATCATCTTCGTCATCTTCATCATCTTCCACTAGGTTGAGATAAATGACAGCTAGCTTGGGTCTTTCTGCTCTGAAGGAGAAGCTGATCAACTCACCACCAGTAAGACGCATGCGAGCGACGAAACGGGCCCATCCATCTCCTCCAATGTGCGACATATTGCGTCCTTTCTCGAAGTGTATGGCCCCCAGGAGCCTCAAAGTCACAGTGTCTCCTGTCAGCTTGTTGAATTTCAACCTCACATTGCATGGGACGATCTGTGTAAAATAAGAAAAATGACACAATGCAGTAATGCCAACACTAAAAATAAAATAGTTATTACATTTCATCTAATTTCTTACTGCTACATGACGAAAACCCGGCTGGAAGTAGATGTCGAATAGCTTGCCAGTTGCAAGGCTGCTGGCGCACCTTGACTTGCACAGTCGACATAGTGGTGCTGGTGGTGGCGCCATTTTTCCTATAGTAATATGAGCAAAGGATTAACGATCCACTTCACAGGAAAGAAAAAAAGTAGCATGAGATATTTTGGTTCTTCCGCGAGAAGCAATTTGATGGACAATTATAATCCTAAGATCTAGTAACATATTAGATGACAAGGTACCACCTACATTTTGCCAAAAAGTAACTAAATCAACTAAATGAAAATGTTCTAAATCAACTAAATGAAAATGTTCTAAATCAACTAAATAAAAATGGTGCATACTAAATCAACTAAATGAACTATCCTACTAAATCAACTAAATCAAAATGTTCTAAATCAACTAAATGAACTAGCCTACTAAATCAACTAAATCAAAATGTTCTAAATCAACTAAATAAACTAGCCTACTAAACTAAATCAACTAAATCAAAATGTTCTAAATCAACTAGCCTACTAAATCAACTAAATCAAAATATTCTAAATCAACTAGCCTACTAAATCAACTAAATCAAAATGTAGGGAGGACGGAGGAGGAGGCCGGTGCCGAGTCCAGCAAGGAGGAGGAGGGGCCGGCCGGCGGCCATTGGAGGGAGGACGGAGGGGGAAGGCGGAGCGAGGAGGGGTCGGCCAGCGGCGAGTGGAGAGGGAGGATGGAGGAGGAGGAGGAGGCCGGTACCGAGTCCAGCAAGGAGGAGGAGGTGACGGCGGCGCAGAGGGAGGAGGGGTGACGGGGGAGGACCGACGCGGGGGATAGAGAGGGATCCAGTGAGTGTGTGACTGTGACTGGATCGGATAGAGGAGATGGGGTGGGAGATGGAATGGCTTAGTAGTAGCGCGCTATAGAGAAAGACGCTACTGCTAAACTACCTAGCAGCAGCGCCTTTAACAAAGAAGCGCTACTGCTATGTGTCAGCATGTAAAAATAGACTTATAGTTCAATGTATCAAAAATACATTGATCATCAACGATCTTTTGGTGTACAATCTGATTTTTCAATATGAGTCCTCACCGGTTTAGGAACAAGTGAAGACTCATATTGCAGCCACAAATTCTACACATAGAGTTCAATGAAGACCAAGTGCTTGTCAAAGTTTGAGAAGTAACATATTTAAGGTGGTAGAAACTCTCTTCATGGAGCGAGGTGGGACTAAATTTTTGTAGTAAACTTAGCAGTAGCGCTTATTGGCGAAATGCGCTGCTACTATGCTACGTAGCAGTAGCACCCTTTGTTATAATGCGTTGCTGCTATAGCTAGCCTCACGGCGGCCTCGTGGGAATTATAGCAGTAGTGCGTCTTTCATCTGGTGCGCTACTGCTATATTTATTTCAGCAGCAAGTTATTCTTGAGCTCGCTACGGCTCATTAGCAGCAGTGCCTTATTTTAAAGCGCGCTGCTGATAAGATTCTGTGTATAGGCTTTTCCCTAGTAGTGCATCATCTACTTATTACTTCCCAATGCCTTCCTCTAGGCCCAAATAATGGTGAAGTGTTATGTAGTCAACGTTCACATAACACCACTAGAGGCTAGACAACATACATCTCATCAAAATATCGAACGAATACCAAATTCACATGACTACTAATAGCAAGACTTCTCCCTTGTCCTCAGGAACAAACGTAACTACTCACAAAGCATAAACATGTTCATAATTAGAGGGGTATTAATATGCATATAGGATCTGAACATATGATCTTCCACCAATTAAACCAACTAGCATCAACTACAAGGAGTAATTAACACTACTAGCAACCTACTAGCACCAATCCCGGACTTGGAGACAAGAATTGGATACAAGAGATGAACTAGGGTTTTGAGATGAGATGGTGCTGATGAAGATGTTGATGGAGATTGCCCTCTCCCGATGAGAGGAGCATTGGTGATGACGATGGCGATGATTTCCCCCTCCGGGAGGGAAGTTTCCTCGGCAGAACAGCTCTGCCGGAGCTCTAGATTGGATCCGCCAAGGTTCCGCCTCGTGGCGGTGGAGTTTCGTCCCAAAAGGTTGCTTCTTATTTTTTTTCACGACGGAAGACTTCATATAGCAGAAGATGGCCATCGGAGAGCCACCAGGGGGCCCACGAGGTAGGGGGCACGCCCCCCACCCTCGTGAGCAGGGTGTGGGCCCCCTGGTCTTCATCTTTGTCAAGTATTTTTCATTATTTATTATAAGGTGTTCCATGGAGTTTCAGGACTTTTGGAGTTGTGCAGAATAGGTCTCTAATATTTGCTCCTTTTCCAGCCCAGAATTCCAGCTACCGGCATTCTCCCTCCTTATGTAAACCCTGTAAAATAAGAGAGAATAGCCAGAAGTATTGTGACATAATGTAATATAACAGCCCATAATGCAATAAATATCAATATAAAAGCATGATGCAAAATGGACGTATCAGCGCAATCCTTTCCCGGCGTCTCTGCTATCTCTACTCTCTTATCTATTGTTATATTTATTTTATATTTAATATTTATCTCTACTTCTCTACTCTCTATTTTTATTCGCTACTTTTTGCCTACTCTTATAAAAAACAGAGTTGGTGATGATGGTGTTCCTGCCATCCTGCAATATAGGCCATCCGATTTATATCCGACGGATAGGAAGGAAACTATGGCAATTTTCCAAAAAGATACCCACACCCCTCTCCGCATTTGCAAATAAGGCATTCCCTTGTTCATCCTTTTCTCCCACAAGATAAACTACTCATAAAAATGCATCTTGATGCGTGCAACGCATGGGCATCTTGCTAGTTCTAAAAAATTATCCATCATTTGCCACACTACTGGTTGTAGATGAAATACCTACCCAAGCACAGCGTGATACAGGAGGGACGCACAATTACAAGATGATATTCCGTTGGACAATGGAGGCTATAACCAATTACTTTTACGGGAACAATAGCACCCAGGAAATTTGAAGGGTAGGTATGAACAAAATTGGAACTGCACATGTACTGCTAAGTGAATCAATATACACATTACCAATCGAGGAGGAGAACGATAGTCGCGGCGGCCTATGTGAGTCATGGTTGGCAATGGGAGTCAGTTCATTGTCCATGACGGTGGTGCTTCTCCGCTTGGCGTCGGCTTCCGGGAAGCAGATCCGAGACCGTGGAAGACGGTGTCGGGGAAGAGGCTCCGTGTACGACGACGACGGTGGACCGGCTCCAGTGCGGCGTACGAGGTCATCGATGAGGCAGATGCGCTGCGGTGGACGAGTGCGCCGATGTAGAAGGGGAGGAGCACAAAGGATGCGGTGCCATGGAGAAGTCTATTTTGCGGCGGGGATAGAAAATGGGGAGTATTCAGGTGTACTACTCTGGGTGCCGGGGTGGGGTTGGCTGGGTAGGGTGAACCTGAAGTTACGAAAACAGCCCCCTACCAACCATCATCCGTAGGACTGTTCCGAAGGCTACGATGGTAACTTCCCACTGCTCGAATCAGGGTCACGGGAGATTTTCCCGCCGACCTCAAAATTTTGTGACACTGAACTCCCCGTGTGGCGTGTTGGGTGATTTGGCTAAGCAACTAGCGAGTAGTACTAGTAAACTCTGCATATTAGGTTTGACCGAAGTCAAACTTCCTAAATTTTGACCAAGTTTATAGAAAAATATAAACATTTACCATAATGGATATGTATGATGTGAAAGTACATTCAATAATGAATCTAATGGTATTTATTTGTTATTGTATATGTTAATATTTTTTGTTATTAACTTTCTGAGAGTTTACAAAACTTGACTTTGACCAATGCTAATACGTAGACTTAAATAAAAACGGAGGGTGTACACATTTGTTTTCTTAGTATGTAGTGAATTAATCATTTGTTGAAATTGTGAAATAAATATATTAGGCTACTGACTTCAAATGTAATGGTCTATACAATTCAATAGTTACAATCATTGTCAAATTCCAAGCTGTATACGAGGTCTATAGTACTTCACAACATGCTCAAACTCTCATAATCCAAGTCAAATGACAATCAAAATGCATTTCATAGTTATTACTTTGTAGGATGCAACAAAACCAACAATAACTCTACATCAACCATTATAAAAGCAACATTTTGAACATATCCCAATGTGTGAATGAAACGTGCAGAGAGAGCTTGCGAAGATGGAGCAGATAGGGCGGGAAAGATTGTATGTATGTGGACGAGAGAGTAGGAGACAAACCTAACTAAACAGAAAGAGGGAGATAGAGAGAGAAAGAGAGAGGAAGAGGTTAGGTCTGTGAGAAAGATGGAGACATGTAATATACGTGAGATGCGTGTGCATCCGGATTCTGTACACGTGGAAGGAGAAGAGACAACAGGTTTGATGAGAGAGATGGAAAAACTTGGATGAGAGGGGAAGGATCTCGTGGGTTGAGGGATTGATAAATTTGTGCGGGGGAGAGAGGGATTGGTAATTTTGTGCGAGAGAGAGAGAGGGTGGGGGAGGCGTCAGTCAGCCGTCATCACATCATCCTGCTTCCAAATGGCCCCGCATTCTCTAGCGGACTGTGGTCGCCGTCTTCGATCTCCTCAATGCCCTCTTTGAAGATTGACGTGTTGTGCATGATGGGGTGTGAAGAAGCACAAGCGAGAGTGGTCGCCATATAACCTTGGATGGGGATGAATTGTGTGCTCAGGGGAGGGTGTGTGTGTGTGATGTGTGCTGTGTGTGTGTGTGTCAGATATTGAGAGAAAACAAACCTAAGGAGAGAAATGTGTGTGTATGTGATGGAAAGCTACTTGCTAAACAGGGTATTCACGAAGAGATTGTGCGTGCGAGATAGATAGCGATGTGCGGGCATATAGCACAAACTTTACTATATACTATCGCACTACACGTCTCTCTCTATATATGCTTGCAGACTGTGCTACTCCCTCCGTCCAGGTCAATAAGTCATCTTTGGTTGTGCACCGTGACCAAGAAGGAGGGAAGACTTATACACCTAGACGAAGGGAGTACTACTATTACTTATGTACGTGCAAATGCATGTTTTAACATTACGATGCGGTTTTTGTAAAAGTAGAAAAACAACACTAGTCAAGCTTGTGAAACGATTCAATGCAAAAAAATTGCAAAAATGCTCGTTTGATTGTTTACTTTTAGCTTCCTTCTCTGTGGTTATTTCTCTGTCGTAATTTGTATAGAGTATCTCACTGGTTGGAAAGGCATGCAAATTCCCAAACCGCTTCCTACACCCTGTATCGAATTTTTTACCTGACAAGTTGTGTCGTGCAATTGGAATTCCAACTTGAGTACTACTACTAGTAGGAGTACCAGGGGCCAGTTCTTTTAGGCTTCTAGATTAGTAATCCCATAACTACTACCTCTGTCCTGGTTTATTGGTCCCCATTGTAATCGGTGTCAAATTTTGATCATAAATTTAACTAATGAAATGTTAGTGCATGTCACATGCACTAATATTTTATCAGTTAAATCTTTGGTCAAAATTTAGCACAAATTACAATGGTGAGGAATAAACCAGGACAGAAGTACTACAAGTAGTAGTTTAGAATCCCAAATAAATGAGTGAGGCACCTTAATGTTACTCGCCACTATGACTAGTCTTATGGGAAAAGCTGGGGAAGCCGCCAAAAGAACTGGCCCTAGGAGTAGTAGCTAGGGATACTAGGAGTGGTAGCTAGGGATCGAGTGTGCGAGATGAACCGAAGAAAGTAAATGCAGAGAGATGAAATGCAAAAAAGACGGAGGGATGTGATGGTTGCTCGTCCATTTATTTTACCAGGCCACTTATTACTGGGAGTGGTTGGGTTTTGTGATATGACGGCTTTACTACCGCGCCACGAGCGGGGTGAGACTCCTGTGCAGCGCCGCCCTCTACACTAGTACTACTACATCGGTCGTGGTTTATCCCCCATTGAATTTGACTGGAGATTTAACTGACAAAATGCTAGTTCATGTCAACAAAAACAATATCGTTTGGTTCGTATTTGAACATAGTTTTCAATGATATAATTTTAGGTGACATGCATCATCATTTATCGTACTATATATAATGTTAGTTCAATTTTTGGTCGTACTAATATATAGTAAGGTGCCCGTGCGTTGCATGGAAGGTGCCCGGTGGCCACGATCAAGAGGGATACGATGTCGTCCTCCTCCGAGACTAGCAGGCGGCGCTGATCCTCGAGCGACTCCTACTCCACTACTACTCTACTCAAGCAAGTTAGGGCATAGTAGCAGGTACTGTAGGGAGTACCAATACTGTGATCACTCAAGCAAGTTGTCTGACTTCGATATGACCCTACGCTGCTGGTATGTGTCTCGTAAGTCAAGCGGCGTGATGTAGTCATCATCACCTGTCCACTTCCCGCAGCACATATTCGCTTCTCCATCTTTGTCCGCTCCTCCATCCCCGCTAAGGCGCCTCCCCCCCTCGTCCAATCTTCCATCCCCGCTAAGGCGCCTCCACCCCTCGTCCGAAACCCAAGCACTAACAATGGCAGAACCGAGCAGTGTCCGACGAAAGAGTGGCTGGAATTCGCTCCCACAGAGGTAATCAAGCTCATTGTTTCGCGTGTGGACAATCTCACTACCATGCCGCTCGCCGCGTGCTCGTCAGGGCTGTACCGTTTACTCAGAGCCCTCAGGCCGGAGCTTTTCAGGCCAGCACCTTGCTTGCTGATGTCGCCTGATCTCCAGAAACGGCGTGTCACGCAGCATAACGATCGTAGGGTGGCGAGAATCAACCCCCTTGATTGCGATCCTATCCCCGTCACCCTCAACTACATTAACGGTATGTACTGGGTCGGCATGAACACGTCTTGGATGGTGCTCGTCGACGGTCGTGGCAGCTGGATGCTCGTGGAGGTCTACACCCGGCGATTGACCCCCCTTCCTTCAATTAACACTACACTGCTTTGGCACCGCGGCCCAGAATACTCAGAATCTTACGGTAACCAACATGATACCAAGTTTGATTTGCTCAAGGTTGTAATCTGCCAAGTGCCCACAAGATCTGCGAATTATAAAGACTTCAGGCTAATTGCATTCTTCAACTGCGGTCTCGCCTATCTGACAGGTCACTGCGGTAAGTGGATAAGTCTGCACGTCCATCGTAGGATCATACATCCTCCTTGGTTCTCTGATGCCATTGAACACAAGGGCTTCATTTACTCTGTCGACTCCTTCTATCACTGGACGTATTGCTGGCCTACTCCAGTCATCGCTACAAACGGTTGTTACAGCAGTATGTTACTTTCCTATGATATCATGATGGCTTGCTTATATTACTGTCAACATTTACTAAAAAATATTCATGCTCATAACATGTTGATCTTAAGATTGACTACATCAAAGAGCCCTTTTTTATTTGACTCCAACTTTTTTTATGTTACTTTCCTATGATATCATGATGGCTTGCTTATATTACTGTCAACATTTACTGAAAAAATATTCATGCTCATAACATGTTGTTCTTAAGATTGACTACATCAAGAGCCCTTTTTTATTTGACTCCAACTTGATATGATGTTGTAGGCCGCCTGGTGTCCCTACCCTTCCTAATCCCAGAACCTTTCAAAGAAAAGCGGCATGGCAGTTGTAGGTGGTTCCTGGCTCGATCAGACAATGGCGAACGATTGATGATCGTTCACACGTACCGGACATGTTGTTTCACGGAATACAATCACAGTCACTGTGAGGTCTTTGAGAAGGATCCCAGCTTCTCTGGGCCTTCAGGAATTTTTGACTGGAGGTTGGTAAGTAGCCTTGGTACACGCTCTCTGTTTGTCGGACTGAATTATCCGATTAACCAGGAGATAACCGACGGCAAGGATCATGATGGCAGCGCGGTTTCATTCATCAGGCAAAACTGTGTGTACATAGCGTACCATGCGTCTCTGCATGTACCATACCCAAAGTAGGAGAGAGGGTCGCAAGTATCAGACTTCGACCTCCTGGCTGGAGTTTCCCCCGTCAGGCACCCATCTGGTTCAAGCCGTCAGCCAATCTCCACAGCTTAATAAATAGTAACGTCTAACTGAGCCAGTTAGTTAGATACGTACACTTGGTGTAGTAGGATCTTTATTTAGTTTGATGCATACACTTTTTCTTTTTTGGTATCCCTTTTGTAATGATGGCTGATGTTTGGTTTGGAAGAGAGAGATGCGTCTTCACTCTTCTGGCCTGCTTACTACTTCTGTTGCACCCCCAGCCCTGGTTGCTGCTGCTACTATTTTCAATGTACAATCAGTAGTATATTTCGTCTGTTGGTTGAATAAATGTGTTGTTAGAATGACAAACACAATGTTTTGGAAGTCGTTGCATGGTTCGATCCTTTAGTGCCCCGTACCGTACGTAGCGCATACTATTTTTCGTACGGAACACATTTTCCACTTGTTGATAACATGCAGCCCACTGATGAAGGCCCAATAGAGAAGTCCATAATTAACTGGAAGGGAGGCTCTCACATGAATCCGGCCCAGGTACATGATCATGGTCCCCTAAACATAAATAAGTAAATAATAAAGCTAAATGCTCATGCACTAGTTCTTTAAATTCACGATTTAACAGGAGGATATTATTTCCTATGCTAGTGTCGTTACATTCAGTCGATATTATTCTTCGGCAAAGATAGCGACCAGTCTTCTTCCTCCCAGCATTTTCTTCCTGCAACCAGCGGGCCCATGCAAATCGTAGTCAACGTCATAAATAGATCTGGTCCATTTTTATTTTTCAATAAGAATGTCCAACCCAGCCCAGCACATTGGCGGCAGCACTTTATCCACCGCCTTGCTGCGCTCGCCGCAGCGCCGCCGTCCGGCCCTGTCAACATAGTATTTTTTGAAACGGTCCCTGTCAACATAGTGAATCGGGAGAGGACTGTAGTTGTGAGTATGATAGTATGGACCCACCAGGTCCACTCCTGAACACAAGCAAGCGCCTCTTTTACTACTAAGATGAACCCCTTGTTTTTTACTCTAATCCACCCTACTGATATCTGGGACCCACATCATTTTCAACGTATAGTCAATTAACGCCAGAATTGCACAACTTTTTTTAGTAGTAATTCGGAGGAGCAGGCTATAAACTGGGTTGTGCGGTCTCTGTGGCCCGCCTAACAACATGACCATCCCAACAGTTTTTTCTTTGGGAAAATAGGTAGCCCAGTATTTCTTTTTGAAGAATTCCCAAGATAGGCCTATTTGTTTTCTCCGACTTACTGGGCTGCAAATCTTTCAAGATGAGGAGGGATGCATTCCGGCCTGGCCAAAGAGTATGGTCAATGCCTGTTAAAAGTAATATCAAAAGGGGTTGAAAATTCCAAAAAAAATATAGCAAATGGGATATTAGTTTCTTTTTTTGTTTTTGTTCTTCACTGATATCTTATACGTATTTCACTGGATTTAACATGACATAGTACTAATTTATTTTTAAATTTGTTTTAGTATGGCTACTAATTTTTGGATTAAGAATATTTTGTTCCCCAACAAAAATTTGCGAATTTTCAAAATTTCCGCATATTTAGTTAAATTTTTTAACCCTGGTACTGACCAGAAAATGGACAGCAATTCTATAAATGGAACGGGCTGCAATAAATTCCATATGAATTAGAAAATGAGTAAAAAATATAAAAATAATAGCAAATGGGTTGTACACACCACAGATTTCGAGGCTGACTTGTTTACGCAAGGCTTTGTCAGTCAACACATGATTCTAGCAGCAGTGACTGTTGGATGTCCATCCAATGGCTGGCGTGCTTCTTCAATCTCTGATCTTCCTACTCCAGCCGCCTAAATTAGCGCCGACGGGACTGCCTGCTCCCTCCTCTTGTGGCCCGCTATGATGCCGCGCAGGCTTCCCCGCCCCACCCCACTCCCTCTGCTGGCCTGGCCGCACGCAATCAACTGCCTCCTTATTACGCGAAAAAAATGATTCCTCCCACTGACATCTGGGGCGCACCGGTTGGGAGGCTGACATGTGGGCCTACTAAGTTGACGCGTACGCAGGGCTTGTCAACTTAGTCAACAATCGATTATAGCAGCAGTAACCGTTGGATTTGAATCGAACGGTCCTGCTGCTTCTTCAATCGCTGCTCTTCTTGCACCAGCCGCCCAAACCAGCACCGGTGAGACCGCCTGCTCCTGCCTCCAGTGGCCGGTTGTGTTGCCGTTCAGGCCTAATCGCCCCCTACTACTCCCATCGCTAGCCAGGCCCTGCGGCGACGACAGCCTCACACCGCAGCCGAACCAGTGAACCCTCGTACTCCTCTCCGCGTGGGCATCCACTACCGCATGTTCCCCGGCTCCGCGTCGTCCCCTTCCTAGGCCTCGCCGTCGTCCACAGCCTTGGTGCTCTTGGCATGGCGTGGTCAATGTGGTCAATGACCGACTTCCATCGGAAGAGTACTGTACGTGGAGAGGCTGACAGTTGGGTCCACGGCCACAGCCCAGTTTTTTTGTGATTTGCCAAGTAAGTCACTTTGTCAGGCCTGTTGGGCTGGAAATCTTTCAAGACGAGGAGAGCTTTCATTCTGCTGGCCGAGAAAATGGCCTATCAGTAATGAGAAATGGTTTGTACATTTTTAAAACACATCAAACCGGCAATTAGTTTCAAATTTCTTTTTTTTCATTTCGAGATTTTAAATTGCATTGATTTTTTATGCGTGGACAATTTGTTGGATTTTATATTGATATATATTTATTTTTAAAATCAGTTTGAACATGACTCAAAATTTTGGGATTAAAAACAGTTCGGACCGCACCGAAATATGCAAAATTCCGTATAATTTTTTAACCGTGGCCACAATATGGGCTGTAATGCTAACAAAAAGAATATGAGCTCCAAAAAAACCTTAAGAATTAGCAAATGGGTTGTAAATTATTAGAAATAATGGCAGATGGGATGTATGATGTTTCCCAAAGATTTGAGGCTTTCCAAAAAAAGGTTGACGCACAAGCAGTGACTGTTAGATGTCCATCCAACGGCCGTCGTGCTTCTTCAATCTCTGCTCTTCCTGCTCCAGCCGCTCAAACAAGAGCCGGCGGGACTGCCTGCTCTCTCCTCCCCGCGGCCGGTTGTGCTGTTGCACAGGACTCACCGCCCCATCGTACTCCCATCGTTGGCCTAGACATCCCTCTACTCACCCACACCTGCTATTATTCTCCAGCGACGGCAGACGAACCAGCAAACCCTCGTACAGTCGTACTCCCCTCCACGTGGGAAACAACTACCGAGTCTTCCTTGGCTCTGTGTCGTTCCCTTCCTAGGCCTCGCCGTCGTCCACCGCCCTGGTGCTCTCGGCATGGCCTGGTCAACATGGTCAACGACCGACATGCATCTGAAGTGGACTGTACGTGGAGAGGCTGATAGCTGGGTCATGGTCGCACGCAAGAAAATGCCTCCTTATTATGCGCAAAATAATGATTCCTCCACCCGACATCTGGGACCCACCGAAAGGGCCTCTGTATTTCATGAAAAAATGTTACCGCCGCTGACAGCTCGGACCCACCAGCTATATCTTCGCACGCAAGGAAGTGCCTCCTTATTACGCACAAAAAAAATGAATACTCCCCCTGCTAGCTGTGACCCAGTATAGTGGGAGGCTGACTTGTGGGCCTACTAAGTTGACGGGGACGGAGGGCTTTGTCAACTTAGTCAATATGCACGGTTTTAGCTCCAGTGACCGTACGATGTCCATCCAACGGCCGTAGTGCTTCTTCAACCTCTGGTCTTCTTGCTCCAGCCGCCCAAAGCAGCACCGGTCGTGCCGCATGCTCCAGCCTCCCGTGGTCGGTTGTGCTGCCGCGGAGGCCTCACTGCCCCCTACTATTCCCACCGCTAGCGAGGCCCTGCGGCGACGGCAGCCTCACACTGCAGCCGAACCAGTGAACCCTCGTACTCCCCTCCATGCGGGCTTCCACTACCGCGTCTTCCCCGGCTCCGCGTCGTCCCCTTCCTATGCCTCACCGTCGTCCACCGCCCTGGTGCTCTTGGCATGGCGTGGTCAATGTGGTCAAGGAACGACTTCCATCGGAAGAGTACTGTACGTGGAGAGGCTGGCAGCTGGGTCCACGGCCGCAGCAAGGAAGTGCCTCCTTATTACGCGCAGAATAAATATTCCCCCACCTGACAGCGGGGACCCACCGGACGGGCCATCGTATTTCATGAAAAAAACATTTCCCCCTGACTGCTGGGACCCACCAGCTACATCTTCGCACACAAGGAAGTGCGTCCGGGCAAAAAAATGATTCGCCCCCCTGACAGCTGGGACCCACCAGCTACATCTTCGCACGCAAGGAAGTGCGTGACAGTCGGGACCCATTTGGTCGAAGCATACATAGCGTTGTCATTCTGGTCATGAACGTGTATGTACATACTGGTCGATATAGAGGTGTGCACGTGTCGTAGTAGAGGCGCGCACGTAGCATGTACACGTACGTACAGCGGCCAGGGTGCAAGAAAGTAAATACGGCCACGTACGTACATATGGGCGGGGTCTCGAACGCCTACTCGCGCGTACGTACGGCCATGGCTCGTGTACATGGCTGGGTCGGAACGGAGAAACAGCGGCGTCGTCGTGTTCATGGGGAGCCAACTGGCTAGGTCGGAACGGAATGCGTCGTCATGTTCATCGGGAGGGCTTGGACGGAATAGCTGATGGAAACGAGGCCTGGCGTACCGCAGAACGGAGGAAACGGCCTTGTGTTCGACTGGCCACATTCGAAATAGGATCCTGTTCATCGGGAGGGGTCTGGCGTACCGTAAAACGGAGGAAACGGACCTCCTACGGTCGGAACGGGGGTCCTGTTGATCGGGAGGGGTGTTGCGTACCGCAAAACAGAGGAAACGGACTTGTGTTGGAGCACTACGATCGAAATGGGGGTCCTGTTCATCGGGAGGGGTGTGGCGTACCGCAAAACGGGACTCCACGGGATACTGTTCATCTCCACCGTCGACCCCCTCCAGCCTCCATGGGATACTGTTCATCCACAGTCGACCTCCTCCAGTCTCCACCTGCGACTGTTCATCCACGGGCTCATGTTCATCCAGCTCCACCGCGCGCTACTCCACCGGCTACTGTCCAACCAGCCCTCTCCACGGGCTCCTGTTCAACCACCCCTCCATGGGCTACTGTTCATCCAGCCCTCCACCGTCTACTGTTCATCCTGCCCTCCACGGGGTCCTGTTCATCCAGCCCCAACCGGCTCGATCGATCGGGATCCTGTTCATCCAGAGGCAACACCACAGGGTCCTGTTCATCCACCCCCACCGGGAACTGTTCATCCAAACCCCCCAGCAACGCTCACTGTTCATCTAGAGGCAGCATCGATCGGCTTCAGTTAGCAGCAGTAGCGAAGGAATCGCTCGATCGGGTTCATTAATAGCCATCGATTGATCGCTCGGTTTCAGTAACGCGTAGCCTGCAGTGCAATCGCTCGGGTTTAGTTAGAGCCCAACGCCTCGCACCCACGCGCATGCGCGTATGAGAGAAACGCGCATCGCTTGGCCCCGACCACCCACCGTAACCGGGAACACCCAGATATTTTCCTCGCCCTCGCTTCTACCACGGTTTTTTCCGTCATGGACGACCCAAAGAATGTCATGCAGCTGCGTCTCCGGCCCGCCCAGGACAAAAAGCCCATTTTTTGTCATGATTTTTTGTCATAGAAGTAGGACCCCACCACATCTATGATGATACCATGTTTTGTCACAATTATTTTCATAGAAGTGTCATAAGTGTGACAGAAAAAAATTCGTTCGGCCCAAAATGTCACCGATGTGTCTTTTTTTTGTAGTGCCAATTTCAATCAATTCCAATTCCAAGATCCAATATCATCGCATAGCCTATACCATGCCAATGCTTTTTCCTTCAAAGATAAAGGGAAAACCATCTTCATAACTTCATCTCCGGGGAAACCTGCAAGCTTGAACAATCCACAAATTTGTTCTACGTATATCAAGTGCATATCAGGATGTTCGGTTCCATCTCCTGCATAAGGATTAGCTAGCAGTTGTTCTATCATACCCGAAGGAATTTCATATTCAATATTTTCAGTAGGTGCACTAGGTTGAGGGGTAGCTAATTGTGGTTCCGGTCGAGGTGAAGATACCCCGAACAAACCCCTCAAAGGATTGTTTTCCATAGTAACATGTGACAATAAATTTCAGCACACTATATAAATGTTCCCTTACCAAATTCCACTTACAAAAGGCGCTTCACTCCCCGGCAACGACGCCAGAAAATAGCCTGGATGACCCATGAGTATAGGGGATCAATTGTAGCTCTTTTTGATAAGTAAGAGTGTCGAACGCAACGAGGAGCAGAAGGAAATGACAAGTGGTTTTCAGCAAGGTAATGTTTGCAAGTGCTGAAATTGTAAGTAGCAGAGTAGTTTGATATCAAGGTAATTTGTAATGAGCACATAACGATAGTAGTAACACAAGTGCAGAAAGGTAGCCCAATACTTTTGAGGCAAAGGATAGGCCAAAACGGTCTCTTATGATAAGCAAAGCATTCTTGAGGGTACACGGGATTTTCATCTAGTCACTTTCATCATGTTGGCTTAATTCGTGTTCGGTACTTTGATAATTTGATATGTGGGTGAACCGGTGCTTAGGTGTTGTTCTTACTTGAACAAACCTGTTACTTATGATTAACCCTCCCGCAAGCATCTGCAACTACAAGAAAAGTATTAAAAAATTCTAACCATAGCATTAAACTTTTGGATCCATTCAGCCCCTTACGGAATAGCGCATAAACTGGGGTTTAAGATTCTGTCACTCTCGCAACCCATCATCTAATTTCTACTCCACAATGCATTCCCTTAGGCCCAAATATGGTGAAGTGTCATGTAGTTGACGTTCACATGACACCACTAAGAGAATCACAACATACATACTATCAAAATATCGAACACACACTACTGCAGGATGCTGCTAACGCGACACTACGATCAGAGACCCTTCGAGAAACTGTGTGCGATGCAATAATCACAAACGGTGGTGTATGAAAACCGTCAAAAAAGGTGCAAATCGTTTGCGATGGAGGATGCATCAAACACGGTTCAGATTTTAGTTGCATGTGTGATGAAGGGCATACGGTTGATCTGTACGAACTGTTTGTGATGAGATAGAACAGCAGAAACTGGCAGCCAGATCAAGGTGTGTGCGATATACGGCAAACAGTTCACTCTAATGAACCGTTTGCAATGGTTGAGGTGAACACAAAGGATTCGGCGTAACAAGATGTGTGTGATGCCCGGCAAACAGGTTGGTAATCAAAATTGTGTGTGATCATTATAGACAGCCCATATAGTCTTTTTTGTGAATTGTGTGCTCGTCAGGGCACACAGTTCAACAAACCAACCTGTGGGCGATAATGTAGAAGATCTTTGTCGAATACATATTCCTAACCGTCTGCGATGAGATTGACAGGATAAACAGAGATATATATAGTCTGCTTAATTTAGTCCTTCTTCTTCTTGTTGTTGTTGCTAGATGGCCCCGCGATATCGTCTTGGTGAGGACACTTCTTGCCGCTGACCGTTGGCTTTTCATCGCCGTCGTCGTCATCACCGTCGTTGTTGTCGTCCTCCTCCTCCTCCTCGTTCAACCATTCCTCCTCATCATCATCGTCGTCCTCTTCTTCGTCCTCCGATGGCTCCTCGTCCGTCTGGTTGTCGTCTGACGACTCCGGAGGCGGCGTCCCTTCCATGAACCGGATATAATCAAGGTCTAGGCTCGACGCCAGACTCATGGAAGACGAGCGGATGATTCCGATGTTGACCTATCATCGGGCACCAGACTATTGGCCGAACTGTCATCCTCGCTATCGCTCAACATGGCTGCAGAGTGTGTGCTAGTGTGTAGCGCGGCCTGCCAGGGACGATGAAGATGGTGGACACTTACGTGTGCGGGTATGTAGAGAAGAGGAACTGCCAATTGAAGCGGGGGGCCTTGTGACTTCGCCAACGACCTCTCCATTAGGTAGGTTTTTGTTAGCCCAAGCCTTTATTTGTTGAGCGGAAATGAGTCCAATTTGAAGTTTTTGATGTTCTTGCGCAGTGGGGGGGGGGAATTGAAGCAGGGGTTGACATATTATCTAACCGCTGATATAATCAACCGGAATTATACCCAGTCGCTCCAAATTCCCGGGGTTGCGCAGGACTCCTATTGGCTATTTGGCTGGTTTCCTTTTTCAAGACAAAAACAAGGAACGAGTTTTGGGATTATGCACCAGTACCAGTACGAACGGAGTAGGACAATTGGCAAGCAATACATTGAGCTCTTCTTATTGATAAAGCCAGTAATAATCAAACTAGAAAGGAAAAGACAAAGAAAAATATCTGCACGAATCTTCGCGTAACATCAATGGCATATATAGGACCTAGATGTGCATTACTTAGAGCACATCTAGATGTGCTTTAGCAATACTGTCAAACAAAACCCCTAATCATCATTTCAAACAACGCACAGAACATGGCTAATGTGACAACCACAACTACACATGCTAGTTCCTTCTTGTCTCTTGCTTTCATCTGTTGCCTGTGATTGATTATTTCTTGCTTCATCGTACTGATTGTACATTCCAGATCAATCAGTTTCTTCTTTAGCTTTACATTATCTTCTGCGAGCTTGGTGATAACACTCTGAGCCCTGCCATGCCATTCTTCATCCAGACAGTTAACAAAGGCACAAGCCTCATATCCCTGCCAACGTTAAATAGTATTCTGGATGAGCGGTGGCATTAACTGAAGTAAAATGATGAACTTAATTAGCACTAACCTCTAAGGGGCAACTAAGAAACCACCTGCCAATGTCGAATCCCTTCGTGCATACACGTCAAGCGGGAGTGTGCCCGTGCACACAACTCAGCTTTTCGTACTTCTCGGTGGCCCAGAAATCGGAGTCGAACTTGTCTTGCGGGAGTCTGGAGTCAAGCTCCGGATCCGGCGGCAGATCGCTTTCCTAGGGGGGTCATTCAGGACGGATTCAACAAGGAGCTATACTTTGGACATGCTAAAAAAGATCGGGATAGATTGGAACCTGACAGGATGATTTGGATCTGTAGTACACCTGCCTTCTAATGACCTTAGGTAAGTGCTCGGCGGCGACCGCCATCGTGGCGGCGATACGAGCAGGAGCAGCCGCACCGAAACCATCAGCACCACTCATCCGCATTCCCCCAATGTCAGCGCCACGCGAGGGAATTTGGAGGCTATGTAGGGATTTGGGGGAAATGGGCAAATTGTGGAGATAAGCTAACGGTCGGGAACTACTAGTGGCACTATATATAAGTTGTATACGGCACACTGTTTGTACATGTCATTTGTGTTAGGTATTATAACGTCACACACGTTTTCCGCACCAAACCATGTGAGAAGACAACGTAGGTTAGACACGGTTGTCATTACATAATCGTATGATGTACTACCATGTCCATATAATTGAGTTACGGTGAGATACCATGTAAATAGCCGCCCCGCGGGTATCCGTCCAAAAAAAACAGCCGCTCTGCATATAGAGTTGGCGGCGGCGGCCTAGGAAGTGGCTACTGGAGAAGAGGTCAATCCTCGGTCGGTGGGCGGTGGTGGCGTCATAGGAGGTCAATCCTCGGTCTGTGGCGGGAGATAGGAGGAGCTCAACCATCAAGGTCGGCTGCGGCGTGATTCGAGCACATCCATCACGGTCAATGGCGGGATAGTGGAGGTCGAACTTCAGGCAGCAGCCACACTAAGGTTTGCTCCTTGACCCTGCTATCTTGGCGTGCCGCCGCATCGCGCTTGTCTGTCTACTGGGTGGAGGTCGCCGCGCGGGTAATTAATTAAGGTATTCCTTTTGAGAGTGGCTAAATTAAGGTATTCAATTCCTAAGTGTAGTGTTGTAACTAGTACTCTGCGTGTAAATTGACGGGCCATTAATTTTTGTCATTGCACGTCTGGATAACAACATGGAGCACCCTTAGTAATTATTAAAATAAAACCTTGTGATTTATGCATGCATCTTTGGGCAACAGTTAATCTGTGTATTAATGTTGTTGTCTTGTTTTTAATTACCATTCGTGTGCTGCAGATGGAATGATCTCGATGGATGAAGAATCGAAAAACCGCAGATTTTATCAGCGGCGTGATAGAGTTCATGAATTTGGCTAAAAGTACAAAGAGGAGAATTGGTGATGCGGATTACATCCTGTGTCCATGTACTGATTATGCCAATACAGAGTCACATGAAGTTGCAGATGTCCAAATGCACTTAGTCTCTAGGGGATCCATGGATGGATATACACGTTGGACCAGACACAGTGAAGAGGAGGTCATGGATGAAGATACCCAGGGCAGCGAGATGCCAAACCCCGATCAGTGTCACATGGATGTTGAACGTAACATCGGGGCAGAGGCGTCAAGCTACCAATGGAACGCCGGAAAGCCGAAATGCCCACTGGAAAACCAAGATGTCGACGCAGATGAGGACATTCTTGATATGCCAGATTTTGCTGCTATGATTGCAGATTTCGAGGGCCTAGAAAAGGATATGATTGGGTAAAAGGATCTGCCAACCATTGATGCAGACTCCAAGAAAGAATTGTATCTAGGTTGCAAAAAGAAATATTCCAGGTTGAGTGCCACCCTGGTGCTTCTCAGATTTAAAGCAGCAAGCGGTCTATCAAACAAGGGCTTCATAGAGATGTTAGGTATTTTGAAAGAAATTCTTCCGGAAGATAATGTGCTCCCCAGAAGCACGAATGAAGCGAATAAAATTGTTTGTCCATTGGAACTTGAAGTACAGAAGATACACACTTGTGTGAATGATTGTATATTGTATCGTGGTGAGTACAAAGATTTTCGAGCATGTCCCACATGCAAGCATGCACGATACAAGTGCAAGAGAGCAAAGGACAAGTACAAATTGGACGACGAGATCAAGACAGGAATCTCGTTCAAGGTTGTTTAGTACTTGCCTTAAATTCCAAGGTTGAGGCGTTTGTTTGCAAACCCTAGAGAGGAAAAGAGGTTGCGGTGGCATCATGATGAGCGAATTTCGGATAAGTTTATGAGGCACCCAAAAGATGGGGCTCAGTGCGAATTAATCGACAAAAAGTTTGAAAAATTTGTCGAGGATCCTAGAAGTATAAGACTCGGGGAGTGTACTGACGGGATGAATCCTTTTGGTGATATGAGCACCAATCACAGCACATAGCCGATGCATCTGTGCATATATAACCTAGCTCCTTGGTTGTTATGAAGAAAAAATACATTATGATGTCAATGATTATCCAAGGCCCGAAGCAACCTAGAAATGACATCGACATTTACTTTCAGCTACTGGTAGAAGAACTGCTGACAGTGTGGATAGATGCGCCTGTTGTAAAATGTTATGATGCTTACAGAAAGGAGATTTTTGATCTACATGCGATGCTGGTGCACACCATTCAAGACATGTCGGCATTAGGCAACACATCGGGGCAGAAAACAAGGGGAGATGTAGGGTGTGTCACATGCATGGATAGGACAGCTAGCAGAAGACTTCCCAACTTGCGCAAAATAGTGTATTTGTGTCATCGTAGGTTCTTACGGAAAAATCACCCATACCGAAAGATGAAAGCTGAATTTGATGGTACGACAGAGGCAGGTGTGGGCCCAAGACCCTATGAAGGGGAGGTGGTCCACAACATGGCTAAAAACAGTGAAACTAACACCCAAGGATCAAGTGTTTAAGAAGAAATCGGTGTTCTGGAAATTACCTTACTAGGAGATTCTACGTGTACGTCACTGCATCGATGTCATGCACGTAGAGAAGAACGTATGCGAAAGCATCCTTGGTACTCTACTCAAGATTAAAGGTAAAAGAAAGGATGGTGACGGTTCACGGCTCGATATGCTTGCTGATCAACCACAAGGCAAGAGTGAAGCAGAAGATGATGTCAAATTCATCAAAGCTCGCCAGAGTTACAATTTCAGTACAAAATAAGCAACACAGTTCTTCACCTATTTGTTGTCAGTTAAGACACCCTCTTCCTACCACGCAAACATCAGAAGTCTCGTGGATGTGAGCTCAGGTAAAATGAAGTTGGGACACATGAAGTCACATGATTGCCACGTAATGTTGACACAAATCCTCCCGGTGGCCATCAGGAATCTAATGCACAAAGATATAAGAAACACACTCATTGACCTATGTGATTTCTTCAACCAACTATGGCAAAAAGTTGTAGATCCTGAAGAGTTGGATCATATGCAAGATGATATTGCAAGAATATTGTCCAACCTAGAGATGTTTTTCCCACCGTCATTCTTTGATGTCATGGTCCATCTCATTGTGCACCTTGTCGATGAGATAAAGTATTATGGTCCTGTGTTTCTTCGCAACATGTATCCCTTCGAGTGGTTCATGGGAATACTGAAGCGCTTTTGTCAGAACCGAAACCATCCAGAGGCAAGCATCCTACAAGGAGTTTTGCACCGAATACATGAAAAAAAGACCTATAGGTTTGCCCCTCTCTCACTGCGAGGGAAGGTTGAAAGGTAAGACGGTCCTTGCTGGCACGCAAATGGCTGCACCCAGAGAATTGGCAGAGAAAGCCCATTTGACGGTACTGCTTAACAGCCCAGTTCTCATCTCTTATGCCAAAGAACACTTGGCGGAGATATGCCAAAGATTCTTACCAATGGTGCCTTCATCGGATGTGGAGATGAAGGAGCACACTAAGAACTATGCCGAATGGGTGAAGAATCGTTTAGCACAAGGATCCACCGATGACATTGCTACATGGTTGGCACAAAAGCCATCACCTACGGTGCTGTCGTACCAAGCATATGACATAAATGGATACACGTTCTACACTGAGGAACATGATAAGAAGACCTTGTATCATAACAGCTCTATTCGAATAGAATGCTTGACTATAAACGAAGCTGATAAAAGGGTATACTATGGAACCATCAAAGAGATTTGGGAGCTTGACTATATGAAAGTTAAGGTGGCATTATTTAGGTGCGCATGGATCCCTCTTAGTTAGGTAAGGATTGATGAGTACAAGAAGACCTGTGTTAACAGGACAACGATGGCATATCACGCGGACCCATTCATTCTTGCCAGCGATGCTACCCAGATTTTCTTTGTGGAAGACCCCTTGCATAAGAACGGACATTGAGCGATGCATGGGAAGATAAGGGTGCTGGGTGTCGACGATGTTGCCGATTAGGATGAGTATGATGAATTTGATGAGTTGCCAGCCAAGGGATCAGGCACCCGTGTAACAGAGCAACATAAAATCATCAAAAACCCCAAGTTTATTCAGGGTCAACTTAATGATCCCAGTTCCCCCATGTACATGGGAATTAAGTTGTAAGACTAGTCTTTATGCCTTCCCTGCAACTTAATTCGTTCAATTTAGAACTGTCGCATGTACTGAATTTGTGAGTTATGCCCAGTTTTATGTTGATGTAAGAACCGTTAATATGTTGACCTTGATATATTGTCAGCTCGGGCAATGAATATGAACTATTTTTTGTTATTATTATTATATCATAGAGGTAGCACACTCAATTGATCTCACTACAGTATGTGTGAACAAATATATGCAATCTGGTTTGCGAATAGCACACGGTTCGTTGATGAAAGCCGTGTGCCAACCAAACCCCGCCACCCCGCCCATGATCCGAGTCATGCTTTCTGATTGGCCAGAACCCAAACCCCACGGATCGTACGTCTGCACCGTTGGATGATTGGAGATCGAACGGCGATCCTCATCCCTTTCGAGAGCACATGCAGTTCCGGTTATAATTTTATTTTTATGCACAAAATGCATGTTAATCTCAAAAAATGTCTTAAATATAGCTAATGATACCTCAAATGCTCCAGAAAATCAAACAAGTGGTATATTGGTGATTGCGTACCATGGGGAAATTTTTATGAGGCCAAACGATAAAGTCATTGGCCACAGGAGTTTGAATTGACACGTCTCCTTTTGGAAAACCATTATCCTTCATGTGAGATGCTCCGATTTGGAAGGAGCGGTCATCAAAACTTGTGCCAAACTTTACCATTTTTTCTCCACGGGGTCGTGAGAGCATGCCACAGGCACACGTCGATTTTGATGATGTCCGAACTCCATATGAATTTCCTGTAATTAAAATACCAACTAGGCCTATGCTAGTGGCCACACCTCGCGGCCAAAATGTTGGAAACTTCTCCCCGCTTCTCGAACAAACGGATGAAAACTCACAAAGCGACGCACAAATGATCTGTACAACTTTGCTAGGCTGATAGTAAGGGGGTATCATAGCTAGTATCATGCATGCCAACTAGGCAATTAATTAAATGAAGAAAGAGAGGGTTAAGTATCATATCATGAAACCGTATCATAATAAATGCTATGCTACTATGTGTCATGCATGACAATATAAATAAAGTAATACATATGATACTATAGCTACTCTATGATACTTTGCATTAGAGCAAGTACAGAATAGAGTGACATAATTAAGACTAGCCACAATGGGTAGTAACATAGAATGTTACTAGTCTATGTTACTACCTCTATAGTGGGGAGTAACATATGTGTAGTAACATGCAACACTTCATTTATTAGGCTATAGACTCATCTTGTCTTGAGATGTGTGATGTTATTCTACTAGTAAGACTAGCCACAATGGGTAGTAACATAGACTAGTAACATTCCCATGTTACTAGTCTATGTTACTACATCTATAGTGGGGAGTAACATATGTGTGTGGTAACATGCAACACTTCATTTATTAGGCTATAGACACATCTTGCCTTGATATATGTGTGTGATGTTACTCATACTAGTAGTAACTAGCTATGTTACCACTTTAATCTCTTTCTTCATTTATTTCATGCCACATCATCTATTTAACCTAGATATGTGTGATGTTACTACCTATATATGTTACTCCCACTATGGGTAGTCTTAGACTACCCACAGTGGGAGTAAGGGCATCTCCAACAGTTTGTATGTTAGCTTGTTGGTAAAATATGCCATGTCATCAACCAACACCTTAACATACAACAACTCCAATGGATAGTATCTAGTTTGCCTAGTTGGACGTGAGATAATAAATAAGGTGCTCTCTCATTCTACATTGGAGCTTGTGCAAGGGGTGTTGGTTCATGTACATACAACCTTGATATCTTCCCTCATTTATTGTATGTGGTTAAGTCTACCAACAACTATCTTACAACCATTGGAGATGCCCTAACATATATAGGTAGTAACATCACACATATCTAGGTTAAATAGATGATGTGGCAAGCAATAAATGAAGAAATGGAGGAAAGTGGTAACATAGCTAGTTACTAGTAGTATGAGTAACATCACACACATATCAAGGCAAAATGAGTCTATAGCCTAATAAATGAAGTGTTGCATGTTACCACACATATGTTACTCCCCACTGTAGAGGTAGTAACATAGACTAGTAACATGTGCATGTTACTAGTCTATGTTACTACCCATTGTGGCCAGTCTAACTAGCTATGTTACCACTTTCCTCTCTTTCTTCATTTATTGCTTGCCACATCATCTATTTCATCTAGATACGTGTGATGTTGCTACCTATGTTACTCCCACTGTGGGTAGTCTAAGAAGGCTATAAGGAATAGAATAATATATATGTGCTTATTAGTTGGAGGAAAGAGAAGAGAAGCGGGCTATTGGTTAGTAGAGCAAGCTGCAACACGAGACCCAAGACACTTTGTGAGGATGTAAGGTGGGCCAACTATTGATAAACTAGTATGTATATAAAACTTACTATTGTACATGCCTGCTAAGAGATTGGTTGTATATGACATGGCAACTTCTTATAGCCGACCCTTGGATGTATTATTAACCAAGCTCTTAGTGAGGTAGCTATTATATCATAGACGACTAGCTAGCTAGTATGAGATCACTAGCCACAGTGGGAGTAACTTCAGCAGTAACATCGACTCCAACTCAGCAAACTTGCTTATGTGGCAATAAGTTAATGAGGAGAGAGATAGTTTCAATAACTTAGCTAGTTACTATAACATCACATGTCCCAATGCAATATGAGTCTATAACCAAATAAATGAAGCTTTGCATGACACTACACTTATGTTACTACCCGCTATGAAGGTAGTATCATATATAGTCTAGGGATATGTGTATGTTACTACTATACTCTCCATTGTGGCTATTCTCATACTACCTCCTTTCCGGTTTAATTGTGTGCCACATCATCCAAAAAGTCTAGTTGGCATGCATCGGCTTCGACCCTTAATTCGGAGCCAACTGCGCCGATCGAGGATGGGTGGTTGGACGCCGCCTCAGGGGCTGCGATCCCAACGGCGGTCGAGCCGAACACCAGCCCCGCACTCCGCAATACTCATGACTCCAAGGAGCCGGACTCCCCTCCGGACTCCGAACCCTCCGCGCCCCTGCCGATCGAATCTGATTGGGCGCCGATCATGGAGTTTACTACCGCGGACATCTTTCAGCACTCGCCTTTCGGCGATATTCTGAAAACACTAAAGTCTCTCTCTTTATCAGGAGAGCCCTGGCCGGACTACGGTCAGCAAGGTTGGGATACGGACGATGAAGAAATTCAAAGCCCACCAACCACCCACTTTGTAGCCACTGTCGACGATTTAACCGACATGCTCGACTTCGACTTCGAAGACATCGACGGTATGGATGCCGATGCAGGAGACGATGAAGAACCGGCGCCTACTGGGCCCTGAAAAGCCACCTTGTCGTATGACATATACATGGTGGACACCCCAAAAGAAGGAGATGGCGATGGAACAGCGGAGGATGACCCCTCCAAGAAAAAGCCTAAGCATCGGCGTCAGCGGCGCCGCTCAAAATCCCGCCAAAGCAAGTACGGTGACTCCAGCACGGGAGATAATAATACTCCGGAGAGCGCTGAAGAAAACCCCCTCCAGCAAGATTAAGCACAGGAGGACGGAGAAGCCAGCCCTCATGAGAGAGCGGCAGACAGAGAGGTCGAGGACGATAATTATATGCCTCCCTCCGAAGACGAGGCAAGCCTCGACGACGACGAATTCGTCGTGCCAGAGGATCCCGTCGAGCAAGAGCGTTTTCAACGCAGGCTTATGGCCACAGCAAGAAGCCTCAAGAAAAAACAGCAACATCTTAGAGCTGATCAAGATTTGCTAGTCGACAGATGGACTGAAGTCCTTGCGGCCGAAGAGCATAAACTCGAACGCCCCTCCAAGAGCTACCCAAAGCGCAGGTTGCTACCCCGATTAGAGGAGCTACATCGTGATATAGCCTAGTACAGAGGCGCCGCACACCCACTATGCTTCACAGACGAAGTAATGGATTGTAAGTGCATCTAGTGCCACCCCTAGTTGGTTTTGGAGTATTAACGACAAACCTAGTTGAGGGACTAATGTGTTTGTGAGAATTGCAGGATAACACCAGTAGAAGTCCCTCATTGATTCGGTTTTCCTACCAGAGATGACCCCTAAAAATGTATGAAGACATTGAAGTCAAAGGTGGTACGTGAAGACATTCACCTTGAAGACTATGACAAGAGAAGACATCGCATGAAGACTATGGAGCGCGAAGACTTAGATCTTTCGTAGTTCTTTTTCTTCTTTGTTGAGTCATAGGAACCACCGTACTATTAAGTGGGGTCCAAGAAAACCAGTCAGAATGACTGAAGTGATGCTTAACCAAAATCTTATGTCTTCGAGTGAAGACAATGAGAGCGAATCTTGTTCAGAGTTGGACAAGTCAGCTTTGCTTGTAGCCCAAGTAAAGTTGCCGTGTGTGTTTGAAATCTGACCGTTGGAACACATGTCAGTTCCTTAGTGACCCAGGGTCATTTCGGACAAATCAGGTCGGGTTGCCTAGTGGCTATAAATAGCCCACCCCCTACAACCATAAACGGTTGGCTGCTCAGAGTTAAAGTACGGCTTTTGTCGTTTGAGAGCAACCCACCTCGAAGCCTTTGAGAGAGAATTCCTTGAAAGGATAAAGCCCTAACCACCCAGAGCCAAAGAGTGTTAGGCATCACTTAAGTCTTCTTGTCTGTGTGATCTGAAGACTTATTACACTTGAGGACTGTGAATCCTCCAGCCGGTTAGGCGTCGCGTTCTGAGCATCCAAGAGTCATTGTGGATCGCCAGTGAACGAAGTCTGTGAAGGTTTGGAAGTCTACCTTGAAGACTTACCAGAGTGATTGGGCGAGGACTGGGTGTCCTTAGATCAAGGGGAATAAGGTGAAGACGAGGTCTTCTGAGTTGAATCTCAGCCTCCCTAACTAGATGTACAGTTGTCACAACAACTGGAACTGGTCCAACAAATCATTGTCTTCAACGAGTCACTGGTTTCATCCTTCCCTTCCCTTTACTTACTGTTGGTTCTTGTGAAGTCATTGTACGATAGCATCACCATTCGACTTCACTAAGTGATTACGTGTACTGATTGGCTTCTCAACATCTTCCTACCTGATCCTTACTGCCTAGCTGCTATTTGTCATTGTGCTTTCACTTCATTGAATACATGACCATGGTTTGTCTAGTGTAGTCTACCTTCCGCTGCATGATAATAGGTTTATTTCTATCGTTTGTCTTCGAAACTTACATGTTTTGAAGACTTTCATAAAAATCGCCTATTGACCCCCCTCTAGTCGATCACTAGCACTTTCAATTGGTATCAGAGCAAGGTACTCCCTTGTTCTGTGTGATTCGGTTTAACCACCTGGAGTTTTAGCTATGTCGACTGCAGGGATAATTAAAGTCTCCGCTGTGTGCCCCGTCTTCGATGGAACTGAATATCCCTACTGGAAGAATAAGATGCACATGCATCTTGAAGCCATTGATGTCAACCTATGGTATGTCGGCAAGAATGGCGTTCCCAAGGCTGGAGAAGGTGTCACTGCCGCTGATGTCAAGAAGTTCGTTCAACTGGACTCTACTGCCAAGAATATCATCTGTGGTCATCTGACCAAAGGACAGTATGGCCGCGTGAGTGCTTTGGAAACATCTAAGCTAGTCTGGGACTGGCTGTCCAAGGTCAACGAAGGCGTCTCAACCCAGAGAGATCAGAGAATCAGTGTCCTTCACAACCTCTTCAACCGCTTCAAGAGAAATGACAATGAGAATGTCCAGCTCATGTTTGATCGACTCACTGACATCACAAATGAACATCAAGCCCTCGGCGCTACTGAGATCACCAAGCATGAAGTCGTCAAGACACTCCTAAGATCACTTGACAGTTCGTTTGACACCCTAGCCCTGATGATTCAAGAACGTCCTGATTTCAAGACACTCGATCCGTCTGACATACTTGAGAGGCTCAACACACACGAGTTTCAGCTTTCTGAGAAAAGAGACATCTACGGTCCCAACTATGGGGGAACTCGTGCCTTGAAGGCAAAGGCTGTCTCCTCATCTGAAGAAGAATCTGACAGCAGTTCTGATGATCCTGAAGACATTGGAAGGGAGCTTGCTATGCTTGTGAAGAAGTTCCAAAAATTCACCAAGAAGAAAGGCCTTAGAAAGCGTCACGATCAAGCTCAAGGAATGATGAAGCTTCTGCTCATGACTACAAGAAGAGAACATGTCACAAGTGTAAGAAACCCGGCCACTACATCTCTGAGTGTCCACAGTGGGACAATGAGAACAACAAGAAGAAGAAGAGCAAAGAGTATGACTCTGACGACAAGAAGAAGAAGAAATACTCAAAGTCTTCTTCCAAGTCTTCATCACACAAGAAGAGCTCATCTGGCAAGGCACGTGCATTTGTTGGCAAGGAAATGGACTCTGAGGATGAGTCCGCTTCTGAGGAGGCGGAGGTGGAGTCTGAGGAGGAGTCCAACTCTGGCATTGCAAGTCTGGCTACAGCATACGTTGCCAATTCCATCTTCAACACTGAAGAAAATGACTTCATCACCGACACCGATGCAAATGACAAGGACTACTCCACTCCTTCCTACTGCTTCAGGGCACGTGGTGCCAAGGTAAACACATGCACTACTCACTATCAAACATCTAGTGACGATGACTCTAATTGTGGTTCCAAATCCAGCTACAAAACACTTGCTAAAATTGCAACTGAACAACAGAAAACCATGGAACACATTCAAAAACTGTTAGACAAAAGCGATGATCTGTTAGACGCTAAAATGACTCGATCTCAGTCCTTAATTGAAGACATAAAAAATCTTCACGTTAAGTATGAGGAACTTGAAAGTCGTCATGAAACGCTCTCAACAGCTCATCAAAGGCTTTCCTATGATTATCTTCAAAGGAAGCAAGATCTTGAGAAATTGAGAGCGGCTCATGAAGATCTTAAAAAAGAAAATGAGTCACTTCGCGCCGAACAGATCAGTTCAGCTCAGGAAGGATTTGAACCACCATGTCTTAAATGCATTGAGCGTGATAACGCTACTTCTGTTGCTGAATGTTCTGCTGCTGATACTATTGCAATATCTTCAACTGTTGATGTGGAAACTAACCCCTCTGCTGAGGACACCACTGCTATTGCTGATGAGAATGCTAGGTTGAAGACACTGCTTGAAACAGGGATGTACAAAAGTCTCAAAGGGCATCAGACACTATGTGATGTCCTCAAAAGGCAGATCCTGAACCGAAACCCTAGGAAAGAGGGTGTTGGGTTCGTAAGGAAAATGAATGCTGATGGCTCTTACTGGAAACGTGAGCAGTACCCCAAAACCACATGGGTTGCTGCAAAGGAACCTTCAGCAGATCCATCCACTCTATCTGGCTTCCCTTGTGCTAACCCCATTGTTATTGATGAATCCTTTGATGCAAATTATAAACTGTTTAAGAATCAGAATGGTGAAGTGTTTGCCAGGTACATTGGTACTAACTGCAGGAATGGACCGCCTATGAAGAAGATCTGGGTGCCGAAAAGGTGTTTGGAGAATCTTCCTGTGAATGTCATCATGACACCACAGGTGAAGAAGACAAACCCCAGACCACAGGCTTCATACGGTCCAAAGGCTTCATACAGACAGAGGACTCACCTGATCAAACTAACGCAAATGTTTTGCAGGGAAGCCATACTCAGGCCTAGGAATATGAGTGCGGTCCATTAAACCGCCATGTTCATAAGACCAAGAACTATTCTGCTTATTCTTATGAGTACTATTGTCCACCTACAAGACTTTTTGCTAGGGCTCCAAAGCCAAAGTTCTCAGATGCTGCACTTAGACTTATTGCTTCGAAGCCACCCTGAAGATGTGGGTGGCTAAGAAAGCTTAACTCTCTTTTGCAGGGAAAGGTCTCCAGCCGAAAACCAAAATCGTCTGACACTATTGCTGGGGACCTTAAACATCTTGTAGGGCGCAAGATCAAATGCCTAAAATGGTCTTATTATGTACTTTGTTCCTGAATCGCTTGCAACTTGTCCTATCAGTCCTAATCTCGATCTAAGCTTTAATAATCCACTGGTTCGTCAAATGTTTTTGCTTCACAATTCTCTTCGTGAAGCCTATCCCCCCTAACTGCACTGTAGGGTACGACACCAGCTGCTTCAGAATGGATTACTGATAGTGGGTGTACAAATCACATGACTGGCAAGCGAAGCCTTCATATGGACTCAACTTTACATCCATCAGACAAAAGTCACATCACATTTGCTGAAACTGGTAAAAGCAAGGTATTGGGTCTAGGTAGAGTTGCAATCTCAAAGGATCAACACATGGATAAAGTCATGCTTGTTGAATCCCTTGGTTTCAACTTAATGTCTGTCTCAATGCTTTGCGATTTAAACATGATTGTGATGTTTGGAAAATATCGTTGCCTTGTACTAATGGAATCTGACAAGTCTCTAGTGTTTGAAGGGTATCGTAAAAATGATTTGTATTTGGTAGATTTCTCAGCAGGACCACAACTTGCAGTATGTCTTCTAGCAATAGCTTCCGAATGCCGGCTCTGGCATCGAAGGCTAGGGCATGCTGGCATGAGGAACCTCCACACCCTTGCAAGGAAGAAGCATGTCATAGGCATCGAGGGCGTCAAGTTCAAGAAGGATCACTTATGCGGTGCCTGTGAAGCAAGAAAGATGATGAGGGCCAAGCATCCCTCGAAGACAATCATGGCAACGACTCAACCCTTCGAACTGCTACACATGGATCTTTTCAGTCCCACTCATTACTCAACTCTTACTACTACTGATTGTCTCTATGGCTTTGTCATTGTTGATGATTATTCAAGATATACTTGGGTGCATATAATCCTTTACAAGACTGAAGTGCAGGATGTCTTCAGACGCTTCGCCAATCGAGCAATGAACAACTATGGCGCCAAGATAAAGCACATCAGAAGTGACAGTGGCACTGAATTCAAGAACACTGGCCTTGATACATATCTTGATACTTTGGGCATCACACATGAATTCTCAGCTCTGTACACGCCACAGCAGAATGGCGTCTTCGAACACAAGAACAGAACACTTATTGAGATGGCTCGAACGATGCTTGATGAATACAAGACTCCAAGAAAATTCTGGCCTGAAGCCATTGACACTGCATGCCATATCATCAACCGTGTTTATCTTCACAAGCTTCTGAACAAGACATCCTATGAGCTCCTTACTGGCAAGAAGCCAAATGTCAGCTACTTCAGAGTATTTGGCGCCAAGTTCTGGATCAAGGATCCACATCACACTTCAATGTTTGCACCAAAAGCACATGAGGGTTTTATGCTTGGATATGGAAAGGATTCTCACTCCTACAGAGTCTTCAATATCTTTCATTACAAAGTGGTTGAAACAGTGGATGTGCAGTTCGATGAAACTAACGGCTCACAAAGAGAGCAACTGCCAAATGTGCTAGATGAAGTTCCATCCAGTGAATCAATCAAACTTATGGGAACTGGAGAAATCATACCTTCTGAAGCTCAACCCGAAGAAGAACTTATCATCTCCGCACCTGATCAACCTGAAGATAATGCTCAGCCTGAAGACAATCCCTCTAACAATGACAATGATCAGCAAGAGCAAAATCTTCATCCTGTACATCCTCATGTTGCAAATGAAGTGCAGATTGAGAGAATAATCGATAGCATCAATGCACCAGGTCCACTCACTCGTTCAAGGGCAACTCAGCTAGCAAATTTCTGTGGGCACTTCGCATTCGTCTCAATAACAGAACCCAAGAAAGTTGAAGAAGACTTCATGGAACCTGAATGGATTCAAGCTATGCAACAAGAGCTTCAACAGTTTGAGCTAAATAATGTATGGGAACTGGTTAAGTGTCCTGATCCTTGGAAGCACAATATAATAGGCACCAAATGGATATATCGCAACAAGCAAGATGAGCATGGTCAAGTTGTCAGAAACAAAGCTCGTCTCGTTGCTCAAGGATACACTCAAGTTGAAGGGATTGACTTCGATGAAACATTTGCTCCTGTGGCTAGACGTGAAGCCATACGCATACTGCTGGCCAATGCAAATCATCACAACATACTTCTATATCAAATGGATGTGAAGAGCGCTTTTCTCAATGTCAAGATTGAAGAAGAAGTATATGTCACACAACCACCTGGCTTTGAAGATCCAAAACATCCTGACATGGTATACAAGCTCAACAAGGCACTGTATGGCCTCAAACAAGCCCCTCGGGCTTGGTATGACACACTCAAAGACTTCCTGAAGAGCAAATGCTTCAAATCTGGTTCCCTCGACCCCACTCTCTTCATGAAGACATATGATGGTGAACTATTTGTGTGCCAAATATATGTGGATGACATTATCTTTGGCTGCACCAATCAGAAATAAAGTGAAGAGTTTGGATATATGATGCAAGAGCAATATCAGATGTCCATGATGGGTGAGCTGAAGTTCTTCTTTGGTCTTCAAATAGGCCAGCAACGCAATGGCATCTTTATATCTCAAGAGAAGTATCTCAAAGATTGCCTGAAGAAGTTTGGTATGCAAGACTACAAAGGCTTCACGACGCCAATGCCAGCCAAACATCATCTGGGTCCCGACGACAATGGTAAAGAGTTCGATCAAAAGGTATACCGCTCCATGATTGGTTCTTTACTTTATCTATGTGCATCTAGGCCAGATATTATGCTTAGTGTTTGCATGTGTGCTCGATTCCAAGCGACGCCAAAGGAATCGCATCACTTAGCTGTGAAGCGAATTCTTGGATATTTGGCTTACACCCCAACTCTAGGATTATGGTATCCAAAGGGCTCAAAGTTTGATCTGGTTGGATTCTCGGATGCTGATTATGCTGGTGACAAGGTGGATGGAAAGTCTACATCAGGCACATGTCATTTTCTAGGACGATCACTTGTATGTTGGTCTTCAAAGAAGCAGAACTGTGTATCTCTCTCTACTGCTGAATCTGAATACATTGCTGCTGGATCTTTCTACGCTCAGCTTCTATGGATGAAGCAAACACTCAAAGACTATGGCATTCATCCGAAGCAAGTGCCACTCTACTGCAACAACGAAAGCGCCATCAAGATTGCCAACAACCCAGTTCAGCACTCGAAGACAAAGCACATTGAAATTCGTCATCACTTTCTCAGAGATCATGTTGTGAAGGAAGATATTGATATCATACACGTCAACACTGAAGAGCAATTGGCAGATATCTTCACCAAGCCCTTGGATGAGAAGAGATTTTGCAAGTTACGGTATGAGCTAAATATCTTGGAATCCTCAAATGTCCCGTGATCAGGCACACATCCTAACACTTATGCATATTGATGACTTAGATGTGAAACACACAAAGTAAAGTATATCTTCAATCAATGAAGACATACATTCCAAGTGTGAATACATTAATGTGGAATTTGACTTCGGAGCGCCACGATAATTGTGCGCCGTGTCTGGGTCTAATACTTCCTATACGGTGGGTAACGCCACCACAAAATTCGTCTGTTTGAAGTGTTTTACCCATGGTGTTACATTTGCTGTGTCTTTACATATGGTTTGGTTTCAATCTCAACATGTCTTCATGATTATCTTCATTATGTTGATCATATATATATATATACTAGTGTTCTGTCCTCTACAGCATTCACTTATAGCTATGTCTTCTTGTTGAGTCTTTTGAACTAAGTGAATGTGATCGGACCCTACCCTCTCTATGCTTTCTATCTCAAACTCTATCTCTCCAAATCATATGCATTCTATTGAAACTGTCGAATGTCTTCTCTGCGTCCTTGTCAGCAGAAGATACAGAGACAAACATTAAGTCCATTTTCAATGCCAATTCCTTCACCTGAAACCCGGAGAAGTGGGAACGACCACCCGACAATCCAGGCGTGCGTGGGAACATGGAACAACCTCCGATATGCTGCATGATGGCCACGTGTTCTTCAGATGTGAATAGCCAGGGGCACCTGTGTAATAACACTGTGCCGTCCCTGTCCCTATAAATACACGCCTCACCACAGTCATTATCCTTTCTTCCACTCTCGCACGAACCCTAGTGCCACCGCTAGCCCTCGACGATGCCGGCGACGAAGCGCTTAGCTGTCGCGACCTCTCCGACGCCGTCTTCACGCCAGCCGCGGACATCGTCTTCTCCGCCGTCGCCGTAGGTGTCCTCCGTCGCCAAGTTAGGGCACGGACGATCGAACTGCTCGGCCTCCTCTTCCACTCCGTCTAGCAGTTCCTTGTGTGGTAAATAAAACTTCCTTTTGATGGCCCCTTTGATCCTATAGATTCGTCACTTTCTACCACAAGCAGTTTCTGTTCACACATGTTGGATCCACTTCATACTGCATCTCATATTATGCCTAGTATGTTCACTTATGCTTCACAAAGTAGTTAGATTCCTCACTTGTACTGATCTGTAGATTCGTACAAATCTGGAACCAACTCCTTATCTATGAGTGAATGTCTTCGCACGATGAGGTCAATGTATTCTAAACTGATTTATCTTCAAAATCTTCTGAGAATGCATATGACCTCTTCCCCTTCCCTCGCACCTTAATGCTGTCACAGGTACATGTCCGTGGGAGAATCCCTTGGTTCTCATAGTCTGCATTCATTTGCAGAATTCTTACAGCATCATATAAATTCTCCCGAAGCCAGTTCCTGTTTGTCCAGCAAGCGAAAGCCCTTGAAGCCTTTGAACGTATTGAAGCCATTCAGTTTAAAGTTCATGGCTGCAGAGAAATCAGTAAGGAAGGGTGGCAGAAAGCGTCGAGGTGAAACATCAAGAGATCTGCCCGATGACCTCTCAGAACTATACAAGACAGATCCAGAAGAGGATTACAATCAGCGCAAGACACGAATCCAATGGATTCGACGATATTGGGAAGAACAATGGTTCAAGTACAGGTTTGTGACAAAGGAATATGCTGAGAAGAATGCCATCAAGTGACCATGGGGAGACATCCTATACAGAAATCTTCAACCCAGGTCCAGAGATGAAGCCATTGAACAAGGCTTCTATCCCTGCATGGTCCGTGGACCACAGCCTGCTGATGCTAACCCATCGTCACTGCTATGGTGTCGTGACGACAATCTGTTCAAGCGCAACTTCCAGTTTGCCCAGAATTCGGCGAAGCAGAACAAGAAGTCTTTGGGACTAGACTTCAACCCTGGTCCCTCTGCTCCCCGTGCCGATGGCACCTACGAAGCTGAACCCAATCTTGTTGGGCCCTTCTACAACCTGGAAGGTCTCATCACTCACATCGTGGTTCAAGGGACAACTGTGGATGAGCCTGCAGATGACGCTGAATCTGATGAAGCGCCTGCAGCGCCGAAGCCAAAGAAACTGAAGCAACCTAAAGCTTCAAAGCCTGCCTCAGCACCAAAAATCTCATGGGCGAAGCCACTGGCTACTGCACCTCCTGAAGACAGTGTGTAGTTTGAAGATCTGTCACGTATCTCCAAGCCCTTGAGATTCAAGATGCCTCTGCCTCACACTAGCCAAGAACTGACTGCTGCTGCCATTCTGCGCAACGATGCCATTGATCTGTCCAGTGATGAAGATCTGGCAGATGACGCTCTTGAGCAACTGATCTAGAGCAAAGAAGAAGCAGAAATCATCAACAATTTGCTTCTCTTTGACGTGGCAATCATCCACGACTTCATCGATGAGTGGTTTGAAACGCCCAACCTCAGCTTTGAAGACCTGCAACTTCCCATTGGCCTCAGTGTCGCCTTCCATGGCGCCATTACTTCCGAGCTAGCTCTAGCTCAGCGCATCGTCGAACTGAAGCAAAAGATTGACTTTGAGAAAGCTCAGTTCAAGAAGCAGATGGCCAAGCTCAGTGTGCAAGAGGTCAAGAACTTCAAGATCATGTTGCACGAGCTCAAAGAAGCCTTTCTCAAGAAGCGTGAAGAAGCTCAAGGTTCTCGTGAGCGCATGAAGAGCCTGGCTGATAGGTGTGTGCAAGCCTACAATGAGGCTGAGAAGTGCAAGGCCCTTGGGCATCCTGGCATTGACCCCAGGATGGCTGCAAAGCAGCAGAAGAAGAAGCCCGCTATGGCCGATCCCGACGCACCAAGGCAGGAAGCACATCCCATTGTCTTCCCAACCAGCATGACTGGCTCGAAGCCAAAAGCCAGGTCTACCGCTTCAGAACTAAATAAGACGAGGACTGCTGAGGCTGAAGCCAGAAAGAGAAAGCATCCTGAAGCCTCTGCTGCTGCTCCCTCCAAGAAGACGCGCAAGACCAAGAAGGATCGGGCTGCTCCCACAGAGCCCTTAATTGTTGAACCTATCTCCGTGGTTCGGCCTACCGCTGAATATCAAGAGCGTCAACTAACTGTCCCTGAGCCTGCCTTCACAGAGGCTCATGAAGCTGAAGACATTGGTCACCATGACCATGTTGAAGATGATGTAGTACTTCCTCAGATCGAGCACCAACAGGTATCATCGCATGTGCTTAGGCACAACGAACTCATCAGCATTGGTCGTCCTCTGACGCCAATTGCTCAGGATGCATCATGGGCTGATCACCCACAACAACAAGTCACACCACCCCGACAAGAAGAAGAAGATGACTTTGAGGCCCAGCCAACTCAATCTCCAAAGGTGTCGCCTGCGTTACCCAGGCTTCTCAAAGGACCAAGGTCTCAAGTCTCCGAGTCTGAGGCTAAAACTGCTGAAGACATTCCGGCTCCATCAGCCGATGACACCCAAGAAGAAGAACGTGTTCCTACTCCCCCAACTACGGAAGAAGCTGTTCTCAAGGAGAACGTGTTTGTGCCCGACCCTCCAGCTCATCAAGTGGAGGTAGAAAATCTTGAGGCTGCCACCACCAACTCCAATGAAGCCACTGACGTTGTCATGGCTGAAGCAAATGTGGAGCCTACACCAACCCAAGAACCAGAAGTCAGCGAAGCCAATGATGCTACTGCTTCTGTTCCTGCACCTGCTGCTGGTCCTCAGTTTGACTATCATATTGAGCATAGGCCTCAGGTACAGAAGCCAATGCCAAGGTTTCCCAGGTTTCCAGGTCCTGCAACAGCGCCTGGATCCATCAATGTCAACGGCTTCAAAGCAGACAATACCTTCTTCAATAGCTCCAAGAACCCCTACTCAAGGGAACGAATATCTTCTAATCGGTTCTGGAGCTATCCGCAGCGAAGCTATTACTCCTGCATTCTGTACAATCAAGGTCGCATCTTCCCACATATGCGTCTTGACACCGAAGCAATAGCTGGTCTACCCTGTCTGGAAGAAGCTCTGGATTGCTTCAAATAGGTTGGATTGTTGCCTTTCATCACCGACCAAGAGCACTGGAACGAAGAGTTGCTGCTCCAATTTTATGCCACACTTCACATACGTGGTTACAACAGAGATCCGAAGACTTGGGTCCTTGAGTGGATGACAGGAAATGTTCATCACGAAGCCAAAGCCTTTGATATCATTGAGCTCACTGGTCTGCCCACTCCTGGAGATCTCTATGAACTTGGATGTCAACTTCATAGTGAAGCTATGGAAAACATCTTTCAGAAGCCTGAACCGAACATGAGTCAGATGCTCTGTATGATGAAGCCTTTGCCACACGATGCTGCATATCCTAAGGTGTTCTTTGTTGAAGACCTTGAGTATCTGCCAAGGACTATCTATCACATCATAAGGCGAACTCTCTGGCCCATCAAAGGACATTCTCCACATGCAAAGTTGGAAGGTGCAATGAAGACTTTGGTCTTCTATATTCTTCATGGCAAATGCTTCAATGCACAAGACTTCTTCATCCGCCAACTTGCTGCCTCGGGATCTGATCTTTTTGGCTTGAAGTTCTACGCTCCATGGATAATGCAGCTGATTAAACTCCACTCAGCTATCTCATATCAGCCATCTACTCGCAATCATCGGATCTTTCTGCCTGATGTGGATATGTCCGTTGAAGCCATTTATCCAGAGCCTGCCAAGGAATCTCTTAGTCTTCAGAATGCGGAGCATCAAAGTTTCACTCAGAACATTGAAGGAGCTGAAGCAGTCACTCGTGTTTATCCTCTGGCTTGTATTACACGTGCACCTCATCGTCCTCTTACTGAAGCCACTGAAAGCACTATTGCCCAACGACCCAAGAAACGATCTCTAGTTCTCAATGACCGAGAGATTCTAGTTGCTCTTCATCAGAAACAGGATAGGCATCATGACTGGCTGAAGCGCCAAATGCAAAGCCTCTTGGTGGATGTGAACCGCATTCGCAATCTTGCCACCAAGAATGCCTTTGTTGCCCATGAAACCTGTCGGCGTACATGGGAAGGGCTGACGCTTATGTGTTCTGAGGATGATCTTCAAGAGGATGGCTTCTCTGAACATTTCAAGTTTGACTCCACACCTCCCCAAAGGGCTGTGCTGCGACGAACTCCATCTCTTGAAGACTCTGAGTTTTCTTCCTCTGTGGCAACTGTGAATGCCAGAGTGATCAAGGACGAAGATGATGCCACTTCACCGCCCCCTACTTCTGCACGCCTCGACACTGCCCCAAGTTCTTTTGCACCGCCGAACACCACCGACGACCCTGCTGCTTCACCTACTCTTCATGGGAACGAGTAGATGCTCTATGTCTTCAAACCTTTTTGGTCCTCACTGACAAAAGGGGGAGAAGCTTATGAGTTTGATAGTCTTCAAGCTTATAAGTTTTGCCTAGTGCTTACAACTCTCGTTTTGATACATTTGGTTCTATGAGTTGTAACACTTAAACTCGATGGTCGTCTGCTACTTATTTGCTATTTTGTGATGCGATGATAAATTCCGCATGTGCGACAATAAATTCCGCACTTAGATCATTTTGCAGACGTCCATTTACCATTATGCATGTCATTATCTTCACATACCTTTCATGCATGATGAACTGTCATCATAAGTTGAAGAGGATCTCCACAAGTACAACCTTCCATGTGCATTTGCATTCCAAAAGCAAATTACTTATATGCACATCTTCAGGGGGAGCCCTTGCAACTTATGAAGACAATTCCTTATCCTTTACAATTTCACATATTATATTCCCCGTTGAAAACTTCAACTAGTTTGTCATCAATCACCAAAAAGGGGGAGATTGTAAGTGCATCTAGTGCCACCCCTAGTTGGTTTTGGAGTATTAACGACAAACCTAGTTGAGGGACTAATGTGTTTGTGAGAATTGCAGGATAACACAGGTAGAAGTCCCTCATTGATTCGGTTTTCCTACCAGAGATGACCCCTAAAAATGTATGAAGACATTGAAGTCAAAGGTGGTACGTGAAGACATTCACCTTGAAGACTATGACAAGAGAAGACATCGCATGAAGACTATGGAGCGCGAAGACTTAGATCTTTCATAGTTCTTTTTCTTCTTTGTTGAGTCATAGGAACCACCGTATTATTAAGTGGGGTCCAAGAAAACCAGTCAGAATGACTGAAGTGATGCTTAACCAAAATCCTATGTCTTCGAGTGAAGATAATGAGAGCGAATCTTGTTCAGAGTTGGACAAGTCAGCTTTGCTTGTAGCCCAAGTAAAGTTACCGTGTGTGTTTGAAATCTGACCGTTGGAACACATGTTAGTTCCTTAGTGACCCAGGGTCATTTCGGACAAATCAGGTTGGGTTGCCTAGTGGCTATAAATAGCCCACCCCCTACAACCATAAACGGTTGGCTGCTCAGAGTTAAAGTACGGCTTCTGTCGTTTGAGAGCAACCCACCTCGAAGCCTTTGAGAGAGAATTCCTTGAGAGGATAAAGCCCTAACCATCCAGAGCCAAAGAGTGTTAGGCATCACTTAAGTCTTCTTGTCTGTGTGATCTGAAGACTTATTACACTTGAGGACTGTGAATCCTCCAGCCGGTTAGGCGTCGCGTTCTGAGCATCCAAGAGTCATTGTGGATCGCCGGTGAACGAAGTCTGTGAAGGTTTGGAAGTCTACCTTGAAGACTTACCAGAGTGATTGGGCGAGGACTGGGTGTCCTTAGCTCAAGGGGAATAAGGTGAAGATGAGGTCTTTTGAGTTGAATCTCGGCCTCCCTAACCAGACATACAGTTATCACAGCAACTGGAACTGGTCCAACAAATCATTGTCTTCAACGAGTCACTGATTTCATACTTCCCTTCCCTTTACTTACTGTTGGTTCTTGTGAAGTCATTGTCTTCGAAACTTACATGTTTTGAAGACTTTCATAAAAATCGCCTATTCACCCACCCTCTAGTCGATCACTAGCACTTTCATGGATCATCAAATCCCCGAGGGTTTCAAACCCGTAAACATCGAATCATACGATGGCACAACAGATCCTACGGTATGGATCGAGGATTATCTCCTTCATATCCACATGGCCCGCGGCAAATATCCATATCGATAATTTTAGTGCTTGCAGAGAATACCTTGCTGAAAATCACTTATCATTTCCTTCTGCTCCTCGTTGGGTTCGACACTCTTACTTATCGAAAAGGCTACGATAGATCCCCTACACTTGTGGGTCATCAAAACTCTTTTCTAGCGCCATTGCTGGGGAGTGAAGCGCCTTTGGTAAGGAAAATTTTATATAGTGTGCTGAAATTTACTGTCACTTGTTACTATGGAACATAATCCTTTGAGGGGCTTGTTCGGGGTATCTTCACCCCAACCAGTAGAGCAAAGAGTTGCTCCTCAACCTACTGAACCTACTAAAAATGTTTACTTTGAAATTCCTTCGGGTATGGTAGAGAAACTGCTAGCTAATCCTTTTACAGGAGATGGAACATTACATCCCGGCTTGCACCTAATCTATGTGGATGAAGTTTGTGGGTTATTTAAGCTTGCAGGTATGCCCGAGGATGTTATCAAGAAGAAGGTCTTCCCTTTATCTTTGAAGGGAAAGGAATTTACATGGTTTATGCTATGTGATGATATGGGATCGTGGAACTACAACTGATTGAAATTGGAATTTCATCAGAAGTTTAATCCTATGCATCTTGTCCATCGTGATCGTAATTATATATATAATGTTTGGCCTCGCGAAGGAGAAAGCATCGCTCAAGCTTGGGGGAGGCTTAAACCGATGTTATATTCATGCCCCAATCATGAGCTCTCAAGAGAAATTATTATTCAAAAAATTTATGCTCGGCTTTCTCTCGATAATCGCTCCATGCTCGATACTTCTTGTACTGGCTCTTTTATGATGAAGACTATTGAATTCAGATGGGGTTTATTGGAAAGAATTAAACGCAAATCTGAAGATTCGGATCTCAACGAAGGTAAGGAGTCAGGTATAACACCTAAGTTTGATTGTGTTAAATCTTTTATGGATACCGATGCTTTCAGTGAATTTAGCACTAAATATGGACTAGACTCTGAGATAGTAGCTTCTTTCTGTGACTCCTTTGCTACTCATGTTGATCTCCCTAAGGAGACGTGGTTTAAATATAATCCTCCCATTGAAGTAAAAGTAGTTGCACCTATTATAGTTGAAGAAAAGACTATCACTTATTATGATCATGTTGTTCCTACTGCTTTTATTGAGAAACCACCCTTCCCTGCTAGAATAAAGGATCATGCTAAAGCTTCAACTGTGGTTCGTAAGAGTAATACTAGAACGCCTACAGCCTCTGAGCAAATTAAAGTTGAACATAGTGTTGCTATGGTTAAAGATCTCTTAGACGGTAATATTGATGGGTATGTTATTTACTTCTGTGATGAAGCTGCTAGAATTGCTAGACCTGATACTAAAAACAAACATAGACCTGTTGTAGGCATGCCTGTTATTTCTGTTAAAATAGGAGATCATTGCTATCATGGCTTATGTGATATGGGTTCTAGTGCAAGTGCAATACATCATTCCTTATATAAAGAATTTATGCATGATATTGCACCTGCTGAGATAGAGGAAATTGATGTTACAATTAAGCTTGCCAATAGAGACACTATTTCACCAGTGGGGATTGTTAGAGATGTTGAAGTCTTGTGTGGGAAAGTTAAATACCCTGCTGATTTTCTTGTTCTTGGCTCCCCGCAAGATGACTTTTGTCCCATTATATTTGGTAAACCCTTCTTGAATATTGTTAATGCCCACATAGACTGCAAAAAGGATTTTGTTACTATTGGTTTGGGGGATATGTCTCATGAATTTAATTTTGCTATATTTCGTAGACAACCCCATGATAAAGAATTGCCTAGTAAAGATGAAATTATTGGTCTTGCTTCTATTGCCGTGCCTCCTAGTGATCCTTTAGAACAATATTTGCTAGACCATGAAAATGATATGTTTATGAATGAAAGAAGGGAAATAGATGAAGTATTCTTTAAACAGTGGCCTATCTTGAAACACAACTTGCATGTTGAAATCCTAGGGGATCCTCCTCCACCTAAGGGTGATCCCGTGTTTGAGCTTAAACCTTTACCTGATACTCTTAAATATGCTTATCTTGATGAGAAAGAGATATATCCTGTTATTATTAGCACTAACCTTTCAGAGCATGAAGAAAAGAAATTATTGAAAACTCTGAAGAAGCACCGTTCTGCTATTGGATATACTCTTGATGATCTTAAGGGCATTAGTCCCACTCTATGCCAGCACAAAATAAAATTGGAGAAAGACGCTAAGCCGGTTGTTGATCATCAATGACGGTTAAATCCTAAGATGAAAGAAGTGGTAAGAAAAGAGATACTAAAGCTTCTGGAGGCATGTATAATTTATCCCGTTGCTGATAGTCAATGGGTAAGTCTTGTCCATTGTGTCCCTAAGAAGGGAGGTATTACTGTTGTTCCTAATGATAAAGATGAACTGATCCCACAAAGAATAGTTACAGGTTATAGAATGGTAATTGGTTTTCGCAAATTAAATAATCTACTAAAAAGGATTATTACATGTTACCTTTTATTGATCAAATGCTAGAAAGATTATCCAAACATACACATTTTTGCTTTCTTGATGGTTATTCTGGTTTCCCTCAAATACATGTGTCAAAAGAGGATCAAGAAAAGACAATTTTTACTTGCCCTTTCGGTACCTTTGCTTATAGACGTATGCCTTTTGGTTTATGCAATGCACCTACTACTTTTCAACGATGTATGACTGTTATATTCTCTGACTTTTGTGAAAAGATTGTTCAGGTATTCATGGATGATTTCTCCGTTTATGGAACTTCTTTTGATGATTCCTTAAGCAACCTCGATCGAGTTTTGCAGAGATGTGAAGAAACAAATCTTGTCTTGAATTGGGAGAATTGCCACTTTATTGTTAATGAAGGTATTGTCTTGGGGCATAAAATTTCTGAAAGAGGTATTAAAGTTGATAAAGCTAAAGTTCATGATATTGAAAAGATGTCATGTCCTGAGGATATTAAAGGTATAATAAGCTTCCTTGGTCATGACAGTTTTCATAGGAGGTTCATTAAGGAATTCTCTAAAATTTCTAGGCCTCTGACTAATCTCTTACAAAAAGATGTTCCTTTTGTCTTTGATGATGATTGTGTAGAAGCATTTGAAATACTTAAGAAAGCTTTAATTTCTACACCCATTGTTCAACCACCTGATTGGAATTTACCCTTTGAAATTATGTGTGATGCTAGTGATTATGCTGTAGGGGCTGTTCTAGGACAAAGAGTTGATAAGAAATTAAATGTTATCCAATATGCTAGTAAAAATCTAGACAGTGCCCAAAGAAATTATGCTACTACTGAAAAAGAATTTTTAGCAGTTGTATTTGCTTGTGATAAGTTCAGACCTTATATTGTTGATTCTAAAGTAATTGTTCACACTAATCATGCTGCTATTAAATATCTTATGGAAAAGAAAGATGCTAAACCTAGACTTATTAGATGGGTTCTCTTGCTACAAGAATTTGATTTGCATATTATTGATAGAAAGGGAGCTGATAACCTCGTTGCAGACAGCTTGTCTAGGTTAGAGAATGTTCTTGATGACCCACTACTTATTGATGATAGCTTTCCTGATGAACAATTAGTTGTGATAAATGCTTCTCATACTGCTCCATGGTATGCTGATTATGCTAATTATATTGTTGCTAAGTTTATACCACCTAGTTTCACATACCAGCAAAAGAAAAAGTTCTTCTGTGATTTAAGACATTACTTCTGGGATGACCCACATCTTTATAAAGAAGGAGTAGATGCTGTTATTAGACGTTGTGTACCTGAGCATGAACAGGAATAGATCCTACGCAAGTGTCACTCCAAGGCTTATGGAGGACAGCATGCTGGAGATAGAACTGCACATAAGGTATTGCAATTTGGTTTTTATTAGCCTACTCTCTTCAAGGGTGCCCGTAAGTTTGTTTTTTCTTGTGATGAATTTCAAAGAATAGGTAATATTAGTAGACGTCAAGAAATGCCTATGAATTATTCACTTGTTATTGAACCATTTGATGTTTGGGGCTTTGATTATATGGGGCCGTTTCCTTCCTCTAATGGGTATACACATATTTTAGTTGATGTTGATTACGTTACTAAGTGGGTAGAAGCTATTCCAACTAGTAGTGTTGATCATAACACCTCTATTAAGATGCTTAAAGAAGTCATTTTTCTGAGGTTTGGAGTCCCTAGATACTTAATGACTGATGATGGTTCACATTTTATTCATGGTGCTTTTCATAAAATTCTTGCTAAGTATGATGTTAATCATAGAATTGCATCTCCATATCATCCACAGTCTAGTGGTCAAGTAGAATTGCGTAATAGAGAGATTAATTTAATTTTGCAAGGGACTGTTAATAGATCTAGAAAGAATTGGTCCAAGAAACTTGATGATGCATTATGGGCTTATAGAATTGCATACAAAAATCCTATGGGTATGTCTCCATATAAAATGGTTTATGGTAAAGCATGTCACTTACCTCTCGAACTAGAACATAAGGAATATTGGGCCATTAAAGATCTCAATTATGATTTCAAACTTGCCGATGAGAAGAGGCTTTTTGACATTAGCTCACTTGATGAATGGAGAACCCAGACCTATGAGAATGTCAAACTGTTTAAAGAAAAGGTTAAAAGATGGCATCATAAAAGGATACAAAAACATGAGTTTAATGTAGGTGATTATGTATTATTATACAACTCTCGTTTAAGATTTTTTGTAGGAATACTTCTCTCTAAATGGGAAGGTCCTTACGTCATCGAGGAGGTCTATCGTTCCGTGCTATAAAAATCAACAACTTCGAAGGCACGAATCTGTGGGTGGTGAACGGTCAAAGAATCAAACATTATATCTCAAGTAATCCCACAAATGTTGAAACTAATGTTATTGAAACCGTAACCCCGGAGGAATAAATACGGGACAGTTTCCAGAATGTTTCAGACTCTGAGAAGGAATAGGTATGTGGTACTGTAAGTAAACCGACTCCAAAATAGTTCTAATAGCATTTTATCTCTGTTTTGGAATATTTAAGAAAATAGTAAAATAAGAAGAAATCCGGGAAGGACACGAGGCGTCCATGAGGGTGGAGGGCATGCCCTACCCCCTGGGCGCGCCCCCTGCCTCGTGGGCACCTCGTGTGCCCTCCGGACTTCGTTTTCTTGCAAGATACTTCTTTTGGCCGGTAAAAATTCATTATATAATCTCCCAAAGGTTTTGACCACCGTACCACGCAAGCATACTTTGTTTTTGTTTCGAGCTATTTCTGGTGCGGATTTAAAGCAAGATGTCTTCTCAAGAGTCGGTCGGGGAGAATCCGGTGTCTCATCCAATACCGGGGCCAAGAGCAAACAGCGATGCTGACCACTTTGGGCCATCAACTGAGGAAGAGATGGAGGCTGACTTGAAAAGGATAGATGCCATGGAGTAGGATGAAGAAGTTACTTCTCGTTTCCGAGCTGGATTCACGATGGGGGAACTACAGAGCTCAGCTATTGCAAACTCGGTCATCCCTTCCAATGTTAGATTTCTTTCTTATGAAAATATGAAAAAGAGTGTTACTTGTTCTCCCGCAGCTATGCAACATCCTTGGGTGAAAGGAGCTTTAGCCGTCACGGGCAAGCTCCGTAAGGAAATAATGGACCTCAAGCAGCAAGTCAATAAGCTCGAGGAAGAGAATCGTATCCTGAGGGGCATCATCGCTAAGAATATCACATCACCACCCCCGAAGAAAGAGACATAAACACATGGGTATGGGCACTCCCCTTGGCAACTGCTAAGCTTGGGGGAGTGCCCCCGGTATCGTATCACCATCGCACTTTTACCTTTACCGTTTTTCTTAGTTCGATCCTTTTGGTAATATCTTGATCTAGTAGAATAAAGTTTTAGTATGATCTAGTTTTGAGTTTTTCTTTATGATCCTTCTATGTAATCGAGTCCTTGAGCTATATATAATAAAGATTAGCGTTGAGTCAAGGGCTTGATTATCTTGCTATGATCTTGAGGGAATAAAATAAAAGAGAAAGAATAAAAATAAATAAATATATCATATGGATCTTATGGAGAGTAATGACTTCACATATAAAGAGTATGATGAATAAAAGTTGTTGAGAGTTGACAAACATAGTTTTGGTCATCGTTGCAATTAATAGGAAGTAATAAAGAAAGAGAGGTTTTCACATATAAATATACTATCTTGGACATCTTTTATGATTGTGAGCACTCATTAAAATATGACATGCTAAAGAGTTGACGTTGGACAAGGAAGACAACATAATGGGTTATGTTTTCTTACATCTAAAATAAATTATATTGTCATGGATCATCCAACAGGTTGAGCTTGCCTTTCGCTCTCATGCTAGCCAAATTCTTTGCACCAAGTAGAGATACTACTTGTGCTTCCAAATATCCTTAAACCCAGTTTTTGCCATAAGAGTCCACCATATATACCTATGGATTGAGTAAGATCCTTCAAGTAAGTTGTCATCGTTGCAAGCAATAAAAATTTCTCTCTAAATATGTATGATTTGTTAGTGTGGAGAAAATAAGCTTTATATGATCTTGTGAGGTGGAAGAAATAAAAGCAACGGACTGCATAATAAAGGTCCATATCACAAGTGACAATATAAAGTGACATTCTTTCGCATTAAGATTTTGTGCATCCAACCATAAAAGCACATGACAACCTATGCTTCCCTCTGCGAAGGGCCTATCTTTTATTCTTGTCTTATACTTCATATAAGAGTCATGGTGATCTTCACCTTTCCTTTTTACATTTTATCCTTTGGCAAGCACAATGTGTTGGAAAGATCCTGATATATATAGCTAATTGGGTGTGAGTTTTCATGAGCTATTATTGTTGACATTACCCTTGAGGTAAAAGGTTGGGAGGCAAAACTATAAGCCCCTATCTTTCTCTATGTCCGACTGAAACTTCATACCCATAAATATTGCGTGAGTGTTAGAAATTGTGAAATACTAAATGATAGTTGAGTATGTGGACTTGCTGAAAAGCTCTTATATTGACTCTTTCTGATGTTATGATAAATTTCAATTGCTTCAATGACTGAGATTATAGTTTGTTAGTTTTCAATGAAGTTTCTGATTCATACTTGAAATTGTGAATGAATTGTTACTTTAGCATAAGAGATCATATGAAAATATATTTATATATATGTTGTTGTTCTAAGAATGATCATGATGCTCTCATGTCCATATTTTATTTTTATCGACACCTCTATCGCTAAACATGTGGACATATTTCTCGATATCGGCTTTTGCTTGAGGACAAGCGAGGTCTAAGCTTGGGGGAGTTGATACGTCCATTTTGCGTCATGCTTTTATATCGATATTTATTGCATTTATGGGATGTTATTACACATTATGTCACAATACTTATGCTTGTTCTCTATTATTTTACAAGGTTTACAAGAAGAGGGGGAATGCCGGCAGCTAGAATTTTGGGCTGGAAAAGGAGCAAATATTAGAGACCTATTCTGCACATCTCCAAAAGTCCTGAAACTTCACGGGAGCATGTTTCAGAATATATAAAAAATATTGTGCGAAAGAAGTACCAGAGGGGGCCACCCACCGTCCATGAGGGTGGGGTGCGCCCTACCCCCCTGGGCGCGCCCCCTGCCTCGTGGCCCCCCTGGCAGCCCTCTGATGCCCATCTTTGGCTATATGGAGTCTTTCGTCCTGGAAAAAAAATCATAAGCAAGCTCACGGGACGAAACTCCGCCGCCACGAGGCGGAACCAATCTAGGGCTCCGGCGGAGCTGTTCTGCCGGGGAAACTTCCCTCCGGGAGGGGGAAATCATCACCATCATCATCACCAATGATCCTCTCATCGGGAGGGGGTCAATCGGCAATCACCCTCTTCCTTTTTGATGTCTGATGCATAAGAACAGCATTTGAGTGGGAAAACATGGTATAATGACAGATGGAATATGTATTGATAATGGATGGGCATGGCATCTCGACATATATGATGAGTAAACTAAGCAGATGGCGATGCAACAAAGTATAAGAAATGCAAGACAACATATGCAAGATATGCGCAATCAATAAAACCTTGCCAAATTAGAATAGGCACCTTGATGGGTGAACAGGACAAGCCATCTGCCTTTGACTCCTCGATGTTAGAATAGTCATTAAGATCATATTCTGAACAAGAATCAACAGGTGGTGAGCGTATGGGTTTCATTGCATCCAGAATGGCACTCAATGCCTTGGTGCCAATTTTGTAAGTCATTGCGGTGTTTAGCTTCAAGAGTGGACTGCTGCTTGTGCGACACAAAGCAGCTACACAGATCATATTGTAGATATAACAGGAAAACTGTAAGCATCAGAGTAAAATCAGCAAAGTGGAACTTGCTGGAATATATGTGCTAGTATTGCTGGTACGGCTAGAAAGCCTTCAGATACCAGCCCTCTTCAACTGAAGGTGCGGTACTTTTAATATCAGTGTAACTCTCAAAGGCGACATAGCTCCCTGCATTTCCTTGCTATTCTTATAGGATTCAAGTGGGCAGGCCACTACAAATCCTATTCCCATATTTACAAAATCCTACGAATCAAAGAGGCCCGACGAGTTCAAAGTGTCCATACCAACCGACCGTATAGACCTCGACACTGCAAATGTCCATGCTCATGTTCACTACAAGGAACATACTGTACTACTATCACACTCCCTCCATTCCAAAATATAAGTCATGGTAGAGATTTCCACTATGGATCACATATAGATGTATCTAGATACATTTTAGAGTGTAGATTCACTCATTTTGCTCCATATGTAGTCCATGGTGGAATCTATACAAAGACTTGTATTTAGGAACGGAGAGAGTACTTATTAAAGAAGAACGGAAGAGGAACATGCTAAAGAAGAGCAAGCAAATTTTGGATAATAAAATGTTCGTTGTGCAGTTCCCACACATGATGAACCAGAGTGCATTAAGAAAGCAACTCCCTGATGTCTCTCTATATGTGGTGCACGTGCCTTTTCGAAAGTGTCGGGGATATACCCCGCGGCGTAAACCGGCTAGAAGTATAACCCGGCCGGACTAGGCGTTTCATTGGTAAACCGCCAGAGGATTGGCGGTTTACGTGATTGGCGGTTTACATGTTTGGCGGTTTACGTGTCTGCCAGTTCACTGGTATGGTGATTCACGAGCCTGAAGACTCATTGGTGACCCGGCGCGTGTTCCGGATGGATGACAAGGCCCAAGGCCCAGCATCCCGGTTTATGTTAATGGTGGGCCGGTTTAAGAGGAAAGGCATGAGGAACATTATCTTACAAGGAGCTAAGACCTGGACTTGTATCCGGTTTGTATTAAGATAGATTAGTCCTAATCCTAATAGGACTCTACATGTAATGCGCCCCTCCAACATATATAAGGAGGTGCAGGGCTCCTCAAAAGGGGACAAGATTCACAAGTTCCAAAAGGGGACAAGTTAGGTTTAGACAATAGCTCTCAAGATAGAGCACTCTTGTAACCGTGATCATCATCATCAATATCAATGAAGCAGGATGTAGGCTTTTACCTCCACCGTGAGGGGCCGAACCTGGGTAAAACATCGCGTCTCTCATCCCGCTCAACCCCTCTCAAGCTACCACATAGATGCGTTGGCCTCGCGACTAAGTCCTGACACTAAGGACATCTGCCGTGACAATTCCACGACAGTTGGCGCCCACCGTGGGGCCTGCACACGGTGGTGTTGAGTTCTTGGAGGGCGCCATCTCAGGGATTGAGAAGCTCCGTCTGGCTCAACGAAAAAGTTCCGGTCGGTTTGTTGGAGAGTTCCAGCCGGCTCGCCAAAAAAGTTCCGGCAGGCTCATCGAAACGTTCCGCCGGTTCGTCAGAAATTTCCGGCCGGATCATTGAAAAGTTCCGACCGTCTCGATGAAAGGTTCTGCCTGAATCATCAAAAAGTTCCGATCGCCTCGACGAAAAGTTCAGTCCGAATCGCCGAAGGGTTCCAGCCGCATCGCCGAAAGGTTCTGTCCGAGTCATCAAAGAGTTCCGACTTCGGCTACAGAAATGTTCCGAATTATCAAATACTTCCGGATTAGCAAAAAGTTCCGGCCGGATTATCAAGAGGTTCTAGCTCAAAAGATTCCGGATTATCAAAATTTTCGGTTGGATTATCAAGAGGTTCCAGTTCAAAGGTTCCGGATTATCAAAAGTTTCGACCGGGTTATACAGAGGTTCCAGCTCAAAAGGTTTCGGATTATCAAAAATTCCAGTTGGATTATCAAGAGGTTCCGGTTCAAAAGTTCTGGATTATCAAAAGTTCCGGCCGGATTATCAAGAAACTCCGGTTGCAGAAATTCCGGTTCAAAAAATTCCGGCCAGGTTATGTGGAGACCTCAGGCATTACAAGACACAGAACCAATCAACTCTTTTGTCAAAACAAAAGCAGCACTATGCATTATCGGGCGCTAGCGTCCGGCAAAAAATACCAGGTGGTATCATTTCTATGTATTTTATCAGTACATGTTAATTCATCCGACAACAATTACTCTAGCCTGTAATATTTTTACGCAGGGCAACTATTAAAAGAAAAAGGGGTGGTGTTATACCACGGATACACGTTCGGCTGTATCGTGCGGCTTCACGGACAGGGTGTCGCGGTCCGGTTTACGTCAACATACCGGCTGACTCGCCCGTCTGCACCACCTTACAACACCACGGACGACTCGCCCGTCCGCCATGGCCACCGGTTCATGCGTCCACGCCAGCTTAAAACGTGGAGGACAACTTGCTCGGCCGCACCGGATTACAACACCGGGCCGACTCATCTGTCTGCTCCTACGGTTAACTCGGCCGTGATTAAATTTAGCATCACTGTGGTGATCATCAACTCGATGGCGGATAATTTCCGGCCTAGCACATTAGGTGATATCCATCTAAAATATATTTTATTAGCACTTATTATTTTTGTCAAAGAACAGTTTACCTGTGCCTTGGTCTGCAATATTGTTTATGCAGGACAATTGTTCATTGCAAAAGGTATGGCTGTGTCATGGATGTATAAAGTCGCGCAACCATTATGAATGCGCTAGTATCTTACCATGCCATCAAGCTCGGTGAATATATGTGCAAACCGCCATTCTGCAGACTGGTTTACATCAATATGACGTGGCTAAGTCGCCCGTCCACGCCGATTTACAATGCCGCGGCCGACTCATCTGTCTGTGCCGCCTTTGAAAGCCGCGGTCGTCTTTGCTGTCCGTCTCTCACGGCCTGGTCTACATCAACATACTGGGCCGCACTTGTCTGCATGAGCTGTTTATTGGGTATGAGCAAGTCACAGCTTGGGTAGCCCGGTTTTCTTTCAAATTGGAGACAAATTATCATCAACCGCTGTTTGCACTGGATGGTTCAATGGGCAGGCGCACAAGTCGCCGCCACTACAGTTTTGATTAACTTCAAATCACCAGTTGGAAGGAACCATTGGCTGAGTTGCTGACACGGCTCATATGGGATCATTTACAACCCGCCGCAGTCATCTCAACCTTCTATGGATTCACATCGTGCTATCAACACCAATGATATACAAGTTATGTCGGTTTATATCACGGTCAAATATGGAGAATCTCAAGCCAACTCCTCGAGTCACCTTGAGACTTGGGGGCTACAATGATATGACTTAGCAAACGTTGCCGGTTTTTAGTGAAGTCAAGAACCCCAATACATTGGAGGGAAAGATTACCCGGTCCCGGATTCACATCGTGCTGTTAGATGATTTCCGGATTAGAATGTATATGACAGTTACAAAATCCCGGCTCAATGAAGAAGTTTCGGGTCATCAGAAAAGGATTCCGGTTTACAATCCGGTACAAGGGAAATTTGTTCTCCGACAAAGCTCTGAAGCTCTCAAATCCGTTTTAAGAATTTCCGGTTCAAAAAGGAATTAACTTCTCGCAAGATCGAGTTTAAAGGCCGTCAGAAAATTTCTGGCTAAAAATGAAGATTCCGGTTTAAAATCCGGTTCAAGGGAAAGATGTCTCCCACAAAGCTTTGAAGCTCTCAATATCCGGTTCAAGATCCCGGTTCAAAGAAGAATTTATCTCTTGCAAAAAGTTAAAAATTGCCGAAGAGGACCTGCTGCCACGATGCACGGTTCAAACATGGGTATCCCGCCTTACTGGCCTGACATATTATTGATCACATGGGGGCGTCTGCTTCATAAAGCGGGGTCTCTATTCTTTTACATCATGCGTGGTTACATGGAGTTGTTCTGTCTTAAAGCGGCCTCCGGTTTACCCCTTGAAAATTTTATAAACATCACTTGGGGGCTTGGTCGTGTCCGAACCGATGCAATACCTTTTGATAGGCGAAAGCCACCAGATCACTTGGGGACATGGTCAAGTCTGAACCAGTCACGCCTCTTGATCGGCCTAAGGCCATAGAATCACTTGGGGGCTTGGTCGAACCCGAACCATTGCCACGCCTCTTGATCGTCATAATGCCACGATTTCATTTGGGGACCTAGCTGACTTGAACCATAGCTACACCATTGGGGAGCTTGGTCGTGTCCGACCATGGTAACACCATCTGATCGGCTCAATAAGCCTCTTTTTGCAAATGGATTTATCATTGCCTTTGCTTCAATATTTTCCTTGATAACTGTTTCTTTTATTTTTGTTGCGTTTTTAAATTGACAATTCTTAAACCGGTTCGACTGTCAAATTACAAATTGACGGAACACGGTCAAATCTTAATCCAGAGACTATCTACCCGGTTTGATTTTCTGTTACCATCCTATTATGGAGTAAACCGGTGTTTATCAACCCGGCTCGGCTTTCAACTACAAGTTGTCAGTACACGATCAAGTTATAATCCGGAGACTATCAGCCCGGTCTGGTTTGACTACAAGTCGCCAGTATTATATGTGGTTAAACCGGCGTTTATTGCAACCCGGCATGGTTTTATCATAAACCAACAAAATATATGGAAGGAGTTATCAGTACTCAAGATTTGGGTTATCACCCTTACTACAAAAAGTTGGTAAAACCAACAATGTGATTCAATGTCACAGAAACAGGTTTGTTAAACCGGCCTGGCTTTGGACTATAAGTCGCCAGTATATATATATTTGGATTGCACCATTGGAATCATGCGCTTATAAATCATTGGGTTATATTATTCAAATAGCCAAGTTTGGCTGAATTTTCATTATGATATTGAATGAATAAGGTTTTCACCGGATTATGTTATCTTGAATAGCCAACATGGCTGGATTTTTATGGTTATTAATAACCGGTATTATTGAGGTTTTCAAAGTTGCTTTAGCGCAATGGCTATCATATTATCAATAGATATGATTTATTCTACAATTAAAGGAATAGTCTCGAGTCGCTGCAGGCTTACAACCCGACACTTGGGGGCTACATTATTCAAATCGAGATTACGTGCAAGTCTCATGTCACTGAAAGAATGCATCATGACACTTGGGGGCTAATGCAAAGTCATTTTTACTAGTCTTATTGAAGACCCGACTCATCATATTATAATGAGCCGGCCCTTGGGGGCTACCAATTGCTCCTGTCAACAATTCAAGGTACACAAGTTTTCGTCCATAATATTGAAGGATCCATTGCTCAGTTGGTAAAGCACAAAACTCTTAACCTTGTGGACATGGGTTCAAGCCCTACGATGGGAGCTACATTATAAGATGTTATTTTCATTGAAGTATATATCAATTCCCGGTTCAGTATTATCTTACTAAGCCGGCCCTTGGGGGTTACACATCACTGCTAAAATCAACATTATTATATTGACAAAGTTCTTGCTCATTATTGCATAATGACCCGGTCCTTGGGGGTTACACTGATTGAAGTTTTATAAGCAAATTACAAGTCCCAGGTTGCTGCAAGCATGACAACCCGGCACTTGGGGCAACATATATGGAGTATTCAGTTTATTTGATTGAGATGAACTAATCGGATTTCTTCAAGGTTGAAACACTTATTGGAGAAAGTCTTAAGTTATCACTATGTTCTCCTCTTAAGACTTGGTGGCTAGAGGTAGTATGCATATAAAGGAGGAACATCTTCATTTTATCAGTTTTGAGCAAATCAGGAAGATCAATTACATGACCCGGTGTCGACAACAATTATGACCCGGCACCATCAATATTTATAAACCGACCATTTTGGTAATATTAAACCGGCAAGTTTTACATCTTCAAACCGGCTGAATATCAGATAAGTATTTTTAGACCCATATTTCTTAAACCGGCGCTTTGGGAGCTGAGTCAAAGGAGTTATTCTTCACAATATTTCTCGGTGACAAACCAATGTCGGCAAATTGATTATGAAGCTGGTCTGTTGACCCGGATTTCCCAGAAGGAGGAAATAACAAGGACTTAAGGATGATCAGGTACCGGTTTACAAAAATTCTTAACCCGGAGCATAACCTGTCAAATTTGTTCTTGTGTTTATTTTGCAGCATAAGTTTACCCTGAATAAATCCAAGCTAAACTTGGGGGCTAATGTCGGGGATATACCCCGCGACATAAACCGGCCGGAAGTATAACCCGGCCGGACTAGGCGTTTCATTGGTAAACCGCCAGAGGATTGGCGATTTACGTGATTGGCGGTTTACATGTCTGGCGGTTCACTGGTATGACGATTCACGATCCTGAAGACTCATTGGTGACCCGGCGCGTGTTCCGGACGGATGACAAGGCCCAAGGCCCATCATGCCGGTTTATGTTAATGGTGGCTAGTTTAAGAGGAAAGGCATGAGGAACATTATCTTACAAGGAGCTAAGACCTGGACTTGTATCCGGTTTGTATTAAGATAGATTAGTCCTAATCCTAATAGGACTATACATGTAATCCACCCCTCCAACATATATAAGGAGGGGCAGGGCTCCTCAAAAGGGGACAAGATTCACAAGTTCCAAAAGGGGACAAGTTAGGTTTAGACAATAGCTCTCAAGATAGAGCACTCTTGTAACCGTGATCATCATCATCAATATCAATGAAGTAGGATGTAGGCTTTTACCTCCACCGTGAGGGGCCGAACCAGGGTAAAACATCCGTCTCTCGTCCCGCTCAACCCCTCTCAAGTTACCACATAGATGCGTTGGCCTCGCGACTAAGTCCTGACACTAAGGACATCTACCGTGACAATTCCACGACAGAAAGTAAAGTAGGAACATTAGCTGACCAATTAAATGTTATCTATTTTAGTAATATCAGCATCATATCAGATTCGTACTTGAGCAACAAGTTTGGAATTATGAGTGGCACGTTGTTTAGCCTGATGGATTCAGGAGCAGTGCTAAGCAGGTACGATGATGGTACTGAATATAAAGGCATGTCTGCATTTGGGTCAGTCAACCATTTCAGGCGGTTGGATGAAGATCCTACGTCTCCTAACCCTTCTTCTTCCTCGTCTCTGATTCTTCCCATATAGAACACCGCACGGGCCATCGGCCGGACCATCGGCCCCCACCGCTTGTGTTCCTCCGTCACCCCCACCCCCACCCCCCGCCCAACCCACGTCGAGTTTTCTTCGTTCGGCGAGGCCCCACCACCCCCCAACAACAAAAGTCCCCACCCGAGCCCCTTTATTCGCACCGGCGAACTCCGGCGAGCTCTGAAAAATCGACTGGCCCAATTTTGAAATTTAGTCTACTGTGATTTAACTAGTGTGGAATATAAAAGGCGAAAACCATTAGCATTGGGAGTATAGTATCGAGCGTGCCATGGCGGATCTGAAGGTGCAAACCGTACAAAGGCAACATCGCAAAAAATGTTTGCTCTCAACTAGCAAGTAAGTGATGGACAAGAAATTAGAGTAAAGCAGTGTCGATCTATTTTCTTGCTGCGATAAATAAGTTGAGCAGATACGAAAGAGTACCGCCTCTGGTGCGGCGATGTGTATGCATCTGCTGAGAATTTGACGATGCTGCGGTAGCGATGGCTGTCGGCGGCGTGGAAGCAGATCTAGGAGGGTAGATGGTGGTGGCGGGACGCAGTGCACGAGATGGTCGTAGGAGCGGCGCCGACAAGGTGGACGACGGCGGGCATGAAGCAAGAGGACGGGATGCAAGGATCCCGGTCCGAAACCATGGATGAGAGAGGTCGATCTCTTGTAATGGACGCCGGCGTCGGGGTATCAGCTCCGGCATGGTGGAGGAGGACGGCGGTGGATGGGGTGGCGGACGGAGGAGGCTTGGGTGGAGAGGGTGTTTTGGCGCCCACGGAGTACAATGGGGAAATGGAGGTGCAGAGGAAGGGGGGAACCATGTCTTCAGGGCGCGCTTGTCTCAAATGCGAGGAAATTTACAAACTTAGCCCCCGTTTCAAATTTCCTACATCACAGCAATATTAGTCGGTTGGGGATAGGACGGTAATCTCGCATACACCGAATATTTGCCGACCAGAGTTTGTTTTTGGTGCCCACCATGTATGAATCGGGAAGGGAGTCGATTTCGACCAAGGACACATTGTGTTTTGGGGCCCACTGTGTATGAATCCGGGTGAGAGGCGGTTATGTCACGTTCGAGTGAAATTACAAACCTACCCCTATCAAAACCTATAGAAATCGAGCAGATAGACTTTGCGTGGCAGGGATAGGCAGTAGTAATTTCCATCTCGCAGATTTTGGTTTCGCGCGGTTACTCCAACTTTCCCCACTTCGGTCAAATTTTGCAGAGTGCACGTTTACCATGCCAACTCAATTCGAATCCCGTTTGTATTCTATTTTTTTCGGGCAGGATCCATTTTCGATTGGAATAAAATTCTATATACATCATTTTTTTAATATATACTTTCAAAAGCACAACAAAGAAGTCTGCTCCTTTATATGTATAATATGATTTACAAATACAATGATCTCAAAATCATAAGGTTGAATTCAAAAATTAAACCAAATTATGTTCTACTAAAATGTATGGATCAGCAATATCTACATATTAAATAACATAGATGCGCGTGAATTCATATGAGTATGCATGTTTGATAGATCAATTTTGGTTCGAGTATGGATTACATGTATCATCATCTCGAATTCAAATATTTGAATCCCTTTTATGCTCACTCCTTTCATGTCCATCTCTCTCGCATGCATGCTCCTTCATGTAGCTATCACTCTCTTTTCTCCAGCTCACCTGCACGCTCACTTCATGTTTCTCCTATCCGCGCAAACATGGTCTCTCGACGTCTCCCTTGAGAAGTGTCACACTCTCCCTATCATTATACATTACACGGTTTTCATTATCTCTCATGTCTCTACCGTTCTCTCGTATCACTAGGTACCTAAGCTTTCTTTTTCACCGCCACACACATAGTCTCCACTCGTGTTTCACCTTGTCTTTCTCTCTATGGGATTCTCTCACACACCCTATATGTCTCTAGATATGAATCATACCACTAAAATTACTCTCTCTCTCTCCTGTAGACACAACATTTGTTGCGGTCTCCTTTTCGTCTCCATCCCAGACTGACATTATTCATTTGTTTACTGATCAGACAAACTCCCCCCCCCTCTCTCTCTCTCTCACACACACACAACTCCTGCTTCCACTCCCCTTCCCGACTACCGTCTCTCTCTCTCACACACAAAACTCTCGCTTGCGCACCCCCGTCTCGTATTTCTCTCACAAACATTTATTGACTAGCCTCTAGATAGGTTTATACACCCGCACACTCCTGTTTCCACTATCGCATACAAGTCTCTCTCCCGCTCCTTGTATCTATGTAGATTTTTCTTCCCTTCTTGAGACACGCCCTCTCGATCGTGCACACACACAGTATCACCTCATTTTAAGCTAATACCTCTCGCACACACACTCTTTGTGTCTTTGTCACGCATGCACTCCATCCTCCTCCTCTCTCCCTCTCTCTCTCTCACACACACATGGGCTTTTTGCAACAACTAGCAAGATGCCCATGCGTTGCACGGAACATGAAGATGCATTTGTATGAGTAGTTTATCTTGTGGGATAAAAGGATGAACAAGGGAAGGCCTTATTTGCAAGTGTGGAGAGGGGTGTGTGTATCTTTTTGCAAAATTGCCATAGTTTCCTTCCTATCCATTAGATATAGATCAGACGACCTATATTGCAGGATGGCAGGCACACGACCATCACTGACTATGCTTTTTATAAGAGTAGGGATAAAAAACAAAGTTGGTGATGATGGTGGGCTTGCCATCCTGCAATATAGGCCATCCGATTTATATCTGGCGGATAAGAAAGAAACTATGGCAATTTACCCGCACTCCTCTCCACATTTGCAGATAAGGCCTTCCCTCATTCATCGTTTTCTCCCACAAGATCTTGATGTTCCGTGCAACGCACAGGCATCTTGCTAGTAAGAGTAGAAATTAGACATATACAATTCTCGAATCTTGAAACCAACAACATTCCTCCCTTATCTCATCAAAATCGCCAAAGGAATATATTTTGAGTGAAACATAACATTTTTTTAGTGATATACGTATTTCAAAACTAGAATTTTTTTCTATCAAATCACTGAATATGTAGTAATCTACTCAGATTGTGTGGCAACGCATTGGCACATTGCTAGTAGTTATTGTAATTTTGTGGACACCAGACAAACGGTGGAGTACATATACGAAGAGAAGAGGCGCACGCACGCAGTCGGTCTCTCGCTGTCTCGCACGCATCAGTGTTACGTAAAGGCAACGTTAACAAATAAACACTAAAACCCTAGGTGCACGATTGCTGCATTCGCGGGTACCGGGTACGTGGTGGAGCGCACCTTTGTAGGAATAGTCAGCTCGCGTGATAATGTGATCTGTAGAAGTTGATGGTCGGGACCACAGGTGAACGACTTGGAGGCGGCGGCTCGCCAGTTGCCACAGATAGAGTAGCCACATTTAAAATATCATTTTTTAGCGGTGTTAAGAGTTCCGATTTTCAATGACGCATTATAAGTACTAAGTAGTTTTTAGAACGATTGGTATGGAGCAAAAATGGAATTCATAGTACTACCTACTATGTACCTCCTTGGCGTATGGTTGTATGGGTTTATGTTGCGAGATGTTGAACCTGATAGTTCTACGGCAAATACTATGTTTAGATGTAGATGTTGGTTCTAGTAATGAATATCGGAAGGGGGAAACCCTTCTTTGATTAAAGAAAACTACTACCTCTGTTCTGGTTTACTAGTCCCCATCGTTTTTTGGGGTCAAAGTTTGTCCACGAATTTTACTTGTAAAATGTGAATGGAAAACGAGATTTTGTTATACGCAAACAAAAAAGGACTGGAGGGAGTGATTGCTCTGACACGGACACGACCTCTCATAGCGCAGGCATTGAACCGGCACGCCGGCCAAGAGGGCCCCACTCGTTGCAGGCCCGGGTAAACATGCCTCCTCGCATGCAACCGGCTTACTGCCCCGCCTGTCTTCATTGAATCCGCGCGTGTGCCGGCAACACGTCCTTCCGCGAGCAGACCAGCATTTTAGAACACAAAAAGTGACCAAAATATAATTAATTATGCATGGTCTTGACTTGTTGTGCTCGCACTGGTAGCAGGAACTAGAGGTTTTTCTTTATTCATAACTCTCCTAAATTTTTTTGGCTTTGAAGTAAATCATGGTTGTGGACATTATGTATGAATGGGAGATATATGTGAACATGAGTTTGATGTGGAAGTTGAACTTGGAATGTCGGGCTTGCACGTGAACTATACCATGTCCAATGCTTCGTCTGTTACTGTTTGGAAAGTAATTGTTGTTATTACATGAACCGGAAAAAAATATTTTTTGCCACATCAGCAGATGCACAGACATCACAACAGGCATGCTGATTGGATAAACATTTGAACCTAGCTACTATGAAGGAAATTTTGTATTGACAACAATTTTAGATAGCAAGAAACGCCTAACCTGCTCTGCCTCTGCTAGCTTATTTCTGGCTTCTTCCATCTCTTCTTTGGCATGGGTGAAGAGAGCATCTGATTGCTCTTTTCACTTCTTCAGGAACTCAACTACATTCTCATGGGCTGCTGCACGCTTTCTTTCAGCCTTTACTAGAGCCACGAGGACACGAACAGCTGACGACTCCACCTGGCTTGTGTGTAATCCAGCATCATCTAGGAATTTGCACCTTGTGTCTAATCCAGCATCATTAGGGAACTGGCACCTTGTGTGTAATCCAGCCTCATTCTGGAAACATGATCTCGAGGTTGACCATACTTCCCTCCTCACAGGAATTGCATCCTGACATGAAGTTACTTCTTTTTTAGATAATTACTCAGAGCAACCCAGATCCATTTAGTAGAAGCCAGATAAACAGAACTGGGAGAAGTGAATTCAAAAGGAAAAAAAATATAAAAACAGACTACAAGGTGAGAACACCCACTTCCTACATCAAGGTAAAAACGAAAGCATTAGGACAATAAAGACTCTTCTTATGACACATCAAAGAACATGAGGCTTAAGAGAAATAGAAACTACAACATATACACATTGAAGAACACGAGGCTAAACGAAAGTAATTGAAAGGGTGTTACTTACCAAAGCTCATTTTACAGGTTCGGTGCAACTCCTCTTTAACTTGCCACGCTCCTTGAAGATGTCCCCAATATCTCGTGTTTGGTCTTCATTGCTCCTCTACATGTTCGCACTCATGGTTTTAAAATCTCAACATGGCAAGAAAAATATACTACTAGTAATACTCGTGCATCTTGTGGGCAACATTAAAGCACTCGTCTGCCATGTTAGAGAATCTCCAACAGAATCGCAACATGCGGCGCTTTAAAAAGCATTTACAGTGCTGAGATCGAGAAGTAGAGATAGAGAGTAGAGGATAGTTCTCAGCATAGATAGATAAAAAATAGATTATTCAACTACTCCTCATCGTCCGACTCCTCCTCGGTGATGTCCTCCTCCGACGTCTGACTTTAGGCGTGAAGATACCGATCGTCGTCGGATTCCTAGGGCGACGCTGCTCCTAGCATCATGTTGAATTGAGCGTTTGCTTTTCGCCTACGCTTGTCCTCGCGATAGGCGGCTCGCTCCGCCCTCCTCTTATCCCTCTCTGCTCTCCTTTGCTCGTAGAACTCGCGCTCCTTGATGATGTCCTGCGGGAAGCGTTGGCGCCACAACGCCATGGCTTCCTCGTCCATCTCGGTGATGCCGAGACGGTGCTCCCGCCTCCGGTTGTCGCGACGATCCTCGTCGGTGATAAGCCGCGACAGAGGCGCGAGCTCATGTGCCCGCTCTCGTGTCGGCACGTTGGGGAAGTTCAATGTTCTGTGAGGCCACCAGAGGCGCCACGCCGCCGTGTCGTATGCACGGGCGGCCTCGTTAGGCGGTGTCAGAATTGCCGAGGGCGAGGCGCATCCCGCGGAACCGGATCTCGGCGGAGAAGCCGCCGGAGGGGCGCGCGCGGACGCTGCGGTATCCCCAAGTTTCCCGGCGACGCGGCAGCATGGTGGCACGGCGGCGGCGAGGCGAGAAAGAGCGGGGAGAGAGCAGTGGCGAGGCACAGAGTGGGGAGAGACCGGTGGCAAGGCACAGAGCGGTGGGAGGGCATTGGATTTTATAAAATGCGCCAGACGCCACGCGCCAAAACTAGCGCACGCCCGACCGCTTTCTCTCGCGCGCGCACATGATGACCCACAAGTATAGGGGATCTATCGTAGTCCTTTCGATAAGTAAGAGTGTCGAACCGAACAAGGAGCAGAAGGAAATGGCAAGCGGTTTTCAGTAAGGTATTCTCTGGAAGTACTGAAATAAGTGGTAACAGATAGTTTTGTGATAGGATAAGTTGTAACGAGCAACAAGTAACAAAAGTAAATAAAGTGCAGCAAGGTGGCCCAATCCTTTTTGTAGCAAAGGAAAAGCCTGGACAAACTATTATATAAGGAAAAGCGCTCCCGAGGACACATGGGAATATCGTCAAGCTAGTTTTCATCACGTTCATATGATTCGCGTTCGGTACTTTGATAATTTGATATGTGGGTGGACCGGTGCTTGGGTGCTGTTCTTACTTGAACAAGCATCCCACTTATGATTAACCTCTATTGCAAGCATCCGCAACTACAATAAAAGTATTAAGGTAAACCTAACCATAGCATGAAACATATGGATCCAAATCAGCCCCTTACAAAGCAATGCATAAACTTGGGTGTAAGCTTCTGTCACTCTAGCAACCCATCATCTACTTATTACTTCCCAATGCCTTCCTCTAGGCCCAAATAATGGTGAAGTGTTATGTAGTCGATGTTCACATAACACCACTAGAGGCTAGACAACATACATCTCATCAAAATATCGAACGAATACCAAATTCAGATGACTACTAATAGCAAGACTTCTCCCTTGTCCTCAGGAACAAACGTAACTACTCAAAAAGCATAAACATGTTCATAATCAGAGGGGTATTAATATGCATATAGGATCTCAACATGTGATCTTCCACCAATTAAACCAACTAGCATCAACTACAAGGAGTAATTAACACTACTAGCAAACTACTAGCACCAATCCTGAACTTGGAGACAAGAATTGGATACAAGAGATGAACTAGGGTTTCGAGATGAGATGGTGCTGATGAAGATGTTGATGGAGATTGCCCTCTCCCGTTGAGAGGAGTGTTGGTGATGACGATGGCGATGATTTCCCCCTCCGGGAGGGAAGTTTCCCCGGCAGAACAGCTCTGCCGGAGCTCTAGATTGGATCCGCCAAGGTTCCGCCTCGTGGCGGCGGAGTTTCGTCCCGTAAGGTTGCTTCTTTTTTTTCTCGACGAAAGACTTCATATAGCAGAAGATGGCCATTGGAGAGCCACCAGGCGGCCCACGAGGTAGGGGGCACGCCCTAGGGGGGGCGCGCCCCCCACCCTCGTGAGCAGGGTGTGGGCCCCTGGTCTTCATCTTTGGCGAGGATTTTTCATTATTTATTATAAGGTGTTCCATGGAGTTTCAGGACTTTCGGAGTTGTGCAGAATAGGTCTCTAATATTTGCTCCTTTTCCAACCTAGAATTCCAGCTGCCGGCATTCTCCCTCCTTATGTAAACCCTACAAAATAATAGAGAATAGCCATAAGTATTGTGACATAATGTGAAATAACAGCCCATAATGCAATAAATATCGATATAAAAGCATGATGCAAAATGGACGTATCAACTCCCCCAAGCTTAGACCTCGCTTGTCCTCAAGCGAAAGCCGATAACAATAAATATGTCCCCATGTTTAGAGGTAGAGGCGTCGATAAAAATAAAATACGGACATGAAGGCATCATGATTATTCTCATAACAGCAACATATATAGATATTGTCATATGATCACTTATGTTCAAGTGATGATCTATTCACAATGCAAAAGTATGAATCAGAAACCTTATTGAGAATCAACAAACCATAACCTCAGTCATTGAAGCAATTGCAATTTGTCGTAACATCAGAAAGAATCTATGTCAGAGCTAAAAAGCAAGTCCACATACTCAACTATCATCTGGTCTTTCATAATTGCTAACACTCATGCAATACTTATGGTTACGGAGTTTTAATCGGACACAGAGAAAGATAGGGGCTTATAGTTTCGCTCCACAACCTTTTACCTCGAGGGTAATGTCAACAATAATAACTCATGCCCCCCTACATCCAATTAGATATATCTATCAGGATCTTCCAACACACTTTGCTTGCCAAAGGATAAAATGTAAAAAGGAAAGGTGAAGATCACCATGACTCTTGCATAAGGTAGAAGATAATAATAAAAGATAGGGCCTTCGCAGAGGGAAGCAGAGCTTGCCATGCGCTTTTATGGTTGGATGCACGAAATCTTAATGCGAAAGAACGTCACTTTATATTGCCCCTTGTGATCTGAAACTTTATTATGCAGTTCGTCGCTTTTATTACTTCCACATCATAAGATCGTATAAAGCTTATTTCTCCCACACTAATCATACATATTTAGAGCAATTTTTATTGCTTTGCACCAATGACAACTTACTTGAAGGATCTTACTCAATCCATTGGTAGATATGGTGGACTCTCATGGCAAAACTGGTTTAAGGGTATTTGGAAGCACAAGTAGTATTTCTACTTGGTGCCGATAATTTGGCTAGCAAGAGGGGGAAAGGCAAGCTCAACATGTTGGAGGATCCATGACAACATACTTTATCTCAGATATAAGAAAACATAACTCATCACGTTGTCTTCCTTGTCCAATATCAACTCTTTAGCATGTCATATTTTAATGAGTGTCACAATCATAAAAGATGTCAATGATAATATATTTATATGTGAAGACCTCTCTTTCTTTATTACTTCCTATTAATTGCAACGATGACCAAACTTATGTTTGTCAACTCCCAACAACTTTTAAATCATCATACTCTTCCTATGTGAAGTCATTACTCTCAATAAGATCAAAATGAACTTTTGTTTCTTTTTATTTATTTTTCTCTTTTCTTTTTTCTTTTATTTGGGATCATGGCAAAAATAAGCAAGCCCTTGACTCAACACTAATCTTTATTATATAGCTCACGGACTCGATTACATAGAGAAATCATAAGGCAAAACTCAAAACTAGATCATGCCATAAACTTTATTCTACTAGATCAAAATACTACTAATAGGATCGAACTAAGGAAAACGGTAAAGATAGGAGTTGTGATTGTGATACGATACCGGGGCACCTCCCCCAAGCTTGGCAGTTGCCAAGGGGAGTGCCCATACCCATGTTATTATGTCTCCTTCTTTGTTGTTGGTGAAATATTCTTGGCGATGATTCCTCTCAGGATACGATTCTCCTCCTCGAGCTTGTTGACTTGCTGCTTGAGGTCCATTGTTTCCTTACGAAGCTTTCCTGTAACGGCTAAAGCTCCTTGCACCCAAGGGTGTTTCATAGCTGCGGGAGAACAAGTGACACTCCTCTTCATATTTTCATAAGAAAGAAATCTAACATTGGAAGGGATAACCGAGTTTGGGATAGCTGAGCTCTGTAGTTCCCCCATCGTGAACCCAGCTCGGAAGTGAGAGGTGACTTCTTGATCCTCCATGGCATCTACCCTCATTAAGTCAGCCTCCATCTCTTCCTCCGTTGCTGGCCCAAAGTGGTCAGGGTCACGATTTGCCCTTGGTTCCGGTGCCAGATTAGATACCCGACTCTCCTCGACTGGCTCATGAGAAGACATCTTGCTCTAATCTGCAGCAGGAACAGCTCGAAACAAAAACTGAGAATATTTGCGTGATACGGGAGTCAAAACATTCGGGAGAATATATAGTGAATTTTTACCGACCAAAATACATATCGTGCAAGAAAACGGAGTCCGAAAGGCACACGAGGTGCTCACAAGGTAGGGGGCGCGCCCAGGTGGGTAGGGCACACCCTCCACCCTCGTGGGGCCCTCATGTCCTTCCCAGACTGCTACTTATTTTTCTATTTTTCTAAATATTCCAAAACGGGGAAATATTGCCTTAAAAACTGTTTTGGAGTCGGTTTACTTACCGTACCACATACCTATTCCTTTTCGGAGTCTGAAACGTACTGGAAAGTGTCCCTTATGTATTCCTTCGGGGTTACGGTTTCAATAATATTGGTTTCAACATTTATGGGATTACCTGAGATATAATGTTTGATTCTTTGACCATTTACCACCTTCGGATTTGTGCCTTCGAAGTTGTTGATTTTTATGGCACCAGAACGATAGACCTCCTCGATAACATAGGGGCCTTCCCATTTAGATAGAAGTTTTCCTGCAAAAAATCTTAAACGAGAGTTGTATAGCAATACATAATCACCTACATTATACTTACGCTTTTGTATCCTTTTGTCATGCCATCTTTTAACTTTTTCTTTAAACAACTTGGCATTTTCATAAGCTTGAGTTCTCCATTCATCAAGTGAGCTAATATCAAATAACCTCTTCTCACCGGCAAGTTTAAAATCATAATTAAGTTCTTTAATAGCCCAATAAGCCTTGTGTTCAAGTTCAATAGGTAAGTGACATGCTTTTCCATAGACCATTTTATACGGAGACATACCCATAGGATTTTTATATGCAGTTCTATAGGCCCATAATGCATCATCAAGTTTCTTGGACCAATTCTTTCTAGACCTATTAACCGTCTTTTGCAAAATTAATTTGAGTTCTCTATTACTCAATTCTACTTGACCACTAGACTGTGGGTGATACGGAGATGCAATTCTATGATTAACGTCATATTTAGCAAGCATTTTACGAAAAGCACCATGAATAAAATTTGAACCACCATCAGTCATTAAATATCTAGGAACTCCAAACCTTGGAAAGATAACTTCTTTAAGAATTTTAATAGAAGTGTTATGATCAGCACTACTAGTTGGAATAGCTTCTACCCACTTAGTAACGTAATCAACAGCAACTAGAATATGTGTATAACCATTAGAGGAAGGAAAATGTCCCATATAGTCAAAGCCCCAAACATCACATGGTTCAATAACAAGTGAATAATTCATAGGCATTTCTTGACGTCTACTAATATTACCAATTCTTTGACATTCATCACAATATAGGACAAACTTACATGCATCCTTGAAGAGAGTAGGCCAATAAAAATCGGATTGCAATACCTGTGTAGTTCTATCTCTCGCGTGGTGTCCTCCATAAGTTTCGGAGTGGCACTTGCGTAGGATCTGTTCCTGTTCATGCTCAGGTACACAATGTCTAATAACACCATCTACTCCTTATTTATAAAGATGTGGGTCATCCCAAAAGTAATGTCTCAAATCATAGAAGAACTTTTTGGTTTGTTGGTATGTGAAGCTAGGTGGTATGAATTTAGCAACAATATAATTAGCATAATCAGCATACCAAGGAGTACTACGAGAAGTACTTATGACATTTAATTGTTCATCAAGAAAGCTATCATCAATAGGTAGTGGGTCATCAAGAACATTCTCTAACCTAGATAAGTTGTCTGCAACGGGGTTCTCAGCTCCTTTTCTATCACAATATGCAAATCAAATTCTTGTAGCAAGAGAACCCATCCAATAAGTCTAGGTTTAGCATCTTTCTTCTCCATAAGATATTTAATAGCGGCATGATCAGTGTGGATAGTTACTTTAGAATCAACAATATAAGATCTGAACTTATCACAAGCAAATACAACTGCTAAAAGTTCTTTTTCAGTAGTAGCATAATTTCTTTGAGCATTGTCTAGAGTCTTACTAGCATAATGGATAACATTTAATTTCTTATCAACTCTTTGCCCTAGAACAGCACCTATAGCATAATCGCTAGCATCACACATAATTTCAAAGGGTAAATTCCAATCAGGTGGCTGAACAACAGGTGCAGAGACTAATGCTTTCTTAAGTATTTCAAATGCTTCTACATAATCATCATCAAAGACAAATGGTATATCTTTTTGTAATAAATTAGTCAGGGGACGAGAAATTTTTGAGAAGTCCTTAATGAACCTCCTATAAAATCCAGCGTGACCAAGGAAACTTCTTATACCTTTGATGTCCTTGGGACATGGCATCTTTTCAATAGCATCAACCTTGGCTTTATCAACTTCAATACCTCTTTCAGCAACTTTATGCCCCATGACAATACCTTCATTAACCATAAAGTGGCACTTTTCCCAATTCAAGACAAGATTAGTTTCTTCACATATCTGCAAAACTCGATGAAGATTACTCAAGCAATCATCAAAAGAAGATCCATAGACGGAAAAGTCGTCCATGAAAACCTCACAAATCTTTTCACAAAAGTCAGAGAATATAGCCATCATGCATCTTTGAAAGGTAGCAGGTGCATTACATAAACCAAAAGGCATACATCTATAAGAAAAAGTACCAAAAGGGCATGTAAAAGTAGTCTTTTGATTAATCTTTAGCCGACACAGGTATTTGAGACAAACCAGAATAACCATCTAGAAAGCAGTAATGTGTATGCTTGCATAATCTTTCTAGCATTTGATCGATAAAAGGTAAGGGGTAATGATCTTTCTTAGTAGCCTTATTTAATTTATGGAAATCAATTACCATCCTATAACCTGTAATAATTCTTTGTGGAATCAATTCATCTTTATCATTAGGAACAACGGTAATACCTCCCTTCTTAGGGACACAATGAACAGGATTTACCCACTGACTATCATCAACGGGATAAATTATACCTGCCTCCAGAAGCTTTAGTATTTCTTTTCTTACCACTTCTTTCATTTTAGGATTCAGACATCGTTGAGGATAACAAACTGGTTTGGCATCTGCTTCCAAATTTGTTTTATGTTGACATAGAGTGGGACTAATGCCCTTAAGATCATCAAGAGTATATCCAATAGCAGCATGGTGCTTCTTCAGAGTTTTCAATAATCTTTCTTCTTCATGCTCTGAAAGGTTAGCACTAATAATAACAGGGTATATCTTCTTTTCATCAAGATAAGCATATTTAAGATTATCAAGCAACGGTTTAAGCTCAAACACGGGATCACCCTTAGGTGGAGGGGGATCCCCTAGGTTCAGAATAGGTTCCTGTTTAAAGAATACTTCATCTATTTCCCTTCTTTCATTCATAAACATATCATTCTCATGGTCTAGCAAATATTGTTCTAAAGGATCACTAGGAGGTATAGTAATAGAAGCAAGACCAATAATTTCATCCTTACTAGGCAATTCTTCTTCACGGTGTTGTTTACTAAATTTAGAGAAATTAAATTCATGAGTCATATCATCTAAGCCGACAGTAACAACATCCCTTGTGCAATCTATGGTAGCATTAACAGTATTCAAGAAGGGTCTACCAAATATAATGGGACAAAAGCTATCTTGTGGGGAACCATGAACAAGAAAATCAGCACGATATTTAGTTTTCCCACACAAGACTTCAATATCTCTAACAATTCCCATTGGTGATATAGTATCTCTATTAGCAAGTTTAATAGTGACATCAATTTCTTCTAACTCAACAGGTGCAATGTCATGCATAATTTCTTTGTATAAGTCAATAGGTATTGCACTAGCACTAGCACCCATATCACATAAGCCATGATAACAATGATCTCCTATTTTAACAGAAATAATAGGCATGCCTACCACAGGTCTAGGTGTATCTATATCACGGGGTTTAGCAATTCTAACAGTTTCATTACAGAATTAAATAACATGCCCATCTATATTATCAGACAAGAGATCTTTAACAATAGCAATATTAGGTTCAACTTTAACTTGCTCAGGAGGTGTATATGTTTTAATATTACTTTTACGAACCATAGTTGAAGCTTTAGCATGATCCTTTATTCTAACAAGGAAAGCTGGTTTCTCAACATAAGAAGTAGGAACAGTAGGATCATTATAAGTTATAGTCTTTTCTTCAACTTTAATAGGTGTAGCTACTTTTACTTCTATGCGAGGATGATATTTAAACCACTTCTCCTTGGGGAGATCAACATAAGTAGCAAAAGATTCACAGAAAGAGGATACTATCTCAGAATCAAGTCCATATTTATTGCTAAACTTACAGAAAATATCGGTATCTATAAAAGATTTAACACAATCAAACTTAGGTGTCATACCTAACTCCTTACCATTGTCGAGGTCCCAATCTTCAGAGTTGCGTTTAATTCTTTCCAATAAATCCCATTTAAATTCAAAAGTCTTCATCATAAAAGAGCCAGCACAAGAAGTATCAAGCATGGTGCGATTGTTACCAGAAAGCCGAGCCTAAAATTTTTGAATAATCATTTCTCTTGAGAGCTCATGATTGGGGCATGAATATAACATTGACTTAAGCCTCCCCCAAGCTTGAGCGATGCTTTCTCCTTCGCGAGGCCAAAACTTATATATATAATTGCGATCACGATGAACAAGATGCATAGGATAAAACTTCTGATGAAATTCCAATTTCAATCATTTGTAATTCCAAGTCGTCATATCATCACATGGCCTATACCATGTCGATGCATCTCCCCTCAAAGATGAAGGGAAGACCTTCTTCTTAACAACATCTTCAGGTACACCTGCAAGATTAAATAATCCACAAACTTCATCCACATATATTAGATGTTCATCAGGATGTTTTGTTCCAACTCCTAAAAAGGATTAGCTAGCAGTTTTTCCATTATACCCGAAGGAACTTCAAATCAAGCATTTTCATCTTCATTTTCATTTTCAGTAGGTTCCGTAGGTTGAGGAGCAACTCTTTGCTCTACTGGTCGGGGTGAAGATACCCCGAACAAGCCCCTCAGAGGATTACTTTCCATAGTAACAAGTGACAGTAAATTTCAGCACACTATATAAATTTTTCCTTACCAAATTCCACTTACCAAAGGCGCTTCACTCCCCGGCGACGGCGCCAGAAAAGAGTCTTGATGACCCATAAGTATAGGGGATCTATCATAGTCCTTTCGATAAGTAAGAGTGTCGAACCCAACGAGGAGCAGAAGGAAATGACAAGCGTTTTTCAGCAAGGTATTCTCTGCAAGTACCGAAATAAGTGGTAACAGATAGTTTTGTGATAGGATAAGTTGTAACGAGCAACAAGTAACAAAAGTAAATAAAGTGCATCAAGGTGGCCCAATCCTTTTTGTAGGAAAGGACAAGCCTGGACAAACTCTTATATAAGGAAAAGCGCTCCCGAGGACACATGGGAATATCGTCAAGCTAGTTTTCATTACGTTCATATGATTCACGTTCGGTACTTTGATAATTTGATATGTGGGTGGACCGGTGCTTGGGTGTTGTCCTTACTTGAACAAGCATCCCACTTATGATTAACCTATACTAGTCGTCGACCCATGCATTCGCACGGGCACATTTATAATCATGATAATGTTTATAGTCAAAATTCAATGTGAACCACACACATAAACCTGCATATGAGTACTATTGTTTTTTCTTATGAGGATATTAGATAATAACTAAAAAATTACAAAAAAGGAAAACTAAAAAGGAAAAAAGACTCTTCTTATGCCAATGAGATGTTGATCGGAAGTACATACACATTTTATTAATTTGGAAAATGATGGTGCGAAAAAAGGACAATATTTACTTTGTTCTGAAAATTATAGAGTAATCCATGAGAATGTTTGCAACACACATCATACATTTCAAATGTCGATTAGAAAGGACATGCATGACACACGTATATCAACTAACATTTTTGGAAAGAAATCTAAGATATTGGATTATAACATTATAAAATAGAATAAATGCCAGATATAGTAGGTCAAATTAATATATACATATGTATTTAATATCATGCGTAAATTTTATAGAAGTGGCCAGGCCAATATAATACTTGCACGTGCAAAAAAGGCTAGCTGTACTACAAAAGCAAGCTTCATAGATCCTGACTCATGTATTGATCGTCCATGATTTAGCGTATTAAGCTGTCACAATACAATATACTAATAAACAAATAGAAGAATGGTCATGTGAAGTAACATCTACATACCGGTAAGAATATTCGGCAGTGTTACCTTATCCGTTGAGGATTGCCATAGGACTTGTTTGAAGCTGATACAATCAAGAGCGGCAGAAGATAGAAAGAAAAGGTCTAAGAACTAAATAAATATGCAGAGAAGCAAAATACATCACAGTGGCATCGGCCTACAACATTGAAAACCATGAACCATTAACTGAACATATGTTATCAGTTGTGCTATAAATTTTATTAAACAACTAATCCGCACACACTGGAATTTGATTAGTACAAAATTTTTTAAGAAATAGAGGTGGTAAGAAATATATGTGTCAAATTTGCTCATTTAGTATAGAAAAGTCAAATATTTGATCTCAGCAAAAGCAAGACGATACTCTCCGGCTTTGTGAAACTGGGAATTGTTTTCTCATGTATGTTTGCGATACTGTGGTATTGCTTTAGAGTTCATTAAATCAGGAAATTAGAGGAGATGCAATCATGCTTGAACAATTGCCCTAATAATATGTTTGTTGTTCTCATTGGGGAGGATGTAGATCGAGCCGCCGAATACACTACTTATTTCCTTATAGAAAGGGTGTCACCTTTTATACATGTAACTATTTGAAGTGTGTTTTAGAAACACAAATTCGTTTATGTAATTGTTTTCTTGTATCCTAATATATCTTGAAACATATATGGTAATGCAATTTGAAACTCCGAACTATAGAACATTAATATTTTTATGTGACATATTGTACTAAATGAATGCTGCTAGTAAAATGTGCAGGTAAACTTCTCTAACTTTCACTGTTAAAAAGTTTTCAAAATGGTCAAGTGGTAATACATAATAACGTAGTATTTTGATTAAAAATAGTTTTGTGATCTCATAAGTTTATAATGCTTGGTGAACATATATTTTATGAATATCAAATCAATTATTTTCTAAATATCAAAGTAAATTATTTATTGTTCCTATGGGTTTTCGAAACATCTTTAAATCTTTGAACTCTTGTTTTATTCCATAATTACAAATTAACCTATCATCGAACTTCACCTAAGAATGTATGTATAGACAATGTGTTCCTGTGTATCATCTCAAACTGGCAGAATTGGCGAACCCACCATGAAATAATTTTGATTATGTTGTTCCTCATGAAACTAACAAATGTATAAGTGTTTAACATGATTCAGGTGTTGTAAGATGAAAAGAAGGCGGCAACCCGAGTGTTGGTTAAGAAATTAGGTGTGGCCTACTACCATGCATGAAAACATCACTAAGTTACGTATCAACAATTCAAACACATAGATGAGTTTAGACCCAAGTCCTAATTAAGTGACAATCCGTAAATGCATATCCCTGGAAAAAACTGCCAATAAACCATGTGTTTACGTACATATATGCCAGGAGCAAATAATTCAAACCATTTACACACGATATGTATGCATGCACTCTAGAAGAAAAAATAAATAAATCAGTAGAAGTAATGCAAACATAATGTGTTTTATTCTGTAATCGGAATTTCAAAATATTGCAATAAGAGAAACCTCCAGATGGTGAAGCGCTTGCATGCATGACTGAGATTACCAATTATTGTTATACAGATCGCAATTAAATTTCAAATTTTAAAATCTAAACACTGCCATGCATAGCATGCAAAAAAGTAGTAAATATTCAGTCATTGGATGTTGGTGTAGACCTGATCATATTTCATCGCTAGACAATTAATTTACCGTTGAGAGCACGCTATTGAATCGATCAAGTTCTTTTCGACCGTACATAGACTCCATGCACATATACACGCTTGCGTGATTAGGCATGTTACGGGCATGGCAATCAAATCGTGTGTACGTGTATGTGTGTTTCCGTGGAATAGATGAAGCGATTGGCTCGTACATGCTCGTCTCCAAGTAGAATAGATCCAACAGTCTGCTAGATTTTGTAACTGACCGTATTTTACCGTAAATCCATCTTCTCGTATGCGAGTATTGCAAGAAACCACTCGACCGGTAACATTGAGTTTTCCAAGCAGCGCTTCCATCGTCCTCCAGTCATCCACCATCTCCTCGCCCTTGAGGTCGCCCCAACAAATCAAGTGAAGCATGTACCTGCCCTTGCGCCGGCGCCGTGCACGGCTATCCAGCCGCCCTAGCTCACGATGGAAGAGCCAGCATGCAGCCCCGCATGGGAGGCCATCTAGTCTAGGCTGTAGCTCTTCCTCAAGGTTGTCCGGTATGAAACTTCAAAGTTTAGGATGGCATGGAGAGGACATCGCAAGTGTTTCTTGACGGCGCTAGGGTTTCTTCATGGGAGATAATGTTTGCAGGTCAAAGGAAGTTAGGTTAGAATTTTTTTTTTGACTATGGAATCTAAGGTTAGAATTTGTTATTACAACGTTTTGTACGTCAAAGTCGGCATATTAAACTCGGACCATTATAACTGGCTCCCGAGCATTGACGGTTAGTATTTTATCTATTTTGATTTTTGACAATTAATTAATAACGTGGGTTCTTGGAACAGATCGGGAGTTTTTTTTAAGGAACATATGGGATTGTTAGATTGATTAAAATAAAAGTTATATAAAATCATTTTTATTGAGGATTTCACTAGTCAATCTACACCGTAATAATTCGGCCCCACCGGATGTACGGCTCGTATTTACTAATTAACGTGGGAATTTCTTGGGAGTCCATAATTATTAGAAGTATAGATAGATTGCAAGCACCTGCAACTACAACAAAAGTATTAAGGTAAACCTAACCATAGCATGAAACATATGGATCCAAATCAGCCCCTTATGAAGCAACGCATAAACTAGGGTTTATGCTTCTGTCACTCTAACAACCCATCACTACTAGGGAAAACCCTAGTGGTAGCGCGTGTTTTGAGGCTAGCAGCAGCGCGGGTGGCCGCGCTACTAATAAGGCGCTACAACTAACTTATAGTAGTAGTGCGGTCCTTACCCGCGCTACTACTGTTGACGATATCAGCATCGCTTTTTATGAACGTGCTACTATTACTTAGTTGTAGCGATTTCGTAGTCCCTCGCTACTGCTATATCTTTCATCATTTCCCCCCGTACCCCTTTCCCTTTCAGTTTCCCTTTCAGATACTAGATACTAGGTACTACTAGTAGATATCAAATTCATAAACCATTACTGGGTAGTACTCCCTTCGTTCCAAATTACTCATCGTGGTTTTAGTTCAAACCACGACGAGTAATTTGGAACGAAGGGAGTACTAGATAAAAATTTAATGCATAGTCAACATGCATCCTCCAGCAGTACAAGGTCATATCAGCGGCGATCATCATATGTAGTTCTAGATGATATCGACGACGATCATCATATGTAGTTCTAGATGATATAGCCACACACACATATGTAGTTCTAGATGATATAGCCATACACACATATGTAGTTCTAGATGATATCAAAGACAATCATCATCCTCAAGCCTGGGCGGTTGGTGTTCCTAATAGTAATTAGGATGGCCTGTCCAACACGAAGATTCTTGCCATCGAGGAATTTCTTCCACCCAACCGAGTTTAAGTGTGTGCGACCGTCCGTGTCCACGTGGTAAGTACAGGTTGTGACGGAGCCCCTTGCCGTAAGGCGTAGTCCAGCTGAGCCTTCTTCATCAGGCTCGATACCATAACTCACAGATATGCTCTTTGCCAATTTCTAAATAAGAAAAACATTTCAATTAATAAATAGCCTCGCAAATAAGTACATATGGATTATCTACACTAGTAATAGTTTCCTTAGATTCTACACTAATAAGCATGTGATCAAACTCTACACTAAAACATATCATCGACTAGATTCCACACAACATACCATATCATTGGACTTACACTAAGTATTTCATCGGATAATTTGCATTTGTAAGTATAGCATACCATATCATGTCGATCAACCGTGGTATTTGTCAAGCGGGCCACCAATGGCACCCCGACAAAGTCAGCACGTGGCGGAATTATGTCCCACAGGTTGGACACCTCCTCCTCGCTCAGCCTTGTTCTTTGAGCTACGATGGCTTCATGAAGTGGGTCCTCATCATCTTCATCGAGTGGGTCCTCATTATCTTCATCATCTTCATCATCTTCGTGATCTTCATCATCTTCCACCAGGTTGAGATAAATGACAACCAGCTTGGGTCTTTCTGCTCTGAAGGAGAAGCTGATAAACTCACCACCAGTAAGACGCATGCGAGCGACGAAACGGGCCCATCCATCTCCTCCAATCTGCGACATATTGCGTCCTTTCTCGAAGTGTATGGCCCCCCAGGAGCCTCAAATGTCACAGTGTCTCCTGTCAGCTTGTTGAATTTCAACCTCACATTGCATGGGACGATCTGTGTAAAATAAGCAAAATGACACAATGCAGTAATGCCAACACTAAAAATAAAATAGTTATTACATTTCATCTAATTTCTTACCGCCGCATGACGAAAACCCGGCTGGAAGTAGATGTCGAATAGCTTGCCAGTTGCAAGGCTACTGGCGCACCTTGACTTGCACAGTCAACATAGTGGTGCTGGTGGTGGCGCCATTTTTCCTATAGCAATATGAGCAAAGGATTAACGATCCACTTGAAAGGAAAGAAAAAAAGTAGCATGAGATATTTTTGGTTCTTCCACGAGAAGCAATTTGATGGACAATTATAATCCTAAGATCTAGTAACGTATTAGATGACAAGGTACCACCTACATTTTGCCAAAAAGTAACTAAATCAACTAAATGAAAATGTTCTAAATCAACTAAATGAAGATATTCTAAATCAACTAAATGAAAATGGTGCATACTAAATCAACTAAATGAACTATCCTACTAAATCAACTAAATCAAAATGTTCTAAATCAACTAAATGAACTAGCCTACTAAATCAACTAAATCAAAATGTTCTAAATCAACTAAATAAACTAGCCTACTAAATCAACTAAATCAAAATGTTCTAAATCAACTAAATCAACTAGCCTACTAAATCAACTAAATCAAAATGTTCTAAATCAACTAGCCTACTAAATCAACTAAATCAAAATGTTCTAAATCAACTAGCCTGCTAAATCAACTAAATCAAAATGTAGGGAGGACGGAGGAGGAGGCCGGTGCCGAGTCCAGCAAGGAGGAGGAGGGGCCGGCCGGCGGCCAGTGGAGGGAGGACGGAGGAGGAAGGCGGAGCGAGGAGGGGCCGGCCAGCGGCGAGTGGAGAGGGAGGACAGAGGAGGAGGAGGTCGGTACCGAGTCCAGCAAGGAGGAGGAGGTGACGGCGGCGCAGAGGGAGGAGGGGCGACGGGGGAGGACCGACGCGGGGGATAGAGAGGGATCCAGTGAGTGTGTGACTGTGAGTGGATCGGATAGAGGAGATGGGATGGGAGATGGAATGTCTTAGCAGTAGCGCGCTATAGAGAAAGACGCTACTGCTAAACTACCTAGCAGCAGCGCCTTTCACAAAGAAGCGCTACTGCTATGTGTCAACATGTAAAAATAGACTTATAGTTCAATGTATCAAAAATACATTGATCATCAACAATCTTTTTGTGTACAATCTGATTTGTCAATATGAGTCCTCACCGGTTTAGGAACAAGTGAAGACTCATATTGCAGCCACAAATTCTACACATAGAGTTCAATGAAGACCAAGTGCTTGTCAAAGTTTGAGAAGTAACATATTTAAGGTGGTAGAAACACTCTTCATGGAGCGAGGTGGGACTAAATTTTTGTAGTAAACTTAGCAGTGGCACTCATTGGCGAAATGCGCTGCTACTATGCTACGTAGCAGTAGCGCCCTTTGTTATAATGCGTTGCTGCTATAGCTAGCCTCGCGGCGGCCTCATGGGAATTATAGCAGTAGCGCGTCTTTCATCTGGTGCGCTACTGCTATATTTATTTCAGCAGCAAGTTATTCTTGAGCTCGCTATGGCTAATTAGCAGCAGTGCCTTATTTTAAAGCGCACTGCTGATAAGATTCTGTGTATAGGCTTTTCCCTAGTAGTGCATCATCTACTTATTACTTCCCAATGCCTTCCTCTAGGCCCAAATAATGGTGGAGTGTTATGTAGTCAACGTTCACATAACACTACTAGAGGCTAGACAACATACATCTCATCAAAATATTGAACGAATACCAAATTCACATGACTACTAATAGCAAGACTTCTCCCTTGTCCTCAGGAACAAACGTAACTACTCACAAAGCATAAACATGTTCATAATTAGAGGGGTATTAATATGCATATAGGATCTGAACATATGATCTTCGACCAATTAAACCAACTAGCATCAACTACAAGGAGTAATTAACACTAGTAGCAACCTACTAGCACCAATCCCGGACTTGGAGACAAGAATTGGATACAAGAGATGAACTAGGGTTTTGAGATGAGATGGAGCTGATGAAGATGTTGATGGAGATTGCTTTCTCCCGAAGAGAGGAGCATTGGTGATGACGATGGCGATGATTTCCCCCTCCGGGAGGGAAGTTTCCCCGGCAGAACAGCTCTGCCGGAGCTCTAGATTGGATCCGCCAAGGTTTCGCCTCGTGGCGGCGGAGTTTCGTCCCGAAAGGTTGCTTCTTATTTTTTTCACGATGGAAGACTTCATATAGCAGAAGATGGCCATCGGAGAGCCACCAGGGGGCCCACGAGGTAGGGGCGTGCCCCCCACCCTCGTGAGCAGGGTGTGGGCCCCCTGGTCTTCATCTTTGGGAAGGATTTTTCATTATTTATTATAAGGTGTTCCATGGAGTTTCAGGACTTTTGGAGTTGTGCAGAATAGGTCTCTAATATTTGCTCCTTTTCCAGCCCAGAATTCCAGCTGGCGACGTTCTCCCTCCTTATGTAAACCCTGTAAAATAAGAGAGAATAGCCATAAGTATTGTGACATAATGTGATATAACAGCCCATAATGCAATAAATATCGATATAAAAGCATGATGCAAAATGGACGTATCAGCGCAATCCTTTCCCGGCGTCTCTGCTATCTCTACTCTCTTCTCTACTGTTATATTTATTTTATATTTAATATTTATCTCTACTTCTCTACTCTCTATTTTTATTCACTACTTTTTCCCTACTCTTAAAAAAAACAGAGTTGGTGATGATGGTGTTCCTGCCATCCTACAATATAGGCCATCCGATTTATATCCGACGGATAGGAAGGAAACTATGGCAATTTTCCAAAAAGATACCCACACCCCTCTCCGCATTTGCAAATAAGGCATTCCCTTGTTCATCCTTTTCTCCCACAAGATAAACTACTCATAAAAATGCATCTTGATGCGTGCAACGCATGGGCATCTTGCTAGTTCTAAAAAATTATCCATCATTTGCCACACTACTGGTTGTAGATGAAATACCTACCCAAGCACAGCGCGATACAGGAGGGACACACAATTACAAGATGACATTCCGTTGGACAATGGAGGCTATAACCAATTAGTTTTACGGGAACAATAGCACCCAGGAAATTTGAACGGTAGGTATGAACAAAATTGGAACTGCACATGTACTGCTAAGTGAATCAATACACACATTACCAATCGAGGAGGATAACGATAGTCTCGGCGGCCTATGTGAGTCATGGTCGGCAACGGGAGTCAGTTCATTTTCCATGACGGTGGTGCTTCTGCGCTTGGCGTTGGCTTCCGGGAAGCAGATCCAAGACCGTGGAAGACGGTGTCGGGGAAGAGGCTCCGTGTATGACGACGACGATGGACCGGCTCCAGTGCGGCATACGAGGTCGTCGATGAGGCAGATGCGCTGCGGTGGATGAGTGCGCCGATGTAGAAGGGGAGGAGCACAAAGGCTGCGGTGCCGTGGAGAAGTCTATTTTGCGGTGGGGATAGAAAATGGGGAGTATTCAGGTGTACTACTCTGGGTGCCGGGGTGGGGTTGGCTGGGTAGGGTGAACCTAAAGTTACGAAAACAGCCCCCTACCAACCATCATCCATAGGACTGTTCCGAAGGCTATGATGGTAACTTCCCACTGCTCGAATCAGGGTCACGGGAGATTTTCCCGCCGACCTCAAAATTTTGTGACACTGAACTCCCCGTGTGGCGTGTTGGGTGATTCGGCTAAGCAACTAGCGAGTAGTACTAGTAAACTCTGCATATTAGGTTTGACCGAAGTCAAACTTCCTAAAGTTCGACCAAGTTTATAGAAAAATATAAACATTTACCATAACGGATATGTATGATGTGAATTTACATTCAATAATGAATCTAATGGTATTTATTTGTTATTGTATATGTTAATATTTTTTGTTATTAACTTTCTGAGAGTTTACAAAACTTGACTTTGACCAATGCTAATATGTAGACTTAAATAAAAACAGAGGGTGTACACATTTGTTTTCTTAGTATGTAGTGAATTAATCATTTGTTGAAATTGTGAAATAAATATATTAGTCTATTGACTTCAAATGTAATGGTCTATACAATTCAATAGTTACAATCATTGTCGAATTCCAAGATGTATACGAGGTCTATAGTACTTCACAACATGCTCAAACTCGCATAATCCCAGTCAAATGAAAATCAAAATGCATTTCATAGTTATTACTTTGTAGGATGCAACAAAACCAACAATAACTCTACATCAACCATTATAAAAGCAACATTTTGAACATATCCCAATGTGTGAATGAAACGTGCAGAGAGAGCTTGCGAAGATGGAGCGGATAGGGCGGGAAAGATTGTATGTATGTGGACGAGAGAGTAGGAGAAAAACCTAACTAAACAGAAAGAGGGAGATAGAGAGAGAAAGAGAGAGGAAGAGGTTAGGTCTGTGAGAAAGATGGAGACATGTAATATACGTGAGATGCGTGTGCATCCGGATTCTGTACATGTGGAAGGAGAAGAGACAACAGGTTTGATGAGAGAGATGGAAAAACTTGGATGAGAGGAGAAGGATCTCGTGGGTTGAGGGATTGATAAATTTGTGCGGGGGAGAGAGGGATTGGTAATTTTGTGCGAGAGAGAGAGGGTGGGGGAGGAGTCAGTCAGCCATCGTCACATCATCCTGCTTCCAAATGGCCCCGCATTCTCTAGCACACTGTGGTCGCCGTCTTCGATCTCCTCAATGCCCTCTTTGAAGATTGATGTGTTGTGCATGATGGGGTGTGAAGAAGCACAAGCGAGAGTGGTCGCCATATAACCTTGGATGGGGATGAATTGTGTGCTCAGGGGAGGGTGTGTGTGTGTGTGATGTGTGCTGTCTCTATGTGTGTGTGTCAGATATTGAGAGAAAACAAACCTAAGGAGAGAAATGTGTGTGTAGGTGACGGAAAGCTACTTGCTAAACAGGGTATTCACGAAGAGATTGTGCGTGCGAGATAGATAGCGATGTGCGGGCCTTGAGGTGGGCAGGGGCCGGGTGTGGGTGTCAAAATGTGTGCGTTGATGCATGTGTTACATGCGATCATGCGAGGGACAGACGAATCGAGAGAGATGGTTGTTGTGTTACGGATGCTCCTCTCTCTCTCACACACACACAAGTAAAATAGAAGACCGTTCTCTCATGTATACACAACGTATCAACATATGTCTATGTCTCACTCATGCATGATCATTTGCACATTCACACCTCTCTATGTCTCTATCACACGCACATCGTCTCCACATTGCCCTCAACACACATATGGACACATACACACGTTCTCTCTCAGTCACACACAGGGGCTGTTTGGTTTGAGATTAAGTTTGCCTAAGGTTGACACATAAGGTTAGGCAAGTTTGACCAACTTAGGTGGGTGTTTGGTTCAAGCCACTCCTTAGGCAAGCCACATTAGGGTCCCACATTACATACACTCAAAAAGTGTGGCAAGATTCCCTTAGGCTTGCCAACTTGTGGCTCTCATTTTGAAGAACTAACCTTAGGCAAGTGTGGCAACATTGTCTCGATGACAAGTGGGCCATAGGGGCAATAAAGTGTGTCAAGCCAAAGTGTGGCAAACACCAAACACATGCCAACTAAACTGTGGCTGCCCAATTTTGGCTTGGCAAACGGTGGCTGGGAACCAAACAGCCCCAAAATCAGTATTAAAAAAACTAGGGCGCACCTAAAACGTCCAAATCCAAATAAACACGAACTGGAGCTAAATTCAAATATATGGAAATATTGTAGCGTAAAGAACTTTTCCCGAAAAAAAGTTGAGTAATATTCGGGGATTGTTTTCACACACACAAAAAGGTTCGGTGGATGTCCTTCGAGCGTGACACGGTGACACATCGTTCGATCGACCGCGCGGCCGCAGTTCACAAGCTTGCACAGGATTCTGTATCGTGGCTGTGGTAACTAATAAAAGCGCTGCCTAAGTCTAATGTTTACGTGTACTAGTGCGGTTTTCTTTTAAGTCTGACCAACCCTATATAAAAGTAAACTAAGCTCCCATACGCGCACTCATCAATATGCCGCCGCCGCTGTTGCGCATGCCGGCGCCCACCTGCCCCGGCCAACAATTTCTCTCCCATCACCGACGTGTCGCCGCCAAGCTGAAGGCTCGCCCGCTCACGTCGTCTGCAGCCCCTCCTCGTGATGCCGCCGCGCTAGCAAGCACGCGAGCAGCTGGTGGAGCCGCTTCTATGCACGCAGCGTACGAAGAGGAGGATGAGCGCGGGCTCCAGCACGCTGGCGAGGAGGAACTAGCGTGTCATTGTCGTCTCTGCCCGTGCGGAGGAGGCGCGCATGGTGGTTGTCGCGGCAGAAGCCGGTACGCGCACGTGTCGAGCCCGCAAACCGGGTGTGGACGCGGAATCTACTTTGGAGACCTTGAATGCCATGGGATCCTACAATCTGAAGGAGCAATTTGGGTCAGTCGACTCTTCTGAGCCGTTTGATGCAACATGGATGGCTATAAGGGCTTCTTCAACCTCCTAAATAGATGCACGGTTCATCTTCTCAGCCCGCCACATGCCTAACCGCCTGTCGCTACCGCGCCCTCCCCTGAACTGCCTGCCACCGCCATGCTCCCCCACCCCCACCATCCGTTTAACCCCAGGCACGATCCATTTTTTTCCGGTGAACTAGATTCCACACCCAACACTCATAAGATAGATCATGGGCACCCTGCCGTCTTCTACCTTCACTCTGTCGAACTTCTTTCACAAATCGACTGACCCAAATTATACTACTAGTATGAATGTATTAAGTAGAGTAGGAACACGAAGATACGAGCAGTAGTACCAACTGCAAGAAGAACAGTAGTAAGACATAGTACTAGTACTACTGTACATACTAAAGAGTTGAAATAACGAGAAAGAACATAAACATAGTTCTGCTAGGGCCTGAGCACAACATACCCTTGAAAATAAACTAAGCAACTACTACCTGTGTCCGGGTTTACAGGGCCCTTAAGCAACATAGTTGCGTCCGCTTTTACTAGGACGCTCCTATCGATTGTCGTTCCATTAATTACGAGTCAGCCGCTGCATGTGAGGGAGGCTGGCTGCATGCAAGCATCTGTCTCGGTACCAGTGCTTCTTCCGCTGCATGCGTAGAAGCCAGCCAATGCATGCAAAGGCAGCAGGTGCAACCTTAATTAACAACTACAAGAATCGAGGAATTTGCATGCTCCTGCGCTCTGCCTTGGTCCGGGTGATTTGGTCGGCCAGACCAATAATTCCGGATGGAGGTAGTAGTCCGCTTGACACTGTAGTAGAACCAGCATGAGCGACGGCACTACCACCTACTCAGAGTCTGAGTCCATGTCCTCGACTTTGTCCTCGTCCCTCTTCCTCTTCGCCGACGCTTCTTTGCTTGAACCGGACACTGGGCTCTGCTTCTTCATCCAACCCTTGTAGATATTTAACAAAGGTAGGCATCCATTGCTGCGTACAGGATGTGATCTTCATCTAATGTCTTCGACTCCCATGCATGATGAAACTCGTGATGAGGCTTCTTCAGTTTAGTGTATGAACGATCAATCATGGCTGCTACCAGTGTCAGCATTGAAGGCTGAGAGGAGGACACCAGCCCTTCCTTCTGGAGGTTGAGGGGGTCGCCTACAACAAGGCCTATCCGACCCAGGATTTCCTTGTCGTTCCTAAAGTCTACAGTAACGAATTTTACTCGGCCGCCGTTGAGGAACTTCTTAAATTCCTCGCACTCAACGTCGGCATGGCAAATGTGGTAGAGCAAGCATAAGTCATGCATGCAAACGTGGATTACGGCGGGCTTCTTCTTCTCTGCCTCCTTTAGTTTCTTCTCGCTTCCCAGGACTGTGGTGTACTCAACATCTAGCCCAGCGACCCACTCATCGTTTGAGTTTTCAAACATGCGTTTGAAGCGAGCAAGGCATTCTTTCACCGTTGCGGAAGAACGGGTGTAGATGACGTCGAACTCATCGCCGGTGATGGTTCTAACGTTGTACTCACCGCCGATCATAGATATTTGGGACGCCATGGATTTGGGAGGAGGGTTAGGATTAGTGGAACTATCGTAATGTGAAAGGACGGCACGACTGGGAGCGAACTATTGTAAGGTACTGTACTAGTAGAATACGGGGACGAGTAGGGCGTGCGAACAGCGTGGGGTTGCTGGCTTGCCCGGTGGATAAACGGCTGCAAGCCCCCAAAGAGTTCTCGAGAAGTATGCGGGACCCACTAGATGTCATGTCTACTAGACCCATATCGTAGGCCTGACGGTATAGCTTCTGCCTGTTTGCACGCCATGCCGGCTTGTGTGTAACTTCAATTAATTCCTTCAACTGTCGCGCCTCCCATGACATTCGCCTCCCTCGCGCGGTCGCACCCTTTGAGACTTCGACCGGCTATAAATGAGCAATTTTTTTCCTACTCCGCATGCATGATACTCCCTCTGGTCCTTTTTACTTTCATCAACCGTTTATACTAAAAATATCAATATCTACAATACTGATTATAATGAGTATAAAGCACCTCTTGGGTGAGTTAGATTTTTTTTGGGTTAGTTGAGTTCAAACTAACCCAAACTAACTCTAACACATGGATCCAAAAAGGGGCAAGGTTAGCTATTAGAGTACTACTACCTCCCTTCTACTTTAAAGGGCTCGATTCAAAATTTTGACCTACACTTACCAAGATAGAGGCGGTGGAATAGTTTTTGTAGTTCTTCACAAAAAAATGTGTTTACCAATGCATGCATGAACACTAGTTACTCTAATCCCCCTCTCTTCTTTAATTCTTTGCCACATCAGCATGTTTGCTATTCCCATGTGCATGATACCAGCTAAGATACCACCATTATGGCCAGCCTTAATCATCGCATGCAATAATTTACTGCACCTTGATATATGAACATGTGTGGCGCGTGTATGTTTTTAATGACTTGAGACTATACCTAGCCCGACATGCAAGATGAGACTTATTATGCACCGTTCCCCATACCTGCAGGAAGCACATTTGTCTCCAAATCTTTTCCTCTCCATGTGTGGAAACAATATGCCTGCCAGACTCTCCTTCTCCCTCCGATGGTCCCACCACTCCACCCTGTGTGGAAAAAATCTGCATGCATGACTCTCCTCCCCCCAGGCTCGTCCAATCCGTTGTGACCAGCAATATTTCCACCCCTTCCCTCCCCCGTAATTTACTCCAACAAATATGCCCACGTAGTTGTTACTTAACTGCAGGTGCATTGGGTCACTGGCATATGGGCCCAACAGGGGTCTGGCCCACATGTTAGTGACACAACTGGACCTGCAGTTAAGTCAGTGCAGCTTAGTCCATATCTTACGTAGGTGTTCCATTGCTCGCTGTAAATACTGCGCCTCCCACGACATCGCTATCTCCTCCCCCTCATGTTCATGTTCATCGCTATGTCCTCCCCCTCCCTCTCACGTCGACCACCATGGCATCGCCCCTCCCAAGCCCTAGGCGCCCCTCGCTGCACCGCGCGGACGGTCACGCGTCGCCGTTCCGTTCCTCGCCGCCACTAGTCAAGGAGGACGCGTCGGCGTTCCTCTCCTCGCGTGACCAGGGCACTCGTGGCACGCCGCAAGGGCTCCTGCGAGCGCTGTGGCTTTTAGGAGGAGTATAATTTTTATTTCGTAAGGCGATCTCATTAGTTTTGGGACGCAAATGATAAATCCCGAACGTTCAGGAATTATTAGCGCCCTTAATTAAGTATGTAAAAGGAGAAGTTTGGAAACCTTGTGTATTCGTACGCATTTTGCAAGTACGCGCATATAGCACAAACTTTACTATATACTATCGCACTACATGTCTCTCTCTATATATGCTTGCAGACTGTGTTACTCCCTCCGTCCAGGTCAATAAGTCATCTTTGGTTGTGCACCGTGACCAAGAAGGAGGGAAGACTTATACACCTAGACGGAGGGAGTACTACTATTACTTATGTACGTGCAAATGCATGTTTTAACATTACGATGCGGTTTTTGTAAAAGTAGAAAAACAGCACTAGTCAAGCTTGTGAAACGATTCAATGCAAAACAAATGCAAAAATGCTCGTTTGATTGTTTACTTTTAGCTTCCTTCTCTGTGGTTATTTCTCTGTCGTAATTTGTATAGAGTATCTCACTGGTTGGAAAGGCATGCAAATTCCCAAACCGCTTCCTACACCCTGAATCGAATTTTTTGCCTGACAAGTTGTGTCGTGCAATTGGAATTCCAACTTGAGTACTACTACTAGTAGGAGTACCAGGGGCCAGTTCTTTTAGGCTTCTAGATTAGTAATCCCATAACTACTACCTCCATCCTGGTTTATTGGTCCCCATTGTAATCTGTGTCAAATTTTGATCATAAATTTAACTAATGAAATGTTAGTGCATGTCACATGCACTAACATTTTATCAGTTAAATCTTTGGTCAAAATTTAGCACAAATTACAATGGTGAGGAATAAACCAGGAGAGAAGTACTACTAGTAGAATCCCAAATAAATGAGTGAGGCGCCTTAATGTTACTCTCCACTATGACTAGTCTTATGGGAAAAGCTGGGGAAGCCGCCAAAAGAACTGGCCCTAGGAGTAGTAGCTAGGGATACTAGGAGTGGTAGCTAGGGATCGAGTGTGTGAGATGAACCGGAGAAAGTAAATGCAAAGAGATGAAATGCAAAAAATACGGAGGGATGTGATGGTTTCTCGTCCATTTATTTTACCAGGCCACTTATTACTAGGAGCGGTTGGGTTTTGTGATATGACGGCTTTACTACCGCGCCACGAGCGGGGTGAGACTCCCGTGCAGCGCCGCCCTCTACACTAGTACTACTACATCGGTCGTGGTTTATCCCCCATTGAATTTGATTGGAGATTTAACTGACAAAATGCTAGTTCATGTCAACAAAAACAATATCGTTTGGTTCGTATTTGAACATAGTTTTCAATGATATAATTTTAGGTGACATGCATCATCATTTATCGTACTATATATAATGTTAGTTCAATTTTTGGTCGTACTAATATATAGTAAGGTGCCCATGTGTTGCACGGAAGGTGCCCGGTGGCCACGATCAAGAGGGATACGATGTCGTCCTCCTCTGAGACTAGCAGGCAGCGCTGATCCTCGAGCGACTCCTACTCCACTACTACTCTACTCAAGCAAGTTAGGGCATAGTAGCAGGTACTGTAGGGAGTACCAGTACTGTGATCACTCAAGCAAGTTGTCTGACTTCGATATGACCCTACGCTGCTGGTATGTGTCTCGTAAGTCAAGCGGCGTGATGTAGTCATCATCACCTGTCCACTTCCCGCAGCACATATTCGCTTCTCCATCTTTGTCCGCTCCTCCATCCCCGCTAAGGCGCCTCCCCCCCTCGTCCAATCTTCCATCCCCGCTAAGGCGCCTCCACCCCTCGTCCGAAACCCAAGCACTAACAATGGCAGAACCGAGCAGTGTCCGCCGAAAGAGTGGCTGGAATTCACTCCCACAGAGGTAATCAAGCTCATTGTTTTGCGTGTGGACAATCTCAGTACCATGCCGCTCGCCGCGTGCTCGTCGGGGCTGTACAGTTTACTCAGAGCCCTCAGGCCAGAGCTTTTCAAGCCAGCACCTTGCTTGCTGATGTCGCCTGATCTTCAGAAACGGCGTGTCACGCAGCATAACGATCGTAGGGTGGTGAGAATCAACCCCCTTGACTACGATCCGATCCCCGTCACCCTCAACTACATTAACGGTATGTACTGGGTCGGCATGAACACGTCTTGGATAGTGCTCGTCGACGGTCGTGGCAGCTGGATGCTCGTGGAGATCTACACCCGGCGATTGATCCCCCTTCCTTCGATTAACACTACACTTCTTTGGCACCACGGCCCAGAATACTCAGAATCTTACGGTAGCCAACATGATACCAAGTTTGATTTGCTCAAGGTTGTAATCTGCCAAGTGCCCACAAGATCTGCGAATTATAAAGACTTCAGGCTAATTGCATTCTTCAACCGCAGTCTCGCCTATCTAACAGGTCACTGCGGTAAGTGGATAAGTCTGCACGTCCATCGCAGGATCATACATCCTCCATGGTTCTCTGATGCCATTGAACACAAGGGCTTCATTTACGCTGTCGACTCCTTCTATCACTGGACGTATTGCTGGCCTACTCTAGTCATCGCTACAAACGGTTGTTACAGCAGTATGTTACTTTCCTATGATATCATGATGGCTTGCTTATATTACTGTCAACATTTACTGAAAAATATTCATGCTCATAACATGTTGATCTTAAGATTGACTACATCAAAGAGCCCTTTTTTATTTGACTCCAACTTTTTTTATGTTACTTTCCTATGATATCATGATGGCTTGCTTATATTACTGTCAACATTTACTAAAAAAATATTCATGCTCATAACATGTTGTTCTTAAGATTGACTACATCAAGAGCCCTTTTTTATTTGACTCCAACTTGATATGATGTTGTAGGCCGCCTGGTGTCCCTACCCTTCCTAATACCAGAACCTTTCAAAGAAAAGCGGCATGGCAGTTGTAGGTAGTTCCTGGCTCGATCAGACAATGGCGAACGATTGATGATCGTTCGCACGTACCGGACATGTTGTTTCGCGGAATACAATCACAGTCACTGCAAGGTCTTTGAGCAGGATCCCAGATTCTCTGGGCCTTCAGGAATTTTTGACTGGAGGTTGGTAAGTAGCCTTGGTACACGCTCTCTGTTTGTCGGACTGAATTATCCGATTAACTAGGAGATAACCGACGGCAAGGATCATGATGGCAGCGCGGTTTCGTTCATCAGGCAAAACTGTGTGTACATAGCGTACCATGCGTCTCTGCATGTACCATACCCAAAGTAGGAGAGAGGGTCGCAAATATCATACTTCGACCTCCTGGCTGGAGTTTCCCCCGTCAGGCACCCATCTGGTTCAAGCCGTCAGCCAATCTCCACAGCTTAATAAATAGTAACGTCTAACTGAGCTAGTTAGTTAGATGCGTACACTTGGTGTAGTAGGATCTTTATTTAGTTTGATGCATACACTTTTTCTTTTTTGGTATCCCTTTTGTAATGATGGCTGATGTTTGGTTTGGAAGAGAGAGATGCGTCTTCACTCTTCTGGCCTGCTTACTACTTCTGTTGCACCCCCAGCCCTGGTTGCTGCTACTGCTGTTTTCAATGTACAATCAGTAGTATATTTCGTCTGTTGGTTGAATAAATGTGTTGTTAGAACGACAAACACAATGTTTTGGAAGTCGTTGCGTGGTTCGATCCTTTAGTGCCCCGTACCGTACGTAGTGCATACTATTTTTCGTACGGAACACATTTTCCACTTGTTGATAACATGCAGCCCACTGATGAAGGCCCAATAGAGAAGTCCATAATTAACTGGAAGGGAGGCTCTCACATGAATCCAGCCCAGGTACATGATCATGGTCCCCTAAACATAAATAAGTAAATAAATAAAGCTAAATGCTCATGCACCAGTTCTTTAAATTCACGATTTAACAGGAGGATATTATTTCCTATGCTAGTGTCGTTACATTCAGTCGATATTATTCTTCGGCAAAGATACCGACCAGTCTTCTTCCTCCCAGCATTTTCTTCCTGCAACCAGCGGACCCATGCAAACCGTAGTCAACGTCGTAAATAGATCCGGTCCATTTTTATTTTTCAATAAGAATGTCCAACCCAGCCCAGCACATTGGCGGCAGCACTTTATCCTCCGCCTTGGTGCGCTCGCCGCGGTGCCGCCGTCCGGCCCTGTCAACATAGTATTTTTTGAAACGGTCCCTGTCAACATAGTGAATCGGGAGAGGACTGTAGTTGTGAGTATGACAGTACGGACCCACCAGGTCCACTCCCGAACACAAGCAAGCGCCTCTTTTACTACTTAGATGAACCCCTTGTTTTTTACTCTAATCCACCCTGCTGATATCTGGGACCCACATCATTTTCAACGTATAGTCAATTAACGACATAATTGCACAACTTTTTTAGTAGTAATTCGGAGGAGCAGGCTATAAACAGGGTTGTGCGGTCTCTATGGCCCGCCTAACAACATGACCAGCCCAGCAGATTTTCTTTGGGAAAATAGGTAGCCCAGTATTTCTTTTTGAAGAATTCCCAAGATAGGCCTATTTGTTTTCTCCGACTTACTGGGCTGCAAATCTTTCAAGATGAGGAGGGATGCGTTCCGGCCTGTCCAAAGAGTATGGTCAGTGCCTGTTAAAAGTAATATCAAAAGGGGTTGAAAATTCCAAAAAAAATAGCAAATGGGACATTAGTTTCTTTTTTTGCTTTTGTTCTTCACAGATATCTTATACGTATTTCACTGGATTTAACATGACATAGTACTAATTTATTTTTAAATTTGTTTTGGTATGGCTACTAATTTTTGGATTAAGAATATTTTGTTCCCCAACAAAAATTTGCGAATTTTCAAAATTTCCGCATATTTAGTTAATTTTTTTAACCCTAGTACTGACCAGAAAATGGACAGCAATTCTATAAATGGAACGGGCTGCAATAAATTCCATATGAATTAGAAAATGAGTAAAAAATATAAAAATAATAGCAAATGGGTTGTACACACCACAGATTTCGAGGTTGACTTGTTTACGCAAGGCTTTGTCAGTCAACACATGATTCTAGCAGCAGTGACTGTTGGATGTCCATCCAATGGCCGGCGTGCTTCTTCAATCTCTGATCTTCCTACTCCAGCCGCCTAAATTAGCGCCAGCGGGACTGCCTGCTCCCTCCTCTTGTGGCCCGCTGTGATGCCGCGCAGGCTTCCCCGCCCCACCCTACTCCCTCTGCTGGCCTGGCCGCACGCAATCAACTGCCTCCTTATTACGCGAAAAAAATGATTCCTCCCACTGACATCTGGGGCGCACCGGTTGGGAGGCTGACATGTGGGCCTACTAAGTTGACGCGTACGCAGGGCTTGTCAACTTAGTCAACAAACGATTATAGCAGCAGTAACCGTTGGATTTGAATCGAACGGTCCTGCTGCTTCTTCAATCGCTGCTCTTCTTGCACCAGCCGCCCAAACCAGCACCGGCGAGACCGCCTGCTCCTGCCTCCAGTGGCCGGTTGTGCTACCGTTCAGGCCTCATCGCCCCCTACTACTCCCACCGCTAGCCAGGCCCTGCGGCGACGACAACCTCACACCGCAGCCGAACCAGTGAACCCTCGTACTCCTCTCCGCGTGGGCATCCACTACCGCGTCTTCCCCGGCTCCGCGTCATCCCCTTCCTAGGCCTCGCCTCGTCCACAGCCTTGGTGCTCTTGGCATGGCGTGGTCAATGTGGTCAATGACCGACTTCCATCGGAAGAGTACTATACGTGGAGAGGCTGACAGTTGGGTCCATGGCCACAGCCCAGTTTTTTTGTGATTTGCCAAGTAAGTCACGTTGTCAGGCCTGTTGGGCTGCAAATCTTTCAAGACGAGGAGAGCTTTCATTCAGCTGGCCGAGAAAATGGCCTATCAGTAATGAGAAATGGGTTGTACATTTTTAAAACACATCAAACCGGCAATTAGTTTCAAATTTCTTTTTTTCATTTCGAGATTTTAAATTGCATTGATTTTTATGCGTGGACAATTTGTTGGATTTTATATTGATATATATTTATTTTTAAAATCAGTTTGAACATGATTCAAAATTTTGGGATTAAAAACAGTTCAGACCGCACCGAAATATGCAAAATTTCGTATAATTTTTTAACCGTGGCCACAATATGGGCTGTAATGCTAACAAAAAGAATATGAGCTCCAAAAAAACCTTAAGAATTAGCAAATGGGTTGTAAATTATTAGAAATAATGGCAGATGGGATGTATGATGTTTCCCAAAGATTTGAGGCTTTCCAAAAAAAGGTTGACGCACAAGCAGTGACTGTTAGATGTCCATCCAACGGCCATCGTGCTTCTTCAATCTCTGCTCTTCCTGCTCCAGCCGCTCAAACAAGAGCCGGCGGGACTGCCTGCTCTCTCCTCCCCGCGGCCGGTTGTGCTGTCGCGCAGGACTCACCGCCCCATCGTACTCCCATCGTTGGCCTAGACATCCCTCTACTCACCCACACCTGCTGTTATTCTCCAGCGACGGCAGACGAACCAGGAAACCCTCGTACAGTCGTACTCCCCTCCACGTGGGAAACAACTACCAAGTATTCCTTGGCTCTATGTCGTTCCCTTCCTAGGCCTCGCCGTCGTCCACCGCCCTGGTGCTCTCGGCACGGCCTGGTCAACGTGGTCAACGACCGACATGCATCTGAAGTGGACTGTACGTGGAGAGGCTGACAGCTGGGTCACGGTCGCACGCAAGAAAATGCCTCCTTATTATGCGCAAAATAATGATTCCTCCACCCGACATCTGGCACCCACCGAAAGGGCCTCTGTATTTCACGAAAAAATGTTACCGCCGCTAACAGCTTGGACCCACCAGCTATATCTTCGCACGCAAGGAAGTGCCTCCTTATTACGCACAAAAAATGAATACTTCCCCTGCTAGCTAGGACCCAGTATAGTGGGAGGCTGACTTGTGGGCCTACTAAGTTGACGGGGATGGAGGGCTTTGTCAACTTAGTCAATATGCACGGTTTTAGCTCCAGTGACCGTACGATGTCCATCCAACGGCCGTAGTGCTTCTTCAAGCTCTGGTCTTCTTGCTCTAGCCGCCCAAAGCAGCACCGGTCGTGTCGCATGCTCCAGCCTCCCGTGGTCGGTTGTGCTGCCGCGGAGGCCTCACTGCCCGTACTATTCCAACCGCTAGCGAGGCCCTGCGGCGACAGCAGCCTCACACCGCAGCCGGACCAGTGAACCTGCGTCTTCCCCGGCTCCGCGTCGTCCCCTTCCTAGGCCTCACCGTCATCCACCGCCCTTGTGCTCTTGGCACGGCGTGGTCAATGTGGTCAAGGAATGACTTCCATCGGAAGAGTACTGTACATGGAGAGGCTGACAGCTGGGTCCACGGCCGCAGCAAGGAAGTGCCTCCTTATTACGCGCAGAATAAATATTCCTCCACCTGACAGCGGGGACCCACCGGACGGGCCATCGTATTTCATGAAAAAAACATTTCCCCCTGACTGCTGGGACCCACCAGCTACACCTTCGCACACAAGGAAGTGCGTCCGGGCAAAATAATGATTCGCCTCCCTGACAGTTGGGACCCACCAGCTACATCTTCGCACGGAAGGAAGTGCGTGACAGTCGGGACCCATTTGGTCGAAGCATACGTAGCGTTGTCATTCTGGTCGCGAATGTGTATGTACATACTGGTCGATGTAGAGGCGCGCATGTAGCATGTACACGTACGTACAGCGGCTAGGGTGCAATAAAGTAAATACGGCCACGTACGTACATATGGGTGGGGTCTCGAACGCCTACTCGCGCGTACGTACGGCCAGGGCTCGTGTACATGGCTGGGTCGGAACGGAGAAACAGCGGCGTCGTCGTGTTCATGGGGAGCCAACCGGCTTGGTCGGAACGGAATGCGTCGTCGTGTTCATCGGGAGGGCTTGGAAGGAATAGCTGATGGAAACGAGGCCTGGCATACCACAGAACGGAGGAAACGGCCTTGTGTTCGACTGGCCACATTCGAAACAAGATCCTGTTCATCGGGAGGGGTCTGGCGTACCGTAAAACGGAGGAAACGGACCTCCTACGGTCGGAACGGGGGTCCTGTTGATCGGGAGGGGTGTTGCGTACCGCAAAACAGAGGAAACGGACTTGTGTTGGAGCACTACGATCGAAACGGGGGTCCTGTTCATCGGGAGGGGTGTGGCGTACCGCAAAACGGGACTCCACGGGATACTGTTCATCTCCACCGTCGACCCCCTCCAGCCTCCACGGGCTACTGTTCATCCACAGTCGACCTCCTCCAGTCTCCACCTACGACTGTTCATCCACGAGCTGATGTTCATCCAGCTCCACCGCGCGCTACTCCACCGGCTACTGTCCAACCAGCCCTCTCCACGGGCTCTTGTTCAACCACCCCTCCACGGGCTACTGTTCATCCAGCCCTCCACCATCTACTGTTCATCCTGCCCTCCACGGGGTGGTCTTGTTCATCCTGCCCTCCACGGGGTCCTGTTCATCCAGCCCCAACCAGCTCGATCCATCGGGATCCTGTTCATCCAGAGGCAACACCACGGCGTCCTGTTCATCCACCCCCACCGGGAACTGTTCATCCAAACCGCCCAGCAACGCTCACTGTTCATCCAGAGGCAGCATCGATCGGCTTTAGTTAGCAGCAGTAGCGAAGGAATCGCTCGATCGGGTTCATTAACAGCCATCGATCGATCGCTCGGTTTCAGTAATGCGTACCCTGCAGTGCAATCGCTCGGGTTTAGTTAGAGCCCAATGCCTCGCACCCACGTGCGTGCGTGTACGAGAGAAATGCGCATCGCTCGGCCCCGACCACCCACCGTAACCGGGAACACCCCGATATTTTCCTCGCCCTCGCTTCTACCATGGTTTTTTCCGTCATGGACGGCCCAAAGAATGTCATGCAGCTGCATCTCCGGCCCGCCCAGGACAAAAAGCCCATTTTTTGTCATGATTTTTTGTCATAGAAGTAGGACCCCACCACATCTATGATGATACCGTGTTTTGTCACAATTATTTTCATAGAAGTGTCATAAGTATGACAGAAAAAAATTCGTTCGGCCCAAAATGTCACCGATGTGTCTTTTTTTTGTAGTGCCAATTTCAATCAATTCCAATTCCAAGATCCAATATCATCGCATAGCCTATACCATGCCAATGCTTTTTCCTTCAAAGATAAAGGGAAAACCTTCTTCATAACTTCATCTCCGGGGAAACCTGCAAGCTTGAACAATCCACAAATTTGTTCTACGTATATCAAGTGCATATCAGGATGTTCGGTTCCATCTCCTGCATAAGGATTAGCTAGCAGTTGTTCTATCATACCCAAAGGAATTTCATATTCAATATTTTCAGTAGGTGCAGTAGGTTGAGGGGTAGCTAATTGTGGTTCCGGTCGAGGTGAAGATACCCCGAACAAACCCCTCAAAGGATTGTTTTCCATAGTAACAAGTGACAATAAATTTCAGCACACTATATAAATGTTCCCTTACCAAATTCCACTTACAAAAGGCGCTTCACTCCCCAGCAACGACGCCAGAAAATGGCCTTGATGACCCACGAGTATAGGGGATAAATTGTAGCTCTTTTCGATAAGTAAGAGTGTCGAACCCAACAAGGAGCAGAAGGAAATGACAAGTGGTTTTCAGCAAGGTAATGTCTGCAAGTGCTGAAATTGTAAGTAGCAGAGTAGTTTGATATCAAGGTAATTTGTAATGAGCACGTAACGATAGTAGTAACACAAGTGCAGAAAGGTAGCCCAATCCTTTTGAGGCAAAGGACAGGCCAAAACGGTCTCTTATGATAAGCAAAGCATTCTTGAGGGTACACGGGATTTTCATCTAGTCACTTTCGTCATGTTGGCTTAATTCGTGTTCGGTACTTTGATAATTTGATATGTGGGTGAACCGGTGCTTAGTTTTTGTTCTTACTTGAACAAACCTGTTACTTATGATTAACCCTCCCGCAAGCATCTGCAACTACAAGAAAAGTATTAAAAAATTCTAACCATAGCATTAAACTTTTGGATCCATTCAGCCCCTTACGGAATAGCGCATGAACTGGGGTTTAAGCTTCTGTCACTCTCGCAACGCATCATCTAATTTCTACTCCATAATGCATTCCCTTAGGCCCAAATATGGTGAAGTGTCATGTAGTCGACGTTCACATGACACCACTAAGAGAATCACAACATACATACTATCAAAATATCGAACACACACTACTACAGGATGTTGCTAACGCGACACTACGATCAGAGACCCTTCGAGAAACTGTGTGCGATGCAATAATCACAAACGGTGGTGTATGAAAACTGTCAAAAAAGGTGCAAATCGTTTGCGATGGAGGATGCATCAAACACGGTTCAGATTTTAGTTGCGTGTGCGATGAAGGGCATACGGTTGATCTGTACGAACTGTTTGCGATGAGATAGAACAGCAGAAACTGGCAGCCAGATCAAGGTGTGTGCGATATACGGCATACAGTTCACTCCGATGAACCGTTTGCAATGGTTGAGGTGAACACAAAGGATTCGGCGTAACAAGATGTGTGTGATGCCCGACAAACAGGTCGGTAATCAAAATTGTGTGTGATCATTATAGACAGCCCTTATAGTCTTTTTTGTGAATTGTGTGCTCGTCAGGGCACACAGTTCAACAAACCAACCCATGGGCGATAATGTAGAAGATCTTTTTCGAATACATATTCCTAACCGTCTGCGATGAGATTGACAGGATAAACAGAGATATATATAGTCTGCTTAATTTAGTGCTTCTTCTTCTTGTTGTTGTTGCTAGATGGCCCCGCGATATCGTCTTGGCGAGGATGCTTCTTGCCGCTGACCGTTGGCTTTTCATCGCCACCATCATCATCACCGTCGTTGTTGCCGTCCTCCTCCTCCTCCTCCTCGTTCAACCATTCCTCCTCCTCATCATCATCGTCCTCTTCTTCGTCCTCCGACGGCTGCTCGTCCGTCTGGTTGTCATCTGACGACTCCAGTGGCGGCGTCCCTTCCATGAACCGGATATAATTGAGGTCTAGGCTCGACGCCGGACTCATGGAAGACGAGCGGATGATTCCGATGTTGACCTATCATCGGGCACCAGACTGTTGGTCGAACTGTCATCCTCACTATCCCTCAACATGGCTGCAGAGTGTGTGCTAGTGTGTAGCGCGGCCTGCCAGGGACGATGAAGATGGTGGACACTTAAGTGCGTGGGTATGTAGAGAAGAGGAACTGCCAATTGAAGCGGGGGGCCTTGTGACTTCGCCAACGACCTCTCCATTAGGTAGGTTTTTGTTAGCCCAAGCCTTTATTTGTTGAGGGGAAATGAGTCCAATTTGAAGTTTTTCATGTTCTTGCACGGTGGGGGGGGAATTGAAGCAGGGGTTGACATATTATCTAACCGCTGATATAATCAACCGGAATTATACCCAGTCGCTCCAAATTCCCGGGGTTGCGCAGGACTCCTATTGGCTATTTGGCTGGTTTCCTTTTTCAAGACAAAAACAAGGAACGAGTTTTGGGATTATGCACCGGTACCGGTACGAACGGAGTAGGACAATTGGCAAGCAATACATTGAGCTCTTCTTATTGATAAAGCCAGTAATAATCAAACTAGAAAGGAAAAGACAAAGAAAAATATCTGCACAAATCTTCGCGTAACATCAATGGCATATATAGGACCTAGATGTGCATTACTTAGAGCACATCTAGATGTGCTTTAGCAATACTGTCAAACAAAACCCCTAATCATCATTGCAAACAGCGCATAGAACATGGCTAATGCGACAACCACAACTACACATGCTAGTTCCTTCTTGTCTCGTGCTTTCATCTGTTGCCCATGATTGATTATTTCTTGCTTCATCGTACTGATTGTACATTCCAGATCAGCCAGTTTCTTCTTCAGCTTTACGTTATCTTCTGCGAGCTTGGTGATAACACTCTGAGCCCTGCCATGCCATTCTTCATCCAGACAGTTAACAAAGGCACAAGCCTCATATCCCTGCCAATGTTAAATAGTATTCTGGATGAGCGGTGGCATTAACTGAAGTAAAATGATGAACTTAATTAGCACTAACCTCTAAGGGGCAACTGAGAAACCACCTGCCAATGTCGAATCCCTTCGTGCATACACGTCGAGCGGGAGTGTGCCCGTGCACACAACTCAGCTTTTCGTACTTCTCGGTGGCCCAGAAATCGGAGTCGAACTTGTCTTGCGGGAGTCTGGAGTCAAGCTCCCGATCCGGCGGCAGATCGCTTTCCTGGGGGGGGGGTCATTCAGGACGGATTCAGCAAGGAGCTATACTTTGGACATGCTAAAAAAGATCGAGATAGATTGGAACCTGACAGGACGATTTGGATCTGTAGTACACCTGCCTTCTGATGACCTTAGGCAAGTGCTCGGCGGCGACCGCCATCGTGGCGGCGATACGAGCAGGAGCAGCCACACCGAAACCATCAGCACCACTCGTCCGCATTCCCCCAATGTCAACGCCACGCGAGGGAATTTGGAGGCTATGTAGGGATTTGGGGCAAATGGGGAAATTGTGGAGATAAGCTAACGGTCGGGAACTACTAGTGGCACTATATATAAGTTGTATATGGCACACTGTTTGTACATGTCATTTGTGTTAGGTATTACAACGTCACACACGTTTTCCGCACCAAACCATGTGAGAAGACAACGTAGAGTAGACACGGTTGTCGTTACATAACCGTATGATGTACTACCATGTCCATATAATTGAGTTACGGTGAGATACCATGTAAATAGCCGCCCCGCGGGTATCCGTCCAAAAAAACAGCCGCTCTGCATATAGAATTGGCGGCGGCGTCCTAGGAAGTGGCTACCAGAGAAGAGGTCAATCCTCGGTCGGTGGGCGGTGGCGGCGTCATAGGAGGTCAATCCTCGGTCTGTGGCGGGAGATAGGAGGAGCTCAACCATCGAGGTCGGCGGCGGCGTGATTCGACCAAATCCATCACAGTCAATGGCGGGATAGTGGAGGTCGAACTTCAGGCGGCAGCCGCACTAAGGTTTGCTCCTTGACCTTTCTATCTCGGCGTGCCGCCGCATCGCGCTTGTCTGTCTGCTGGGTGGAGGTCGCCGCGCGGGTAATTAATTAAGGTATTCCTTTTGTGAGTGGCTAAATTAAGGTATTCAATTCCTAAGTGTAGTGTTGTAACTAGTACTCTGCGTGTAAATTGACTGGCCATTAATTTTTGTCATTGCACGTCTAGATAACAACATGGAGCACCCTCAGTAATTATTAAAATAAAACCTTGTGATTTATGCATACATCTTTGGGCAGCAGTTAATCTGTGTATTAATGTTGTTGTCTTGTTTTTAATTACCATTCGTGTGCTGCAGATGGAATGATCTCGATGGATGAAGAATCGAAAAACCGTAGATTTTATTAGTGGCGTGACAGAGTTCATGAATTTGGCTAAAAGTACAAAGAGGAGAATTGGTGATGCGGAATACATCCTGTGTCCATGTACTGATTATGCCAATACAGAGTCACATGAAGTTGCAGATGTCCAAATGCACTTAGTCTCTAGGGGATCCATGGATGGATATACACGTTGGACCAGACACAGTGAAGAGGAGGTCATGGATGAAGATACCCAGGGCAGCGAGATGCCAAACCCCGATCAGTGTCACATGGATGTTGAACGTAACATCGGGGCAGAGGCGTCAAGCTACCAATGGAACGCCGGAATGCCGAAATGCCCACTGGAAAACCAAGATGTCGACGCAGATGACGACGTTCTTGATATGCTAGATTTTGCTGCTATGATTGCAGATTTCGAGGGCCTAGAAAAGGATATGATTGGGTACAAGGATCTGCCAACCATTGATGCAGACTCCAAGAAAGAATTGTATCTAGGTTGCAAAAAGAAATATTCCAGGTTGAGTGCCACCCTAGCGCTTCTCAGATTTAAAGCAGCAAGTGGTCTATCAAACAAGGGCTTCATAGAGATGTTAGGTATTTTGAAAGAAATTCTTCCGGAAGATAATGTGCTCCCCAGAAGCACGAATGAAGCGAATAAAATTGTTTGTCCATTGGAACTTGAAGTACAGAAGATACACGCTTGTGTGAATGATTGTATATTGTACCGTGGTGAGTACAAAGATTTTCGTGCATGTCCCACATGCAAGCATGCACGATACAAGCGCAAGAGAGCAAAGGACAAGTACAAATTGGATGACGAGATCAAGACAGGAATCTCGTTCAAGGTTGTTTGGTACTTTCCTTAAATTCCAAGGTTGAGGCGTTTGTTTGCAAACCCTAGAGAGGAAAAGAGGTTGCGGTGGCATCATGATGAGCGAATTGCGGATAAGTTTATGAGGCACCCGAAAGATGGGGCTCAGTGCGAATTAATTGACAAAAAGTTTGAAAAATTTGTCGAGGATCCTAGAAGTATAAGACTCGGGGAGTGTACTGACGGGATGAATCCTTTTGGTGATATGAGCACCAATCACAGCACATAGCTGATGCGTCTGTGCATATATAACCTAGCTCCTTGGTTGTTATGATGAAAAAATACATTATGATGTCAATGATTATCCAAGGCCCGAAGCAACCTGGAAATGACATCGACATTTACTTTCAGCTACTGGTAGAAGAACTGCTGACAGTGTGGATAGATGCGCCTGTTGTAAAATGTTATGATGCTTACAGAAAGGAGATTTTTGATCTACATGCGATGCTGGTGCACACCATTCAAGATATGTTGGCATTAGGCAACACATCGGGGCAGAAAACAAGGGGAGATGTAGGGTGTGTCACATGCATGGATAGGACAGCTAGCAGAAGACTTCCCAACTTGCGCAAAACAGTGTATTTGCGTCATCGTAGGTTCTTACAGAAAAATCACCCATACCGAAAGATGAAAGCTGAATTTGATGGTACGACAGAGGCAGGTGTGGGCCCAAGACCCTATGAAGGGGAGGTGGTCCACAACATGGCTAAAAAATTAATGTTGTGCTTGGCAAGAACCACCCTTTGACGGTGAAACTAACACCCAAGGATCAAGTGTTTAAGAAGAAATCGGTGTTCTGGAAATTACCTTACTAGGAGATTCTACGTGTACGTCACTGCATCGATGTCATGCACGTAGAGAAGAACGTATGCGAAAGCATCCTTGGTACTCTGCTCAAGATTAAAGGTAAAAGAAAGGATGGTGACGGTTCATGGCTCGATATGCTTGCTGATCAATCACAACGCAAGAGTGAAGCAGAAGATGATGTCAAATTCATCAAAGCTCGCCAGAGTTACAATTTCAGTACAAAAAGCCTAAGCGCCGGCGTCAGCGGCGCCGCTCAAAATCCCGCCAAAGCAAGTACGGTGACTCCAGCACGGGAGATAATAATACTCCGGACAGCGCCGAAGAAAACCCCCTCCAGCAAGATTCAGCACAGGAGGACGGAGAAGCCAGCCCTCATGAGAGAGCGGCAGACAGAGAGGTCGAGGACGATAATTATATGCCTCCCTCTGAAGACGAGGCAAGCCTCGACGACGAAGAATTCGTCGCGCCAGAGGATCCCGTCGAGCAAGAGCGTTTTCAACGCAGGCTTATGGCCATGGCAAGAAGCCTCAAGAAAAAACAGCAACAACTTAGAGCTGATCAAGATTTGCTAGTCGACAGATGGACTGAAGTCCTTGCGGCCGAAGAGCATAAACTCGAACGCCCCTCCAAGAGCTACCCAAAGCACAGGTTGCTACCCCGATTAGAGGAGGAAGCACTAAAACCTACATCACCAGATACGGCCGACCGGCCACCTCGTGGCCGCGACAGAGAGGCCTCTCGGCCCTCCACTCAAGCCGCACCCTGTACCAAGGGACGGGAAAACGCGCCAGACTTGCGAGATGCGTTGGAGGACAAGGCAAGGCAAACAAGATCGATCTACGAATCGCGTGGGCGCCCCATGACTCGAGACGATAACCGTCACGCCGGACACAAATCCGGTAGCACCGAACACAGTAGACAAAGCTCATTGGAGCTACATCATGATATAGCCCAGTACAGAGGCGCCGCACACCCACTATGCTTCACTGACGAAGTAATGGATTGTAAGTGCATATAGTGCCACCCCTAGTTGGTTTTGGAGTATTGACAACAAACCTAGTTGAGGGACTAATGTGTTTGTGAGAATTGCAGGATAACACAGGTAGAAGTCCCTCATTGATTCGGTTTTCCTACCAGAGATGACCCCTAAAAATGTATGAAGACATTGAAGTCAAAGGTGGTACGTGAAGACATTCACCTTGAAGACTATGACAAGAGAAGACATCGCATGAAGACTATGGAGTGTGAAGACTTAGATCTTTCGTAGTTCTTTTTCTTCTTTGTTGAGTCATAGGAACCACCGTACTATTAAGTGGGGTCCAAGAAAACCAGTCAGAATGACTGAAGTGATGCTTAACCAAAATCCTATGTCTTCGAGTGAAGACAATGAGAGCGAATCTTGTTCAGAGTTGGACAAGTCAGCTTTGCTTGTAGCCCAAGTAAAGTTGCCGTGTGTGTTTGAAATCTGACCGTTGGAACACATGTCAGTTCCTTAGTGACCCAGGGTCATTTCGGAGAAATTAGGTCGGGTTGCCTAGTGGCTATAAATAGCCCACCCCCTACAACCATAAACGGTTGGCTACTCAGAGTTAAAGTACGGCTTTTGTCGTTTGAGAGCAACCCACCTCGAAGCCTTTGAGAGAGAATTCCTTGAGAGGATAAAGCCCTAACTACCCAGAGCCAAAGAGTGTTATACATCACTTAAGTCTTCTTGTCTGTGTGATCTGAGGACTTATTACACTTGAGGACTGTGAATCCTCCAGCCGGTTAGGTGCCTCGTTCTGAGCATCCAAGAGTCATTGTGGATCGCCGGTGAACGAAGTCTGTGAAGGTTTGGAAGTCTACCTTGAAGACTTGCCAGAGTGATTGGGCGAGGACTGGGTGTCCTTAGCTCAAGGGGAATAAGGTGAAGACGAGGTCTTCTGAGTTGAATCTCGGCCTCCCTAACCAGACGTAAAGTTGTCACAGCAACTGGAACTGGTCCAACAAATCATTGTCTTCAACGAGTCACTGGTTTCATCCTTCCCTTCCCTTTACTTACTGTTGGTTCTTGTGAAGTCATTGTACGATAGCATCACCATTCGACTTCACTAAGTGATTACGTGTACTGATTGGCTTCTCAACATCTTCCTACCTGATCCTTACTGCCTAGCTGCTATTTGTCATTGTGCTTTCACTTCATTAAATACATGACCATGGTTTGTCTAGTGTAGTCTACCTTCCGCTGCATGATAATAGGTTTATTTCTATCGTTTGTCTTCGAAACTTACATGTTTTGAAGACTTTCATAAAAATCGCCTATTCACCCCCCTCTAGTCGATCACTAGCACTTTCAATTGGTATTAGAGCAAGGTACTCCCTTGTTCTGTGTGATTCGGTTTAACCACCTAGAGTTTTAGCTATGTCGACTGCAGGGATAATTAAAGAGCAAGGAGTATGACTCTGACGACAAGAAGAAGAAGAAATACTCAAAGTCTTCTTCCAAGTCTTCATCACATAAGAAGAGCTCATCTGGCAAGGCACATGCATTTGTTGGCAAGGAAATGGACTCTGAGGATGAGTCCGCTTCTGAGGAGGCGGAGGTGGAGTCTGAGGAGGAGTCCGACTCTGGCATTGCAAGTCTGGCTACAGCATACGTTGCCAAGTCCATCTTCAACACTGAAGAAAATGACTTCATCACCGACACCGATGCAAATGACAAGGACTACTCCGCTCCTTCCTACTGCTTCATGGCACGTGGTGCCAAGGTAAACACACGCACTACTCACTATCAAACATCTAGTGACGATGACTCTGATTGTGGTTCCAAACCCAGGTACAAAACACTTGAAAAAATTGCAACTGAACAACAGAAAACCATGGAACACGTTCGAAAACTGTTAGACAAAAGCGATGATCTGTTGGACGCTAAAATGACTCGATCTCAGTCCTTAATTGAAGACATAAAAAATCTTCACGTTAAGTATGAGGAACTTGAAAGTCGTCATGAAACGCTCTCAACAGCTCATGAAAGGCTTTCCTATGATTATCTTCAAAGGAAGCAAGATCTTGAGAAATTGAGAGCGGCTCATGAAGATCTTCAAAAATAAAACGAGTCACTTCGCGCCGAACAGATCAGTTCAGATCAGGAAGGATTTGAACCACCATGTCTTAAATGCATTGAGCGTGATAACGCTACTTCTGTTGTTGAATGTTCTATTGCTGCTACTGTTGCAATATCTTCAACTGTTGATGTGGAAACTAACCCCTCTGCTGAGGACACCACTGCTATTGCTGATGAGAATGCTAGGTTGAAGAAACTGCTTGAAACAGGGATGTACAAAAGTCTCAAAGGGCATCAGACACTATGTGATGTGCTCAAAAAGCAGATCCTGAACCGAAACCCTAGGAAAGAGGGTGTTGGGTTCGTAAGGAAAATGAATGCTGATGGCTCTTACTGGAAACCTGAGCAGTACCCCAAAACCACATGGGTTGCTGCAAAGGAACCTTCAGCAGATCCATCCACTCTATCTGGCTTCACTTGTGCTAACCCCATTGTTATTGATGAATCCTTTGATGCAAACTATAAACTGTTTAAGAATCAGAATGGTGAAGTGTTTGCCAGGTACATTGGTACTAACTGCAGGAATGGACCGCCTATGAAGAAGATCTGGGTGCCGAAAAGGTGTTTGGAGAATCTTCCTGTGAATGTCATCATGACACCACAGGTGAAGAAGACAAACCCCGGACCACAGGCTTCATACGGTCCAAAGGCTTCATACAGACAGAGGACTCACCTGAGTCAAACTAACGCAAAAATGTTTTGCAGGGAAGCCATACTCAGGCCTAGGAATATGAGTGCGGTCCATTAAACTGCCATGTTCATAAGACCAAGAACTATTCTGCTTATTCTTATGAGTACTATTGTCCACCTGCAAGACTTTTTGCTAGGGCTAAAGCCAAAGTTCTCAGATGCTGCACTTAGAATTATTGCTTCGAAGCCACCCCTGAAGATGTGGGTGGCTAAGAAAGCTTAACTCTCTTTTGCAGGGAAAGGTCTCTAGCCGAAAACCAAAATCGTCTGACACTATTGCTGGGGACCTTAAACATCTTGTAGGGCACAAGATCAAATGCCCAAAATGGTCTTATTATGTACTTTGTTCCTGAATCGCTTGAAACTTGTCCTATCAGTCCTAATCTTGATCTAAGATTTAATAATCCACTGGTTCGTCAAATGTTTTTGCTTCACAATTCTCTTCGTGAAGCCTATCCCCCTAACTGCACTGTAGGGTACGACACCAGCTGCTTCAGAATGGATTATTGATAGTGGGTGTACAAATCACATGACTGGCAAGCGAAGCCTTCATATGGACTCAACTTTACGTCCATCAGACAAAAGTCACATCACATTTGCTGAAACTGGTAAAAGCAAGGTATTGGGTCTAGGTAGAGTTGCAACCTCAAAGGATCAACACATGGATAAAGTCAGGCTTGTTGAATCCCTTGGTTTCAACTTAATGTCTGTCTCAATGCTTTGCGATTTAAACATGATTGTGATGTTTGGAAAATATCGTTGCCTTGTACTAATGGAATCTGACAAGTCTCTAGTGTTTGAAGTGTATCGGAAAGATGATTTGTATGTGGTAGATTTCTCAGAAGGACCACAACTTGTAGTATGTCTTCTAGCAAAAGCTTTCGAATTCTGGCTCTGGCATCGAAGGCTAGGGCATGCTGGCATGAGGAACCTCCACACCCTTGCAAGGAAGAAGCATGTTCGGTGCCTGTGAAGCAGGAAAGATGACGAGGGCCAAGCATCCCTCGAAGACAATCATGACAACGACTCAACCCTTCGAACTGCTACACATGGATCTTTTCGGTCCCACTCATTAATCAACTCTTACTACTACTGCTTGTCTCTATGGCTTTGTCATTGTTGATGATTATTCAAGATATACTTGGGTGCATATAATCCTTTACAAGACTGAAGTGCAGGATGTCTTCAGACGCTTCGCGAATCGAGCAATGAAAAACTATGGCGCCAAGATAAAGCACGTCAGAAGTGACAATGGCACTGAATTCAAGAACACTGGCCTTGATACATATCTTGATACTTTGGGCATCACACATGAATTCTCAGCTCTGTACAGGCCACAGCAGAATGGCATCATCGAACGCAAGAACAGAACACTTATTGAGATGGCTCGAACGATGCTTGATGAATACAAGACTCCAAGAAAATTGTGGCCTGAAGCCATTGACACTGCATGCCATATCATCAACCGTGTTTATCTTCACAAGCTTCTGAACAAGACATCCTATGAGCTCCTTACTGGCAAGAAGCCAAATGTCAGCTACTTCAGAGTATTTGTCCCCAAGTGCTGGATCAAGGATCCACATCACACTTCAAAGTTTGCACCAAAAGCACATGAGGGTTTTATGCTTGGATATGGAAAGGATTCTCACTCCTACAGAGTCTTCAATATCTTTCATTACAAAGTGGTTGAAACAGTGGATGCGTGGTTCGATGAAACTAATGGCTCACAAAGAGAGCAACTGCCAAATGTGCTAGATGAAGTTCCATCCAGTGAATCAATCAAACGTATGGGAACTGGAGAAATCATACCTTCTGAAGCTCAACCCGAAGAAGAACTTATCATCTCCACACTTGATCAACCTGAAGATAATGCTCAGCCTGAAGACAATCCCTCTAACAATGACAATGATCAGCAAGAGCAAAATCTTCGTCCTGTACATCCTCGTGTTGCAAATGAAGTGCAGATTGAGAGAATAATCGATAGCATCAATGCACCAGGTCCACTCACTCGTTCAAGGGCAACTCAGCTAGCAAATTTCTGTGGGCATTTCGCATTCGTCTCAATAACAGCACCCAAGAAAGTTGAAGAAGCCTTCATGGAACCTGAATGGATTCAAGCTATGCAAGAAGAGCTTCAACAGTTTGAGCTAAATAATGTATGGGAACTGGTTAAGCGTCCTGATCCTCGGAAGCACAATATAATAGGCACCAAATGGATATATCGCAACAAGCAAGATGAGCATGGTCAAGTTGTCAGAAACAAAGCTCGTCTCGTTGCTCAAGGATACACTCAAGTTGAAGTGATTGACTTCGATGAAACATTTGCTCCTGTGGCTAGACTTGAAGCCATACGCATACTGCTGGCCAATGCAAATCATCACAACATACTTCTATATCAAATGGATGTGAAGAGCGCTTTTCTCAATGGCAAGATTGAAGAAGAAGTATATGTCGCACAACCACCTGGCTTTGAAGATCCAAAACATCCTGACATGGTATACAAGCTCAACAAGGCACTGTATGGCCTCAAATAAGCCCCTCGGGCTTGGTATGACACACTCAAAGACTTCCTGAAGAGCAAATGCTTCAAATCTGGTTCCCTCGACCCCACTCTCTTCACGAAGACATATGATGGTGAACTATTTGTGTGCCAAATATATGTGGATGACATTATCTTCGGCTGCACCAATCAGAAATACAGTGAAGAGTTTGGATATATGATGCAAGAGCAATATCAGATGTCCATGATGGGTGAGCTGAAGTTCTTCCTTGGTCTTCAAATACGTCAGCAACGCAATGACATCTTTATATCTCAAGAGAAGTATCTCAAAGATTGCCTGAAGAAGTTTGGTATGCAAGACTGCAAAGGCTTCACGACGCCAATGCCAGCCAAACATCATCTGGGTCCCGACGACAATGGTAAAGAGTTCGATCAAAAGGTATACCACTCCATGATTGGTTCTTTACTTTATCTATGTGCATCTAGGCCAGATATTATGCTTAGTGTTTGCATGTGCGCTCGATTCCAAGCGACGCCAAAGGAATCGCATCACTTAGCTGTGAAGCGAATTCTTGGATATTTGGCTTACACCCCAACTCTAGGATTATGGTATCCAAAGGGCTCAAAGTTTGATCTGGTTGGATTCTCGGATGCTGATTATGCTGGTGACAAGGTGGATGGAAAGTCTACATCAGGCACATGTCATTTTCTGGGACGATCACTTGTATGTTGGTCTTCAAAGAAGCAGAACTGTGTATCTCTCTCTACTGCTGAATCTGAATACATTGCTGCTGGATCTTGCTGCGCTCAGCTTCTATGGATGAAGCAAACACTCAAAGACTATGGCATTCATCCGAAGCAAGTGCCACTCTACTGCGACAACGAAAGCGCCATCAAGATTGCCAACAACCCAGTTCAGCACTCGAAGACAAAGCACATTGAAATTTGTCATCACTTTCTCAGAGATCATGTTGTGAAGGAAGATATTGATATCATACACGTCAACACTGAAGAGCAATTGGCAGATATCTTCACCAAGCCCTTGGATGAGAAGAGATTTTGCAAGTTACGGTATGAGCTAAATATCTTGGAATCCTCAAATGTCCCGTGATCAGGCACACATCCTAACACTTATGCATATTGATGACTTAGATGTGAAACACACAAAGTAAAGTATATCTTCAATCAATGAAGACATACATTCCAAGTGTGAATACATTAATGTGGAATTTGACTTCGGAGCGCCACGATAATTGTGTGCCGTGTCTGGGTCTAATACTTCCTGTACGGTGGGTAACGCCACCACAAAATTCGTCTGTTTGAAGTGTTTTACCCATGGTGTTACATTTGCTGTGTCTTTACATATGGTTTGGTTTCAATCTCAACATGTCTTCATGATTATCTTCATTATGTTGATCATATATATATATATACTAGTGTTCTGTCCTCTACAGCATTCACTTATAGCTATGTCTTCTTTTTGAGTCTTTTGAACTAAGTGAATGTGATCGGACCCTATCCTCTCTATGCTTTCTATCTCAAACTCTATCTCTCCAAATCATATGCATTCTATTGAAACTGTCGAATGTCTTCTCTGCGTCCTTGTCAGCAGAAGATACAGAGACAAACATTAAGTCCGTTTTCAATGCCAATTCCTTCACCTGAAACCCGGAGAAGTGGGAACGACCACCCGACAATCCAGGCGTGCGTGGGAACATGGAACAACCTCCGATATGCTGCATGATGGCCACGTGTTCTTCAGATGTGAATCACCAGGGGCACCTGTGTAATAACACTGTGCCGTCCCTGTCCCTATAAATACACGCCTCACCACAGTCATTATCCTTTCTTCCACTCTCGCACGAACCCTAGCACCACCGCTAGCCCTCGACGACGCCAGCGACGAAGCACTTAGCTGCCGCGACCTCTCTGACGCCGTCTTCACGCCGGCCGCGGACATCGTCTTCTCCGCCGTCGCCGTAGGTGTCCTCCGTCGCCAAGTTAGGGCACGGACGATCGAACTGCTCGGCCTCCTCTTCCACTTCGTCTAGCAGTTCCTTGTGTGGTAAATAAAACTTCCTTTTTATGGCCCCTTTGATCCTATAGATTCGTCACTTTCTACCACAAGCAGTTTCTGTTCACACATGTTGGATCCACTTCATACTGCATCTCATATTATGCCTAGTATGTTCACTTATGCTTCACAAAGTAGTTAGATTCCTCACTTGTACTGATCTGTGGATTCGTACAAATCTGGAACCAACTCCTTATCTATGAGTGAATGTCTTCGCACGATGAGGTCAATGTCTTCTAAACTGATTTATTTTCAAAATCTTCTGAGAATGCATATGACCTCTTCCCCTTCCCTCGCACCTTAATGCTGTCACAGGTACATGTCCGTGGGAGAATCCCTTGGTTCTCATAGTCTGCATTCATTTGCAGAATTCTTACAGCGTCATATAAATTCTCTCGAAGCCAGTTCCTGTTTGTCCAGCAAGCGAAAGCCCTTGAAGCCTTTGAACGTATTGAAGCCATTCAGTTTAAAGTTCATGGCTGCAGAGAAATCAGTAAGGAAGGGTGGCAGAAAGCGTCGAGGTGAAACATCAAGAGATCTGCCAGATGACCTCTCAGAACTATACAAGACAGATCCAGAAGAGGATTACAATCAGCGCAAGACACGAATCCAATGGATTCGACGATATTGGGCAGAACAATGGTTCAAGTACAGGTTTGTGACAAAGGAATATGCTGAGAAGAATGCCATCAAGCGACCATGGGGAGACATCCTATACAGAAATCTTCAACCCAGGTCCAGAGATGAAGCCATTGAACAAGGCTTCTATCCCTGCATGGTTCGTGGACCACAGCCTGCTGATGCTGACCCATCGTCACTGCTATGGTGTCGTGACGACAATCTGTTCAAGCGCAAATTCCAGTTTGCCCAGAATTTGGCGAAGCAGAACAAGAAGTCTTTGGGACTAGACTTCAACCCGGGTCCCTCTGCTCCCCGTGCCGATGGCACCTGCAAAGCTGAACCCAATCTTGTTGGGCCCTTCTACAACCTAGAAGGTATCATCACTCACATCGTGGTTCAAGGGACAGCTATGGATGAGCCTACAGATGACGCTGAATCTGATGAAGCGCCTGCAGCGCCGAAGCCAAAGAAACTGAAGCAACCTAAAGCTTCAAAGCCTGCCTTAGCACCAAAAATCTCATGGGCGAAGCCACTGGCTACTGCACCTCCTGAAGACAGTGTGCAGTCTGAAGATCTGTCACGTATCTCCAAGCCCTCGAGAGTCAAGATGCCTCTGCCTCACACCAGCAAAGAACTGACTGCTGCTGCCATTCTGCGCAATGATGCCATTGATCTATCCAGTGATGAAGATCTGGCAGATGACGCTCTTGAGCAACTGATCTAGAGCAAAGAAGAAGCAGAAATCATCAACAATTTGCCTCTCTTTGACGTGGCAATCATCCACGACTTCATCGATGAGTGGTTTGAAACGCCCAACCTCAGCTTTGAAGACCTGCAACTTCCCATTGGCCTCAGTGTCGCCTTCCATGGCGCCATTACTTCCGAGCTAGCTCTAGCTCAGCGCATCGTCGAACTGAAGCAAAAGATTGACTTTGAGAAAGCTTAGTTCAAGAAGCAGATGGCCAAGCTCAGTGTGCAAGAGGTCAAGAACTTCAAGATCATGCTGCATGAGCTCAAAGAAGCCTTTCTCAAGAAGTGTGAAGAAGCTCAAGGTTCTCGTGAGCGCATGAAGAGCCTGGCTGACAGGTGTGTACAAGCCTACAATGAGGCTGAGAAGCGCAAGGCCCTTGGGCGTCCTGGCATCGACCCCAGGATGGCTGCAAAGCAGCAGAAGAAGAAGCCCGCTATGGCCGAACCCGACGCACCAAGGCAGGAAGCACATCCCAATGTCTTCCACACCAGCATGACTGGCTCGAAGCCAAAAGCCAGGTCTACCACTTCAGAACTAAAGAAGACGAGGATTGCTGAGGCTGAAGCCAGAAAGAGAAAGCATCCTAAAGCCTCTGCTGCTGCTCCCTCCAGGAAGAAGCGCAAGACCAAGAAGGATCGGGCTGCTCCCACAGAGCCCTTAATTGTTGAACCTATCTCCGTGGTTCGCCCTGCCGCTGAACATCAAGAGCGTCAACTGACTGTCCCTGAGCCTGCCTTCACAGAGGCTCATGAAGCTGAAGACATTGGTCACCATGACCATGTTGAAGATGATGTAGTACTTCCTCAGATGGAGCACCAACAGGTATCATCGCCTATGCTTACGCACAGCGAACTCATTAGCATTGGTCGTCCTCTGACGCCAATTGCTCAGGATGCATCATGGGCTGATCACCCACAACAACAAGTCACACCACCCCGGCAAGAAGAAGAAGATGACTTTGAGGCCCAGCCAACTCAATCTCCAAAGGCGTCGCCTGCGCTACGCGGGCTTCGCAAAGGACCAAGGTCTCAAGTCTCCGAGTCTGAGGCTAAAACTGCTGAAGACATTCCGGCTGCATCAGCCGATGACACCCAAGAAGAAGAACGTGTTCCTACTCCCCCAATTACGGAAGAAGCTGTTCTCGAGGAGAACGTGTTTGTGCCCGACCCTCCAGCTCACACTACTAGGAAAAGGGCTATAGATAGGATTGATACTAATGGCGCACCATGGAAGCAGTGCGCCACTACTATATACTAATGGCGCACCGGTTGGTGATGCGCCATTAGTGTGGAAGACACTAATGGCGCACGAGAAACAGGGTGCGCCACTAGTATTAAATTATTAATTTTTCCATTTTTCCATACATACTAATGGCGCATCAGGTCGAAGTGCGCCATTACTAGTTCTAAGTAGTAATGGCGCACCAAGCAGACAGTGCGCTATTACTGTAAAATTTTATTTATTCTTTTTTTTGCAAAACTACTAATGGCGCATCGTTTCACAGTGCGTCATTACTAGTTTAAACTAGTAATGGCGCACTATTACCCGGTGTGCCATTAGTATATATATTTATTTATTTTTACTTTTTTGCAAAACTACTAATGGCGCACCACCTGCAGGTGCGCCATTAGTAACCAGGGTTACTAATGGCGCATTTGCTGGTGGTGCGCCATTAGTAACCTGGGACCCCAACAAGATATTTTGGACAGCCCCACACCTACCCACTCACTTTCCCCACTTCATTCCCTCCACCTCCTTCTCCAAGCTTTCGGCCATCTCCTCCTCCTCACCTCATTTCCACCATAGATTCATCAAAATTAAGTGGTGAAATTACCTTTTTTGATATGTAAGTAAGGGGAAAGCTATCTTCATGATGTAGATCTACTTTTTTTCTCCCTAGCTCGCTCCAACAACGTGCACATGCACTTTTTGTGGCCTAGCTAGATCTATGTATGTTTGTGGTGTTGCATATATGTTTGTGTTTCAAGGTACCGGTATTTGAAATGCGATAGTTGCCAATATTTTGCCGGAATGTTTTGATTCATTTCCGTTTCGGCGAGAATTTTGGCACCATGCATTCTTTTTGGTCCTATTTTTAGGGAAGGTCATGCCAAATTTTTTCTTGGTTCTAAAATATCGTTTTGCTCTACCCCGCAGGCGACCATGGTCCACACGATGACTGAAGGCATCGTGAATAGACAGAGATAAGATGTCCGTGTCGAAGATGCAAGCTGAAGAGCCTTATTGCGGACCCGGATTCCGGGCAGGTGCGGGACCACCTGCTCTTGCGTGGTTTCATGGATGGCTATTGGTGGCAAGGTGATGAAGATGACTATGAAGTCGTCCATGGGGGCCGGGGAAGAAATGAGGAAGGGCAACAAGACAAGTACCACCGCGGCGAGGGCGGGCGAGAAGACGAAGAATCTCCAGGACATGATCACGACGGTGATGCTGTACACAGTCATCATGTAGAAGATACTGACCGCCCCCCGTCACTTCATGAGTAGTTCAGGCATACAAAACAGATTATTATTTGAAGATTTAGAGTTTGGAACATGCAAATTTACTTGGAATGGCAGGTAAATACCACATATAGGTAGGTATGGGGCACTCATATGGAATAACTTTTGGGTTTCAGGAAGTGAATGCACAAGTAGTATTCCCGCTTAGTACAAGTAAATGCTAGAAAATAGATTAAGGTGCGACCAACTAGAGAGTGACAATGGTCATAAACATGCATTGAGATTAATCAACATTGGGTGCAAGCATGAGTAGGATATAAATCACCATGAACATAAATATCGTGGAGGCTATGTTGGTTTTGATTCAACTACATGCGTGAACATGTGCCAAGTCAAGCCACATGAATCATTCAGGGGATGATACCATCCTATGATACTACATCATAACCATTTTAAATACATGTTGACACACAAGATAAACCATTATCCACTCCTAGCTATTTAAGCATGGCATGAGTAACTATAATCTCTAATTGTCACTGCAAACATGTTCATTCATAATAGGTTGAATCAAGAACGATGAGCTAATCATATTTACAAACCAAAATAGGTCGAGTTCATACCAGCTTTTCTTCATCTCAATAATTTCATCAAATTTCATCATTATTGCCTTTCACTTGCACGACTGAATGATGTGGATAATAATAAGAGTGCACGTGCCGTGGACTAAGCTGGAATCTACAAACATTTATTCAAAGGAGAAGACAAGGTAATATGGGCTCTTTGTTAGATCAACAATATTTCATATGAGAGCCACTCAACATTTTCATCGTGGTCTTCTCCTTACAACCCAAAGAAAAGAAACGAATTTCAAAAAAAAACACTGAAATATTTTTGGAGTTCTTCTTTGAAGAAAGTAAAATGAAAAAAATGAAAATGAGGAAAACTATTACATGGGAAAGCTCCCAGGCAAAAGAAGAACGATAATTTTTTTGGGTTTTTCTTTTTATATTAAGAACTACTAAATAAAATAAACCAGAAAGAGAAGCCGAAAAGAAAAGAGAAATATTTTTGGGTGTTTGCAAAAAATTTCAAACACACAAGAAGAAAGCAAAATGAAACTAACATGGATTATACAATGAAAAATGATGAACACCGATAACTGGAATGAATGTGTGATGCATGAATGTAATGTTAGTGAGAGATACGTACTCCTCCAAGCTTAGGATTTTGGCCTAATTTAGTCTATGGCCACGACTGGCCTGGATGATAGTCGCAGCAGTAGTTCGGGTTGTACCAGATTGGAGCTGCCACCGCTTGGCGAGCTGCCTCATTGAGGTAAGCGGTCTCCCTCGCCCTCTCATTCTCCTCTGCCTCCTCCACAAGTATGAAATATCTTTGTTTTACATCGAAGTCAAAGAAGACACGTGCGGGAAGCGTAATATGGAACCCACGATGCCTGTTAAAGATTAGTCTGTCTGGAAAGGCAGGTCGCCCCTCTCAAGAAACTGGAAATGCTCCATAGCTGCGTAATCAAGGAAAGCAGGTGGCAACCGAGTATCATTTTGTTTTATCAGCACCCCAAGATAATTAGCTTACTAAGTGGTATAAATTTCACCATAGAAATCTCCATCTAAAGCATTGTTATGTAACTGACATGCAATAATAGCCCCCAAGTTAAATTGTTTATCATTCATTACTACACTCTTAAGAATGCTCAGATCAGGGGCACAAAGGTGGCTATGATCATGTTTACTGTTAATGCATCTACCTATGAAGAGAGCAAAATAATGCAAAGCAGGAAAGTGAATGCTCCCTATAGTAGCTTGTGTTATGCTGCTAGTTTCACCCATAGTGATGCTAGCAAGGAACTCAGTGCAATCACATTTGCGAGGTTCAGTATAAATGCCCCATTGCAGAATTTTGCATGCTTCATTAAATTCTTCAAGGTCCATGTGAAATGAATTTTCATAGAGAATAAATAGAACAGAATATGTATTGCGATGGACTGAATACTCAAATCTCCACACAAAAGAAGAAGTAAGATTGTAATATCGCAAGCACTTATGTGACAGGAATTCCGTCAAGCTAGTGTTGTGCACGTACATATCAAATTATTCCTTGGAACCGGCTTGATTCATGAAATAATCCGACGACCATTCGCAAGGTTGCACTATAGCTCGCACTACTAGGAAAAGGGCTATAGATAGGATTGATACTAATGGCGCACCATGGAAGCAGTGCGCCACTACTATATACTAATGGCACACCGGTTGGTGATGCGCCATTAGTGTGGAAGACACTAATGGAGCACCAGAAACAGGGTGCGCCACTAGTATTAAATTATTATTTTTTCCATTTTTCCATACATACTAATGGCGCATCAGGTCGAAGTGCGCCATTACTAGTTCTAAGTAGTAATGGCGCACCAAGCAGACAGTGCGCCATTACTGTAAAAAAAATTATTCTTTTTTTTGCAAAACTACTAATGGCGCATCGTTTCACAATGCGCCATTACTAGTTTAAACTAGTAATGGCGCACTATTACCCGGTGCGCCATTAGTATATATATATATTTTTTTTACTTTTTTGCAAAACTACTAATGGCGCACCACCTGCAGGTGTGCCATTAGTAACCAGGGTTACTAATGGCGCATTTGCTGGTGGTGCGCCATTAGTAACCTGGGACCCCAACAAGATATTTTGGACAGCCCCACACCTACCCACTCACTTTCCCCACTTCATTCCCTCCACCTCCTTCTCCAAGCTTTCGGCCATCTCCTCCTCCTCACCTCATTTCCACCATAGATTCATCAAAATTAAGTGGTGAAATTACCTTTTTTTTTTGATAGGTAAGTAAGGGGAAAGCTATCTTCATGATGTAGATCTACTTTTTTTCTCCCTAGCTCGCTCCAACAACGTGCACATGCACTTTTTGTGGCCTAGCTAGATCTATGTATGTTTCTGGCGTTGCATGTGTTTGTGGTGTTGCATATATGTTTGTGTTTGAAGGTACCAGTATTTGAAATGCGATAGTTGCCAATATTTTGCCGGAATGTTTTGATTCATTTCCGTTTTGGCGAGAATTTTGGCACCATGCATTCTTTTTGGTCCTATTTTTAGGGAAGGTCATGCCAAATTTTTTCTTGGTTCTAAAATATCGTTTTGCTCTACCCCGCAGGCGACCATGGTCCACACGATGACTGAAGGCATCGTGAATAGGTTTTTGAGCTCCGCGAAGGCCGAGATGCTTCAAAAGAATGAGACAGAGATGAGGTGTCCGTGTCGAAGATGCAAGCTGAAGAGCCTTATTGCGGACCCGGATTCCGGGCAGGTGCGGTACCACCTGCTCTTGCATGGTTTCATGGATGGCTATCGGTGGCAAGGTGATGAAGATGACTATGAAGTCGTCCATGGGGGCCGGGCAAGAAATGAGGAAGGGCAACAAGACAAGTACCACCGCGGCGAGGGCGGGCGAGAAGACGAAGAATCTCCAGGACATGATCACGACGGTGATGCTGTACACAGTAATCATGTAGAAGATGTCGTACATGATGATGAGGAAGATCAAGATGAAGGGCATGGTCATGAAGATGAAGATGCCGGAGCAGACGACGATGGAGGCTGGGTGCAGGACCCTCATATTCAAGAGCTGCTTCTCAAGCAGACGGATAACGCAAGAGCTGCTGCCCGAGAAAAAGCCAAGCTGGATCAACTGGAGATAGACGGGGTTACTCCATTGTATGAAGGATGCAGGCCCAAGGATACCCGCCTGAAAGTAACGCTCATGGCTCTGGAGATGAAGGTAAAACACAAAATGACCGACGCGTGCTTCGACGAGAACATGTCATTCTGGCACGAACGTCTTCCCAAGGGGAACAAGAGCCCGACCAGTTTTGAGGAGGCAAAGAAAATCGTGTGTCCTCTGGATTTACCGCACGTGAAATACCATGTGTGCATGAACAATTGTATCATTTATGGGACGAGCACGCGGAGTCTACCATATGTCCGGTGTGCGGCGTCACTCGATACAAGAAGAGGAAGAAAGCTCCTCGAAAATCGGTGTGGTACTTTCCGATCACTCCTCGTCTGCAGCGGTATTTCGCGGACCCTAAGGTAGCAAAGCTCCTGCATTGGCACGCGGATAGGGAGGAGAAGAAGCGGAAAGATGACGAAAATGATCCGGAGATAAATAAAAAAGACAAGATGCTGAGTCACCCTAAGGATGCGAGCCAGTGGCAAGCGTTGAACTTCGAATACCCAGAATTTGGGAAGGATCCAAGGAACATCGTGCTGGGTGCGAGCACCGATCGAGTCAATCCGTTTGGCAGCCAGAGAAGCACACATAGCACCTGGCCTGTGTTTGTGTGGATGTACAACCTTCCCCCTGGTTGTGCATGAAGAGGAAGTACATTCACATGAGTATGCTAATTGAAGGGCCGAAACAACCAGGGAACGACATCAATCTGTATCTGGGGCTGCTGAAGGAGGAGCTAGACACGTTGTGGAAAACGCCAGCCAATACGTGGGACGCCGTAGAGAAAGAATATTTCCCTATGAGAGCTGCACTGCTCACGACGGTGCACGACTATCTCGGTTACGGATATCTCACGGGGCAGGTAGTCCACGGATTTTCTGGATGCGTAAGGTGCATGGATGACACAATGTATCGCCAGCTAGATAGAGATCCCGGGTCTTCGAAAACCGTGTTCATGGGACATCGAAGGTGGCTTCGCGACGATGACCCGTGGAGGAAACGCAAGGATCTATTCGATGGTGAAACCGAACCCCAAAAACGCCCGTGTACGAGGAGCGGCGAGGAAATAGACGAGTTGTTGAAAAATTGGAAAGACTGCCCACTGCCGGGAAAGAAGAAAAAGGCGCCATAGCCGGGAAAGAAGCGAAAGGCGCCAGAGCCGCTACTGAAGGTATGGAAAACGAGGTCTGTTTTCTGGGACTTGCCGTACTGGAAGATCCACCGTGTGCCTCACAGCCTTGATGTCATGCATATCATGAAGAACGTGTGCGAGAGTCTGCTTGGTACCCTGCTCAACATGCCAGAGAGGACCAAAGATGGGCCGAAAGCAAGGGCAGACTTGAAATCAATGGGCATCAGGCAGGAGCTTCACGCTAATGATGATGATGATGATGATGATGATGATGAGGCGAAGCAGGACATAGAAAGTCATCGCAAAGGCAAAAAGGCCAAGAAGACCGGAAATGACTACCCTCCCGCGTGCTTCACTCTAAGTTAGGAGGAGATCGAGCAGTTTTTCACCTACCTCCTAGGAGTAAAACTTCCTTACGGTTACGCGGGGAAGATAAGCAGATACCTAGACCCAGCGAAGCAGAAGTTCAGCGGGATGAAGTCTCACGACTGTCACGTGCTGATGACGCAGATACTTCTAGTTGCAATCCGTGGGATCATGGACGCGCACGTCCGTGAAATGCTATTTGGCCTATGCAACTTTTTCGACGTCATCTCTCGGAAGTCGGTTGGCGTGAGGCAACTCAGAAGGCTACAGGAAGAGATCATGGTGATACTATGCGAGCTTGAGATGTACTTCCCGCCCGCATTCTTCGACGTGATGGTGCATCTGCTGGTCCATATTATGGAGGATATCATCCAACTCGGGCCGACGTTCCTGCACAGCATGATGCCATTCGAAAGGATGAATGGTGTCATCAAAGGATACGTTCGCAACATGTCACGTCCAGAGGGAAGTATAGCCAGGGGCTTTCTTACCGAAGAGTGCATCTCCTACTGCACGAATTATCTAGGCATCGAGAACCCCGTTGGTCTGCCCGTCAACAGGCACCTCGGCAGGCTCGCTGGATGGGGTCACCGTGAGGGTCGCCGCGAAATGCATGTCGACTTCGAGGGTCGACTCGCCAACTTTGAAAGAGCAAAGCTAGTCGCGCTACAACACATAGACGTGGTCGATCCTTGGGTGGTAGAGCACAAAACCTTTATTGAGAAGACGTACAATGACCGAGGCCAACAGAGGACGGACAGAGATATACTCAAAGAGCACAACTCATGTTTCACGTGTTGGTTCAAGCAGAAGCTTCTGTCGTACCCTTTACATGAAGATTCTTCCGCGGAAGAACAACTCATATTCGCCTTGTCATAGGGCGCCGAGCACAACCTGATGACCTATGAAGTGTACGATATCAACAGCTACACATTCTACACCGAGGACAAGGACATGAAGAGAGATATTTATCAGAACTCCGGGGTAATGATGGAATCCTACACCAGTAACAACAAGGACATATACTACGGAAGGATCGAGGAGATCTGGGAGCTGAGCTACACTGGAGAGAAGGTCCCGATGTTCCGTGTCAGATGGGCCAAGAGCGTCCTAAAAGAAGACCGGTATTTCACCACCATGGTTATACCCGAAGCCAAATCCAAGACCGCGGGCGCAAACGTCACCGCGAAAAATGAGCCATGGGCACTGGCTTCCCAAGTGGACCAATGCTTCTTCATTACCGACCCGTCAAAGCCCAGTCGTCTTGTCGTGAGGAGAGGCAAAAGGAAGAACATCGAAATGGATGGAGTAGCCAATGAGCAAGACTTCAACAAGTATGGCGACCCGAAGATCGAACATGATGACGACGATGAAGTAGCAGCACACACCACAAGAAGAAGCAGGACCACCCTACCTAAAGGACGTCCGTTCCACAGAAGAACTCCATTTCAGAAAAAGAAGGGCAGGAAGATTGTGAACAGATAGCTAGCTAAGATCGATTGTATTTAAATCATAGTCTTCATTTCTCGATTGTATTTCATGGGCACTTTTTGATATCATGAATATTTTTAAATTTCATGGGCACTTTTTGAATTCATGAGGACACTTCATCTCGATCCCCCTCCATCTCAATCTCGATTCCCCCTCCATCTCGATCTTGATCCCCCTCCATCTCGATCCCACCCGCACCCTCCCCCGCTAGCTCCACCGCCGCCGACGACCCACCGCAACCCTCCCCCGCTCCACCGCCGCCGACGAGCACCCGGCCCCCCGCACCCTCCCCCGCTCCACCGCCGCCAACGGGCACCCCCCGCACCCTCCCCCGCTCCACCGCCACCGCCGATGATATTTTCAAGTAACAAATTTGAACATATTTTTTAAAAAAATATTACTGTTTTTATAAAAAAATATTACTATTATGATTTAAACAAGTTTGAACATATTTAAACACAAATAAATATCAAAAACAGCATTTAAAATGCATAAAAAAATATTGGGGAGCCTAGGAATCGAACCCAAGACCTCCTGGTGTGTGTGCTGCATGCTGACCAGTCGGGCTAGTGGGTGGGTTCTATTGTAGATAGGGTTAGGCTGTAGATATGGTTAGTGGGCTAGATTAAAACAAAATTCTAATGGCGCACCGAGGGGAGGTGCGCCATTAGAATAGTCATACTTATGGCGCACGGCTGGGTGGTGCGCCATTAGAACCTTCCCCCTAGCTATCCTCCCTCTCCCTCGCCAGATCCCCTTCGACCCTCTCTCCCTTGCCACCAGATCCACCCGCGCGCTGCCCCGACCCACGACGCCGCCGCCCCGACCCTCACCGGACTCCATCCTCGCCGCCCCCGTGCCCCCGCGCCCCCACCCCCGCCGCCCCGACCCTCGTCGGACTCCTCCTCGCCGTCTGCGCCTTCTTCCACCTCCGGCCACCGCGGCCTCACTGTCTGTGGAGGTATCTGCTCAACGGGCGCGCTCCCCGACGGCGGCGCGAGCCTCCCCGCGCGGCTGCTGCTCATCGACGACGGTTAGTCTCTGTCCCTCCGTCCCTCTCTCCCCCGCTCATCCCCATGCCCCCACGGGGCGGCGACCTAAGGTTAGGAGCAGGAGCTCACCGCCGCCGCCCTGTCGTGCCGCTGCTGCTGCTTCTTGCGGCCGCCTTTCCCGCGCGCTCGTGCGCGGACGCCGGGCCTCACGTGCTCGTGCGTTGCCGCCGCTGCCGTCACACGGCTGCTGCTTCTTGTTGTCAGTTTGCTGCCATACCTTCAATTCCTGCCATGCTTATCTTCAATTAACCATAGGGTTCCTAAGGTTTCTCAGATAGAGATATAAGTAATGGCCATTATAGATAGATGCGTGCAAATCACATGTTGTTAAGATTTCCATACATGTAGCTACCATTTGGTCATACAAATTGGTGCTCCTGCATATTGTTTTTGGTCCTTATAAATTGTTTAGTAGTGTTCCTGGAGGATGACTAAGGAATTAGTGCTCTGTTATGATTTCCTGATAGAATTGTCGAACTACTGTCCTATGTATTAGTACTGATTATTTGGGTCCTTATCCTTGCTTCAAAGGATGCTGGTAGGTAAATCGGTGGCCTTATTAACCATGCTATGCCATTGTTAGCTGTAATAGTACTGATTATTTGGTTAGCTGTAGTAGGAGAGTGCCTGCTGATTAGTGTTTATTTTCTTTTTTGGCGCTTAATTGGTTATTTGTCTGAAGTAGTGTTAGTTCTGATCATGATTGTTGTGCTTATGGCTTTAGAAAATGATAAACTGTTTGAATCTGATAGGCAGGTGTCCTTTTAGATTTTGTTGGTAAATCTGTTTTATTCAATGGTTATTGACAGTAGATTATCATTCCTATTTTAGGAAGGTCTATTCCTGCAATATCATTGTTACCTTTTATTTGGACTACTACTGCTAGGACTTGCTCCAGATTTTAGGATTTCTTTTCTTTTAGGATTTAGTTTCTTCTAGGACTAGGTTTTTATTATTTTTCTGTTGTGATTGTTTTTTGAGCTCTTTCTTTTTCATTTCCTACTATCCTTATCCTAATTATCTTAAATTGTTATGATGTGTGTAACAGGATTAGATCTTGGATTTGCTAGTGGACTTTGGGAGTTTCTTAGCCAGCTTGGTGACTCCATATTTTTCACCATTTCAGCAAGTCTTTTGTAAGCATTAAACTTTCAGCACTACATTTCTATCTTATGTGTACATCTGTTTGCTTCCAATTGCTATATATGTATTGTTGTTACTAAAAATGATGAAGCTCCTGTCAATTGCTATACATATATATGTGCATGATGATCCTCCTTTCCTGCAGTAGTATAACTAGGATATAAATCACATTTAACTAACAATCTTGTATGGTGCCTAAACTACAATGATTCAGGAACATCAGATGACTCGAGGGTTGCAGTACATGGAATGCATTTGCAAATGCAGCCAAAACCTGATATATACCAAAAAAGATTGTCATATTCCTCCCTGGTACAATAAATAATAAACTAAAATAGTTCCTGGTACAAAAAGAATGAACTATACATAGTTAATTTCTTCTCTTCAGCATCTTTCTGAATGACCCTAATTGTCACTGACAATATCTGGACAGATTGAAAACAATTTAACTTCAGTACTTCAAGTAATTTGCATGAAAGATTTTTGAAGTCCAACTTCTGAATCCAGAATTTGATTAGTTCCATAAATTTGTATGACCACAGATTTAGAAAATTTTCAGAGATTTGTATGACCAAAGATACAGTTCAGATTTGATTAGTTCCATAAATTTGTATGACCAAATATATATTTCAGATTTGTATAGTTTCAGAGATTTGTATGACCGAAGATACAGTTCAGATTTGAATTGTTTCAGAAATAAGTATGACCAAAGATGCTATTGTATATAAACGGGCTGCTGTAGAATTGTTCTTCATCTTTACAGTGCTGTTGTATAGAAATATGCTAAATTTTCTGCTCTGATTGTTGCTCAAAGAAATTTAGCAAAAAAAATGGGGTCCTGGGAGACGCCGCTGCTGCTTGAGGCCCTTGAGAGGCCCTTCGTGTCGTGATGATTTTGCAGGTACCCCGAGAGGCCCTTGAGTTTGCCAGAATGTCGATTAACTTCCGTTCCGACAAATTCGGGTACTCCATATGTCCTATTTTCAGCAAAGGTCATGCTGAAATTTTCCGTGAATTTTAGCATGACTTTGCTAAAAATCGGACATATGAGGTACTTGCTACTAATGCATGGGCCGGGGTGTCTTAGTACTTAATTAAGTAGGATCAACTGCCCCTTTATTCTTGCTGTATTAAACCATAGGTGGCAATAGAGCCAAGTGATTAGTGCCAAGTGATTAGGCCCAACCTAGGGTGCCTCGGCATCGATAAACCCTAAATGATGAAAACTTAACTTGGCTGCCCCGGATGCCTCGGTGTCGATGAGAACCTAAATGATGTACGCTTAGGCTTTTAGCGGCGTCGACAAACCCTAAATGATGAAAGCTTAGGCTTTTAGGGTGCCTCGGTGTCGACAAACCCTAAATGATGAGACCATGATCTTGTTCCTTGACAATAACCAACTTTTTGACCAAACTTTTTTCCTATTTAGAGCGAAACATGGCCCACAACGATGAGGCCGGTGGTTCGGGCGGCAAGCAATTCTAGGAGCTATCCCAGGAGATGGAGGAACAACCTCACCGCTATGAGGACGCCGCGGAAGACACCGATCCTGATTACACAACCCGTAGTGGCGTCAGGGATGACACCACTGATGGTGCTGCCGAGGATGCCACCACTGATGATGGCGGCGCACACACAGATGGCAGCCAACCGAAGAAGCAAAGGAAGGACCGGCGCCCGAATGCGCTCCGCACCGTCAAGGAGGAATTCACTCAAGTGGACTCCGACGGGAATCCAACGGAGCCCAAACATATAGTCAAGGGGTACTCGGTTTAGCTCGGGTGCATTCTCCGGAGCACCGTCTCGATCAACACTGAGAACCTTAGGCATAAGGACCGAGGGAATTTGCGCAACCTCCTCTTCACGAAGCCGCACGAACGATACAAGTTCCCCGCCGAATTTGAAAACACACGCCTCTCAGGGAATAAAGTGAACAGTGCCGCCCTCACGAAGATGAGCACGGCCCTGTCTACTTGGAAAAGCACGGTGAAGAGAATGATTGATAAAGGTGATAGTTATGAGAAGATCAAGGCGAAATATCCTTTGATGAGCGAAGATGTGTACAAGGAGTTCAAGATCAAGTGCGAGAGCAGTGCAACCTCTGAATCAAGTCAGTGGGGGAAAGAAATGCGTAAGTTGAACTTAGGGGAACACAAACTCGGTCCCGGCGGTTACAGAGTGGCGGAGCCTATATGGGACAAGGAGGACGCGGAGCGTGCCGAGCAAGGCCTACTGCCCCGCTTCGAGAAATACAGCGGTGACAAGCAGATCAGGAACTATGTCAGGGCCCGGTACAAGGAGGACCCGATAACAAAGGAGCTTACCACGGATCCGAAGACCAGGGCGCTTGAGCTTCTTCTGGTAAGGAATACACCCCCGCGTAATTAGCTCCATATGGTTGCACTCTAATTAATCCCCAATATTTCTAAATAGTTCACGTTCCTTTCGCAGGAGACTGAAAGCAGTAGCGCCGGGTTGTCTAAGAGCTCCCCTTTCGACACCCCTTTAAATAGGGCGTTGAACGTAATGAAAAACAAGGATAAGCTCACTAAGCCGACGTCAGCTGGTCGTGTGGCCGGCAAAGGCTTGTCCACAAAATGGGGGTCATACTATACCGCTGGTGTGCGGAAGGAGAAAAAGACCAGCTCAGAAAGCCAGACGCGCGAGGTTGAAGAACTCAAGGCACAAGTGGCGCGGATTCCGGAGCTTGTCCAAGAGCAAGTGCAACAACAACTTGGAACGACGCTCAATGCCATGGTGCCTAAGTTGATTCATGGGCTGACGATGTGGATTGCGGGCGGCCAACAGGGGCCTCCCCCGGTTCCCAGCTTCACGACCAGCAACTTGCACAGCGCGCAGGCGGCTCCATTGGTGTCTCCGGCGGCGGCGCCATTGGTGTCTCCGGCGGAGGCGGTATTCGTGTCTCCGGCGCCGGCACGGGCATTGGAGCTTAATGCACCTGGGTGTACGCCGGCCGGCACCTCGCCAGCAGGCGCCCCCTCCGTCAGTTGCACGCCTGCCGTTGGCGGTGCCTCAACATTAGCCGAGCTCGACGGCATCACGGTAACTAAGCCTCTCGGCCGATGACTTCATCTCCTTGCCTTTGACTGGGCATCCCTGATGCCCTGTACATGTTTTCGCAGGGCACCGCCAACGTTCCTTGCACTCTTCTGCACTTCGTGGGCGCCGAGTTGGTCGATGTCGCCAAGGGCAGAATCTTCAACTGGGCAACCCCATGTTCCACGGTAATCCGATGCCACCCACAATGTATAGGGTTGAAGTGGTTCGGGTGCTGCCAGGCTGCGACGAGCTGTTACCTCCGATTCGACCCGCTGGGGCCGACAAAGAAGATGAGATGACCCTCAGCACCTGCGTAAACTGGCCCCTGCTTTGGCCGAAGAGCCAGATTCGTTTGGGGGCAGGGCACACCACCCCACAGACAAGACCGCCAGTCGTGCCGGCGCCAAGCCATGGCAAGAACGCCGCAACGCTACCGGACCTGCCAGACATCCCTATGGCACAGGATCCGGACAGCCCTATGGCACAGGATCCGGACAGCCCTATGACGATAACGACGACGGTACATTTACCAAAGTTGATAAGTACTTTGCCGAACATGGGTACGCTGACGGGTTCTGCGGGCCTCTTTCTCAAGAACCCAACCAAGACGACCGCGATCTAGCTGGTACGGCGGAGAAATCCAATTGCAACAGGTGTCGTCTGGCGTTCAGTTCTCATGACACGCCTCCAGTTTCCGCCTTCACCGAGCCTCAGATAGCTGAGGTGCGAAATATTATCAGCCCCAACACGCTCAAGAAGGTGGTCTGTGAGCAGAACTCGGTCCCATTACAGGAGATCAAGAAGAAGGGACGGAAACGAAAGACTAACAAGGGCGTCGGTGCAAGCCAGCCGGCACCGAGTTCGATCCGTGCTCAGGACAGGCCACCTTCACCTAAGGATATCTTGAGGAGGGTGCATGTGGCGGGTAGGGCGATGCTACCGCCAAATATGCTGAATGCTGCAACTGGTGCTATGCGGAGTCTGCACGATAGTGTTCTTTCTTTAGAGAAGCGGCGTCTCAGAGAGAAGGATGTGGCATACCCGGTTTTCGTGGCCAAGGTGCCAGAGGGCAAGGGCTTTGTGGATGGCGACATCGGGGGTACGATCGTCCTGCGGTTTGATGACATCTTTGCTATGTTTAACCTTCATCTGTTGCACTACACCTTCGTTCGGCTGTTTTCGCTGAGTATGGAGATGCGGATCATTAGAGACAAGACCCCAGACATCGTGATAGTCGACCCCTTCTGCATGCGTGCCAAGCACTTGAGCAGCGCTGGGGACCGCCAAGTTGCGAGTTCACACCTCGAAGGCGTCCTTCTGGCAAACCCAGATAAGGATAACTTCCTTGTGGCTTACTTTCCCGAGTAAGTCATCCCTTAACCGCCCCGTAACATATGATTTCTTAGATTTCGATCGTTCTTTTTTTTCTAACATTCCGTGTTCTGTGCAGTGACACACATTGCACACTCATCCTCTTAAGCCCGAAATATTCCATGGCCATGTATTTAGACCCGAACCGTAACTCCAAGATAGACTACACAAATGTCAAGAAAGTTCTTGATGATGTTCTCCCCGCCTACGCCAAATCTGGAGGCACCTTCACCAGGGCAGTTTGTAAGTATGGCAAGCACATGTTCTCACACAATACGAAGTTCTGCTGCGTCAAGCAGCCGCCTGGCGGTCAGAAGGATGCCTACTACGCCCTCCATCACATGCGGGCGATCGTAAGGGACCATCATCAACTTCTGCTACCAGATAATCTCAAAGATTGGGCCGCGAGCTTGTCGGTAGTCCAGGACGCGGACCTCAGACAAGAATTCTTTCGCATCCAGTCGGAGTTTGGGGACTTCATCCATCAAGATGTCCTTCATACCTCGGGGCAGTTCTTCCTCAGATATCAACCGTCCAACAGTGAGATAGATGAAATGCTACAAATGCAGGGTGACAACGACCGCGATTTCATGACCATCATGACAGACGGCGGCTTCATCCACGTTCCTTTCCGATGAGTCGAGTCGAAAGTAGTGATGTGTAGTTCTGAAACATTGATTGGCTCATGTTGTAATTATACTTTAATGAATCCGTATGTCTCTTTGGTTTGGACAGTCATTCAACTTAGATGTAATCGATGCTATTTATTAGTAGGACCATGGATCGTGCTATTAATGTCTTGCTTTTCTCTTCCGATCCTTTTGTTGCATACTTACATATTGCTTATGTATTGTCTGTTGTTTGGCTTGTGCATAGAGATGCCGTCGTATTTCGTGTACAAGGGTAAGGTTCCCGGAGTCTACGACGACTGGGAGGAGTGTCGGAGACAGGTTCACCGTTTCAGCGGTAACAGTTACAAATGGTACATCACTAAGGCGGAGGCCGAATGTAGATACGCCCACTATCTAGAGGGAGTGAGGAGGGAGCGTTGGAGGAACTGGATGAAGACCAGTTTGATCGCAATGATGCTCATCGTGATGACCACAGCTCTCTTCTATGTGATGGTAGTTTAGATGATCGATATCAACTTGTAATGTGAAGGCAAACTCGATACTCGCGGTCTTGAGACTTGTAATGTTTTATCTTTGTTCGGTCTTTTGAATTCAGAGACTAATATGATGAATTGTATTCGGAGACTAATCTTCTATTTTATTCGATGAATCTGATGTTGCTGTGTGCTGCTGTCTATATTCTGTCCAATAATATATTTTGTAACCTGTGCAAAAATCAGAAAAGCAAAAAAATAAAACCTAATATTCATACTACTGGCGCACCACACAAGACACTAATGGCGCACTGTGATCATCACACTAATGGCGCATTAACTGCTGGTGCGCCATTAGAATGCCAAAGCACATGGGTACATATGGCCCCCTGGGAGGCATTCTAATGGCGCACTGCATGCTATACTAATGGCGCACTAAGTGGTGTGCCATTAGAACACCAGATACTAATGGCGCACCGGTGGTGCGCCATTAGAATTTAATTCTAATGGCGTGATGCCAGTGGCGCACCGGTAGTGCGCCATTAGAAGGCAAATTCGGTGCGCCACTAGCATGACTTTTCCTAGTAGTGTCATCAAGTGGAGGTAGAAAATCTTGAGGCTGCCACCACCAACTCCAATGAACCACTGACGTTGTCATGGCTGAAGCAAATGTGGAGCCTACACCAACCCAAGAACTAGAAGTCAGCGAAGCCAATGATGCTACTGCTTGTGTTCCTGCACCTGCTGCTGGTCCTCAGTTTGACTATCATATTGAGCATAGGCCTCAGGTATAGAAGCCAATGTCAAGGTTGCCCAGGTTTCCAGGTCCTTCAACAATGCCTGGATCCTTCAATGTCAACAGCTTCAAAGCAGACAACACCTTCTTCAATAGCTCCAAGAACCCCTACTCAAGGGAACGAATATCTTCTAATCGGTTCTGGAGCTATCCGCAGCGAAGCTATTACTCCTGCATTCTGTACAATCAAGGTCGCATCTTCCCACATATGCGTCTTGACACCGAAGCAATAGCTGGTCTGCCCTGTCTGGAAGAAGCTCTGGATTGCTTCAAATAGGTTGGATTGTTGCCTTTCATCACCGACCAAGAGCACTGGAACGAAGAGTTGCTGCTCCAATTTTATGCCACACTTCACATACGTGGTTACAACAGAGATCCGAAGACTTGGGTCCTTGAGTGGATGACAGGAAATGTTCATCACGAAGCCAAAGCCTTTGATATCATTGAGCTCACTGGTCTGCCCACTCCTGGAGATCTCTATGAACCTGGATGTCAACTTCATAGTGAAGCTATGGAAAGCATCTTTCAGAAGCCTAAACCAAACATGAGTCAGATGCTCAGTATGATGAAGCCTTTGCCACACGATGCTGCATATCCTAAGGAGTTCTTTGTTGAAGACCTTAAGTATCTGCCAAGGACTATCTATCACATCATAAGGCAAACTCTTTGGCCCATCAAAGGACATTCTCCACATGCAAAGCTGGAAGGTGCAATGAAGACTTTGGTCTTCTATATTCTTCATGGCAAATGCTTCAATGCACAAGACTTCTTCATCCGCCAACTTGCTGCCTCAGGATCTGATCTTTTTGTCTTGAAGTTCTACGCTCCATGGATAATGCGGCTGATTAAACTCCACTCAGCTATATCATATCAGCCATGTGCTCGCAATCATCGGATCTTTCTGCCTGATGTGGATATGTCCGTTGAAGCCATTTATCCAGAGCCTGCCAAGGATCCTCTTAGTCTTCAGAATGCGGAGCATCAAAGTTTCACTCAGAACATTGAAGGATTTGAAGCAGTCACGCGTGTTTATCCTCTGGCTGGTACTACACATGCACCTCATCATGCTCTTACTGAAGCCACTGAAAGCACTATTTCCCAACGACCCAAGAAACGATCTCGAGTTCTCAATGACCAAGAGATTCTGGTTGCTCTTCATCAGAAATAGGATAGGCATCATGACTGGCTGAAGCGCCAAATGCAAAGCCTCTTGGTGGATGTCAACCGCATTCACAATCTTGCCACCAAGAATGCCTTTGTTGCCCATGAAACCTGTCGGCGTACATGGAAAGGGCTGATGCTTATGTGTTTTGAGGATGATCTTCAAGAGGATGGCTTCTCTGAACGTTTCAAGTTTGACTCCACACCTCCCCGAAGGGCTGTGCTGCGACGAACTCCATCTCTTGAAGACTCTGAGTTTTCTTCCTCTGCGGCAACTGTGAATGCCAGAGTGATCAAGGACGAAGATGATGCCACTTCACCGCCCCCTACTTCTGCACGCCTCGACACTGCCCTGTCGGTGTACTAGAGTAGGGGTACCCTAGTATCCCGAACTTGTGCACGGGCAGTCACAGCGTCCCGCGGCAAGGCTTGCCGGGTGACCGCCAAGATCCTCCGTAGTTCCTTTGAAGACCATTCAAGAACAAAGTACTCAAACCAAGGCCCCGGCAAGAGGAGCTGGCCGGGAAGGAAACAAAACCCCGGCAAGAGGAGCTTGCCGGGAAGGCCAACCAAGGCATACCAAGAAAACTTGCCGCGATGCGCCACGTGTCCCGGCAAGGCCCGGTGAGCGACAAGCTCCCGAACACGACAAGACGACGACCGCGGCAAGGAGCTTGCCGCGGGAAACCCCCACTTCATACCCGCGCTCCAGCACACCCGCCAACGTGTCGCTCTAGGACCCTCCCAAGCACACGTGGCGGGAGGCCGTGCAGCTAGGGGTGCGCGGTGGCAAGCAGGCGCTGACAAGATAACCATCGTGGCAAACGGTGGCGTCCCTAGCGGTCCCTTTCGGTACTGTTTAGGCGACACAGACGGGCATTTACTGCCCTGGTCCCCTGCCGTCAGGGTTAGGTATGATACACTGTAGTAGGTAGCTGTGCCTACCACAGCACCTTTCCATTTTTGCCCTTGACCTCCATTGCCACCTGTCGGTAACCCCTTGAGCATATAAAAGGAGGCCCGTGTGCAACGTGAGGGGAAAGGAGGGGAACACTCACGCTCGGTCTCGCTAGCTACTGGTGTGTACTGTAGCACTCCGCGCTCCCGAGCTAGAAATCAATACAAACCACAAAGCAGGAGTAGGGTTTTACGCATCCGTGCGGCCCAAACCTGGGTAAATCGCTCGCATGCTTTGCCTCGATCTGCTCTTTGCGCAACCTCCGCCCCCGCCGGACCGAAAGGGACCCGGCCCGCCGGTCCCATAGGTGCCCGTGGATCAGTACCCCGGCATGCCCCAAGTTCTTCTGCACCGCCGAACACCACCGACGACCCTGCTGCTTCACCTACTCTTCGTGGGAACGAGTAGATGCTCTATGTCTTCAAACCTTTTTGGTCCTCACTAACAAAAGGGGGAGAAGCTTATGAGTTTGATAGTCTTCAAGCGGGTTCATATGGGTGGTTACTTTAAATTTTGCCTAGTGTTTACAACTCTCGTTTTGATACATTTGGTTCTATGAGTTGTAACACTTAAACTCGATGGTCGTCTGCTACTTATTTGCTATTTTGTGATGCGATGATAAATTCCGCATGTGCGACGATAAATTCCGCACTTAGATCATTTTGCAGACATCCATTTACCATTATGCATGTCATTATCTTCACATGCCTTTCATGCATGATGAACTGTCATCATAAGTTGAAGAGGATCTCCACAAGTACAACCCGCCATGTGCATTTGCATTCCAAAAGCAAATTACTTATATGCACATCTTCAGGGGGAGCCCTTGCAACTTATGAAGACAATTCCTTATCCTTTAAAATTTCACATATTATATTCCCCGTTGAAAACTTCAACTAGTTTGTCATCAATCACCAAAAAGGGGGAGATTGTAAGTGCATCTAGTGCCACCCCTAGTTGGTTTTGGAGTATTGACGACAAACCTAGTTGAGGGACTAATGTGTTTGTGAGAATTGCAGGATAACACAGGTAGAAGTCCCTCATTGATTCGGTTTTCCTACCAGAGATGACCCCTAAAAATGTATGAAGACATTGAAGTCAAAGGTGGTACGTGAAGACATTCACCTTGAAGACTATGACAAGAGAAGACATCGCATGAAGACTATGAAGCGCGAAGACTTAGATCTTTCGTAGTTCTTTTTCATCTTTGTTGAGTCATAGGAACCACCGTACTGTTAAGTGGGGTCCAAGAAAACCAGTCAGAATGACTGAAGTGATGCTTAACCAAAATCCTATGTCTTCGAGTGAAGACAATGAGAGCGAATCTTGTTCAGAGTTGGACAAGTCAGCTTTGCTTGTAGCCCAAGTAAAGTTGCCGTGTGTGTTTGAAATCTTACCGTTGGAACACGTGTCAGTTCCTTAGTGACCCAGGGTCATTTCGGACAAATCAGGTCGGGTTGCCTAGTGGCTATAAATAGCCCACCCCCTACAAACATAAACGGTTCGCTGCTCAGAGTTAAAGTACGGCTTTTGTCGTTTGAGAGCAACCCACCTCGAAGCCTTTGAGAGAGAATTCCTTGAGAGGATAAAGCCCTAATCACCCAGAGCCAAAGTGTGTTAGGCATCACTTAAGTCTTCTCGTCTGTGTGATCTAAAGACTTATTACACTTGAGGACTGTGAATCCTCCAGCCGGTTAGGCGTCGCGTTCTCAGCATCCAAGAGTCATTGTGGATCGCCGGTGAACGAAGTCTGTGAAGGTTTGGAAGTCTACCTTGAAGACTTACCAGAGTGATTGGGCGAGGACTGGGTGTCCTTAGCTCAAGGGGAATAAGGTGAAGACGAGGTCTTCTGAGTTGAATCTCGGCCTCCCTAACCAGATGTACGGTTGTCACAGCATCTGGAACTGGTCCAACAAATCATTGTCTTCAACGAGTCACTGGTTTCATCCTTCCCTTCCCTTTACTTACTGTTGGTTCTTGTGAAGTCATTGTATGATAGCATCACCATTCGACTTCACTAAGTGATTACGTGTACTGATTGGCTTCTCAACATCTTCCTACCTGATCCTTACTACCTAGCTGCTATTTGTCATTGTGCTTTCACTTCATTGAATACATGACCATGGTTTGTCTAGTGTAGTCTACCTTCCGCTGCATGATAATAGGTTTATTTCTATCGTTTTTCTTCGAAACTTACATGTTTTGAAGACTTTCATAAAAATCGCCTATTCACCCACCCTCTAGTCGATCACTAGCACTTTCATGGATCATCAAATCCCCGAGGGTTTCAAACCCGTAAACATCGAGTCATACGATGGCACAACAGATCCTGCGGTATGGATCGAGGATTATCTCCTTCATATCCACATGGCCCGCGGCGAATATCCATATCGATAATTTCAGTGCTTGCAAAGAATACCTTGCTGAAAACCACTTATCATTTCCTTCTGCTCCTCGTTGGGTTCGACACTCTTACTTATCGAAAAGGCTACGATAGATCCCCTACACTTGTGGGTCATCAAAACTCTTTTCTAGCGCCATTGTCGGGGAGTGAAGCGCCTTTGGTAGGTGGAATTTGGTAAGGAAAATTTTATATAGTGTTCCGAAATTTACTGTCACTTGTTACTATGGAACATAATCCTTTGAGGGGCTTGTTCGGGGTATCTTCACCCCGACCAGTAGAGCAAAGAGTTGCTCCTCAACCTACTGAACCTACTAAAAATGTTTACTTTGAAATTCCTTCGGGTATGGTAGAGAAACTGCTAGCTAATCCTTTTACAGGAGATGGAACATTACATCCCGACTTGCACCTAATCTATGTGGATGAAGTTTGTGGGTTATTTAAGCTTGCAGGTATGCCCGAGGATGTTATCAAGAAGAAGGTCTTCCCTTTATCTTTGAAGGGAAAGGAATTTACATGGTTTATGCTATGTGATGATATGGGATCATGGAACTACAACTGATTGAAATTGGAATTTCATCAGAAGTTTAATCCTATGCATCTTGTCCATCGTGATCATAATTATATATATAATGTTTGGCCTCGCGAAGGAGAAAGCATCTCTCAAGCTTGGGGGAGGCTTAAACCAATGTTATATTCATGCCCCAATCATGAGCTCTCAAGAGAAATTATTATTCAAAAAATTTATGCTCCGCTTTCTCTCGATAATCGCTCCATGCTCGATACTTCTTGTACTGGCTCTTTTATGATGAAGACTATTGAATTCAGATGGGGTTTATTGGAAAGAATTAAACGCAAATCTGAAGATTCGGATCTCAAGAAGGTAAGGAGTCAGGTATAACACCTAAGTTTGATTGTGTTAAATCTTTTATGGATACCGATGCTTTCAATGAATTTAGCACTAAATATGGACTAGACTCTGAGATAGTAGCTTCTTTCTGTGACTCCTTTGCTACTCATGTTGATCTCCCTAAGGAGAAGTGGTTTAAATATAATTCTCCCATTGAAGTAAAAGTAGTTGCACCTATTATAGTTGAAGAAAAGACTATCACTTATAATGATCATGTTGTTCCTACTGCTTTTATTGAGAAACCACCCTTCCCTGCTAGAATAAAGGATCATGCTTAAGCTTCAACTGTGGTTCGTAAGAGTAATACTAGAACGCCTACAATCTCTGAGCAAATAAAGTTGAACCTAGTGTTGCTATGGTTAAAGATCTCTTAGATGGTAATATTGATGGGTATGTTATTTACTTCTGTGATGAAGCTGCTAGAATTGCTAGACCTGATACTAAAAACAAACATAGACCTGTTGTAGGCATGCCTGTTATTTCTGTTAAAATAGGAGATCATTGCTATCATGACTTATGTGATATGGGTTCTAGTGCAAGTGCAATACATCATTCCTTATATAAAGAAATTATGCATGATATTGCACCTGCTGAGATAGAGGAAATTGATGTTACAATTAAGCTTGCCAATAGAGACACTATTTCACTAGTGGGGATTGTTAGAGATGTTGAAGTCTTGTGTGGGAAAGTTAAATACCCTGCTGATTTTCTTGTTCTTGGCTCCCCGCAAGATGACTTTTGTCCCATTATATTTGGTAGACCCTTCTTGAATATTGTTAATGCCCAGATAGACTGCAAAAAGGATTTTGTTACTATTGGTTTGGGGGATATGTCTCATGAATTTAATTTTGCTATATTTCGTAGACAACCCCATGATAAAGAATTTCCTAGTAAATATGAAATTATTGGTCTTGCTTCTATTGCCGTGCCTCCTAGTGATCCTTTAGAACAATATTTGCTAGACCATGAAAATGATATGTTTATGAATGAAAGAAGGGAAATAGATGAAGTATTCTTTAAACAGTGGCCTATCTTGAAACACAACTTGCCTGTTGAAATCCTAGGGGATCCTCCTCCACCTAAGGGTGATCCCGTGTTTGAGCTTAAACCTTTACCTGATACTCTTAAATATGCTTATCTTGATGAGAAAGAGATATATCCTGTTATTATTAGCACTAACCTTTCAGAGCATGAAGAAAAGAAATTATTGAAAACTCTGAAGAAGCACCGTGCTGCTATTGGATATACTCTTGATGATCTTAAGGGCATTAGTCCCACTCTATGCCAGCACAAAATAAAATTGGAGAAAGACGCTAAGCCGGTTGTTGATCATCAATGACGGTTAAATCCCAAGATGAAAGAAGTGGTAAGAAAAGAGATACTAAAGCTTCTGGAGGCAGGTATAATTTATCCCGTTGCTGATAGTCAATGGGTAAGTCTTGTCCATTGTGTCCCTAAGAAGGGAGGTATTACTGTTGTTCCTAATGATAAAGATGAACTGATCCCACAAAGAATTGTTACAGGTTATAGAATGGTAATTGGTTTCCGCAAATTAAATAATCTACTAAAAAGGATTATTACATGTTACCTTTTATTAATCAAATGCTAGAAAGTTTATCCAAACATACACATTTTTGCTTTCTTGATGGTTATTCTGGTTTCCCTCAAATACATGTGTCAAAAGAGGATCAAGAGAAGACAATTTTTACTTGCCCTTTCGGTACTTTTGCTTATAGACGTATGCCTTTTGGTTTATGCAATGCACCTACTACTTTTCAACGATGTATGACTGTTATGTTCTCTGACTTTTGTGAAAAGATTGTTGAGGTATTCATGGATGATTTCTCCATTTATGGAACTTATTTTGATGATTGCTTAAGCAACCTCGATCGAGTTTTGCAGAGATGTGAATAAACAAATCTTGTCTTGAATTGGGAGAATTGCCACTTTATTGTTAATGAAGCTATTGTCTTGGGGCATAAAATTTCTGAAAGAGGTATTGAAGTTGATAAAGCTAAAGTTCATGCTATTGAAAAGATGTCGTGTCCTGAGGATATTAAAGGTATAATAAGCTTTCTTGGTCATGACAGTTTTCATAGGAGGTTCATCAAGGAATTCTCTAAAATTTCTAGGCCTCTGACTAATCTCTTACAAAAAGATGTTCCTTTTGTCTTTGATGATGATTGTGTAGAAGCATTTGAAATACTTAAGAAAGCTTTAATTTCTGCACCCATTGTTCAACCACCTGATTGGAATTTACCCTTTGAAATTATGTGTTATGCTAGTGATTATGTTGTAGGGGCTGTTCTAGGACAAAGAGTTGATAAGAAATTAAATGTTATCCAATATGCTAGTAAAACTCTAGACAGTGCCCAAAGAAATTATGCTACTACTGAAAAAGAATTTTTAGCAGTTGTATTTGCTTGTGATAAGTTCAGACCTTATGTTGTTGATTCTAAAGTAATTGTTCACACTAATCATGCTGCTATTAAATATCTTATGGAAAAGAAAGATGCTAAACCTAGACTTATTAGATGGGTTCTCTTGCTACAAGAATTTGATTTGCATATTATTGATAGAAAGGGAGCTGAGAACCCCGTTGCAGACATCTTGTCTAGGTTAGAGAATGTTCTTGGTGACCCACTACTTATTGATGATAGCTTTCCTGATGAACAATTAGTTGTGATAAATGCTTCTCATACTGCTCCATGGTATGCTGATTATGCTAATTATATTGTTGCTAAGTTTATACCACCTAGTTTCACATACCAGCAAAAGAAAAAGTTCTTCTATGATTTAAGACATTACTTCTGGGATGACCCACATCTTTATAAAGAAGGAGTAGATGGTGTTATTAGACGTTGTGTACCTGAGCATGAACAGGAATAGATCCTACGCAAGTGTCACTCCGAGGCTTATGGAGGACAGCATGCTGGAGATAGAACTGCACATAAGGTATTGCAATTTGGTTTTTATTAGCCTACTCTCTTCAAGGGTGCCCGTAAGTTTGTTTTTTCTTGTGATGAATTTCAAAGAATAGGTAATATTAGTAGACGTCAAGAAATGCCTATGAATTATTCACTTGTTATTGAAACATTTGATGTTTGGGGCTTTGATTATATGGGACCGTTTCCTTCCTCTAATGGGTATACACATATTTTAGTTGATGTTGATTACGTTACTAAGTGGGTAGAAGCTATTCCAACTAGTAGTGTTGATCATAACACCTCTATTAAGATGCTTAAAGAAGTTATTTTTCTGAGGTTTGGAGTCCCTAGATACTTAATGACTGATGATGGTTCACATTTTATTCATGGTGCTTTTCATAAAATGCTTGCTTAGTATGATGTTAATCATAGAATTGCATCTCCATATCATCCATAGTCTAGTGGTCAAGTAGAATTGCGTAATAGAGATTAAATTAATTTTGCAAGGGACTGTTAATAGATCTAGAAAGAATTGGTCCAAGAAACTTGATGATGCATTATGGGCTTATAGAACTACATACAAAAATCATATGGGTATGTCTCCATATAAAATGGTTTATGGTAAAGCATGTCACTTACCTCTCGAACTAGAACATAAGGCATATTGGGCCATTAAAGAGCTCAATTATCATTTCAAACTTCCGATGAGAAGAGGCTTTTTGACATTAGCTCACTTGATGAATGGAGAACCCAGGCCTATGAGAATGCCAAACTGTTTAAAGAAAAAGGTTAAAAGATGGCATGATAAAAGGATACAAAAACGTGAGTTTAATGTAGGTGATTATGTATTATTATACAACTCTCGTTTAAGATTTTTTGCAGGAAAACTTCTCTCTAAATGGGAAGGTCCTTACGTCATCGAGGAGGTCTATCGTTCCGGTGCTATAAAAATCAACAACTTCGAAGGCACGAATCTGAGGGTGGTGAACGGTCAAAGAATCAAACATTATATCTCAAGTAATCCCACAAATGTTGAAACTAATGTTATTGAAACCGTAACCCCAGAGGAATACATACGGGACAGTTTCCAGAACGTTTTAGACTCCGAAAAGGAATAGGTATGTGGTACTGTATGTAAACCGACTCCAAGATAGTTCTAATAGCATTTTTTCTCCATTTTGAAATATTTAAGAAAATAGGAAAATAAGAAGAAATCCGGGAAGGACACTAGGCGTCCATGAGGGTGGAGGGCGTGCCCTACCCCCTGGGCGCGCCCCCTGCCTCGTGGGCACCTTGTGTGCCCTCCGGACTCCGTTTTCTTGCAAGATACTTCTTTTGGTCGGTAAAAATTCATTATATAATCTTCGAAAGGTTTTGACCACCGTACCACGCAAGCATGCTCTGTTTTTGTTTCGAGCTATTTCTGGTGCAGATTTAAAGCAAGATGTCTTCTCAAGAGTCAGTCGGGGAGAATCCGGTGTCTCATCCAATACCGGGGCCAAGAGCAAACAGTGATGCTAACCTCTTTGGGCCATCAACTAAGGAAGAGATGGAGGCTGACTTGAAAAGGATAGATGCCATGGAGCAGGATGAAGAAGTTACTTCTCGTTTCCGAGCTGGATTCACGATGGGGGAACTACAGAACTCAGCTATTGCAAACTCGGTCATCCCTTCCAATGTTAGATTTCTTTCTTATGAAAATATGAAAAAGAGTGTTACTTGTTCTCCTGCAGCTATGCAACATCCTTGGGTGAAAGGAGCTTTAGCCGTCACGGGCAAGCCCCGTAAGGAAATAATGGACCTCAAGCAGCAAGTCAATAAGCTCGAGGAAGAGAATCGTATCCTGAGGGGCATCATCGCTAAGAATATCACATCACCACCCCCAATGAAAGAGACATAAACACATGGGTATGGGCACTCCCCTTGGCAACTGCCAAGCTTGGGGGAGTGCCCCGGTATCGTATCACCATCGCACTTTTACCTTTACCGTTTTTCTTAGTTTGATCCTTTTGGTAATATCTTGATCTAGTAGAATAAAGTTTTAGTATGATCTAGTTTTGAGTTTTTCTTTATGATCCTTCTATGTAATCGAGTCCTTGAGCTATATATAATAAAGATTAGCGTTGAGTCAAGGGCTTGATTATCTTGCTATGGTCTTGAGGGAATAAAATAAAAGAGAAAGAATAAAAATAAATAAAGAGATCATATGGATCTTATGGAGAGTAATGACTTCACATATAAAGAGTATGATGAATAAAAGTTGTTGAGAGTTGACAAACATAGTTTTGGTCATCGTTGCAATTAATAGGAAGTAATAAAGAAAGAGAGGTTTTCACATATAAATATACTATCTTGGACATCTTTTATGATTGTGAGCACTCATTAAAATATGACATGCTAAAGAGTTGACGTTGGACAAGGAAGACAATGTAATGGGTTATGTTTTCTTACATCTAAAATAAATTATATTGTCATGGATCATCCAACATGTTGAGCTTGCCTTTCGCTCTCATGCTAGCCAAATTCTTTGCACCAAGTAGAGATACTACTTGTGCTTCCAAATATCCTTAAACCCAGTTTTTGCCATAAGAGTCCACCATATATACCTATGGATTGAGTAAGATCCTTCAAGTAAGTTATCATCGTTGCAAGCAATAAAAATTGCTCTCTAAATATGTATGATTTGTTAGTGTGGAGAAAATAATCTTTATATGATCTTGTGATGTGGAAGAAATAAAAGCAACGGACTGCATAATAAAGGTCCATATCACAAGTGGCAATATAAAGTGACATTCTTTCGCATTAAGATTTTGTGCATCCAACCATAAAAGCACATGACAACCTATGCTTCCCTCTGCGAAGGGCCTATCTTTTATTCTTGTCTTATACTTCATATAAGAGTCATGGTGATCTTCACCTTTCCTTTTTACATTTTATCCTTTGGCAAGCACAATGTGTTGGAAAGATCCTGATATATATAGCTAATTGGGTGTGAGTTTTCATGAGCTATTATTGTTGACATTACCCTTGAGGTAAAAGGTTGGGAGGCAAAACTATAAGCCCCTATCTTTCTCTGTGTCCGACTGAAACTTCATACCCATAAATATTGCGTGAGTGTTAGAAATTGTGAAATACTAAATGATAGTTGAGTACGTGGACTTGCTGAAAAGCTCTTATATTGACTCTTTCTGATGTTATGATAAATTTCAATTGCTTCAATGACTGAGATTATAGTTTGTTAGTTTTTAATGAAGTTTCTGATTCATACTTGAAATTGTGAATGAATTGTTACTTTAGCATAAGAGATCATATGACAATATATTTATATATATATTGTTGTTCTAAGAATGATCATGATGCTCTCATGTCCATATTTTATTTTTATCGACACCTCTATCGCTAAACATGTGGACATATTTCTCGATATCGGCTTTTGCTTGAGGACAAGCGAGGTCTAAGCTTGGGGGAGTTGATATGTCCATTTTGCGTCATGCTTTTATATCGATATTTATTGCATTTATGGGCTGTTATTACACATTATGTCACAATACTTATGCTTGTTCTCTCTTATTTTACAAGGTTTACAAGAAGAGGGGGAATGCCGGCAGCTGGAATTTTGGGCTGGAAAAGGAGAAAATATTAGAGACCTATTCTGCACATCTCCAAAAGTCCTGAAACTTCACGGGAGCATGTTTCAGAATATATAAAAAATATTGTGCGAAAGAAGTACCAGAGGGGGCCACCCACCGTCCACGAGGGTGGGGTGCGCCCTACCCCCTGGGCACGCCCCCTGCCTCGTGGCCTCCCTGGCAGCCCTTTGATGCCCATATTTGGCTATATGGAGTCTTCGTCCTGGAAAAAATCATAAGCATGCTCACGAGATGAAACTCCGCCGCCACGAGGCGGAACCAATCTAGGGCCCCGGCGGAGCTGTTCTGCCGGGGAAACTTCCCTCCGGGAGGGGGAAATCATCACCATCGTCATCACCAACGATCCTCTCATCGGGAGGGGGTCAATCAGCAATCACCCTCTTCCTTTTTGATGTCTGATGCACAAGAACAGCATTTGAGTGGAAAAACATGGTATGATGACAGATGGAATATGTATTGATAATGGATGGGCATGGCATCTCGACATATATGATGAGTAAACTAAGCAGATGGCGGTGCAACAAAGTATAAGAAATGCAAGACAACATATGTAAGATACGCGCAATCAATAAAACCTTGCCAAATTAGAATAGGCGCCTTGATGGGTGAACAGGACAGGCCATCTGCCTTTGACTCCTCGATGTTAGAATAGTCATTAAGATCATATTCTGAACAAGAATCAACAGGTGGTGAGCGTATGAGTTTCATTGCATCCAGAATGGCACTCAATGCCTTGGTGCCAATTTTATAAGTCATTGCGGTATTTAGCTTCAAGAGTGGACTGCTGCTTGTGCGACACAAAGCAGCTACACAGATCATATTGTAGATATAACGGGAAAACCGTAAGCATCAGAGTAAAATAAGCAAAGTGGAACTTGCTGGAATATATGTGCTAGTATTGCTGGTACGGCTAGAAAGCCTTCAGATACCAGCTCTCTTCAACTGAAGGTGCGGTACTATTAATATCAGTGTAACTCTCAAAGGCGACACAGCTCCCCGCATTTCCTTGCTATTCTTATAGGATTCAAGTGGGAAGGCCACTACAAATCCTATTCCCATGTTTACAAAATCCTACGAATCAAAGAGGCCCGACGAGTTCAAAGTGTCCATACCAATCGACCGTATAGACCTCGACACTGCAAATGTCCATGCTCATGTTCACTACAAGGAACATACTATACTACTATCATACTCCCTCCATTCCAAAATATAAGTCTTGGTAGAGATTTCCACTATGGATCACATACAGATGTATCTAGATACATTTTAGAGTGTAGATTCACTCATTTTGCTCCATATGTAGTCCATGGTGGAATCTATACAAAGACTTGTATTTAGGAACGGAGAGAGTACTTATTAAAGAAGAATGGAAGAGGAACATGCTAAAGAAGAGCAAGCAGATTTTGGAATAAAATGTTCGTTGTGCAGTTCCCACACATGATGAACTAGAGCGCATTAAGAAAGCAACTCCCTGATGTCTCTCTATATGTGGTGCACGTGCCTTTTCGAAAGTGTCGGGGATATACCCCGCGGCGTAAACCGGCCAGAAGTATAACCCGGCCGGACTAGGCGTTTCATCGGTAAACCGCCAGAGGATTGGCGGTTTACGTGATTGGCGGTTTACATGTCTGGCGGTTTACATGTCTGGCGGTTTACGTGTCTGGCGGTTCACTGGTATGATGATTCACGAGCCTGAAGACTCATTGGTGACCCGGCGCATGTTTCGGATGGATGACAAGGCCCAAGGCCCAGCATCCCGGTTTATGTTAATGGTGGGCCGGTTTAAGAGGAAAGGCATGAGGAACATTATCTTACAAGGAGCTAAGACCTGGACTTGTATCCGGTTTGTATTAAGATAGATTAGTCCTAATTCTAATAGGACTCTACATGTAATGCACCCCTCCAACATATATAAGGAGGGGCAGGGCTCCTCAAAAGGGGACAAGATTCACAAGTTCCAAAAAGGGACAAGTTAGGTTTAGACAATAGCTCTCAAGATAGAGCACTCTTGTAACCGTGATCATCATCATCAATATCAATGAAGCAGGATGTAGGCTTTTACCTCCACCGTGAGGGGCCGAACCTGGGTAAAACATCGCGTCTCTCGTCCCGCTCAACCCCTCTCAAGCTACCACATAGATGCGTTGGCCTCGCGACTAAGTCCTGACACTAAGGACATCTGGCGTGACAATTCCACGACAGTTGGCACCCACCGTGGGGCCTGCGCACGGTGGTGTTGAGTTCTTGGAGGGCGCCATCTCAGGGATTGAGAAGCTCCGTCTGGCTCAACAAAAAAGTTCCGGTCGGTTTGTCGGAGAGTTCCAGCCGGCTCGCCGAAAAAGTTCCGTCAGGCTCATCGAAACGTTCCGCCGGTTCGTCAGAAATTTCCGGCCGGATCATTGAAAAGTTCCGACCGTCTCGATGAAAGGTTCTATCTGAATCATCAAAAAGTTCTGATCACCTCGACGAAAAGTTCAGTCCGAATCGCCGAAGGGTTCCAGCCGCATCGCCGAAAGGTTCTGTCCGAGTCGTCAAAGAGTTCCGACTTCGGCTACAGAAAAGTTCCGAATTATCAAATACTTCCGGATTAGCAAAAAGTTCCGGCCGGATTATCAAGAGGTTCCAACACAAAAGATTCCGGATTATCAAAATTTCCGGTTGGATTATCAAGAGGTTCCGGTTCAAAGGTTCCGGATTATCAAAAGTTTCGACCGGGTTATACAGAGGTTCCAGCTCAAAAGGTTCCGGATTATCAAAAATTCCGGTTGGATTATCAAGAGGTTCCGGTTCAAAAATTCCGGATTATCAAAAGTTCCGGCCGGATTATCAAGAAACTCCGGTTCCAGAAATTCCGGTTTAAAAAATTCCGGCCAGGTTATGTGGAGACCTCACGCATTATAAGACACAGAACCAATCAACTCTTTTGTCAAAACAAAAGAAGCACTATGCATTATCCGGCGCTAGCGTCCGGCAAAAAATACCAGGTGCTATCGTTTCTATGTATTTTTTCAGTACATGTTAATTCATCCGACAACAATTACTCTGGCCTGTAATATTTTTACGCAGGGCAACTATTAAAAGAAAAAGGGGTGGTGTTATACCATGGATGCACGTTCGGCTGTATCGCGCGGCTTCACGGACAGTGTGTCGCGGTCCGGTTTACGTCAGCGTACCGGCTGACTCGCCCGTCTGCACCACCTTACAACAACACGGATGACTCGCCCGTCCGCCATGGCCACCGGTTCATGCGTCCATGCCAGCTTACAACATGGAGGACAACTTGCTCGGCCGCACCGGATTACAACACTGGGCCGACTCATCTGTCTGCTCCTACGATTAACTCGGCCGTGATTAATTTTAGCATCACTGTGGTGATCATCAACTCGATGGCGGATAATTTCTGGCCTAGCACATCAGGTGATATCCATATAAAATATATTTTATTAGCACATATTATTTTTGTCAAAGAACAGTTTACCTGTGCCTTGGTCTGCAATATTGTTTATACAGGACAATTGTTCATTGCAAAAGCTATGGCTGTGTCATGGATGTATAAACTCGCGCAACCATTATGAATGCGCTAGTATCTTACCATGCCATCAAGCTCGGTGAATATATGTGCAAACCGCCATTCTGCAGACTGGTTTACATCAATATGACGTGGCTAAGTCGCCCGTCCACGCCGGTTTACAATGCCGCGGCCGACTCATCTGTCTGTGCCGCCTTTGAAAGCCACGGTCGTCTTTGCTGTCCGTCTCTCACGGCCTGGTCTACATCAACATACTGGGCCGCACCTGTCTGCATGAGCTGTTTATTGGGTATGAGCAAGTCACAGCTTGGGTAGCCCGGTTTTCTTTCAAATTGGAGACAAATTATCATCAACCGACGTTTGCACTAGATGGTTCAATGGGCAGGCACACAAGTCGCCGCCACTACAGTTTTGATTAACTTCAAATCGCCGGTTGGAAAGAACCATTGGCCGAGTTGCTGACACGGCTCATATGGGATCATTTACAACCCGCCACAGTCACCTCAACCTTCTATGGATTCACATCGTGCTATCAACACCAATGATATACAAGTTATGTCGGTTTATATCACGGTCAAATATGGAGAATCTCAAGCCAACTCCTCGAGTCACCTTGAGACTTGGGGGCTACAATGATATGACTTAGCAAATGTTGCCGGTTTTCAGTGAAGTCAAGAACCCCAATACGTTGGAGGGAAAGAGAACCCGGTCCCGGATTCACATCGTGCTATCAGAAGATTTCCAGATTAGAAAGTATATGACAGTTACAAAATCCTGGCTCAATGAAGAAGTTTCGGGTCATCAGAAAAGGATTCCGGTTTACAATCCGGTACAAGGGAAATTTGTTCTCGGAACAAAGCTCTGAAGCTCTCAAATCCGGTTTAAGAATTTCCGGTTCAAAAAGGAATTAACTTCTCGCAAGATCGAGTTTAAAGGCCGTCAGAAAATTTCTGGCTAAAAATGAAGATTCCAATTTAAAATCTGGTTCAAGGGAAAGATGTCTCCCACAAAGTTTTGAAGCTCTCTATATCCGGTTCAAGATCCCGGTTCAAAAAAGAATTTATCTCTTGCAAAAAGTTAAAAATTGCCGAAGAGGACCTGCTGCCACGATGCACGGTTCAAACATGGGTATCCCGCCTTACTGGCCTGACATATTATTGATCACATGGGGGCGTCTGCTTCATAAAGCGGGGTCTTTGTTCTTCTACATCATGCGTGGTTACATGGAGTTGTTCTGTCTTAAAGCGGCCTCCGGTTTACCCCTTGAAAATTTTATAAACATCACTTGGGGGCTTGGTCATGTCCGAACCGATGCAATACCTTTTGATAGGCGAAAGCCACCAGATCACTTGGGGACATGGTCAAGTCTGAACTAGTCACGCCTCTTGATCAGCCTAAGGCCATAGAATCACTTGGGGGCTTGGTCGAACCCGAACCATTGCCACGCCTCTTGATCGGCATAATGCCACGGTTTCATTTGGGGACCTGGCTGACTTGAACCATAGCTACACCATTGGGGAGCTTGGTCATGTCCAACCATGGTAACACCATCTGATCGGCTCAATAAGCCTCTTTTTGCAAATGGTTTTATCATTGCCTTTGCTTCAATATTTTCCTTGATAACTTTTTCTTTTATTTTTGTTGTGTTTTTAAATTGACAATTCTTAAACCGGTTCGACTGTCAAATTACAAATTGATGGAACACGGTCAAATCTTAATCCGGAGAGTATTTGCCCGGTTTGATTTTCTGTTACCATCCTATTATGGAGTAAACCGGTGTTTATCAACCCGGCTCGGCTTTCAACTACAAGTTGTCAATACACGATCAAGTTATAATCCGGAGACTATCAGCTCGGTCTGGTTTGACTACGAGTCGCCAGTATTATATGTGGTTAAACCGGCGTTTATTGCAACCCGGCACGGTTTTATCATAAACCAGCATAATATGGAAGGAGTTATCAGTACTCAAGATTCGGGTTATCACCCTTACTACAAAAAGTTGGTAAAACCAACAATGTGATTCAATGTCATAGAAACAGGTTTGTTAAACCGTCCTGGCTTTGGACTATAAGTCGCCAGTATATATATATATATATTTGGATTGCGCCATTGGAATCATGCGCTTATAAATCATTGGGTTATATTATTCAAATAGCCAAGTTTGGCTGAATTTTCATTATGATATTGAATGAATAAGGTTTTCACCGGATTATGTTATCTTGAATAGCCAACATGGCTGGATTTTTATGGTTATTAATAACCGGTATTATTGAGGTTTTCAAAGTTGCTTTAGCGCAATGGCTATCATATTATCAATAGGTATGATTTATTCTACAATTAAAGGAATAGTCCCGAGTCGCTGGAGGCTTACAACCCGACACTTGGGGGCTACATTATTCAAATCGAGATTACATGCAAGTCTCATGTCACTGCAAGCATGCATCATGACACTTGGGGGCTAATGCAAAGTCATTTTTTACTAGTCTTATTGAAGACCCGACTCATCATATTATAATGAGCCGGCCCTTGGGGGCTACCAATTGCTCCTTTCAACAATTCAAGGTACACAAGTTTTCGTCCATAATATTGAAGGATCCATTGCTCAGTTGGTAAAGCACAAAACTCTTAACCTTGTGGACGTGGGTTCAAGCCCTACGATGTAAGCTACATTATAAGATGTTATTTTCATTGAAGTATATATCAAGTCCCGGTTCAGTATTATCTTACTAAGCCGGCCCTTGGGGGCTACACATCACTGCTAAAATCTACATTATTATATTTACAAAGTTCCTGCTCATTATTGCATAATGACCCGGTCCTTGGGGGTTACACTGATTGAAGTTTTTATAAGCAAATTACAAGTCCCAGGTTGCTGCAAGCATGACAACCCGACACTTGGGGGCTACATATATGGAGTATTCAGTTTATATGATTGAGATGAACTAATCGGATTTCTTCAAGGTTGAAACACTTATTGGAGCAAGTCTTAAGTTATCACTATGTTCTCCTCTTAAGACTTGGGGGCTACAGGTATTATGCATATAAAGGAGGAACATCTTCATTTTATCAGTTTTGAGAAAATCAGGAAGATCAATTACATGACCCGGTGTCGACAACAATTATGACCCGGCGCCATCAATATTTATAAACCGACCATTTTGGTAATATTAAACCGGCAAGTTTTACATCTTCAAACTGGCTGAATATCAGATAAGTATTTTCAGACCAATATTTCTTAAACCGGCGCTTTGGGAGCTGAGTCAAAGGAGTTATTCTTCACAATATTTCTCGGTGACAAACCAATGTCGGCAAATTGATTATGAAGCTGGTCTGTTGACCCGGATTTCCCAGAAGGAGGAAATAACAAGGACTTAAGGATGATCAGGTACCGGTTTACAAAAATTCTTAACCCGAAGCATAACCTGTCAAATTTGTTCTTGTGTTTATTTTGCAGCATAAGTTTACCATGAATAAATCCAAGCTAAACTTGGGGGCTAATGTAGGGGATATACCCCGCGGCGTAAACCGGCTGTAAGTATAACCCGGCCGGACTAGGCGTTTCATTGGTAAACCGCCAGAGAATTGGCGGTTTACGTGATTGGCGGTTTACATGTCTAGCGGTTCACTGGTATGACGATTCACGAGCCTGAAGACTCATTGGTGACCCGGCGCGTGTTCTGGACGGATGACAAGGCCCAAGGCCCAGCATGCCGGTTTATGTTAATGGTGGGAAGGTTTAAGAGGAAAGGCATGCGGAACATTATCTTACAAGGAGCTAAGACCTGGACTTGTATCCGGTTTGTATTAAGATAGATTAGTCCTAATCCTAATAGGACTCTACATGTAATTCGCCCCTCCAACATATATAAGGAGGGGCAGGGCTCCTCAAAAGGGGACAAGATTCACAAGTTCCAAAAGGGGACAAGTTAGGTTTAGACAATAGCTCTCAAGATAGAGCACTCTTGTAACCGTGATCATCATCATCAATATCAATGAAGCAGGATGTGGGCTTTTACCTCCACCGTGAGGGGCCGAACCTGGGTAAAACATCGCGTCTCTCATCCCGCTCAACCCCTCTCAAGCTACCACATAGATGCGTTGGCCTCGCGACTAAGTCCTGACACTAAGGACATCTGCCGTGACAATTCCACGACAGAAAGTAAAGTAGGAACATTTGCTGACCAATTAAATGTTATCTGTTTTAGTAATATCAGCATCATATCAGATTCGTACTTGAGAAACAAGTTTGGAATTATGAGTGGCACGTTGTTTAGCCTGATGGATTCAGGAGCAGTGCTAAGCAGGTACGATGATGGTACTGAATATAAAGGCATGTCTGCATTTGGGTCAGTCAACCATTTCAGGCGGTTGGATGAAGATCCTACGTCTCCTAACCCTTCTTCTTCCTCGTCTCTGATTCTTCCCATATAGAACACCGCACGGACCATCGCCCCCCACCGCTTGTGTTCCTCCGCCACCCCCACCCCCCGCCTCACCCACGTCGAGTTTTCTTCGTTCGGCTAGGCCCCACCACCCCCAACAACAAAAGTCCCCACCTGAGCCCGTTTGTTGCACCGGCAAACTCCGGCGAGCTCTGAAAAATCGACTGGCCCAATTTTAAAATTTAGTCTACTGTGATTTAACTAGTGTGGAATATAAAAGGCGAAAACCATTAGCATTGGGAGTATAGTGTTGAGCGTGCCATGGCGGATCTGAAGGTGCAAACCGTACAAAGGCAACATCACAAAAAATGTTTGCTCTCAACTAGCAAGTAAGTGATGGACAAGAAATTAGAGTAAAGCAGTGTCGATCTATTTTCTTGCTGTGATAAATAAGTTGAGCAGATACGAAAGAGTACCGCCTCTGGTGCGGCGCCGTGTATGCATCTGCTGAGAATTTGACGGTGCTGCGGTAGCGATGGCTATCGGCGGCGTGGAAGCAGATCTAGGAGGGTAGATGGTGGTGGCGGGACGCAGTGCACGAGACGGTCATAGGAGCGGCGCCGGCAAGGTGGATGACGGCGGGGATGAAGCAAGAGGACGGGATGCAAGGATCCCGGTCCGAAACCATGGATGAGAGAGGTCGGTCTCTAGTAATGGACGCCGGCGTCGGGGTATCAGCTCTGGCATGGTGGAGGAGGACGGCGGTGGATGGGGTGGCGGACGGAGGAGGCTGGGGTGGAGAGGGTGTTTTGGCGCCCACGGAGTACAATGGGGAAATGGAGGTGCAGAGGAAGGGGGGAACCATGTCTTCAGGGCGCACTTGTCTCAAATGCGAGGAAATTTACAAACTTAGCCCCCGTTTCAAATTTCCTACATCACAGCAATATTAGTCGGTTGGGGATAGGACGGTAATCTCGCATACACCGAATATTTGCCGACGGGAGTTTGTTTTTGGTGCCCACCGTGTATGAATCGGGGAGGGAGTCGATTTCGGCCGAGGACACACTGTGTTTTGGGGCCCACTGTGTATGAATCCGGGTGAGAGGCGGTTATGTCATGTTCGAGTGAAATTACAAACCTACCCCTATCGAAACCTATAGAAATCGAGCAGATAGACTTTGCGTGGCAGGGATAGGCAATAGTAATTTCCATCTCGCAGATTTTGGTTTCGCGCGGTTACTCCAACTTTCCCCACTTCGTTCAAATTTTGCAGAGTGCACGTTTACCATGCCAACTCAATTCGAATCCCGTTTGTATTCTATTTTTTCGGGCAGGATCCATTTTCGATTGGAATAAAATTCTATATACATCATTTTTTTAATATATACTTTCAAAAGCACAACAAAGAAGTCTGCTCCTTTATATGTATATTATGATTTACAAATACAATGATCTCAAAATCATAAGGTTGAATTCAAAAAATTAAACCAAATTATGTTCTACTAAAATGTATGGATCAGTAATATCTACATATTAAATAACATAGATGCGCATGAATTCATATGAGTATGCATGTTTGATAGATCAATTTTGGTTCGAGTATGGATTACATGTATCATCATCTCGAATTCAAATATTTGAATCCCTTTATGCTCACTCCTTTCATGCCCATCTCTCTCGCATGCATGCTCCTTCATGTAGCTATCACTCTCTTTTCTCCAGCTCACCTGCACGCTCACTTCATGTTTCTCCTATCCGCGCAAACATGGTCTCTCGACGTCTCCCTTGAGAAGAGTCACACTCTCCCTATCATTATACATTACACAGTTTTCATTATCTCTCATGTCTCTACCGTTCTCTCGTATCACTAGGTACCTAAGCTTTCTTTTTCACCGCCACACACACAGTCTCCACTCGTCTTTCACCTTGTCTTTCTCTCTATGGGATTCTCTCACACACCCTATATGTCTCTAGATATGAATCATACCACTAAAATTACTCTCTCTCTCTCTCCTGTAGACACAACATTTGTTGCGGTCTCCTTTTCGTCTCCATCCCAGACTGACATTATTCATTTGTTTACTGATCAGACAAACTCCCCCCCTCTCTCTCTCACACACACACAGAACTCCTGCTTCCACTCCCCTTCCCGACTACCGTCTCTCTCTCACACACACACACAAAACTCTCACTTTCGCACCCCCGTCTCGTATTTCTCTCACAAACATTTATTGACTAGCCTCTAGATAGGTTTATACACCCGCACACTCATGTTTCCACTATCGCATACAAGTCTCTCTACCGCTCCTTGTATCTATGTAGATTTGTCTTCCCTTCTTGAGACACGCCCTCTCGATCGTGCACACACACAGTATCACCTCATTTTAAGCTGATACCTCTCGCACACACACTCTTTGTGTCTTTGTCACGCATGCACTCCGTCCTCCTCCTCTCTCCCTCTCTCTCACACACACATGGGCTTTTTGCAACAACTAGCAAGATGCCCATGCGTTGCACGGAACATGAAGATGCATTTGTATGATTAGTTTATCTTGTGGGATAAAAGGATGAACAAGGGAAGGCCTTATTTGCAAGTGTGGAGAGGGGTGTGTGTATCTTTTTGCAAAATTGCCATAGTTTCCTTCCTATCCATTAGATATAGATCAGACGACCTATATTGCAGGATGGCAGGCACACGATCATCACTGACTATGCTTTTTATAAGAGTAGGGATAAAAAACAAAGTTGGTGATGATGGTGGGCTTGCCATCCTGCAATATAGGCCATCCGATTTATATCTGATGGATAGGAAAGAAACTATGGCAATTTACCCGCACTCCTCTCCACATTTGCAGATAAGGCCTTTTCCCTCGTTCATCGTTTTCTCCCACAAGATCTTGATGTTCCGTGCAACGCACAGGCATCTTGCTAGTAAGAGTAGAAATTAGACATATACAATTCTCGAATCTTGAAACCAACAACATTCCTCCCTTATCTCATCAAAATCGCCAAAGGAATATATTTTGAGTGAAACATAACATTTTTTAGTGATATACGTATTTCAAAACTAGAATTTTTTTCTGTCAAATCGCTGAATATGTATTAATCTACTCAAATCGTGTGGCAACGCATTGGCACATTGCTAGTAGTTATTATAATTTTGTGGACACCAGACAAACGGTGGAGTACATATACGAAGAGAAGAGGCGCACGCACGCAGTCGGTCTCTCGTTGTCTCGCACGCATGAGTGTTACGTAAAGGCAACGTTAACAAATAAACACTAAAACCCTAGGTGCACGATTGGCTGCATTGGCGGGTACCGGGTACGTGGTGGAGCACACCTTTGTAGGAATAGTCAGCTCGCGTGATAATTTGATATGTAGGAGTTGATGGTCGGGACCACAGGTGAACGACTTGGAGGCGGTGGCTCGCCAGTTGCCACAGATAGAGTAGCCACATTTAAAATATCATTTTTTTAGCGGGGTTAAGAGTTCCGATTTTCAATGACGCGTTATAAGTACTAAGTAGTTTTTAGAACGATTGGTATGGAGCGAAAATGGAATTCATAGTACTACCTACTACGTACCTCCTTGGCGTATGGTTATATGGGTTTATGTTGCGAGATGTTGAACCTGGTAGTTCTAGGGCAAATATTATGTTTAGATGTAGATGTTGGTTTTAGTAATGAATATCGGAAGGGGGAAACCCTTCTTTGATTAAAGAAAACTACTACCTCTGTTCTGGTTTACTAGTCCCCATCGTTTTTTGGGGTCAAAGTTTGTCCACGAATTTTACTTGTAAAATGTGAATGGAAAATGAGATTTTGTTATACGCAAACAAAAAAGAACTGGAGGGAGTGATTGCTCTGACACGGACGCGACCTCTCATAGCTCAGGCATTGAACCGGCACGCCGGCCAAGAGGGCCCCACTCGCTGCAGGCCCGGCTAAACACGCCTCCTCGCATGCAACCAGCTTACTGCCCCGCCTGTCTTCATTGAATCCGCGCGTGAGCCGGCAACACGTCCTTCCGCGAGCCGACCAGCATTTTAGAACACAAAAAGTGACCAAAATATAATTAATTATGCATGGTCTTGACTTGTTGTGCTCGCACTGGTAGCAGGAACTAGAGGTTTTTCTTTATTCATAACTCTCCTAAATTTTTTTGGCTTTGAAGTAAATCATGGTTGTGGACATTATGTATGAATGTGGAGATATATGTGAACATGAGTTTGATGTGGAAGTTGAACTTGGAATGTCGGGCTTGCACGTGAACTATACCATGTCCAATGCTTCGTCTGTTATTGTTTGAAAGTAATTGCTGTTATTACATGAACCAGAAAAAAATATTTTGTGCCACATCAGTAGATGCATAGACATCACAACAGGCATGCTGACTAGATAAACATTTGAACCTAGCTACTATGAAGGAGATTTTGTATTGACAACAATTTTAGATAGCAAGAAACGCCTAACCTGCTCTGCCTCTGCTAGCTTATTTCTGGCTTCTTCCATCTCTTCTTTGGCATGGGTGAAGAGAGCATCTGATTGCTCTTTTCACTTCTTCAGGAACTCAACTACATTCTCATGGGCTGCTGCATGCTTTCTTTCAGCCTTTACTAGAGCCACGAGGACACGAACAGCTGAGGACTCCACCTGGCTTGTGTGTAATCCAGCATCATCTAGGAATTTGCACCTTGTGTCTAATCCAGCATCATTAGGGAACTGGCACCTTGTGTGTAATCCAGCCTCATTCTGGAAACATGATCTCGAGGTTGACCATACTTCCCTCCTCACAGGAATTGCATCCTGACATGAAGTTACTTCTTTTTTAGATAATTACTCAGAGCAACCCAGATCCATTTAGTAGAAGCCAGATAAACAGAACTGGGAGAAGTGAATTCAAAAGGAAAAAAATATAAAAACAGACTACAAGGTGAGAACACCCACTTCCTACATCAAGCTAAAAACGAAAGCATTAGGACGATAAAGACTCTTCTTATGACACATCGAAGAACACGAGGCTTAAGAGAAACAGAAACTACAACATATACACATTGAAGAACACGAGGCTAAATGAAAGTAATTGAAAGGGTGTTACTTACCAAAGCTCGTTTTACAGGTTCGGTGCAACTCCTCTTTAACTTGCCATGCTCCTTGAAGATGTCCCCAATATCTCGTGTTTGGTCTTCATTGCTCCTCTACATGTTCGCACACGTGGTTTTAAAATCTCAACATGGCAAGAAAAATATACTACTAGTAATACTCGTGCATCTTGTGGGCAACATTAAAGCACTCGTCTGCCATGTTAGAGCATCTCCAATAGAATCGCAACACGCGGTGCTTTAAAAAGCATTTACAGTGCTGAGATCGAGAAGTAGAGATAGAGAGTAGAGGATAGTTCTCAGCATAGATAGATAATAAATAGATTATTCAACTACTCCTCATCGTCCGACTCCTCCTCGGTGATGTCCTCCTCCGACGTCTGACTGTAGGCGTGAAGATACTAATCGTCGTCGGATTCCTAGAGCGACGCTGCTCCTAGCCTCATGTTGAATTGAGCGTATGCTTTTCGCCTACGCTTGTCCTCGCGATAGGCGGCTCGCTCCGCCCTCCTCTTATCCCTCTCTGCCCTCCTTTGCTCGTAGAACTCGCGCTCGTTGATGATGTCCTGCGGGAAGCGTTGGCGCCACAACGCCATGGCTTCCTCGTCCATCTCGGTGATGCCGAGATGGTGCTCCCGCCTCCGGTTCTCGCGACGATCCTCGTCGGTGATAAGCCGCGACAGAGGCGTGAGCTCCTGTGCCCGCTCTCATGTCGGCACGTTGGGGAAGTTCAATGTTCTGTGAGGCCACCAGAGGTGCCACGCCGCCGTGTCGTACGCGCGGGCGGCCTCGTTAGGCAGTGTCGGAATTGCCGAGGGCGAGGCGCATCCCGCGGAACCGGATCTCGGCGGAGAAGCCGCCGGCGGGGCGCGCGCGGACGCTGCGGTATCCCCAAGTTTCCCGGCGACGCGGCAGCATGGTGGCACGGCGGCGGCGAGGCGAGAAAGAGCGGGGAGAGAGCGGTGGCGAGGCACAGAGCGGGGAGAGAGCGGTGGCAAGGCACAGAGCGGTGGGAGGGCGTTGGATTTTATAAAACGCGCCAGACGTCGTGCGCCAAAACTAGCGCACGCCCGACCGCTTTCTCTCGCGCGCGCACATGATGACCCACAAGTATAGGGGATCTATCGTAGTCCTTTCTATAAGTAAGAGTGTCGAACCGAACGAGGAGCAGAAGGAAATGGCAAGATGTTTTTAGTAAGGTATTCTCTGCAAGTACTGAAATAAGTGGTAACATATAGTTTTGTGATAGGATAAGTTGTAACGAGCAACAAGTAACAAAAGTAAATAAAGTGCAGCAAGGTGGCCCAATCCTTTTTGTAGCAAAGGAAAAGCCTAGAAAAACTCTTATATAAGGAAAAGCGCTCCCGAGGACACATGGGAATATCGTCAAGCTAGTTTTCATCACGTTCATATGATTCGCATTCGGTACTTTGATAATTTGATATGTGGGTGGACCGGTGCTTGGGTGCTGTTCTTACTTGAACAAGCATCCCACTTATGATTAACCTCTATTGCAAGCATTTGCAACTACAATAAAAGTATTAAGGTAAACCTAACCATAGCACGAAACATATGGATCCAAATCAGCCCCTTACGAAGCAACGCATAAACTAGGGTTTAAGCTTCTGTCACTCTAGCAACCCATCATCTACTTATTACTTCCCAATGCCTTCATCTAGGCCCAAATAATGGTGAAGTGTTATGTAGTCGACGTTCACATAACACCACTAGAGGCTAGACAACATACATCTCATCAAAATATCGAACGAATACCAAATTCACATGACTACTAATAGCAAGACTTCTCCCTTGTCCTCAGGAACAAACGTAACTACTCAAAAAGCATAAACAAGTTCATAATCAGAGGGGTATTAATATGCATATAGGATCTGAACATATGATCTTCCACCAATTAAACCAACTAGCATCAACTACAAGGAGTAATTAACACTACTAGCAAATACTAGCACCAATCCCGAACTTGGAGACAAGAATTGGATACAAGAGATGAACTAGGGTTTTGAGATGAGATGGTGCTGATGAAGATGTTGATGGAGATTGCCCTCTCCCGATGAGAGGAGCGTTGGTGATGATGATGGCGATGATTTCCCCTCCGGGAGGGAAGTTTCCCCGGCAGAACAGCTCTGCCGGAGCTCTAGATTGGATCCGCCAAGGTTCTGCCTCGTGGCGGCGGAGTTTCGTCCCGTAAGGTTGCTTCTTATTTTTTTCTCGACGAAAGACTTCATATAGCAGAAGATGGCCATCGAAGAGCCACCAGGGGGCCCACGAGGTAGCCCCCCACCCTCGTGAGCAGGGTGTGGGCCCCTGGTCTTCATCTTTGGCGAGGATTTTTCATTATTTATTATAAGGTGTTCCGTGGAGTTTTAGGACTTTCGGAGTTGTGCAGAATAGGTCTCTAATATTTGCTCCTTTTCCAACCTAGAATTGCAGGTGCTGGCATTCTCCCTCCTTATGTAAACCCTGCAAAATAATAGAGAACAACCATATGTATTGTGACATAATGTGAAATAACAGCCCATAATGCAATAAATATCGATATAAAAGCATGATGCAAAATGGACGTATCAACTCCCCCAAGCTTAGACCTCGCTTGTCCTCAAGCGAAAGCCGATAACAATAAATATGTCCCCATGTTTAGAGGTAGAGGCGTCGATAAAAATAAAATACGGACATGAAGGCATCATGATTATTCTCATAACAGCAACATATATAGATATTGTCATATGATCACTTCTGTTCAAGTGATGATCTATTCACAATGCAAAAGTATGAATCAGAAACCTTATTGAGAATCAACAAACTATAACCTCAGTCATTGAACCAATTGCAATTTGTCGTAACATCAGAAAGAGTCTATGTCAGAGCTAAAAAGCAAGTCCACATACTCAACTATCATCTAGTCCTTCATAATTGCTAACACTCACGCAATACTTATGGTTATGGAGTTTTAATCGGACACACAGAAAGATAGGGGCTTATAGTTTCGCTCCACAACCTTTTACCTCGAGGGTAATGTCAACAATAATAACTCATGCCCCCCTACATCCAATTAGATATATCTATCAGGATCTTCCAACACACTTTGCTTGCCAAAGGATAAAATGTAAAAAGGAAAGGTGAAGATCACCATGACTCTTGCATAAGGTGGAAGATAATAATAAAAGATAGGGCCTTCGCAGAGGGAAGCAGAGCTTGCCATGCGCTTTTATGGTTGGATGCATGAAATCTTAATGCGAAAGAATGTCACTTTATATTGCCCCTTGTGATCTGAACCTTTATTATGCAATTCGTCGCTTTTATTACTTCCACATCATAAGATCGTATAAAGCTTATTTCTCCCACACTAATCATACATATTTAGAGCAATTTTTATTGCTTTGCACCAATGACAACTTACTTGAAGGATCTTACTCAATCCATAGGTAGATATGGTGGACTCTCATGGCAAAACTGGTTTAAGGGTATTTGGAAGCACAAGTAGTATTTCTACGTGGTGCCGAGAATTTGGCTAGCAAGAGGCGGAAAGGCAAGCTCAACATGTTGTAGGATCCATGACAACATACTTTATCTCAGATATAAGAAAACATAACTCATCACGTTGTCTTCCTTGTCCAATATCAACTCTTTAGCATGTCATATTTTAATGAGTGTCACAATCATAAAAGATGTCAATGATAATATATTTATATGTGAAGACCTCTCTTTCTTTATTACTTCCTATTAATTGCAACGATGACCAAACTTATGTTTGTCAACTCCCAACAACTTTTAAATCATCATACTCTTCCTATGTGAAGTCATTACTCTCAATAAGATCAATATGAACTTTTGTTTCTTTTTATTTATTTTTCTCTTTTCTTTTTTCTTTTATTTGGGATCATGGCAAAAATAAGCAAGCCCTTGACTCAAAACTAATCTTTATTATATAGCTCACGGACTCGATTACATTGAGAAATCATAAGGCAAAACTCAAAACTAGATCATGCCATAAACTTTATTCTACTAGATCAAAATACTACTAATAGGATCGAACTAAGGAAAACGGTAAAGATAGGAGTTGTGATTGTGATACGATACCGGGGCACCTCCCCCAAGCTTGGCAGTTGCCAAGGGGAGTGCCCATACCCATGTTATTATGTCTCCTTCTTTGTTGTTGGTGAAATATTCTTGGCAATGATTCCTCTCAGGATACGATTCTCCTCCTCGAGCTTGTTGACTTGCTGCTTGAGGTCCAGTGTTTCCTTACGAAGCTTTCCTGTAACGGCTAAAGATCCTTGCACCCAAGGGTGTTTCATAGCTGCGGGAGAACAAGTGACACTCCTCTTCATATTTTCATAAGAAAGAAATCTAACATTGGAAGGGATAACCGAGTTTGGGATAGCTGGGCTCTGTAGTTCCCCCATCGTGAACCCATCTCGGAAGCGAGAGGTGACTTCTTGATCCTCCATGGAATCTACCCTCATTAAGTCAGCCTCCATCTCTTCCTCCGTTGCTGGCCCAAAGTGGTCAGGGTCACGATTTGCCCTTGGTTCCGGTGCCGGATTAGATACCCGACTCTCCTCGACTGACTCATGAGAAGACATCTTGCTCTAATCTGCAGCAGCAAGAACTCGAAACAAAAACAGAGAATATTTGTGTGATACGGGAGTCAAAACCTTCAGGAGAATATATAGTGAATTTTTACCGACCAAAATACATATCGTGCAAGAAAACGGAGTCCGAAAGGCACACGAGGTGCTCACAAGGTAGGGGGCGCGCCCAGGGGGTAGGGCGCACCCTCCACCCTCGTGGGGCCCTCGTGTCCTTCCCGGACTGCTACTTATTTTTCTATTTTTCTAAATATTCCAAAACGGGGAAATATTGCCTTAAAAACTGTTTTGGAGTCGGTTTACTTACCGTACCACATACCTATTCCTTTTCGGAGTCTGAAACGTCCTGGAAAGTGTCCCTTATGTATTCCTCCGGGGTTACGGTTTCAATAATATTGGTTTCAACATTTATGGGATTACCTGAGATATAATATTTGATTCTTTGACCATTTACCACCTTCGGATTTGTGCCTTCGAAGTTGTTGATTTTTATGGCACCGGAACGATAGAACTCCTCGATAACATAGGGGCCTTCCCATTTAGAGAGAAGTTTTCCTGCAAAAAATCTTAAACGAGAGTTGTATAGCATTACATAATCACCTACATTATACTTACGCTTTTGTATCCTTTTGTCATGCCATCTTTTAACTTTTTCTTTAAACAACTTGGCATTTTCATAAGCTTGAGTTCTCCATTCATCAAGTGAGCTAATATCAAATAACCTCTTCTCACCGGCATGTTTAAAATCATAATTAAGTTCTTTAATAGCCCAATAAGCCTTGTGTTCTAGTTCGAGAGGTAAGTGACATGCTTTTCCATAGACCATTTTATACGGAGACATACCCATAGGATTTTTATATGCAGTTCTATAGGCCCATAATGCATCATCAAGTTTCTTGGACCAATTCTTTCTAGACCTATTAACTGTCTTTTGCAAAATTAATTTGAGTTCTCTATTACTCAATTCTACTTGACCACTAGACTGTGGGTGATACGGAGATACAATTCTATGATTGACGTCATATTTAGCAAGCATTTTACGGAAAGCACCATGAATAAAATTTGAACCACCATCAGTCATTAAATATCTAGGAACTCCAAACCTTGGAAAGATAAATTCTTTAAGCATTTTAATAGAAGTGTTATGATCAGCACTACTAGTTGGAATAGCTTCTACCCACTTAGTAATGTAATCAACAACAACTAGAATATGTGTATAACCATTAGAGGAAGGAAAAGGTCCCATATAGTCAAAGCCCCAAACATCACATGGTTCAATAACAAGTGAATAATTCATAGGCATTTCTTGATGTCTACTAATATTACCCATTCTTTGACATTCATCACAAGATAGGACAAACTTACAGGCATCCTTGAAGAGAGTAGGCCAATAAAAACCGGATTGCAATACCTTATGTGCAGTTCTATCTCTCGCGTGGTGTCCTCCATAAGTTTCGGAGTGGCACTTGCGTAGGATCTGTTCCTGTTCATGCTCAGGTACACAATGTCTAATAACACCATCTACTCCTTATTTATAAAGATGTGGGTCATCCCAAAAGTAATGTCTCAAATCATAGAAGAACTTTTTGTTTTTTTGGTATGTGAAGCTAGGTGGTATGAATTTAGCACCAATATAATTAGCATAATCAGCATACCAAGGAGTACTACGAGAAGTACTTATGACATTTAATTGTTCATCAGGAAAGCTATCATCAATAGGTAGTGGGTCATCAAGAACATTCTCTAACCTAGATAAGTTGTCTGCAACGAGGTTCTCAGCTCCTTTTCTATCAACAATATGCAAATCAAATTCTTGTAGCAAGAGAACCCATCTAATAAGTCTAGGTTTAGCATCTTTCTTCTCCATATGATATTTAATAGCGGCATGATCAGTGTGGATAGTTACTTTAGAATCAACAATATAAGATCTGAACTTATCACAAGCAATACAACTGCTAAAAGTCCTTTTTCAGTAGTAGCATAATTTCTTTGAGCATTGTCTAGAGTCTTACTAGCATAATGGATAACATTTAATTTCTTATCAACTCTTTGCCCTAGAACAGCACCTACAGCATAATCGCTAGCATCACACATAATTTCAAAGGGTAAATTCCAATCAGGTGGCTGAACAACAGGTGCAGAGACTAATGCTTTCTTAAGTATTTCAAATGCTTCTACATAATCATCATCAAAGAAAAATGGTATATCTTTTTGTAATAAATTAGTCAGGGGCCGAGAAATTTTTGAGAAGTCCTTAATGAACCTCCTATAAAATCCGGCGTGACCAAGGAAACTTCTTATACCTTTGATGTCCTTGGGACATGGCATCTTTTCAATAGCATCAACCTTGGCTTTATCAACTTCAATACCTCTTTCAGAAACTTTATGCCCCAAGACAATACCTTCATTAACCATAAAGTGGCACTTTTCCCAATTCAAGACAAGATTAGTTTCCTCACATCTCTGCAAAACTCGATGAAGATTACTCAAGCAATCATCAAAAGAAGATCCATAGACGGAAAAGTCGTCCATGAAAACCTCACAAATCTTTTCACAAAAGTCAGAGAATATAGCCATCATGCATCTTTGAAAGGTAGCAGGTGCATTACATAAACCAAAAGGCATACATCTATAAGCAAAAGTACCAAAAGGGCATGTAGAAGTAGTCTTTTGATTAATCTTTAGCCGACACAGGTATTTGAGACAAACCAGAATAACCATCTAGAAAGCAGTAATGTGTATGTTTGCATAATCTTTCTAGCATTTGATCAATAAAAGGTAAGGGGTAATGATCTTTCTTAGTAGCCTTATTTAATTTATGGAAATCAATTACCATCCTATAACCTGTAATAATTCTTTGTGGAATCAATTCATCTTTATCAATAGGAACAACAGTAATACCTCCCTTCTTAGGGACACAATGAACATGATTTACCCACTGACTATCATCAACGGGATAAATTATACCTGCCTCCAGAAGCTTTAGTATTTCTTTTCTTACCACTTCTTTCATTTTAGGATTCAGACATCGTTGAGGATAATGAACTGGTTTGGCATCTGCTTCCAAATTTATTTTATGTTGACATAGAGTGGTACTAATGCCCTTAAGATCATCAAGAGTATATCCAATAGCGGCACGGTGCTTCTTCAGAGTTTTCAATAATCTTTCTTCTTCATGCTCTGAAAGGTTAGCACTAATAATAACAGGATATATCTTATTTTCATCAAGATAAGCATATTTAAGATTATCAGGAAACGGTTTAAGCTCAAACACGGGATCACCCTTAGGTGGAGGGGGATCCCCTAGGATTTCAACAGGCAAATTATGTTTCAGAATAGGTTCCTGTTTAAAGAATACTTCATCTATTACCCTTCTTTCATTCATAAACATATCATTCTCATGGTCTAGCAAATATTGTTCTAAAGGATCACTAGGAGGTACATCAATAGAAGCAAGACCAATAATTTCATCCTTACTAGGCAATTCTTCTTCACGGTGTTGTTTACTAAATTTAGAGAAATTAAATTCATGAGTCATATCCTCTAAGTCGACAGTAACAACATCCCTTGTGCAATCTATGGTAGCATTAACAGTATTCAAGAAGGGTCTACCAAATATAATGGGACAAAAGCTATCTTGTGGGGAACCATGAACAAGAAAATCAGCAGGATATTTAGTTTTCCCACACAAGACTTCAATATCTCTAACAATTCCCATTGGTGATATAGTATCTCTATTAGCAAGTTTAATAGTGACATCAATTTCTTCTAACTCAACAGGTGCAATGTCATGCATAATTTCTTTGTATAAGTCAATAGGTATTGCACTAGCACTAGCACCCATATCACATAAGCCATGATAACAATGATCTCCTATTTTAACAGAAATAACAGGCATGCCTACCACAGGTCTAGGTGTATCTATATCACGGGGTTTAGCAATTCTAATAGTTTCATTACAGAATTAAATAACATGCCCATCTATATTATCAGACAAGAGATCTTTAACAATAGCAATATTAGGTTCAACTTTAACTTGCTCAGGAGGTGTATATGTTTTAATATTACTTTTACGAACCATAGTTGAAGCTTTAGCACTATCCTTTATTCTAACAAGGAAAGCTGGTTTCTCAACATAAGAAGTAGGAACAGTAGGATCATTATAAGTTATAGTCTTTTCTTCAACTTTAATAGGTGCAGCTACTTTTACATCTATGCGAGGATGATATTTAAACCACTTCTCCTTGGGGAGATCAACATAAGTAGCAAAAGATTCACAGAAAGAGGCTACTATCTCAGAATCAAGTCCATATTTAGTGCTAAACTTACAGAAAATATCGGTATCTATAAAAGATTTAACACAATCAAACTTAGGTGTCATACCTGACTCCTTACCATTGTCGAGGTCCCAATCTTCAGAGTTGCATTTAATTCTTTCCGATAAATCCCATTTGAATTCAATAGTCTTCATCATAAAAGAGCCAGCACAGGAAGTATCAAGCATGGTGCGATTGTTAGCAGAAAGCCGAGCATAAAAATTTTGAATAATCATTTCTCTTGAGAGCTCATGATTGGGGCATGAATATGACATTGACTTAAGCCTCCCCCAAGCTTGAGTGATGCTTTCTCCTTCGCGAGGCAAAAAATTATATATATAATTGCGATCACGATGAACAAGATGCATAGGATAAAACTTCTGATGAAATTCCAATTTCAATCATTTGTAATTCCAAGTCGTCATATCATCACATAGGCTATACCATGTTGATGCATCTCCCCTCAAAGATAAAGGGAATACCTTCTTCTTAACAACATCTCCAGGTACACCTGCAAGCTTAAATAATCCACAAACTTCACCCACATATATTAGATGTTCATCAGGATGTTTAGTTCCATCTCCTAAAAAAGGATTAGCTAGTAGTTTTTCCATTATACCCGAAGGAACTTCAAATCAAGCATTTTCATCTTCATTTTCATTTTCAGTAGGTTCCGTAGGTTGAGGACCAACTCTTTGCTCTACTGGTCGGGGTGAAGATACCCCGAACAAGCCCCTCAGAGGATTACTTTCCATAGTAACAAGTGACAGTAAATTTCAGCACACTATATAAATTTTTCCTTACCAAATTCCACTTACCAAAGGCGCTTCACTCCCTGGCAACGGCGCCAGAAAAGAGTCTTGATGACCCACAAGTGTAGGGGATCTATCGTAGTCCTTTCGATAAGTAAGAGTGTCGAACCCAACGAGGAGTAGAAGGAAATGACAAGCGGTTTTCAGCAAGGTATTCTCTGCAAGTACCGAAATAAGTGGTAACAGATAGTCTTGTGATAGGATAAGTTGTAACAAGCAACAAGTAACAAAAGTAAATAAAGTGCATCAAGGTGGCCCAATCCTTTTTGTAGGAAAGGACAAGCCTGGACAAACTCTTATATAAGGAAAAGCGCTCCCGAGGACACATGGGAATATCGTCAAGCTAGTTTTCATCACATTCATATGATTCACGTTCGGTACTTTGATAATTTGATATGTGGGTGGACCAGTGCTTGGGTGTTGTCCTTACTTGAACAAGCATCCCACTTATGATTAACCTCTACTAGTCGTCGACCCATGCATTCGCACGGGCACATTTATAATCATGATAATGTTTATAGTCAAAAATCAATGTGAACCACACACATAAACCTGCATATGAGTACTATTGTTTTTTCTTATGAGGATATTAGATAATAACTAAAAAATTACAAAAAAGGAAAACTAAAAAGGAAAAAAAGACTCTTCTTATGCCAATGAGATGTTGATCGGAAGTACATACACATTTTATTAATTTGGAAAATGATGGTGCGAAAAAGGACAATATTTACTTTGTTCTGAAAATTATAGAGTAATCCATGAGAATGTTTGCAACATACATCATACACTTCAAATGTCGATTAGAAAGGACATGCATGACACACGTATATCAACTAACATTTTTGGAAAAAAATCTAAGATATTGGATTATAACATTATAAAATAGAAAAAATGCCAGATATAGTAGGTCAAATTAATATATACATATGTATTTAATATCATGCGTAAATTTTATAGAAGTGGCCAGGCCAATATAATACTTGCATGTGCAAAAAAGGCTAGCTGTACTACAAAAGCAAGCTTCATAGATCCTGACTCATGTATTGATCGTCCATGATTTAGCGTATTAAGCTGTCACAATACAATATACTAATAAACAAATAGAAGAATGGTCATGTGAAGTAACTTCTACATACCGGTAAGAATATTCGGCAGTGTTACCTTATCCATTGAGGATTGCCATAGGACTTGTTTGAAGCTGATACAATCAAGAGCGGCAGAAGATAGAAAGAAAAGGTCTAAGAACTAAATAAATATGCAGAGAAGCAAAATACATCACAGTGGCATCGGCCTACAACATTGAAAACCATGAACCATTAACTGAACATATGTTATCAGTTGTGCTATAAATTTTATTAAACAACTAATCCGCACACACTGGAATTTGATTAGTACAATTTTTTTTAAGAAATAGAGGTGGTAAGAAATATATGTGTCAAATTTGCTCATTTAGTACAGAAAAGTCAAATATTTGATCTTAGCAAAAGCAAGATGATACTCTCCGGCTTTGTGAAACTGGGAATTGTTTTCTCATGTATGTTTGCGATACTGTGGTATTGCTTTAGAGTTCATTAAATCAGGAAATTAGAGAAGATGCAATCATGCTTGAACAATTGCCCTAATAATATGTTTGTTGTTCTCATTGGGGAGGATGTAGATCGAGCCGCCGAATACACTACTTATTTCCTTATAGAAAGGGTGTCACCTTTTATACATGTAACTATTTGAAGTGTGTTTTAAAAACACAAATTCCAGGTGATGGAGCGATTTTATTTCCGTTTATGTAGTTTTCTTGTATCCTAATATATCTTGAAACATATATGGTAATGCAATTTGAAACTCCAAACTATAGAACATTAATATTTTTATGTGACATATTGTACTAAATGAATGCTGCCATTAAAATGTGCAGGTAAACTTCTCTAACTTTCACTGTTAAAAAGTTTTCAAAATGGTCGAGTGGTAATACATAATAACGTAGTATTTTGATTAAAAATAGTTTTGTGATCTCATAAGTTTATAATGCTTGGTGAACATCTATTTTATGAATATCAAATAAATTATTTTCTAAATATCAAAGTAAATTATTTATTGTTCCTCTGGGTTTTCGAAACATCTTTAAATCTTTGAACTCTTGTTTTATTCCATAATTACAAATTAACCTATCATCAAACTTCACCTAAGAATGTATGTATAGACAATGTGTTCCTGTGTACCATCTCAAACTGGCAGAATTAGCGAACCCACCATGAAATAATTTTGATTATGTTGTTCCTCATGAAACTAACAAATGTATAAGTGTTTAACATGATTCAGGTGTTGTGAGATGAAAAGAAGGCGGCAACCCGAGTGTTGGTTAAGAAATTAGGTGTGGCCTACTACCATGCATGAAAACATCACTAGGTTACATATCAACAGTTCAAACACATAGATGAGTTTAGACCCAAGTCCTAATTAAGTGACAATCCATAAATGCATATCCCTGGAAACAACTGCCGGTAAACCATGTGTTTTACGTACATATATGCCAGGAGCAAATAATTCAAACCATTTACACACGATATGTATGCATGCACTCTAGAAGAAAAAATAAATAAATCAGTAGAAGTAATGCAAACATAATGTGTTTTATTCTGTAATCCGAATTTCAAAACATTGCAATAAGACAAACCTCCAGATGGTGAAGCGCTTGCATGCATGACTGAGATTACCAATTATTGTTATGTGGATCGCAATTAACTTTCAAATTTTAAAATCTAAACACTGCCATGCATAGCATGCAAAAAAGTAGTAAATATTCAGTCATTGGATGTTGGTGTAGACCTGATCATATTTCATCGCTAGACAATTAATTTACCGTTGAGAGCACGCTATTGAATCGATCAAGTTCTTTCCGACCGTACGTAGACTCCATGCACATATACACGCTTGCGTGATTAGGCATGTTACGAGCATGGCAATCAAATCGTGTGTACGTGTATGTGTGTTTCCGTGGAATAGATGAAGCGATTGGCTCGTACATGCTCGTCTCCAAGTAGAATAGATCCAACAGTCTGCTAGGTTTTGTAACTGACCGTATTTTACCGTAAATCCATATTCTCGTATGCGAGTATTGCGAGAAACCACTCGACCGGCTGTATCTGTAACATTGAGTTTTCCGAGCAGCGCTTCCATCGTCCTCCAGTCATCCACCATCTCCTCGCCCTTGAGGTTGCCCCTACAAATCAAGTGAAGCATGTACCTGCCCTTGCGCCGGCACCGTGCACGGCTATCCAGCCGCCCTAGCTCACGATGGAAGAGCCAGCATGCAGCCCCGCATGGGAGGCCATCTAGTCTAGGCTGTAGCTCTTCCTCAAGGTTGTCCGGTATGAAACTTCAAAGTTTAGGATGGCATGGAGAGGACATCGCAAGTGTTTCTTGACGGCGCTAGGGTTTCTTCATGGGAGATAATGTTTGCAGGTCAAAGGAAGTTAGGTTAGAATTTTTTTTTGACTATGGAATCTAAGGTTAGAATTTGTTATTACAATGTTTTGTACGTCAAAGTCAGCATATTAAACTCGGACCATTATAACTGGCTCCCGAGCATTGACGGTTAGTATTTTATCTATTTTGATTTTTGACAATTAATTAATAACGTCGGTTCTTGGAACAGATCAGGAGTTTTTTTTTGAAGGAACATATGGGATTGTTAGATTGATTAAAATAAAAGTTATATAAAAACATTTTTATTGAGGATTTCACCAGTCAATCTACACCGTAATAATTCGGCCCCACCGGATGTACGGCTCGTATTTACTGATTAACGTGGGAATTTCTTGGGAGTCCATAATTATTAGAAGTATAGATAGATTGCAAGCATACGCAACTACAACAAAAGTATTAAGGTAAACCTAACCATAGCATGAAACATATGGATCCAAATCAGCCCCTTATGAAGCAACGCATAAACTAGGGTTTATGCTTCTGTCACTCTAGCAACCCATCACTACTAGGGAAAACCCTAGTAGTAGCGCGGGTTTTGAGGCTAGCAGCAGCGCGGGTGGCCGCGCTACTAATAAGGCGCTACAACTAACTTATAGTAGTAGCGTGGTCCTTACCCGCGCTACTACTGTTGACGATATCAGCAGCGCTTTTTATGAACGCGCTACTATTACTTAGTTGTAGCGATTTCGTAGTCCCTCGCTACTGTTATATCTTTCATCATCCCCCCCCCCCCCCCCCCGTACCCCTTTCCCTTTCAGTTTCCCTTTCAGATACTAGATACTAGGTACTGCTAGTAGATATCAAATTCATAAACCATTACTGGGTAGTACTCCCTTCGTTCCAAATTACTCATCGTGGTTTTAGTTCAAACCACGACGAGTAATTTGGAACGAAGGGAGTACTAGATAATAATTTAATGCATAGTCAACATGCATCCTCCAGTAGTACAAGGTCATATCAACGGCGATCATCATATGTAGTTCTAGATGATATCGACGACGATCATCATATGTAGTTCTAGATGATATAGCCACACACACATATATGTAGTTCTAGATGATATAGCCACACACACATATGTAGTTCTAGATGATATAGCCACACACACATATGTAGTTCTAGATGATATCAAAGACAATCATCATCCTCAAGCCTGGGCGGTTGGTGTTCCTAATAGTAATTAGGATGGCCTGTCCAACACGAAGATTCTTGCCATCGAGGAATTTCTTCCACCCAACCGAGTTTAAGTGTGTGCGACTGTCCGTGTCCACGTGGTAAGTACAGGTTGTGACGGAGCCCCTTGCAGTAAGGCGTAGTCCAGCTGAGCCTTCTTCATCAGGCTCGATACCATAACTCATAGATATGCTCTTTGCCAATTTCTGAATAAGAAAAACATTTCAATTAATAAATAGCCTCGCAAATAAGTACATATGGATTATCTACACTAGTAATAGTTTCCTTAGATTCTACACTAATAAGCATGTGATCGAACTCTACACTAAAACATATCATCGACTAGATTCCACACAACATACCATATCATTGGACTTACACTAAGTATTTCATCGGATAATTTGCATTTGTAAGTATAACATACCATATCATGTCGATCAACCGTGGTATTTGTCAGGCGGGCCACCAATGGCACCCCGACAAAGTCAGCACGTGGCGGAATTATGTCCCACGGGTTGGACACCTCCTCCTCGCTCAGCCTTGTTCTTTGAGCTACGATGGCTTCATGAAGTGGGTCCTCATCATCTTCATCGAGTGGGTCCTCATTATCTTCATCATCTTCATCATCTTCATCATCTTCGTCATCTTCATCATCTTCCACCAGGTTGAGATAAACGACAGCCAGCTTGGGTCTTTCTGCTCTGAAGGAGAAGCTGATCAACTCACCACCAGTAAGACGCATGCGAGCGACGAAACGGGCCCATCCATCTCCTCCAATCTGCGACATATTGCGTCCTTTCTCGAAGTGTATGGCCCCCCAGGAGCCTCAAATGTCACAGTGTCTCCTGTCAGCTTGTTGAATTTCAACCTCACATTGCATGGGACGATCTGTGTAAAATAAGCAAAATGACACAATGCAGTAATGCCAACACTAAAAATACAATAGTTATTACATTTCATCTAATTTCTTACCGTCGCATGACGAAAACCCGACTGGAAGTAGATGTCGAATAGCTTGCCAGTTGCAAGGCTGCTGGCGCACCTTGACTTGCACAGTCGACATAGTGGTGCTGGTGGTGGCGCCATTTTTCCTATAGCAATATGAGCAAAGGATTAACGATCCACTTCACAGGAAAGAAAAAAGTAGCATGAGATATTTTTGGTTCTTCCGCGAGAAGCAATTTGATGGACAATTATAATCCTAAGATCTAGTAACATATTAGATGACAAGGTACCACCTACATTTTGCCAAAAAGTAACTAAATCAACTAAATGAAAATGTTCTAAATCAACTAAATGAAAATGTTCTAAATCAACTAAATGAAAATGGTGCATACTAAATCAACTAAATGAACTATCCTACTAAATCAACTAAATAAAAATGTTCTAAATCAACTAAATGAACTCGCCTACTAAATCAACTAAATCAAAATGTTCTAAATCAACTAAATAAACTAGCCTACTAAATCAACTAAATCAAAATGTTCTAAATCAACTAAATCAACTAGCCTACTAAATCAACTAAATCAAAATGTTCTAAATCAACTAGCCTACTAAATCAACTAAATCAAAATGTAGGGAGGACGGAGGAGGAGGCCGGTGCCGAGTCCAGCAAGGAGGAGGATGGGCCGGCCGGCGGCCAGTGGAGGGAGGACGGAGGAGGAAGGCGGAGCGAGGAGGGGCCGGCCAGCGGCGAGTGGAGAGGGAGGATGGAGGAGGAGGAGGCCGGTACCGAGTCCATCAAGGAGGAGGAGGTGACGGCGGCGCAGAGGGAGGAGGGGTGACGGGGGAGGACCGACGCGGGGGATAGAGAGGGATCCAGTGAGTGTGTGACTGTGAGTGGATCGGATAGAGGAGATGGGGTGGGAGATGGAATGGCTTAGCAGTAGCGCGCTATAGAGAAAGACGCTACTGCTAAACTACCTAGCAGCAGTGCCTTTCACAAATCGCTACTGCTATGTGTCAGCATGTAAAAATAGACTTATAGTTCAATGTATCAAAAATACATTGATCATCAACGATCTTTTTGTGTACAATCTGATTTGTCAATATGAGTCCTCACCGGTTTAGGAACAAGTGAAGACTCATATTGCAGCCACAAATTCTACACATAGAGTTCAATGAAGACCAAGTGCTTGTCAAAGTTTGAGAATTAACATATTTAAGGTGGTAGAAACTCTCTTCACGGAGCGAGGTGAGATGAAATTTTTGTAGTAAACTTAGCAGTAGCGCTTATTGGTGAAATGCGCTGCTACTATGCTACGTAGCAGTAGCGCCCTTTGTTATAATGCGTTGCTGCTATAGCTAGCCTCGCGGCGGCCTTGTGGGAATTATAGCAGTAGCGTGTCTTTCATCTGGTGCGCTACTGCTATATTTATTTCAGCAGCAAGTTATTCTTGAGCTCGCTACGGCTAATTAGCAGAAGTGCCTTATTTTAAAGCACGCTGCTAATAAGATTCTGTGTATAGGCTTTTCCCTAGTAGTGCATCATCTACTTATTACTTCCCAATGCCTTCCTCTAGGCCCAAATAATGGTGGAGTGTTATGTAGTCAACGTTCACATAACACCACTAGAGGCTAGACAACATACATCTCATCAAAATATCGAACGAATACCAAATTCACATGACTACTAATAGCAAGACTTCTCCCTTGTCCTCAGGAACAAACGTAACTACTCACAAAGCATAAACATGTTCATAATTAGAGGGGTCTTAATATGCATATAGGATCTGAACATATGATCTTCCACCAATTAAACCAACTAGCATCAACTACAAGGAGTAATTAAAACTACTAGCAACCTACTAGCACCAATCCCGGACTTGGAGACAAGAATTGGATACAAGAGATGAACTAGGGTTTTGAGATGAGATGGTGCTGATGAAGATGTTGATGGAGATTGCCCTCTCCCGATGAGAGGAGCATTGGTGATGACGATGGCGATGATTTCCCCCTCCGGGAGGGAAGTTTCCCCGACAGAATAGCTCTGTCGGAGCTCTAGATTGGATCCGCCAAGGTTCCGCCTCGGGGCGGTGGAGTTTCATCCCGAAAGGTTGCTTCTTATTTTTTTCACGATGGAAGACTTCATATAGCAGAAGATGGCCATCGGAGAGCCACCAGGGGGCCCACGAGGTAGGGGGCGCGCCCCCCACCCTCGTGAGCAGGGTGTGGGCCCCTTGTCTTCATCTTTGGCAAGGATTTTTCATTATTTATTATAAGGTGTTCTGTGGAGTTTCAGGACTTTTGGAGTTGTGCAGAATAGGTCTCTAATATTTGCTCCTTTTCCAGCCCAGAATTCCAGCTGCCGGCGTTCTCCCTCCTTATGTAAACCCTGTAAAATAAGAGAGAATAGCCATAAGTATTGTGACATAATGTGATATAACAGCCCATAATGCAATAAATATCGATATAAAAGCATGATGCAAAATGGACGTATCAGCGCAATCCTTTCCCGGCGTCTCTGCTATCTCAACTCTCTTCTCTATTGTTATATTTATTTTATATTTAATATTTATCTCTACTTCTCTACTCTGTATTTTTATTCGCTACTTTTTCCCTACTCTTATTAAAAAACAGAGTTGGTGATGATGGTGTTCCTGCCATCCTGCAATATAGGCCATCCGATTTATATCCGACGGATAGGAAGGAAACTATGGCAATTTTCCAAAAAGATACCCACACCCCTCTCCGCATTTTCAAATAAGGCATTCCCTTGTTCATCCTTTTCTCCCACAAGATAAACTACTCATAAAAATGCATCTTGATGCGTGCAACGCATGGGCATCTTGGTAGTTCTAAAAAATTATCCATCATTTGCCACACTACTGGTTGTAGATGAAATACCTACCCAAGCACAGCGCGATACAGGAGGGACGCACAATTACAATATGATATTCCGTTGGACAATGGAGGCTATAACCAATTACTTTTACGGGAACAATAGCACCTAGGAAATTTGAAGGGTATGTATGAACAAAATTGGAACTGCACATGTACTGCTAAGTGAATCAATACACACATTACCAATTGAGGAGGAGAACGATAGTCGCGGCGGCCTATGTGAGTCATGGTCGGCAACGGGAGTCAGTTCATTGTCCATGACGGTGGTGCTTCTGCGCTTGGCGTCGGCTTCCGGGAAGCAGATCCGAGACCGTGGAAGACGGTGTCCGGGAAGAGGCTCCGTGTACGACGACGACGATGGACCGGCTCCAGTGCGGCGTACGAGGTCGTCGATGAGGCAGATGCGCTGCGGTGGACGAGTGCGCCGATGTAGAAGGGGAGGAGCACAAAGGCTGCGGTGCCATGGAGAAGTCTATTTTGCGGTGGGGATAGAAAATGGGGAGTATTCAGGTGTACTACTCTGGGTGCCGGGGTGGGGTTGGCTGGGTAGGGTGAACCTAAAGTTACGAAAACAGCCCCTACCAACCATCATCTGTAGGACTGTTCCGAAGGCTATGATGGTAACTTCCCACAGCTCGAATCAGGGTCACGGGAGATTTTCCCGCCGACCTCAAAATTTTGTGACACTGAACTCCCCGTGTGGCGTGTTGCGTGATTCGGCTAAGCAACTAGCGAGTAGTACTAGTAAACTCTGCATATTAGGTTTGACCGAAGTCAAACTTCCTAAAGTTTGACCAAGTTTATAGAAAAATATAAACATTTACCATAACGGATATGTATGATGTGAAAGTACATTCAATAATGAATCTAATGGTATTTATTTGTTATTGTATATGTTAATATTTTTTGTTATTAACTTTCTGAGAGTTTACAAAACTTGACTTTGACCAATGCTAATACGTAGACTTAAATAAAAATGGAGGGTGTACACATTTGTTTTCTTAGTATGTAGTGAATTAATCATTTGTTGAAATTGTGAAATAAATATATTAGGCTACTGAATTCAAATGTAATGGTCTATACAATTCAATAGTTACAATCATTGTCGAATTCCAAGATGTATACGAGGTCTATAGTACTTCACAACATGCTCAAACTCGCATAATCCCAGTCAAATGAAAATCAAAATGCATTTGGTAGTTATTACTTTGTAGGATGCAACAAAACCAACAATAACTCTACATCAACCATTATAAAAGCAACATTTTGAACATATCCCAATGTGTGAATGAAACATGCAGAGAGAGCTTGCGAAGATGGAGCAGATAGGGCGGGAAAGATTGTATGTATGTGGACCAGAGAGTAGGAGACAAACCTAACTAAACAGAAAGAGGGAGATAGAGAGAGAAAGAGAGAGGAAGAGGTTAGGTTTGTGAGAAAGATGGAGACATGTAATATACGTGAGATGCGTGTGCATCCGGATTCTGTACACGTGGAAGGAGAAGAGACAACAGGTTTGATGAGAGAGATGGAAAATCTTGGATGAGAGGGGAAGGATCTCGTGGGTTGAGGGATTGATAAATTTGTGCGGGGGAGAGAGGGATTGGTAATTTTGTGCGAGAGAGAGAGAGGGTGGGGGAGGAGTCAGTCAGCCGTCGTCACATCATCCTGCTTCCAAATGGCCCCGCATTCTCTAGCGCACTGTGGTCGCCGTCTTCGATGTCCTCAATGCCCTCTGTGAAGATTGACGTGTTGTGCATGATGGGGTGTGAAGAAGCACAAGCGAGAGTGGTCGCCATATAACCTTGGATGGGGATGAATTGTGTGCTCAGGGGAGGGTGTGTGTGTGATGTGTGCTATCTCTGTGTGTGTGTGTCAGATATTGAGAGAAAACAAACGTAAGGAGAGAAATGTGTGTGTATGTGACGGAAAGCTACTTGCTAAACAGGGTATTCATGAAGAGATTGTGCGTGCGAGATAGATAGCGATGTGCTGGCCTTGAGGTGGGCAGGGGCCGGGTGAGGGTGTCAAAATGTGTGCGTTGATGCATGTGTTACATGCGATCATGCGAGGGACGGACGAATCGAGAGAGATGGTTGTTGTGTTACGGATGCTCCTCTCTCTCACACACACACACAAGTAAAATAGAAGACCGTTCTCTCATGTATACACAACGTATCAGCATATGTCTATGTCTCACTCATGCATGATCATTTGCACATTCACACCTCTCCATGTCTCTATCACACGCACATCGTCTCCACATTGCCCTTCCGCCACAACACACATATGGACACATACACACGTTCTCTCTCAGTCACACACAGGGGCTGTTTGGTTTGAGATTAAGTTTGCCTAAGGTTGCCACACCTAAGGTTAGGCAAGTTTGACCAACTTAGGTGGGTGTTTGGTTCAAGCCACCGCTTAGGCAAGCCACATTAGGGTCCCACATTACATACACTCAAAAAGTGTGGCAAGATTCCCTTAGGCTTGCCAACTTGTGGCTCTCATTTTGAAGAACTAACCTTAGGCAAGTGTGGCAACATTGTCTCGATGACAAGTGGGCCATAGGGGCAATAAAGTGTGGCAAGCCAAAGTGCGGCAAAAACCAAACACATGCCAACTAAACTGTGGCTGCCAAATTTTGGCTTGGCAAACGGTGGCTGGGAACCAAACAGCCCCAAAATCACTATTAAAAAAACTAGGGCGCACCTAAAACGTCCAAATCGAAATAAACATGAACTGGAGCTAAATTCAAATATATGGAAATATTGTAGCGTAAAGAACTTTTCCCGAAAAAAAAGTTGAGTAATATTCGGGGATTGTTTTCACACACACAAAAAGGTTCGGTGGATGTCCTTCGAGCGCAACACGGTGACGCATCGTTCGATCAACCGCGCGGCCGCGGTTCACACGCTTGCACAGGATTCTGTATCGTGGTTGTGGTAACTAATAAAAGCGTTGCCTAAGTCTAATGTTTACGTGTACTAGTGCGGTTTTCTTTTAAGTCTGACCAACCCTATATAAAACTAAACTAAGCTCCCATACGCGCACTCATCAATATGCCGCCGCCGCTGTTGCGCATGCCGGCGCCCGCCTGCCCCGGCCAACAATTTCTCTCCCATCACCGACATGTCGCCGCCAAGCTGAAGGCTCGCCCGCTCACGTCGTCTGCAGCCCCTCCTCGTGATGTCGCCGCGCTGCCAAGCATGTGAGCAGCTGGTGGAGCCGCTTCTATGCACGCAGCGTACGAAGAGGAGGATGAGCGCATGCTCCAGCACGCTGGCGAGGAGGAACTAGCGTGTCATTGTCGTCTCTGCCCACGCGGAGGAGGCGCGCATGGTGGTTGTCGCGGCAGAAGCCGGTCGCGCGCGTGTCGAGCCCGCAAACCGGGTGCGGACGCGGAATCTACCTTCGAGACCTTGAATGCCACGGGATCCTACAATCTGAAGGAGCAATTTGGGTCAGTCGACTCTTCTGAGCCGTTTGATGCAACATGGATGGCTAGAAGGGCTTCTTCAACCTCCTAAATAGATGCACGGTTCATCTTCTCAGCCCGCCACACGCCTAACCGCCTGCCGCCGCCGCGCCCTCCCCTGAACTGCCTGCCACCGCCATGCTCCCCCACCCCCACCATCCGTTTAACCCCGGGCACGATCCATTTTTTTCCGGTGAACTACATTCCACACCCAGCACTCATAAGATAGATCATGGGCACCCTGCCGTCTTCTTCCTTCACTCTGTCGAACTTCTTTCACAAATCGACTGACCCAAATTATACTAGTAGTATGAACATATTAACTAGAGTAGGAACACGAAGATACGAGCAGTAGTACCAACTGCAAGAAGAACAGTAGTAAGACATAGTACTAGTACTACTGTACGTACTAAAGAGTTCAAATAACGAGAAAGAACATAAACATAGTTCTGCTAGGGCCTGAGCACAACATACCCTTGAAAATAAATTAAGCAACTACTACCTCCGTCCCGGTTTACAGGGCCCTTAAGCAACACAGTTGCGTCTGCTTTTACTAGGACGCTCCTATCAATTGTCGTTCCATTAATTACGAGTCAGCCGCTGCATGTGAGGGGGGCTGGCTGCATGCAAGCATTTGTCTCGGTACCAGTGCTTCTTCCATTGCATGCGTAGAAGCCAGCCAATGCATGCAAAGGCAGCATGTGCAAGCTCAATTAACAACTACAAGAATCGAGGAATTTGCATGCTCCTGCGCTCTGCGTTGGTCCGGGTGATTTGGTCGGCCAGACCAATAATTCCGGACGGAGGTAGTAGTCCGCTTGACACTGTAGTAGAACCAGCATGAGCGACGGCACTGCCACCTACTCGGAGTCCGAGTCCACGTCCTCGACTTCGTCCTCGTCCCTCTTCCTCTTCGCCGACGCTTCTTTGCTTGAACCGGACACTGGGCTCTGCTTCTTCATCCAACCCTTGTAGATATTTAACAAAGGTAGGCATCCATTGCTGCGTACAGGATGTTATCTTCATCTAATGTCTTCGACTCCCAAGCATGATGAAACTCGTGATGAGGTTTCTTCAGTTTAGTGTATGAACGATCAATCATGGCTGTTGCCAGTGTCAGCATTGAAGGCTGAGAGGAGGACACCAGCCCTTCCTTCTCTAGGTCGAAGGGGTCGCCTACAACAAGGCCTATCCGACCAAGGATTTCCTTGTCGTTCCTAAAGTCTACAGTAACGAATTTTACTCGGCTGCCCTTGAGGAACTTCTTAAATTCCTCGCACTCAACGTCGGCATGGCAAATGTGGTAGAGCAAGCATAAGTCATGCACGCAAACGTGGATTACGGCGGGCTTCTTCTTCTCTGCCTCCTTTAGTTTCTTCTCGCTTCCCAGGACTGTGGTGTACTCAACATCTAGCCCAGTGACCCACTCATCGTTTGAGTTTTCGAACATGCGTTTGAAGCGAGCAAGGCATTCTTTCACCGTTGCGGAAGAACGGGTGTAGATGACGTCGAACTCATCGCCGGTGATGGTTCTAACGTTGTACTCACCGCCGATCATAGATATTTGGGACGCCATGGATTTGGGAGGAGGGTTAGGATTAGTGGAACTATCGTAATGTGAAAGGACGGCACGACTGGGAGCGAACTATTGTAAGGTACTGTACTAGTAGAATATGGGGACGAGTAGGGCATGCGAACAGCGTGGGGTTGCTGGCTTGCCCGGTGGATAAACGGCTGCAAGCCCCCAAAGAGTTCTCGAGAAGTATGCGGGACCCACTAGATGTCGTGTCTACTAGACCCATATCGTAGGCCTGACAGTATAGCTTCTGCCTGTTCGCACGCCATGCCGGCTTGTGTGTAACTTCAATTAATTCCTTCAACTGTCGCGCCTCCCACGACATTCGCCTCCCTTGCGCGGTCGCACCCTTTGAGACTTCGACCAGCTATAAATGAGCAATTTTTTTGCCTACTCCGCATGCATGATACTCCCTCTGGTCCTTTTTACTTTCGTCAACCGTTTATACTAAAAATATCAATATCTACAATACTGATTGTAATGAGTATAAAGCACCTCTTGGGTGAGTTAGATTTTTTTGGGTTAGTTGAGTTCAAACTAACCCAAACTAACTCTAACACATGGATCCAAAAAGGGGCAAGGTTAGCTATTAGAGTACTACTACCTCCCTTCTACTTTAAAGGGCTCGATTCAAAATTTTGACCTACTCTTAGCAAGATAGAGGCGGTGGAATAGTTTTTGTAGTTCTTCACAAAAAATGTGTTTACCAATGCATGCATGAACACTAGTTACTCTAATCACCCTATCTTATTTAATTCTTTGCCACAGCAGCATGTTTGTTATTCCCATGTGCATGATACCAGCTAAGATACCACCATTATGGCCAGCCTTAATCATCGCATGCAATAATTTACTGCACCTTGAAATATGAACATGTGTGGGGCGTGTATGTTTTTAATGACTTGAGACTATACCTAGCCCGACATGCAAGATGAGACTTATTATCCACCGTTCCCCATACCTACAGGAAGCCCGTTCGTCTCCAAATCTTTTCCTCTCCATGTGTGGAAACAATATGCCTGCTGTCGGAGTAAATAACCATGGGTATCCTAGCCGGCTCCCCCTGGCCCTTCTGAAAAAATTACGAGCCGATACGGCCCTCAAGAATCCAAGACATGGGGCCGCCTTCCCCTTGCCGGCTGTCTCCCAGGCCGGCTATCGGAAGGCAACCCGACTTTAGCCCTCATAAAGAAAGACGCGGGAGGGCCGGCTTCGAGAAGCCGGCCGCGAGAAGGCCGACTCCAAGAAGCCGGCTCCCACAAAGCGGTCAAGATCGTACCCTCAAAGTCTGCATCCACATAACGGCGATGTGACGGGGCGTGGCTACAGTAAAGCCTGCCACCCCCGAATCCCGGAGCACACCTGGCACAGTGCATCGTACGGGTGGCCATGACCCGTCCGGCGTGGCACTGTTGCCACGTTGACCCTGATGTCATCCACGACGGGCTGCCAACGCGGCCCACGGGCGGTGGGCCCCTTCGGGCAGAGAGACACCCGAAGGCGGCCAAGCCTCCCCAAGTCGGCCCAAGACAGAGCCAGCTCCCCACAGCCGGCTTGCCACCTCCCTCGAAGGAGACGCCCCATTAAGGAGACAAGACGCAGTGAGGCTACAGCGATCACCCGCCGGACGGTGGCACTGTAGCCACGCCCACCTCGGCGAAGCCCTCGTCACCAGGATTGAGCAACAGTAACCAGTCGCCAACAAGGCTCTGGACAGTGGGGCCTGCCTGTCGACCGAGGAGCCGGCAGCCGGAGGGACCCACCAGCCGGCGGGCCCCAGCAACCGGCGCAGAAGCCGGCGAGTGTAGACACAGACGGCTGGGGCCCACGCCTAGCCGGATTACCATTGTATCCCCGGGGGGTAGGCCTATATAAACCCCCCGGGACACCCATGCAAAGGGTTGATCCCTGCTAGTTTTAGACACCGCATAGGGAGGAGAAGAGAGCGAGCAGTGCCCTTCTTCCTCCTCTCGCCAAACAGCTCACGGAGCATCGTGTAGCTACTTGTTCATCTAGTGATCATGCGGACACCCCGCAGAGCAGCAGTAGGGGTGTTATCTCCACGGAGAGCCCCGAAGCTGGGTAAGATTCACCGGCGTGCATGTCTTCGCCTCATCCCGCTTCCAGGCACCGGCGGCGTCTTATTGGCTCCCACAATGATAAGCCACCCGTTGGCATATGTCGCACCTACCACCCGACATTTCACACCCAGTGGGTGGAACTGCGCAAGTTTAATAAAATTGTTCAAAAGGCAACAAGTAGGAAAAAACAAGGACGGCAGATTAAGCCAAGGGAGTGACTGGCGAGTCGGGCAGGTCGGTGGAGACGGCAGTGCCGGCTGGAGGAGTGGCCGGCTGGCGAACCTCGGCATGATCACCGCCTCCCGCAGAGGGCGCGCTAGCACGCGCCTCGTTGCTGGAGGCACGATCAAGCTGAGGCTGGCTGGCCGTTTCACCGGTCGGCTCAACGTCTTCGCCTTCCTCTCCTTCGTCGTCTTCGCCTTCATCGCTGGAGGCGATCTCTGCCGAGTCTTCACCCGCTGCCCGGTCCAGCCCGAACCACTCCTCCGGCTGGGCAACGCCGTCATCATTAATTTCAGGAGCGAAGACGCTGATGTCAGTACACTCGGCGATCGTCGAAGCGCGTTGAGCAATAGCCGGCCGCACCTCCTCCATCTCTTCGTCGGCCTCCAGCCGCCAGGTGCGCAGCTGGTCCAGGTTCAGCCCCGGATACCAGGCTCGAACGAACTCCAGCGCCCGCCCAGTTCCAAGCCGGGCTGCCGATGCCTTCCAGGCCTCGAAGCAGCCAACCGCAACCTCCAGCCAGTCGGCAGTCCGACTCGGGGTGCGGGTAATCATCTCGCTTGGCCAGAGGGCGGCCAACACCTGCGCCCCGGCGCGCTGGAGGCGGCGGAGCATAAGGTGAGCCGGCTGCAGCCGGGCTTGGACTGCCAAGAGTTGCTCCTCAGGCGTCTGGCTCGCGTCCGGCGCGATTTCAGCCCCCGCCTGCCGGCGCGCCTCGCGATGGGCCTCGATGGTTTGGGTGGCGAAGACGGAGTAGCCGGGAAAGTAGTCTGCACAAAGAACAAGAAGCAGCATAAGTCAGAACACAAATCAGGGATCAAGGGGCAGGCAAGGAGTGAAGAAGGCGGCTTACCATCAATCAAATCCTCGATACGACTGAAGCCCTCGCTCAGTGCCTGCTTCGCTTCAGCCCAGCCCGCCGCTTCAGTCTCGAACTCGGCCTTCAGGGCGTCCTCGCTGTCCTGCGCCTTCTTCAGGGCCGCCTTGTGGCTCTCCTCCTGGTCGGCCAACTTCTTGGCCAGGCGGTCACACTCCAGGACCAAGGTGTTGTACTCGGCTTCCTTGGCGCGAAGGGCGGCCTGGGCCCCGCTGAGCTGCCCCCTCAAGTCGGCATTGGCTCCTGCAAGCATGAAGACAAAGGAAAAATTAATAAGGAAGAAGTCGTCAAGGAAGATCCGACCCGGCTGCTCAGCAGTCGGCCCGAATCTCGGCGACTACACCCAGTGGGTGCGCTGACGCGCCCCCATAGGAGATGAACGAGACAAAGCACGCACTCGGGCTGCTGGTCAGGTCCTCAGTTCTTCGGCCCAGCTCCTGAGCCTGGGAGTTGAAGGTGGCTGCACGAAGGTTATGATACTCCTGGAAGATTATACAGGAGGCGAGGATAAGTTAAGTTGTCAGGACCTAGTAAGTTCCAAGCCGCCTGTGCAGCAGCCGACACGGAACTCGGGGACTACACCCAGTGGGTGCGCTGACGCGCCCCCACAGAAGAAATCAAAAGAGCAAAATAACCAAGCCCAGAAGACTCACCCAGATGACGGCCCGCTTCGCGAGGAACTCTTGGGTGTATCGCTGCAGCGAGGCGGCCTGAGCTTGAAGCCGGTTCCGGACCTCCTGAGCCACCGCGCTTAGCTCGCCCGTCCCCCCACTGGGAGTCCACTCGGACGTGCTGGCACTGGCTGCCTCCAGGGCCTCCGTCGTCTGGCTAGCGCCCGCAGCTCGGTGCGGTTCTGGCGCGGAGGCGCCACCCCCTGCGCGCCGGCGCAATGCCGGCTGCACCTCGAGGCCGGCCCCTGCCTCCGGCTCGCCCCCGGACGACTGCTCTGGCGCCGCAGCTGATTCGCCGCTTTGGCCCGCTCCAGTCGGCGCCGTCTGCGGCGCCCCCTCCACGAAGATCACGTGGTCCTCCCTCCTCTCCATCACCGGCGGGCCTTGGTCGACCTCCTCCGATGGGGGCACGGGAATGTCGGGGGCCACGGCGCGGAGGGGAACGACGAGCAGCGGAGGCTGGTCGTGCGATGGCCCCGCCTCCGTCTCTGCGGCTGCCGCCTCCGCCCGGGCCTTGGCCGACGCGTCGGCCTGGTCCTTCGTCGCCTGGGCGGTCCTTCGTTCCGCCGCCTCCCGCTCCTCCCGCGCCTCCTGTGCGTTCCGCTCCGTGGCCTCCCTAAGGTCGGCGCGGGGATCCACGCGACGGGAGCCTGAAGACCCTCTAGTCGGCCCGACTACGGAGCTGCCAGGACCCCGCTCAAGGGAAAGCGGTGCCCTATCCGGCGAATAAAGAAAGGTTTAGAAGAGCTTCGGTCGAAAAAATATATATGCAAGACATTCGACGACTTACGCCGAGATCGCCTGCGGCTGTTTCACCGCCTTGCAAAAGAGGGTCGCCTTCATGGCCACCTCATCCCGCTTGGTCGCCGCCGTAGAAGCCTTGGATTTCTTCGGCCGGCTGCCGAAGAAGGTCGACGCAGCACGGCGCTTCTGCGCGCCGCCACGAGCAGCCGGCGCGGCAGACGGGCCCGTCCCTTGATGATCAAGCGCCGGCTGGCGGTGCGGGGCGGCTTCGACCTCGTCGTCGTCCGGCCAGTCCTCGAAGCCGGCCCCAAGCCCCACGCCTCCGGCCTCGTCGCCTTCCCCCATGATGGCATCTTCCATGGCGGCCGCTCCCAGGTCCGGATCGTCGGCATCGTCCACCGTGCGGTCGGGGAGGAGTTGGCGCTCTACCCCTACGGCCCCGGCTATCGGCGGAAGAAGAGGGTTCTGCTAAAGGCAAACCGACTGATCAAGGGTCGGCTATCATGAGGCCGGCTACAAAAAGGAAGAAAAGAAGAAAAACTTACGGCAGGCGGAGGGTTGGCGCGAGAATACGGCTCCTTGCCGTATCGCCAGTCCTCGGCGAGCTTGCAGTCGGAGATGTAGTTCACCATGTAAGACACCTCTGCATGAGGCATCTCCCTGGTGCTCAGCCGGCATGGGTCGAAGCGGCCGCTCATCTGGCAAATCATGTGAGGCCGGCCATGGAGCGGAAGTACTCGGCGCTCCACGAAGGCGGCCACCAAGTCGGCTCCAGTCAGGCCCTCTGACTGGATCATCACCCGGAGTCAGGAGACGGCTGCGTTCCCGGCCTGAGACAGCGACCTGGCCCGGTAGCTCCACGAAGGTTGCCTCCCAGCCGGCGGGCCGGCTACGTAAGCCGGCAGGTTGATGTAGTCGCCTTGCGGGGCGACGTTCCTCACGTAAAAGTAGGACTTTTGCCAGAGCTTCACCGACTGGATCAGCGGGATGGGCGGGAACGGATTGTTCTCGCTCGCCCGCCTCATGGCAATGAAGGCTCCGCAGGGGGCGGGCACGCCCGCGACGACGGTGCCGAGCTTGCTCTGGAAGAATTCCCCCCAGAGCTCGAGCGTGGGGAGAACCCCAAGAAAGCCCTCGCACAGGGTGACGAAAGCCGACAGCAGCATCACCGCGTTGGGCGTGAGGTGATGCAGCTGGAGGTGGTAGAATTCAAGGAAGGCTCGGAGGAATCCGCTCGCTGGGAGGACGAAGCCGCGCAGGCAGTGCGAGCGGAAGATCACCCGCTCGCCCTCCTCCGGTGCCGGTGAAATCTCCCTCGCCGGCGCTTGACGAACCTGCACGAAGTTCTCGCCCGGCAGGCGCCGCGTCCGGTGGAGGAACTCGACGTGGTCCTCGTGGACGTTCGAGCCGTCCCACGAGCTCGACAGCGCCATGGGAGCGACGCGGCGAGGAACGAGACGATGCAACGGTGGAGGCGCGCACGACCCCGCTACGGCGGGACCAAAGGACCTGAGAGGTCCGACAGCGGAATGGCGCGGCAAAGGGTTGCTGCGACGGCGGAAAGAAGAAGAAGGAAGGCGAGAAGGGGCGGAGCGAGGGGAACGTGCGAGCCTCTGCCGCTCCCCCTCCTCCCCCTACTTATAGACCCGTGCGGCGTAGCCGAGGAGGCGTGGCGTGGGGGAACGTGGGGATCAACTACGCCCACTCCCCCACGTCCCGCGATTATTGCGCCCTGATGGCGTAATAAAATCGCCGCGGGAAGGCAAGCGGTCCGCATGGGCCGCAGAAGATCCGCGCTCGGGCCGAGGCCTAGGAGTGGCGGGCCCGGGCCTGCGGCGGCCCCCCCGTCGCGCGCGTGCACTGGCAGGACCTCCTTGCCACGTGGCCCGCGGGATGGCGTGCGGTCAGCTCGCAGGCCGATCCGCGTTCCCGCCAACGAGAAACGGGGCTTCCCAAAGACGACGCGCACAAGCATAGCCGGCCCCTTAGGATAGGAAGCTGACCGAGCTTTTCGTCCTTTTGTCAGCCTCGAAGCTCGATCAGCTTCGGGGACTACTGTCGGAGTAAATAACCATGGGTAGCCTAGCCGGCTCCCCCTGGCCCTTCTGAAAAATTACGAGCCGATCCGGCCCTCAAGAATCCAAGACATGGGGCCGCCTTCTCCTTGCCGGCTGTCTCCCAGGCCGGCTATCGGAAGGCAACCCAACTTTAGCCCTCATAAAGAAAGCCGCGGGAGGACCGGCTTCGAGAAGCCGGCCGCGAGAAGGCCGAATCCAAGAAGCCGGCTCCCACAAAGCTGTCAAGATCGTACCCTCAAAATCTGCATCCACATAACGGCGATGTGACGGGGCGTGGCTACAATAAAGCCTGCCACCCCCGAATCCCGGAGCACGCCTGGCACAATGCGCCGTACAGGTGGCCATGACCCGTCCGGCGCGGCACTGTTGCCACGTTGACCCTGATGTCATCCACGACGGGCTGCCAGCGTGGCCCATGGGCGGTGGGCCCCTTCGTGCAGAGAGACACCCAAAGGCGGCTAGGCCTCCCCAAGTCGGCCCAAGACAGAGCCGGCTCCCTACAACCGGCTTGCCACCTCCCTCGAAGGAGACGCCCCATTAAGGAGACAAGACGCGGTGAGGCTACAGCGATCACTCGCCGGACGGCGGCACTGTAGCCACGCCCACCTCGGCGAAGTCCTCATCACCAGGATTGAGCAACAGTAACCAGCCGCCGACAAGGCTCTGGACACTGGGGCCTGCCTGTCGACCAAGGAGCCGGCAGCCGGCGGGACCCACCAGCCGGCGGGCCCCAGCAACCGGCGCAGAAGTCGGCGAGTGTAGACACAGACGGCTGGGCCCCACGCCCAGCCGGATTACCATTGTATCCCTGGGGGTTAGGCCTATATAAACCCCCCGGGACACCCATGCAAAGGGTTGATCCCTGCTAGTTTTAGACACCGCATAGGGAGGAGAAGGGAGCGAGCAGTGCCCTTCTTCCTCCTCTCGCCAAACAGCTCACGGAGCATCGTGTAGCTACTTGTTCATCTAGTGATCATGCGGAGACCCTGCAGAGCAGCAGTAGGGGTGTTATCTCCATGAAGAGCCCCGAAGCTGGGTAAGATTTGCCGGCGTGCATGTCTTCGCCTCATCCTGCTTCCAGGCACCGGCGACGTCTTATTGGCTCCCACAATGATAAGCCACCCGTTGGCATATGTCGCACCTACCACCCAACACCTGCCAGACTCTCCTTCTCCCTCCGATGGTCCCACCACTCCACCCTGTGTGGAAAAAATCTGCATGCATGACTCTCCTCCCCCCGCTCTCGTCCAATCCGTTGTTACCAACAATATTTCCACCCCTTCCCTCCCCCGTAATTTACTCGAACAAATATGCCCAGTAGTTGTTACTTAACTGCAGGTGCATTGGGTCATTGGCATATGGGCCCAACAGGGGTCTGGCCCACATGTTAGTGACGCAACTGGACCTGCAGTTAAGTCAGTGCAGCTCAGTCCATATCTTACGTAGGTGTGCCATTGCTCGCTGTAAATACTGCGCGTCCCACGACATCGCTATCTCCTCCCCCTCACGTTCACGTTCATCGCTATGTCCTCCCCCTCCCTCTCACGTCGATCACCATGGCATCGCCCCTCCCAAGCCCTAGGCGCCCCTCGCTGCACCGCGTGGACGGTCACGCGTCGCCGTTCCGTTCCTCGCCGCCACTAATCGAGGAGGACGCGTCGGCGTTCCGCTCCTCGCCGTGACGCGACGCATCGCCGTTCTGTTCCTCGCCGCCACTAGTCGAGGAGGACGCGTCGGTGTTCCGCTCCTCGCCACGACGCGTCGAGGTGGACGCGTCGGTGTTCCCAATCTCGCCAGCACGCGCGTCGGAGGACGCATCGGCTCCCCGCTACGAGGAGAACGTCGTGCCGCCCGCCGAGCCCCCCAGCCTTGAGGAGCTTTGGAAAGAAATGGATGTCGCCTTGTGGGAGGCTTTGCCTCCAGCAGAGCACGCCAAAATAGAGGCAGAGAAGAAGGCCGAGGAAGAGAAGCGCACCACGGAACAAGCTTCCTGGGAGGCCTATGTTGCGTCCGAGAGAGTCAGGCAATTGGCTCTTTGGTAGAAGGCTCGTGCGAGGGCCGTGAGTGTGGCGAAGGACGCCCGTGCCGACGCCCTGTAGTAGGTCCCAAGCGCCTCATCTACGATTGGCGGTACGTGGACCGGGTGCACGCTTCCAGCGAGGAGGAGTACCTGTTGGCGCCGGATCACCACACCGGTGAGATCGCGCTCGCTCGCCGGCAAGCCGCCAATCAGCACCTCGCGAGTTGAGAGGCTGAGGAAGAGGCATTTTGTTGGCACGCTGGGAAATGGCCGCGCACCAGGGCACTCGTGGCGCGCCGCAAGCGCTCCTGCGAGCGCTGTGGCTTTTAGGAGGAGTATAATTTTTATTTTGTAAGGCGATCTCATTAGTTTTGGGACGCAAATGATAAATCCCGAACGTTCAGGATTTATTAGCGTCCTTAATTAAGTATGTAAAAGGGAAAGTTTGGAAACCTTGTGTATTCGTATGCATTTTGCAAGTACGCGCATATAGCACAAACTTTACTATATACTATCGCACTACACGTCTCTCTCTATATATGCTTGCAGACTGTGCTACTCCCTCCGTCCAGGTCAATAAGTCATCTTTGGTTGTGCATCATGACCAAGAAGGAGGGAAGACTTATACACCTAGACGGAGGGAGTACTACTATTACTTATGTACGTGCAAATGCATGTTTTAACATTACGATGCGGTTTTTGTAAAAGTAGAAAAACAGCACTAGTCAAGCTTGTGAAACGATTCAATGCAAAACAAATGCAAAAATGCTCGTTTGATTGTTTACTTTTAGCTTCCTTCTCTGTGGTTATTTCTCTATCGTAATTTGTATAGAGTATCTCACTGGTTGGAAAGGCATACAAATTCCCAAACTGCTTCCTACACCCTGTATCGAATTTTTTTCCTAACAAGTTGTGTCGTGCAATTGGAATTCCAACTTGAGTACTACTACTAGTAGGAGTACCAGGGGCCAGTTCTTTTAGGATTCTAGATTAGTAATCCCATAACTACTACCTCCATCCTGGTTTATTGGTCCCCATTGTAATCGGTGTCAAATTTTGATCATAAATTTAAATAATGAAATGTTAGTGCATGTCACATGCACTAACATTTTATCAGTTAAATCGTTGGTCAAAATTTAGCACAAATTACAATGGTGAGGAATAAACCAGGACAGAAGTACTACTAGTAGTAGTTTAGAATCCCAAATAAATGAGTGAGGCGCCTTAATGTTACTCTCCACTATGACTAGTCTTATGGGAAAAGCTGGGGAAGCCGCCAAAAGAACTGGCCCTAGGAGTAGTAGCTAGGGATACTAGGAGTGGTAGCTAGGGATCGAGTGTGCGAGATGAACCGGAGAAAGTAAATGCAGAGAGATGAAATGCAAAAAAGACGGAGGGATGTGATGGTTGCTCGTCCATTTATTTTACCAGGCCACTTATTACTGGGAGTGGTTGGGTTTTGTGATATGACGGCTTTACTACCGCGCCACGAGCGGGGTGAGACTCCCGTACAGCGCCGCCCTCTACACTAGTACTACTACATCGGTCGTGGTTTATCCCCCATTCAATTTGACTGGAGATTTAACTGACAAAATGCTAGTTCATGTCAACAAAAACAATATCGTTTGGTTCGTATTTGAACATAGTTTTCAATGATATAATTTTAGGTGACATGCATCATCATTTATCATACTATATATAATGTTAGTTCAATTTTTGGTCATACTAATATATAGTAAGGTGCCCGTGCATTGCACGGAAGGTGCCCGGTGGCCACGATCAAGAGGGATACGATGTCGTCCTCCTCCGAGACTAGCAGGCGGCGCTGATCCTCGAGCGACTCCTACTCCACTACTACTCTACTCAAGCAAGTTAGGGCATAGTAGCAGGTATTGTAGAGAGTACCAGTACTGTGATCAATCAAGCAAGTTGTCTGACTTCGATATGACCCTACGCTGCTGGTATGTGTCTCGTAAGTCAAGCGACGTGATGTAGTCATCATCACCTATCCACTTCCCACAACACATATTCGCTTCTCCATCTTTGTCCACTCCTCCATCCCCGCTAAGGCGCCTCCCCCCCCCCCCTCGTCCAATCTTCCATCCCCGCTAAGGCGCCTCCACCCCTCGTCCGAAACCCAAGCACTAACAATGGCAGAACCGAGCAGTGTCCGTCGAAAGAGTGGCTGGAATTCGCTCCCACAGAGGTAATCAAGCTCATTGTTTCATGTGTGGACAATCTCAGTACCATGCCGCTCGCCGCGTGCTCGTCGGGGCTGTACCGTTTACTCAGAGCCCTCGGGCTGGAGCTTTTCAGGCCAGCTCCTTGCTTGCCGATGTCGCCTGATCTTCAAAAATGGCGTGTCACGCAGCATAACGGTCGTAGGGTGGCGAGAATCAACCCCCTTGACTGCGATTCGATCCCCATCACCCTCAACTACATTAACGGTATGTACTGGGTCGGCATGAACACGTCTTGGATGGTGCTCGTCGACGGTCGTGGCAGCTGGATGCTCGTGCAGGTCTACACCCGGCGATTGATCCCCCTTCCTTCGATTAACACTACACTGCTTTGGCACCGCGGCCCAGAATACTCAGAATCTTACGGTAGCCAACATGATACCAAGTTTGATTTGCTCAAGGTTGTAATCTGCCAAGTGCCCACAAGATCTGTGAATTATAAAGACTTCAGGCTAATTGCATTCTTCAACCGCGGTCTCGCCTATCTGACAGGTCACTGCGGTAAGTGGATAAGTCTACACGTCCATCGCAGGATCATACATCCTCCATGGTTCTCTGATGCCATTGAACACAAGGGCTTCATTTACGCTGTCAACTCCTTCTATCACTGGACGTATTGCTGGCCTACTCCAGTCATCGCTACAAACCGCAGTTACAGCAGTATGTTACTTTCCTATGATATCATGATGGCTTGCTTATATTACTGTCAACATTTACTGAAAAATATTCATGTTCATAACATGCTGATCTTAAGATTGACTACATCAAAGAGCCCTTTTTTATTTGACTCCAACTTTTTTATGTTACTTTCCTATGATATCATGATGGCTTGCTTATATTACTGTCAACATTTACTGAAAAAATATTCATGCTCATAACATGTTGTTCTTAAGATTGACTACATCAAGAGCCCTTTTTTATTTGACTCCAACTTGATATGATGTTGTAGGCCGCCTGGTGTCCCTAGCCTTCCTAATCCCAGAAGCTTTCAAAGAAAAGCGGCATGGCAGTTGTAGGTGGTTCCTGGCTCGATCAGACAATGGCGAACGATTGAAGATCGTTCGCACGTACCGGACGTGTTGTTTCGCGGAATACAATCACAGTCACTGCAAGGTCTTTGAGCAGGATCCCAGCTTCTCTGGGCCTTCAGGAATTTTTGACTGGAGGTTGGTAAGTAGCCTTGGTACACGCTCTCTGTTTGTCGGACTGAATTATCCGATTAACCAGGAGATAACCGACGGCAAGGATCATGATGGCAGCGCGGTTTCGTTCATGAGGCAAAACTGTGTACATAGCGTACCATGCATCTCTGCATGTACCATACCCAAAGTAGGAGAGAGGGTCGCAAGTATCAGACTTCGACCTCCTGGCTGGAGTTTCCCCCGTCAGGCACCCATCTGGTTCAAGCCGTCAGCCAATCTCCACAGCTTAATAAATAGTAACGTCTAACTGAGCCAGTTAGTTAGATGCATACACATGGTGTAGTAGGATCTTTATTTAGTTTGATGCATACACTTTTTCTTTTTTGGTATCCCTTTTGTAATGATGGCTGATGTTTGGTTTGGAAGAGAGAGATGCGTCTTCACTCTTCTGGCCTGCTTACTACTTCTGTTGCACCCCCAGCCCTGGTTGCTGCTACTGTTTTCAATGTACAATCAGTAGTATATTTCGTTTGTTGGTTGAATAAATGTGTTGTTAGAACGACAAACACAATGTTTTGGAAGTCGTTGCATGGTTCGATCCTTTAGTGCCCCGTACCGTACGTAGCGCATACTATTTTTCGTACGGAACACATTTTCCACTTATTGATAACATGCAGCCCACTGATGAAGGCCCAATAGAGAAGTCCATAATTAACTGGAAGGGAGGCTCTCACATGAATCCGGCCCAGGTACATGATCATGGTCCCCTAAACATAAATAAGTAAATAAATAAAGCTAAATGCTCATGCACCAGTTCTTTGAATTCACGATTTAACAGGAGTATATTATTTCCTATGATAGTGTCGTTACATTCAGTCGATATTATTCTTCGGCAAAGATAGCGACCAGTCTTCTTCCTCCCAGCATTTTCTTCCTGCAACCAGCAGACCCATGCAAATCGTAGTCAACGTTCTAAATAGATCCGGTCCATTTTTATTTTTCAATAAGAATATCCAACCCAGCCCAGCACATTGGCGACAGCACTTTATCCTTCGCCTTGGTGCGCTCGCTGCGGCGCCGCCGTCCGGCCCTGTCAACATAGTATTTTTCGAAACGGTCCCTGTCCACATAGTGAATCGGGAGAGGACTGTAGTTGTGAGTATGACAGTACGGACCCACCAGGTCCACTCCCGAACACAAGCAAGCGCCTCTTTTACTACTCAGATGAACCCCTTGTTTTTTACTCTAATCCACCCTGCTGATATCTGGGACCCACATCATTTTCAACGTATAGTCAATTAACGACAGAATTGCACAACTTTTTTAGTAGTAATTCGGAGGAGCAGGCTATAAACTGGGTTGTGCAGTCTCTGTGGCCCGCCTAACAACATGACTAGCCCAGCAGTTTTTTCTTTGGGAAAATAGGTAGCCTAGTATTTCTTTTTGAAGAATTCCCAAGATAGGCCTATTTGTTTTCTCCGACTTACTGGGCTGCAAATCTTTCAAGATGAGGAGGGATGCATTCCGGCCTGGCCAAAGAGTATGGTCAGTGCCTGTTAAAAGTAATATCAAAAGGGTTTGAAAATTCCAAAAAAAATATAGCAAATGGGATATTAGTTTTTTTTTGTTCTTCACTGATATATTATACGTATTTCACTGGATTTAACATGACATAGTACTAATTTATTTTTAAATTTGTTTTAGTATGGCTACTAATTTTTGGATTCAGAATATTTTGTTCCCCAACAAAAATTTGCGAATTTTCAAAATTTCCACATATTTAGTTAATTTTTTTAACCCTGGTACTGACCAGAAAATGGACAACAATTCTATAAATGGAACGGGCTGCAATAAATTCCATATGAATTAGAAAATGAGTAAAAAAAATATAAAAATAATAGCAAATGGGTTGTACACACCACAGATTTCGAGGCTGACTTGTTTACGCAAGGCTTTGTCAGTCAACACATGATTCTAGCAGCAGTGACTGTTGGATGTCCATCCAATGGCCGACATCCTTCTTCAATCTCTGATCTTCCTACTCCAGCCGCCTAAATTAGCGCCGGCGGGACTGCCTGCTCCCTCCTCTTGTGGCCCGCTGTGATGCCGCGCAGGCTTCCCCGCCCCACCCTACTCCCTCTGCTGGCTTGGCCGCACGCAATCAACTGCCTCCTTATTACGCGAAAAAAATGATTCCTCCCACTGACATATGGGGCGCACCGGTTGGGAGGCTGACATGTGGGCCTACTAAGTTGACGCGTACGCAGGGCTTGTCAACTTAGTCAACAAACGATTATAGCAGCAGTAACCATTGATTTGAATCGAACGGTCCTGCTGCTTCTTCAATCGTTGCTCTTCTTGCACCAGCCGCCCAAACCAGCACCGGCGAGACCGCTTGCTCCTGCCTCTAGTGGCCGGTTGTGCTGCCCTTCAGGCCTCATCGCCCCCTACTACTCCCATCGCTAGCCAGGCCCTACGGCGACGACAGCCTCACACCGCAGCCGAACCAGTGAACCCTCATACTTCTCTCCGCATGGGCATCCACTACCGCGTCTTCCCCGGCTCCGCGTCGTCCCCTTCCTAGGCCTCGCCGTCGTCCACAGCCTTGGTGCTCTTGGCACAGCGTGGTCAATGTGGTCAATGACTGACTTCCATTGGAAGAGTACTGTACGTGGAGGCTGACAGTTGGGTCCACGGCCACAGCCCAGTTTTTTTGTGATTTGCCAAGTAAGTCACTTTGTCAGGCCTGTTGGGCTGCAAATCTTTCAAGACGAGGAGAGCTTTCATTCAGCTGCCCGAGAAAATGGCCTATCAGTAATGAGAAATGGGATGTACATTTTTAAAACACATCGAACCGACAATTAGTTTCAAATTTCTTTTTTTTCATTTCGAGATTTTAAATTGCATTGATTTTTATGCGTGGACAATTTGTTGGATTTTATATTGATATATATTTATTTTTAAAATCAGTTTGAACATGACTCAAAATTTTGGGATTAAAAACAGTTCGGACCGCACCGAAATATGCAAAATTTCGTATAATTTTTTAACTGTGGCCACAATATGGGCTGTAATGCTAACAAAAAGAATATGAGCTCGAAAAAAACCTTAAGAATTAGCAAATGGGTTGTAAATTATTAGAAATAATGGCAGATGGGATGTATGATGTTTCCCAAAGATTTGAGGCTTTCCAAAAAAAGGTTGACGCACAAGCAGTGACTGTTAGATGTCCATCCAACGGCCGTCGTGCTTCTTCAATCTCTGCTCTTCCTGCTCCAGCCACTCAAACAAGAGCCGGCGGGACTGCCTGCTCTCTCCTCCCCGCGGCCGGTTGTGCTGTCGCGCAGGACTCACCGCCCCATCGTACTCCCGTCGTTGGCCTAGCCATCCCTCTACTCACCCACACCTGTTGTTATTCTGCAGCGACGGCAGACGAACCAGTAAACCCTCGTACAGTCGTACTCCCCTCCACGTGGGAAACAACTGTCGAGTCTTCCTTGGCTCTGTGTCGTTCCCTTCCTAGGCCTCGCCATCGTCCACCGCCCTAGTGCTCTCGGCACGGCCTGGTCAACATGGTCAACGACCGACATGCATCTGAAGTGGACTGTACGTGGAGAGGCTGATAGCTGGGTCACGGTCGCACGCAAGAAAATGCCTCCTTATTATGCGCAAAATAATGATTCCTCCACCCGACATCTGGGACCCACCGAAAGGGCCTCTGTATTTCGCGAAAAAATGTTACCGCCGCTGACAGCTCGGACCCACAAGCTATATCTTCGCACGCAAGGAAGTGCCTCCTTATTACGCACAAAAAATGAATACTCCCCCTGCTAGCTGGGACCTAGTATAGTGGGAGGCTGACTTGTGGTCCTACTAAGTTGACGGGGACGGAGGGCTTTGTCAACTTAGTCAATATGCACGGTTTTAGCTCCAGTGACCGTACGATGTCCATCCAACGGTCGTAGTGCTTCTTCAACCTCTGGTCTTCTTGCTCCAGCCGCCCAAAGCAGCACCGGTCATGCCGCATGCTCCAGGCTCCCGTGGTCGGTTGTGCTGCCGCGGAGGCCTCACTGCCCCCTACTATTCCCACCGCTAGCGAGGCCCTGCGGCAACGGCAGCCTCACACCGCAGCCGAACCAGTGAACCCTCGTACTCCACTCCACGCGGGCTTCCACTGTCGCGTCTTCCCCGGCTCTGCGTCGTCCCCTTCCTAGGCCTCACCGTCGTCCACCGCCCTGGTGCTCTTGGCGCGGCGTGGTCAATGTGGTCAAGGAACGACTTCCATCGAAAGAGTACTGTACGTGGAGAGGCTGACAGCTGGATCCACGGCCGCAGCAAGGAAGTGCCTCCTTATTACACGCAGAATAAATATTCCTCCACCTGAGAGCGGGGACCCACCGGACGGGCCATCGTATTTCACGAAAAAACGTTTCCCCCTGACTGCTGGGACCCACCAGCTACATCTTCGCACACAAGGAAGTGCGTCCGGGCAAAAAAATGATTCGCCCCCCTGACAGCTGGGACCCACCAGCTACATCTTCGCACGCAAGGAAGTGCGTGACAGTCGGGACCCATTTGGTCGAAGCGTACGTAGCATTGTCATTCTGGTCGCGAACGTGTATGTACATACTGGTCGATGTAGAGGCGCGCACGTGTCGTAGTAGAGGCGCGCACGTAGCACGTACACGTACGTACAGCGGCCAGGGTGCAAGAAAATACGGCCACGTACGTACATACGGGCGGGGTCTCGAACGCCTACTCGCGGTTACGTACGGCCAGGGCTCGTGTACATGGCTGGGTCGGAACGGAGAAACATCGGCGTCATCGTGTTCATGGGGAGCCAACCGGCTGGGTCGGAATGGAATGCGTCGTCGTGTTCATCGGGAGGGCTTGGACGGAATAGCTGATGGAAACGAGGCCTGGCGTACCGCAGAATGGAAGAAACGGCCTTGTCTTCGACTGGCCACGTTCGAAACGGGATCCTGTTCATCGGGAGGGGTCTGGCGTACCGTAAAACGGAGGAAACGGACCTCCTACGGTCGGAACGGGGGTCCTGTTGATCGGGAGGGGTGTTGCGTACCGCAAAACAGAGGAAACGGACTTGTGTTGGAGCACTACGATCGAAACAGGGGTCCTGTTCATCGGGAGGGGTGTGGCGTACCGCAAAACAGGACTCCACGGGATATTGTTCATCTCCACCGTCGACCCCCTCCAGCCTCCACGGGCTACTGTTCATCCACAGTCGACCTCCTCCAGTCTCCACCTGCGACTGTTCATCCACGGGCTCATGTTCATCCAGCCTCCACCGCGTGCTACTCCACCGGCTACTGTCCAACCAGCCCCCTCCACGGGCTCCTGTTCAACCACCCCTCCACGGGCTACTGTTCATCCAGCCCTGCACCATCTACTGTTCATCCTGCCCTCCACGGGGTGGTCCTGTTCATCCTGCCCTCCACGGGGTCCTGTTCATCCAGCCCCAACCGGCTCGATCGATCGGGATCCTGTTCATCCAGAGGCAACACCACGGGGTCCTGTTCATCCACCCCCACCGGGAACTGTTCATCCAAACCCCCCAGCAACGCTCACTGTTCATCCAGAGGAAGCATCGATCGGCTTCAGTTAGCAGCAGTAGCAAAGGAATCGCTCGATCGGGTTCAGTTAACAGCCATCGATTGACCGCTCGGGTTCAGTAACGCGTAGCCTGCAGTGCAATCGCTCGGGTTCAGTTAGAGCCCAACGCCTCGCACCCACGCGCGTGCGTGTACGAGAGAAACGCGCATCGCTCGGCCCCGACCACCCACCGTAACTGGGAACACCCCGATATTTTCCTCGCCCTCGCTTCTACCACAGTTTTTTCCGTCATGGACGGCCCAAAGAATGTCATGCATCTGCGTCTCCGGCCCGCCCAGGACAAAAAGCCCATTTTTTGTCATGATTTTTTGTCATAGAAGTAGGACCCCAGCACATCTATGATGATACTGTGTTTTGTCACAATTATTTTCATAGAAGTGTCATAAGTATGATAGAAAAAATTCGTTCGGCCCAAAATGTCACCGATGTGTCTTTTTTTTAGTGCCAATTTCTGTCGATTCCAATTCCAAGATCCAATATCATCGCATATCCTATACCATGCCAATGCTTTTTCCTTCAAAGATAAAGGGAAAACCTTCTTCATAACTTCATCTCCGGGGAAACCTGCAAGCTTGAACAATCCACAAATTTGTTCTACGTATATCAAGTGCATATCAGGATGTTCGGTTCCATCTCCTTCATAAGGATTAGCTAGCAATTATTCTATCATACCAGAAGGAATTTCATATTCAATATTTTCAGTAGGTGCAGCAGGTTGAGGGGTAGCTAATTGTGGTTCCGGTCCAGGTGAAGATACCCCGAACAAACCCCTCAAAGGATTGTTTTCCATAGTAACAAGTGACAATAAATTTCAGCACACTATATAAATGTTCCCTTACCAAATTCCACATACAAAAGGCGCTTCACTCCCTGGCAACGACGCCAGAAAATAGCCTTGATGACCCACGAGTATAGGGGATCAATTGTAGCTCTTTTCGATAAGTAAGAGTGTCGAACCCAACGAGGAGCAGAAGGAAATGACAACTGGTTTTCAGCAAGGTAATGTCTGCAAGTGCTGAAATTGTAAGTAGCAGAGTAGTTTGATATCAAGGTAATTTGTAATGAGCACGTAACGATAGTAGTAACACAAGTGCAGAAAGGTAGCCCAATCCTTTTGAGGCAAAGGACAGGCCAAAACGGTCTCTTATGATAAGCAAAGCATTCTTGAGGGTACATGGGATTTTCATCTAGTCACTTTCGTCATGTTGGCTTAATTCGTGTTCGGTACTTTGATAATTTGATATGTGGGTGAACCGGTGCTTAGGTGTTGTTCTTACTTGAACAAACCTCTTACTTATGATTAACCCTCCCGCAAGCATCTGCAACTACAAGAAAAGTATTAAGAAATTCTAACCATAGCATTAAACTTTTGGATCCATTCGGCCCCTTACGGAATAGCGCATAAACTGGGGTTTAAGCTTCTGTCACTCTCGCAACCCATCATCTAATTTCTACTCCACAATGCATTCCCTTAGGCCCAAATATGGTGAAGTGTCATGTAGTCGACATTCACATGACACCACTAAGAGAATCACAACATACATACTATCAAAATATCGATCACACACTACTGCAGGATGCTGCTAACGCGACACTACGATCAGAGACCCTTCGAGAAACTGTGTGCGATGCAATAATCGCAAACGGTGGTGTATGAAAACCGTCAAAAAGGTGCAAATCGTTTGCGATGGAGGATGCATCAAACACGGTTCAGATTTTAGTTGCGTGTGAGATGAAGGGCATACGATTGATCTGTACGAACTGTTTGCGATGAGATAGAATAGCAGAAACTGGCAGCCAGATCAAGGTGTGTGCGATATATGGCATACAGTTCACTCCAATGAACCGTTTGCAATGGTTGAGGTGAACACAAAGGATTCGGCGTAACAAGATGTGTGTGATGCCCGGCAAACAGGTCGGTAATCAAAATTGTGTGTGATCATTATAGACAGCCCATATAGTCTTTTTTGTGAATTGTGTGCTCGTCAGGGCACACAGTTCAACAAACCAACCTGTGGGCGATAATGTAGAAGATCTTTGTCGAATACATATTCCTAACCGTCTGCGATGAGATTGACAGGATAAACAGAGATATATATAGTCTGCTTAATTTAGTCCTTCTTCTTCTTGTTGTTGTTGCTAGATGGCCTCGCGATATCGTCTTGGCGAGGACACTTCTTGCCGCTGACCGTTGGCTTTTCATCGCCGCTGTCGTCATCACCGTCGTTGTTGTCGTCCTCCTCCTCCTCCTCATTCAACCATTCCTCCTCATCAACATCGTCGTCCTCTTCTTCGTCCTCCGACGGCTCCTCGTCCGTCTGGTTGTCGTCTGACGACTCCGGAGGCGGCGTCCCTTCCATGAACCGGATATAATCGAGGTCTAGGCTCGACACCGGACTCATGGAAGACGAGAGGATGATTCCGATGTTGACCTATCATCGGGCACCAGACTGTTGGCCGAACTGTCATCCTCGCTATCGCTCAACATGGCTGCAGAGTGTGTGCTAGTGTGTAGCGCGGCCTGCCGGGGACGATGAAGATGGTGGACACTTAAGTGCGCGGGTATGTAGAGAAGAGGAATTGCCAATTGAAGCGGGGGGCCTTGTGACTTCGCCAACGACCTCTCCATTAGGTAGGTTTTTGTTAGCCCAAGCCTTTATTTGTTGAGGGGAAACGAGTCCAATTTGAAGTTTTTGATGTTCTTGCGCGGTGGGGGGGGGAATTGAAGCAGGGGTTGACATATTATCTAACCGCTGATATAATCAACCGGAATTATACCCAGTCGCTCCAAATTCCCGGGGTTGCGCAGGACTCCTATTGGCCATTTGGCTGGTTTCCTTTTTCAAGACAAAAACAAGGAACGAGTTTTGGGATTATGCACCGGTACCGGTACGAACGGAGTAGGACAATTGGCAAGCAATACATTGAGCTCTTCTTATTGATAAAGCCAGTAATAATCAAACTAGAAAGGAAAATACAAAGAAAAATATCTGCACGAATCTTCGCGTAACATCAATGGCATATATAGGACCTAGATGTGCATTACTTAGAGAACATCTCGATGTGCTTTAGCAATACTGTCAAACAAAACCCCTAATCATCATTGCAAACAGCGCATAGAACATGGCTAATGCGACAACCACAACTACACATGCTAGTTCCTTCTTGTCTCTTGCTTTCATCTGTTGCCTGTGATTGATTATTTCTTGCTTCATCGTACTGATTGTACATTCCAGATCAGCCAGTTTCTTCTTCAGCTTTACGTTATCTTCTGCGAGCTTGGTGATAACACTCTGAGCCCTGCCATGCCATTCTTCATCCAGACAGTTAACAAAGGCACAAGCCTCATATCCCTGCCAATGTTAAACAGTATTCTGGATGAGCGGTGGCATTAACTGAAGTAAAATGATGAACTTAATTAGCACTAACCTCTAAGGGGCAACTGAGAAACCACCTACCAATGTCGAATCCCTTTGTGCATACACGTCGAGCGGGAGTGTGCCCGTGCACACAACTCAGCTTTTCGTACTTCTCGGTGGCCCAAAAATCAGAGTCGAACTTGTGTTGCGGGAGTCTGGAGTCAAGCTCCGGATCCGGCGGCAGATCGCTTTCCTGGGGGGTCATTCAGGACGGATTCAGCAAGGAGCTATACTTTGGACATGCTAAAAAAGATTGGGATAGATTGGAACCTGACAGGACGATTTGGATCTTTAGTACACCTGCCTTCTGATGACCTTAGGCAAGTGCTCAGCGGCGACCGCCATCGTGGCGGCGATACGAGCAGGAGCAGCCGCACCGAAACCATCAGCACCACTTGTCCGCATTCCCCCAATGTTAGCGGCACGCGAGGGAATTTGGAGGCTATGTAGGGATTTGGGGGAAATGGGGAAATTGTGGAGATAAGCTAACGGTCGGGAACTACTAGTGGCACTATATATAAGTTGTATACGGCACACTGTTTGTACATGTCATTTGTGTTAGGTACTACAACGTCACACACGTTTTCCGCACCAAACCGTGTGCGAAGACAATGTAGGTTAGACACGGTTGTCGTTACATAACCGTATGATGTACTACCATGTCCATATAATTGAGTTATGGTGAGATACCATGTAAATAGCCGCTCCGCGGGTATCTGTCCAAAAAAACAGCCGCTCTGCATATAGAGTTGGCGGCGGCAGCCTAGTAAGTGGCTACTGGAGAAGAGGTCAATCCTCGGTCGGTGGGCGGTGGCGGCGTCATAGGAGGTCAATCCTCGGTCTGTGGCGGGAGATAGGAGGAGCTCAACCATCGAGGTCGGCGGCGGCGTGATTCCAGCACATCCATCACGGTCAATGGCGGGATAGTGGAGGTCGAACTTCAGGCAGCAGCCGCACTAAGGTTTGCTCCTTGACCCTGCTATCTTGGCGTGCCGCCGCATCGCGCTTGTCTGTCTGCTGGGTGGAGGTCGCCGCGCGGGTAATTAATTAAGGTATTCCTTTTGTGAGTGTCTAAATTAAGGTATTCAATTCCTAAGTGTAGTGTTGTAACTAGTACTCTGCGTGTAAATTGACTGGCCATTAATTTTTGTCATTGCACGTCTGGATAACAACATGGAGCGCCCTCAGTAATTATTAAAATAAAACCTTGTGATTTATGCATGCATCTTTGGGCAGCAGTTAATCTGTGTATTAATGTTGTTGTCTTGTTTTTAATTACCATTCGTGTGCTGCAGATGGAATGATCTCGATGGATGAAGAATCGAAAAACTGCAGATTTTATCAGTGGCGTGACAGAGTTCATGAATTTGGCTAAAAGTACAAAGAGGAGAATTGGTGATGCGGATTACATCATGTGTCCATGTACTGATTATGCCAATACAGAGTCACATGAAGTTGCAGATGTCCAAATGCACTTAGTCTCTAGGGGATCCATGGATGGATATACACGTTGGACCAGACACAGTGAAGAGGAGGTCATGGATGAAGATACCCAGGGCAGCGAGATGCCAAACCCCGATCAGTGTCACATGGATGATGAACGTAACATCGGGGCAGAGGCGTCAAGCTACCAATGGAACGCCGAAAAGCCGAAATGCCCACTGGAAAACCAAGATGTCGACGTAGATGACGATGTTCTTGATATGCCAGATTTTGCTGCTATGATTGCAGATTTTGAGGGCCTAGAAAAGGATATGATTGGGTACAAGGATCTGCCAAGCATTGATGCAGACTCCAAGAAAGAATTGTATCTAGGTTGCAAAAAGAAATATTCCAGGTTGAGTGCCACCCTGGCGCTTCTCAGATTTAAAGCAGCAAGCGGTCTATCAAACAAGGGCTTCATAGAGATGTTAGGTATTTTGAAAGAAATTCTTCCGGAAGATAATGTGCTCCCCAGAAGCATGAATGAAGCGAATAAAATTGTTTGTCCATTGGAACTTGAAGTATAGAAGATACACGCTTGTGTGAATGATTGTATATTGTATCGTGGTGAGTACAAAGATTTTCGTGCATGTCCCACATGCAAGCATGCACGATACAAGCGCAAGAGAGCAAAGGACAAGTACAAATTGGACGATGAGATCAAGACAGGAATCTCGTTCAAGGTTGTTTGGTACTTGCCTTAAATTCCAAGGTTGAGGTGTTTGTTTGCAAACCCTAGAGAGGAAAAGAGGTTGTGGTGGCATCATGATGAGCGAATTGCGGATAAGTTTATGAGGCACCCAAAAGATGGGGCTCGATGCGAATTAATCGACAAAAAGTTTGAAAATTTTGTCGAGGATCCTAGAAGTATAAGACTCGGGGAGTGTACTGACGGGATGAATCCTTTTGGTGATATGAGCACCAATCACAGCACATAGCCGATGCGTCTGTGCATATATAACCTAGCTCCTTGGTTGTGTATGAAGAAAAAATACATTATGATGTCAATGATTATCCAAGGCCCGAAGCAACCTGGAAATGACATCGACATTTACTTTCAGCTACTGGTAGAAGAACTACTGATAGTGTGGATAGATGCGCCTGTTGTAAAATGTTATGATGCTTACAGAAAGGAGATTTTTGATCTACATGCGATGCTGGTGCACACCATTCAAGATATGTCGGCATTAGGCAACACATCGGGGCAGAAAACAAGGGGAGATGTAGGGTGTGTCACATGCATGGATAGGACAGCTAGCAGAAGACTTCCCAACTAGCGCAAAATAGTGTATTTGCGTCATCGTAGGTTCTTACGGAAAAATCACCCATACCGAAAGATGAAAGCTGAATTTGATGGTACGACAGAGGCAGGTGTGGGCCCAAGACCCTATGAAGGGGAGGTGGTCCACAACATGGCTAAAAAATTAATGTTGTGCTTGGCAAGAACCACCCTTTGACGGTGAAACTAACACCCAAGGATCAAGTGTTTAAGAAGAAATCGGCGTTCTGGAAATTACCTTACTAGGAGATTCTACGTGTACATCACTGCATCGATGTCATGCACGTAGAGAAGAACGTATGCGAAAGCATCCTTGGTACTCTGCTCAAGATTAAAGGTAAAAGAAAGGATGGTGACGGTTCACGGCTCGATATGCTTGCTGATCAATCACAACGCAAGAGTGAAGCAGAAGATGATGTCAAATACATCAAAGCTCGCCAGAGTTACAATTTCAGTACAAAATAAGCAACACAGTTCTTCACCTATTTGTTGTCAGTTAAGACACCCTCTTCCTACTGCGCAAACATCAGAAGTCTCGTGGATGTGAGCTCAGGTAAAATGAAGTTGGGACACATGAAGTCACATGATTGCCACGTAATGTGGACACAAATCCTCCCGGTGGCCATCAGGAATCTAATGGACAAAGATATAAGAAACAAACTCATTGACCTATGTGATTTCTTCAACCAACTATGGCAGAAAGTTGTAGATCCTGAAGAGTTGGATCATATGCAAGATGATATTGCAAGAATATTGTCCAACCTAGAGATGTTTTTCCCATCGTCATTCTTTGATGTCATGGTTCATCTCATTGTGCACCTTGTCGATGAGATAAAGTATTGTGGTCCTGTGTTTCTTCGCAACATGTATCCCTTCGAGCGGTTCATGGGAATACTGAAGCGCTTTTGTCAGAACCGAAACCATCCAGAGGCAAGCATCCTACAAGGAGTTTTGCACCGAATACATGAAAAAAAGACCTATAGGTTTGCCCCTCTCTCGCCGTGAGGGAAGGTTGAAAGGTAAGCCGGTCCTTGCTGGCACGCAAATGGCTACACCCAGAGAATTGGCAGAGAAAGCCCATTTGACGGTACTGCTTAACAGCCCAGTTCTCATCTCTTATGCCAAAGAACACTTGGCGGAGATATGCCAAAGATTCTTACCAATGGTGCCTTCATCAGATGTGGAGATGAAGGAGCACACTAAGAACTACGCCGAATGGGTGAAGAATCGTTTAGCACAAGGATCCATCGATGACATTGCTACATGGTTGGCACAAAAGCCATCACCTACGGTGCTGTCGTACCAAGCATATGACATAAATGGATACACGTTCTACACTGAGGAACATGATAAGAAGACCTTGTATCATAACAGCTCTGTTCGAATAGAATGCTTGACTGTAAATGAAGCTGATAAAAGGGTATACTATGGAACCATCAAAGAGATTTGGGAGCTTGACTATATGAAAGTTAAGGTGGCATTATTTAGGTGCGCATGGATCTCTCTTAGTCAGGTAAGGATTGATGAGTACAAGAAGACCTGTGTTAACAGGACAACGATGGCATATCACGCGGACCCATTCATTCTTGCCAGTGATGCTACCTAGATTTTCTTTGTGGAAGACCCCTTGCATAAGAACGGACATTTAGCGATGCATGGGAAGATAAGGGTGCTGGGTGTTGACGATGTTGCCGATTAGGACGAGTACGATGAATTTGATGAGTTGCCAGCCAAGGGATCAGGCACCCGTGTAATAGAGCAGCATAAAATCATCAAAAAACCCCAAGTTTATTCAGGGTCAACTTAATGATCCCAGTTCCCCCATGTACATGGGAATTAAGTTGCAAGACTAGTCTTTATGCCTTCCCTGCAACTTAATTCGTTCAATATAGAACTGTCGCGTGTACTGAATTTGTGAGTTATGCCCGGTTTTCTGTTGATGTAAGAACCGTAAATATGTTGACCTTGATATATTGTCAGCTCGGGCAATGAATATGAACTATTTTTTGTTATTATTATTATATCATAGAGGTAGCACACTCAATTGATCTCACTACAGTATGTGTGAACAAATATATGCAATCTGGTTTACGAATAGCACACGGTTCGTTGATGAAAGCCGTGTGCCAACCAAACCCCGCCACCCCGCCCACGATCTGAGTGGTGCTTTCTGATTGGCCAGAACCCAAACCCCACGTATCATACGTCTGCACCGTTGGATGATTGCAGATTGAACGGCGATCCTCATCCCTTTCGAGAGCACATGCAGTTCCGGTTGTAATTTTATTTTTATGGACAAAATGCATGTTAATCTCAAAAAAATGTCTTAAATATAGCTAATGATACCTCAAATGCTCCAGAAAATCAAACAAGTGGTATATTGGTGATTGCATACCGTGGGGAAATTTTTTATGAGGCCAAACGATAAAGTCACAGGCCACAGGAGTTTGAATTGACACGTCTCCTTTTGGAAAACCATTATCCTTCATGTGAGATGCTCAGGTTTGGAAGGAGCGGTCATCAAAACTTGTGCCAAACTTTACCATTTTTTCTCCACGGGGTCGTGAGAGCACGCCACAGGCACACGTCGATTTTGATGATGTCCGAACTCCATCTGAATTTCCTGTAATTAAAATACCAACTAGGCCTACGCCAGTGGCCGCACCTCGCGGCCAAAATGTTTGAAACTTCTCCCCGCTTCTCGAACAAATGGATGAAAACTCACAAAGCGACGCACAAATGATCTGTACAACTTTGCTAGGCTGATAGTAAGGGGGTATCATAGCTAGTATCATGCATGCCAACTAGGCAATTTTGATGAGCTATCATAAAATTAATTAAATGAAGAAAGAGAGGGTTAAGTATCATATCATGAAACCGTATCATAATAAATGCTATGCTACTATGTGTCATGCATGACAATATAAATAAAGTACTACATATGATACTATAGCTACTCTATGATACTATGCATTAGAGCAAGTACAGAATAGAGTGACATAATTAAGACTAGCCACAATGGGTAGTAACATAGAATCTTACTAGTCTATGTTACTACCTCTATAGTGGGGAGTAACATATGTGTAGTAACATGCAACACTTCATTTATTAGGCTATAGACTCATCTTGCCTTGAGATGTGTGATGTTATTCTACTAGTAAGACTAGCCACAATGGGTAGTAACATAGACTAGTAACATTCCCATGTTACTAGTCTATGTTACTACATCTATAGTGGGGAGTAACATATGTGTGTGGTAACATGCAACACTTAATTTATTAGGCTATAGACACATCTTGCCTTGATATATGTGTGTGATGTTACTCATACTAGTAGTAACTAGCTATGTTACCACTTTCATCTCTTTCTTCATTTATTGCATGCCACATCATCTATTTTTTAACCTAGATATGTGTGATGTTACTACCTATATATGTTACTCCCACTGTGGGTAGTCTTAGACTACCCACAGTGGGAGTAAGGGCATCTCCAACAGTTTGTATGTTAGCTTGTTGGTAAAATATGCCATGTCATCAACCAACACCTTAACATACAACAACTCCAATGGATAGTATCTAGTTTGCCCAATAGGACGTGAGATAATAAATAAGGTGCTCTCTCATTCTACATTGGAGCTTGTGCAAGGGGTGTTGGTTCATGTACATACAACCTTGATATCTTCCCTCATTTATTGTATGACACATCATCAAAAATCCTATGTGGCTAAGTCTACCAACAACTATCTTACAACCATTGGAGATGCCCTAACATATATAGGTAGTAACATCACACATATCTAGGTTAAATAGATGATGTGGCAAGCAATAAATGAAGAAATGGAGGAAAGTGGTAACATAGCTAGTTACTAGTAGTATGAGTAACATCACACACATATCAAGGCAAAATGAGTCTATAGCCTAATAAATGAAGTGTTGCATGTTACCACACATATGTTACTCCCCACTATAGAGGTAGTAACATAGACTAGTAACATGTGCATGTTACTAGTCTATGTTACTACCCATTGTGGCCAGTCTAACTAGCTATGTTACCACTTTCCTCTCTTTCTTCATTTATTGCTTGCCACATCATCTATTTTATCTAGATACGTGTGATGTTGCTACCTATGTTACTCCCACTATGGGTAGTCTAAGAAGGCTATAAGGAATAGAATAATATATATGTGCTTATTAGTTGGAGGGAAGAGAAGAGAAGCGGGCTATTGGTTAGTAGAGCAAGCTGCAACACGAGACCCAAGACACTTTGTGAGGATGTAAGGTGGGCCAACTATTGATAAACTAGTATGTATATAAAACTTACTATTGTACATGCCTGCTAAGAGATTGGTTGTATATGACATGGCAACTTCTTATAGCCGACCCTTGGATGTATTATTAACCATGCTCTTAGTGAGGTAGCTATTATATCATAGACGACTAGCTAGCTAGTATGAGATCACTAGCCATAGTGGGAGTAACTTCAGCAGTAACATCGACTCCAACTCAGCAAACTTGCTTATGTGGCAATAAGTTAATGAGGAGAGAGATAGTTTCAATAACTTAGCTAGTTACTATAACATCACATGTCCCAATGCAATATGAGTCTATAACCAAATAAATGAAGCTTTGCATGACACTACACTTATGTTACTACCCGCTATGAAGGTAGTAACATATATAGTCTAGGGATATGTGTATGTTACTACTATACTCTCCATTGTGGCTATTCTCATACTACCTCCTTTCCGGTTTAATTGTGTGCCACATCATCCAAAAAGTCTAGTTGGCATGCATCGGCTTCGACCCTTAATTCGGAGCCAACTGCGCCGATCGAGGATGGGTGGTTGGATGCCGCCTCGGGGGCTGCGATCCCAACGGCGGTCGAGCCGAACACCAGCCCCGCACTCCACGATACTCATGACTCCAAGGAGCCGGACTCCCCTCCGGACTCCGAACCCTCCGCGCCCCTGCTGATCGAATCTGATTGGGCGCCGATCATGGAGTTTACTACCGCGGACATCTTTCAGCACTCACCTTTCGGCGATATTCTGAAAACACTAAAGTCTCTCTCTTTATCAGGAGAGCCCTGGCCGGACTACGGTCAGCAAGGTTGGGATACGGACGATGAAGAAATTCAAAGCCCACCCACCACCCACTTTGTAGCCACTGTCAACGATTTAACCGACATGCTCGACTTCGACTTCGAAGACATCGACGGTATGGACGCCGATGCAGGAGACGATGAAGAACCGGCGCCTACTGGGCCCTGGAAAGCCACCTCGTCATATGACATATACATGGTGGACACCCCAAAAGAAGGAGATGGCGATGGAACAGCGGAGGATGACCCCTCCAAGAAAAATCCTAAGCGTCGGCGTCAGCGGCGCCGCTCAAAATCCCGCCAAAGCAAGTACGGTGACTCCAGCACGGGAGATAATAATACTCCGGAGAGCGCCGAAGAAAACCCCCTCTAGCAAGATTCAGCACAGGAGGACGGAGAAGCCAGCCCTCATGAGAGAGCGGCAGACAGAGAGGTCGAGGACGATAATTATATGCCTCCCTCCGAAGACGAGGCAAGCCTCGACGACGATGAATTCGTCATGCCAGAGGATCCCGTCGAGCAAGAGCGTTTTCAACTCAGGCTTATGGCCACGGCAAGAAGCCTCAAGAAAAAACAGCAACAGCTTAGAGCTGATCAAGATTTGCTAGTCGACAGATGGACTGAAGTCCTTGCGGCCGAAGAGCATAAACTCGAACGCCCCTCCAAGAGCTACCCAAAGCGCAGGTTGCTACCCCGATTAGAGGAGGAAGCACTTAAACCTACATCACCAGATACGGCCGAGCGGCCACCTCGTGGCCGCGACAGAGAGGCCTCTCGTCCCTCCACTCAAGCCGCACCCCGTACCAAGGGATGGGAAAACGCGCCAGACTTGCGAGATATGTTGGAGGACAAGGCAAGGCAAACAAGATCGATCTACGGATCGCGTGGGCGCCCCACGACTCGAGACGATAACCGTCACGCCGGACACAAATCCGGTAGGGCTGAACACAGTAGACAAAGCTCATTGGAGCTACGTCGTGATATAGCCCAGTACAGAGGCGTCGCACACCCACTATGCTTCACGGACGAAGTAATGGATTGTAAGTGCATCTAGTGCCACCCCTAGTTGGTTTTGGAGTATTGACGACAAACCTAGTTGAGGGCCTAATGTGTTTGTGAGAATTGCAGGATAACACAGGTAGAAGTCCCTCATTGATTCAGTTTTCCTACCAGAGATGACCCCTAAAAATGTATGAAGACATTGAAGTCAAAGGTGGTATGTGAAGACATTCACCTTGAAGACTATGACAAGAGAAGACATCGCATGAAGACTATGGAGCGCGAAGACTTAGATCTTTCGTAGTTCTTTTTCTTCTTTGTTGAGTCATAGGAACCACCGTACTATTAAGTGGGGTCCAGGAAAACCAGTCAGAATGACTGAAGTGATGCTTAACCAAAATCCTATGTCTTCGAGTGAAGATAATGAGAGCGAATCTTGTTCAGAGTTGGACAAGTCAGCTTTGCTTGTAGCCCAAGTAAAGTTGCCATGTGTGTTTGAAATCTGACCGTTGGAACACGTGTCAGTTCCTTAGTGACCCAGGGTCATTTCGAACAAATCAGGTCGGGTTGCCTAGTGGCTATAAATAGCCCACCCCCTACAACCATAAACGGTTGGCTGCTTAGAGTTAAAGTATGGCTTTTGTCGTTTGAGAGCAACCCACCTCGAAGCCTTTGAGAGAGAATTCCTTGAGAGGATAAAGCCCTAACCACCCAGAGCCAAAGAGTGTTAGGCATCACTTAAGTCTTCTTGTCTGTGTGATCTGAAGACTTATTACACTTGAGGACTATGAATCCTCCAGCCGGTTAGGCATCGCGTTCTCAGCATCCAAGAGTCATTGTGGATCACCGGTGAACGAAGTCTGTGAAGGTTTGGAAGTCTACCTTGAAGACTTACCAGAGTGATTTGGCGAGGACTGGGTGTCCTTAGCTCAAGGGGAATAAGGTGAAGTCGAGGTCTTCTGAGTTGAATCCCAGCCTCCCTAACCAGACGTACAGTTGTCACAGCAACTGGAACTGGTCCAACAAATCATTGTCTTCAACGAGTCACTGGTTTCATCCTTCCCTTCCCTTTACTTACTATTGGTTCTTGTGAAGTCATTATACGATAGCATCACCATTCGACTTCACTAAGTGATTACGTGTACTGATTGGCTTCTCAACATCTTCCTACCTGATCCTTACTGCCTAGCTGCTATTTGTCATTGTGCTTTCACTTCATTGAATACATGACCGTGGTTTGGCTAGTGTAGTCTACCTTCCGCTGCATGATAATAGGTTTATTTCTATCGTTTGTCTTCGAAACTTACATGTTTTGAAAACTTTCATAAAAATCGCCTATTCACCCCCCCTCTAGTCGATCACTAGCACTTTCAATTGGTATCAGAACAAGGTACTCCCTTGTTCTGTGTGATTCGGTTTAACCACCTAGAGTTTTAGCTATGTCGACTGCAGGGATAATTAAATTCTCTGCTGCGTGCCCCGTCTTCGATGGAACTGAATATCCCTACTGGAAGAATAAGATGCGCATGCATCTTGAAGCCATTGATGTCGACCTATGGTATGTCGTCAAGAATGGCGTTCCCAAGGCTGGAGAAGGTGTCACTGCCGCTGATGTCAAGAAGTTCGTTCAACTGGACTGTACTGCCAAGAATATCATCTGTGGTCATCTGACCAAAGGACAGTATGGCCGCGTGAGTGCTTTGGAAACATCTAAGCTAGTCTGGGACTGGCTGTCCAAGGTCAACGAAGGCGTCTCAACCCAGAGAGATCAGAGAATCAGTGTCCTTCGCAACCTCTTCAACTGCTTCAAGAGAAATGACAATGATAATGTCCAGCTCATGTTTGATCGACTCACTGACATCACAAATGAACTTCAAGCCCTCGGCGCTACTGAGATCACCAAGCATGAAGTCGTCAAGACACTCCTGAGATCACTTGACAGTTCGTTTGACACCCTAGCCCTGATGATTCAAGAACGTCCTGATTTCAAGACACTCGATCCGTCTGACATACTTGAGAGGCTCAACACACACGAGTTTCAGCTTTCTGAGAAAAGAGACATCTACGGTCCCAACTACGGGCGAACTCGTGCCTTGAAGGCAAAGGCTGTCTCCTCATCTGAAGAAGAATCTGACAGCAGTTTTGATGATCCTGAAGACATTGGAAGGGAGCTTGCTATGCTTGTGAAGAAGTTCCAAAAATTCACCAACAAGAAAGGCCTCAGAAAGTTGTAACGATCAAGCTCAAGGAATGATGAAGCTTCTGCTCATGACTACAAGAAGAGAACATGTCACAAGTGCAAGAAACCTGGCCACTACATCTCTGAGTGTCCATAGTGGGACAATGAGAACAAGAAGAAGAAGAACAAGAGCAAGGAGTATGACTCTGACGACAAGAAGAAGAAGAAATACTCAAAGTCTTCTTCCAAGTCTTCATCACACAAGAAGAGCTCATCTGGCAAGGCACGTGCATTTGTTGGCAAGGAAATGGACTCTGAGGATGAGTCCGCTTCTGAGGAGGCGGAGGTGGAGTCTGAGGAGGAGTCCGACTCTGGCATTGCAAGTCTGGCTACAGCATACGTTGCCAAGTCCATCTTCAACACTGAAGAAAATGACTTCATCACCAACACCGATGCAAATGACAAGGACTACTCCACTCCTTCCTACTGCTTCATGGCACGTGGTGCCAAGGTAAACACACGCACTACTCAGTATCAAACATCTAGTGACGATGACTCTGATTGTGGTTCCAAACCCAGCTACAAAACACTTGCTAAAATTGCAACTGAACAACAGAAAACCATGGAACACATTCAAAAACTGTTAGACAAAAGCGATGATCTATTAGACGCTGAAATGACTCGATCTCAGTCCTTAATTGAAGACATAAAAATCTTCACGTTAAGTATGAGGAACTTGAAAGTCGTCATGAAACGCTCTCAACAGCTCATGAAAGGCTTTCTTATGATTATCTTCAAAGGAAGCAAGATCTTGAGAAATTGAGAGTGGCTCATGAAGATCTTCAAAAAGAAAACGAGTCACTTCGCGCCGAACAGATCAATTTAGCTCAGGAAGGATTTGAACCACCATGTCTTAAATGCATTGAGCGTGATAACGCTACTTCTGTTGTTGAATGTTCTACTGCTGCTACTGTTGCAATATCTTCAACTGTTGATGTGGAAACTAACCCCTCTGCCGAGGACACCACTGCTATTGCTGATGAGAATGCTAGGTTGAAGACACTGCTTGAAACAGGGATGTACAAAAGTCTCAAAGGGCATCAAACACTATGTGATGTCCTCAAAAGGCAGATCCTGAACCAAAACCCTAGGAAAGAGGGTGTTGGGTTCGTAAGGAAAATGAATGTTGATGGCTCTTACTGAAAACCTGAGCAGTACCCCAAAACCACATGGGTTGCTGCAAAGGAACCTTCAGCATATCCATCCACTCTATCTGGCTTCACTTGTGCTAACCCCATTGTTATTGATGAATCCTTTGATGCAAACTATAAACTGTTTAAGAATCAGAATGGTGAAGTGTTTGCCAGGTACATTGGTACTAACTGCAGGAATGGACCGCCTATGAAGAAGATCTGGGTGCCGAAAAGGTGTTTGGAGAATCTTCCTGTGAATGTCATCATGACACCACAGGTGAAGAAGACAAACCCCAGACCACAGGCTTCATACGGTCCAAACGCTTCATACAAACAGAGGACTCACCTGAGTCAAACTAACGCAAATGTTTTGCAGGGAAGCCATACTCAGGCCTAGGAATATGAGTGCGGTCCATTAAACCGCCATGTTCATAAGACCAAGAACTATTCTGCTTATTCTTATGAGTACTATTGTCCACCTGCAAGACTTTTTGCTAGGGCTCCAAAGCCAAAGTTCTCAGATGCTGCACTTAGACTTATTGCTTTGAAGCCACCCCTGAAGATGTGGGTGGCTAAGAAAGCTTAACTCTCTTTTGCAGGGAAAGGTCTCCAGCCGAAAACCAAAATCTTCTGACACTATTGCTGGGGACCTTAAACATCTTGTAGGGCACGAGATCAAATGCCCAAAATGGTCTTATTATGTACTTTGTTCCTGAATCGCTTGCAACTTGTCCTATCAGTCCTAATCTCGATCTAAGATTTAATAATCCACTGGTTCGTCAAATGTTTTTGCTTCACAATTATCTTCGTGAAGCCTATCCCCCTAACTGCACTGTAGGGTACGACACTAGCTGCTTCAGAATGGATTATTGATAGTGGGTGTACAAATCACATGACTGGCAAGTGAAGCCTTCATATGGACTCAACTTTACGTCCATCAGACAAAAGTCACATCACATTTTCTAACACTGGTAAAAGCAAGGTATTGGGTCTAGGTAGAGTTGCAATCTCAAAGGATCAACACATGGATAAAGTCATGCTTGTTGAATCCCTTGGTTTCAACTTAATGTCTGTCTCAATGCTTTGCGATTTAAACATGATTGTGATGTTTGGAAAATATCGTTGCCTTGTACTAATGGAATCTGACAAGTCTCTAGTGTTTGAAGGGTATCGGAAAGATGATTTGTATGTGGTAGATTTCTCAGCAGGACCACAACTTGCAGTATGTCTTCTAGAAAAAGCTTCTGAATGCTGGCTCTGGCATCGAAGGCTAGGGCATGCTGGCATGAGGAACCTCCACACCCTTGCAAGGAAGAAGCATGGCATAGGCATTGAGGGCGTCAAGTTCAAGAAGGATCACTTATGCGGTGCCTGTGAAGCAGGAAAGATGACGAGGGCCAAGCATCCCTCGAAGATAATCATGACAACGACTCAACCCTTCGAACTGCTACACATGGATCTTTTCGGTCCCACTCATTACTCAACTCTTACTACTACTTCTTGTCTCTATGGCTTTGTCATTGTTGATGATTATTCAAGATATACCTGGATGCATATAATCCTTTACAAGACTGAAGTGCAGGATGTCTTCAGACGCTTCGCCAATCGAGCAATGAACAACTATGGCGCCAAGATAAAGCACATTAGAAGTGACAATGGCACTGAATTCAAGAACACTGGCCTTGATACATATCTTGATACTTTGGGCATCACACATGAATTCTCAGCTCCGTACACGCCACAGCAGAATGGCGTCGTCGAACGCAAGAACAGAACACTTATTGAGATGGCTTGTACGATGCTTGATGAATACAAGACTCCAAGAAAATTCTGGCCTGAAGCCATTGACACTGCATGCCATATCATCAACCGTGTTTATCTTCACAAGCTTCTGAACAAGACATCCTATGAGCTCCTTACTGGCAAGAAGCCAAATGTCAGCTACTTCAGAGTATTTGGCGCCAAGTGCTGGATCAAGGATCCACATCACACTTCAAAGTTTGCACCAAAAGCACATGAGGGTTTTATGCTTGGATATGGAAAGGATTCTCACTCCTACAGAGTCTTCAATCTCTTTCATTACAAAGTGGTTGAAACAGTGGATGTGCGGTTCGATGAAACTAACGGCTCACAAAGAGAGCAACTGCCAAATGTGCTAGATGAAGTTTCATCCAGTGAATCAATCAAACTTATGGGAACTGGAGAAATCATACCTTCTGAAGCTCAACCCGAAGAAGAACTTATCATCTCCGCACCTGATCAACCTGAAGATAATGCTCAGCCTGAAGACAATCCCTCTAACAATGACAATGATCAGCAAGAGCAAAATCTTCGTCCTGTACATCCTCGTGTTGCAAATGAAGTGCAGATTGAGAGAATAATCGATAGCATCAATGCACCAGGTCCACTCACTCATTCAAGGGCAACTCAGCTAGCAAATTTTGGTGGGCACTTCGCATTCGTCTGAATAACAGAACCCAAGAAAGTTGAAGAAGCCTTCATGGAACCTGAATGGATTCAAGCTATGCAAGAAGAGCTTCAACAGTTTGAGCTAAATAATGTATGGGAACTGGTTAAGCGTCCTGATCCTCGGAAGCACAATATAATAGGCACCAAATGGATATATCGCAACAAGCAAGATGAGCATGGTAAAGTTGTCAGAAACAAAGCTCGTCTCGTTGCTCAAGAATACACTCAAGTTTAAGGGACTGACTTCGATGAAACATTTGCTCCTGTGGCTAGACTTGAAGCCATACGCATACTGCTGGCCTATGCAAATCATCACAACATACTTCTATATCAAATGGATGTGAAGAGCGCTTTTATCAATGGCAAGATTGAACAAGAAGTATATATCGCACAACCACCTGGCTTTGAAGATCCAAAACATCCTGACATGGTATACAAGCTCAACAAGGCACTGTATGGCCTCAAACAAGCCCCTCGGGCTTGGTATGACACACTCAAAGACTTCCTGAAGAGAAAAGGCTTCAAATCTGGTTCCCTCGACCCCACTCTCTTCACGAAGACATATGATGGTGAACTGTTTGTGTGCCAAATATATGTGGATGACATTATCTTCGGCTGCACCAATCAGAAATACAGTGAAGAGTTTGGATATATGATGCAAGAGCAATATCAGATGTCCATGATGGGTGAGCTGAAGTTCTTCCTTGGTATTCAAATATGTCAGCAACGCAACGGCATCTTTATATCTCAAGAGAACTATCTCAAAGATTACCTGAAGAAATTTGGTATGCAAGACTGCAAAGGCTTCACGACGCCAATGCCAGCCAAACATCATCTGGGTCCCGACGACAATGGTAAAGAGTTTGATCAAAAGGTATACCGCTCCATGATTGGTTCTTTACTTTATCTATGTGCATCTAGGCCAGATATTATGCTTAGTGTTTGCATGTGTGCTCGATTCCAAGCGATGCCAAAGGAATCGCATCACTTAGCTGTGAAGTGAATTCTTCGATATTTGGCTTACACCCCAACTCTAGGATTATGGTATCCAAAGGGCTCAGAGTTTGATCTAGTTGGATTCTCGGATGCTGATTATGCTGGTGACAAGGTGGATCGCAAGTCTACATCAGGCACATGTCATTTTCTGGGACGATCACTTGTATGTTGGTCTTCAAAGAAGCAGAACTGTGTATCTCTCTCTACTTCTGAATCTGAATACATTGCTGCTGGATCTTGCTGCGCTCAGCTTCTGTGGATGAAGCAAACACTCAAAGACTATGGCATTCATCTGAAGCAAGTGCCACTCTACTGCGACAAAGAAAGCACCATCAAGATTGCCAACAACCCAGTTCAGCACTCGAAGACAAAGCACATTGAAATTCGTCATCACTTTCTCAGAGATCATGTTGTGAAGGAAGATATTGATATCATACACGTCAACACTGAAGAGCAATTGGCAGATATCTTCACCAAGCCCTTGGATGAGAAGAGATTTTGCAAGTGACGGTGTGAGCTAAATATCTTGGAATCCTCAAATGTCCTGTGATCAGGCACACATCCTAACACTTATGCATATTGATGACTTAGATGTGAAACACACGAAGTAAAGTATATCTTCAATCAATGAAGATATACATTCCAAGTGTGAATACATTAATGTGGAATTTGACTTCGGAGCGCCACGATGATTGTGCGCCGTGTCTGGGTCTAGTACTTCCTATACGGTGGGTAACGCCACCACAAAATTCGTCTGTTTGAAGTGTTTTACCCATGGTGTTACATTTGTTGTGTCTTTACATTTGGTTTGGTTTCAATCTCAACATGTCTTCATGATTATCTTCATTATGTTGATCATATATATATACTAGTGTTCTGTCCTCTACAACATTCACTTATAGCTATGTCTTCTTGTTGAGTCTTTTGAACTAAGTGAATGTGATCGGACCCTACCCTCTCTATGCTTTCTATCTCAAACTCTATCTCTCCAAATCATATGCATTCTATTGAAACTGTCGAATGTCTTCTCTGCGTCCTTGTCAGGAGAAGATACAGAGACAAACATTAAGTCCATTTTCAATGCCAATTCCTTCACCTGAAACCTGGAGAAGTGGGAACGACCACCCGACAATCCAGGCGTGCGTGGGAACGTGGAACAACCTCCGATATGCTGCATGATGGCCACGTGTTCTTCAGATGTGAATCGCCAGGGGCACCTGTGTAATAACACTGTGCCATCCCTGTCCCTATAAATACACGCCTCACCATAGTCATTATCCTTTCTTCCACTCTCGCACGAACCCTAGCGCCACCGCTAGCCCTCGACGACACCGACGACGAAGCGCTTAGCTGCCGTGACCTCTCTGACGCCGTCTTCACGCCGGCCGCGGACATCGTCTTCTCCGCCGTCGCCGTAGATGTCCTCCGTCGCCAAGTTAGGGCACGGACAATCGAACTGCTCGGCCTCCTCTTCCACTTCGTCTAGCAGTTCCTTGTGTGGTAAATAAAACTTCCTTTTTATGGCCCCTTTGATCCTATAGATTCGTCACTTTCTACCACAAGCAGTTTCTGTTCACACATGTTGGATCCACTTCATACTGCATCTCATATTATGCCTAGTATGTTCACTTATGCTTCACAAAGTAGTTAGATTCCTCACTTGTACTGATCTGTGGATTCGTACAAATCTGGAACCAACTCCTTAACTATGAGTGAATGTCTTCGCACGATGAGGTCAATGTCTTCTAAACTGATTTATCTTCAAAATCTTCTGAGAATGCATATGACCTCTTCCCCTTCCCTCGCACCTTAATGCTGTCACAGGTACATGTCTGTGGGAGAATCCCTTGGTTCTCATAGTCTGCATTCATTTGCAGAATTCTTACAGCATCATATAAATTATCCCGAAGCCAGTTCCTGTTTGCCCAGCAAGCGAAAGCCCTTGAAGCCTTTGAACGTATTGAAGCCATTCAGTTTAAAGTTCATGGCTGCAGAGAAATCAGTAAGGAAGGGTGGCAGAAAGCGTCGAGGTGAAACATCAAGAGATCTGCCCGATGACCTCTCGAAACTATACAAGACAGATCCAGAAGAGGATTACAATCAGCGCAAGACACGAATCCAATGGATTCGACGATATTGGGCAGAACAATGGTTCAAGTACAGGTTTGTGACAAAGGAATATGCTGAGAAGAATGCCATCAAGCTACCATGGGGAGACATCCTATACAGAAATCTTCAACCCAGGTCCAGAGATGAAGCCATTGAACAAGGCTTCTATCCCTGCATGGTCCGTGGACCACAGCCTGCTGATGCTGACCCATCGTCACTGCTATGGTGTCGTGATGACAATCTGTTCAAGCGCAACTTCCAATTTGCCTAGAATTCGGCGAAGCAGAACAAGAAGTCTTTGGGACTAGACTTCAACCCTGGTCCCTCTGCTCCCCGTGCTGATGGCACCTGCGAAGCTGAACCCAATCTTGTTGGGCCCTTCTACAACCTGGAAGGTCTCATCACTCACATCGTGGTTCAAGGGACAGCTGTGGATGAGCCTGCAGATGACGCTGAATCTGATGAAGCGCCTGTAGCGCCGAAGCCAAAGAAACTGAAGCAACCTAAAGCTTGAAAGCCTGCCTCAGCACCAAAAATCTCACGGGCGAAGCCACTGGCTACTGCACCTCCTGAAGACAGTGTGCAGTCTGAAGATCTGTCACGTATCTCCAAACCCCCGAGAGTCAAGATACCTCTGCCTCACACCAGCCAAGAACTGACTGTTGCTGCCATTCTGCGCAACGATGCCATTGATCTGTCCAGTGATGAAGATCTGGCAGATGACGCTCTTGAGAAACTGATCAAGAGCAAAGAAGAAGCAGAAATCTTCAACAATTTGCCTCTCTTTGACGTGGCAATCATCCACGACTTCATCGATGAGTGGTTTGAAACGCCCAACCTCAGCTTTGAAGACCTGCAACTTCCCATTGGCCTCAGTGTCGCCTTCCATGGGGCCATTACTTCCAAGCTAGCTCTAGCTCAGCGCATCATCGAACTGAAGCAAAAGATTGACTTTGAGAAAGCTCAGTTCAAGAAGCAGATGGCCAAGCTCAGTGTGCAAGAGGTCAAGAACTTCAAGATCATACTGCACGAGCTCAAATAAGCCTTTCTCAAGAAGCGTGAAGAAGCTCAAGGTTCTCGTGAGCGCATGAAGAGCCTGGCTGACAGGTGTGTGCAAGCCTACAATGAGGCTGAGAAGCGCAAGGCTCTTGGGCGTCCTGGCATCGACCCCGAGATGGCTGCAAAGCAGAAGAAGAAGAAGAAGAAGAAGAAGAAGAAGAAGAAGAAGAAGAAGAAGAAGAAGAAGAAGAAGCCCGCTATGGCCGAACCCGACGCACCAAGGCAGGAAGCACATCCCATTGTCTTCCCAACCAGCATGACTGGCTCGAAGCCAAAAGCCAGGTCTACCGCTTCAGAACTAAAGAAGACGAGGACTACTGAGGCTGAAGCCAGAAAGAGAAAGCATCCTGAAGCCTCTGCTGCTGCTCCCTCCAAGAAGAAGCGCAAGACCAAGAAGGATCAGGCTGCTCCCACAGAGCCCTTAATTGTTGAACCTATCTCCGTGGTTCACCCTGCCGCTGAACATCAAGAGCGTCAACTGACTGTCCCTGAGCCTGCCTTGACAGAGGCTCATGAAGCTGAAGACATTGGTCACCATGACCATGTTGAAGATGATGTAGTACTTCCTCAAATTGAGCACCAACAGGTATCATCGCCTGTGCTTACGCACAGCAAACTCATCAGCATTGGTCGTCCTCTGACGCCAATTGCTCAGGATGCATCATGGGCTGATCACCCACAACAACAAGTCACACCACCCCGGCAAGAAGAAGAAGATGACTTTGAGGCCCAGCCAACTCAATCTCCAAAGGCGTCGCCTGCGTTACGCAGGCTTCGCAAAGGACCAAGGTCTCAAGTCTCCGAGTCTGAGGCTAAAACTGCTGAAGACATTCCGGCTGCATCAGCCGATGACACCCAAGAAGAAGAACGTGTTCCTACTCCCCCAACTACGGAAGAAGCTGTTCTCGAGGAGAACGTGTTTGTGCCCGACCCTCCAGCTCATCAAGTGGAGGTAGAAAATCTTGAGGCTTCCACCACCATCTCCAATAAAGCCATTGACGTTGTCATGGCTGAAGCAAATGTGGAGCCTACACCAACCCAAGAACCAGAAGTCAGCGAAGCCAATGATGCTACTGCTTCTGTTCCTGCGCCTGCTGCTGGTCCTCAGTTTGACTATCATATTGAGCATAGGCCTCAGGTACAGAAGCCAATGCCAAGGTTGCCCAGGTTTCCAGGTCCTGCAACAGCGCCTGGATCCTTCAATGTCAACGGCTTCAAAGCATACAACACCTTCTTCAATAGCTCCAAGAACCCCTACTCAAGGGAACGAATATCTTCTGATCGGTTCTGGAGCTATCCGCAGCGAAGCTATTACTCCTGCATTCTGTACAATCAAGGTCGCATCTTCCCACATATGCGTCTTGACACCAAAGCAATAGCTGGTCTGCCCTATCTGGAAGAAGCTCTGGATTGCTTCAAATAGGTTGGATTGTTGCGTTTCATCACTGACCAAGAGCACTGGAACAAAGAGTTGCTGCTCCAATTTTATGCCACACTTCACATACGTGGTTACAACAGAGATCCGAAGACTTGGGTCCTTGAGTGGATGACAGGAAATGTTCATCACGAAGCCAAAGCCTTTGATATAATTGAGCTCACTGGTCTGCCCACTCCTGGAGATCTCTATGAACCTGGATGTCAACTTCATAGTGAAGCCATGGAAAGCATCTTTTAGAAGCCTGAACCGAACATGAGTCAGATGCTCAGTATGATGAAGCCTTTGCCACACGATGCTGCATATCCTAAGGAGTTCTTTGTTGAAGACCTTGAGTATCTGCCAAGGACTATCTATCACATCATAAGGAGAACTCTCTGGCCCATCAAAGGACATTCTCCACATGCAAAGCTGGAAGGCGCAATGAAGACTTTGGTCTTCTATATTCTTCATGGCACATGCTTCAATGCACAAGACTTCTTCATCCGCCAACTTGCTGCCTCAGGATCTGATCTTTTTGGCTTGAAGTTCTATGCTCCATGGATAATGTGGCTGATTAAACTCCACTCAACTATCTCATATCAGCCATCTGCTCGCAATCATCGGATCTTTCTGCCTGATGTGGATATGTCCGTTGAAGCCATTTATCCAGAGCTTGCCAAGGAACCTCTTAGTATTCAGAATGCGGCGCATCAAAGTTTCACTCAGAACATTGAAGGAGTTGAAGCAGTCACTCGTGCTTATCCTCTGGCTGGTACTACACGTGCACCGCATCGTGCTCTTACTGAAGCCACTGAAAGCACTATTGCCCAACGACCCAAGAAACGATCTCGAGTTCTCAATGACCGAGAGATTCTGGTTGCTCTTCATCAGAAACAGGATAGGCATCATGACTGGCTGAAGCGCTAATGCAAAGCCTCTTGGTGGATGTCAACCGCATTCGCAATCTTGCCACCAAGAATGCCTTTGTTGCCCATGAAACCTGTCGGCGTACATGGAAAGGGCTGACGCTTATGTGTTCTGAGGATGATCTTCAAGAGGATGGCTTCTCTGAACGTTTGAAGTTTGACTCCACACCTCCCCGAAGGGCTGTGCTGCAACGAACTCCATCTCTTGAAGACTCTGAGTTTTCTTCCTCTGCGGCAACTGTGAATGCCAGAGTGATCAAGGACGAAGATGATGCCACTTCACCGCCCCCTACTTCTGCACGCCTCGACACTGCCCCAAGTTCTTATGCACCGCCGAACACCACCGACGACCCTGCTACTTCACCTACTCTTTGTGGGAACGAGTAGATGCTCTATGTCTTCAAACCTTTTTGGTCCTCACTCACAAAAGGGGGAGAAGCTTATGATTTTAATAGTCTTCAAGCGGGTCCATATGGGCGGTTACTTTATGTTTTTCCTAGTGTTTACAACTCTCATTTTGATACATTTGGTTCTATGATTTGTAACACTTAAACTCGATGGTCGTCTGCTACTTATTTGCTATTTTGTGATGCGATGATAAATTCCGCATGTGCGACGATAAATTCCGCACTTAGATCATTTTGCAGACGTCCATTTACCATTATGCATGTCATTATCTTCACATACCTTTCATGCATGATGAACTGTCATCATAAGTTGAAGAGGATCTCCACAAGTACAACCTGCCATGTGCATTTGCATTCCAAAAGCAAATTACTTATATGCACATCTTCAAGGGGAGCCCTTGCAACTTATGAAGACAATTCCCTATCCTTTACAATTTCACATATTATATTCCCTGTTGAAAACTTCAACTAGTTTGTCATCAATCACCAAAAAGGGGGAGATTGTAAGTGCATCTAGTGCCACCCCTAGTTGGTTTTGGAGTATTGACGACAAACCTAGTTGAGGGACTAATGTGTTTGTGAGAATTGCAGGATAACACAGGTAGAAGTCCCTCATTGATTCGGTTTTCCTACCAGAGATGACCCCTAAAAATGTATGAAGACATTGAAGTCAAAGGTGGTATGTGAAGACATTCACCTTGAAGACTATGACAAGAGAAGACATCGCATGAAGACTATGGAGCGCAAAGACTTAGATCTTTCGTAGTTCTTTTTCTTCTTTGTTGAGTCATAGGAACCACCGTACTGTTAAGTGGGGTCCAAGAAAACCAGTCAGAATGACTGAAGTGATGCTTAACCAAAATCCTATGTCTTCGAGTGAAGACAATGAGAGCGAATCTTGTTCAGAGTTGGACAAGTCAACTTTGCTTGTAGCCCAAGTAAAGTTGCCGTGTGTGTTTGAAATCTGACCATTGGAACACGTGTCAGTTCCTTAGTGACCCAGGGTCATTTCGGATGAATCAGGTCGGGTTGCCTAGTGGCTATAAATAGCCCACCCCCTACAACCATAAACGGTTGGCTGCTCAGAGTTAAAGTATGGCTTTTGTCGTTTGAGAGCAACCCACCTCGAAGTCTTTGAGAGAGAATTCCTTGAGAGGATAAAGCCCTAACCACCCAGAGCCAAAGAGTGTTAGGCATCACTTAAGTCTTCTTGTCTGTGTGATCTGAAGACTTATTACACTTGAGGACTGTGAATCCTCCAGTCGGTTAGGCGTCGCGTTCTCAGCATCCAAGAGTCATTGTGGATCGCCGGTGAACGAAGTCTGTGAAGGTTTGGAAGTCTACCTTGAATACTTACGAGAGTGATTGGGCGAGGACTGGGTGTCCTTAGCTCAAGGGGAATAAGGTGAAGATGAGGTCTTTTGAGTTGAATCTCGGCCTCCCTAACCAGACGTACAGTTGTCACAGCAACTGGAACTGGTCCAACAAATCATTGTCTTCAACGAGTCACTGGTTTCATCCTTCCCTTCCCTTTACTTACTGTTGGTTCTTGTGAAGTCATTGTACGATAGCATCACCATTCGACTTCACTAAGTGATTACGTGTACTGATTGGCTTCTCAACATCTTCCTACCTGATCCTTACTACCTAGCTGCTATTTGTCATTGTGCTTTCACTTCATTGAATACATGACCATGGTTTGTCTAGTGTAGTCCACCTTCCGCTGCATGATAATAGGTTTATTTCTATCGTTTGTCCTCGAAACTTACATGTTTTGAAGACTTTCATAAAAATTGCCTATTCACCCCCCTCTAGTCGATCACTAGCACTTTCATGGATCATCAAATCCCCGAGGGTTTCAAACCCGTAAACATCGAATCATACGATGGCACAACAGATCCTGCGGTATGGATCGAGGATTATCTCCTTCATATCCACATGGCCCGCGGCGATGATCTCCACGCCATCAAATACCTCCCACTCAAGCTTAAAGGACCAGCTCGGCATTGGCTTAACAGCTTGCCAACAGGATCAATCAGTTGTTGGGAGGACCTGGAAGCCTCATTCCTCGACAACTTCCAGGGCACTTATGTGCGACCACCAGACGCCGATGACCTAAGCCACGTAATTCAGCAGCCAGAGGAATCGGCCAGGCAATTCTGGACACGGTTCCTAACAAAGAAAAATCAAATAGTGGACTGTCCGGACGCAGAGGCCCTAGCAGCCTTCAAGCACAATATCCGCGACGAGTGGCTTGCCCGGCACCTTGGACAGGAAAAGCCGAAATCTATGGCAGCACTCACGACACTCATGACCCGCTTTTGCGTGGGAGAAGACAGATGGCTTGCTCGTAGCAACAATATAACCAAGAACCCTGGTAATCCGGATACCAGGGACAGTAGTGGCAGGTCGCGTCGTAACAAGCAGAAGAGCCGCATTAACGGAGACAATGCTGGGGATACTGCAGTTAATGCCGGATTCAAAGGCTATAAATCCGGTCAGCGGAAAAAGGCATTCAACAGAAATCCTAGGGGCCCATCCAGTCTGGACCGAATACTCGACCGCTTGTGCCAAATACATGGCACCCCCAAAAAGCCGGCCAATCACACCAACAGGGATTGTTGGGTGTTCAAGCAGGCAGGCAAGTTAAATGCCGAAAATAAAGACAAGGGGCTGCATAGCGATGACGATGAAGAGCCCCGGCCGCCGAACAACAATGGACAGAAGGGTTTTCCCCCACAAGTGCGGACGGTGAACATGATATACGCAACCCACATCCCCAAGAGGGAGCGGAAGCGCGCGTTAAGGGACGTATACGCAGTAGAGCCAGTCGCCCCAAAGTTCAACCCATGGTCCTCCTGCCCGATCACCTTTGATCGAAGGGACCATCCCACTAGCACCCGTCACGGCGGATTCGCCGCATTGGGTTTAGACCCAATTATTGATGGATTTCATCTCACTAGAGTCCTTCTGGACGGCGGTAGCAGCCTAAACCTGCTTTACCAGGATACAGTGCAGAAAATGGGCATAGATCCCTCGAGGACTAAGCCCACCAAAACGACCTTTAGAGGCATAATACCAGGTGTAGAGGCCAACTGTACAAGCTCAGTCACACTTGAAGTGGTCTTCGGATCTCTGGATAATTTCCGAAGTGAGGAGTTAATCTTCGACATAGTCCCATTCCGCAGTGGCTATCACGCACTGCTCGGGCGAACCGCATTCGCCAAGTTCAATGCGGTACCGCACTACGCATACCTTAAGCTCAAGATGCCAGGCCCTCGAGGAGTAATTACGGTCAATGGAAACACCGAACGCTCCCTCCGAACGGAGGAGCACAAGGCGGCCCTTGCAGCGGAAGCACAAAGCAACCTCTCCAGGCAATTCTCCAGTCCGGTCATTAAACGTCCGGACACCGTCAAGCGCACCCGGAGTAACCTACAACAAGACCGCCTGGCACGTTCCGAGCAGGCGTAGCAATGCGGCCCCAACCCCAGCCCCCGCAAAAATGCAACACAAGTGCTTCGCGTACATAACTACGCTCTAGAAATACCATGGGTACAGGGGGAGGGGCACCATCACGGCACGCCCGAAACACGGCTTAGACCGCACCAGGGGCTGCCGATTCTTTAATTTTCTCTTACTTTTAGGACTCCATTCTTCGGAAGGCCTGTTCGGCAGTTCAATTGCCGCACAAACGATGCAAGAACCAGGGAAGCAGACAAGCCATGCCGCATTACGGAACTCCCAGGTGGTCTCTATCACGAGCAGTATACCTGTTTCGCTTACCATTCCGCAGCCTGCCCCTGGAACGGACATGTTAAATAGTCCAACCTTTTGCTTATCGCATTATTTGTATCGTCCTGCTTTGATCGCAGCCCTTTTTAATAAACAATGCATAGCTTCTGTCTATTTTTTGCATTACCCTTTTTTTATAAATATATGTTCCTTAACGACATGTTGCACCCGTACACTTTGGTACAGCCAAAATACGCCAGGGGCTTTAGTACCCCTCAATATGGTGTGAGAAGTCCGAACACTTTAACAAGTGCGGCACCCCGAACTTATAGCATTATATGCATCGGCTCCGAATCATGTCTTGGGTCAATAGTTGGGTTTGCCCGGCTCCTATGTTTTGGTGCCTTACGTTCCGCTATATCAGCTAAGGTAGCACTAGGAGAACCAATGCGATTGTGCCCCAGTTGAGCTGGGTCGAGCACCTCAGTGGAGAAAGCTAAACTGACTGTCATGATGAAGCGAGAGCTGGTCGCTGTTCGAGAGGTTTTTTCGAGTCCTTAAATACTTATGCCGCTTAGAGCGAGGAGTCGGCTCTGTCCGGCCAAGGCGTGGATAGCGCCCCGAACTCGGTCTTCCGAATACCAGGGGCTTCACCGAAATTTAAAATTATAGAATTCTATGGCTAAGTGAGAGTGTTCACGCATTATAGTCTGATTGCCTTGTTCGTTGGGCTGAGCGCCTCCCTCGAAGGACCCAAACATGGGAAAAAGAGCGCTCAGGTTTATCCCCGAACACCCTAGCACTAGCGGCACGGGGGCAGAAGCCGACGACTCGCCATCTCTCAGAATTGATAAACAGCCGCACAGAAGGTAATATTTTAAATTCCAACAGCATTGCTTAGCGCATATGAACAAGTTTTCAGCGCACAGGACAAAACGAGCGAGTTTTACTCAAAAATTACATCCCTGGAACATTCATCCGCCACAAGGCAGGCACCCTTAAGAACATCCTTATAATAATTCTCGGGCTTGCGATGCTCTTTCCCCGAAGGTGGCCCATCCTTAACAAGCTTCTCAGCATCCAGCTTGCCCAAGTGCACCTTAGCACGGGCAAGGGCCCTACGGGCACCTTCAATGTAGACGGAGCGCTTGATGACTTCGAGCCTTGGACAGGACTCCACCAGCCGCCGCACCAGCCCGAAATAGCTCCTAGGCAGAGCCTCTCCAGGCCACAGCCGAACTATGAGGCCCTTCATGGCCTGTTCGGCCGCCTTGTGGAGCTCGACCAGTTGCTTCATCTGGTCGCTCAGGGGCACGGGGTGTCCGGCCTCAGCATATTGAGACCAGAACACCTTCTCTGTTGAGCTGCCCTCCTCGGCTCGATAGAATGCGGCGGCATCGGACATGCTCCGGCAAAGATCTACGAACGCTCCTAGAGAGCTCCGGATTCGAGTAAGTAACAAGTAACTCATGTTTATGTGTTTGCTTTGCATAAAGAATGCCTTACCCGCCGCTATCTTCTTCACCTCATCCAACTCCTGGAGGGTCTTCTGGGATTCGGCCTTGGCAGACTTGGCATTTTCAATAGCCGCCGCGAGCTCGGACGCTCCCGTCTTTGAGTCAAGCTCCAAACTCTCATGTTTTTTCATGAGAACCTGGAGCTCTTACCGCACCTTGCCAACCTGGGCCTCATACTTCTCCCGCTCGGTGCGCTCCGTGGCCGCCCTCTTCTCGGCCTCGAGCAGCACTTGCTTAAGGGCGCCACCTCAGACGTGGCCCCTACAATAGCCACGATAATCCTGTCATTTTTTGAAATAGCACCTTTTTATATATATTTAAACAAGGTATTTCTTACCTTCATTATCCTCGAGCTGCTTCTTAGCACGCCCGAGCTCTTGCTCGGACTGCTCGAGGTTCTGCTTTAGCGTGTCCATTTCCGCAGTCAGTGCAGCGGACGCCAGCAAGGAAGCCTGCATACGCATATTGACTCCCTTTTGTTAGACTCCTGCGGATTTTATTTGATCCTCTATTCGGCTTTTCTTCCCGAACGCCAAACAGAGCATCAGGGGCTACTGTCTATGCGGTAATATTTGTTACATATTCTTTACTTACCTCAAAGCCTGTTAAAAGGCTAGTACAAGCTTCAGTCAGTCCGCTCTTGGCAGACTGAACCTTCAGGACCACCGCACTCATAATGGCGCGGTGCTCCTCGTCGATGGAGGCGCCTTTGAGCGCCTCCAACAGATTGTCCGGCGCCTCCGGTTGGACGGGGGTCACCGGCACGGAGGGCCTGCTCCTCTTGGAAGGAGGTCGCCCGCCGAACTCTGGAACCTTTGAAGGTTTTGGAGTGGTGTCCGGCCTAGAGCCGGACTTGGAGCCCTGGGAGATTTTATCCCCTTCACCCCTGGAGTCCGGGAGGTCGCCTTGCCGCGCCTCCAGGACCACCTCCTCCTAGCTTGGAACCTGTTGGGACAACACTTCGGCGTCGTCCGTAGGGCGGGGGGAGGAAGCCGTCAGAAGCGAGTTCACATCCGACGAGTCCAGTGAATCGCTCGACGACGCGTCGAGCCGGTCTTTGGATTGGCTGCATAATCATATTCGACATAAGGGAAAGTTGTGCAATAAAGGAATACTATGAATTACTCTGGTATCCGGATACTTACGATTTTGCCAGGGGCATGGCCCTGTGCGACCACCCCTCTTCACCGTCGTCGGCGTCGGTGGAGTAGTCCGGAGGAAGGGTTTTTCCCTGCTTGGACCCTTCGGCCTCCCTGGTTGGGGCGGCCTTCCTTTTCTTCCCTTCCCCCGCTGGGGGGGGAGGTCTCTTCTTCCTCCTCCTCGTCTTCGTGGGAGGAGTGCATCTTGGAGCCGTCGGATGATGGATCCGACACCTCCTGGCGCCAGGCACTCTTTCGAGTCCCCGCGGCCTTCTTCTTGGCCTTCTTCTCCGACACCACATAGGGTGCCGGAACCAGCAGCTTCGCCAAACGGGCGTCCGCTAGGCCTTCGGGCAAAGGAGCCGAACAGTTGATTTGTCCGGATGTCTCCTGCCAATCCTGTCAAAGGTAAGGGAGCTTAGATCCCGCATGGAGTCAAACTATGAAAAATGGATACCCTGTAGAAGGTAAAAATAGCTTACCGCACGAGCGTGACGCTGCGTGCTGAATCCGCGATCCTCGGTAGTGGATGCAGGGGCCTCGGTGCCTTTGAAAAGCACCTTCCAGGCATCTTCGTACATCGTGTCGAAGAGCCTGCTCAGAGTTTGGTGCCGCGCTGGGTCGAACTCCCATGGGTTGAAAGCCCATTGTTGAGATGGGAGGATCCGGCAGATGAGCATAACTTGGACTATGTTGACAAGCTTGAGCTGCTTGTCCACCAGGGTTTGGACGCATGTTTGGAGTCCGGTCAGCTCTCCTTTTTTACCCCACGGCAGGCCCGTCTCTTTCCAGGACGTGAGCCGCGTTGGGGCTCCGGATCGGAACTCGGGGGCTGCGACCCACTTAGGGTCGCGCAGCTCGGTGATGTAGAACCACCCTGATTGCCACCCCTTCAGGGTCTCCACAAAGGAGCCCTCGAGCCATAAGATGTTGGGCATCTTGCCCACCATGGTGCCTCCGCACTCCGCCTGGTTGCCGCGCACCACCTTTGGCTTGACATTAAAAGTCTTGAGCCATAGGCCGAAATGGGGGCGGATGTGGAGGAAGGCCTCGCACACGACGATAAATGCCGAGATGTTGAGGACAAAGTTCGGAGCCAGATCGTGGAATTTCAGGCCATAGTAGAACATGAGCCCCCGGACAAATGAGTGGAGAGGGAAACCCAGTCCGCGGAGGAAATGGGGGAGGAACACCACCCTCTCATGGGACCTAGGGGTAGGGATGAGCTGCCCCTCTTCGGGAAGCCGGTGCGCAATGTCATTGGTCAAGTATCCGGCCTTCCTTAGTCTTTTGGTGTGTCCCTCCGTAACGGAGGAGACCATCCACTTGCCTCCCGCTCCAGACATGACTGGAGAAGGTTGAGGTGGGGAGTGAGGACTTGGGCGCTGGAGCTCGAGTGCGCGAAAATGGATAGGCAAAGGAGGAAGAAGGCGTAGGTGAAAAGGTGGATCCTTATCCCCATATATGGGTGGACGCGACTATGCGTCCCCACCAGCCTGGTAAAACTCGCTTATCTCCCAAGCGCCGTAATCAATGGCGCGGTTGGATTATCCCGGAATAAGGGGACACGATCTCTGCTTTAACAAGACGTGCCAAGGAAACTGCCTCGCATAACACGCTGAGATGGGACAGTAAAACGGTTCGAATAAAGGCTTGGCCGTGGTGTGATGTCACACTACGGAATACGTCAGTAGATTAGATTTGTGTAAATATTATTCTCTCTATGGCGATATGTGGAAACTTATTTTGCAGAGCCGGACACTATCTTTGTGTTCAGAATCTTCTATGAAGTACTTGGAGGAGGAACCCGCCTTGCAATGCCGAAGACAATCTGCGCGCCGGACTCGTCATCATTGAAGCCTGGTTCAGGGGCTACTAAGGGAGTCCTGGATTAGGGGGTGTCCGGATGGCCGGACTATACCTTCAGCCGGACTCCTGGACTATGAAGATACAAGATTGAAGACTTCGTCCCGTGTCCGGAAGGGACTTTCCTTGGCGTGGAAGGCAAGCTTGGCGATACGGATATACAGATCTCCTACCATTGTAACCAACTCTATGTAACCCTAACCCTATCCGGTGTCTATATAAACCGGAGGGTTTTAGTCCGTAGGACAACACATTCATACACGATCATACCATAGGCTAGCTTCTAGGGTTTAGCCTCTCCGATCTCGTGGTAGATCTACTTTTGTACTACCCATATCATCAATATTAATCAAGCAGGACGTAGGGTTTTACCTCCATCAAGAGGGCCCGAACCTGGGTAAAACTCGTGTCCCTTGCCTCCTGTTACCATCCGGCCTAGATGCATAGTTCGGGACCCCCTACCCGAGATCCGCCGGTTTTGACACCGACAATGATGTTAGGTAATGTAAATGTTTTCAAAGAGCACACGGTTCACTCATGAAAGCCGTGTGTCCACTAAACCGTGGCCGATGCACCCCCCACCCCTCTGCCACGCGCACAATCTAAGTCATGCTTTCTGATTGGCCAGAACCCAAACCCCATGGATCGTACGTCTACACCGTTGGATTATCCTTGATCGAACGGCGATCCTCATCCCTTTCGACAACACATGTACATGTTTTCAAGTAGCCCCTCCCAAAAAAATGTTTCCAAATAGCACACAGTTCACACACGAAAGTCATGTGCCTACCAAACCGTGGCTGATGCCCCCCTTGCTGCGCGCGTGATCTGAGTCATGCATTCTGATTTGCCAGAACCCAAACCCCACGGATCGTACGTCTGCACCGTTGGATGCTCCCTGATCGAACGGCAATCCTCATCCCTTTCGACAGGAAATGCAATCTGGCTAGGAATTGATTTATATGCCAAAATGCACGGTAAATGCCAAAAAATGTCTTACATATAGCACACGAGACTTGAAATGCGCCAGCAAATCAAACCCATGGTAAAATTGTGATTGGTTTACGTGGGAAAAATTTAGAGGCGAAACGATGAACTCACGTCTTCATTTCAAACGAAATTATTCTGTTTGTGCACACGAGCGCTTAGAGGCAACCGTTTGCATAGGCCTTTCCGCGTGCGCGGCGACCGGGGATATTTTTCACCCTTTTCACCTAGGCCTCCAACACTCGGAGTCCCCAACACCCCCCACCCCACCGTCCACCCGCGTTTCACTCAACTAGTCCACCCAATCTCCTTCGCCAGCTCCCCCCTCCCACCAGATCCACAGCAGAACCCTCTCTGGCGCCGCCGTACTCACCCCGGCCGTGTGCCCGCTCTTCGGCGTCAAGCCTACCTCCACTGCTGTTCCCAACACGTGGTGGCCCACGCCTCGCCGTCTTTGTTTGCTCGCCAGCCACCCTCGAGCATATCGATGTAGTAACCCCCGCCTCTCCTGTGGTCCGGCCAGGTTTGCATTAAGAAGCCTGTTAGTTACTGCTCTCCATCGCGGTGAGGCATATTTCCTCGCAATCCCTCTTCCAATTTCGTTTCGTATGTCCCCAAATTGGCTATAAAATAACAGAGAGCATATATATGTTCATTATCTACCTTCCTTACTACATATAAGTTGTATTTGTTCCAATAAGTTACTGCCTATTTACAGATCGCGGGCGCCCGAGTCACACAAACTTAACAAATTAGCCATACATTTTCTAAATTATTGCATGGCATGTTTAGAAAGCTTGATACCAAGTTGTTAGTTTTATGCTTATACTCCTTTCCCGAGTTTTGCATGTGTTCTCTGTAGATGCCGAGTAGCAGCGACAGCACTCATTCAGGCCATGTATCTTCATATGATTCGGACAACCCCAGGTCTTCAGCAGATTGTGAGGGATCAAGTAGTCTTGAACGGGATAGAGCTGCAGCAATTACCCTTCCGGTCAGGACATGGAGGAACACTCCAAGGAAGCCCACACACCAGCCTAAAGTTGTATATGAAGTTACCGAGATTGATTTAAAGTCCTAGGCTCCAACTAAACCAGATAAAGCATGCATGAGGTTCAAGAGTGTGTGTGGATTTGTTGGCAGGGCAAGGCTCAACATTAATCTGCTGGGGTTTCGGAAAGCTGACACAGAAACACGGTGAACGATAGTCTAGGAGATCATGGATCACTTCAACATTCCAGAGCAGTGGAGAATGCAGGTGGAACACGCTGCACTAAAGAAGGCTAGGGATGCTTGGAGAAATTGGAAGCACGTGATGTACAAGAAGTACTTGAGTGAAGGCAAGGACCCAATCCCCGCATACCCCCAAATTACAAAGGCAGACTGGGTAGAATTCAAAAGGGTCAGGGCAACTCCAGAGTTTGTTGAGAAGAGTTTCAAGCAATCAGAACTTCAGAAGAAGAACATACACCCCCATCATATGGGTGTGGCAGGATACTACGGCATGAAACTGATATGCGAGCAGGAGGACAAAGAAGCAGTAGCGGCGGTTGGGAATCTGGCCTTTAGTGAAATTAGGGGCGAACGCGCCAGTGACTACTTGCGGGCACGTGAAAAGAGGCATGATGACGGAACTTATTACTTTGAAAACGCACTTGACGCCAAACTGTATGAAGTGATGGTAGAGACTTCCAAGATCCCTGGAAGGTTCTACAAGAACTCGGTGCAATGTGACATTCTGTCCATTGCTCCGGAGACAAAAGAGCCCCCTGTCCATGCAAGGGGTATAGGTGTTAATGTCCCGCACAAGAAGGCTTTCACACTTAGCAAAGAAGAGAGGATCAACATGAAAAAAGCGAGGAGTGAAATGAAGGAGAATGCATTGTTTGAAAAGTTGAAGAAGGAGATTTATCCCGCTGTTTGAAAGGATGTTGAGGAGTCAATGATGATGCATAAGACTCTAACATTGACAGATAGCCAGCAGATGGGAGGGGAGGCAGGCATGGATGATGCTGCTTATTACGCGACAACACTGCACAAGAGTAGCTGTGCATCAGCTGACCCCAGCGACACTGAGACTGCAGCTGCTCGTGATGATGCTATATCTGATATCGATCTATCTGGAATGAAAGATAGACTGAAGGGCGTGCTTCACATTATGAAGGTACATTAAAATGTTCAACAGCCTGGGTTTGCCCACCCTTCTTGGAAGATGTCCTCTTCTTGGACAATGTGCCATTGAAGCCGGGCTATGTGAAGTGCTACGTGACTAAAGTAAAGCCTGGATTCAATGAATTTGCCCTTAAGAATGTCCTAGGAGACTTCAATGAGCAAAGGACCTTGGGAGAAACACTGTTACATCACATCCAGTGGCCACGAAAGGAAATAGAGTTCATCGATGAGATTCCTGAAGCCCCGCCAAGAGCACCCACTGTCGCCCCTCAACCGGTGACGCACTCCTTGCCACCGCAGCTCTCATAGGCTGATGCGTCAACCTGTGATCAGCCGGCCCGACTTTGTGGCATACAGGCCATGTCATCCTCCGCCCCAAAGCAGCCAGTGGCAAGGCCTACAACTATTGATGACGCACCACTGGTTCAGATGCCGGCCGCTGAAGCAGCGGGGGGAGACCCAGCTGCAGCACATGCTCAGCAGACCAACCTGGTGGAACAGACTGCTAAGAAGTCTGATGCTTCGGAACCGCCTGCTAAGCAGTCTGTAGGTCCAAAACCGACTGCTCATTAGTCCATCGGTCCCCAGGCGCGTGATCAGCATACCAATGCGTCAGCACTTCCTGCTCAGCAAACCAACGCGTTGGCACGGCCTCCTCAGCACACCGACAAGTTGGCACCACCTGCGTAGAAACCCGACATAGCTTCAACGCATGGTCAGCAGTCCAATGCCTCTGCTCCTATAGCCTAGCAGTCCGTCATAGCAGCACCGCCAGCTCAGCGGTCTGGCATAGATAAAACGTCTGCTAAGAAGTCTGTCCAACCTTCACCGTCAGCTCGGCAGTCTACCTTGCAGGCAACCAGACGTTCTGCCAGAAATGCTTCAAGTACCAAGAAGGAAGTGGCCAAAAAGGCTACAACCACGACCACGAGGAAGGGCGGCGGGAGAGTGAAGAGGAAAGAGAACGATTACCTCTTACTTAAAGCACTCATCTCCCAGAACCAAATTAACAACAGCTTGTTCGAATTGGGGAGTAATATTATTTCTGACACCATGGATGATGAAGAAGTAGAATTCTTGCTTGCTAAAAGTAAAGCAGACATACTTGAAGCACGCAATTACGTCCATGGCCAGCCATTTCTTGTTGGCGAATACTTTGATGAGTGCAGCTCTAGTTGCCGCGAGTTACATGAATATTGCATGGATCAAATGTCAGTAGGTTATCATGCTTTGCTAGTCCACTACAATAGAGATCATTTCCGTCAAGATGATAGTTCCATCAATGTGAGTTTCGAGGACTTACATCTCTTCTTCAACTTCAACGTGCTCGATGCCACTCTTGTTAGATGCCTGATTTTGTAAGTACTTAACAAACTCTGATCAACTTCTCCATACAAAGATGTAAATGATAAACAACTAACTGCATTTTTATTCCTCTCAGGGGATTAAACGCGCGAAGAAGAATAAGGGAGAGTGTGTATTTCATAGATCCTGCATTAGCAAAAGGCATAGCATTAGATGGTAAGGACCGGCGGGACTGGGCCGTTAACATGGTCCTCCGTATCTTCGAAAACACGTCCCATGCAGAATCATTTCTCTGGCCATATCATGAACGGTAAGTCAAGTAAACAACCACGCATACACTGATTGCCTTTCAGATTTCGACATCATTCGTAAGTTCATGGCTTTCTTAATATGTAGCAGTCACTGGATATTGGTATTCATTGTTCCAAACAAGAACACAGTTTACTACATCGATTCTCTCCGAGAGTCAACAAATGCTCAGGATCTGACGGATGTTCGGCAATTCTTGGATAGGTATTGAATTATATGATGTTGAAGTTAATTTGTATTCATATCTGGTTCAATAATTGATGTTGTCAAAATTCATCATCATTTGCAGTGTGCTCGCATTGTGGAAAACTAAACCAGGGAAACTGTTCAAGACGGAACAACCCATGTAGCACGAGATCATTTCTCCAGTAACACACCGAAATCTGTTATTTTCGGAAAATTTATCCAACAATCTGCAAATACCTTTCCTTACGCTAGTCAAATGTTCAAGCTACTAAATAAACCTCTTTCTATTTTGTCCAAAGAAAAAATAATACATCTAACACGGGTTAGGTTGTTCCTAACAGAACAAATACATGACTAATTTTGTAAAAATTCCAGTGTCCTCAGCAAGAAGCAGGGACCAACCTTTGTGGATACTATGTTTGCAGACACATGATCTCCATCTGCAAATCTGCCGATAGTTGTGACGATCCTCGCAAATTAGTACCAGTAAGTCTATCTTAATTAATATCTTCTACTCCACTCATATGGCACATTCTGATCTTAAAAATATTGCAGCTCGTCTTAAAACCGAGGACCCCTGAACCGCTCCCGACTGGTGAATTCCTGATGGTTCAAAGATTTATCAGCAACTTCTTCCTGGATCACTACATCAATCCCACTGGTGATAATAAAGATATCAGCATGCGTTCTCCTGAAACATTGAGTAAGAGTTAGCTGCTAAACATATAACGCATGGATCCATTGTTTTCCATCTGATGAGGTCTTTGTATTTCGTACACTATGATTAATTATGTAATGCATATATGTGTGGACAAATCATTGGAATTTAGCTACCATATGTTCAATTGCAATTGTTGCGAAATCTGATGAATGTTCTTCCTGTGGATACTATTTGTTCAATTGAATATTGTGGCGAATTTGCCTTTTGTGTGCCGATTCAAAATGGGATATTTTTGTTTATTTGTTCAATTGAATATTGTGGCGAATTTGCTTTTTGTGTGCCGATTCAAAATGGGATATTTTTGTTTTAACCTGGCAATTGCTCTGCACTCAGTTCAACTAAATGAGTGTGTGCGATCCACATTAGAAAGCATACGTCAATCGTAGCGGAACCGTCGGTGATACACAGAAGATCTCAAACGATTTGCAGCGCTACTACGTGTGCGTAGGTTCTCCGGAACTGTTTGTGATATCGTGTTATCACACAAGAGAACTGGGAGTAAACCGTGCCCAATGCAAAATACAATCACAATCGTAATTTTTTAGGAAACGTGTGGGATCCCAAATGAAAAGCACATGTCACTCTTGCGGCAACCGTCGATGATACCTGACAAATCACAAACAGTTTGCAGCACTTGGATGTGTGCGAAGGGGCTCCTGAATCGTTTGTTATAGAACATTATCGCAGACGGTAATTATTGGAAAACGTGTGCGATGGAGTCTAGCATGGAAGATGGGTTACGCAGAAAACTCGTGTGATATGGGGCACAAATCGCACATAGTTCATATGTTGGCACGTGTGCCTTACATACTGTTTCCCAAACGGTTCGTTACGACAGGCCGTATGGTTTCGCTACATCATTAGAAACACTTAATCACTGATACCACACATGTGAAAGAATTTAGTGTGTGATGCATCGCACACGATTACATTTTGGAAGGCCTCTGGATCACTGCTCCATATCCCCGATGCTTTCTGGGTCGTGTGGTAAGGACACCCTATCGCACACACTCACTTGGTGACGGTTCCAAATGCCGTCGCAGAAAGGGGTTAAAAACCATTTGTTTAGTACCGACGCGCACCAATGACATATCAAGTTCACATGATTACTTGCAACATGATTTCTCCAATGACCTCAAGAACAAAAGTAAATACTCACAAATGATAATCATGCTCAAGATCAGAGGGGTATTAAATAGCATATTAGATCTGAACATATAATCTTCCACCAAATAAACCATATAGTAATCAACTACAAGATGTAATCAACACCACTAGTCACCCACAAGCACCAATCTATATTCCGGTAACAAGATTGAACACAAGAGATGAACTAGGGTTTGAGAGGAGATGGTGATGTTGAAGATGTTGATGGAGATTTCCCTCCCCATGATGGGAGAGTTGTTGGTGATGATGATGACGATGATTTTCCCCTCCGGGAGGGAAGTTCCCCTGGTGGAATTGCTCCGCCGGAGGGCAAAAGTGCTCCTGCCCAAGTTCCGCCTCGAGACGACGGCGCTCCGTCTTGAAAGTTCTCCCTCTAGTAGTTATTTGCTCCAATATTCCTTAAATAATCCATAAAAAATCTCCGTGAAGTTTCAACTTGTTTGGAGTTGTGCAGAATAGGTGGCCTGACATAGCTTTTCCAGGTCCAGATTTCCAACTGCCGGAATTCTCCCTCTTTGTGTATACCTTGCATATTATGAGAGAAAAGGCATTAGAATTACTCCAAAAAGCATTATTATGGGTAAAAACATTACAAATAACAGTAAGAAAACATGATGCAAAATGGACGTATCATGTACCCAATTGTTTCCTTAGGGTATCCTATGAAGACGCACTTCTCCGATTTGGGTTCGAGCTTATCAGGCTGAAGCCTTTTGACATAAGTATCGCAACCCCAAACTTTAAGAAACGACAGCTTAGGTTTCTTGCCAAACCATAGTTCATACGGTGTCATCTCAACTGATTTAGATGGTTCCCTATTTAACGTGAATGCAACTGTCTCTAACGCATAACCCCAAAACAATAGTGGTAAATCGGTAAGACACATCATAGGTTGCACCATATTGTCACAGCCCTAGAATTGTTTGGAGATAGTTGCATTAGTGAGCATCATGCATCCTGTTAATTTCAAGAAACTTGAAATGAGGAAAGTGAAAGCCTCAGAAATCAATTTAAAAGAAGGGCAAGAACCCTTTAAATTGCATTCATTGTTTCCAAAATGCCTTCATAAATGTTTGTTAATTTTGGCAAGGCTTTGAGACCAAACCAAAAATAGGGAACATTTTTGTGGAATATTTTGGGCACTGAATTTAAATCACTATCCTATTTGAATTTGGAAATATACCCAATTATATATAGGATATATCTTCAAATACCTCTGATATGTTTTATGTGCATTTGGAAAAGTCCATTTTGCAACATGAAATTATTAGAGGATAATTGACACTGTTTTTGATACTATTTTGAATTTTAAAAGCAGTGGCAAAGATAAAATAAAAACAAACAGAACAAAAAATAGAAAGAGAGAGAAGGAGTTCACCTGGGCTTCTTACCTGCAGCAGAGCCGGCCCAGCTCCTGTTCTGGCCCAGCCCACCAGGGGCTCCCTGGTCTTCTTCCTCCTTTGACAGAAGGACAGAGGGCGCGTGCCCGATGCGCGCGACCACGCGCCACGCCACCTCCTGCTCCCCGCCGCTGCCCCGACGCGCCTACGAGTGCCACGCACCCCCCCTGGACCCTCTCGCTCACTCCCTCGATCTCATCTCCCTCCTCTGCTCTCTCTCTCGCCAACTCAACGCACCGGAGTGCGCCGCCACAAAACACCGTGACCACCGCCGTCCCCTTGCCCCGTGGTTGTGCCCTGAGCTCTGCCCAGGCTCCAAGTACCTCTCCGTCAACCCACGCAAGCTCGGATGACCCCAAGACGACGTGGTGAACTTCTTCCCCGTCTACGGCCGCCGGATGCTGTCGTTCGATTCGCTGGCCTCATGTCCTCCCCGAGACCACTGACCGCCTCTGCAGACTCTACGTGAGCTCCCGCTCCTCGCCCCTCTCCTCTAACGTCCGTGCACGAGCTCCAACCAGCCCAGCCGCCCAGCCCGTGAGCTTCACACCGCCGGCGAAGTTGTCACCGTGGCTAGAGCAAGCTCAGCTTGCCCCTGAGCACGTCATCGTGCTCGGGCTGATCCCAGGAGACCAACTCACCTGCTAGCTCACCTTCCCGTGCGCCGTAGCGAGTGGCCGGTCCTGCCCGAGCTCCGGCCGCCGCTTCCATCGTTGCTGCCGTCTTTGTAGGCCACCTCAGCTCCTCGCGCTTACCCTAGAAGATGCGTCGCTCGGCCAGCTCGCCGTAGCCGCAAACCACACACGAAATGGTGCTCTGTAGCGCCGACCCGAGCAACTCCGGCATGCCACCGCCGTGCTTTTGGTCGTCGGCAATAACCGCTGACGTCGCCGGGTTAATTAAACGCTAATGACGCACTAACTAACCCCCTAAAGCCACTGTCATGTGGGCCCTTGTACCTGTTTAGGTTAGTTTTATTTTCTGTTTAGATTAGTTCATAACCCACTGGGACCCACACGTCAGCATTGACTTTGTTGACGCGGCCATTGACTGGTCCCACATGTCATCCACCCAAACCAGCCCTGTTACACTGACCCGTGGGTCCCAGCCGTCAGGTTTGACTCTAGGCGACCCTGTTGACCAGCTGACGTCACAGTGACGTAGTGCTGACGCAGTAACTCCTTTTTCTGGATTTATTCTTATTCAGGAAATTCCAGAAAATAGTGCTAACTTCTAAAAATCATATAAAATCAACCGTAGCTCCAAATGAAATAATTTATATATGAAAAATTATCAGAAAAAATTCAAGGAATCTGTTTATGGCATTTTCATGCATGTTTGAACAATGTTTGTCCTCTATTTTGGACAAAACAAATAAATGGCATTTAACTAATCATATATGGAGTATGAATTTGAATCTTGTATTCAAACCAACTTCATTTAATTGTGTTGCTAGTTGCATTAGCTCAATGAACAACATATTGCCATGTCATTATCATGCATCATGCTGTGCATTGCATTGATTGTGTTCCTTCTCTGTTGCCGGTGGTTGTCCCCTCTCGGTAGACGTTGTACCGACGCTGTGATCGTTGACACTGATGAAGACCCAATGATATCTTCAGAAGTGCCAGGCAAGCAAAACCCCCTTGTTCATTCCGATACAAACCCACTCTCTTGCTCCTGCTCTCTTTTACTACATTAGGACAACAACGATTCAACTGTTACATGCTGCGGTAGTTGAACCCCTTTCCTTTGCATGACCTGTCATTGCCACGGTAAATAGATGAAACCCACTAGCATGAGTAGGAGTTGCTTGAGCCCTGATGTGCCTACTCATTCATATTTGCTTGTCATGCCTGCTATTGCTTAGAGTTGTGTCAGGTCTGATTCATCGGGGATGAATTGGAAAGTTGTGAACATGTCCTACTGTGTGTGAGCTAAGTGTGTGAACACGATTTGGTAAAGGTAGCGGTGAGAGGCCATGTAGGAGTACATGGTGGGTTGTCTCATTGAAACCGTTCTCAGGAACTGAGTTCTGTGTTTGTGATCCATGAAACAGCTACTACCACACATTGGGCCCTGAAATATGACCCCGCTCGACTTACTGACCCCTCTCGTCCTCTGTCCAGGAGTTGCAACTAGTTTCTGGTGTTTATAGGATATGTGTTGGCGGCCGTGCGTAGCGCTGACCCTAGGGGTGGGCTATGATGTGGTAGATACACCGTGGCACGGTGTACCGGGCGCCCATTTGGTGTCTCGGGAACCCTGCACACATCGTTTGGGGCTGTGAGCGAAACTCCGGCCGGATCTCCTCGCGGATGGAACCCGAATAGGCGATAAACCTGGACTAGAGATTGGTGCGGTTAGTCGGGTCGTGGTCTACACCCACGTCGGCTTTCACTTGAAGTCTGCCGAGCACATGTCGTGTGCAGACGCTAAGTGGTGGAAACATGTGTGACGAAGTACACCCCTGCAGGGTATAAAAATATTCGAATAGCCGCGTCCGCGGTAAAGGACTTCTGGGTTACCTATAACAGTTCATAGACAAGTGAAAGTGGATACTCTAAAATGCGCAAGATAAGCGTGAGTGCTATGGATGGCGTTCTCGTAGGGAGACGGGAGCGGATCCATAGTGGTGTATTGATATGGTGAATATGTGGACTCGTGTGCGCCACCTCAAAAGAGTTGCTTGCAGTCGTAATTCAGGTTAGCCACTGAGTCAAAGCTGGCTTGCTGCAGTTAAACTCCACCACCCCCTTTATTGATACCGATGCATATGTAGATAGTTCTGATGTAAGTCTTGCTGGGTACAATTGTACTCACGTTTGCCTATTTTATGTTTTGCAGAGAGACGTCAGTCTCGCTAGTAGTTCCGTGTGGACTTCGACGTTTAGCTTGATACCTCAGCTACGATCTTGTGCCCTCGGCAGGATCTGGTAGATGGTCAGGCTCCTCAGCCTTTTTCATTTGTAGATGTCTGTACCCAGACATGTTAAGCTTCCGCATGTGCTTTGACTTGTATGCTCTGAATGTTGGGTCATGAGACCCATGTTTGTAATATCTCGCCCCTCGGAGCCTAATGAAATAAATACTTTGAGTCGTAGAGTTATGTTGTGATGCCATGTTGTATTTGCACATATCGAGCATATTGTGTGTATGATTGAAATGCTTGGTATGTGTGGGATCCGACAATCTAGTTGTTTATCCTTGGCAGTCTCTCTTATGGGGAAATGTAGTCTAGTGCTGTCATGAGCCATAGTAGTCCACTACAGCCCGGTTCACCGGAGTCCTGCTAGCCCAGCACTACTGCTCAAGACACTTGACTGGCCGGCATGTGATTCACTTCAATCCTGTGTCTGTCCCTTCGGGGAAATGTCACGCGGTGACATCCGGAGCCTAGCCTGCTACAGCCCGGGTTACCGGAGTCCTGTTAGCCCAGTGATACAGCCCGGATTCGCATGCTGCTGACCGACATGCTCGAAGTTGATTCATGTATGCCTGTCCCCATGGGTTAGTGCCGCTTTGGGTTCACGACTAGCCATGTCGGCCCGGGTTCTCTGTCGTATGAATGCTAGCGAAACTATCATATACGTGAGCCAAAAGGCGCAAATGGTCCCGGGCCATGGTAAGGCGACACCCGTGGGAATACCGTGCATGAGGCCGCAAAGTGATATGAGGTGTTACCGGCTAGATCGATGTGACATGGAATCGGGGTCCTGACAGCGTTCGTATCAGAGCCTGACTGCCTGTAGGATTACTAAGCCAAACCGGTCGAAGTTGTGTCTAGAAATGCTTTAGTTATGTAGGGGGATTGATTGTGGAAGGGAATGTAAGGCTCGTTTTACTCCTTTACCTTATGGCCTTCTGATCTGAGTCATCCTATTTGCAACACCCTCGATGCGACTATAGCTCCCACGTGTCGAGGCACGACTTAGAGGCATAATCGCATTGAAGGCATATGTCGCAAGTTAGGCAATCTTCACAACATCCCATGTAATATGATAATAAAAAGGGAGATAACATAGTTGGCTTACACTCGCCACGTCAATCAAGTGCATAAATAACATTACATCATACAAACACTCATGGCCCGACTACGGCGCCAAAATAAAAGAGAACCCAACATGCGACTCGGTCCCAATCACCCCCAACTGGGCACCACTACTGATCATTGGGAAAGGAAACGTAGTATCGTTGAGAGTCTTCGTCGAACTCCCACTTGAGCTCACACGCGTCTCCTGGAGCGGAATCGTCGGGCCCTGCATCTGGTGTAATAGTAATCTGTGAGCCACAGGGACTCAGCAATCTCGCACCCTCGTGATCAAGACTATTTAAGCTTATGGGTATGGCAAGGTAAAATGTAAGTGGAGCTGCAGCAAGCGACTAGCAATTATGGTGGCTAACTTATTCGCAAAGGAGAGCGAGATGAGGAGGCAAAGCGCGAGCGAGAAACTAGAGAGCAACCTGCGCAAACATTACTCCAACACCGTGTCCACTTCCCGGACTCCGCCGAGAAGAGGCCATCACGGTAACACACTCAGTTGATTCATTTTAATTAAGTTAAGGTTCAAGTTGTCTACAACAGGACATTAACAAATTCCCATCTGCCCATAACCGCGGGCACGGCTTTCGAAAGTTCAATCCCTGCAGGGGAGAACCAACTTAGCCCATGACAAGCTCTCACGGTCAACGAAGGAATAGACCTCCTCCCAAGACGTTCCAATCAGACTCGGTATCTCGGTAACTCAAGACACTTCGACAGGTTAAAACAAGACCAGCAACACCGCCTGAATGTGCTAACAAATCCCGATAGGAGCTGCACATATCTCTTTCTCAGGGCACACTCAGATTGTCTTAGGTACGGGTAGGCCAGCCCATAGTTTCCCCTGGTGGCCACCGGCAGCTGACAGGTGGACCAACACTCAGAGGAGCACTGGCCCGGGGGGCTTAAAATAAGATGACCCTTGAGTCTGCAGAACCCAAGGGAAAGAAAAGGCTAGGTGGCAAATGGTAAAACCAAGGTTGGGCATTGCTGGAAAAGCTTTAATCAAGGCGAACTATCAAGGGGTTCCCATTATAACCCAACCGTGTAAGGGACGCAAAAACCGGGAACATAACACCGATATGACGGAACTAGGGCGGAAAGAGTGGAACAAAACACTAGGCGAGAGGCCGAGCCTTCCACCCTTTACCAAGTATATAGATGCATTAAGATAACATGGCAATATAATGATATCCCAACAAGTAAATAAATGTTCCAACAAGGAACGGCCTCCAATCTTCACCTGCAACTAGCAACGCTATAAGAGGGGGGCTGAGCAAAGCGGTAACATGGCCAATCAACGGTTTGCTAGGACAATGGTGGGTTAGAGGTTTGACATGGCAATTTGGGAGGCTTGCAAGCAAGTGGTAGGCATCGTAGCAATGGCATAGCAAAAGAGCGAGCAAACTAGCATAGCAAAGATAGTAGTGATTTTGAGGGTATGATCATCTTGCCTGCATAGTTGTCAGAGTTGATTGGATCCTCAAAAGCAAACTAAACGGGATCCTCGTTAGCAAACTCGTCTCCCGGCTCTACCCAAACAAGACAAACAAGCAACAAGGATACAATCAACCACGTGCAAGACCAAGCAATATGATGAAATGATGGTATGCTATGCGGGATGCGATGCGGGATGCAAAATGCAAGATATGACAGGAAATGCATGAATCTGGCCTCAACTTGGAATTCCAATGGTGCCACTGGAAAGATGAGATGAAATCGCTTGAAAACGATATAAAGAATGGCGGAATCGGAGTTACGGTTTGGAAATGGCAAGCGTTTCAAAAATGACACCGGTCTGCGATTTACAGCAAGTAGGCATCTAAATGCAACGAGATGAACATGCTACAACACCCAAACATGACAAAAAAATACATGGCAGGGATGCACACAAGATGCCTAACAAAAGTCTAGCACTGAGCTATGGCCAAATCATCCATTAACAGGTTCAAACAAACATGGCAAAACCGCAAATGACAAACAGATCTCAGACTTAGTGAAATTAACACTTGTCTGGAATTTCAGATCATATAGCCCTCTTCGTAGCAACAAAACAACATGCTACAGGACCTGAACATGACAAAGAAAGACATGGCATGGAGCTAATCAACAAGCTTAACAAAAGTCTCTTAGTGACCTTGAGCCAAAAGGGATCACAAAATATACTAACAAGCACACGAACATAGCAAAAACATAATCAGCTTTTCAGACTTAGTGAAAACTGGGACATGCTGAAACATAACTCACGAAGGCATGTTTACGAGCTCGATGCACTCACCGCGGTGCAAGTCATGGCAAGACAAACATACATCCATAAAGAAGGCACAAAATACAAGCTATACATGGCAAGAACAATAGCATAGCATGCACGGATCAACTACAATAACATCGGCAAAATCGCAAACAAGTTGACGATCTGCCCAGATTCACAACGAAGCAAAAGTAGAGCTCGATTGACTCAAGCTAGGTGCTCCATAATTGCAAACAAAGACATGGATGGATATAGCACTACAATATTAACAAAACTCCCTTACTGATCATCCTCAAAAGAGGCACGGATCACTAGGAAACAACAAGAACATATGGCATCATGAGATAAACAATCCCAGGGCTTAGTGAAATTACTAAGTCCCTGAAAACAGAATTAGCAAGTGCACCACTTTGCAAGCTTGCACAAGTCACCACACACATCCTAAAAATACATGGGTTGCACCTCTGGATAGATGACAAAACCCTTAATAAAACATATGAAGAACTCACGGGCATATCACGCACACGATAATCATGGCAAAAATGACAAAAGTGCTAAACGGAGTAACAGATCTGACAATTAACTCAAGTAGCCCTCTTCTAACAGCATTTCGGGCATCAAGATGAGCTCAAATGAAAATGATGCAATGGAAAGAAATGATGTACTCTCTGAGGTGAACACTTTGATATGCTATATGCATGAATCGAAGCTACGGATGCAAAGTTACGGAGCCGCGAACATGCGCATATGGATTAAGAATTCTGGGACTTAGAGAAAAAAAGAGGGGTCAACCCTAGTCTCTTCTCAGATCCAGATCGGGGCGCGGTTCCCGAGGTGGCGGCGGGCACTGTAGCTGACGGCGGCGGCGGCGCGAGGGACGGCCGGGCTTCCCACCGGCGACGAGGCGGCCGGCGGCGGCGGGGTCTCGGCCGCGGCGCCTAGGGGCGGCGGCGCGAGGGACGGGGCGTCGCGGCCGCGGGCGATGCGGCGGCAGGGGCGGCCGGGCGGCGCCGGGATCTGCCGGAGAAGAAGCCGGCCGGCGAGGTGGCGGCGCCGGCGTCGAGCTTCCGGGGCGGCGGGGCGAGACCCAGGCGGCGGGGCGACGCACGGGGAGGCGCGGGCGGCGATGGGCCGGGCAGGCCCGCTGCGGGCTCGCCGGGCCGCGGCGGCGGCTGGCGGCGGAGACGGCGGGCGCAGCCAACGGGGCCGCGCCACGTGGCGGCGGCGGGCGGTGGCGGACATGTCCGGCCCGAATCGGACGTGTCCGTCGGCAGGAGGAGCAGTTTTAGGGTTTCGGGGAGGACGAAGATCCGAAAACGGAGGGGTGTATATATAGGCCTACAGGGAGCTAGGAGAGTCCAAATGAGGTGCAGTTTTCGGCCACGCGATCGTGATCGAACGATCTAGGACATGGAGCAGAGTTTGGTGGGTTTTGGGCCAAATTGGAGGGGTGTTGGGCTGCAACACACACAAGGCCTTTTCGGTCCCTCGGTTAACCGTTGGAGTATCAAACGAAGTCCAAATGGCACGAAACTTGACAGGCGGTCTACCGGTAGTAACCCAAGGCCGCTTGGCAAGTCTCGGTCCAATCCGGAAATGTTTAATCCCCACACACGAAAGAAAGCTAGAAATGGCCACCGGAGGAGAACGAAGCGCCGGAATGCAAAACGGACAACGGGGAAAATGCTCGAATGCATGAGACGAACACGTATGCAAATGCAATGCACATGATGACATGATATGAGATGCATGACAACGACAACAACAGGAAAGACAAAAGACCCGAACCCGAGAAAATAAACATAACTTAACGCCGGAAACAGCAAGAGTTGGAGTACAAATTGGGAAAGTTACATCCGGGGTGTTACAACACTCCACCACTACGAAAGGATCTCGTCCCGAGATCTAGGACTGAAAAAACGCCGGGTACTCAGAACGGAGGTGATCCTCGCGTTCCCAGGTAGCTTCACGGTCGGAATGGTGTGACCACTTGACTTTGAGAAATTTGATTGACTTGTTGCGAGTCTTGCGTTCAGTCTCTTCAAGAATAGCAACTGGGTGCTCACGATAATAGAGATCTTCTTGGAGCTCAATGTCCTCGAATTTGACGGTGCGGTCAGGAGTCTTGAAGCACTTTCGAAGCTGAGAGACATGGAACACATCATGAACATTTGCAAAGTTTGCAGGAAGCTCGAGTTGATAGGCGAGGTCGCCTCTCTTGCTGACAATCTTAAAGGTCCCATGTATCTAGGGGCAAGCTTCCCTTTGATACCGAAGCGACGAGTACCTTTCATAGGAGAGACACGGAGGTAAACATGATCTCCGATCTCGAAAGCCAAATCACGGTGCTTACTATCATAGTAGCTCTTCTGGCGGGATTGGGCTGCTTTGAGGTTATCTCGAATGACTTTGCACATTTCTTCTGTCTGTGATTAAGTCATTACCCAAAAGCTGATGTTCACCGGTTTCAGACCAGTTGAGAGGGGTACGGCACTTCCTGCCATACAGAATTTCAAAAGGGGCCTTGCCCGAACTTGCTTGAAAACTGTTGTTGTAGGAGAATTCAGCATAAGGAAGACAATCCTCCCACTTCATGCCGAAGGAGATCACACAAGCCCTGAGCATATCTTCAAGAATCTGGTTGACACGCTCGACTTGACCGCTTGTTTGAGGATGGAAAGCTGTGCTGAAGCGGATGTTAGTGCCCATGGCCTTCTGGAAAGAATCCCAAAACTTGGAGGTAAAGATGCTGCCACGGTCTGAAGAGATCACTTGAGGAATACCATGCAGAGAGACAATGCGAGAGGTATAGAGATCCGCCAATTGAGCTGCAGTGATCGACTCTGTGATAGGCAAAAAGTGAGCCACTTTGGTGAGTTTATCGATGACAACAAATATAGCATCATTGCCACGCTTGGACTTTGGAAACCCAGTCACGAAGTCCATTTCAATGTGGTCAAACTTCCATTCTGGAATGGCAAGAGGTTGGAGGAGACCTGCTGGCCTTTGATGTTCTGCCTTCACTCTTCTGCAGACATCACATTCATTCATGAATTGAGCGATCTCGCGCTTCATTCGAGTCCACCAATAAGCTTGCTTAAGGTCCTGATACATCTTCGTGCTCCCAGGGTGGATGGAGAGGAGAGAATTGTGAGCCTCGTTCATGATCACTTTACGAAGGTCACCTTTGGGCACAACAATACGATCCTCGAAGAAGAGAGTGTCCTTGTCATCAAGGCGGTAGCACTTGTACTTGGACTGACTCTTGGCAATCCCAATCTTCACCTTTTTCACCATAGCATCAAGAAGCTGGGCTTGGCGAATCTGGTCTTCCAAGGTAGGAGGGACTTGAAGGTTGGCGAGGAATCCTTGAGGAACAACTTGCAGATTAAGTTTGCGGAAAGCTTCACAAAGCTCGGGTTGATAAGGCTTGAGAATCAGACTGTTGCAGTAGGCCTTTCTGCTCAAAGCGTCAGCAATCACATTGGCCTTGCCTAGAGTATACTCAATACTCGGATTATACTCTTGAATCATTTCGACCCATCGAGTTTGCCTGAGGTTGAGATTAGGCTGAGTGAAGATGTACTTGAGACTCTTGTGATCAGTGAAAATATCCACTTTTCTTCCCAATAGAAGATGTCTCCAAGTCAAAAGAGCATGCACAACTGCCGCCAACTCGAGATCATGAGTGGGGTAGTTCTTCTCATTAGGCTTCAACTGGCGAGATGTATAAGCAACAACTTTCTTCTCTTGCATCAATACTGCGCCAAGACCTTGGAGAGAGGCATCACAAAAGACCTCGTACGGCTTGGATTCATCAGGCGGAGTCAGAACTGGAGCAGTGATCAATTTCTCTTTCAAAGTGTTGAAAGCAATATCACACTCCGGAGACCAAACGTACTTGACGTGCTTCTGGAGAAGATTTGAGAGAGGCTTCGCGATCTTGGAAAAAATTTCAACGAATCTTCGGCAATAGCTTGCGAGACCGAGAAAACTGCGGAGTTGCTTCACGTTCTGAGGAGGTTCCCAATTCACAATTGCAGACACCTTCTCAGGATTCATGGCAATGCCCTTGGCAGAGATGATATGACCAAGATAAAGAACCTCATCAAGCCAAAATTCGCACTTGGAGAACTTGGCGTAGAACTGATGTTCCCTGAGCTTGTCAAGAACCAAACGCAAGTGTTTGGCATGATCTTCCTTGTTCTTGGAGAAAACCAAAATGTCGTCGAGATAGACCAAAACGAAGTCATTGGTGTAGGCATTGAAGATGAAGTTCACCATGCGAGAGAATGTCGGAGGAGTGTTGGCGAGGCCAAAAGACATGACAGTGTATTCATAAGAACCAAAGCTTGTTCTGAATGCTGTCTTGCGAATATCTTCTTCACGAATGTGAATCTGGTGATAACCCATACGGAGATCAAGCTTGGAGAACACTTGGGCACCTTTGAGTTGTTCGAACAGCTCATTGATGTTGGGAAGTGGGTATTTGTTCTTGATGGTCTTCTTGTTCACTGGACGGTAATCAACACAAAGTCGGTCCGTTCCATCCTTCTTCTTCACAAAAAGACCACAACCCCACGGAGAAGAACTAGGCCGGATGAGACCCATTCTTTCTTGCTCATCGAGTTGCTTCTTCAGCTCCTTCAACTCTTCAGGTCCGAGCTTGTAAGGACGTTTGCACACAGGTTCCGTGCCAGGCTCAAGATCAATAACGAATTCAACTGGCCGGTGCGGAGGCATTCCTGGGAGCTCTTCTGGAAAGACGTCTTGATATTCGCAAACGACTGGAATTTGAGATATGGCATCCAATTCACCCTTCTCATTGAGAGAAAACAGACGGATAGAATCGTCACGAGCGGCAAAAACAATTACATCCTCAGACAAATGAGTCAATTGAATCTGCCTGGCTGCACAATCAAGCTGAGCCTTGTGCTTAGAAAGCCAATCCATTCCGAGAATAAGATCAATATCCGAGTCACCGAGAACCGTAGGAGAAGCCAAGAACTTGTAGTCACCCGAAGTGATAGAAACATCCGGAGCAATGGAGTTAGCATGCATGCGCTTACCGGGAGAGACAACTGCTAAAGGACTAGGCAAAATTTGCAAAGGCAAACCATGCTTAGATGAAAACGGTCTCGAGATGAAACAATGCGATGCACCCGTGTCAAAAAGAACTTTTGCAGGAGTATCATTAACAGGAAGGTTACCCATGATCACATCTGACGAGTCCTCTGCCTAAGCTGCATTCATCAAATTGACCTTGGCATGCTTGGGGTTATGCTTGACCACACCTGTACTTGCCGATCTGACAGGGGGAGGAGGAGGAAGACGCCTCTGGTTGAGACACTTGTTGGCATAGTGACCCTTCTGTTGGCACTTGTTGCACGTGACCTCTGAAAGCGGACGGTGATACGGAGCACTCGATCTTGGAGCTTGAGACGAAGTCTTGTTCTGAAAGCCAGGGTTGGGTGGGTGGGAAGAACCACTGCCACCTTTGCTCTTCTGCTGATACGGCTGACGGAACGGAGGAGGAGGAAGCCAAAACTTCTGCTGCTTGGCCACTTGAGTAGAGGAAGAAGGAGTAACATCTCTGACTCGCTTCTGGAAGCATCACACCTCAACTGAGTAGCCTCTTGCTTCAGTGCCATGTTGTAGAACTCATCGTACCTCAAGGGCTCGAAGAGGACAAGAGCGAGCTGAATTTCTTCTCTGAGACCACCCCTGAACTGGTATATCATGCTCTTCTCATCAGGGACGTCCTGCTTGGCAAAGCGGGCAAGCTTCTGGAACAACTTGTTGTAGTCATAGACAGACAAAGAGCCTTGCTTCAGATTGCGGAATTCCTCACGCCTGCTTTCAACCACGCTCTGCGGAATATGATGAGCTCAGAAATCTCGACGGAAATCATCCCAAGTGATAACACGTCCACCCCTGGAGTCCTTGTACTGCTGGAACCATTCTGCAGCTTGATCTTTGAGTTGGAAGGAAGCGAACTTAACAAAGTCCTCAGGCCTGACGTTACTGCACTCGAAATGCTTGCACAGATCCACAAGCCAATCGTCAGCATCGGTTGCCTCAACACAATTGCTGAAAGTCTTTGGCCCGTTAGCAAGGAACTGGTTCAGTGTAGCAAAGTGACTCTGATTGCTGCCTCGATTCCCATGACTGCCTTGATTGCGCTCTTGGAGAATTTGCATGATCAGCTGTGTGTTTGCATTGGTTGCGGCCACCACAGCTTGCCATGCCTCTGGAGGAGGTGGAGGTGGTGGCGGATCAGGATTCGGAGTCGTGCGCGTTGGAGGAGCCATCCTGAAGAGGGTGACCACCATTAGCACATTGACAGATAAATATTGAAGCTGAATCCAATGGAATGAAAATTGCAACATATAGTCTTAACATCCGAACAAAATGAACGAATGCATTCCTCTTGAAATGGTCACATATCCATAAATTGAGAAGCCACATAGAATTAAGGTAGAGAAATAAATCAACAAGGTACGGATCAAGAACGAATAATCGGTAAGAAATCCCAATCTCAAACCAATATCCGTGGAAGAAGAACTAGAGCTACTAGAATTCCCACCTATGAAACTCCCGAACCTTTCCGGTTATGCAATCAGGTCTTGGGGATACAGGGGAAGCATAATATCTCACCCAAACTAGCAAATCCTACATCCAGCTGTATCCATCCTTCAACACATAACCAAGAAACCTTCGGAAACCATCTACCTCAACCTTCGAAAAGCATCCGTTATACAAGTTATGGCGATACTCCCGAACTCCCGCCCCAGTACTGGGTGGCGTCGAGGTTATCTCACCAACGAACTGCATAAAAGAGATTTTTGATGTCGGCGTACTAAACTCAGGTATTCCAGAATTGCAACGATAAAATTATGATGACAACACCTCAGAGCTCAACTCCCCGGGACACTTCCACTAAACCCCTGACAGGAGGCACCAAGTCAATGTTCTCATCATAAAACCATCGGAACGATTCCAAGATACCCGCGTGATCCTAAAAAAATTTAGTGAAATTTGAGAAGAGAAGAGTCAAAACTCTACGTCAGGATGCCTTACCAGAGCGATGAGGAGACTGGGAAGTAAAAAGAATTCCTAAACTCTCTGATATATAATTCCTAAATGACTCAAAACATTTTTCTAGACACAACTCGGCCGCTAAAAACGATCAAGCAATGGGGCTCCTAAGGTCGGGGAAGGCTCTGATACCAACTTGTAACACCCTCGATGCGACTATAGCTCCCACGTGTCGAGGCACGACTTAGAGGCATAATCGCATTGAAGGCATATGCCGCAAGTTAGGCAATCTTCACAACATCCCATGTAATATGATAATAAAAAGGGAGATAACATAGTTGGCTTACACTCGCCACGTCAATCAAGTGCATAAATAACATTACATCATACAAACACTCATGGCCCGACCACGGCGCCAAAATAAAAGAGAACCCAACATGCGACTCGGTCCCAATCACCCCCAACTGGGCACCACTACTGATCATCGGGAAAGGAAACGTAGTATTGTTGAGAGTCTTCGTCGAACTCACACTTGAGTTCACACGCGTCTCCTGGAGCGGAATCATCGGGCCCTCCATCTGGTGTAATAGTAATCTGCGAGCCACAGGGACTCAGCAATCTCGCACCCTCGCGATCAAGACTATTTAAGCTTATGGGTATGGCAAGGTAAAATGTAAGTGGAGCTGCAGCAAGCGACTAGCAATTATGGTGGCTAACTTATTCGCAAAGGAGAGCGAGATGAGGAGGCAAAGAGCGAGCGAGAAACTAGAGAGCAACCTGCGCAAACATTACTCCAACACCGTGTCCACTTCCCGGACTCCGCCGAGAAGAGGCCATCACGGTAACACACTCAGTTGATTCATTTTAATTAAGTTAAGGTTCAAGTTGTCTACAACCGGACATTAACAAATTCCCATCTGCCCATAACCGCGGGCACGGCTTTCGAAAGTTCAATCCCTGCAGGGGAGTCCCAACTTAGCCCATGACAAGCTCTCACGGTCAACGAAGGAATAGACCTCCTCCCAAGACGTTCCGATCAGACTCGGTATCTCGGTAACTCAAGACACTTCGACAGGTTAAAACAAGACCAGCAACACCGCCCGAATGTGCCGACAAATCCCGATAGGAGCTGCACATATCTCTTTCTCAGGGCACACTCAGATTGTCTTAGGTACGGGTAGGCCAGCCCAGAGTTGCCCCTGGTGGCCACCGGCAGCTGACAGGTGGACCAACACTCAGAGGAGCACTGGCCCGGGGGGCTTAAAATAAGATGACCCTTGAGTCTGCAGAACCCAAGGGAAAGAAAAGGCTAGGTGGCAAATGGTAAAACCAAGGTTGGGCATTGCTGGAAAAGCTTTAATCAAGGCGAACTATCAAGGGGTTCCCATTATAACCCAACCGCGTAAGGGACGCAAAAACCGGGAACATAACACCGATATGACGGAACTAGGGCGGAAAGAGTGGAACAAAACACTAGGCAAGAGGCCGAGCCTTCCACCCTTTACCAAGTATATAGATGCATTAAGATAACATGGCAATATAATGATATCCCAACAAGTAAATAAATGTTCCAACAAGGAACGGCCTCCAATCTTCACCTGCAACTAGCAACGCTATAAGAGGGGGGCTGAGCAAAGCGGTAACATAGCCAATCAACGGTTTGCTAGGACAATGGTGGGTTAGAGGTATGACATGTCAATTTGGGAGGCTTGCAAGCAAGTGGTAGGCATCGTAGCAATGGCATAGCAAAAGAGCGAGCAAACTAGCATAGCAAAGATAGTAGTGATTTCGAGGGTATGATCATCTTGCCTGCATAGTTGTCAGAGTTGATTGGATCCTCAAGAGCAAACTGAACGGGCTCCTCGTTAGCAAACTCTTCTCCCGGCTCTACCCAAACAAGACAAACAAGCAACAAGGATACAATCGACCACGTGCAAGACCAAGCAATATGATGAAATGATGGTATGCTATGCGGGATGCGATGCGAGATGCAAAATGCAAGATATGACAGGAAATGCACGAAGCTGGCCTCAACTTGGAATTCCAAGGGTGCCACTGGAAAGATGAGATGAAATCGCTTGAAAACGATATAAAGAACGCCGGAATCGGAGTTACTGTTTGGAAATGGCAAGCGTTTCAAAAATGACACCGGTCTGCGATTTACAGCAAGTAGGCATCTAAATGCAACGAGATAAACATGCTACAGCACCCAAACATGACAACAAAATACATGGCAGGGATGCACACAAGATGCCTAACAAAAGTCTAGCACTGAGCTACGGCCAAATCATCCATTAACAGGTTCAAACAAGCATAGCAAAAACTCAAATGACAAACAGATCTCAGACTTAGTGAAATTAACACTTGTCTGGAATTTCAGATCATATAGCCCTCTTCGTAGCAACAAAACAACATGCTACAGGACCTGAACATGACGAAGAAAGACATGGCATGGAGCTACTCAACAAGCTTAAAAAAAGTCCCTTATTGACCTTGAGCCAAAAGGGATCACAAAATATACTAACAAGCACACGAACATAGCAAAAACATAATCAGCTTTTCAGACTTAGTGAAAACTGGGACATGCTGAAACATAACTCACGAAGGCATGTTTACGAGCTCGATGCACTCACCGCGGTGCAAGTCATGGCAATACAAATATACATCCATAAAGAAGACACAAAATACAAGCTAGACATGGCAAGAACAATAGCATAGCATGCACGGATCAACTACAATAACAGCGGCAAAATCGCAAACAAGTTGACGATCTGCCCAGATTCACAACGAAGCAAAAGTAGAGCTTGATTGACTCAAGCTAGGGTGCTCCATAATTGCAAACAAAGACATGGATGGATAGAGCACTACAATATTAACAAAACTCCCTTACTGATCATCCTCAAAAGAGGCACGGATCACTAGGAAACAACAAGAACATATGGCATCATGAGATAAACAATCCCAGGGCTTAGTGAAATTACTAAGTCCCTGAAAACAGAATTAGTAAGTGCACCACTTTGCAAGCTTGCACAAGTCACCACACACATCCTAAAAATACATGGGTTGCACCTATGGATAGATGACAAAACCCTTAATAAAACATATGAAGAACTCACGGGCATATCACGCACACAATAATCATGGCAAAAACGACAAAAGTGCTAAACGGAGTAACAGATCTGACAATTAACTCAAGTAGCCCTCTTCTAACAGCATTTCGGGCATCAAGATGAGCTCAAATGAAAATGATGCAATGGAACGAAATGATGTACTCTCTGAGGTGAACACTTTGATATGCTATATGCGTGAATCGGAGCTACGGATGCAAAGTTACGGAGCCGCGAACATGCGCATATGGATCAAGAATTCTGGGACTTAGAGAAAAAAAGAGGGGTCAACCCTAGTCTCTTCTTAGATCCAGATCGGGGCGCGGTTCCCGAGGTGGCGGCGGGCATTGTAGCTGACGGCGGCGGCGGCGCGAGGGACGGCCGGGCTTCCCACCGGCGACGAGGCGGCCGGCGGAGGCGGTGTCTCGGCCGCGGCGCCTAGGGGCGGCGGCGCGAGGGACGGGGCGGCGCGGCCGCGGGCGATGCGGCGGCAGGGGCGGCCGGGCGGCGCCGGGATCTGCCGGAGAAGAAGCCGGCCGGCGAGGTGGCGGCGCCGGCGTCGAGCTTCCGGGGCGGCGGGGCGAGACCCAGGCGGCGGGGTGACGTGCGCGGAGGCGCGGGCGGCGATGGGCCGGGCAGGCCCGCTGCGGGCTCGCCGGGCCGCGGCGGCGGCTGGCGGCGGAGACGGCGGGCGCAGCCAACGGGGCGGCGCCACATGGCGGCGGCGGGCGGTGGCGGACACGTCCGGCCCGAATCGGACGTGTCCGTCGGCAGGAGGAGCAGTTTTAGGGTTTCAGGGAGGACAAAGATCCGAAAACGGAGGGGTGTATATATAGGCCTAGAGGGAGCTAGGAGAGTCCAAATGAGGTGCGGTTTTCGGCCACGCGATCGTGATCGAACGCTCTAGGACATGGAGCAGAGTTTGGTGGGTTTTGGGCCAAATTGGAGGGGTGTTGGGCTGCAACACACACAAGGCCTTTTCGGTCCCTCGGTTAACCGTTGGAGTATCAAACGAAGTCCAAATGGCACGAAACTTGACAGGCGGTCTACCGGTAGTTACCCAAGGCCGCTTGGCAAGTCTCGGTCCAATCCGGAAATGTTTAATCCCCACACACGAAAGAAAGCTAGAAATGGCCACCGGAGGAGAACGAAGCGCCGGAATGCAAAACGGACAACGGGGAAAATGCTCGAATGCATGAGACGAACACGTATGCAAATGCAATGCACATGATGACATGATATGAGATGCATGACAACGACAACAACATGAAAGACAAAAGACCCGAACCCGAGAAAATAAACATAACTTAATGCCGGAAACGGCAAGAGTTGGAGTACAAATTGGGAAAGTTACATCCGGGGTGTTACACTCTTCTCTTCTACGGGGTTTAAGAACTAGGCCTTCTAATCTATCTATCTATCAGGATGACGTGTTACTAATCCATAGACTTATAGGATTGATGGATTCAATTCTTAGTTCAGTTCCTACTATTTCTGTGTGTTGACAGTTGATCTCGGAACCTTGAAATTGTGTTATTGAGTGGTTATGCCACCATTTTGCAGGACGTCTCAAATCTTTTGAGCATTTACAGCCGTTATGCTGTTCGAGTCATCTCGGGTTTCTAGATAATCTGATGCATTTGCAATCCTTTCTTTCCGTTCCCGATGTCCTTTATGGTCAGAATAAGCACACTAACCGGTGCGCTGAGGTAATTTATTGTCTCGACATATATGTTGGAGATATTATTATGACCGTAGGTGTTTTAGGTAGTCACCTAGTAATCTAGCAATGCTTTGTATCCCCAGTGTGATGATTCTGCCCACCATTCTCAAAAGCATTCTGCGATGCCATTTAGTAGTAGGTATTCTACTCCTGGGTTCTTGACCCAAGATCCACTCTACTTACCTCGTGTTGATAGTGTTGCTCGTACCTTTAGGATATTAGTAATCTTTGTGATAGTCTTCGAGGTCCATGGTATATCATTCTTCCAAATACCATGAATCATCCTTGGCAGAAATTCGTTTGAATCAAAAGATCACAACCAGAGTGCTCTTAATGAGTTCTCCATTCTACATTGTGAATCTGCGAGTTCTACCTTTCTGCATGGGTTATCCGGGAGAAATGGTGAGCTTTGCTCAACATACTAACCTATGTATCCACAACTCAGAAAGATATATGTTCCCTTGAGTTGTCCCTCTTCATTTGTATTCCAACCATCATCTATCAATTGATAGTCAAAGTAATTGTGCATCCGTGTTATCGATGCTTATTATTCCTGTGGTCCGTCAAGCCATTCTAGTTCAGAATGACTAGGGGAAACAAACTCTAGTACCTCATCCATTTCTAGGATTGGGTCAAAGCAGTTGTATTCCGCAGATCAAATGCAATCAAGCTTTGATTATGTTCTACCCTGAAGTATTACCCACTTTTCTGTCAGGAACGTCATGAGAATTGCACCTTCTCTTATGAATTTTTGATGCAGCGATACTCTCGCCATCATCGTTCATTCCTCGGTCCCGTGTTGCCATAACCGGAATGCCGACAAGTGAACTATGATGTGTGAAATCGGTACTCCTAGCAACCTCGTTGCTTGGTAGTTAATGGACAATATTCTCATTCTTAGCGTGTTGGTTATTGAATCATCATTCTAAGATTGATCGTGCTACATAGTCCATTTTCCTAGTGCACTCTTCGATCAAGAGTTGGGACTGTGTCTATCCTTGCTTAGTTGATCATATCGTCTTGCCCTGAAAAGCAAGATTGTTCTCGAGCTTAGTAACATATCGGTGGTTCGTGATTTTCCGAAGATCTTCTCAAAAGTATTACCTGGTTGTCACCTGACCGGTATGTTGAGTTCGTGATTAAATGGGTTTTTTTTATAAATCACCCCTTCTCCAAGAATCTGTGTTGGATATCCCTGAGCTAGTTGGTTGAGCTAAACAACAACTTGGAGAGTTGGGAGATAAAGCTTGTCTGACTTAGTTCATGTTAAGGGATATATTTGTGTGTGTGTGTGATGAAGAAAGATGATATCTCCATCGATTGGTCCTCGTGATCAGTTGTTGGATCTATTGCCTTGTCAAAACCTTGACTTGAGTATGGGCTATCGTCAAGTCAAATCAGAACCAACGATGTTCTTAATGTTGTCTTACTCGTGGTTGATCCCTCAAGCATACACCATTACATCTTTTGGTCTGACCAATACTATCACATTGTTCACATAGTGGTGGAAGTCCAGTGATATGGGAATCCCGATGAGTTGTTGTTGAGCCCATTAGCAGCATTTTGTCTCCTCCATGATTTGTGTTGAACATCCAGCTAGTGTTGAAAACTTGTGTAAGCATTTTCTTCATGCCCCGTTCATATAGAATATGTTTGGATGAAAGTAGTGACCTCCTCTAAGTTCACGTGCAAATGATGCAAGTTGCCGCCGTGAGTTCGAGAAAGGTTGTTTTTGTTTCCTCTGGTACCATCCCAAGTCAGTCATGCATGTGCGAAGTATGTTATGGTTTGACAGGCTCGCTACCTCCATTCCATTTGTATTCCCTATCACACCAAGCCACTGGCTGATTTGTTCAGGGAGAAGAAGTTTCTTCATAAGAGCTAGTCATATGACTTATGCAAGGACTTCGATATCCTTGATGATGGTTCCCAACTAGGACTCAGTAGTGTTTTATTATAAGACTACTATGTGGTCATGTTTGTCTGAGACAACATGTTCACATGTGTTTAGCAGAACCAGCTCATGTTTTGGAGCTTACTACCATAGTCCATTTCCTAAGAATCTCGCAATGTCATCTCGTCGATTTGTGTTGCAAACTTTCATTTTCTTTCTAGACTTGATGAGTCTGGAATATCCTGACACCAACCAGATCTGAATCTCAGGCAGATGTGATGGTTGGGACGTTTTCCCAAGAGCTATAATATTAATCTCTCTGTAACCCGGTAAAGTGGATGTCGTGACCAACACACCCAGCCGGAAGACCTATTATTGTAGTATCTTGATTGAGTAAGTTGGCCACCTCCCCATAAGGATCTCGTAGAATTTATTCCAATAGTGGTTCCTTATGGATTTTTGTGTTTCCGAAGTCCGACCTGCTACTTGATGTTCTAGATACCAAACCATTTCAAAGAATGGTTAGGCTAGCACATCAAGGAGAGCATTAGAAGCGGAGCGCTAAATGTCTCTCGGTAGATCATCCAGATTTTGATCCCTTGGCCTTGCTAAGGTGAAATCTGAGAAAGTGTTATCTTTCTTTGCATCTGCATCTTCCACCATTATTCATCATGGTAGCATGTTGTGTTGCCAGGATCCTTGACACGGATATTGGTAAAACCTTGATGAATACGGAAATGCTCAAGTTCCTGAGAGCACGCGCAAGCACTAGGATTTATCATCGGCATTAATTGGGATCCGTTCTCAGTTTGTTCGATTATGCCATAACCTTTCAAACAGTGGAATCTCTCTCTACTGTTGGGTTTCTCCCCAGTTACTAGAATCATTCCTAGCGTTTGCATTTTGTTCCCAGCTTGCACCGCCATTGTGTCATTCTACTACGGACTACCCTTCTCAGTAATTACTAACCAGGATCATCCTCAAAGTGGTCCTACCACGGGTCCCATCCATCTCCGATGATAAGCAAAAATCATCCATTGCGTTGTCTTCAACAAGGTAGTCCACGTCATCCATCCTAGTCTGAGTTTGCCATTTCTTCGAGCTCTTTCAAACGATCAATTGTAAATTTCCTTAAGTTGGTATGAAGAGTTTCAATGATCTATGGATCAAAAGTAATTCTTTTTGCCACTTAAGGGAACAATCCATTGAGTCACCTTTCCCAAGGTGCCCCGTTACGGGATCATGGTAACTATTTCCCCGCCACCTTGACACCATCCACCATCTTTCTAAGCGTGGAATTGTTGCCCACCAAATCAAACCCCGTCGTTTGTTCTTCCATCCCTCTCGATGTGTTTTGCGTCTCAACTCGAGATGTTTCAACATCTCATTCCGCGAGTTGAGATTGTATAGTTTGATCTTTGGGAAGATCAATCCTAGTAGAGTTTCTTTCCGTCGTCATCTCGTGGACGAAGATCTCAAAAGCGAGGATGTCAAGATCAACGTATGCTACGAATCAACAACCTTATGAGGTGCAACTTGGATCGTGAAGATTGTGTTGGTCTTGTGCCCCTCTGTCTTCTTACCTCACGTCTTGAATCTCGGGACGAGATTCTTGTTTAGTGGGGGTGAGTTGTCACAGCCCTAGAATTGTTTGGAGATAGTTGCATCAGTGAGCATCATGCATCCTGTTAATTTCAAGAAACTTGAAATGAGGAAAGTGAAAGCCTCAGAAATCAATTTAAAAGAAGGGCAAGAACCCTTTAAATTGCATTCATTGTTTCCAAAATGCCTTCATAAATGTTTGTTAATTTTGGCAAGGCTTTGAGACCAAACCAAAAATAGGGAACATTTTTGTGGAATATTTTGGGCACTGAATTTAAATCACTATCCTATTTGAATTTGGAAATATACCCAATTATATATAGGATATATCTTCAAATACCTCTGATATATTTTATGTGCATTTGGAAAAGTCCATTTTGCAACATGAAATTATTAGAGGATAATTGACACTATTTTTGAAACTGTTTTGAATTTTAAAAGCAGTGGCAAAGATAAAATAAAAACAAACAGAACAAAAAAACAGAAAGAGAGAGAATGAGTTTACCTGGGCTTCTTACCTGCAGCAGAGCCGGCCCAGCTCCTGTTCTGGCCCAGCCCACCAGGGGCTTCCCGGTCTTCTTCCTCCTTCGATAGAAGGACAGAGGGCGCGTGCCCGATGCGCGCGACCACGCGCCGCGCCACCTCCTGCTCCCCGCCGCTGCCCCGACGCGCCTACGAGCGCCACGCACCCCCCCTGGACCCTCTCGCTCACTCCCTCGATCTCATCTCCCTCCTCTGCTCTCTCTCTCTCTCTCTCGCCAACTCAACGCACCGGAGTGCGCCGCCGCAAAACACCACGACCACCGCCGTCCCCTTGCCCCGTGGCCGTGCCCCGAGCTCCGCCCAGGCTCCAAGTACCTCTCCGTCAACCCACGCAAGCTCGGACGACCCCAAGACGACGTGGTGACCTTCTTCCCCGTCTACGGCCGCCGGATGCCATCGTTCGATTCGCTGGCCTCAAGTCCTCCCCGAGCCCACTGACCGCCTCTGCAGACTCTACGTGAGCTCCCGCTCCTCGCCCCTCTCCTCTAACGTCCGCGCATGAGCTCCAACCAGCCCAGCCGCCCAGCCCGTGAGCTTCACGCCACCGGCGAAGTTGTCACCATGGCTAGAGCAAGCTCAGCTTGCCCCTGAGCACGTCATCGTGCTCGGGCTGATCCCAGGAGACCAACTCACCTGCTAGCTCACCTTCCCGTGCGCCGTAGCGAGTGGCCGCTCCTGCCCGAGCTCCGGCCGCCGCTTCCATCATTGTTGCCGTCTCTGTAGGCCACCTCAGCTCCTCACACTTACCCTAGAAGATGCGCCGCTCTGCCAGCTCGCCGTAGCCGCAAACCCACGCAAGTTTGTTTTCGTTGTTTTAGAATGAAAAAGCATATCTTTTAAAAGTCAATGGTTGACCGGTGAACTGTTGACTCACAAACCCAATGCAAATGAGCAAGCCCATTGCTGCAGGCTAGTGGGCGCCATATAAGGCGCTAACTAGGAGCACTCGTGGGGACCTCATATCTCTGCCGCATTCTGCGGCAGAATGACGGGGCTTTGCAAAGGCAGTCCTCCGCCTGGCCCGGCCCACCTACGTGCCGCTTGTGAATGTGGCAGAATGACGGGGATTTGCAAAGTCAGTCCTCCGCCTGGGCCGGCCCACCTACGTGCCGCTTTGTTTCCTGTTGTGCGATAAAAAAACTACCGACAAAGGCAGGATTCGATCCATCGATCCAGAGACCTCACACAACACAGGCTCCTAACCACGAGCTGATAGCCAGTAAAACAGACGTCGGCCACTAGAAATAAAAGGCGCATCTTTATCTTTATCTTTACCTAATAATAAAGTAAATTGGATTTCTTTCGTCCGTCATGGCATTTTTTAGAAAAGTTCCTCTATTTCAGAGAATTCAACCTACAGTCATGTTTTAGGTTAAAACGAATAGTTATTTTTGTATTTTACACAAAAGTCTCTGCTTTTTTCTTGAAATCAACCCGCCGTCCGAATTTAAGTCACACCTGAACCGTTATTTTACATTTTTCAAAAAAAAAACCCTGATGTTTTAGTTAATTCATCCGCGGATCATATTTAAGTCAAACAAATGCTTTTTAAAATCATCCATATCTTTTAAACCGTAACTCCGATTTGAACATGTTATATATGAAATTTGATTAGAAAAATATGTAGAATATGAATATGAGATTATTCTTACCTGTTAAATAATTTTAGATATTATTTTGGAATATATTTGAGTCAAACCAAATGACTTTCTAAATTATCTGTGTTTTTTAAACCGTAACTTCAATTTTAACATATTATATATGAAAATTTATTAGAAAAATATGTGGAATCTAAATATGATGTTAATTTTACCTGTTAAATATTTTTTAAATATTTTTATGGAAGCAAACTTATAATTTATAGCGCAAGATCCGTTTTTTTCATAGCAGCGGCGATCCAGATTGCAAATAAACACCCCACTATAACCATATAGGGAAAAGAAAATATCGATAACTACACATACATACCTCTGAAAAATGTCGCAGGGGAAAACAACAGATTTCTCATCGCGAGAGAGAGAGAGAGAGGAGGAGAGAGGGAGAGAGAGACGTCTTATGATTAACCATATTCAACACATATTTTTTGTTGTTTTGTGTGAACACCGAGGCCATCGCCGACGAGGGTGAGAAGGAGGATAAGCGGCAACACAAATATGATGCCTCACAAAAATAAAGGAGATGGACCTATTGTGGTCTTGAGTGATGGTTGTTGAGTTAAGAGCGTGTGTTATGTTTTCTCTTCCGTTGCAACGCACGAACTCTTTTGCTAGTAACCCTATAAGAACACACGACATGCATTGAGATTTGTGAACATTTTTAACACTTTTCTTGAAAATTGCGAGCAGTTTTGAAAATGCTGGAATTTTTTGATATTCTATATTTTTAAGGGAACCATTTTTGTAAATCCGATTTTAAAAAATAGGAACAAAAAGTGGTAACATTTTTTGAAATTCCAGAATATTTTCTGACATCACAAACAATTTTTAATTTTGGAACAAAAGTTGAAAACAAGAAAATTTTAAAAATTCAGAACAAATGTTAAAACATGAACAGTTTTTAAAAAAATGCGAACAAAATTCGATGTGCTATACTCTTTTTGGAAATGTGAAAAAAATTTGAAACACGGGAATATTTTTTGAAATTGCGAACAAAATGTTGAAATCGCATACATTTTCGGAAGCACTAACATTTTTCTCAAAAAATTCGAACAAATATTGAAAATCAGAACATTTTTTCTAATTTCCTGAATCTTTTTTCAAACATGAATATTTTTTGAAATTTCGAACATATATTGAAAATGAGATTTTTATTGAGATTCGTGAACTTCTTAAAAGACGAACATTTTCTGAAATGGTGAGCAAAATTTTGAAAACAAGAACAATTTTTGAAACGCGAATAGTTTTTGAAAATTATGAACAAATTTGAAAACGAGAAAATTTCTTGAAATTCCAAACAATATTTAATTTTAGAACAAAATAAACAGGAAAAATAAAAAATAAAAACAGGAAATAAATGAAGAAAATAAAAAAATAGAAAAGAGAACCTTCTGGAAAACTAAAATGAAATAAAATTAACTTGGAAAATAAAAACGGAAAATAAACTTGGAAAAAGAAAACTAAAATGAAAAAAAATTAAAAAATAATGAAAAACCGAAAATGGAAAAAAATAGAAAATGGAAACAAGGAAAAGAAAAAGGAAAGGAAAGAATCACATGAGAAAAAAATTAATAAACAGTCAAGAACTTTCTAGAAGGTTCCCAAAACAGGAAAAAAACCCGTCCGGAAACTTCTAGATGGCTTCCAAAACAAGAATCTCTGAAACGATTAAACCTGCCGGCCCAAGATGAGTGATCGCTCGATCTCCCTGTGCGAAACAGCGACACTTCCACGCACGGAGCCTCCGTTAGGGAATTCCCTAGTCGCGACCAAGAGCGCAGGAGGATAACGGCCACACGACAGCTATATGTTGCCCGTGTCTACGGGCAACACACTAGCAGGTATGTTCACTTAGCGCGGTACGTTAGATTTGTCCGATTTTCTTTGGGTTTGCTTTCGTTTTTCACTTTCTTGTTGTATTTTCGTTTTTTATTTGTTTTTTCATGGTATTCTTCGGTTTTTTCCCTCTTTTTCTTATTGGTTTTTCTTTCTTTCTTCATTACTTTAGGTTTTGATTATTTTTTTCACTTTCTCTGGTTTTTGCTTTAAATTTTTTGTTTCATTGTGATGTTCATCTGCTTTTAAAAAAAAAATCATGTCTACTTTTTCCACAATATACAATGTAAATTTTTAGAGAACATGTGAAATTTTTTATGATACACTCTGTAAATTTTAAAATACATGATTTACGTTTTTTTAAGTACCTTATTTTGAATACACGGTAACATTTTCCAAATACACACTGTACATATATTTTCTAATGGCAATAAACATTTTTTTTGCTACAAGGACAGTTTTTTTATGTTTTATGAACATTTTTTAAATTTTCATGGAAATTGTTTGGAAACACAATAATATCTCTTTGAAATATCAAGTACTTTTTTCTATTGGAAACTAACATTTTCAACCTATGGTAACATTTGTTTTACACTGCATTCACATTTGTTAAATGTCTGGCATATTTTTTGAATCACCAAAAAATTTCTTAAAAATGTCACTTACATTTGTTTTAATGGTATAAACATTTTATTACATTATATTTATGTTTTTAAAAATATCAGGAACATTTTTTGAATCACTGGCATTTTTCTTTAAATTGTCACGAACATTTTTTAATGTTACGAAGCATTTTTTGACATTGCATGAATTTTTCGTTTATATGTTGTATATGAATTTTTTTTAAATGTCCGAAAAACATTTCTGAAACTCTTTAATATTTTATAAATGTAACATTTTTTTGAATGTATGAAACAATTATTTTGAATTACATGAACAATTTTGTACATTGTATAAACTTTTTAAATGTCACATAGATTCTTTTTAACATGTGTCATTTCTTAAATTTCGCAAGAAAAATCATACACATGATTAACATTTTTCTATACATGCTATGGATGTTTAATATTTTTTAAATTTTTTTGTAAATTATTTTTTAATATATATATATATGTATTATTTTAAAATAAAAAATAGTGGGAAATAAATCATAAAATGAAAAAAGTGAAGATAAAAGGGGAAAAAATGGGGTTATATCAGCGTGATGTCAGCAGGCACAGTCATTGGGCTGCCCCAGCAGTGGCTTCCTGCATGCGACGGTGGGATAGGAACCGCTGCAGGCGGCACAAAGCTGCGCCCGGCAGCAGCTGCCATGCCGATTCCAATTAATTGAGAAAAAGGTATGTTCTATCTTCTTTTTTGTGGGAATATTTATGTCTATTTTACATGCAGCCTGTACATTATATGCTCTTTGCGATTTTGCCATGATAATCTAGTGTCTTTGTATTGAGATGATTTAATATCCCACTATATTTGGGCTAGTTTTTTGTTGTTATTTTCAGTTTAAGGCAATTATTTGATATGAATATTAATTTTTAATGGAACACATTACTTCATTAAGACATGCTTAAATCGCCGATTTTGTCTTCTTGAGGGAGCTGAATTGGCTCTCCCTTCCGAGCTAGGATTTCCCAGATGAGCGAGGCTACCTGGCCCACGAAAAGCGAGTTTATTTTAGCGGAACCAAACACATATCCTGGCCGAGCGAGGCAATAAACGTTTTTGCCATGAAACCAAACACACTCATAGGCACCCGGGGGAGATCTAAAGAAGAGAGAGTGAGAGAGAGAGAGAGATGAAGGGACGACTTCGTGCGAGGAAATATTGAGAAGAAATGAGTGGACTATAAGTTGTGCGGTCAAGAAAATGAAGAGAACGAGGAAGCGATGCACACGGGGCCCACATCCACGTTACGTGATGCACTCGAACGCATTTAGGTTACTCATAGTGGGGAATATCATATAGTAGTATCATGCATATTGATACCAGTGTATGATACTATCTTCATTGTGCATAATATCATATTGTAGTATCATAGATGATCTTATTTATTGCCATGCATGATACAAAGTAGCATATCATTTATTATGATACGGTATTAACTTATGTTACTCTCTCTCTCTGTCTCTCTCTCTCCTTTAATCCTCTGCTACATCAACGTATTTGGTATGCATGAGTGCATGATACCGGCTAAGATACCACCACTATGGCTAGCCTTAGGAATCGAGCGACGCACGTGTGCCGGTCACCGGTCAGCAACATTTACCATTTGAAATCTACATATGGACGCGTAAAAAGCAAGGTTGAGAGCTCAACAAGCACAAAGCCCTCAGTTTGTTGGGGTGCACAACCGTCCCATTGATACATCCATTTTGTGTCATGTTTTTATGTTGATATTTATTGCATTATGGACTATTATTTCACTTTATAATACAATTCTTATGCATTTCTCTCGTATTTTGCAAGTTTCATATGAAGAGGAAGATTGCCGGCAGCTGAAATTCTGGACCGGAAAGGGCTATATCGGAGGCAGTTTTTCTTAACACCTCCAAATGAGCCGAAAATTGACGGAGAATTATTTTGGAATATATTAAAATTATTGGCGAAAGAAATACCAAAGGGGGTGTCAGTGTCAAAACCGGCTGATCTCGGGTAGTGGGTCCCGAACTGTGCGTCTGATGATCGAAGGTAACAGGAGGCAAGGGACATGATGTTTACCCAGGTTGGGGCCCTCTTAATGGAGGTAATACCCTACTCCCTGCTTGATTAACTTTGATGAGTATAGGGGTTACAAGAGTTGATCTACCTCGAGATTGTAATGGCTAAACCCTAGATGTCTAGCCTATATGATTATGATTGCCTCTACGGACTAAACCATCCGGTTTATATAGACACCGGAGGGGCCTAGGGTTGTACATAGTCGGTTTACAGAGAAAGGAATCTTCGTATCCGAATGCCAAGCTTGCCATCCATGCAAAGGAGAGTCTCGTCCGGACATGGGGGAAGGCCTTCTATCTTGTATCTTCACAGCCCATCAGTCCGGCCCATGTCTCATAGGTCGGACGCCCGGGGACCCCCTAATCCAGGACTCCCTCAGCAACCCCTGGACGATGTGTCCAGTGCGCAGATTGTCTTCGGCATTGCAAGACGGGTTCCTCCTCCGAATACTCCAAGGTAGCTGAACAAAAGAACTTTATCCGGCTTTGTATAATCAGTTACAACCCTGAACCACAAAGGTGAAATACTTAAACAAAACAAGCCATGCCCACTGACGGCTTTTTCGGTGAGACGTTATGTTCTGGCCTTATCATTATTTCGAACCGTTTTGTAGCCTCCCGCTCCACACCTCGAGGCGCGGCCTCTACTGACACGTCTTATCAAAATAGAGATTGTGTCCCCTTATTGCGGGATTCTCATCAATACGGGTTTGGGTAATCCAACCGTGTCGTTTGCATGACCCCTTGGGAATAGGCGAGTTTTAAGGCCCGTGGGGTGGCGCTTGATATTCACTGCCTTTATAAGAGGATAAGGATCCATCTTTCTACCCCACGCCTTCTTCTTCCTCAGCCCATCCACCCTCGAGCTCCAGCACCGAAGATTCAATCTTTTCCGTTCCCACCAAGCACTCCAGCCATGTCCGGGTCTGGCGCGGGGCAAGTGGATGGCCTCGTCCGTCATGGAGGGGAACGTCAAGGAACTCCGGGAGGCGGGGGTACTTGGCCGCGGAAATCATCCACCGGCTCCCTGCCAAAAAGTAGGTCATCCCCACTCCGGAGCCTAATGAGAGGGTAGTGTTTATCCTCCATTTTCTCCGTGGACTAGGGTTTCCCCTCCACCCTCTCGTCCGTGGGCTCATGTTCTATTACGGGCTAGATTTTCATGATCTAGCCCCGAATTCCTTCATCCACATCTCGATGTTCATCGTCATGTGTGAGGCATTCCTCCGCATCCCCCCACTTCGGGATGTGGATCAAGGTCTTCAACGTGAAGCCGAAGGTGGTAGATGGTCAACACGCGGAGTGTGGCGGCGCCATGGTGAGCAAGCTCCCCAACGTCACCTGGCCCAAGGGGGCCTTTGTGGAGATCGTGAAGGGATGGCAGCAGGAGTGGTTCTATATCACAGAACCTCGCGACGCCACATGGGCCTCCACCCCTGAGTTCAAATCAGGGCCTCCAATGCGGCTCACATTGTGGATCAAAAAGGGCCTAGACTGGGCGTCGTCCGACGAGGTGATGATGCTGCAGAAGCGGGTCAAGAGTATGATAGAGAAGGATACCAGTCTTGTCGATGTGATCCAGGTGATGCTTTTTCGCTGGATTCTCCCGTGCCAACATCGGACTCGCCATATGTGGGAGTTCAATCTGGCTCGCCCTCGAACCCTGCAGCGATTCTTCGGACACGACGCATGAAGAGATCTGTAAGCTTCTTTTCAAGGCCCAAAAGTCGTGGCCGGGAACGGCCGAAGACCTCGGCCTTGACTGCGCTCATTCGGATACTCCAGTAAGTTTTCAGATTTCCAAACATAACCCCAACTTGTAGATCCGAGGAGTATCCTAAGCCTTCCCCTCATTCTTTAGGGTTGGACGAAGAAGGCGGAGCGGATCCAGTGTTCGGTTCCGCTGCCCGAAGACCCAGCTATTCCTCTACTAACAAAGATGCTTGTTCCGGTGCCGTACCAGGCACCGGAGAAGAAGGCCAAGAAGAAGGGCAAGGAGGCTAGAAGTGGCCTTCGCCGTAAAGGTAGTTCAGACATTGTGTCCGAACATACTGAAGCTCTCTCCTCCCACGAGGGAGATGAAGACGAAGAGGAGGAGGAGGAGGAGAGAAATTATCCCCTTAAGGGAGGAGAGAAGAAAAGGGCGGCATCCGTGGACCTATAGGCGGAGGCGTCCAAGAAGGGGAAGATCTCCCATTCAGACGATTCAGATTCGGACACCAAAGTCATCCCCGAGCGGCGCCTCAGGCCGAAGCCCCCAGCCGGATTGTAAGTATTCAAAGATACTATACATATATCTGGCCTTTTTACTAATTGTAGGATAACATATCATTTATGTATTTCAGTCCGGCCTATGATCTCCCCCAACAATCCTCGTCTTCGGGGAACTCGTTGGCGCCGGACATGATGGAGAGCGAAACGCCTCCGCGGGCCTCTCCACCACATACCGCGGATGACACCGAGGTGTTGTCCCAAAGGACCTCTCCAGGCCGGGAGAGGTGTGGAAGGCCGCTAAAATGGCGCCAGAGGGTAATGCCTCGGCTGCCGAAAACATGGGGGGCACAATCCCCATGGGAACTGATGGCGGGGGCCTGGATCTATCCGGCCCCTAGCCGAATCTAACTCTGGAGACCCACATGGCTCCGGAGTCGAGCGAGCAGCCCCCTTTAAGGGAGGGGGGAGTGCCGACTCCACCGACGACTTCTATCAATCTGTAGGCTCTGGATACATTGAAGGAAGCACTTCAATGTGCTTTTGTCATCGAAGAGCACCGTACCTTGATGGGTATGGTACTTGAGAAGGTTCAGTCCGTCAAAAGCAGACTGAACGAAGCTTTCACTAGCCTGTTAACAGGCTTTGAGGTATGTGATATAATATACTTAGTCGCTTTTCGTATTGGAAGAATATGCCTGTATTGGAATAAGGGGGTGGACAGAGGATCAAATATTCGCTGGGGATAACACTATCTATTTTGATACACATGCTTCACTGTTGGTGGCTTCAGCTAGGGATGCTGAAGTTTCCAAACTCCAGCAGAAACTGAAGCTGGCTGACGATGAGATCAACCGTATTAACAAGCGGTTCGATGAGGCCCAAGGTGTGCTTTAAAAAGACCCGCTATAAGCCTAAATTATAATGAGAACTTAGAGTTCAAGCTTATGCGCTGCTATGTATATGTTTATAGACAATGCGACCGAGGTCGAGGCCCTCAAGAATGCCCTTGCCGAAGCCAAGGAGGAGGCGAGGATAAGCAAAGCGGCTGCAGATGTGGAGGCTGAAAAGGTCGCCTGCCACCAGTATGAGGCGAAGGTGACCGAAGTGGAGCAAGCGCTCCAGGAAGCCGCCAACAAGTGTGAGTCCTTGGAGGAGAGTAACAAGGCCCAAGCGGCCTAACTCACCAAGGCTCTTCAAGAGGCGAAGGAGGTGCGGTCCGAGTCCCGGGCGGCTCGCGAGGAGATCAAGCAAGCCGAACAGATAGCGGCTGGTAAGCCTCTTCTTTTACATAGTATATTGATGTCTACTACACAACCTTCTTCTTGTAGACGTTGTTAGGCCTCCAAGTGCAGAGGTTTGTAGGACAGTAGCAAATTTCCCTCAAGTGGATGACCTAAGGTTTATCAATCCGTAGGAGGTGTAGGATGAAGATGGTCTCTCTCAAGCAACCCTACAACCAAATAACAAAGAGTCTCTTGTGTCCCCAACACACCCAATACAATGGTAAATTGTATAGGTGCACTAGTTCGGCGAAGAGATGGTGATACAAGTGGTATATGGATGGTAGATAAAGGTATTTGTAATCTGAAATTATAATAACAGCAAGGTAACTAATGATAAAAGTGAGCGTAAACGGTATTGCAATGCGTTTAAACAAGGCCTGGGGTTCATACTTTCACTAGTGCAAGTCCTATCAACAATAATAACATAATTGGATCACATAACTATCCCTCAACATGCAACAAAGAGTCACTCCAAAGTCACTAATAGCGGAGAACAAATGAAGAGATTATGGTAGGGTACGAAACCACCTCAAAGTTATTCTTTCCAATCAATCCGTTGGGCTATTCCTATAGGTGTCACAAACAGCCCTAGAGTTCGTACAAGAATAACACCTTAAGACACAAATCAACCAAAACCCTAATGTCACCTAGATACTCCAATGTCACCTCAAGTATCCATGGGTATGATTATACGATATGCATCACACAATCTCAGATTCATCTATTTAACCAACACATAGAACCTCAAAGAGTGCCCCAAAGTTTCTACCGGAGAATCATGAAGAAAACGTGTGACAACCCCTATGCATAGGTTCATGGGCGGAACCCACAAGTTGGTCACCAAAACATACATCAAGTGAATCACGTGATATCCCATTGTCACCACAGATACGCACGGCAAGACATACATCAAATGTTCTCAAATCTTTAAAGACTCAATCCAATAAGATAAATTCAAAGGGGAAACTCAATCCATTACAAGAGAGTAGAGGGGGAGGAGAAACATAAGATCCAACTATAATAGCAAAGCTCGCGATACATCAAGATCGTGCCAAATTAAGAACACGAGAGAGAGAGAGATCAAACATATAGCTACTCGTACATACCCTCAGCCCCGAGGAAGAACTACTCCCTCCTCATCATGGAGAGCACCGGGATGATGAAGATGGCCACCGGAGAGGGATTCCCCCTCCGGCTGGGTGCCGGAACGGGTCTAGATTGACTTTCGGTGGCTACGGAGGCTTCTGGCGGCGGAACTCCCGATCTATTGTGCTCCCGTATGTTTTTAGGGTATATGGAGATATATAGGCGGAAGAAGTACGTCAGGGGGGCCACGAGGGGCCCACGAGGGTGGAGGGCGCGCCCAGGGGGTGGGCGCGCCCCCTACCTCGTGGCCTCCTCGTAGATCCCCTGACGTGCACTCCAAGCCTTCTGGGCTTCTTTCCTTCCAAAAATGAGTTCCGTGAAGTTTCAGGTCAATTGGACTCCGTTTGATTTTCCTTTTCTGCGAAACACTGAAACAAGGGAAAAAACAGGAACTGGCACTGGGCTCTGGGTCAATAGGTTAGTCCCAAAAGTAATATAAAAGTGTATAATAAAGCCCAAAAACATTCAAAACAGTAGATAATATAGCATGGAGCAATCAAAAATTATAGATACGTTGGAGACGTATCAAGCATCCCCAAGCTTAATTCCTACTCGTCCTCGAGTAGGTAAATGATAAAAACAGAATTTTTGATGCGGAGTGCTACTTGGCATAATTTCAATATAATTATTCTTAATTGTGTTATGAATATTCAGATCCGAAAGATTCAAGACAAAAGTTCATATTGACATAAAAATAATAATACTTCAGGCATACTAACAAAGCAATTATGTCTTCTCAGAATAACATGGCCAAAGAAAGTTCATCCCTACAAAATCATATAGTTTAGTCATGCTTCATTTTCGTCACATATGAATGCTCTCATCATGCACAACCCCGATGACAAGCCAAGCTATTGTTTCATACTTTAGTAATCTCAAACCTATAAACTTTCACGCAATACATGAGCGCGAGCCATGGATATAGCACTATGGGTGGAATAGAATATAATGAGGGGGGTTATGTGGAGAAGACAAAAAGGAGAAAGTGTCACATCAACGAGGCTAATCAATGGGCTATGGAGATGCCCATCAATTGATGTTAATGCAAGGAGTAGGGATTGCCATGCAACGGATGCACTAGAGCTATAAATGTATGAATGCTCAACAAAAGAAACCAAGTGGGTGTGCATCCAACTTGCTTGCTCACGAAGACCTAGGGCACTTAAGGAGGCCCATTGTTGGAATATACAAGCCAAGTTCTATAATGAAAAATTCCCACTAGTATATGGAAGTGACAAAACAAGAGACTCTCTATCATGGAGATTATGGTGCTACTTTGAAGCACAAGTGTGGCAAAGGATAGTAGCATTGTCCTTTCTCTCTTTTTCTCTCATTTTTTTTTCTTTTTTTTGTTGGGCCTTCTCTCTCTTTTTTATGGCCTTTCCCTTTTTTATTTTTTTCGTATGGAGTCTCATCCCGACTTGTGGGGGAATCATAGTCTCCATCATCCTTTCCTCACATGGGACAATGCTCTAATAATGATGATCATCACACTTCAATTTAATTACAACTCAATGATTACAACTCGATACTAGAACAAAGTATGACTATATGAATGCCTCCGGCGGTGTACCGGGATTGCGATGAATCAAGAGCGACATGTATGAAAATTTATGAACGGTGGCTTTGCTACAAATACGGTGTCAACTACATGATCACGCAAAGCAATATGACAATGATGAACGTGTCATGATAAACGGAATGGTGGAAAGTTGCATGGCAATCTATCTCGGAATGGCTATGGAAATGCCATAATAGGTAGGTATGGTGGCTGTTTTGAGGAAGATATAAGGAGGTTTATGTGTGAAAGAGCGTATCATATCACGGGGTTTGGATGCACCGACGAAGTTTGCGCCAACTCTCAATGTGAGAAAGGGCAATGCACGGTACCGAAGAGACTAGCAAGGATGGAAGGGTGAGAGTGCATATAATCCATGGACTCAACATTAGTCATAAAGAACTCACATACTTATTGCAAAAATCTACAAGTCATCAAAAACCTCGGCACTACGCGCATGCTCCTAGGGGGATAGATTGGTAGGAAAAGACCATCGCTCGTCCCCGACCGCCACTCATAAGGAGGACAATCAAATAACACCTCATGTTTCAAATTTGTTACATAACGTTTACCATACATGCATGCTACGGGACTTGCAAACTTCAACACAAACATTTCTCAAATTCACAACTACTCAACTAGCACGACTTTGATATTATTACTTCCATATCTCAAAACAATCATCAAGCATCAAACTTCTCTTAGTATTCAACACACTCATAAGAAAGTTTTACTAATCTTGTATACCTAGCATATTAGGATTTTAAGAAAATTACCATGCTATTTAAGACTCTCAAAATAATCTAAGTGAAGCATGAGATTTCATCTATAAAATAAAACCACCACCGTGCTCTAAAAAGATATAAGTGAAGCACTAGAGCAAATGACAAACTACTCCGAAAGATATAAGTGAAGATCAATGAGTAGTCGAATAATTATGCAACTATGTGAAGACTCTCTAACATTTAATAATTTCAGATCTTGGTATTTTATTCAAACAGCAAGAAAAACAAAATAAAATGAAATGACGCTCCAAGCAAAACACATATCATGTGGCGAATAAAAATATAGCTCCAAGTAAAGTTACCGATGAACGAAGACGAAAGAGGGGATGCCTTCCAGGGCATACCCAAGCTTAGGATCTTGGCTATCCTTGAATATTACCTTGGGGTGCCTTGGGCATCCCCAAGCTTAGGCTCTTGCCACTCCTTATTCCATAGTCCATCGAATCCTTACCCAAAACTTGAAAACTTCACAACACAAAACTTAACAGAAAACGCGTAAGCTCCGTTAGTATAAGAAAATAAATCACCACTTCAAGGTACTGTAATGAACTCATTATTTATTTATATTGGTGTTAAACCTACTGTATTCAAACTTCTATATGGTTTATAAACTCTTTTACTAGCCATAGATTCATCAAAATAAGTAAACAACACATGAAAAACAGAATCTGTCAAAAACAGAACAGTATGTAGTTATCTGGATCAAACGTATACTTCTGGAACTCATAAAATTCTCAAATAAATTGAAGGAACTGATTAATTTATCTATTAATCATCTTCAAAAAGAATGAACTAAATAGCACTTTTCAAATAAAGATGGCAGCAATTCTTGTGAGCGCTAAAGTTTCTGTTTTTTACAGCATGATCATAAAGACTTCACCCAAGTCTTCCCAAAGGTTCTACTTGGCACAAACACTAATTAAAACATAAAACCACATATAAACAAAGGCTAGATGAATTATTTGTTACTAAAAAGGAGCAAAAAGCAAGGAACAAAAATAAAATTGGGTTGCCTCCCAACAAGCGCTATTGTTTAATGCCCCTAGCTAGGCATGATGATTTCAATGATGCTCATATAGAAGATAAGAATTGTAACATAAAGAGAGCATCATGAAGAATATGACTAGCACATTTAAGTCTAACACACTTCCTATGCATAGGGATTTTGTGAGCAAACAACTTATGGGAACAATAATCAACTAGCATAGGAAGGCAAAACAAGCATAACTTCAAAACTTTAAGCACATAGAGAGTAAACTTGATATTATTGAAATTCCTACAAGCATATATTCCTCCCTCATAATAATTTTAAGTAGCATCATGAATGAATTAAACAATATAACTATCACACAAAGCATTCTTTTCATGATCTACAAGCATAGAATTTTTATTACTCTCCACATAAGCAAATTTCTTCTCATGAATAGTAGTGGGAGCAAACTCAACAAAATAACTATCATGTGAGGCATAATCCAATTGAAAGTTAAAATCATGATGAAAATTTTCATGGATATCATTATTCTTTATAGCATACAAGTCATCACAATAATCATCATAGATAGCGGGCATGCTCTCATCATAATAAATTTGCACATCAAAACTTGGGGGACTAAAAGTATCATCTTTATCAAACATAGCATCCCCAAGCTTGTGGCTTTGCATATCATTAGCATCATGGATATTCAAATAATTCATACTAACAACATTTCAATCATGCTCATCATTCAAATATTTAGTGCCAAATATTATAATGCATTCTTCTTCCAGCACTTGAGCACAATTATCGGAATCCTTATTTTCATGATAGATATTAAAAAGATGAAGCATATGAGGTACCCTTAATTCCATTTTTGGTAGTTTTCTTTTATAGACTAAACTAGTGATAAAACAAGAAACTAAAATACTTGATTGCAAGATCAAAAGATATACCTTCAAGCACTCACCTCCCCGGCAACGGCGCCAGAAAAGAGCTTGATGTCTACTGCACAACCTTCTTCTTGTAGACATTGTTGGGCCTCCAAGTGCAGAGGTTTGTAGGGCAGTAGCAAATTTCCCTCAAGTGGATGACCTAAGGTTTATCAATCCGTAGGAGGCGTAGGATGAAGATGGTCTCTCTCAAGCAACCCTGCAACCAAATAACAAAGAGTCTCTTGTGTCCCCAACACACCCAATACAATGGTAAATTGTATAGGTGCACTAGTTCGGCGAAGAGATGGTGATACAAGTGGTATATGGATGGTAGATAAAGGTATTTGTAATCTGAAATTATAAAAACATCAAGGTAACTAATGATAAAAGTGAGCGTAAACGGTATTGCAATGCGTTTAAACAAGTCCTAGGGTTCATACTTTCACTAGTGCAAGTCCTCTCAACAATAATAACATAATTGGATCACATAACTATCCCTCAACATGCAACAAAGAGTCACTCCAAAGTCACTAATAGCGGAGAACAAATGAAGAGATTATGGTAGGGTATGAAACCACCTCAAAGTTATTCTTTCCAATCAATCCGTTGGGCTATTCCTATAGGTGTCACAAACAGCCCTAGAGTTCGTACAAGAATAACACCTTAAGACACAAATCAACCAAAACCCTAATGTCACCTAGATACTCCAATGTCACCTCAAGTATCCATGGGTATGATTATACGATATGCATCACACAATCTCAGATTCATCTATTTAACCAACACATAGAACCTCAAAGAGTGCCCCAAAGTTTCTACCGGAGAATCATGAAGAAAACGTGTGACAACCCCTATGCATAGGTTCATGGGCGGAACCCGCAAGTTGGTCACCAAAACATACATCAAGTGAATCACGTGATATCCCATTGTCACCACAGATACGCACGGCAAGACATACATCAAATGTTCTCAAATCTTTAAAGACTCAATCCAATAAGATAAATTCAAAGGGGAAACTCAATCCATTACAAGAGAGTAGAGGGGGAGGAGAAACATAAGATCCAACTATAATAGCAAAGCTCGCGATACATCAAGATCGTGCCAAATCAAGAACACGAGAGAGAGAGAGAGATCAAACACATAGCTACTGGTACATACCCTCAGCCCCGAGGAAGAACTACTCCCTCGTCGTCATGGAGAGCACCGGGATGATGAAGATGGCCACCAGAGAGGGATTCCCCCTCCGGCAGGGTGCCAGAACAGGTCTAGATTGGTTTTCGGTGGCTATGGAGGCTTCTGGTGGCGGAACTCCCGATCTATTGTGCTCCCGAATGTTTTAGGGTATATGGAGATATATAGGCGGAAGAAGTACGTCAGGGGGGCCACGAGGGGCCCACGAGGGTGGAGGGCGCGCCCAGGGGGGTGGGCGCGCCCCCTGCCTCGTGGCCTCCTCGTAGATCCCCTGCCGTGCACTCCAAGTCTTCTGGGCTTCTTTCCTTCCAAAAATGAGTTCCGTGAAGTTTCAGGTCAATTGGACTCCGTTTGATTTTCCTTTTCTGCGAAACACTGAAACAAGGGAAAAAACAGGAACTAGCACTGGGCTCTGGGTCAATAGGTTAGTCCCAAAAGTAATATAAAAGTGTATAATAAAGCGCATATACATTCAAAATAGTAGATAATATAGCATGGAGCAATCAAAAATTATAGATACGTTGGAGATGTATCATATATTCGGTGGTGGAAGATATGCTTTGCTAAATCGACTATGGAGTACTCCAGACGCCTTTGCGGATCTCCTGAGGAGTGCAGCCGACGCCGCCCAGTATTTCAGGGCCCAAGAAGGGAACATGACGAAGAATCTCTTCTGGTCTCAGTACTTGGCGTCGGAGCGGCCAGCCCTGCTAAACAACCAGATGATGCAGCTGGCGGAGCTGCATAGGATGTCCGGTTTGGCCATGAAGGACATCATAGTCCGGCTATGGCCGGTCGGACCTACTCCAAGCAGCTACTTCGGCCTGATCAAGCGGCTTTGGCGACACCTTGCCCCGAGTGGAGGCAGTGAAACGCTGGACGTGCATTGAAGGTGCGCGGATGGCCTTTGCCCGTGTCAAGATGCACTAGGCGAAGATGAAGGCGGCTGTCGTGGTGGTTGAAGGTCCGCCTGGAGGCAAGGACCACCGCAAGCCAGAGTGCTACTTTGAAGATGTCCTCGAGTGCCCGTTTAATAGGGGACGTGCATTGAAGGTGCGCGGATGGCCTTTGCCCGTGTCAAGATGCACTAGGCGAAGATGAAGGCGGCTGTCGTGGTGGTTGAAGGTCCGCCTGGAGGCAAGGACCACCGCAAGCCAGAGTGCTACTTTGAAGATGTCCTCGAGTGCCCGTTTAATAGGGGGTCAATGCTCGAAGGATGTTATGTTCGAGTAAATGTATCAGGGCTAACCAGACAATGTATTATAAACCAATGCTGTGTAATATATTTATGCTTGTTTATCTTAAAGTGTTGTTCCTCCTGTGTGACCATTTTTATCCCTGAGAGTTTTCCAGTCATCGGCTTCAGCCCCCACATAGATACTACGGGGGTGTTCGGGTAGCACATAACCACACTTGACCCAACGTCTTGGTCCGTGAAGGAGGTGTTAGTGCGGCGAACCAGGCAATCGGACTATGGAGCTTTATTACTCTCACTTTGCCATAGGAGTTTGACAATGGGACTGTGAGATACCCCCTAGTGCTTGTGCGGCAATCCGAACTTGGGTGCCTTAAGCACGTGACTGAAAAGAGCCAGTCCTTCATGTAATACGTAAGAAATCGCTAGAGGTTTAGTAGGCCGCCGAATTGTTGACTAGCTCTTGCCGCATCATGACAGTCAATTTTCGGCTTTCTCTACTGAGGTGTTTGACCGGACGAACCAGAAACACAATCACAGTAGTTCTCCCTTTACTACCTTAGCCGAACAAGCGGAACATAAGGTGGTAATCATAGGAGCCGGCAACCCAACTATTGACCAAAGACATGATTCAGAGCCGATGCATATAGTGCCATATTTGGGACGCCGAAGCATACTATAAAAGTGTTCGGACTTGTTTGAGAATATATGTGGCCGGATAAAGCCCCTGGCGATTTGAATCATGCCGAGGTATATACAACAATATGTCGTAAAGAGGGAATACAGATTAGCAAATAAGCCAATACCGGGCAGGGTTGGGCAAAACTATCTCCATTATAGTCTGATTGATACGTCAAAACATATTTTTACAGAGGATGCAATAAGCATCTTGGCTATTTTACATGCCGGGCACAAGGGAAAGCAGTATACAGGTCCTGAAAAGGGGAAGATGATCTTGCTGATCCTTTTAATACTCTGACGCACGTCTGCGCTGCTTGTCACCTTGGTGTGTGATCCTTTGAGAGGATAAACGATTGAGCATACATAATGGTCCTGGAAGAAGGGCCCTTGGTACCGTCGAAAAGTGACGTGGGTTGCAAAAAACCTGAAAAATAAAAATAATAAGAAGAAAAGTAAGAATATGAGGGTCCGGATAGGGTCGAACCGTGTTGCGGACCATATTTTTAGTAGGCCTCCGCCCTAGCCCATGGTATCTTTAGTGCGTAGTTATGTACGTGCGGTACATATGCCGCTATCAGGTTGGGGTTTTCATGGAGGCTGAATTGCTAGTCTAGCTCTAGATGATCCGGACATCCATTCTATAGGGTAGACCGGACTCATTTGACAGTGTCCGGGGGCTTGACCACTGCTGTAGTATTCGGCTTAATGATGCCACCCTGTACTTCGGCTGCAAGGGCCGTGATGTGCTCCCCCGTACGGAGGGAGTGCTCCATGTTTCCATTGACTGTTATAACACCACGCGGTCCTGGCATCTTGAGCTTTAGATAAGCATAGTGCGGGATTGCGTTGAAACGGGCGAAAGCGGTTCGTCCGAGTAGTACATGATAGCCACTGCGGAAGGGGACAATCACTACTACAGGATGCTGCTAACGTGACACTATGATCAGAGACCCTTCGACGAGACTGTGTGCGATGCCATAATCGCAAACGGTGGTGTAAAAAACCCGTCAAAAAAGGTGCAAAACGTTTGCGATGGTGGAGCCATCAAACACGGTTCAGATTTTAGCTGCGTATGCGATGCATGGCATACAGTTCAGTTTAATTAACTGTTTGCGATGAGGAGGAACAAAAGAAACGGGCAACCAGATGGAGGTGTGTGCAATATACAGCATACGGTTCACTCGGATGAACCGTTTGTGATTAGGACACACAAAAGAAATGGTCAGCCAGATGAAGGTGTGTGCGATATACGACATGCAGTTCACACGGATGAATTGTTTGCATTGAGACATGAGAACAGAAATGGTTCAACTTAACAAGATGTGTGTGATACGCAGCAAATAGGTCTGTAATCAGAAATGTGTGTGAAGACTGATAATAACAGAGACGGTTGCTGCTAATAAGACGTGTGTGTTGTGCGATGGGATTGCATACAGAACACCAACATATATATACACACTTATAAGGACATGCTTGCATAACCAAATTAAACATCCACTTACATAGGTGGCTACTACAACCATGGCATTTGCACACACCAAAGTAAACTATTACATGCATAATTACATAGGTGGCTACTACACACATGACATTTCCACACACCAATAAAGTAAACTATATATTACATGCATGATTAACTAGCATAAATGATCATCTGATCATCCTCTACTTCTTGTGACGCTTGCTCTGCTTGTGGCTCGATCCGGGCTCGTCAATTTGGGTAACGAGGCACTTCCTCATGTCAACAATCCGCATGTACATCTCGCAACATGTGTGCACACTCTTGGCCGCGAACCTGAGGTGACGTTCATCCAGTTGCCGCATCCAGGCCCTGTGCCAGGATAGGGGACTTATTCTCTAGGCATCCTGCTTCATCTTTTCATAGTAGGGGTCGATGATGGCCGAGGCGAGTTCAACCAGGGAGTCCTTCTTCGTGCTGCCCCAGACCCTGTACTGGTCATGAATTTCGACAAGGTTCTTGCAGGCCAAGCCCGTAACACTGAGCGCATTTACATTGTCGGTGGTTTCCACCGTGGCGAACTTGTAGTCGGTGCTGTTGACAAACCTATTGAAACGGTCGCAAGGCTCTGTGGCCATGCAGTAGTGGTAGATGAGGACATGATGGCACATGCACAACTAGGTGACGACAACGTTCTGATCTATGCCGGACGAACGGTGGTGTACTGGAGGTCGATGCCGACCACCTTGTACTTGTCTCGAGCAAGCAACTGCTCAACGTTGTTGATGTAGTCGTCCACCACGGCTGGGTCGATGGTGTACACCACCGAGAGATCCATCTCCCTCGCGTGGGTCTCCACTCTATGCTCGCCGAACTCCATTGGAGGGCCGCCCGACATCCCCTCTCTATGTGTCGTCGTGAGTGTGCTTGTTGTGTTGTGGGGCGCGATCGAAAGGTTGAAGAGACTAAGGTTATAATGGCCGCGGGAATTAAAGGGGAAGCCGGATGGACAGGAATATCGGCAGGCCCTGATGGCAGTTCTAATTTGTAGCACGTAACTCCATCGTGCCGCACGTAACTTCATGGTGTGGAAACACGCGCCGCGCAACCACATGCATATGGGCCCCCCGACATGATCGTGCGCACGCCCAACCGCTTGCAGAGCGCGCACGGAGGGATGCGAGCAGAGTGCTCTGCGATCGCCTCAATGGAGAGCAACTATATATATATGCATATAGCAGTTGAACGCGCAAGGAAAAGGTGTCCACAAGCCGAGCGCGCCAACGAACGCGAAGAGAGTGCGCCGCGACGCCTAACGGCGAGCACAGTGCACTGCGGCGCCTAACGGCGAGCAGAGCTTGCCGAGGGACACGAGTAGAGGCCGGCACAGTGATACGTGGCAAATAAGACAAACTGTGAGAGCGATGTCGGAGACATCAAGCACGAATCAGATTAGAGTTGTGTGTGCGATACGTGGCATACAGTTGATCCATCCGAGCTGTTTGTGATGGAATAAGCCGTGTGTGTTGCGGGAAAACGCTTGCTGGTATATAACCTTAAATTTAACCACAAAAGTGTTAATGCATGTTACAAAAATTGTATAGCTGGAAACTATGTTCAAATACGACTCCAACGATATAATCTTTGGCAACATGCATTCGTATTTTATTAGTTAAATCCAACTTATAAACTAGGATGGGGTATAGTAGGTAATTAATTTGCAAACATTTTTTGTATTAACCGTATGTGTATGTGTCCTTTCATCCTCCTCTCGTGCGTCTTGTCACCCCACTGCCGCAGACGGCTTATAGTGCAAGCTTGTGCAGCGCACGGGGGCATTCTTTTGGCCAAACAGTGGCTCCAATGAATCATCGGTGAGCCCATTCCTGCGCAACCTCGCAGGTTCCCACGCAAGCTTCCCGCTTGACTCGGTGAAATCCCCCAAAAGCCCAATGCTTACCGGCCTGCTATAAAAACCCTCACGGCCAGCGAGCCCTGCATCGCATTTCCCCCTCCCTCCCTATAGCTTACCTCATGTGCTTCTCCCAGAATCGCCAATGGCACCGGTCTGTCGTCGTCGGTCAGCCACTCCGCCGTCATCAAAGGACAGCTCCAGCTGGGAGGCTACACCATGGCGGCGGCGCAGTCCCCGGCGTAGCGTAGTGCATGTGGCGTCCCTGTTGGGTGTGCGTGGAACACCCACCAAAGGCAGGGCCGTTCCTGAGATTTCGGGGGCCCGGGGCGAACTAAAAATTTGGGGCCCTGCCTTCCGTTAGTCAAGCACTCAAGCACCTGTCCGCATGGCACCTCCTAGGCATTAATAAAGTGAAGCGTGGCGTCACGTGAATGGTTAACAGAATGCAAACAATTTAAATTATACAAAACATTTGAGATGTTACAGTCACAACTATTTGTTTCAAAATGCCTTTGTTGGCTGTTATTCGAGTGCGCCTTCTCTCAAAATGGACACAAAAATACCACAACATGTCGGATGCCATTCCATTATAGCATGCCAACTTTCATGAATTTCAGACAAGTTTTGGATTTACTAGAATTTAAAAACAAAGTATCTCAACGTTTTGCCGGCAATCAACAATGCCCTGGTGTTTGAAATTCATTCCCATTTCTTGCATGGGACCTAAGCATGCCCCGAAGGACACATATTTGATTTTTCAACCAATTTATATGCACTGAAGCTTGTGCATGTAGTTCAAAGTTGAATTATGCACATGAAATGCCTAGAAAACCCAGTTAATGTATACAAATGTCCAAATGAACCCCAAAAAAAACCAAAAGTAAACACAACACTCCTGTTGTTCTATGTTGATAATAGAATTTTTTTGAAAGCAATAAGAGGCAACGGATATCGTTTCGTCCCCAAAGGTGGCACGTTCCCTACCAAAACCATCACGCTTGTTGTGAGAAGCTAAGGTTTGTGAGAAACTTATACCCAAACCTGCCCCAAATGGGACAAATTTTTTACCACGGCATGTTTATGCTGCTCCATGATAGCATGCCAAGTTTCATGAATTTCAGACGACTTTTGGATTTACTAGAATTTAAAAGCCAGGTATCCCAATGTTTGCGACCGAGTGACGGTGGCAGGGTGTTTGAAATTCATTCCCATTTCATGCATGGGACCTAAGCATGCAACCAAGGACACATATTTAATTTTCAACCAGTTTATATGCACTGGGGAATGTGCATGTAGTTCAAATTTGTATTATGCACATAAAAAGACTAGAAAACCCAGTTAATGTATAAAAATGTCCAAATGAACCCCAAAAAACTCCAAAATTTAACACAACACTCATCTTGTTCTATGTTGACACTCGAATTTTTTTGAAAGCAATAAAAGGCAACGGATATCGTTTCATCCCCAAAGGTGGCACATTCCCTACCGAAACCATCATGCTTGTTGTGAGAAGCTCTGGTTTGTGAGAAGCTTATATCCAAACCTGTCCCAAATGGGACAAATTTTTTACCATGTCATGTTGATGCTGCTCCATGATAGCATGCCAAGTTTCATGAATTTCAGACGACTTTTGGATTTACTAGAATTTAAAAGCCATGTATCTCAATGATTGCGGCCGAGTGACGATGGCAGGGTGTTTGAAATTCATTCCCATTTCTTGCATGGGACCTAAGCATGCAACCAAGGACACATATTTGATTTTTCAACCAGTTTATATGCACTCGAGAATGTGCATGTAGTTCAAATTTGAATTATGCACATAAAATGCCTGGAAAACCCAGTTAATGTATAAAAATGTCCGAACGAACCATGAAAAATTCCAAAATTGAACACAACACTCCTGTTGTTCTATGTTGACACTCGAATTTTTTTGGAAGTAATAAGAGGCAACTGATATCGTTTCGTCCCCAAAGGTGGCACGTTCCCTACCGAAACCATCATGCTTGTTGTGAGAGGCTCTGGTTTGTGAGAAGCTTATACCCAAACCTGCCCCAAATGGCACAAAAATTTTACCACGACATGTTGATGCCGCTCCATGATAGAATGCCAAGTTTCATGAATTTCAAATGAGTTTTGGATTTACTAGAATTTAAAAACCAGGAATCTTAATGTTTGCGACCAAGTGACGGTGGCAGGTGATGACCCACAAGTACATGGGATCTATCGTAGTCCTTTCGATAAGTGAGAGTGTCGAACCCAACGAGGAGCAAAAGGAAATGATAAGCAATTTTCAGTAAGGTATTCTCTGCAAGCACTTAAATTATCGGTAACAGATAGTTTTGTGATAAGGTAATTTGTAACGGGTAACAAGTAATAAAAGTAAATAAGGTGCAACAAGATGGCCCAATCCTTTTTGTAGCAAAGGACAAGCCTGGACAAACTCTTATATAAAGGAAAGCGCTCCCGAGGACACATGGGACTTATCGTCAAGCTAGTTTTCATCACGCTCATATGATTCGCGTTCGGTACTTTGATAATTTTATATGTTGGTGGACCGATGCTTGGGTACTGCCCTTCCTTGGACAATCATCCCACTTATGATTAACCCCTCTTGCAAGCATCCGCAACTACAAAAGAAGTATTAAGGTAAACCTAACCATAGCATGAAACATATGGATCCAAATCAGCCCCTTACGAAGCAAGTCATAAACTAGGGTTTAAGCTTCTGTCACTCTAGCAACCCATCATCTACATATTACTTCCCAATGCCTTCCTCTAGGACCAAACAATGGTGAAGTGTCGTGTAGTCGACGTTCACATGACACCACTAGAGGAGAGACAACATACATCTCATCAAAATATCAAACGAATACAAATTCACATGACTACTTATAGCAAGACTTCTCCCATGTCCTCAGGAACAAACGTAACTACTCACAGATCATATTCATGTTCATAATCATAGGGGTATTAATATGCATAAAGGATCTGAACATACAATCTTCCATCGAGTAAACCAACTAGCATCAACTACAAGGAGTAATCAACACTACTAGCAACCCACAGGTACCAATCTGAGGTTTTGAGACAAAGATTGGATACAAGAGATGAACTAGGGTTTGAGAGGAGATGGTGTTGGTGAAGATGTTGATGGAGATTCACCCCCTCCCGATGAGAGGATCGATGGTGATGACGATGGTGATGATTTCCCCCCTCCCAGAGGGATGTTTCCCGAGCAAAACAGCTCCGTCGGAGCCCTAGATTGGTTCCGCCAAGGTTCCGCCTCATGGTGGCGGAGTTTCGTCCCGTGAGCTTTCTTATGATTTTTTGGACGAAAGACCTCATATAGCAGAAGATGGCCACCAGAGGGCTACCAAGGGGCCCACGAGGCAGGGGGCGCGCCCAGGGGGGTAGGGCGCGCCCCCACCCTCATGGATGGTGGGTGGCCCCCCTCTAGTACTTCCTTCGCCCAATATTTTTTAGATATTCGGAAACGTGCTCCCGTGAAGTTTCAGGACTTTTGGAGTTGTGCAGAATAGGTCTATAATATTTGCTCCTTTTCTAGCCTAGAATTCAAGCTGCCGGCATTCTCCCTCTTCATGTAAACCTTATAAAATAAGAGAAAATAGACATAAGTATTGTGACATAATGTGTAATAACAACCCATAATGCAATAAATATCAATATAAAAGCATGATGCAAAACAGACGTATCAACTCCCCCAAGCTTAGACCTCGCTTGTCCTCAAGCGAAAGCCGATATCGAAAAATATGTCCACATGTTTAGAGATAGAGGTGTCGATAAAATAAAATAAGGACATGAGGGCATCATGACCATTCTTATAACAGCAACATATATATATATATAGAGTAGCACTATTCTAATCCTGATAAGAGCTAACCGACCATCCTGATTGAATGTTTGAGTACTCGGAGTCTCTCGTAGGTATGGAAAGAAAGTCTCTTCTTTCCACAACTCCTAAATTTCCCATCAGCCTATCCAATCTAATTCCAGACAGAGTCAGTAGACCTTACTATTTGGATCACGGCGCGCCCTATATAGCGCCCAAAGAGGCGTTCCCGAACTCCTGAGAAAACCCACCCGACCGGTCAAAGAAAAAAACCCACCACACCCACTTCCCACGAATCCCTCCACTACCCTCTTCCGATCCCATCTGCACACTCCTCACGGCATCGCACCGCCGCCGATGAACTTCTCCCGATCCACCACCGCCGCCCAACATCCCGCCGGCGCGCCTAACTCCGGCCACCTACCGCCGCCGCCGACGAGCGGATCCAGCGCCGCGCCAGGTTCGGCCGCCCCTTCTTCCCCAACGCGCTCCCGCCACCAGAGCGCCCCCCCGGCCCATGGGTCCCGCCGCCGGTCTCCTCCTACAACCCCGCTGCCACCGTCCCCCCGATCCAGCTGCAACTCCGCCACACGCCTCGGATCCGGCTGCGGCGCCGCCCCCCACCGCAGGATCCAGCCGCCGTCCCAACCGCGAGATCCGTCCACCGCCCCCATCCGGCCGCCGCGATGTCACCGTCCATCGCCCAGTGGTGCAGTGCTGCGCGCCCTTCCCTCCCGTCCGGCGCAAACTTCCCTCTATGCCACCTCGACCTTCCTTCCCCTTTGGTGCAGCCTTCCCTCTGCTCCGGCGCGCCCTCCTACTCCTCCTCCACGTGCGGCATGAACCTGGCCTTCGATCGCGAGCTCATCGGCCCGCCCATATACTTTGCCCTCATGGGCGACGGCCAACCCATCGGACGCTACGACGACATGTGGCCGACTGGTGCGTCAAGGTAACTATAACTAAACTAAACACACACATCGTCTTTGAGTTTGGTCCGGCTGTACTGAACTTTTACTGAATAATTTGTGTATGTGTGCAGGTGATCTGCGACCACCTTGGGCTAGGAGTCAAGATGAGGCTGCCCTACATCTGGCACAGCAAGGCCAGCAACCCGTTCGTGAACCTGAAGGAGTACAAGGGCATCTTCTGGCAGGAGGACATCATCCCCTTCTTCTAGGTCGCGAAGCTGACAAGGAATGCGACACCGTGCAGAAGTGCTACATCTCGCTCTCACAGCAGGTCAAGGAGAAGCTCGGCAAGATCGACCCCTACTTCATCAAGCTCGCCGACGCCATGGTCATCTGGATCGAGGCCCGGGACATGCTCAACTCCAAGGACTCCCAGGAGGCCGACGCCAACGACAAGCTCAAGGGGAAGTAGATCGAGATCGAGGGAGAGAACCTTTTTTTGCATTAGCATACTGAGCAGGCGGTGAGGCGGCGTATACCGGTTTCTTCAGTTCGTAGGTTCAATGCGTGCATCAGGTATTCAGGTTCAGGCTGTTGTGTACTACAAAACATTAGCTGCCTGTATGTGAGAAAACCATGTTGTTTCTAATTTTGTTTATGTGAGAAAACAAAAATGTATTTTAGAAGTTCATTTATTATTTCCCCAAAAGTTCATATATTACTACCTGTATGTATTTTGACATTTCACAACAACTGACAAGAATTGCGGCTGGATAGAGCGGCAAAATGATGGTACGCCACTCAAGCAGTGCATCACCGGCAGCCGCGTCGTCTCCTCGGCAGCAAAAAGCAGCTTAACTGAAGTTCAATTTGTACGCTACTAGTAGGTCAACTACAGCAGCAGCAGAGTTCTTAGCGTCTTCTTCCTAATTTCCCCATGTGAAATTCTATAAAAAGGAAGGAACAGTCTCCTTCTGGCTCAGCCATCGGTGATGCCGTTCGTGCTTCTCCTAAAGACCAAGTCGAACTTCACCAAAAACTAGAAAAAAGATGAGCACGTTCGTGCTTCTGCTGCAGACCAAGTCGAACTTCACCAAAAACTAGAAAAAAGATGAGCACGTTCGTGCTTCTCCTGCAGACCAAGTCGAACTTCACCAAAAACTAGAAAAAAGATGAGCACGGATGCCTGTCGATGTCCGTTGTGTTATCTTGATGACCAAGCAATTCAAAAAGGAGAAGGTGGTTTCGTTTGCCTAAAGTACAAACATAAAAACATTCAGTTTTGATTCTCTGTAGTTATTCCTCCTAACTCGAGGGAGCACTAACCATCCAAATATGTGCTCTTATACCTTTTTCTGTTCAAAGTGTGGTGAGGAATGAGAGGTACAGTATGTCTTTTTTTATATGAAAAATGTTCGTATAGCAACAAGCAGGAAACAATTGAAACTATGTCCTTCTTTTGTTTGATTGTTTCTGTATTTGGCTTATGGAAAAATTTACTTGAGTTCCGTCTATAAAATTTTGAAAATTTCAAATTGTAAAAAAGTTAAAACTTCAAATAGTTAAAAAAATATCATATTTCCATGTTTCTAAAAAAAATAATGAAGACGTTGTAATAAAAAAAGAGTTTGATGTTCACGCGCGAGGCCCGGCCGTGGCGTCGTCCCGCTCCGCCGCCGCGGTCGTGGAAGATGACCATAGTATTGTGTGTAATGCCTGCACATAGTGTACCAGCACATAGTGTTGTGTGTAATACGAATTGGTGTTGTACTGTGCATGTATATTCTTGTGTAATTTTTTGCTTTTCGAACATGAAGTTCATGTTTTAGAAAAAACTAAGTTCAGAGGTATCACATAACAAAAACTTTCATCCAAAAAAACCCAAAGGTCATTAGAAAAAGCATCTCAAACAATTTTGTAAAAAAATATTTCTCTGTTAAAATAAACCTAGAAGTTCAAATTAAAAAATGGAGTGGTTCGATGTCTATCAGAAAGTAGGATTTTTTCCATTACTAAAATAAATCAAACTAGGAAGTCCATATTAAAAAGATGGAGAAGTTCAATGATTATAGGAAACTCAAATTTTCCTCGTTAGTAAAGAATGGAAACAAGAAGTTCAAAAATAAAATAACAAGAATTTCAACTTTAAAAAATAGAGCGCTTCAAAATTTCATAAAAAAGATTAAGAAAAAAACCAGGAAGTCCATATTAAAAAGACGGAGAAGTTCGATGATTATAGAAAAATCTCATATTTCCCTCGTTATTAAAGAATGGAAACAAGAAGTTCAAAAATAAAATAACAAGAAGTTCAAAAATAAGTTAACAAGAAGTCCAACTTTAAAAAAATAGAGCACTTCAAAATTTCATAAAAAAGGATTAAGAAATAAAACCAGGAAGTCCATATTAAAAAGATGGAGAAGTTCGATGATTATAGAAAACTCAGATTTTCCTCGTTATTAAAGAATGGAAAAAAGAAGTTCAAAAATAAAATAACAAGAAGTTCAACTATTAAAAATAGAGCGCTTCAAAATTCATAAAAAAGATTAAAAATTCATAAAAAAACTCAAATATTTTCATGTAACCGAGAGAAGTTCAGGTTGATAACTGCTAGAAGTTCATGTAATACACGGCGTGCATTTTGTATTAAAAAAAGAAAAAAAAAGAAAAGGCAAAAAGTTTTGTTGTTATAAGTTCAAGTCCTTCGTCGAAGAAAATCAAAAAAATTATTGTGAGAGAGATTTGTACAAAAGGAAATAACATTTGTGTAACACTGACGAATGGATGAGAAAATTACAAATGAAAATACGTCACAGAAGTTCAACTGAAAACAGCAGGAAGTTCACCTACTACACTGAATGAATTTCAGATGAAAAACTTTTAAAATCGTCGTGAGTATGAAAAAATGATCAACATGGGAAAGTTAAGTGTTTACAGCAGCTTTCCACCGGTATATCACTTGCTCAATTCCGGTGAGTGGATGGAGAGCTACGAGCAGTGGATGGAGACCTACGAGCAAAAAAATCACGTAAAAAATAGAGTGAAGTTCAGGTACACGCGCCGAGAAGTCCAGGTTCTTCACGCGGTGCATTTTCGAAGAATCTGTTTCGCGATAAAGGCAGAACGCATGATCCCGCCGTTTTCGAAATTACTTGAAAACGGCTAGGAATCAGAGAAAACCATCAACATGAAAAAGTTTCGCATTTTCCGTAGCTTTTCAGCGGTATATTATTTGCCCCATTCCGATAAAGTTTGTAGAAATTACGGCAAAAATACGTTTTTAACCATTTTAAAAACTAACATAAAACCGTAGTGAATTAGGAGAAACAATATATACAAAAAAGTTTCGCATTTCTTCAAGCTTTCCAACGCCATATCATTTGCTGCATTTGGACGTATGGTTAAAAAATTAGCTCAAAAATATGAACTCGGTGGAACTTGTACCATTTTCTAAATTACTTTTAAACCATTCAAAATTAGAAAAAACTTTTAACATAAAAAAGTAGCGCATTTTCATAAGCTTTCCAATGCCATATTATTTGCCTCAATTGGATTAGCCGTTTAGAAATGGCGTCAAAAATACGAACTCGGGTGTTCGGTTTACGAAATTTTACGATTTTCTGAATTACTCTTTAACCGTAGGGAATTAGAGAAAACTTTCAACATGTGGAAGGAGTGGTTTTTCAGCAGCTTTCCAACGCCATATTATTTGCCTCATTCCGATAAACGGTTTAAAAATGCAATCGAAAATACGATTCACGTTTTTTGTATGAAGAAAAAATGGTTTTCAAAACTACTCTTAAACCGCTTACATTTTGCCAAAATTTTAACTTGGGTCATGATACTGATGTCCATAGCTATCCAACGGTATATCGCAAGCCCCATTTGGACACCTTCTAGCTGAAGTTCAATCTAGTACTCGGGGAAGGTCAGGCGCGTTACTCGGGAAGTTCATGTTGTGATCAGAATATTATTCTGATCCCGTGATCAGAATAGTGTTTATGTATATATATATATATATATATATATATATAGTCATATGATTTCTTATGCTAAAGTAACAATTCATTCACAATTTCAAGTATGAATCAGAAACTTCATTGAAAACTAACAAATTATAATCTCAGTCATTGAAGCAATGGTAATTTATCATAACATCAGAAAGAGTCAATATAAGAGCTTTTCAACAAGTTGACATACTCAACTATCATTTAGTCTTTCACAATTGCTAACACTCACGCAATATTTATGGGTATGAAGTTTTAGTCGGACACAGAGAAAGATAGGGGCTTAAAGTTTTGCCTCCCAACCTTTTACCTCAAGGGTAATGTCAACAATAATAGTTCATGAGAACTCACATCCAATTAGCTATATATCAGGATCTTTCCAAGACATTGTGCTTGCCAAGGGATAAAATGTAAAAAGGAAAGGTGAAGATCACCATGACTCTTGTATGAAGTATAAGACAAGAATAAAAGGTAGGCCCTTCGCAGAGGGAAGCAGAGGTTGTCATGTGCTTTTATGGTTGGATGCATGAAATCTTAATGCAAAAGAACGTCATTTTATATTGCCACTTGTGATATGGACCTTTATTATGCAGTTCGTCAATTTTATTTCTTCCACAAGATCGTATAAAGATTATTTTCTCCACACTAATAAATCATACATATTTAGAGAGCAATTTTTATTGCTTGCAACGATGAAAACTTACTTGAGGGATCTTACTCAATCCATAGGTAGATATGGTGGACTCTCATGGCAAAACTGGGTTTAAGGATATTTGGAAGCATAAGTAGTATCTCTACTTGGTGCAAAGAATTTGGCTATCATGAGAGGGAAATGCAAGCTCAACATGTTGGATGATCCATGAAAATATAATTTATTTCAGATGTAGGAAAACATAACCCATTACGTTGTCTTCCTTGTCCAGCATATACTTTTTAGCATGTCATATTTTAATGAGTGCTCACAATCATAAAAGATGTCCAAGGTAGTATATTTATATGTGAAAACCTCTCTTTCTTTATTACTTCCTATTAATTGCAACGATGACCAAAACTATGCTTGTCAATTCCCAACAATTTTTATTCATCATACTCTTTATATGTGAAGTCGTTACTCTCCATAAGATCCATATGATCTCTTTATTTCTTTTTATTCTTTCTCTTTTATATTTATTCCCTCAAGATCATAGCAAGATAATCAAGCCCTTGACTCAACACTAATCTTTATTATATATATAGCTCACGGACTCGATTACATAGAAGGATCATAAAGCAAAAAACTCAAAACTAGATCATACTAAAACTTTATTCTACTAAATCAAGATATTACCAAAAGGATTGAACTAAGAAAAATGGTAAAGATAAAAGTGTGATGGTGATACGATACCGGGGCACTCCCCCAAGCTTGGCAGTTGCCAAGGGAGTGCCCATACCAAATACTCAGTTCTTCTTTGTTGGTGAAGAAGATGTTGTTGATGACGACAATTGTGCCTTCAGCTTTTTCGTATTGTAATTGAGAAGTGCGATCTCCTCCTTTAAATCATCGACCTCCGATTCCAGCTTCAAGATCTTGTCACATAAATCTCCTTTGCTTTTTTGCCGAAAATGAGAAGGAATAGATCGGTTGTTAGACAATTTAGCCCTCTTGGGGAGACTAGACTTCTTGAACTTCACATGCATATCCCCAGGTTGAGGTAGAGGGACATCCTCCTCCTCCGAACTTGAATCATTGATCATCCTTAAGTGAGCATCTTCCTCATCATCCGTAGTTCGACCACAAGGCGATAGGTCCCCATAGGTCTTTGGGTCAGCAATGAGATGTGAGACATAGCTCTCTCCATCAGAGTCTTGAGAAGACATCTTGATCTAATCTGCAACATAACAGGTCGAAACAAAAACAGAGGATCTTTGCGTGGTACGGTGGTCAAAACCTTTGGGAGATTATATAATGAATTTTTACCGACCAAAAGAAGTATCGTGCAAGAAATCGGAGTCCGGAGAGCACACGAGGTGCCCACGAGGCATGGGGCATGCCCTCCACCTCGTGGACGCCTCATGTCCTTCCTGGACTACTTATTATTTTCCTATTTTTTAAATATTCCAAAACAGAGAAAAATTGCTATTACAACTATTTTGGAGTCGGTTTACTTACTGTACCACATACCTCTTCCTTTTCGGAGTCTGAAACTTTCTGGAAAGTGTCCCTTATGTATTCCTCCGGGGTTACGGTTTCAATAACATTAGTTTCAACATTTATAGGATTACCTGAGATATAATGTTTGATTCTTTGACCGTTCACCACCCTTGGATTTGTGCTTTCGAAGTTGTTGATTTTTATAGCACCGAAACGATAAACCTCCTCGATAACATAAGGACCTTCCCATTTAGAGAGGAGTTTTCCTACAAAAAATCTTAAACGAGAGTTGTATAACAATACATAATCACCTACATTAAACTCACGTTTTTGTATCCTTTTGTCATGCCATCTTTTAACTTTTTCTTTAAATAGTTTAGCATTCTCATGGGCCTGGGTTCTCCATTCATCAAGTGAGCTAATGTCAAAAAGCCTCTTCTCACTTGCAAGTTTGAAATCATAATTGAGCTCTTTAATGGCCCAATATGCCTTATGTTCTAGTTCAAGAGGTAAGTGACATGCTTTACCATAAACCATTTTATATGGAGACATACCCATAGGATTTTTATATGCAGTTCTATAGGCCCATAATGCATCATCAAGTTTCTTGGACCAGTTCTTTCAATATCTATTAACAGTCTTTCGTAAAATTAATTTAAGCTCTCTATTACTCAATTCTACTTGACCACTAGACTGTGGATGATATGGAGATGCAATTCTATGATTAACATCATACTTAGCAAGCATCTTACAAAAAGCACCATGAATAAAATGTGAACCACCATCAGTCATTAAGTATTTAGGGACTCCAAACCTCGGAAAAATAACTTCTTTAAGCATCTTAATAGAGGTGTTATGATTAGCACTACTAGTTGGAATAGCTTCTACCCACTTAGAAACATAATCAACAACAACTAAAATATGTGTATACCCATTAGAGGAAGGAAACAGTCCCATATAATCAAACCCCCAAACATCAAATGGTTCAATAACAAGTGAATAATTCATATGCATTTCTTGACGTCTACTAATATTACCAATTCTTTGACATTCATCACAAGACAAGACAAACTTACGGGCATCCTCGAAGAGAGTAGGCCAATAAAAACCGGATTGCAATACCTTATGTGCAGTTCTATCTCCAGCATGGTGTCATCCATAAGCCTCGGAGTGACACTTGCGTAGGATATGTTCCTGTTCATGCTCAGGTACACAACGTCTAATGACAGCATTTACTCCTTCTTTATAAAGGTGTGGGTCATCCCAAAAGCAATTTCTTAAATCATAGAAAACCTTTTTCTTTTGTTGGTATGTGAAAGTAGGTGGTATAAATTTAGCAACAATATAATTAGCATAATCAGCGTACCATAGAGCAGTACGAGAAGCATTTAAAATAGATAATTGTTCATCAGGGAAGCTATCATCAATAGGTAGTGGGTCATCAAGAACTTTCTCTAACCTAGACAGGTTGTCTGCAATGGGGTTCTCAGCTCCCTTTCTTTCAATAATATGCAAATCAAATTCTTGTAGCAAGAGAACCCATCTAATAAGTCTAGGTTTAGCATCTTTCTTTTCCATAAGATATTTAATAGCAGCATGATTAGTGTGAATAGTTACTTTAGAATTAACTATATAAGGTCTGAACTTATCGCAAGCAAATCCAACTGCTAAAATTCCTTTTCAGTAGTAGCATAATTTCTTTGGGCACTATCTAGAGTTTTACTAGCATATTGGATAACATTTAATTTCTTATCAACTCTTTGTCCTAGAACAACACCTACAACATAATCACTAGCATCACACATAATTTCAAAGGGTAAATTCCAATCAGGTGGCTGAACAATAGGTGCATAAATCAAAGCTTTCTTAAGTATTTCAAATGCTTCTACCCAATCATCATCAAAGACAAAAGGGACATCTTTTTGTAAGAGATTAGTCAGAGGCCTAGAAATTTTAGAGAAGTCCTTAATGAACGTCCTATAAAAACCGGCATGAGCAAGGAAACTTCTTATACCTTTAATGTCCGTAGGACACAACATATTTTCAATAGAATCAACCTTAGCTTTATAAACTTCAATACCTATTTCAGAAATTTTATGCCCCAAGACAATACCTTCATTAACCATGAAGTGGCACTTCTCCCAATTCAAGACAAGATTAGTATCTTCACATCTCTGCAAAACTCGATCAAGGTTGCTTAAGCAATCATCGAAAGAAGTTCCATAAACGGAGAAATCATCCATGAAAACCTCAATAATCTTTTCACAAAAGTTAGAGAATATAGCAGTCATACATCTTTGAAAGGTAGCAGGTGCATTGCATAAACCAAAAGGCATACGTCTATAAGCAAAGGTACCGAAAGGGAAAGTAAAAGTTGTATTTTCTTGATCCTCTTTTGACACATGTATTTGAGAGAAACCAGAATAACCATCTAGAAAGCAAAAATGTGTATGTTTGGATAATCTTTCTAGCATTTGATCAATAAAAGGTAAAGTGTAATGATCCTTTTTAGTAGCTTTATTTAATTTGTAGAAATCAATTACCATTCTATAACCTGTAACAATTCTTTGTGGGATCAATTCATCTTTATCATTAGGAACAACAGTAATACCTCCCTTCTTAGGGACACAATGGACAAGACTTACCCACTGACTATCAGCAATGGGATAAATTATACCTGCCTCCAGAAGCTTTAGTATTTCTTTTCTTACCACTTCTTTCATCTTAGGATTTAACCGTCGTTGGTGATCAACAACCGGTTTCGCGTCTTTCTCCAATTTTATTTTGTGCTAGCATAGTGTGGGTCTAATGCCCTTAAGATCATCAAGAGTATATCCAATAGCAGCATGGTTCTTCTTTAGTTTTTTCAATAATTTCTTTTCTTCATGCTCTGAAAGGTTAGCACTAATAATAATAGGATATATCTTTTTCTCATTGAGATAAGCATATTTAAGAGTATCAGGTAAAGGTTTAAGCTCAAACACGAGATCACCCTTGGGTGGAGGAGGATCCCCTAGAATTTCAACAGGCAAGTTGTGTTTCAAAATAGGTCCCTGTTTAAATAATACTTCATCTATTTCCCTTCTTTCATTCATAAACATACCATTCTCATGGTCGAGCAAATATTGTTCTAAAGGATCGTTAGGAGGCACGGCAATAGAAGCAAGACCAATAATTTCATCTTTACTAGGAAATTCTTTATCATGGGGTTGTCTATGAAATTTAGCAAAATTAAACTCATGAGACATATCCCCCAAACCTATAGTGACAACATCCTTTTTGCAGTCTATCTTAGCATTAACAGTATTCAAGAAGGGTCTACCAAATATAATGGGACAAAAGTCATCTTGTGGGGAACCAACAACAAGAAAATCAGCAGGATATTTAACTTACCCACACAAGACTTCAACATCTCTAACAATCCCAACTGGTGAAATAGTGTCTCTATTGGCAAGCTTAATTGTAACATCAATTTCCTCTATCTGAGCAGGTGCAATATCATGCATAATTTCTTTTATATAAGGAATGAGGTATTGCACTTCCACTATCACCCATATCACATAAGCCATGATAGCAATGATCTCCTATTTTAACAAAAATAACAGGCATGCCTACAACAGGTCTATGTTTATTTTTAGTATCGGGTCTAGCAATTCTAGCAGCTTCATCACACAAGTAAATAACATGCCCATCAATATTATTGGACAAGAGATCTTTAACCATAGCAATACTAGGTTCAACTTTGATTTGCTCCGAGGGTGTAGGTGTTCTAGTATTACTCTTACGATCCACAGTTCAAGCTTTAGCATGATCCTTTATTCTAACAGGGAAAGGTGGTTTCTCAATATAAGCAGTGGGAACAACATGATCAACATTATAAGTGATAGTATTTTCTTCAACTTTAATAGGTGCATCTACTTTTACTTCAATGTGAGTATTATATTTAAACCACTTCTCCTTAGGGAGATCAACATGAGTAGCAAAGGATTCATAGAAATAGGCTACTATCTCAGAATCAAGTCCATATTTAGTGCTAAATTCATGAAAGGCATGGTATCCATAAAAGAGTTAACACAATCAAACTTTGGGGTCTCTCCAATAAATCCCATTTGAATTCAATAGTCTTCATCATAAAAGAACCACTACAAGAAGTATCGAGCATGGAGCGATTATTGAGAGAAAGCCGAGCATAAAAATTTCGAATAATAATTTCTCTTGAGAGCTCATGATTGGGGCATGAATATAACATTGACTTAAGCCCCCCCAAGCTTGAGCGATGTTTTCTCCTTCGCGAGGCCAAAAATTATATATATAATTACGATCATGATGAACAAGATGCATAGGATAAAACTTCTGATGAAATTGCAATTTCAATCGGTTGTCGTTCCATGATCCCATATCATCACATAGCCTAAACCATGTCAATGCCTTTCCATTCAAAGATAAAGGGAAGATCTTCTTCTTGATAACATCCTCGGGCATACCTTCAAGCTTAAATAATCCAAAAACTTCATCCACATAGATTAGGTGCAAATCGGGATGTAATGTTCCATTACCTGTGAAAAGGATTAGCTAGCAGTTTTTCTACCATACCGGAAGGAATTTCAAAGTGAAAATTTTCAGTAGGTTCAGTAGGTTGAGGAGCAACTCTCTGCTCTACTGGGCGGGGTGAAGATACCCCGAACAAGCCCCTCAAAGGATTATGTTCCATAGTAACAAGTGATAGTAAATTTCAGCACACTATATAAATTTTTCCATACCAAATTCCACCTACCAAAGGCGCTTCACTCCTCGGCAACGGCGCCAGAAAAGAGTTTTGATGACCCACAAGTATAGAGGATCTATCGTAGTCCTTTCGATAAGTGAGAGTGTCGAACCCAACGAGGAGCAAAAGGAAATGATAAGCAATTTTCAGTAAGGTATTCTCTGCAAGAACTGAAATTATCGGTAATAGATAGTTTTGTGATAGGGTAATTTGTAATGGGTAACAAGTAATAAAAGTAAATAAGGTGCAGCAAGATGGCCCAATCCTTTTTGTAGAAAAATAAAAGCCTGGACAAACTCTTATATAAAGGAAAGCGCCCCCGAGGACACATGGGAATTATCGTCAAGCTAGTTTTCATCACGCTCATATGATTCGCGTTCGGTACTTTGATAATTTGATATGTGGGTGGATCGGTGCTTGGGTACTGCCCTTCCTTGGACAAGCATCCCACTTATGATTAACCCCTCTTGCAAGCATCCGCAACTACAAAAGAAGTATTAAGGTAAACCTAACCATAGCATGAAACATATGGATCCAAATCAGCCCCTTACGAAGCAACTCATAAACTAGAGTTTAAGCTTATGTCACTCTAGCAACCCATCATCTACTTATTACTTCACAATGCCTTCCTCTAGGCCCAAACAATGGTGAAGTGTCATGTAGTCGACGTTCACATGACACCACTAGAGGAGAGACATCATACATCTCATCAAAATATCGAACGTATACCAAATTCACATGACTACTTATAGCAAGACTTCTCCCATGTCCTCAGGAACAAATGTAACTACTCACAAATCATATTCATGTTCATAGTCAGAGGGGTATTAATATGCATAAAGGATCTGAACATATGATCTTCCACCGAGTAAACCAACTAGCATCAACTACAAGGAGTAATCAACACTACTAGCAATCCATAGGTACCAATCTGAGGTTTTGAGACAAACATTGGATACAAGAGATGAACTAGGGCTTGAGAGGAGATGGTGCTGGTGAAGATGTTGATGGAGATCGACCCCCTCCCGATGAGAGGATCGATGGTGATGATGATGGTGATGATTTTCCCCTCCTAGAGGGATGTTTCCCCGGCAGAACAGCTCCGCCGGAGCCGTAGATTGGTTCCTCCAAGGTTCTGCCTCGTGGCGGCGGAGTTTCATCCCATGAGCTTTCTATGATTTTTTCCAGACAAAAGACCTCATATAGCAGAAGCTGGCCACCGGAGGGCTCCCAGGGGGCCCACGAGGCAGGGGCACGCCCAGGGGGTAGGGCACGCCCCCACCCTCGTGGATGGTGGGTGTCCCCCCTCTAGTACTTCCTTCTCCCAATATTTTTTATATATTCTGAAACGTGCTCCTGTGAAGTTTCAATACTTTTGGAGTTGTGCAAAATAGGTCTATAATATTTTCTCCTTTTCCAGCCCAGAATTCCAGCTGCCGTCATTCTCCTCTTCATGTAAACCTTGTAAAATAAGAGAAACTAGGCATAGGTATTGTGACATAATGTGTAATAACAGCCCATAATGCAATAAATATAGATATAAAAGCATGATGCAAAATGGACATATCAGCAGGGTGTTTGAAATCCATTCCCATTTCTTGCATGGGACCTAAGCATGCAACCAAGGACACATATTTGATTTTTCAACCAGTTTATATGCACTTGAGAATGTGCATGTAGTTCAAATTTGAATTATGCGCATAAAATGCCTGGGAAACCCAGTTAATGTATAAAAATGTCCAAACGAACCCCGAAAAATTCCAAAATTAAACACAACACTCCTGTTGTTCTATGTTGACACTCAAATTTTTTGAAAGCAATAAGAGGCAACGAATATCGTTTCGTCCCCAAAGGTGGCACGTTCCCTACCAAAACCATCATGCTTGTTGTGAGAAGCTCTGGTTTGTGAGAAGCTTATACCCAAACCTGCCCCAAATGGGAGAAAATTTTTACCACGACATGTTGATGCCGCTCCATGATAGCATGCAAAGTTTCATGAATTTCAGACGAGTTTTGGATTTACTAGAATTTAAAAACCAGGTATCTCAATTTTTGCGGCCGAGTGACAGTGGCAGGGTGTTTGAAATTCATTCTCATTTCTTGCATGGGACCTAAGCATACAACCAAGGACACATATTTGATTTTTCAACCAGTTTATATGCACTGGAGAATGTGCATGTAGTTCAAATTTGAATTATGCACATAAAATGCCTGGGAAACCCAGTTAATGTATAAAAATGTCCAAAAGAACCCCGAAAAATTCAAAAATTAAACACAACACTCCTGTTGTTCTATGTTAACACTCGAAAAATTTTTGAAAGCAATAGGAGGCAATGGATATCGTTTCGTCCCCAAAGGTGGCATGTTCCCTACCGAAACCATCACGCTTGTTGTGAGAAGCTTTGGTTTATGAGAAGCTTATACCCAAACCTGCCCTAAATGGGACAAAAATTTTACCACGGCATGTTGATGCCGCTCCATGATAGCATGCCAAGTTTCATGAATTTCAAACGAGTTTTGGATTTACTAGAATTTAAAAACCATGTATCTCAAAGTTTGCTGCTGAGTGACGGTGGCAGGGTGTGTGGCATTCATTCCCATTTCTTACATGGGACCTAAGCATGCAACCAAGGGCACATATTTGATTCTTCAACCCGTTTATATGCACTGGAGCATGTGCATGTAGTTCAACTTAGAATTATGCACCTGAAATGCCTACAAAACCAAGTTAATGTATAAAAACGTCCAAACAAACCCTGAATAATTCCAATTTTTTTGACGACACACCTATAGTTGCATGTTCACTATAGATAAAAGTTCTAGCAATTCAAACACCATCCTTTGTAGCTATGACCCCATTACGTAATTCAAATCAAGACGATAAATCAAGTAGATCGCACACAGTTTATTATCACCAACCATGTGAGATGCAGCACAAAATATCTTGGAGCACCGTCGGTGTATAGTACGCCTATGGCTTACGTGAGAAGGTGCGTCAGCTATAGTCCACAGCCAGCATGTCAAGCACAGTAGCTCACTCCCGAAATATCATTTCACCGTTCATTCATCACCGGTGAAAGATGGGGACGTGGACCCACGTTGTGAGGGCAACTTCGGCGGCCCACTCCGGCGAGAGTGCGGCCGCAGCCGCCAGGCTTGTGCTAACAAGCTTCGTGAGGGCGACCTCAGTTTGCATCCGGGCGGCCAAGGCAGCCCAAACGGCTGCTATTGCTTCTCAGGCGGCGGCAGCAGCATTTGCCTCAGGGATAGCAACTGGCGAGAGTGGCACAGCAGCTATCCGTTCTGCAGCAACGGCCTTAGCCCTGATGGAGGCCGCCCACTACCATGTCGAGGCCGTCCACACCCAGATCGTGGCAGTCACCGCACAAAATCGAACAAAGCTTCTCTGACAATGGTCGGCAACCCATGGCCGAAGAGTTGGCAATCACCGAGAGAGTTCGAGAAGCCGTCCATTCCTGCGCGGCATACCTTGCCACGACGGAGCCTGCTAGAGCCCAGATCGCAGCTGCCCACGCCCAGATCATGGTGGCCTATTCCAAAGATATGGCACACGCGGATGGTGAGATGCTTGCCGAGTATGGTGCAATTGATGCCATGGAGCCCCTTCCCCAGGAGACCGTCGGGCGCAAGCTGGACATGGAGGCAGCGGCAGAGATCGACGAGCACCAGCCGTAGTAGTACTCTTTGTTTTGTTTAATTAAGAGAAACGGTCTTTAATTTGTTAGAGTAATGTTTAGGTCAGCTAGCTCTGTTTAATTGCTAAACTTGCTCGATTAAGAAGTTAGTCTCCTTTGTGTACCCAAATTATGCAATGACATGGATGCCCACTGTAACCAGGGAAATTCGAACCAAAATTTTTGACGTTCAAACTCAACACACACAGGTTAAGCTATCTGAATCATTTGTGACGTTCACATATCATACATAGTTCTGAATAAGGGACTGTGTCTGGTGACACTTTGTGCGCCAGTTTATTCGCTTAAGAGATTCCAAATTTTCGGCTTCCGCGGAAATATCTACCTCCCCGCCGCCTTACCAAAAGCCACATTTCCCCTATTTCCGCCTTCCTTTGCAAGTTGAAACCTTCACTCCTTATTTGCAGCGCCGCCTCCTCACCGGCGACCCTCCTCCACGCTGCTCGGCCTCGCCTATCCAGGCAGGTAATCCACACCCGACCCCCATCCTCCTTCCCCTTCCACATCCCACATGCCCCGACTGCTGGCGCGACACCTTCCACCCAAATACCGACCCCTCCACCAAATAAGCGCCGCCCTAAGCCATGGTGCGTGCAGTATAGCCAGGATCCCAAGGACCATTTAGTAGCGGAGAATCAAATCGCGGCCGCACGTGCGGATGAGGTCGCGATGGCTGCCATTCGTGTCGATCCCCAGATCTTGGAGGAGCACCTCGCCGCCGAGGCCACCGTCGAGGCCTCATGCGCCGACGACCCGACGCAGTTCGCTGTTTGGTTCAATTCTGCAATGTGATGTTCAATTGTTGTGGGTGCATTCTGTTATTGTATTCCATATGAGAAATAAATCAAATTTGGCTGTACTAAATACATGAGAAACAGATACAATTGCTATATTTCCATGTTGTTAAGCATGCTTGGTCTGGTTAACTGTCTGATCTTCTATTAGGAGTATGTTATATTGTGCAATGTGGTGCTGAGTTAACGTTTGGTCCATTTGTTGTGGTGTTTAGTTAACTATTTTGTTTGGTTCAATTCTGCAATGCGATGTTCAATAGTTGTGGGTGCATTCTATTATTGTATACCATGTGAGGAATAAATTGAATTTGGCTGTCGTAAATACATGACAAAAAAATACAATTGCTATATTTCCAAGTTGTTAAGCATAGTTGGTTTGGTTAACTGTTTGATCTTCTATTAGGAGTATGTTATATTGTGCAATGTGGTGCTCAGTTAATTTTTGGTTCATTTATTGTGGTGTTTAGCTAACTGCTTGGTTCAATTCTACACTACGATGTCCAATTGTCGTGGGTAGAATTTTGTATTGTTGTGCATGTGAGGAATAAATCAAATTTGGCTACACTTAATACATGAGAAACATATACAAGTGTTATATTTCCTAGTTCTTAATCATTCTTGGTTTGGATAAATGGGTTTTCCATGTGGCTTGAATTAATCTGATGAATTTGCAATGTGCTTATTTTTCACCAACATATTTTACTAATAGCATGCGAACCCTTACTTAACCTGATGACTAACTACCTTATATGTGTTGCAGGGAAACAATGGGAAGCACTGAGGTTTACAATCGAGATTAGCACGTGCATGGTCCATTGTCTAATAGCACATTATTGTGCAATTGCAGGAACCATTCTAATATTTAGGTTTTTAACAATTTGGTCTTGCACATGTAGGTCCTGCTATCAGAGGTTTTGACCCAATGTTCGACCCTTTTTGCATATGGGGAAATGAGTTGTCCATGAATATCAGTCAGGTCAAGAAACTTAGAAAGATTGTTAGGATAAAGAAATTAGTGACAAAAAACAACAAGACCTTTGTCCGCACAATGAGGAAGACATCAGTTCACTACAAGATGGTACTGACTATTATACCTTGCCTTTTTATTCCTTTGCCCCATTTCCAATATAGAGAAGATATTTATGCACATCCTTGTTTTCAGGCCTTTCCAAAGTAGTTCACTGATGATTACCTCTCAAACCACCTGTATGGTCAGGAGGCGAGGAAGGTATTCATACAGCACCCACGGTTCAATATTGAAGTGTTCCTGAAAAGGACGAAGGATGGACGGTCAATCATCCACAGGCACTAGCGTAAAGTTACAAATACCTTCAACATTAATGAAGGCTCAATATTCGCCATCTGCTTCAGCAGTTTTCCAGATGAGATACATCTGTCTATGTACCGTCTATGATGCTAATTTCTAAAGGTTATAGATGTTGCATGTGAAACTTGGTCCTGGTGTAGTTGTGTAATGGGGTATCTGAGTGCTGAAGCTATATGATGTTGTACTCTGATGTATTTCAATTATGAAAATGAAATATATTGTGTGCTTAATATGAAATGTCAATTAGATTAATAAATGGATTATGAATAATCGGATAATTAGTCTGCTAATTAGGGTTTTCTATTGCAAACGGTTATTGAGAAAACACCGTGTGCGATGCATTCAATAACGCACACCGTTTCTAGGAATAAACCGTGTTAGATTACTAAACAATCACACACGACATCCTCTTGAAAACTGTTTGCGTTAGGCCACCTAGCGCAAACATTTACCACATAAAAACTATGTGTGATGGACAGCCCTTGACACACAGTTTCTTCTAGGCACCGTGTGTGATGAATTCAATAACGCAAACGATAAAATTGTTAATACGATGTGCAATGGAAACGCTATCACAAACGATTTAACCGGGAAAATTGTGTGTGATGTACTTGCGAACAGAAATGTTTTCCTTGGAGCGACTGTGTGGGATGTATATATGAACGGAAATGTTTAGCACTGGCTGACTATGTGGGATGTACTTACAACCGGAAATGACTTCGCCTGTATAATTGTATTTTTAGCACTACTATACGTATTTCTGTATTTGAGTGCTCGCCGGTCGCACACGACCTCATTTGGTCGAGCGTGTGTGCCAGGAGGGCATATCCCCGATGGTTTCTGGGTCGTGTGGGAAGGACCCCCCTATCGCCCACACTCACTTGGCGACGGTTCCAAATGCCATCGCGGAAAGGTGTTAAAAACCGTTTGTTTAGCACCTCGCTGTACTAGTGAATGTCGAAGATCAAGTCTTCGCTTCGAAAGTTATCTGGGGAGCTAAAGACGACTTCTAGCGTTATGGATCCTGTGCAACATGCCTCTACACTGGGTATTACTCCCTTAAAGGTGGTTTTAATGGGCTTGATTCTTGATGGATCAATACCCATTTTACAGATAGTGTCATGATAAAGCATGTTGAGACTGCTGCCGCCGTCCATAAGGACTCGCGTGAGGTGGAATCCATCGATAATTGGATCGAGGACCAATGAGGTCGAACCTCCATGACGGATACTGGTCGGATGGTCTCTGCGATCGAAAGTGATCGGGTAGGCTGACCATGGGTTAAATTTTGGGGCAACTGGCTCTATGGCATAGACGTCCCTCAGTGGACGCTTGCGCTCCCTCTTGGGGATATGTGTAGCATATATCATATTCACCGTTTTGACCTCGGGGGGAAATTTCTTTTGTCCCCCTGTGTTCGGTGGGCGAGGTTATTCATCGTCATCCTCGTTGGGCGACCCTTTCCCCTTATGATTGGTGTTTAGCTTACCAGCCTGTTTAAAGGCCCAACAATTTCTGTTGGTGTGATTGGTAGGCTTGTCAGGGGTGCCATGGATCTGGCAAGGCCTATCAAGTATTCTGTCCAAACTGGATGGACCATCTTTGTTTTCTTTGAATGGCCTCTTCCGTTGACCGGGTTTAGAGCCACTGAATCCGGCGTTGACCGTCGTATCTTTGATATCTGCGTTGTTGATTCGACGCTTGTGTTTGTTGCGTCGTGTCCTGCCGTTGCCGTCTCTGGCTTCGGAGGTGCCATGGTCGCTGGTGCTGTTGCTTCTATGAGCAAGCCAGCTGTCTTCTCCCGTGCAAAAGCGGGTCATGAGTGCGGTGAGGGATGCCATAGACTTTGGCTTTTCATGTCCGAGGTGTCGGGCGAGCCACTCATCACGGACGTTGTGTTTAAAGGCCGCGAGGGCTTCGGCGTCTGGATAATCGAAAATTTGGTTCTTTTTAATTAAGAACCTGGTCCAGAGTTTCCGGGCTGGCTCTTCGGGTTGCTGGACAATGTGACTAAGGTCATCAGCATCTGGAGGCCAAACATAGGTGCCTTGGAAGTTGTCTCTAAAGGCATCTTCCAAATCTTCCCAGCTACCAATAGAGTTTTCTGGTAGGCTGTTTAACCAGTGCCATGGTGGTCCCTTGAGTTTTAGGGGGAGGTACTTGATGGCATGGAGATCATCACCACGGGCCATGTGGATATGGAGAAGGAAATCTTCGATCCATACTGCGGGATCTGTCGTTCCATCGTATGATTCCATGTTTACGGGTTTAAACCCTTCTGGAAACTCGTGCTCCATTACCTCGTCGGTGAAGCATAGGGGGTGTGTGGCACCTCTGTATTGGGTGATGTCACGACGCGGTACATATGAAGTCCGTATGCGGTTTTCGGCCCGAGTGAGGTTGTGCCTACTGTGCCAGGCCTAATGGCCGTCTTCGCGTATTGAAACTCGCCCCCTCGATCCATAGATTGATCTAGCTTGGCCTGCTCTATTGTCCAGGTCTTGTCGTAGGTCGTAGGTGTATCTTGGAGCTGGTGTCTCTCTGCCTTTACGGCGAGTTGGTGTTCGGCGTAGGTGGCCGCTTTATCTCGCCCACGTGGCGGCCTGTCTGGTTCATCAGCACGGTCGTGTTTTGACGATATGGGCATGATAGCCTCGTCGTCGAATTGTGGAAGTAACCAACGCTTTGGATAACTCTTAGTTGGGCGCTGAAGGCCATACTCTTCGGCTTCTAGGACTTGTGTCCACCTGGCGTTGAGTGTATCCTGTTCGGCTTGGAGCCACTATTGCTGCTTTTTTAGACCTCTCGCAGTTGTGATTAGCTGGCGCTTAAAGCGCTCCTATTCGAGTGGTTCCTCTGGCACAATGAAGTCTTCGTCGTCGAGGCTCACATCTTCTTCGGAGAGTGGTAGATAATTACTATATTCCGAGTCCCCCTTCCTGACCGGATTGTCAGGGTTGACTTGCCCCTCTCCCACATCGTCTTGTTCGGATGTGGGCTCGATGGGGGCTTCGGGCTCTTCGACGCCCTCCGGAGTGTTATCGTCTCCGGTGCCGGTATTACTGTATTTGCTACGACGCGATTTTGAGCGGCGTCACTAGCGTCGACGTTTCGGTGGTGCCTCATCAGGTTTGTCCTCTACCGGATCTTCCCTGTTTGCATTGTCATCCTCTTTGGGTGTGTCCACCATGTATACGTCGTATGTGGAGGTGGCCGTCCAACGTCCGGTAATCGGCGGGTCTTGGCCTTGTTCGTCTCCGGCATCGTCGTCCATGCCGTCGATGTCTTCGGAGGCGTAATCCAACATGTCAGTTAGGTCTACGACAGTGGCTATGAAGTGGGTGGTGGGTGGGACATAAAATTCCCCGCTCTCAGCCCCTAGTCCGGGCTGGGCATAGTTCGGAAGTGATTCCCCTGTAATAGCGAGGGGTCGCATTAAGTCTAGGGCCTCGTTTAAGAGCGAGGTTTGGACGTGGAAACGAGAGTCCGCGGGGCTGGCCAGGGTGAAAGCCTCCTATCCCTGCCTACTTGGCGCGGACTTCGAGAGTTCAGATCTGGAGTCTGGGGGTGAGTCCAGACTTTCAATGATAGGGGAACCTGGACCGATTCCAAGTTTGTCGTGGACACGATCGCCTCCGGATCCTCGATAATGCGATTTGCAAGGGGGAGTCCGGTGGGCTCCACACTCCCATATTCGAACCTGATGGTTTGCTCCGGATCTAAGGCCAGAGCGATGGTCGGGGCTATGAACACTTCGAAGATCAAGTCTCCTTGGATATCAGCGACATAGTTTAGGTTCCCGAAACTGATCAGATGACCAGGGGCGTAGCTGTTGATCTGTTCGAGGTGGACAATCGAGTTGGCACGCAGTGCGAAGCCGCCAAATATGAAATTTTGGCCGGGGAGGAAGGTCTCCCCTGAAACAACATCATTGTAGATGATCGATCGAGCCATCGAACCTTCTGTCGACGGCACAACATAACTCTCAATGAAAGCACCAATGTCGGTGTCAAAATCGGATGATCTCGGGTAGGGGGTCCCGAACTGTGCATTTCAGGATCGAAGGTAACAGGAGGCAAGAGACACGATGTTTACCCAGGTTCGGGCCCTCTTAATGGAGGTGATACCCTACTTCCTGCTTGATTGACTTTGATGAGTATAGGGGTTACAAGAGTTGATCTACCTCGAGATCATAATGTCTAAACCCTAGATTTCTAGCCTATATGATTATGATTGCCTCTACGGACTAAACCCTCCGGTTTATACAGACACCAGAGGGGCCTAGGGTTGTACAGAGTCGCTTTACAAAGAAATGAATCTTCATATCCGAATGCCAAGCTTGCCATCCACACAAAGGAGAGTCCCATCCAGACACGGGGGAAGGCCTTCTATCTTGTATCTTCACGGCCCATCAGTCCGGCCAATGTCTGACAGCCCGGATACCCCGGGACCCCCTAATCCAGGACTCCCTCAAGGGGGGCCCACCAGGCAGCCACAAGCCTAGGGGCACGCTCCCCGAGCTTGTGGCGCCCTGACAGGCCTCCGGGGCCCATATTCTCCTGTATGGTGCCATTTTACCTAGAAAAAATTATAAGGAAGGTTTCAGGACGAAGCACCGCCGTCTCGAGGCGGAATCTGGGCAGGAGCACTTTTGCTCTCCGGCGAAGAGATTCTGCCGGGGAAACTTCCCTCCGGGAGGGAGAAATCGAAGCCATTGTCATCACCAAGGATCCTCTCACCGTGGGAGGACCAATCTTCATCAACATATTCACCAGCACCATCTCATCTCAAACCTTAGTTCATCTCTTGTATTTAATCTTTGTCTCAAAACCATAGATTGGTACCTGTGGGTTGCTAGTAGTGTTGATTACATCTCATAGTTGATGCTAGTTGGTTTATTTGGTGGAAGATTATATGTTCAGATCCTTGATGCTATTCAATACCCCTATGATCTTGAGCATGAATATGATTTGTGATTAGTTACTTTTGTTCTTGAGGACATGGAAGAAGTCTTGTCATAAGTAATCATGTGAATTTGGTATTCGTTTGATATTTTGATGATGTGTATGTTGTTGCTTCCTTTAGTGGTGTCGTGTGAACGTCGTATACATGACACTTCACCATCTTTGGACCTAAGGGAAGGCATTTTGGATTAGTTATTACATGAGGGTTGCTAGAGTGACAGAAGCTCAAACCCTAGTTTATGCGTTATTCCGTAAGGGGCTGATTTGGATCCATATGTTTCATGACATGGTTCGATTTATCTTAACTCTTCCTTCGTAGTTGTGAATACTTGGGAGAGGGGGTAATCATAAGTGGGAGGCTTGTTCAAGTAAGAACAACACCCAAGCACTGGTTCACCCACATATCAAATTATCAAAGTAACGGACGCGAATCAAACAAACATGATGAACGTGACTAGATGAAATTCCCATGTGTCCTCAAGAACGCTTTGCTTATTATAGGAGACCCCCCGGACTGTCCCTTACTACAAAAAGGATTGGCCTACCTTGCTGCACCTTTTTTACCATTACTACTTATTGCTCGTTACAAATTACCTTGCTATCAAATTATCTGTTACTAAAAAATTCAGTGCTTGCAGAAAATACCTTGCTGAAAACCGCTTGTCATTTCCTTCTGATCCTCGTTGGATTTGGCACTCTTACTTATTGAAAGAACTACGATTGAACCCTATACTCATGGTTCATAAAGACTCTTTTCTGGCGCTGTTGTCAGGGAGTGAAGCGCCTTTGGTGAGTGGAATTTGGTAAGGAAACATTTATATTTACGTGCTGAAATTTACTGTCACTTGTTATTATGGAAAATAATCCTTTGAGGAGTTTGCTCAGGGTATCTTCACCTCGGCTAGAAGCACAAAACCTACTGCACCTACTAAAAATATTTATTAGGATATTCCTTCGGGTATGATAGAGAAACTGTTAGCTAATCCTTATGCAGGAGATAGAACAATACATCCTGATATGCACCTAATCTATATGGATGAAGTTTGGGATTATTTATGCTTGTAGGTCTACCCGGAGATGAAGTTAAGAAGAAGGTTTTCAATTTATATTTAAAGGAAACGACATTGACATGGTATAGGCTATGTGATGATATTGGAGGTTGGGATTGGAACCAGTTGAAATTGGAATTTCATCAATAGTTTTATCCAATGCATCTGGTTCATCGTTATTGGAATTATATATATAATTTTTGGCCTCATGAGGGAGAAAGAATTGCTCAAGCATGGGGGATGCTTAAGTACATGATGTATACATGCCCCAATCATGCTCTCAAGAGAAATTATCTTACAGAATTTTTATGCTCGGCTTTCTCATGATGATCAAACCATGCTTGATTCTTCTTCTACTAGTTCCTTTATGAAGAAAACTATTGAATTCATATGGGATCTTCTAAAAAGAATTAAACGCAACTCAACTCTAAAGATTGGGAACTCGACAAAGGTAAAGATTCAGGTATAATACTTAAGTTTGATCGTGTTAAATCTTTTATGGATACCGATGCTCTTCATAAGTTTAGCACTAAATATGGACTTGACTCTGAGATATATAGTAGCCTCCTTTTGTGAATTATTTGCTACTCATGTTGATCTCCCTAAGGATAAGTGGTTTAAATATCACCCCACTGTTAAAGAAAATATTGAGGAACCCATAATAGTTAAAGATGAAACTACCATTTACAATGTTGATCCAGTTGTGCCTACTGCTTATACTGAGAAACCACATTTTCCTGTTAGGACAAAGGAACATGCTAAAGTTTCAACTGTGGTCAACAAAAGTAATATTAGAGCGCCTAGACCCTCTGAAGAAATTAAATCTTAACCTAATGTTGCCATAGTTAAGGATCTCTTGGTCGATAATATTGATGGGCATGTTACTTACTTTTGTGACGAAGCTACTAGAATTGCTAAACCTGATCCTAAAGATAAGTATAAGCCTGTTGTTCACATGCCTACTGTTTTAGTTAAAATAGAAGATCATCATTATCATGGCTTATGTGATTTGGGTGCTAGTGTGAGTGCTATTCCATTTACCTTATATCAAGAGATTATGAAGACATTGCACCTGTTGAGATAGAAGATATTGATGTTACTTTTAAGCTTGCGAATACAGATACTATTTCATCGCTTGGGATTTTTAGAGATGCTAAAGTCTCGTGTTGAAAAATAAAATACCCTAATGATTTCCTAGTTCTTGGTTCTCTATGAGATGATTTTTGTCCCATTATATTTGGTAGACCTTTCTTGAATACAGTTAATGCTAAGATTGAATGCACTAAAGAAATTGTCAGTCTTAACTTTGGTGATGTATCTCATGAATTTAATTTCTCTAAGTTCCATAGACAACCTCATGATAAAGAATTGCCTAGTAAGGATGAAATTATTGGTCTTGCTTCTATTGTTGTACCTCCTACTGATCCGTTAGAACAACATTTGCTAGACCATGAAAATGATATGCACATGAACGAAAGAAATGAAATAGATAAGACGTTCTAATAGTGATGATTACATCTAGTAGTTGATGCCAGTTGGTTTATTTGGTGGAAGATTATATGTTTAGATCCTTGATGCTATTAAATACCCCTCTTATCTTGAGCATAAATATGGTTTGTGAGTAGTTACTTTTGTTATTGAGGGCACGGGAGAAGTCTTGTCATAAGTAATCATGTGAATTTGGCATTCGTTTGATATTTTGATGATGTGTATGTTGTTGCTTCCTTTAGTGGTCTCGTGTGAATGTCAATTACATGAAACTTCACCATCTTTGGGCCTAAGGGAAGGCATTGTGGAGTAGTTATTAGATGATGGGTTGCTAGAGTGATAGAAGATTAAACCCTAGTTTATGCGCTATTCCGTAACGGGCTGATTTGGATCCATATGTTTCATGCTATGGTTAGATTTGTCTTAATTCTTCTTTCATAGTTGCGGATTGATACGTCTCCATCGTATCTACTTTTCCAAACACTTTTTATCTTGTTTTGGACTATAATTTGCATGATTCGAATGAAACTAACCCGGACTGACGTTGTTTATGGCAGAATTGCCATGGTGTTGTTTTTGCGCAAAAATTAAAGTTCTCTGATTGACCTGAAAATTTACGGAGAATATTTGTGGAATATATAAAAATATTGGCGGAAGAATATACCAGAGGGGGGCCACCCAGGAGCCACAAGCTCAAGGGGCGCGCCCTATGAGCTTGTGGGCCCCCTGGACCTCCGACAACCCTAACTCTGACTCCATATGTACCTATTCGCCAAGAAAAAAAAATCAAAGAGCAGGATTCATTGCGTTGTACGATATGAAGCCGCAGCCACCCCCTGTTCTTCACCGGGAGGGCTAATCTCTGGAGTCCGTTTGGGGCTTCAAAGGGTGGAAGGCGACGCCGTCATCATCATCAACCTTCCTCCATCACTAATTTCGTGATGCTCACCGCCGAGAGTGGGTAATTTCTTCATAGGCTTGCTCGACGGCGATGGGTTGGATGAGGTCTATCATGTAATCGAGTTAGTTATGTTAGGGCTTGATGCCTAGTATCCACTATGTTCTGAGATTGATGTTGCTATGACTTTGCAGTGCTTAATGCTTATCACTAGGGCCAGAGTGCCATGATTTCGGCTCTGAACCTATTATGTTTTCATGAATATATGTGTGTACTTGATCCTATCTTGCAAGTTATATGCACCTATTACGTGTTATGATCCGCATACCCCATAGTGATAATAATTAGGATTCTTTCCGGTGATTACCGTAGTTTGAAGAGTTCATGTATTCACTAAGTGCTAATGCTTTGTTCCGGTTCTCTATTAAAAGGAGGCCTTAATATCCCTTAGTTTCCTTATGGACCCTGCTACCACGGGAGGGTAAGATGAAAGATGGCATGCGAGTTCTTTTCCATAAGCACGTATGACTATATACGGAATACATGCCTACAATACATTGATGAATTGGAGCTAGTTCTGTGTCGCTCTAAGTTATAACTGCTACATGATGAATATTATCCAACACAATTATCCATCGTTGATCCAATGCCTACGGGCTTTTCATATATTGATCTTTGCTAAGTTACTTTCGCCGTTGCTACTGTTACTATTGCCATTGTTACCGCTGCTATCATAATACTTTCCTACTGATCACCTTGCTGCAGATATTAAGTCTTTCAGGTGTGGTTGAATTGACAACTCAACTACTAATACTTACGAATATTCTTTGGCTCCCCTTGTGTTGAATCAATAAATTTGGGTTGAATACTCTACCCTCGAAAACTGTTGCGATCCCATATACTTGGGGGTTATCAAGACCTTCTTTGGGCCGTTGCTGGGGAGCATAGCTCTATTAGCTGAGTCACTTGAGATTTATATCTATTGATCACTATGAAGAATCTGAAAGATACCAGGATCAAGACCGTTGCCTCTAAGACGAGGGGAGGCAAGGAACTGCCATATAGCTCTTCACTTGATTCACCTTCTGTTTTGAGTAAGCTTGCGACACCATCACCTGAAATTAATCCTGATACGTCGCAAGTAATTGATGCTCTACAGGAAATATTTAACTTTGTGCAAACTAAAGAAGAGAATGTCCCTCCAGCTTGGGGAGGCTTCTCCAATTACTTAATGCTTTGCCTGATCATCCTCTAAAAAATGAAATATTTGATATCTTTTATAATGGACTAACTGATGCTTCTAGGGACCACCTAGATAGTTGTGCTGGTTGTGTTTTCAGGGAAAGAACTGTGGAACAAGCTGAAGAACTATTCAATAATATATTGAGTAATGATAATGTGATACGTCTCCAACGTATCTATAATTTTTGATTGTTCCATGCTATTATATTATCTATTTTGGATGTTTTATATGCATTAATATGCTATTTTATATTATTTTTGGGACTAACCTATTAACCTAGAGCCCAGTGCCAGTTTCTATTTTTTCCTTGTTTTTGAGTTTCACAGAAAAGGAATACCAAATGGAGTCCAAACAGAATGAACCCTTCACGATGATTTTTCTTGGAGCAGAAGACAGCCAGGAGATTTGGAGACGAAGTCGGAGGAGCCACGAGGCGGCCACAAGGACGGAGGGCGCTCCCGGGGGGGGGGGGGTCGGGCGCGCCCCCCACCATTGTGGGCTCTCCATGACTCTCCTGGTCTAATCCTTTCGCCTATATATTCCCAGATATTCCCAAACCAACAGAGGGAGCCACGAAAACACTTTTCCACTGACGCAACCTTCTGTACTCGTGAGATCCCATCTAGGGACCTTTTCCGGCACCCTGCCAGAGGGGGATTCGATCACGGAGGGCTTCTACATCAACCCTATTGCCCTTCCGATGAAGCGTGAGTAGTTTACCACAGACCTACGGGTCCATAGCTAGTAGCTAGATGGCTTCTTATCTCTCTTTGATTCTCAATACCATTTTCTCCTTGATGTTCTTAGATATCTATTCGATGTAATAATTTTTTGCGGTGTGTTTGCTGAGATCCGATGAATTGTGTATTTATGATCAGCTTATCTAAGAATATTATTTGTATCTTCTCTGAATTCTTATATACATGATTTGATATCGTTGAAATGCTCTTCGAACTATCGGTTTGGTTTGGCCAACTAGATTGATTTGGGTTCAATCTTGCGGTGTCCTTTCCCAGTGACAGTAGGGGTAGCAAGGCACGTATTGTATTGTTTCCATCATGGATAAAAAGATGGGGTTTTTGTCATGTTGCTTGAGTTAATTCCTCTACATCATGTCATCTTACTTAATGCGTTACTCCGTTCTTTATGAACTTGATACTCTAGACGCATGCTGGATAGCGGTCGATATGTGGAGTAATAGTAGTAGATGAAAAATCATTTTGGTCTACTTGACACAGATGTGATTCCTATATTCATGATCATTGCCTTGTATATCGTCACAACTTTGCGCTTTTCTATCAATTGCTCGACAGTAATTTGTTTACCCACCGTATTATTTGCTATCTTGAGAGAAGCCTCTAGTGAAACCTATGGCCCCCCGTGTCTATTTTCCATCACATAAGTTTTTGATCTACTATATTGCAATCTTTTACTTTCCGATCTATAAACCAAAAATACCAAAAATATTTACTTTACCGTTTATCTATCTCTATCAGATCGCACTTTTGCAAGTAAGCATGAAGGGATTGACAACCCCTTTATCACGTTACGTACAAGTTATTTGATTGTTTGTGCAGGTATTAGGTGATTTGTGCGTTGTCTCCTACTGGATTGATAACTTGGTTCTCAAACTGAGGGAAATACTTATCTCTACTTTGCGGCATCACCCTTTCCTCTTCAAGGGAAAAACCAATGCAAGCTCAAGAAGTAGCAAGAAGAATTTCTGGCGCCGTTGCCGGGGAGATCTACGCCAAGTCAAGACATACCAAGTACCCATCATGAACTCTCATCTCTTACGTTACATTATTCGCCATTCTCCTCTCATTTTCCTCTCCCCCACTTCTAAAACGATTTTCCAAAAGCTTTGCCTTTTCTTCGCCCCTCTTCCGTTCGTCTTCTTCGTTTGCTTTTTGTGTGCTCGTGTGTTGGATTGCTTGCTTTATCATGACGGCTCAAGAGAATACCACATCGTGTGACTTTTCCAACACCAATAACAATGATTTTATTAGCACTCCGATTGCTCCCACCACTAGTGTGGAATCTTATGAAATTAATGCTGGTTTGCTGAATCTTGTAATGAAAGATCAATTTTCTGGCATTCCTAGTGAAGATGATGCATCCCATCTTAATAATTTCGTTGAGTTGTGTGATATGCAAAAGAAAAAACATGTGGATAATGATATCGTTAAATTGAAGCTATTTCCGTTCTCACTTCGAGATCGTGCTAAAACTTGGTTTTCATCTTTGCCTAAAGATAGTATTGATTCATGGAATAAGTGTAAAGATGCTTTTATTTCCAAGTATTTTCCTCCCGCTAAAATCATCTCCCTTAGGAACAATATTATGAATTTTAACCAACTTGATCATGAACATGTTGCACAATCTTGGGAGAGGATGAAATTGATGATACGAAATTGCCCTACTCATGGTTTGAATTTCAGGATGATTATACAAAAAATTTATGCCGGATTGAATTTTGCTTCTAGAAATCTTTTAAATTCGGCCGCGGGAGGTACTTTTATGGAAATTATTTTAGGAGAAGCTACTAAACTCCCCGATGATATTATGACTAATTATTCTCAATGGCATACCGAAAGATCTTCCACTAGTAAAAAAGTGCATGCGATTGAAGGGATTAATGTTTTGAGTGGAAATATGGATGGACTTATGAAATTATTTGCTAGCAAGAGTGCTTCTATTGATCCTAATGATATGCATTTGTCTAATTTGATTGAAAATAATAATGAATCTATGGATGTGAATTTTGTTGGTAGGAACAATTTTGGTAATAACGTGTATAGAGGCTATTTTAATCCTAGGCTGTTTCCTAGTAATTATGTTAATTCCTACAACAATTCTTATGGAAATTATAATAATATGCCCTCTAATTTTGAGAATAGTGTTAAATAATTTATGAGTTCGCAAAATAATTTCAATGCTTTGATTGAAGAAAAATTGCTGAAGATTGATGATTTAACTAGGAACGTGGACAGAATTTCTCTTGATGTAGATTCTTTAAAACTTAGATCTATTCCACCCAAGCATGATATTAATGAATCTCTTAAAGCTATGAGAATTTCCATTGATGAGTGCAAATAAAGGACCGCTAATATGCATGCTAAATGAGATTGGTTTGTAAAAACATGTTCTTCTAGTTTCCGTGAAAATAAAGATGAAGGTCTTAAAGTGATTGATGTGACTCCTATTGTAACACCCCCAGTGTCAAGCTACAGTAATCTCCCCCTAGTGATTCCATGATATGAAACTTAACTAAGCCAAATTTCCACTTGCTAAAAATCAAAGCCTTTTCCTTTTTAAAATAAGGTCAAATCAATTATTTTCTTCATTCAGTAAAACTAAAATGTTCACCTTATTCTATAAATCCCCCTGATCACGGTCAGGTTGAACCTAACAATTTTTGAACCACCAATTAATCCCTAAGGAATTATAAAGTGGTCCTTTAGGAAATATTTTGGCCTTCTCAAAATAAATAAACATTTAAACATTTTCAAATGGCCTGGAACTTTTTGTGCAGCTCTGGTATGTTACAAAGTAATTATGGACAAAGTTTGAGTTGAAGCTAAAATCTTTTGATAGCTAGAGAAAATACAAAACAGAAAAAAAAACATAAAAAGCAAAAGACCTAACCTACTGTGCACTTGCGGCCTGCTGACCACAGTGCGGCCCAACACACCGGGGCTGGCCTTTCCCTTACCTCCCGCCAGCTACAGAGAGAGGCTGAAAGCCATGGCCAGCACCCGACCCCCCCTCTCCACTGTAGTTCCACCCAGATGGATAAGAGGAACCCCCTGATCCTTCTCGCTTCCTCCCTGAACCCTAGATCCATTAGCTCCCTTCTCCTCGCTCCCCTCCTCGATCTGGACCCCGCACCCGAAACCACCGTAACCACGCCGTCAATGTTCACGCAGCCGGCGTCGTCCCCGAGCCCCGCGAGGATGCCCAAGGGACGCAAGCCGTCGTCCTCGGCCTCGCCGTAGCAGGAACCACCGCAGATCATCGCTGAGCCGTCCCCTTCGCCCGTCTTCTTCAACTCTAGCCTCTGCGCATCGCTGTTCGCTTGGCTCCACTCGACCCCTTCCGACCGTTCCGAGCTCACCTCCGACCCCCCTCCCGGTGAGCCACCTCGTCCCCCTGCCACCTGTTTCCTCGTTGGTTCCATCATCGCCCGTCGCCACCACCACCGAGCCGTGCTCCGTGGAGCTCGCGCGTGCCCGCGTAGTCCCGCCGCCGCTGCGCCCGCCATCGCCTTCCGCCACCCCGGCGCCCGGCGCCCACTGTTGCCGCCCGCGCCCATGTCTCCTCCCGCAGCCGCTTGCGTCGCCGCCGTCCTCCTCTGCCGCCTGTTGCTGCTCTGCTCCGCTGCACAGCTTGCCTCGCCTCGCACCCGCCGGCCCTCGCGCCGCTACCCGCCCCGCTCGCCTGCCTGCGCCACTGCGGCCGCGCCACTCCGCCCCTGTGCCGCCACCGCCGCACCAGACCGCGTCCCCGCTGCCCGCGCCTCTCCGCCCACCTGCTTCGGCCGCTTGCCGCGAGCATGCCCGCGTGCTCCCCTCGCAACCCGCTGCCTCCCCGTGCGCTGGCCGCCGCGCCCCTGCCTCTCCCCGGATCGCGCCAAGCCCCGCCGCTCCCGCTGGCACGCCCTGCCTCGCGGCAAGCGCCACGCCGCTCGGGCTCGCCCCTGCCGCCGCCACCGGCCGTTGCCCGAGCCGGGCAAGTGCTCCGCCGGTGCCCTCTTGCCCCTCGGGTGCGGGCGCCAGCACCCGGCCGCCCCACTTCGCCCAGCGCCCGCTAAGGCATGGCTGGGCCACTGCCAAAGGGCCCCACAAGCCCCTTTTCTTAAAAAAAGATATGTTTAAAAAAATAAAAATAATAATTAATTAACTAATTAACTAGTTAGTAATTAATTACTTAGCTTAATTAACCCTGTTTAACTACCCTATTTAACTAGGTTAACTAATTAGATCTGATTAATTAAGTTGGGTCAATGACAAGTGGACCACAGTCAAACTTTTTGACCGGTCAACAGTTGACTGTTGACTGCTGACTCAGCAGTCAACATGGCCCACTGCCAGCCTCTGTACTGTTATGTTGTGTACACTTTGTGTGTGCACATAGCTATTTAGTCTTTTTTTCAAATTAATATTAAATCCAATAATTTCATAATATTGTTAAAACTTTGAAAATTCATAGAAATTAAACCATAGCTCGGATCGGAAAACTTTATACATGAAAGTTGGTCAGAAAAATCCAATGAATCCGAATATGCAGTCCGTTTACCTGTCACATGCCCCTAGCATGCCGAACATGGAACATTCCCCTCCGGTCATCTGTGTGACACAGGTTCGGAACCGGGAAAACATTCCCGGTTGTTTTCCCCCTTCACCTTTATCGTGTAGCCATACGTTAGGTCACACCCCGGCACAGCATATTGCCATGTTATGCCTTGTGATGCATTGTTTGCTCTGTATTTACTGTTTCTTCCCCCTCTTCTCTTCGGTAGACCCCGAGACCGATGCTACCCCTGGGATCGACTACGTCGACGACGACACTTCTTCCTTTTCAGCAGAGCTTCCAGGCAAGCCCCCCTTTGATCATCCCGATATCGCCCATTCCATTCTCACATGCTTGCATTAGATTTTGCTACTGTTATTGTCTGCTCCTATTCTGATGCATAGCCTGCTTTTGTAACCTTCTCATTGTACATTACCTGCTTATCCTAAACTGCTTAGTATAGGTTGGTTAGTGATCCATCAGTGACCCCCACCTTGTCCTTGTTGCCCCTGTTTCATCATCGAAGACCAGAGCCCGACATCTCACATCACATCACTTTCCCCTTTTGTTGCTCGACTCTGCAGAGTTACCATCGAGTGTCGAGGGTGGAACCTCATACATCACTCCTGATGAGATCTCTGTAGTGTAGCTATTCGGTCGTGGTCATCGAGGGTGATTTCCTCCTTAACCACTTCCGATACGACTCTGTTGTGCAACCTCTCTAGTGTGAACCTCGAGGGTGGATCCTCTTACGTTCACCTTGATGATTACATCGAGTGGAATTCACCGGGGGTGATTTCTAGGGTTTTCGCCTTGGTGTTAGACACACAGTTACTATGGTTACTATGACTTTACACTGAACCATGTTACTAAAGACGGGTCGGCCATGAGGGCTACCCGCGCGAGCATAATAGCGAGTGATGTGGAGTCGGGTCGACCTGGAAGGTGCCCGCGAGATACTTATGAGGCGTGGCCGGGCATTCTTAGCCCTTGCTGCAAGTACTCGAGACGGGGCGATGGGGTCACATCTTTCGTGAGTCTCGGCTCGTGACCGCACTACCAACACACTATCTGTTTGGATATTTGATTCGAGGGGCCTCTGGCCTGATAGCACTAACCATCACGTGCGCATTGTATGGGTGTTCTGCGTCGTATGCATCAGCCGAAGCTTAATAGACATCAGCGACTGAGCGGTGCGCGCCGGGTTGGACTGGTAAGCACCTGCCTTTTTGAAGGAGGTATCTAGGTCTGCTCACCGGCCACGTTCGCAACATGCAGGAGTTCCCGGGGCGATGGCCCATGACCCCTGGGGCATAGGTTTAGTCCGGCGTGCTTGACCTCTCTATTATGTCTAGGTGAGGTTGCGGCGTATTGTTTGGCCGAGGCCAGGCATGACCCAGGAAATTGTGTCTGGGCAGAGTTACTCGAGCGTGGTGGGTAAGTTGGTGCACCCCTGTAGGGAAGAAAACATCTATCGATAGCCTGTCCTATGGTAACGGACACTTGGAGTTGTATCCCGATCAATACAACTAAAACTGGATACTTGAGATAAGACATGGATATGAGAAATGGATAGTATGGCTCTAGGATTGCTTTCTCATAGGGAGTCGAGAAAGGATCTCTGGCCGAGGTTGTTAACAGTACTACTACTTACTTTATGCTACTCTACTCCCTTCTGTTGCTGCAAGATGGTGGTTCCCAGAAGATGCTAGCCTTTGATAGGACTAGCTTCTCGCCCTCTTATTCTGACATTCTGTAGTTAGTCCATAGATACCACCCCTTCATTGATACCGATGCATATGTAGTGTAGATCCTTGCTTGCGAGTACTTTGGATGAGTACTCATGGTTGCTTTGCTTCCTCTTTTTTCCCTTTTCCTTTCTTTCCGGATGTTGCAACAAGATGGTGGAGCTTAGGAGCTAGACGGCACCACTGATGACTACTACTACCCCGAGGGTGCCTACTACTACGTGATGGCCGCTAATGACCTGGAGTAGTTAGAAGGATCCCAGGCAGGAGGCCTTGCCTTTTCGATCATTGTTGCTTTTGTGCTAGCCCTCTTAAGGCAGACTTGTTTAATTTATGTTTGTACTCAGATATTGTTGCTTCCGCTAACTTGTTTGTATTCGAGCTCATGTATTCGAGCCCTCGAGGCCCCTGGCTTGTAATATAAAGCTTGTATTATTTTAATTTGTGTCAAGAGTTGTGTTGTGATATCTTCCCGTGAGTCCTTGATCTTGATCGTACACATTGCGTGCATGATTAGTGTACTATTGAATCGAGGGCGTCCCACCTATTGAATCTTTGTTTTCCAGTATTAAACTTGATAAAGATGGGACTGGAGATGAGTCAACTTTATTTAAAAGGTTTCCCAATGATTCGGAGTTTTTAGATCTTGATGCAAAAATTGATAAAAGTGGGATTGGAGAGGTCAAAACTTTAAGTAGCAATGAACCCAGTCTTTTGAATTTCAAGGAATTTATTATGATATTTGTTCTATAATAGATTGTATTTCCTCTTTGAAATCCATGTTGAATTCTCCTTATGCTTATAATCAAAACAAATTGTTGGGGGAAATGATACCTATGGGATCACGAGGAATCCCTTTTGCTACGGTTGGCGGGCGCGGGGCTGTGGAAAGAGCGGGATTGAGAGATCAACGCGGGGGGGGGGGGGGTATCCAGGTTCGGTCCGCAAGTGATGTGTAATACCCTACTCCTGTTGGTTTATGTTTTCCTGGTGTTCCTGGACTAGCTACAAAGCGTGCAGGGTCCAAAAAATATGAATCCTCTCTCAGTACGCCGTGGGCCTCCTTTTATAGTCAAAGGGGCTGCCACAGTGGCACACAGGAGGTGGGAAGCTATACGGTAGTCGAGTCTATCTCCTGGCACCATAGGACAAACGCATTTAATCCACTGCTGACGTGCCCTTCTTGCTTTATCGAGGATGGCAAGGAAGCTCGTCCCAGCTGTCGCCGCCTCGCCTGGCTTCGACGCGCGTCCGAACTGACGAGGCGTGTAGGGCCATGCTGGTTGGCTGCTGAGTTGGTGTGGTGGCAGAGTCTTCATGAAGATCTGCATGCCACCATGCAGGTGCTTACCGAGTCGGCCTAGAAGCCGCACGTCACCACGCAGGTGCTTGCCTAGCTGGTGGGCTGGCAGCTGCATGGGAACGGCGGTGGAGTCTTGGCAGATGTGGGCCTGGCTGCGGCCCCGCAGATGTCTTCGGCAAGAGTCTTGCCGGGGCCCCGACAAGGGTCTTGCCATGGCATCGTGCTCGTCCCCGGCAAGGGTCTTGCCGGGGATCTCGTGGGTATCCTTGGCAAGGATCTTGCCGAGGATCTTCGTCTTCTGGTTATCATCTAGTCTTGTGTGTTTCTGGTCTCCACAAAGATCTGCATGCCACCATGGCGGTGCCTCCCAAGCCTCGGTTCCAAAGTGGTTGATGGTGTTGGAACTCTTGGGCTCAAGGGTGGCTGCTCTACTGGTGTTGGGCAACTTGCCCCGGCAAGGTTCTTGCCGGGGTTGTGGAGGCCGACCTGGCAAGGGCCTTGCCGGGGGAGCTCACCTCGCCCTTCTGCTCTTCTTGTTCCTGGCTTGGCGTTGCTCTGGTGTTCTTGTGGCTTTTCTTCCTTCCTCTGCCCCGCTAGGTGTGGCCGCAGGCGCGACTCCAACTGCCCGCGCACAAGTAAAGGGGTACAAAATAGGACCCCTCCTTTTGTGCACCGACACAAATCTTTTACTAAACATATCGTTGATGCTATGATGCAATTTTTTGAATAAAAGCTTGAATTGGAAGTTTCTATCCCTAGAAAACTTTATGACGAGTGGGAACCTACTATTAAGATTAAGATCAAAGATTATGAGTGCCATGCTTTGTGTGATTTGGGTGCTAGCGTTTCCATGATTCCAAAAACTTTATGTGATGTGTTAGGTTTCCGTGAATTTGATGATTGTTCTTTAAATTCGCATCTTGCAGATTCCACTATTAAGAAGCCTATGTGAAGGATTAATGATGTTCTTATTGTTGCAAATAGGAATTATGTGCTCGTAGATTTCATTGTTCTTGATATAGATTGCAATCCTACATGTCCTATTATTCTTGGTAGACCTTTCCTTAGAACGATTTGTGCAATTATTGATATGAAGGAAGGAAACATTAGATTTCAATTTCCATTAGGGAAGGGCATGGAGCACTTTCCACGTAAGAAAATTAAATTTCCATATGAATCTATTATGAGAGCTACTTATGGATTACATACCAAAGATGACAATACCTAGATCTATCCGTGTTTTATGCCTAGCTAAGTGCGTTAAACAACATCGCTTGTTGGGAGGCGACCCAATTTTATTTTTCTTTTTGCTTTTTAGGTTCTATTTTGCAATAAATAATTCATATAGCCTTTGTTTAGATGTGGTTTTTGTGTTTTAATTAGTGTTTGTGCAAAGTAAGACCTTTGGGGTGGCTTACGGTGATAGTTGATTTGATCTTGCTGAAAAATAGAAACTTTTGCGCTCAGGAAAACAGATCTTCTTTTTAACAAAAGTGTGACAAAATACTGATTCTTTTTTCAAAAGATGAATAAACAAATTTCTTAGGTTCTCATAATGTTTCAGAATTTTTGGAGTTACAGAAGTATTAGAGATTGCTACCTCTTGAGCACTACGTTGGTTTTCCCCAAAGAGGAAGGAATGATGCAGCAAAGTAGCGTAAGTATTTCCCTCCGTTTTTGAGAACCAAGGTATCAATCCAGTAGGAGGCTACGCGCGAGTCCCTCATACCTGCATAAAACAAATAAATCCTCGCAACCAATGCAAATACGGGTTGTCAATCCCTATAAGGCCACTTACGAGAGTGAGATCTGATAGATATCATAAGATAATATTTTTGGTATTTTTATGATAAAGATGCAAAGTAAAATAAAGGCAAAGGAAATAACTAAGTAGTAGGAGATTAATATGATGAAGATAGACCCGGGGGCCATAGGTTTCACTAGTGGCTTCTCTCGAGAGCATAAGTATTCTACGGTGGGTGAACAAATTACTGTTGAGCAATTGACAGAATTGAGCATAGTTATGAGAATATCTAGGTATGATCATGTATATAGGCATCACATCCGAGACAAGTAGACCGACTCCTGCTTGCATCTACTACTATTACTCCACTCATCGACTGCTATCCAGCATGCATCTAGAGTACTAATTTAAAAACAGAGTAACACCTTAAGCAAGATGACATGATGTAGAGGGATAGATCCCCTCCTCGTCTCCCTCCTCACGCCGCCAGGAGAGTCCGTGCCCGATGCCACCCGCTCGATCCCCCATCCCTCTCCTTGCTCTCAATCCCTCATGCTCCTCCTTCCCCTCGCTCGGCCCCGCTCCGTTGCAAACCCTGCATCGTGCCTCTCCTGCCTTGGATCTCAGGCGCAGGCTCCTGCATCAAGCAGGGGAGTGAGTAGGTTGAAGCCCCAGCACCCGTCACCGCCGGCCTGCTACCCCCACCGCCCGGACCCGTGCTTCTACCCGCCGCCATCTCCTTCCTGGAGCCCCTCGTCGTCTTCCGCGCCAAGTTCCAACACCAGTGCAGCCGCTCGCGATGCCCTGCCTCTCATCTTCGTCGTCGTCCAGAGCCATGGAGAGGAGGACAACTCAGGCGCCGAACCCGCCTCCTCTGCTCGCCTGTTGCTCCGTCCTCCTCCGGCAAGAACCCAGCCGCCGCGCCCTGCTACAGCGCCACCCTCCTCGACCTCCCCATCTTCCTGGCCTCCTCGCGTCCCCTGGCTGTCTCTCTCTGTAGCGAACAGCTGCAGCTCAGCGCCTCGGCACCCCTGCACCCCAAGTCCGTCGCCACCTCGCTGGAGAACGTCGTCCTCGCCAGGATCCTCTTCGTCAGCCCCAAGCCCCACCGCTGCTGCCTCGATCTGCGATGCATGAGGCCCCTTGGCCTTGCTGCGATCTGGATACGTCGAGACCACCGTTTCCACATTGATTCCTCTGCCCCGGAGTACCTCAAGTTTGTCTACACAAGGCTGCCAAGTACCTCTACGCATGAATATCGCCAAGTACCGCGATGATACGAGAACAACTACCGTCGACGTGCATTTTGCCAAGTTCCACTACCGCCGACTAGTACGACTACCGTCACAAAAACGAGACCGTCAAGACCGGACCGACAAGTACCCCAATGCCATGTGTACAATGACCGTCGCCGAAGACCCGGGTAGAAAAACGTCAAGTACCTATGACCAAAGAACGCCAAGTACCTCTCCGAAAAAACGAACATGTACCACTACGTCGGAGGCATCAGATCCGTCAAGTCCAACAATGAATTTGTACAACTATCGGCGACCCCGAATGACTACGAAACGTGAACCTCTACTTCCCCTAAAAGACGCATCCCACTACCGTCGCCGAGATCGTGAGAACCTCTACCGTCAACCCTAGAGCATGCGAGAATGACTACTTCCACTACCGTCGTCACGAGAACGCCTACTTCCCTCTACAAACAAGAACCGTCCCCTTTGCACACTCCAAAGGTATAACCCCGAGACAACCGCCCGTGAACGAATGCAGGTGTGATGTATGAGATGCTCGTGCTTGCTCCGTGCTCGAATCGTCAGTGCACGTTGCCCCTCTTTTGCCTTGCCACCATCGTGGACTCATGGGACACCCGGTATCCGGGAGTGCCCCACCATCTTTTGCACGCATCCGCACACTTCTCCTTTGAATCGGTATCTCAATCGAGTTACCAAAACCGAAACGTTGTCGTGGCACCGTTTTCGTTATCGTTGCCGTGGCACCCCTTTTCTTTCCACCACGGTGACAAATGCTTCATAATGCTCTTGTCAACTTTTAATAAAAATTGCATAAACTTGCACATGTCATCCGCATCATGATAACAACATTTAAAATGTTTAAAATTGTTGTTGCATTAAATTGCTAATGCATATGGGGATTTACCGGATTTGTTGTTTGTTATATCTGGACCCATTTAAATTGTTTAAATGGTATAGTTTTGTTATGCTTCACCTCTTGTCATGTTAACCAACATTTAATATTGTTGAGTACCTAAAGGAGAGAGAACTAAATAATTGATGTGGTGTTCCGTCAATATGCAACTCGTTGCATATTGAGCTCCACTTAACTTGTAGTTTTGTTTGTGCCCTTTGCCATGCCATGCCTATTTAAACCGGACATGCATCATACTTGGTTGTGCATCAGGCCATGTTTATGTGTTGGTTGTTTACTATGTTGTTTGCTTCTTTCCGGTGTTGCTTCTTCGGGTTAGTTCTGATAACATGATGTTTGTGAGGATCCGTTCATCTGCGTTCGTTTGTCTTCTTCATGGACATGTTCTTCTTCCTTGCAAGATCTCAGGCAAGATGACCATACACTCGAAATCACTTCTATCTTTGCTTGCTAGTTGCTCGCTCTTTTGCTTTGCCTATGCCGCGATACCTACCACTTGCTATATTGTGCCTCCCATATTGCCATGTCAAGCCTCTAACCCACCTTGTCCTAGCAAACCGTTTTTTGGCTATGTTACCTCTTTGCTCAGCCCCTCTTATAGCGTTGCTAGTTGCAGGTGAAGACTGGAGTTTGTTCCTTGTTGGAACATGTTTATTGTTGGGATATCACAATATATCTTATTTACTTAATGCATCTATATACTTGGTAAAGGGTGGAAGGCTCGGCCTTATGCCTGGTGTTTTGTTCCACTCTTGCCGCCCTAGTTTCCGTCATACCAGTGTTATGTTCCTTGATTTTGCGTTCCTTACGCGGTTGGGTTATAATGGGAACCCCTTGACAGTTCGCCTTGAATAAAACTCCTCCATCAAGGCCCAACATTGGTTTTACCATTTGCCACCTAGCCTTTTCTTTCCCTTGGGTCGGCCGGCTCAAGGGTCATCTTTATTTTAACCCCCCCGGGCGAGTGCTTCTCTAAGTGTTGGTCCAACTGAGCGATGTCCGGAGCTACCAGGGGCAAATCTGGGATGGCCTACCCGACGTTTGGCTCATCCGGTGTGCCCTGAGAACGAGATATGTGTAGCTCCTATCAGGATTTGTCGGCACATCTGGGTGGCTTTGCTGGTCTTGTTTTACCATTGTCGAAATGTCTTGTAACTGGGATTCCGAGCCTGATCGGGCCCTCCTGGGAGAAGGAATATCCTTCGTTGACCGTGAGAGCTTGTGATGGGCTAAGTTGGGACACCCCTGAAGGGTTTTGAACTTTCGAAAGCCGTGCCCGCGGTTATGGGCAGATGGGAATTTGTTAATGTCTGATTGTAGAAAACCTGAAACTTATCTTAATTAAAATGCATCAACCGCATGTGTAGCCGTGATGGTCTCTTTCCGGCGGAGTCCGGGAAGTGAACACGGTGTTGGAGTTATGCTTGAATGTAAGTAGTTTCAGGATCACTTCTTGATCATAGTTTCTTGACCGTGCCTTTGCCTTCTCTTCTCGCTCTCATTTGCGTATGTTAGCCACCATATATGCTAGTGCTTGCTGCAGCTCCACCTCACATACCTTTTACCCTACCTATAAGCTTAAATAGTCTTAATCACGAGGGTGTGAGATTGCTGAGCCCCCGTGACTCACAGATACTTCGAAAACCAGTTTGCAGGTGCTCGATGATACCGTACAGGTGACGCAACCGAGCTCAAGGAGGAGCTCGATGAAGACCTTGTTCGTAGTGTTGTTTTGTTTCAGTTGATCAGTAGTGGAGCCCAGTTGGGACGATCGGGGATCTGTGTAGCATTTGGGGTAGTCTTCTTTTATTTTGGTTCCGTAGTCGGACCTTTATTGTATCTGGTTAATGTAATGATTTATTTATGTTATTGTGTGAAGTTGCGATTGTAAGCCAACTATGTATCTCTTTCCCTTATGTATTACATGGGTTGTGTGAAGATTACCTCACTTGTGACATGTCTACAATGCGGTTATGCCTCTAAGTCGTGCTCCGGCACGTGGGAGATATAGCCGCATCGTGGGCGTTACAAGTTGGTAATCAGAGCCTTCCCCGACTTTAGGAGCCCCCTGCTTGATCGAATTGCTGGCATTATTGAGTCTAGAAAAAATGTTTTGAGTCATTTAGGATTATATATATTGGAGAGTAGGATTATTTTTACTCCTCAGTCCCTTCGTCGCTCTGGTGAGGCATCCTGACGTAGAGTTTTGACTCTTCTCTTCTCAAATTTCACTAAAAAAAATTTAGGATCACGCGGGTATCTTGGAATCGTTCCGATGGTTTTGTGACGAGAACATTGCTCTTGGTGCCTCCTGACATTTAGGGGTTGTGGCAGTGTCCCAGGGAGTTGAGCTCCAAGGTGTTGTCGTCACAATTTTATCGTTGCAGTTCTGGAATACCTGAGTTTTTCACCGACATCGAAAATCTCTTTTATGCAGTTGTTGGTGATATAACCTCGACGCCACCCAGTACTGGGGCGGGAGTTCGGGAGTATCTCTATAACTCGTATAACAGATGCTTTTCGAAGGTTGAGGTAAACGATTTCCAAAGGTTTCTTGGTTATGTGTTGAAGGATGGATACAGCTAGATGTAGGATTTGTGTAGTTTTGGGTGAGATATTATGCTTCCCCTGTATCCCCAACACCTGATTGCATAACCGAAAAGTTTCGGGAGTTTATAAGTGGGAATTCAAGTAGCTCTTAGGATATCTTTCCAACATATGTATCATATGAAATTGGGGTTCGACATCTAGTGGTCCGCCTATCCACGGTTGGTTTTACAGTGGTCTCGTTGTGTCTTAAAGAGTCCTTGGCTATGCTGACTCGGGGACGCTTCGTATGTCATGTGCACTGCCTTGTACATGATGGTGTTGTACGATTGAGCCCGTGTAGGCCCCACCACGAAAACTTCGGACGAAATCTCTATCATATGTTTATTCCGGCTTATTCTGCAAGCCAATCCTCTGTTTTCTTTTATTTGTGGTATTCAAGTTGCTTCCAAGCTAAATGTTGATTCCATACCTGTCGGGACCCCGATTCTAAGTCACACCGATCTAGCATGTAACACCTCATATCACTTTGCGGCCTCACGCACGGTATTCCCACGGGTGTCGCCTTACCATAGCTCGGGACCGTTTGCGCCTTTTGGCTCACGTATATGATAGTATCGCTAGCATCCATATGACAGAGAACCCAGGCCGACATGGCTAGTCGTGAACCCAAAGCGGCACTAACCTATGGGGACAGGCATACATGATTCACATCGAGCGTGTCGGTCAGCAGCGTGTGAATCCAGGCTGTAGCATTAGGCTAACAGGACTCCGGATGTCACCGCGTGACATTTCCCCGAAGGGACAGACACAGGAACAAAGTGAAACACATGCCGGCCAGTCAAGTGTCCTGAGCAGTAGTGCTGGGCTAGCAGGACTCCGGTGAACCGGGCTATAGCGGACTACTATGGCTCAAGGAAGCACTAGACTACATTTCCCCATAAGAGAGGCTGCCAAGGATAAACAACTAGATTGTCGGATCCCACAAATAGCAATACACGTCACACGTACGCATAACATGCAAGTATGTGTTGTAAAACATGGCATCACAACATAACGCAAACTCATATAGATAAAGGCCCAGAAGAGCCACATAGCATTAAATACAAACAGGGGTCACATGACCCATCATTCAGAGCATACAAGCAACGGAAGCATTACATGTCTGAGTACAGACAACTACAAAAGAAAAAGGCTGGAAAGCCTGACTATCTACAAGTCCCTCCCAAGGGTACAAGATCGTAGCTGAGGTAACAAGCTACTCGTCGAAGTCCAAGCGGTACTACTAGTGAGACAGATGTCTCATTTGCAGAACATAAATAAAGCAAATGTGAGTACAAAGGTACTCAGCAAGACTTACATCAGATCCTATCATACATGCATTTGTATCAAGAAGGTAATGTGGGGTTTAGTTGCAGCAAGCTAGCTTTGACTCAGTGGCTATCCTGTTCTACGACAACGAGAGACTTCTTTGAGATGAGGAAGCGCACACGATTCCACTAATCACCACATCAATACACTACTATGGATTCATCCCCGTCTCTCCACGAGAAGGCCATCCATAGCACTCACACTTGTCTTGAGCATTTTAGTGTATCCACTTTAAGTTTTCTATGTACGACATAAGCATCCAGGAAGTCCATAACCGAGGACACGGCTATTCGAATAGATCATGTTAACCCTGCAGGGGTGTACTTCTTCACACACGCTCTCACCACTTATCACCATATACACGTCATGTATCTCGGCAACCTTCAAGCGGAGGCCTGGCGAGGGTGTCGGACATGACCTGACTAACCAAACCAGACTCTAATCCAGGTTTATCGCCTATTCGGGTTCCATTCGCAAGGAGATCCGGCCGGGGTTTCGCTCACGGCCCCAAACGATGTGTACAGGGTTCCCGAGCCCACCATCCGGGTGCCACTCAGTACACCGGGCCACAGGTGCCTAGTCTGTCCCAAGTCCACCTTGCCGGGTGCCACTCGGTAGAAAAATAGCACTACCTATAAACACCAGAAACTATTTGCAACTCCTGGACAGAGATCAAGTTGGCTAATAAGTCGAGAGGGGTCGAGTTACCGGAACCCAATATGTGGTAGTAGCTAGTCCTTGGACAACATACACAGAACTCAGTTCTTAGGGACGGTTCCAGTGAGACAACCCACCATGTACTCCTACATGGCCTCTCACCGCTACCTTTACCAAATCGTGTTCACACGCTTAACTCTCAACATGAGAACATAGCACTGTACTCCAATTCATTCCCAATGAATCAGACCTAACATACTCTAAGCAATAGCAGGCATGGCATGGCAAGAACACAACATGGCTCAAGCAACTCCTACACATGCTAGTGGGGTTTTAACTATTTACTGTGGCAATGACAGGTCATGCAGAGGAATGGGTTCAACTACCGCAGCATAAAGTAGCAGTTGAATTGTTGTTGTCCTAATGCAATAAAGGAGAGAAAGAACGAGAGAGTGGGATTGTATCGGAATGAACAAGGGGGGTTGCTTGCCTGGTAGATCAACAGGGGGCACTGCTCCTTAGACAGGTACTCTCGAACACTCTCCGGAGCAGGACCTATCGAGAAGGAACGGTGTCAGAAATCAAAACACAAGCATATGCAACATTATGATGCATGAACATGGTAATGATGTTATGATTGCAATAATGCATCTAGCAACCATTTAAATGAAGTCCATATGGACCAAGGGTTCATATGCACTCCATATTTAGCATTTGAAATGCCATTATCATGTTTTCACTTATACAGTGGTATAAGTTGGTTTAACATGCATGAAAGTGGTACAGATGGATAGATTGAATTTTTCTGATAATTTTTCATATATAAATTATTTCAATCTGAGTTACGGTTGAATTTCTATGAATTTTTGAAGTTTTGAACATTTTCTAGAATTTCCTGATTAATTTTAAACCAGAAAATGAAATATTGCATCATGCCTGCGTCAGTAGGCTAACGGAGCTGACCAAGTCAACCCTGATGTGTGGGGTCCACACGTCAGTGACCGGTTAGTTAACAGGGGGTTAGTTTATCCTAATTATAGGATTAGTGGCGCTGGGGCCCACTGTCAGTGTCAGGTTTAGTTAAATGGTGATTAGCCTTAAGCTAATCACCTGACCCATGGGGCCCACCTGACGGGCCGGCGAGGTCAAAGGGGTCAAACCCCACCGGCGTTTAACCGCCGGCGAGGCCGAACACGGCGGAGGGCTCGGGAAACGCCCTCCGGCGACCATTTAGGCGGCGAAGATCACGGACGAGGAGCTGGAGCTCGTCCGCGTCGTCTGGAGCAAGCAGGAGGCTGCAGGGGTGCCTGAGCTTGCCAGAAACGAGCTCGAGGCGGCGGCCGGAGCACGGCTCCAGGTGAAAACGGGTTGCGGGGCACGGCAGGGACTGCGGAGGCCCTCTACGGCCTCCTGGCGTCACCAGGAGCACGGTGACGCGCGCGGGAGCGGCTGGCTCGGCCTCTGGCCACGGTGGCGCCATGGCCGGCGGCGATGAGGTCTCGGGCGCGGCAGCTGAGCTAGCTAGGCGGGGCAAACGAGCACGGGGAGGAGGGGAGAATGAAGTAGAGCTCACGGGGAGATCGTAGACGTCGTCAGCGAGCTCGGGGACGCGCTGAGGTCGACGGTGCGGCGATGGGGATCCACGGCGGCCGGAGATGAAGACGACAGCGATGGAGGCGCTCCAGGGCCTCCCGAGGCGCGTGGCTCGACGGAGAGGTAGACGCAGACGTGGTGGAGCTTGCAGACACGGAGAGAGGGCGAGGGGAAGTCGGTGGCTACGGCAACGGCGAGCGGCGGCGACGGCAGCGCTCGGGCGGGTCGAGAGAGAGGGATCCAGGGGAGGAGGGAGAGTGAGAGAGAGTGAGAGAGGTGCGGGGCGGTGCGTGGCGTCGCGCAGAGCGACCAGGGCGACGAGGGGGAGGCCAGCCAGGCAGGTGGCGTGGCGGCACGGCGGCGCGCGCGCGTCGGCCACACGCCCTGTCCTCCCGGCGAGAGGTCAGGGACGACTGGCGTCGGCCAGCTGGCTGGCCTGGCCTGCTGGGCCGTTGGGCTGTCAAGTAGGAGGCCAGGTAAGGTTTTTTTTCCTTTTCTATTTCCTTTTTTATTTTCTGACCTTTGTTTTGATTTAATAAAAATACTAAATCAATTTATTTTCTTCTGACAATTTTTGCAGGGGCCTAAAGGATTATTCCAAAGCCCCTCACAAAAATTCAGAATTATTGGACAATATTATATATATATAAATATTTATCCAACGCAAATAATTACTTGATTAATTCCAAATGGCCAAAATAAATATTTATGAGCTCCTAAAAATATTGGTTTGAATTTTACCTCTACCCAATATTTTCAGAGAGAGACATGAACATTTTCTTGGACCCTTTTGGAGCAATTTTTATTTGGGTCATTTCCATAAATGATTTTTGAGGGTTTTACAAATCCCCATTTCAAATTTAAATGAAATTTAAACATGATGAAAACATGAAGGCTAGCCTAGGTCATACCAGAACTAGGGATGTGACAACTCGCCCCCACTCGGAAGGATCTCGTCCCGAGATTCAGGAGTTGGCGGAAAGAAAGTGGGGTACTCAAGTCGAAGACGATCTTCTCGCTCCCAAGTAGCTTCTCTCTCGGAATGATGAGACCACTGAACCTTGAGAAACTTGATGTTATGACGTCGAGTGACATGCTCTGCTTGATCCAGAATGCGGACGGGGTACTCTCGATAAGTGAGGTTATCTTGGAGATCAAGTGTTTCGTGGTCCACTCCGCGGATGGGATCCGAGAAGCAACGCGTGAGTTGAGAGACGTGGAAAACATCATGAACTCGAGAAAGATGTGGGGGTAGTTCCAACTGGTAGGCAACCTCTCCTCGTTTAGCGAGAATGAGAAAGGGACCAATGTAACGAGGAGCCAACTTGCCCTTGATACTGAATCGATGGGTACCCTTCAAAGGGGTAACCCAAAGGTAAGCTTTATCGCCAACTTCATAAGCCACTTCCTTATGACTACGGTCATACTGGCTCTTTTGACGAGATTGGGCTATTTTCAAATTCTCACGAATGATGCAAACTTGCTCTTCTGCCTCCTGGATCATATCCGGTCCAAAGAATTGTCTTTCACCAGTTTCTGACCAGTTCAAAGGTGTTCGACATCTTCGTCCATACAGAACCTCAAAAGGAGCTTTCTTGAGACTGGATTTGTAGCTATTGTTATAAGTAAACTCGGCGAAGGGAAGACACTTCTCCCAATCCATACCGAATGAGATAACACAAGCTCTAAGCATGTCTTCGAGAATCTGGTTGACCCTTTCCACCTGACCACTTGATTGCGGGTGGAAAGCGGTACTGAAGGAAAGATGGGTGCCCATGGCAGTTTGGAAACTCTCCCAGAAATGAGAAGTGAAAAGACTACCACAGTATGAATTGATCTCTAGTGGAACACCATGAAGTGACACTATTCGAGAGACATATAAGTCAGCGAGTTGACTAGCAGTGATACTCTCTCGAACAGGTAGGAAGTGAGCCACTTTGGAAAGACGATCAATGACTACGAAGATAGCATTATTCCCTTCCTTGGTCCTGGGAAAGCCAGTGATGAAGTCCATACCAACTTTATCCCATTTCCATTCAGGAATAGCTAAAGGCTGAAGGGTGCCAGCACGTCTCTGATGCTCTCCCTTCACGCGACGACAAACGTCACAGTTAGCAACAAACTAAGCGATTTCTCTCTTCATCCTAGTCCACCAGAACCTCTGGCGTAGGTCCTGATACATCTTAGTACTACCGGGAAGAATCGTGAGAGGAGATTCATGAGCCTCCTTAAGGATTAATTGTCGAAGATGCTGCTTCTTGGGGACCACCAGGCGATTCCTGAAGAAAACAACACCTCGATCATCTATAGAGAAACTACCAGCAATGCCCTTAGCAATGTTTCTCTTGATCCGGGTAATCCCCGTATCATGCTTCTGGGCTTCTATGATATGATCCACAAGAGTAGGTTTCGCCACCAAGGTAGAAAGGAATCCATGAGGAGCAATGTGAAGGTTAAGCTTACAGAATTCCTCATGAAGAAGTGGTTGGCCCTGCTGCAACATGAGATTGTTACAATAGGACTTACGACTTAGTGCATTAGCCACGACATTTCCCTTACCTGGGGTGTAGGTAATCCCTAAGTCGTAATCTGAGATCAACTCCACCCAACGTCTTTGCCTAAGGTTCAAATCTGGTTGGGTGAAGATATACTTGAGGCTCTGGTGATCGGTGTAAATCTCGCAACATTTACCGAGAAGGTAATGTCGCCAGGTCTTAAGTGCATAGACTACGGCTGCAAGCTCTAGATCATGTGTAGGATAATTCTCCTCATGTGGATGCAACTGTCGAGATGCATAGGCATTCACATGGCGATCTTGCATAAGAATGCAACCTAGTCCCTGTCGTGAGGCGTCGCAGTAGATAAAAAAGTCCTTAGTGAAATCCGGTGGCACAAGTATGGGAGCAGAAGTCAGGCGTCTTTTTAGTTCCTGAAAACTGTGCTCACACTGTGGGGACCACTCAAACTTTTTATCTTTCTTGAGAAGTTCCGTGAGAGGTTTGGCCACTTTGGAGAAGTTCTCAACGAATCAGCGACAATAACTGTCTAGACCAAGGAAACTCCTAACTTGCTTAACTGTTTTAGGCGGAGTCCAATCAAGAACGGCCTGAACTCTCTCGGGATTGACGGCAATGCCCTTACCCGAGATCACGTGGCCTAGGTAGGTCACTTCTGGCAACCAAAATTCGCACTTGGAGAACTTGGCATAAAGGCGGTGCTCTCTGAGTTTTTCTAGCACAAGTCTAAGGTGTTCGGCGTGATCTTCCTTGTTCTTCGAGTAAATAATAATATCATCGAGGTAAACCACGACGAACTTATCTAAGTACTCCATGAAGAATGAGTTCATCAAGTGAGAGAATGTAGCTGGAGCATTGGTTAGACCAAAAGACATGACGGTATACTCGTACTGGCCATAACGAGTGACAAAAGCCGTCTTAGGAATGTCCCCATTTCTGATCTTGATTTGGTGGTAGCCTAACCTCAAATCCATCTTGGAAAAGATTGAGGATCCAGCGAGCTGATCATACAGATCATTGATCCTGGGAGCGGATACTTCTTCTTTATCGTGACCAAATTAATGGGACGATAATCTACAACCATCCGGTCCGTACCATCCTTCTTCTTGACGAAGAGGACGGGGCAAGTCCAGGGAGAAGAACTAGGACGGATGAAACCCTTTTGCAAGGATTCATCGAGTTGTTTCTTAAGCTCAGATAGTTCTAAGGGTGCCATCTTGTAAGGTCTCCTAGAGATAGGAGTGGTTCCTGGGATAAGATCTATGACAAATTCTACATCTCTGTCAGGTGGAATACCTGGCAGTTCCTTTGGAAAGACATCCGGAAAGTCACGGACTACCGGAATATCTTCAAGGTCTGGAAGAGGGTTGGCATTAAGAGAATAGAGCTGACATTTTGCAACTCTAGTGGAGACGGTGACTATCTTGCCAGATGGGTGTGTAAGCTGAACAGACCTTGTGTAACAATCAATCTTGGCATAATGAGCTTTCATCCAGTCCATACCCAAGATGATGTTAATATCTGTAGACTTGAGGGCTATAAGTGATGCGAGGAATACAAGTCTGTCAACAAGGATTTCATTACCGTGGCTTATTCTGGTAGTTTGTCATCTAGACCCTGGAGTTTGGATTTCAAGTGGAGTTGGCATATCACAAAATGACATGTCGTGCAAACGAGCATAGCCTTCAGAGATGAAGGAGTGAGATGCTCCGGTATCGAACATAACCGAAGCTGGATGACAGTTGACAAGGAGTGTACCAAGAACGACATCCGGATCATCATGAGCATCTCTAGCTGAGACATGATGCACACATCCACATTCAGTGGGAGCTGACTTGACACTAATCATCTTGCGTGATGGCTTACCACGGCCATCAGACTCCTCAGGCTGGGGTGGAGCATAGTTGGTTTGAGAGCAGTCACGTGCATAGTGTCCTGGCTCTCCGCATGTGAAACAAGTCCCTGAAGTAGGACGTGGACCTGCTTTAACAAGCGGTCTACCAATAGGCCTGGGTGGAGCATATTGCTGAACTGGGTGAGGTGCCACACAAGATGGCCTTGGTGTATAACCGGGTGGAAGAGCGGAGTTCGGAACCCAAATCCGACGCTTCTGCAAAGTAGAACTGGAAGAAGAACCCAAATCACGGGTGTGCTTACGAGACTCCTCATATGTGAGTTGAGCTATCTCTGCATTAATGGCCTTGTTCACAAGAGCCTGGAAGGTATTGCAATGATGCAAGTGGAGATCACGGCGCAACTTGGGGTTGAGACCCTTCCGGAACCTAGTCTGCTTCTTGGCGTCTGTGGACAATTCTTCTATAGCATAGCAGGCAAGGTTCTCAAATTCTCTACTATAAGCATCAACAGCCATCTTACTCTGGGTGAAACTACAAAACTCTTCTCTCTTGCGGTCGATGAGAGCCAGAGGGATGTGATGCTCGCGAAAAGCCTCAGTGAAATCTCTCCAGGTGGTTTTCTGGCCAGCTGGAAGCATAGCCTCATAGTTCTGCCACCAAATACTAGCAGGACCTTCCAGATGATAAGCAGCGTAGGTGACCTTGTTACTTTCAGCTACGTTCGCTGAACGCAGCTTGTGTGTGATACTACGGAGCCAGTCATCTGCATCGAGTGGTTCGATGGAATGATGGAAGGTAGGTGGTTTCAGACCAATGAAATCATAGATGGACACTGACTCTTTGTGCTGATGGGAGGTGTTCTCCTCAATACGTGCCAACAAGCGGTTAGACTCTCGCTTGTTCTTCTCCATCTCTAACATGAACTCTGCCAACGAAGGCAGGTCGAGAGGATCCTCATCCTTACCATCTCCGTGGTTTCGGCTATGAGCAACAGAACTTCAGTTAACTAACGACATCCTGAAGAACCAACCAAGAAAACAAGGATGGATTCAGCATCATCATAAGGATGTAGAATATAGTATGAGGAAAAATGCTATCTCTTGAACTCCTAGGACAATTTCGGCAGCATAACGGCAGTAAAATGCTCGAAATGAGACATTCTGCCAAAGACGGGGTAGCACCATACTCAACATCATCACTCAAGGTTCTGGGATATTGCTAAACAGGCTACACCAGAGGTACTCAAACTGGGATATGACTCAGATCAACCAAACCTTAGAGACTACGGAGTAGTAACACGTGATCCTGATAGACGGAAGAGAAAGCCTAGTTCCTTAACCCCGTAGGAAAGATAGGATGACTCAGATCAGAAGGCATGAGGCATAAAGAGTAAAAAGAGCCTTACGTTCCATTCCACAATCAATTCCCCTATATAGCTAAAGAATTTCTAGACTCAACTTCGACCAGGTTGGCTTGGTAATCCTATAGGCAGTCAGGCTCTGATATCAAAGCTGTCGGGACCCCGATTCCAAGTCACACCAATCTAGCATGTAACACCTCATATCACTTTGTGGCCTCACGCATGGTATTCCCACGGGTGTCGCCTTACCATGGCTCGGGACCGTTTGCGCCTTTTGGCTCACGTATATGATAGTATCGCTAGCATCCATATGACAGAGAACCCGGGCCGACATGGCTAGTCGTGAACCCAAAGCGGCACTAACCTATGGGGACAGGCATACATGATTCACATCGAGCGTGTTGGTCAGCAGCGTGTGAATCTGGGCTGTAGCATTGGGATCACAGGACTTCGGATGTCACCGCGTGACATTTCCCCGAAGGGACAGACATAGGAACGAAGTGAAACACATGTCGGCCAGTCAAGTGTCCTGAGCAGTAGTGCTGGGCTAGCAGGACTCCGGTGAACCGGGCTGTAGCAGACTACTATGGCTCAAGGAAGCACTAGACTACATTTCCCCATAAGAGAGGCTGCCAAGGATAAACAACTAGATTGTCGGATCCCACACATAGCAATACACGTCACACGTACGCATAACATGCAAGTATGTGCTGTAAAACATGGCATCACAACATAACGCAAACTCATATAGATAAAGGCCCAGAAGAGCCACATAGCATTAAATACAAACAGGGGTCACATGTCTGAGTACAAGCAACGGAAGCATTACATGTCTGAGTACAGACAACTACAAAAGAAAAAGGCTGGAAAGCCAGACTATCTACAAGTCCCTCCCAAGGGTACAAGATCGTAGCTGAGGTAACAAGCTACTCGTCGAAGTCCAAGCGGTACTACTAGTGAGACAGATGTCTCATCTCAAACATAAATAAAGCAAACGTGAGTACAAAGGTACTCAGCAAGACTTACATCAGATCCTATCATACATGCATTTGTATCAAGAAGGTAATGTGGGGTTTAGTTGCAGCAAGCTAGCTTTGACTCAGTGGCTATCCTGTTCTACGACAACGAGAGACTTCTTTGAGATGAGGCAGCGCACACGAGTCCACTAATCACCACATCAATACACTACTATGGAGTCATCCCCGTCTCTCCACGAGAAGGCCATCCATAGCACTCACACTTGTCTTGAGCATTTTAGAGTATACACTTTAAGTTTCTATGTACCACGTAAGCATCCAAGAAGTCCATAACCGAGGACACGGCTATTCGAATAGATCATGTTAACCCTGCAGGGGTGTACTTCTTCATACACGCTCTCACCACTTATCACCATATACACATCATGTATCTCGGCAACCTTCAAGCGGAAGCCTGGCAAGGGTGTCGGCCACGACTTGACTAACCAAACCAGACTCTAATCTAGGTTTATCACCTATTCGGGTTCCATCCACAAGGAGATCCGGCCGGGGTTTTGCTCACGGCCCCAAATGATGTGTACAGGGTTCCCGAGCCCACCATCCGCGTGCCACTCGGTACACCGGGCCACGTGTGCCTAGTCTGTCCCAAGTCCACCCTGCCGGGTGCCACTCGGTAGAAAAATAGCACTACCTATAAACACCAGAAACTATTTGCAACTCCTAGACAGAGATCAAGTTGGCTAATAAGTCGAGAGGGGTCGAGTTACCGGAACCCAATATGTGGTAGTAGCTAGTCCTTGGACAACATACACAGAACTCAGTTCTTAGGGACTTTTCAAGTGAGACAACCCACCATGTACTCCTACATGGCCTCTCACCGCTACCTTTACCAAATCGTGTTCACACGCTTAACTCTCAACATCAGAACATAGCACTGTACTCCAATTCATTCCCAATGAATCAGACCTGACATACTCTAAGCAATAGCAGGCATGGCATGGCAAGAACACAACATGGCTCAAGCAACTCCTACACATGCTAGTGGGTTTTTAACTATTTACTATGGCAATGACAGGTCGTGCAGAGGAATGGGTTCAGCTACCGCAGCATAAAGTAGCAGTTGAGTCGTTGTTGTCCTAATGCAATAAAGGAGAGCAAGAAAGAGAGAGTGGGATTGTATCGGAATGAACAAGGGGGGTTGCTTGCCTGGTAGATCAACAGGGGCACTGCTCCTTAGACAGGTACTCTCGAACACTCTCCGGAGCAGGACCTATCGAGAAGGAACGGTGTCGGAAATCAAAACACAAGCATATGCAACATTATGATGCATGAACATGGTAATGATGTTATGATTGCAATAATGCATCTAGCAACCATTTCAATGAAGTCCATATGGACCAAGGGTTCATATGCACTCCATATTTAGCATTTAAAATTCCATTATCATGTTTTCACTTATAAAGTGGTATAAGTTGGTTTAACATGCATGAAAGTGGTACAGATGGATAGATTGAATTTTTCTGATAATTTTTCATATATAAATTATTTCTATCTGATCTACGGTTGAATTTCTATGAATTTTTGAAGTTTTGAACATTTTCTGGAATTTCGTGATTAATTTTAAACCAGAAAATGAAATATTGCATCAGCATTGCGTCATGCCTGCGTCAGTAGGCTAACGGAGCTGACCAGGTCAAACCTGATGTGTGGGGTCCACACGTCAGTGACCGGTTAGTTAACAGGGGGTTAGTTTATCCTAATTATAGGATTAGTGGCGCTGGGGCCCACTGTCAGTGTCAGGTTTAGTTAAATGGTGATTAGCCTTAAGCTAATCACCTGACCCATGGGGCCCACCTGACGGGCCGGCGAGGTCAAAGGGGTCAAACCCCACCGGCGTTTAACCGCCGGCGAGGCCGAACACGGCGGAGGGCTCGGGAAACGCCCTCTGGCGACCATTTAGGTGGCGGAGATCACGGACGAGGAGCTGGAGCTCGTCCGCGTCGTTTGGAGCAAGCAGGAGGCTGCAGGGGTGCCTGAGCTCGCCGGAAACGAGCTCGAGGCGGCGGCCGGAGCACGGCTCCGGGTGAAAACGGGCTGCAGGGCACGACAGGGACTGCGGAGGCCCTCTACGGCCTCCTGGCGTCACCAGGAGCACGGTGACGCGCGCGGGAGCGGCTGGCTCGGCCTCTAGCCACGGTGGCGCCATGGCCGGCAGTGATGAGGTCTCTGGCGCGGCAGCTGAGCTAGCTAGGCGGGGCAAACGAGTACGGGGAGGAGGGGAGAACGAAGTAGAGCTCACGGGGAGATCGTAGACGTCGTCAGCGAGCTCGGGGACGCGCTGAGGTCGACGGTGCGGCGATGGGGATCCACGGCGGCCGGAGATGAAGACGACAGCGATGGAGGCGACGGCAACGGCGAGCGGCGGCGACGGCAGTGCTCAGGCGGGTCGAGAGAGAGGGATCCAGGGGAGGAGGGCGAGTGAGAGAGAGTGAGAGAGGTGCGGGGCGGTGCATGGCGTCACGCAGAGCGACCAGGGCGACGAGGGGGAGGCCAGCCAAGCAGGTGGCATGGCGGCACGGCGGCGCGCGCACGTCGGCCACACGCCCTGTCCTCCCGGCGAGAGGTCAGGGACGACTGGCGTCGGCCAGCTGGCTGGGCTGGCCTGCTGGGCCGTTGGGCTGTCACGTAGGAGGCCCAGGTAAGGTTTTTTTTTCCTTTTCTGTTTCCTTTTTTATTTTATGACCTTTGTTTTGATTTAATAAAAATACTAAATCAATTTATTTTCTTCTGACAATTTTTGCAGGGGCCTAATGGATTATTCCAGAGCCCCTCACCAAAATTCAGAATTATTGGACAATATTTTATATATATAAAAATATTTATCCAACGCAAATAATTATTGGATTAATTCCAAATGGCCAAAATAAATATTTATGAGCTCCTAAAAATATTGGTTTGAATTTTACCTCTGCCCAATATTTTCAGAGAGAGACATGAACATTTTCTTGGACCCTTTTGGAGCAATTTTTATCTGGGTCATTTCCAGAAATGATCTCTGAGGGTTTTACAAATCCCCATTTCAAATTTAAATGAAATTTAAACATGATGCAAACATGAAGGCTAACCTAGGTCATACTAGAACTAGGGATGTGACAATACCTTTCCTAAGCGGTGTTCTCATGTTCCTATGTGAATACTAATCCTTCATGATAATCGAGACTGTCTTGTCAATCCTTTTCAACCGGTGTGTTTCTCTTCAAGTGGATACGTTCATTTCAACATTCGCAAGATCAACTCCATGTCTTCTCAACGGTGTTTGTTTCATCCGTCTCCAAGTTGTCTTTGTTTTCCCGCCCTCCCACCCTTGTTTCTTCAAGGACTCATATATCTTAATCAAGTATCCATCTTATTCATTTGAAGTCTCTCCATTCTTTTCCGTCAATATTCTAATCTGATGTTTCTCATGAAGATTCTAACAGAGCTTCAAGTTCATCATTCGTCATTCTTTTTCTTCTCCGGCGGATTCAATTCAAGCTTTTGGTGTTGGTCATATCCTTTAACTTGTTTCAAATGTTTTCCATGCCGGTGCACCTTATTATCATTCCACTTCTCGCTATTTAATTGTTCCGGAGTGCTGAAGATATCTCAGAAGGCTAGTCTTGTCATTCTAGATTCATTCAAGATCTTTCGAGAATTTGTCTCATTCAAGCCATTTAAATCAACTGGTGCAATATCTTTCAAGTAATCGTTCAACGGTGTTTCTTTTCAGTGGTCCCTAACCCACAGGTCTTTTCCCAGGATCTTACCTTACTCTTCTAATCTTCCCGGAGTTGTTCGCAAATTCATTTCAAAGCTTGACGTAAGAATGAATTTTTCATCAGTCAAATGCTTTTCTCCAAGATCTTTCAAATTCTTTTCATCGTTTGGCTCAACCCCTTCGCTTTTCATTACCCCGGAGTATCTTAATAACTCTTGTTGGTGTTTCGTCGTCATGATCAACATTTGAAGACCGAAGAAGTTTTTTCTCTCAATCTTGCTCCTTTCTCTTCAAGATTCATGGTTTTAACTTAAATGTCATACTCTCATAATTGTTTTTCGATTGCAAGATATTCTTTTCACCCATCCGGAGTAATTCAGAGTATTTTCAGTTTGATTCTCTGGAGCCCATGATCTCAGAATTATTCATTCTAGCTTTCAGCTCCCGTTTCTCCCAATCTTACCGGTGCATCATTCAAATATTCTCTAATCAATTCATGATCTCTTCGTTCTCATGTATCTAAATCCTAGCAAGCATCTTCGTTCATTTGCTAATTATACCCGGTGTTTCTTTATCTTTCCTTCGTTCATTTTCAATTCTTACGGTGGTTCGTTCAAGAGATCTCTTCTTTCGTTACCGTATCAAGTCACTCGTTCTTTCCAATCCTACCGCTGGTTTGTTGAAGACCCTCTCAAATTTATGCTATACCTCTATTGATCCTTTTCAACGAGAATAAGTAGTATGCAAAAATCCATTGCTTGCCATCAATTTAATTGGTGAAGGATAAGCATAATGCAATTCTTATTCTTGTTTCATCCAAGTGATTAATTCCTTATTCCGGAGGCTCATCAACTTCTTGATTTCAATTGTTTCATCTTTTCTTTTCCCGGAGTTTCAAGATCTCTCATTTATCTCGTCGCAAAGCTCCATTTAATCATTTCAAGGCTTCACCTTATATTCTCAACTTCTCTTTCTTTTGTCATCCTTTCGTTTACCGGAGTTCTTCATGGAGGCGCTACATGATGGTTCATCAGGGATTTAATTCCTTCTCAAAGTGCTCTTCGTGATTCTTTTCAGAGGAGCTCAAGCTTTCTTCTTCTTGCAATCTGGAGTGCAATTGTTCTCCCTTATCTTTTGAGGTGGTAATATATCATTCTTCATTCACAAGAATGAGGTATCTTAAATCCATCAATCTCTTCATTGGAGTTATCTTGGGTTACATTTCACCTAAAGCTTTCCCTAAGGATTGTTGCTATTTATCGTGCTTATAAATGACCCAAGTTCTTCATTTATCCTCCCGGTGAAATAACTTTCTTGTCTTCTTGTTCATACCAATCCAATTCTTTTTCCCGTGAGTGGCAGGTCGTCACCTCATAATTTGAGATGTATTCCATAAGACCACATCAAGCTTATTCTTTTCGTTGTTGGTTTTCCAACAACTCCGTTCGACCCTTCTCCTAAAGCTGCTTTCAAGCTCATTTGCGGTAGAAGATATTGTTACTCCTTCGTTCATTCCATTCCAACCTCTCATTTCTTCCGGAGGCATTGTGAGGTTGCTCTCTGCAAACCTTCTTCTTGTTCTTGTCAGGATCTTGTTTTTTTCGTGCTTATCCATTTAACCGGAGTGTTATGTCCTCTGCTCAAGTTCTTTTCATCTTATCAAGTCTGGCATAACTTCTCAACCGGGGTGCTGCTCGAATTTGTTCTCCCTTGTTCCTCTTTTCTAACGGAGTGTTTTCAACTCTGTTCATCTTCGTTGTATTCTTTATTTCAAATTTGTTCAACCTCTCAAGTTTCGTGGTTTCACTCATTAGTCAAAGAAGCAACTTAGTTTTACCTCTTCTCTTTTCTCTTCTGTTTCCCTCCGGTGCCATTCTAGATCTCGGGACGAGATCCTCTCGTAGTGGTGGAGTGTTGTAACGCCCCAAGACCGGAGCTGCAGATGCCTTCCAGGGTTTCCGGGTTTCGTTGTGTGTTTTGTTTCGTCTGTTGCATTCATCTTTGCATCATGTCATCATGCCATCATGTCATTAATTTTTGCATCTCAAATCAACTAAATAAATTGCATGGATCTTCGGTCCATTTAAATCGAGGGAACTCACATGGTGATTTCTCTATATAACATATGCTCCCGATATTAGGGAGCTATATTAAATATTCCAATAATTTGGATTCACCCATAAACACACTTGCAAAATATCCCAATGCCATTGTTATCTTAATTCTTGGTCTCCAACATTGCCATATATTCTTTCATCATATTCCAGAGCTCCACCAAAAACCCGAACATTTTTGGCCTCACCGAACCTAGTCCCAATTCAAAACCATTTGAATTATATTCAAATGAATTTGAATTTAATTCCTGCAATCTTGTCACTTTTATTTTTTCTGTGGTCATGTTTATTTTTATGAGTCTAGGAAAATTGTCCTCTTTCTCAAACTCTTTTTCCCTAACCCCCCTTCTTTTTCCCCTCTCTCTATTTTCTTTTCGATTAAAGAAGAAAGAGAGGAGAGGGAGAGCCAATTCCAGCAAGCCAAGCTGACCCCTCCTCTCTACTGGGCTGGCCCCAAGCCCACCTAACGCTGCTAACCCTAGCCGTCCGACCGAAACCTCCCTCTCTGGCCGATCCCCTCCTCGTCTCCCTCATCACACTGCCAGGAGCGTCCGTGCCCGATGCCACCCGCTCGATCCCCCATTCCTCTCCTTGCTCTCGATCCCCCATGCTCCTCCTTCCCCTCGCTCGGCCCCGCTCCCTTGCAAACCCTGCATCGCGCCTCTCCTGCCTTTGATCTCAGGCGCAGGCTCCTGCACCAAGCAGGGGAGTGAGTAGGTTGAAGCCCCAGCACCCGTCGCCGCCGGCCTGCTACCTCCACCGCCCGGACCCGTGCTTCTGCCCACCGCCATCTCCTTCCTGGAGCCCCTCGTCGTCTTCCGCACCAAGTTCCAACACCAGTGCATCCGCTCGCGGTGCCCTGACTTTCATCTTCGTCATCGTCCAAAGCCATGGAGAGGAGGACAACTCAGGCGCCATCCCCGCCTCCTCTGCTCGCCTGTTGCTCGGTCCTCCTCCGGCAAGAACCCAGCCGCCGCACCCTGCTGCAGCGCCACCCTCCTCGACCTCCCCGTCTTCCTGGCCTCCTCGCGTCCCCTGGTTGTCTCTCTCTGCAGCGAACAGCTGCAGCTCAGCACCTCGACACCCCTGCACCCCAAGTCCATCGCCACCTCGCTGGAGAACGTCGTCCTCGCCAGGATCCTCTTCGTCAGCCCCAAGCCCCACCGCCGCTGCCTCGATTTGCGGTGCCTGAGGCCCCTTGGCCTTGCTGCGATCTGGATATGTCGAGACCACCGTTGCCACGTTGATTCCTCTGCCCTGGAGTACCTCAAGTTCGTCTACACGAGGCTGCCAAGTACCTCTACGCACGAATATCACCAAGTACCGCGATGATACGAGAACAACTACCGTCGACGTGCATTTTGCCAAGTTCCACAACCACCGACTAGTACGACTACCGTCACAAAAACGAGACCGTCAAGACCGGACTGACAAGTACCCCAACGTCATGTGTACAATGACCGTCGCCGAAGACCCGGGTAGCAAAACGTCAAGTACCTATGACCGAAGAATGCCAAGTACCTCTCTGAAAAAACGAACATGTACCACTACGTCCAGAGGCATCGGATCCGTCGAGTCCAACAACGAATTTGTACAACTATCAGCGACCCTGAACGACTACGAAATGTGAACCTCTACTTCCCCTACAAAACGTGTCCAACTACCGTCGCCGAGATCGTGAGAACCTCTACCGTCGACCCTAGAGCATGCGAGAACGACTACTTCCACTACCGCCGTCGCGAGAACGCCTACTTCCCTCTACGAACGAGAACCGTCCCCTTTGCACGCTCCGATGGTATAACCCCGAGACGACCGCCCGTGAACGAATGCAGGTGTGATGTATGAGATGCTCGTGCTTGCTCCATGCTCGAATCGTCGGTGCATGTTGCCCCTCTTTTGCCTTGCCACCATCGTCGACTCATGGGACACCCGGTATCCGGGAGTGCCACACCATCTTTTGCACGCATCCGCACACTTCTCCTTTGCATCAGTATCTCAATCGAGTTACCGGAACCGGAACGTTGTCGTGGCACCGTTTTCGTTATCGTTGCCGTGGCACCCCTTTTCTTTCCACCACGGTGACAAATGCTTCATAATGCTCTTGTCAACTTTTAATAAAAATTGCATAAACTTGCACATGTCATCCGCATCATGATAACAACATTTAAAATGTTTAAAATTGTTGTTGCATTAAATTGGTAATGCATATGGGGATTTACCGGATTTGTTGTTTGTTATATCCGGCCCCATTTAAATTGTTTAAATGGTATAGTTTTGTTATGCTTCACCTCTTGTCATGTTAACCAACATTTAATATTGTTGAGTACCTAAAGGAGAGAGAACTAAATAATTGATGTGGTGTTCCGTCAATATGCAACTCATTGCATATTGAGCCCCACTTAACTTGTAGTTTTGTTTGTGCCCTTTGCCATGCCATTCCTATTTAAACCGGACATGCATCATACTTGGTTGTGCATCAGGCCATGTTTATGTGTTGGTTGTTTACTATGTTGTTTGCTTCTTTCCGGTGTTGCTTCTTCGGGTTAGTTCTGATAACGTGATGTTTGTGAGGATCCGTTCATCTGCGTTCGTTTGTATTCTTCATGGACTCGTTCTTCTTCCTTGCGGGATCTCAGGCAAGATGACCATACCCTCGAAATCACTTCTATCTTTGCTTGCTAGTTACTCGCTCTTTTGCTTTGCCTATGCCGTGATACCTACCACTTGCTATATCGTGCCTCCCATATTGCCATGTCAAGCCTCTAACCCACCTTGTCCTAGCAAACCATTGTTTGGCTATGTTACCGCTTTGCTCAGCCCCTCTTATAACGTTGCTAGTTGCAGGTGAAGATTGGAGTTTGTTCCTTGTTGGAACATGTTTATTGTTGGGATATCACAATATATCTTATTTACTTAATGCATCTATATACTTGGTAAAGGGCGGAAGGCTCGGCCTTATGCCTGGTGTTCTGTTCCACTCTTGCCGCCCTAGTTTCCGTCATACCGGTGTTATGTTCCTTGATTTTGCGTTCCTTACGCGGTTGGGTTATAATGGGAACCCCTTGACAGTTCGCCTTGAATATAACTCCTCTAGCAAGGCCCAACATTGGTTTTACCATTTGCCACCTAGCCTTTTCTTTCCCTTGGGTCGGCCAGCTCAAGGGTCATCTTTATTTTAACCCCCCCGGGCCAGTGCTTCTCTAAGTGTTGGTCTAACTGAGCAATGTCTGGAGCTTCCAGGGGCAACTCTGGGTTGGCCAACCCGACGTATGGCTCATCCGGTGTGCCCTGAGAACGAGATATGTGCAGCTCCTATCGGGATTTGTCGACACATCTGGGTGGCTTTGCTGGTCTTGTTTTACCATTGTCGAAATCTCTTGTAACCGGGATTCCGAGCCTGATTGGGTCCTCCTAGGAGAAGGAATATCCTTCGTTGACCATGAGAGCTTGTGATGGGCTAAGTTGGGACACCCTTGCAGGGTTTTGAACTTTCGAAAGCCATGCCCGCGGTTATGGGCGGATGGGAATTTGTTAATGTCCGATTGTAGAAAACCTGAAACTTATCTTAATTAAAATGCATCAACCGCGTGTGTAGCCATGATGTTCTCTTTCCGGCGGAGTCCGGGAAGTGAACACGGTGTTGGAGTTATGCTTGAATGTAAGTAGTTTCAGGATCACTTCTTGATCATAGTTTCTCGACCATGCCTTTGCCTTCTCTTCTCGCTCTCATTTGCGTATGTTAGCCACCATATATGCTAGTGCTTGCTGCAGCTCCACCTCACATACCTTTTACCCTACCTATAAGCTTAAATAGTCTTGATCGCGAGGGTGTGAGATTGCTGAGCCCCCATGACTCACAGATACTTCCAAAACTAGTTTGCAGGTGCTCGATGATACCGTATAGGTGACGCAACCGAGCTCAAGGAGGAGCTCGATGAAGACCTTGTTCGTAGTGTTGTTTCGTTTCAGTTGATCAGTAGTGGAGCCCAGTTGGGACGATTGGGGATCTGTGTAGCATTTGGGGTAGTCTTCTTTTATTTTGGTTCGATAGTCGGACCTTGATTGTATCTGGTTGATGTAATGATTTATTTATGTTATTGTGTGAAGTGGCGATTGTAAGCCAACTATGTATCTCTTTCCATTATGTATTACATGGGTTGTGTGAAGATTACCTCACTTGCGACATGTCTACAATGCGGTTATGCCTCTAAGTCATGCTCCGACACGTGGGAGATATAGCCGCATCGTGGGTGTTACAAGTTGTCCGGTGCCTGTGGATAGACAGAGGTCACCGGCACGGGCGGCTTGCCCCTCTTGGCAGAGGGGCGCCTGCCGGAGTCCGGAACCACTGGAGGTTCCGGCACGGTGTTCGGCTGAGGGCCGAACTTGGAGCCCTTGGGAGTCTTGCTCCCTTTGCGCTTGGAGTCCGGAAGGTCGCCTTCAGGCGCCTCCAGGACTACCTCCCCTCGGTTCGGTGCCCCTTGAGACAATACCTCGACATTGTCCGTAGGGCGAGGAGAGGAGGCGGTTGGAAGTGAATCGCTATTCATCTCCGACGAGTCCAAGGAACCGTCCGACGAGGATACGTCGATACGGGCTCAGGGCGGACTGCATGATCATATTCGACGTTAGGAGAAGCAGTGCAATAAAAGTATGCTATGAGTTACTCTGGTATCCGAATACTTACGACTTCTCTAGGGGCTTGGCCCTGAGTAACCACTCGTCTTTGCTGTCAGCTGCGGTGGTGGAACAATCCGGAAGGAGAGTCCTTCCCTTCTTGGACCCTCCGGCCTCCCCGGTTGGGGCGGCCTTCCTTTTCCTGTCTCCCCCGGCTGGAGGGGGAGAACCTTCATCTTCCTCCTCCTCGTTTTCACGGAAGGAGTGCGTCTCGGAGTTATCGGACGATGAGTCCGATACCACCTGGCGCCGGAAACTCTTTCGGGTTTCCGTGGCCTTCTTCTTGATCTTCTTCTCCGGCACCTCATAAGGAGCCGGAGTCCGCATCTCCGTCAGGAGAGCGTCTGCAGGGTTTTCGGCCAGAGGGGCCAGAGGGGCCAGCCAGTGAATCTGCTCTGATGTCTCCACCCAGTCCTGTCAAAGGCATGGTAGCTCAGACCCCACACAAGGTTAAACTATGGAAAATAAATAACCTACGAGATGTACAGAACTTAGCGGATTCGCAGGGCGTGTCGCGCTTAGCCCATGGTCCTCGGTAAGGGGAGGGGGGTGGGACCTCGGCGCCCTTGAACAGCACCTGGAGGATCCGGCGAAATAGCATGACCTGGACTATGTTGACAAGCTTGAGTTTCTTGCCTATCATGTTCCGGATACACTTCTGGAGTCCGTCCAGCTCCACCGATGAGCCCCAGGACAGTCCCTTCTCCTTCCAGGAAGTGAGCCGCGTGGGGATTCCGGATCCAAACTCGGGGACCGCCACCCAGTTGGTGTCGCGCGGCTCTGTGATGTAGAACCACCCCGATTGCCACCCCTTTATGGTATCCACGTAGGAGCCCTCGAGCCAGGTAACGTTGGGCATTTTGCCCACCATGGCTCCGCCGCATTCCACATGTTGGCCGCCTACTACCTTCGGTTTGAAATTGAAGTTCTTCAGCCACAGGCCGAAGTGGGGCCGGACATGGAGGAAAGCCTCGCACACGACGATGAACGCCGAGATGTTGAGGATGAAATTCGGAGCTAGACCATGGAAGTCCAGCCCATAATAGAACATAAGGCCGCGGACGAATGGATGGAGGGGAAACCCCAGTCCGCGGACGAAGTGGGTGAGGAAAACCACCCTTTCGTAAGGTTCCGGGGTAGGGACGATCTGCCCCGCAGCTGGCAGCCGGTGCGCAATATCCGCGGCTAAGTATCCGGCCCCGCGCAGCTTTTTGATGTCTCCCTCCGTAACGGAGGAGACCATCCACTTGCCTCCCACTCCGGACATGTTTGGAGAGGGTTGAGGAGAAGGATGTGGACTTGGGCACTGGAGCTCGAGTGCGCGAGAATGGATGAGCAAGGAGGAAGAAGGCGTGGGTAGAAAAAGGTGAACCCTTATCCCCTTATAAGGGTGGACGAAAACTATGCGCCCCCCACCAGCCTGGTAAAACTCGCTTATCCCCCAAGCGCCGTAATTGATGGCGCAGTTGGGTTACCCACGTCGGTATTGATGGGAATCCCATAATAAGGGGACACGATCTCTGCTTCGACAAGACGTGCCAAGGAAACCGCCTCGCAGAACATGCTGAGTTTGGTTGTGAAAGACGATTCGAATGGTGACCTGGCTGTGGTGTGATATCACACTGCGAAACGCGTCGGCAGATTAGATTTGTGGAAATATTATTCTCTCTACAGTGGTATGTGGAACTTATTTTTGAAGGGTCGGACACTAACCTTGTATTCAAAACTCTTCCATGATGTATGCGGAGGAGGAACCCGCCTTGCAATGCCGAATACAACACTTCGCGCCGGACTCATCATCATTGAAGCCTGGTTCAGGGGCTACTGAGGGAGTCCTGGATTAGGGGGTCTCTGGACAGCCGGACTATATCCTTCGGCCGGACTGTTGGACTATGAAGATACAAGATTGAAGACTTCGTGCCGTGTCCGGATGGGACTCTACTTCGCGTGGAAGGCAAGCTAGGCAATACGGATATGTATACCTCCTCCTTTGTAACCGACCTTGTGTAACCCTAGCCCCCCGGTGTCTATATAAACCAGAGGGTTTTAGTCCGTAGGACAACATACAATCATACCATATGCTAGCTTCTAGGGTTTAGCCTCTCTGATCTCGTGGTAGATCAACTCCTGTACTACTCATATTATGAAGAACAATCAAGCAGGATGTAGGGTATTACCTCCATCAAGAGGGCCCGAACCTGGGTAAACATCGTGTCCCCCGTCTCCTATTACCATCCGCCTAGACGCACAGTTCGGGACCCCCTACCCGAGATCCGCCGGTTTTGACACCGACACCTTTCCTTAACGGAAATTGGAATCTAATATTTCCTTCCTTCATATCAATAATTGCACCAATCATTCTAAGGAAAGGTCTACCAAGAATAATAGGACATGAAGGATTGTAATCTATGTCAAGAACAATAAAATCTATGGGAACATAATTCCTATTTGCAACAATAATAACATCATTAATTCTTCCCATAGGTTTCTTAATAGTGGAATCCGCAAGGTGCAAGTTTAGAGAGCAATCATCAAAATCATGGAAACCTAACAAATCACACAAAGTCTTTGGAATCGTGGAAACACTAGCACCCAAATCACATAAAGCATAGCATTCATGATATTTAATTTTAATTTTAATAGTTGGTTCCCACTCATCATAAAGTTTTCCAGGGATAGAAACTTCCAATTCAAGTTTTTCTTCATAAGATTGCATCAAGGCATCAACGATATGTTTAGTAAATGCTTCATTTTGACTATAAGCGTGAGGAGAATTTAGCATGGATTGCAACAAGGAAATACAATCAATCAAAGAGCAATTTTCATAGTTAAATTCCTTGAAATCCATAATAGTGGGTTTAGCAACATCTAGGGTTTTAATTTCTTCAATCCCACTTTTATCAAATTTAGCATCAAGATCAACAAATTACGAATTCTTGGAACGCCTTCTAGGTAAAGGTGGATCATATTCAGTCCCATCATTATCAAGATTAATATTGCAAAACAAATATTTAATAGGGGACACATCAATAACTTTTAGATCTTCATCTTTATTTTCATAGGAACTAGAAGAACATGCTCTTATAAAGGCATATTTCTTAGCACGCATCATAGCGGTTCTTTCTTTGCACTCATCAATGGAAATTCTCATGGCTTTGAGAGACTCATTAATATCATGCTTAGGTGGAATAGATCTAAGTTTCAAAGAATCAACAACAAGAGAAATTCTATCAACATTCCTAGCCAAATCATCAATCTTAAGCAATTTTTCTTGAATCATAGCATTAAAATTCTTTTGCGAAGTAATAAATTATTTAATAATAGATTCAAAATCAGAGGGCATATTATTATAATTTCCATAAGAATTGTTCTGGGAATTACCATAATTATTAGAGGGATTACTAGGATAAGGCCTAGGGTTGAAATTTCCTCTATACGCGTTGTTACCAAAATTGTTCCTACCAACAAAATTCACATCCATAGATTCATTATTATTCTCAATCAAAGTAGACAAGGGCATATCATTAGGATCAGAAGAAACACTCTTATTAGCAAATAATTTCATAAGTTCATCCATCTTTCCACTCAAAACATTAATTTCTTCTATCGCATGCACCTTTTTATTAGTAGATCTTTCAGTATGCCATTGAGAATAATTAACCATAATATTATCTAGGAGTTTAGTAGCTTCTCCTAAAGTGATTTCATAAAAGTGCCTCCCACGGCCGAATCTAAAGGATTCTAGAAGCAAAATTCAATCCGACATAATTTTTTTGAATAATCATCCACAAATTTAAACCATGAGTAGGGCAATTACGTATCATTAGTTTCATTCTCTCCCAAGCTTGTGCAACCTGTTCATGATCAAGTTGCTTAAAATTAATAATATTGTTTCTAAGAGAGATGATCTTAGCGGGAGGAAAATACTTAGAGATAAAAGCATCTTTGCGTTTGTTCCATGAATCAATACTATTTTTAGGCAAAGACGAAAACCAAGCTTTAGCACGATCTCTAAGCGAAAAAGGAAACAACTTCAATTTAACAATATCATTATCCACATCTTTCTTCTTTTGCATATCACACAAATCAACTAAGCTATTAAGATGGGTAGCGGCATCTTCACTAGGAAGGCCGGAAAACGGATCTTTCATGACAAGATTCAACAAAGCAACATTAATTTCACAAGATTCAGCAAAGCAACATTAATTTCACAAGATTCAACATCGGTAAGAGGAGCAATCGGAGTGCTAATAAAATCATTGTTGTTGGTATTGGTGAAGTCACACAATTTAGTGTTATCTTGAGCCATCGTGACAAACAAGCAAACTAACACACAAGCAAACAAAAAGCAAGCAGGCAAAAAGAGGCAAATAGAGAAAGAGAGGGAGTATATAGAGAGAGAGGGCGAATAAAACGGCAAGGGTGAAGTGGGGGAGAGGAAAACGAGAGGCAAATGGCAAATAATGTAATGCGGGAGATAAGGGTATGTCATGGGTACTTGGTATATTGACTTTTGCGTAGACCTCCCCGGCAACGGCGCCAGAAATCCTTCTTGCTACCTCTTGAGCACTGCATTTGTTTTCCCCGAAGAGGAAGGGATGATGCAGCAAAGTAGCGTAAGTATTTCCCTCAGTTTTTGAGAACCAAGGTATGAATCCAGTAGGAGGCTACGCGCGAGTCCCTCGTACCTGCACAAAACAAATAAATCCTCGCAACCAACGCAAATAGGGGTTGTCAATCCCTATAAGGCCACTTACGAGAGTGAGATCTGATAGATATGATAATATAATTTTTTTGGTATTTTTATGATAAAGATGCAAAGTAAAATGAAGGCAAAGTAAATAGCAAAGGAAATAACTAAGTAGTAGGAGATTAATATGATGAAGATAGACCTGGGGGTCATAGGTTTCACTAGTGGCTTCTCTCGAGAGCATAAGTATTCTACGGCGGGTGAACAAATTACTGTTGAGCAATTGACAGAATTGAGCATAGTTATGAGAATATCTAGGTATGATCATGTATATATGCATCACGTCCGAGACAAGTAGACCGACTCCTGCCTGCATCTACTACTATTACTCCACTCATCGACCGCTATCCAACATGCATCTAGAGTATTAAGTTAAAAACAGAGTAACGCCTTAAGCAAGATGACATGATGTAGAGGGATAGACTCATGCAATATGAAGAAAACCCCATCTTTTTATCCTCGATGGCAACAATACAATACATGCCTTGCTTCCCCTACTGTCACTGGGAAAGGACACCGCAAGATTGAACCCAAAGCTAGGCACTTCTCCCATTGCAAGAAAGATCAATCTAGTAGGCCAAACCAAACTGATAATTCGAAGAGACTTGCAAAGATAACCAATCATACATAAAAGAATTCAGAGAAGATTCAAATAGTATTCATAGATAGACTTGATCATAAACCCACAATTAATCGGTCTCAACAAACACACAACAAAAAGAAGATTACATCGAATAGATTGTTGGAGATATGCCCTAGAGGCAATCATGTATGATGATATTTCCTATGTTTTTATGAATAAAGATAGTTCTTGGACATTATCAATGATGTGTATCAGCAAGTACGTGACTTGTTTGTGGGACTATGCATTGTATGATGACTGTCCTAAAAGGTCCCTAGTCGAAAGGGCTGTGTGCACAGCCAACTAGACTAGCATATGACACGGTCGATGGCTTGGTCTCACTAGCCATGGAGCATTGGATGCTAACCGGATAATATGGACTTGGAAGGATCTGGTCGGATTCGACATAGTCGGATCCGAGTCGAGATAAGGTCCGAGTCGGACAGACCCAACTATGAGACGCAGCGATATGTCATCTGTGAGTCTCTACTACAACATATGTTCTATGTCCTAAGACCTGAGCTGACACATGTACTCGGGATGGTGATAGACTTGCTTTGGGATGACCAAATGCTACTCTGTAACTGGGTAGTTATAAAGGTAGGTTTCGGGTTTGTCCAGAACCATGCTGTGAGACGTGGTCGAGCAAGATGGGATTTGCCCCTCCGATCAGGAGAGATATACTCTGGGCCCCTCATGTGATCCGACCAGGATAAGAATGGCCATGGGACAAGGATTATGAGATAATACGGTTTGTGGTCGGCATCACTGGAACGAGAAAGGGGTCGGGCTAGCACAAGGATGACAGACTCGCCTTGAGCTGGACAACATATATCGTGTGGCAAAAGGAATGGAAGTATGATGTACAGGTTCGCTAACCAGCTTCATAGTCTGCTTGGTGTTCGGCATGCCTTGCTAGAGGCCGCTACCAACCGTGCAGTTCGGAGGTGATCCGAACTGCGACCAAGACGACTTGAACCTAAGGGGTCGCGCGCTTAAGGGAAGGAACCTACGAGGTGGGATCCGAGGACACTGGTCGGATGTGATCCGAACTGTATTCGGATTGGGGCCGAGTAGACTTATGGGCTTTAGGGTCCGTGCGAGGCCCAAGTGTTGAGCCCGCGACGAACGCCTATATATAGTGGAGGTGCTGCACACTCACGCGGTTGATCGCTTCGGCGCTGTCACTAGGGTTTGCATGTGTTGCGAATAGACACCTCGAATAGACACCTCCACTCGCCGCCGGTTGTGTGATCGGACCTAGTAGTCCGCTGCACGACATTCCTCCTGCATGCGCGGATACCGTTAGAGGCGATGCACTTGCGCCGCTCCAGCGAACCTGTACGTGGGAACCAACCACCGGCTGTACGAGGGAGATCGGACGAGGAGGAGACGATCCACACAGACGCGCTGCCCACACTCTTCTTCCGCTGCACGGCACTACGTGTCTAGTGGTGAAGAACTGTGATCCATCTCCCGTAGCATGTTCTTGGTTGTTCTGCGCGTAGGAATATTAATTTGCAGTCGACGCATCCTACCGTAGATCTCAACATAGATCTCCACAAGAGAAGGGGAGAACTTTGTATTGAGATCCAAAAAGAGATAAGAAGCCATCAAGCTACTAACTATGGACCCGTAGGTCTGAAGTAAACTACTCACACTTCATCGAAGGGTCTATGGTGTTGATGTAGAAGCCCTCCGTGATCGATGCCCCCTCCGACGGAGCTCCGGAACAGGCCTCAAGATGGGATCTCGTGGATACAGAAAGTTGCGGCAGTGGAATTAGTTTTTTGGCTCCGTATCTGATCATTTGGGGGTACGTAGGTATATATAGGAGGAAGGAGTACGTCGGTGGAGCAACAGGGGGCCCACGAGGGTGGAGGGCGCGCCTGGGGTAGGCAGGCGCGCCCCCTACCTCGTGACCTCCTCTTTTCTTTCTTGACGTAGGGTCCAAGTCTCCCGGATCATAATCTTCCTAAACATCACATTCCCGAAGGTTTCATTCCGTTTGGACTCCGTTTGATATTCCTTTTCTTCGAAACCCTAAAACAGGCAAAAAACAGCAATTCTGGGCTGGGCCTCCGGTTAATAGGTTAGTCCCAAAATAATATAAAAGTGGATAATAAAGCCCAATAATGTCCAAAATAGTAGATAATATATCATGGAGCAATCAAAAATTATAGATACGTTGGAGACGTATCAGAGATATCCATATTACTACAAGTTGTTCTGTTTTTGACATATTCTATTTTCTATGTGTTGTTTGCTTATTTTGATGATTCTATGGGTAGTATCGGGAGGTATGAGCCATGGAAAAGTTGGAATACACTAGATATTGCACCAATATAAATAAATAATGAGTTCACAACAGTACCAAAAGTGGTGATTTATTTTCTTATATTAACGGAGCTTATGAGATTTTCTGTTGAGTTTTGTGTTGTGAAGGTTTCAAGTTTTGGGTAAGGATTTGATGGACTATGGAATAAGGAGTGGCAAGAGCCTAAGCTTGGGGATGCCCAAGGCACCCCAAGGTAATATCCAAGGACAACCAAGAGCCTAAGCTTGGGGATGCCCTGGAAGGCATCACCTCTTTCGTCTTCGTCTATCGGTAACTTTACTTGAGGCTGTATTTTTATTCACCACATGATATGTGTTTTTCTTGGAGCGTCTTGTATGATTTGAGTCTTCGCTTTTTAGTTTTCCAGGATCATCCTTGTTGTACACACCTTTTGAGAGGGACAAACATGATATTAGAATACTCTATGTGCTTCACTTATATCTTTTGAGCTAGGCAATTTTGCTCTAGTGCTTCACTTATATCTTTTTAGAGCACGGCGGTGATTTTATTTTATAGAATTGATGAACTCTCATGCTTCACTTATATTATTTTGAGAGTCTTTGAACATAATGGTAATTTGCTTTAGTTACAAATTTAGTCCTATATGATAGGCATCCAAGAGGGATATAATAAAAACTTTCATATAATGTGCATTGAATACTATGAGAAGTTTGATTCTTTATGTTTGTTTTGAGATATAGAGATGGTAATATTAGAGTCATGCTAGTGAGTAATTATGGATTGAGAAATACTTGTGTGAAAGTCTGTGATTCTCGTAGCATGCACGTATGGTGAACCGTTATGTGATGAAGTCGGGCCATGATTTATTTATTGATTGTCTTCCTTGTGAGTGGTGGTCGGGGACGAGCGATGGTCTTTTCCTACCAATCTATCCCCCCACGAGCATGCGCGTAGTACTTCGTTTCGATAACTAATAGATTTTTACAATAAGTATATGAGTTCTTTATGACTAATGTTGAGTCCATGGATTATACGCACTCTCACCCTTCCACCATTGCTAGCCTCTCTAGTGTCGTGCAACTTTTGCCGGTACCATACACCCACCATATACCTTCCTCAAAATAGCCACCATACCTACCTATTATGGCATTTCCAAAGCCATTCTGAGATATATTGCCATGCAACTTTCCACCGGTACGTTCATTATGACACGTTCCATCGCTGTCAAATTGCTTTGCATGATCATGTAGTTGACATCGTATTTGTGGCAAAGCCACCATTCATAATTCTTTCATACATGTCACTCTCGATTCATTGCACATCCCGGTACACCGCCGAAGGCATTCATATAGAGTCATATTTTGTTCTAAGAATCAAGTTGTAATTATTGACTTGTAAGTAAATAAAAGTGTGATGATCTTCATTATTAGAGCATTGTCCCATGTGAGGAAAGGATGATGGAGACTATGATTCCCGCACAAGTCGGGATGAGACTCCAGACGAAAAAAAGAGGCCAAAGAAAAATGAGAGAAGGCCCAAATAAAAAAATGAGAGAAAACAGAGAAAGGACAATGTTACTATCCTTTTACCACACTTGTGCTTCAAAGTAGCACCATGATCTTCATGATAAAGAGTCTCCTATGTTGTCACTTTCATTTATTACTGGAAATTTTTCATTATAGAACTGGGCTTGTATATTCCAATGATGGGCTTCCTCAAATTGCCTAGGTCTTGGTGAGCAAGCGAGCTAGATGCACACCCACTTAGTTTCTTTTTGAGATTTCATAAATTTATAGCTCTAGTGCATCTGTTGCACGGTAATCCCTACTCACTCACATTGATATCGATTGATGGGCATCTCCATAGCCTGTTGATACGCCTAGTTGATGTGAGACTATCTCGTTCTTTTTTGTCTTCTCCACAACCACCATATTCTATTCCACCTATAGTGTTATGTCCATGGCTCACGCTAATGTATTGCGTGAAAGTTGAAAAAGTTTGAGAACATGAAAAGTATGAAACAATTGCTTGGCTTGTCATTGGGGTTGTTCATGATTTAAATATTTTGTGTGATGAAGATGGAGCATAGCCAAACTATATGATTTCGTAGGGATAAGCTTTCTTTGGCCATGTTATTTTGAGAAGACATAATTGCCTTGCTAGTATGCTTGAAGTATTATTGTTTTTATGTCAATATTAAACTTTTGTTTTCAATCTTACAGATCTGAACATTCAGGCCACAATAAATAAAATTACACGGATAAATATGTTAGGTAGCATCCCACATCAAAAATTCTGTTTTTATCATTTACCTACTCGAGGACGAGCAAGAATTAAGCTTGGGGATGCTTCATACGTCTCCAACGTATCTATAATTTTTTATTGTTCCATGCTATTATATTATCTGTTTTGGATGTTTTATTTGCATTAATATGCTACTTTATATTATTTTTGGGACTAACCTATTAACCAAGAGCCCAGTGCCAGTTTCTGTTTTTTTCTTCTTATTTTTGAGTTTCACAGAAAAGGAATACCAAACAGAGTCCAAATGGAATGAAACCTTCGCGATGATATTTCTTGGACCAAGAGACATGGAGATGAAGTCAAAGGAGCCACGAGGCGGCTACAAGAATGGAGGGCGTGCCCCACAACCATGTGCCCCCCCCCCCCGTGACTCTCCTGACCTAATTCTTTCACCTATATATTCCAAAATATCTGCAAACCACCAGAGGGAGCCACCAAAACACTTTTCCACCACCTCAACCTTTTGTACCCGTGAGATCCCATCTAGGGACCTTTTCTGGCACCCTACCGGAGGGGGATTCGATCACGGAGGGCTTCTACATCAACCCTATTGCCCTTTCGATGAAACATGAGTAGTTTACCATAGAACAACAGGTCCATAGTTAGTAGCTAGATGGCTTCTTCTCTCTCTATCTCTCTTTGATTCTCAATACCATGTTCTCCTCGATGTTCTTGGAGATCTATTCAATGTAATACCTTTTTGCGGTGTGTTTGCCGACATCCGATGAATTGTGGATTTATGATCAGCTTATCTATGCATATTATTTGAATCTTCTCTGAATTCTTATATGCATGATTTGATATCTTTGTAATGCTCTTCGAACTATCGGTTTGGTTGGCCAACTAGATTGGTTTTTCTTGCAATGGGTGAAGTGCTTAGCTTTGGATTCAATCTTGCGGTGTCCTTTCCCAGTGACAGTAGGGGCATATTGCTTGAGCTAATTCCTCTACATCAGGCCATCTTACTTAATGCGTTACTCCGTTCTTTATGAACTTAATACTCTAGATGCATGTTCGATAGCGGTTGATGTGTGGAGTAATAGTAGTAGATGCAGAATCGTTTCGGTCTACTTAACATGGGCGTGATGCCTATATTCATGATCATTGCCTAAGATATCGTCATAACTTTGCTCTTTTCTATCAATTGCTCGGCAGTAATTTGTGCACCCACCGTATTATTTGCTATCTTGAGAGAAGCTCTAGTGAAACCTATGCCCCCCGGGTCTATTTTCCATCATATAAGTTTCTATTTTCCATCATATAAGTTTCTGATCTACTATTTTGCATTCTTTTACTTTCCGATCTATAAACCAGAAATACCAAAAATATTTACTTTACCATATCTCTATCAGATCTCACTTTTGCAAGCAACCGTGAAGGGATTGACAACCCCTTTAACGCGTTAGGTGCAAGTTGTTTGATTGTTTGTGCAGGTATTAGGTGATTTGTGCGTTGTCTCCTACTAGATTGATTCCTTGGTTGCCAAACTGAGGGAAATACTTATATCTATTTTGCTGCATCACCCTTTCTTCTTCAAGGGAAAAACCAACGCAAGCTCAAGAAGTAGCATAATGATTGGACTCTTCTGGAACCACCGCACAAGACAACTCCGAAGAAGAGAGGTATTCTATTTCTCAGTCCTAAAGATATGTAAGAGGCAAAGAAATCTATGAAAGAAAAGGGTATTAAAGCTGAAGATGTCAAGAATTTACCACCTATTAAAGAAATACATGGTCTCGATACCCTGACATAGGTAGTAGAGGTAAATTCTCTCTAGAGAATTGGATGAAGGTGATATTCCTTATACTAAGTCTGCCAGTCAATGCTTGGATGAATTGGATAACTTTATTGTTAAACAAGAAAATGTTAATGCACATGTTAGTAGACTATTGAAATGAAATGCTTTTATGATTGAACACTTGGGTGACCTTATGTTTAGTACTTTAATGCTGTCAGGGGTGTGAGTAAATGTGCATCCATGAAAAAAAACTCAAGTAGAACAAGTCCTCAAGTCACAAAATGATTTGCTTAATGCGATGAACAATAAGATGAATGATCATGCTGTTAAAGTTATGACTAGCAGTGGTAAAATGACTCAGGAAGCTTTTTATCCTGAAGGCCACCCTAAGAGATTTCGGCAAGACTCTCAAGCTATTAATACTGATGCACCTAGTCCATCTAAAAAGAAAAAGAAAAATTATAGGAATTTGCATGCCTCTAGTGAACCTACTGTAGACACACCTGACAATCCAAATGATATTTCTATATCTGATGCTGAAACACAATTTGGTGATGAACATCAACCTAGTAACAATGATAATGATGATGTTCATGTACATGGTCAACCTAATAATGATAATGATGTGGAAATAGAGCCTGTTGTTGATCTTGATAACCCACAACCTAAGAATAAAAGATATGATAAGAGAGACTTCATTGCTAGGAAACATTGTAAAGAAAGATAACCATGGGTTCAGAAACCCATGCCTTTTCCTCCTAAAGCTTTAAAGAATTTGAGCGCTTTGTTGAAATGCTTAGACCTGTCTTTTTGCGCCTTCATTTAATTGATATTCTGAAAATGTCTCCTTATGCTAAGTACATGAAAGATATTGTTACAAATAAAAGGAAGATACTAGAAGCTGAAATTTCCACCATGCTTGCTAATTATTCATCTAAGGGTACCAAAGAAATTGGGAGACCCAGGAATACCAACTATAACATGCTCCATTAAGAATTGACACCTTGTTCTCATGTTATTGTCAAAAACAAGTGAACAAGTGAATAGTATCAATACCTCCAAAGACTGAAAGAAAGATTGAAACAAGTGAATAATATCCATTCTATTGGGAAAATTTCAACAATTACTATTGGAGGTTGTAAATTCCCTATTCCTCTGCCTTAGGGTTTTCTTTGACAAAACTTCGAGTTCTCATGCTCCTTGTTTCAGTCTTTATTCGATACACCTTGATCTCAGGTATTGACGGCTTCCTTAGTATGCCAAGTTCCATAAGGGGTAGCCTTCCTAGGTCACACAAATCTGGAAATTCTTCAGAGCCTCCAATTCTTCTAGTCTTCAGAGTCTTCAACAGTTGTAGTTTCCATTATCATAATATATGGTAAAATCCTCTTCATTCTGAATGATCTCGGTTGTCCGATATCTTGTACTTCTTGGAGTGATCTCATCAGTCGAATCTTCGTGTGGTCAAAAAGGGGAAAGGGGTATGGTCTCACTAAAAGGGAATTTTTGAATAAGCTCAGAAGAGAAGAGAGGTAAAAGATCTTTTTAAAAGGGAAAGTTGTAGAGAAAAATCTTTGCTATGGGCTTGCCAGTTTCTAGGGTCACGTAATACAGTCAACATGTGCTCTGATACCATCTTGTAGCGACCCGACCCGAATGATTCAAGTCTCTGTGCTTAAGTGTCATCCCTGGATCGGTATGCTGACACACACAGTACTTGAGGATTTATAACAGAGGTAAATGACATGTATAAGTAACGTAAGATACTATTACCTCAATCCAAAATAGCGGAAGTAACAAGGTTGTGGATTCCCATCAACACCAATGACAAAGTTGAGTGTAGAAATTGTAACCCTAACGTATCACTTACTCATCGTAAGAAATCCTACAACATGAGACGTTGCAGCCACAAAGGGTCAGTACATTGAATGTACTGGCAAATTCACACCAGAGGATAATGATGAAAAAAGGCTATCACTACATGCATATTTGGCTGGTGGAAAAGCTCTATGGTTATAGTTTTGCGTAAAGCCAATTTTTCCCTATTGCAAAGAAATAAATTTTATTTAACTATCATGGTGGTTGTTGAACATTGAGAATGGTTGACAGCATTCTCAATCCCAATTAATTAACATCATTTAACCCAACAAACTTAATTTATTCACATGATAATCCAGGTACTAGATACTCAAAACGTCCATAATCGGGGACACAGCTAACCATGATTAGTTTATACACTCTGCAGAGGTTTGCGCACTTTTCCCCACAAGACTCGATCACCTCCGTTTGGTTTCTCGCACTACATGGTGTTTGAGAAGACGGATGACCAAGACATAGTCTTTCAGAAGCGCTAGCACCTTACGATGGATAGACCGTTACAGCTACCTTTCCCTACATCTGCTAGTCTACCCTGTAAGAGTTTGCACGATTTAATCAACTATGCTAGAGCCCATAATAGCTTGTGGCTGCACACGGAAGTTTCTAGTATGAATAATCTCATGTTCCCTTTGAGCCTGGGTGGCGGTCCATAAAAAAAACAGGCAATCTTGGTCTACCCAGGTGCCTAGACAGGCAATCCTAGAATAACCAGGTGCCTCAATCCACCCAGATGCGTGTTTAAGTTGCCACCTTAAGTAAACCATTAATTAACAAATCTCACATCTGTCATGAATACTCTCAAAACCCAATCCACGTCTACGAGCATAACATGGCACTATAAGCATAAGTACCTCCTTGCATTTTTGAGTCTAAGTTTACATAAGTACCTCCAGATATGAAAAAATGAGTCATAAGTTTACATAAGTTTACATAAAAAAATGAGTCAAATATGAAAGGATACGAGCATAACACCCAAATATCAAAGGAGTCTAAGTTTACATAACATGGTATTCTATGAAAGGATAAGCATAAGTACCTCCTTGCATTCTATGAAAGGAGTCAGAAGAGAATGCTAAGTTGATTCAAAAGCATAAGTACCTCCTTGCATTTTTGGTCAAGCTACCTTCAGTCTACCTTGAATCAACTTAGCATTCTCTTCTGACTCCTTGATCACATTTGGTCCAAACAACTGACGGCCTCCAACTTCATCCCACATACTCTTGGGGTATCACACATATCGAGACAAAACTCGTATTCATTTTGTCTGAAATCCACTCAGTGGAGTATCCTTATCTTTTCCAGGGGTCAATGGTTCTTACAGGGTACTACCACCCTTAAAATGCACAAATCTTCCATAGACCATATTTCTCATATCCTCAAAATGGCCAAAATTCTTCTTCATAGAGTAACAACTCATAAAATCCATATCAGTACCAATGATGCTAACTTTATTCACTCTCAATTGATTACAATCTCTCGCTTTTCCATTACATGTCTCAACTCAACACCTCAATATAAAAGAAAATGTTCTCACTTCTACTACTATACTTCTCACAGACTCAACTATTTATCACAAGTCTCCTTCTCTTTGGGACAATCTCTGGCAAAGTGCCCTGCTTCATTACAGTGAAAACATATTACTTCTGCCAAGTATCGAGGTTTCCTTTTTGGGCAACTGTTGAGGTAGTGCCCTGACTCCTTGCACCTATAACATGTGATATGACTCAGATCCTTCCTGGAATCCACTCTGCTTCTCTTCCTAGACTTTTCCATTCCAATTAGGGCTTCTATTTCCTGTGGGTCATACTATACTTCTTATGTCGGGAATTCTACTAGATCCCCATTCAAACAATTTTGGGAGATGTGTCCTTCTTCTCCACATGAGTAGCAAGACTTAGGGCAGGGTTTACTCGAGTCTTCTTTGGGTGTGTCCTCCACCTCTTCCTTCATCACAGTTTCTTCTAAAATTTCCATGAGGGCTCCTTTCATTACTTCTTTCTTCTGCTGGATGGTTCGTTGTACCATGGGGTAAATGTGACACTGAGCAAGATAGTGGGTAGTCCCTTCACACAAGAAACAAGTAATCTGCCTAATTGGGCATTCTTCAACTGGGTGACTTCCTTCACAATTAGGGCATTCATCCTTGTGTTCTTTATGGGTGTGTCCTATTTCTCCACAAATCTTGCATGCACAAGGTTTCTTCATATCCTTTCCATAAGGCTTCAAATTTTGGGACACAAGCCGAGACTTTGGCAGAGTCAACTTAAATTCTTTCCAAGTGGTTACTCCTTGCCATCCATTGATGGTTTGGTACATCCTCCACCAAGTAGTAGCACCTCTTTCAAAGCACTGAAGAGCATGCTGGGTCATATCATGTTCAACTATAGGGTTATTCTCCATGTGATCCTCCATGTTCTGAATCCATCGGTCTGTCTCCAACTGACTCATCGGTCCAGAAAATACAAGCTCATCTTCATTCATCCTCTATTGGGTCCATGGGTTTGGGGTGAGATAAGAGATGGAGAGGGATACACACAATACAAACAAAAGTTTTGAAAAGACAGATTTTATTTGTGGCCGTCGGGAAAAACATCAAACAAATGACAGCTCACAAACATCGCATCTAACGTAGGTATATAATAGGGGTTTGGTCTTCTAAAGGTCAATAAATCTTCAACGTCGTCTAACTCTTCAAGTCTTGTCCATGCCTCCAATGGCTTTTCCAATCATGCTTGTCCTTTTCCAGTTCTTTTGCCAGATCATCTGTATTGACGTGAAGTCTCTCGTGATGTCCTTTAATATTCTGGAGTTGCGTTCCAAACTTCTGGGTTCCCACATCCTTGTCATGAGCCATGGTCCTACTATCCTTCAGTTCCTGACAAATCTCCGGTATCTCGAGGTTGTAGCTCCTCCAGCTTGGCTACCTTCAGCTTCTGGGTCCTGACTTCTTCACGAAATGCTTCCTTGTCTAATACGATTTCCTGGAGCTCCATCTTAAACTTCTTGATGTACTACTCCAGATCCTGGTGATACACCGGCTAAGGTTAAAACTTCACCTCTTGCTGATAGATGCTCCATCAGCCTTCTACCATCCAATCCTTCCATGCATATGCATGCTTAACTCAGCACGGTGACAATAGCATAAGCGGGCGATGACATCACGGATAATCGTGTTTCTGCTCTTGTCATTCCCATGAGCTATCATTCCATAGTTGATATCTCCTGCCTTAGGGTTTTCTTTGACAAAACTTTGAGTTTTCATGCTCCTTGCTTCAGTCTTTCTTCGATACACCTTGATCTCAAGTATTGACGGCTTCCTTAGTCTGCCAAGTTCCATAAGGGTATCCTTCCTAGGTCACACAAATTTGGAAATTCTTCGGAGCCTCCAATTCGTCTAGTCTTCAGAGTCTTCAACAGTTGTAGTTTCCATTATCATAATGTATGGTAAAATCCTCTTCATTCCGAATGATCTCGGTTGTCCGATATCTTGTACTTCTTGCAGTGATCTCATTACTCGAATCTTCGTGTGGTCAAAAAGGGGAAAGGGGTATGGTCTCACTAAAAGGGAATTTTTGAATAAGCTCAGAAGAGAAGAGAGGTAAAAGATCTTTTTGAAAGGGAAATTTGTAGAGAAAAATCTTTGCTATGGGCTTGCCAGTTTCTAGGGTCACGTCCTACAGTCAACATGTGCTCTGATACCATCTTGTAGCGACCCGACCCGAATGGATCAAGTCTCTGTGCTTAAGTGTCATCCTTGGATCGGTATGCTGACACACACAGTACTTGAGGATTTATAACAGAGGTAATCACATGTATAAGTAACGTAAGATACTATTACCTCAATCCAAAATAGCGGAAGTAACAAGGTTGTGGATTCCCATCAACACCAACGACAAAGTTGAGTGTAGAAATCGTAACCCTAACGTATCACTTACTCATCGTAAGAAATCCTAGAACATGAGACATTGCAGCCACAAAGGGTCAGTACATTGAATGTACTGGCAAATTCACACCAGAGGATAATGATGAAAAAAAGGCTATCACTACATGCATATTTGGCTGGTGGAAAAGCTCTATGGTTATAGTTTTGCGTAAAGCCAATTTTTCCCTACTGCAAAGAAATAAATTTTATTTAACTATCATGGTGGTCGTTGAACATTGAGAATGGTTGACAACATTCTCAATCCCAATTAAGTAACATCATTTAACCCAACAAACTTAATTTAAAGTAACATGATGAGATTCACCTGATAATCTAGGTACTAGATACTCAAAACGTCCATAACCGAGGACACGGCTAACCATGATTAGTTTATACACTCTGCAGAGGTTTGCGCACTTTTCCCCCACAAGACTCGATCGCCTCCGTTTGGTTTCTCGCACTACATGGTGTTTGAGAAGACGGATGACCGAGACATAGTCTTTCAGAAGCGCTAGCACCTTACGATGGATAGACCGTTACACCTACATTCCCCTACATTTGCTAGTCTACCCTGTAAGAGTTCGCATGACTTAATCAACTATGCTAGAGCCCATAATAGCTTGTGGCTGCACACGGAAGTTTCTAGTATGAATAATCTCATGTTCCCTTTGAGCCTGGGTGGCGGTCCATAAAAAAATAGGCAATCCTGGTCTACCCAGGTGCCTAGACAGGCAATCCTAGAATAACCGGGTGCCTCAATCCACCCAGATGTGTGTTTAAGTTGCCACCTTAAGTAAACCATTAATTAACAAATCTCCCATCTGTCATGAATACTCTCAAAACCCAATCCACGTCTACGAGCATAGCATGGCACAATAAGCATAACGTAATAGTAACTCCCAAGGTTTGAATGCAGGTCAATAGGTTCCTACCTCATCAACTACTTCCCAATACCCACATGTTATCAATCCTACTCATGCAATGTTTGAGGGTTGAGACTAATGCATAAAAACTGGGTATGAAAAGGGATATGATCAAAGTGTGAACTTGCCTGCAATGTTGATGAAGATGATCCGCACTCATAACTCTTGATAGTTCTACTCGCCACACTCCGGTCAATCTATCGTAAGCAAACAATACTAACCACACATAAGCAATCACTCAAAACATCAGAAAGATCGAAGAAGACAATTCGAAAAACATTAAAACCAAGCAAATAACTCTTGCAACATAAAACAATTTCTAACAGTACCAAAATTATGTGAATTTGGCCTTATCAGAAAGTTTAGGTCAAGAGCTTCGATTTGCAAAAAGAATCAACTCAAACGGAGCTACAAAACTCAAGTTATGATCAAACGAAGTTTGAATTCAAATCTGTTCTAATTCAAATTTTAAACTTTTCAGAAACATGTTTGAGTTTTTTTACTGGATAGAGGAGATCATAACGAAGACGTTGGCATTGGTTTCGTTGGATTTGGACAAACGAGTAAAAAGTAATGATCGTTTGAAGTACAGGGACTAATCTATGAAGAAAATTATCACGAATAGGTCCCTGGACGAAATTAACAGAAAAAGAAAACACTAAATAACGAACATTCGCTAACTAGTTCTAAACAGAGAACGTTCTTTAAATAGATCTAACTAAAAAAACTAAACCGGTTTTTAAAACGAAAACCGAAGTAAACCTAAACCTAAAGGAAAACCGGCGAACCGGGGATGGTTTTATATCGGACCAGAAGAAATCGGCCGGTCGGGCGGCGGATTGGGCGGCAGGCGGTTCCGGCGATCTCCGGCGACGGTGGGCAGCAGCTCCGGCTCCGGCGGGCTCAGCGGCGACGGCGCTAGCGGCGCGGCAGCGGCGTGGAGCAGCGAGGAGCGAGGCGGCAGCAACCAACGGCGGCAGCGAGTGCGGCAGAGGGCGGCGGCGCTGGCGCATGCGGCGGCGACGAGAAGCGGGGAGGGGAGGAGGAGGCGGCGGGGCTTTAAAGGGGGTCAGGGGGCCTTGGGAGGCGTGGGGAAGGGGCGACGGCGGCGTGTCCGCCTCGGACACCGCGATGGCCGGCGGCGTACGGGCGAGGGACTCCGCCCGGGGTTGGTGGCGACGGTGCGGATGGGCTGGGGCGCGGCCTGGTAGGGAGCTGGGCCGACCCAATCGGCGAAGAGGAGAAAGTTTTTTTTAAAACATTATTTTCCAGACAACGAAAATAACAAAACCAAAATAAATAAAAATATTATATAGGCATATAATATATCAAAATTTTTAAAAAAAGATTTTCCACACGGTGAACATTTTTCTTGTATTTAATAAAATACACACAAATTCTAATAATTCAAACAGTGCTCCTGCTCTAATAAAATCCAATAAAAATCATTTTAAAAATACCAAAATGATTTCAAATAAATTTCTTTCCAATTTTCTAATGTAGGGAATCATGTTACCCTATTTTCAATATATTTTATTTTTGGAGAAAAATAATTTGAATAAAACTCAAATAACCCAAATTGAAAAATAATTCCAAAAGAACTTTGAATTTGAGTTTCTTTGAAACTCCCAACTCATATTTCATATAATTTGAAGAAGTCAATTTATCTTCTCTCGTGAAAATCATTGAGTTGCTTAAAGCTTCAGAATTGGAAATATTTTCCAAATGAAATTCAAATATTTTCAACACCCCTTGTCATTTAAATAAATGGAAGAAGTCATGTCATCTTCTCTCCAGGGTTTCGTGGTGAAAAGAATTTGAATTCACGGAGATCATGAATGAAAAAAAAATGAAAGTTTGGGAAAGTCCTTTTATTCCCTCTCATTTTACTTTCAAAAAGGTTTCGAATTTCACTCAATTTCACACAATCAATCAAACAATCAATCAAATCTATCTATTTATTATAACATTCCAAAATTTAGAATTTTGGGATGTTACACCCTTTTTGAATACTGCAGGGGTTGTTATTGATTGCAACAAAGGCAATGCCACTTTTCATGTCAATGGTAATGAGCATATGATACACTTTCCAAAGATACAACCTCAAGTGAATAATATCAATTCTATTGGGAAAATTTCAACAATTACTATTGGAGGTTGTAAATTCCCGATTCCTACTGTCAAAAAGAAATATGAAATTTCTTATTGTTGGGGACATGCGTATCCCAATTGAGGTAACCGAGTGCTATACAAAGATTCTCCGGTTTCATGTCATTCGGATGGAGTTTGTTCATAAGGCTTGATCAACCTTATTAATGAATTTAGTAGACACAACTTTCTGTGCCCACTTTTAATTTCTGTTATTTAGAATTAATAAAGTAGAAATGCAATGATTATGATGTTTTCTGAATTATTCGTGCAATAAAAAATGACCAAAAAATAAAAGTTCTCCGAATGTCCTAAAAATTTGATATGAGTTTACTGCAATATTTAAAAATAGTGGCACTGAACACACCCCCGGGGGTGCACCTGTGAGCCACAAGCTCACAGGGCGCGCCAACCCCCCGGGCGTGCGTAGAAAGCTTGTGGGGCCCACGTAGGCCCCCTCACTTATTGCTGCCACCCATACTCTTCTTCTTCCTCCAGAAAAAATCACAAACTTGTTCAAACCCGTGTTCTTGCTCATCTTGCTGCCATTTTCGATCTCCTTGTCCGTAGCTCCATTTCCAAAACTATTTCGGTGGATTGCTCATCGGTATGTGACTCCCCCATTAGTCCAATTAACTTTTGTTCTGGTGGTTTATTATTTGCACATTTAGCAACTGTTGGTGACCATGTTCTTGAGCTTGCATGTCAAATTTATATGGTTCAAACTAGTTTTGGCGCAAGATATGGCCACTAGACACTTGTAGGAGTAGCTGCTATCAACTTTGTTGAGTTTGGTTCACTTTTATTCCGAGTTACTAAAATTGTCAGAAATTTTCAGAGGGAGAAAATGTTTAGGAAGATGTTCCAAGGTGGTTCCTTGAGCAAGAAATCCCCAAGGCTCGCTCTATGTGAACCGAACCTTGAACCATCGACACTACTAGGAAAAGGCATGCTAGCGGCGCACCGAATTTGCCTTCTAATGGCGCACTACCGGTGCGCCACTGGCATCACGCCATTAGAATTAAATTCTAATGGCGCACCACCGGTGCGCCATTAGTATCTGGTGTTCTAATGGCGCACCACGTAGTGCGCCATTAGTATAGCCTGCAGTGCGCCATTAGAATGCCTCCCAGGGGGCCATATGTACCATGTGTTTTGGCATTCTAATGGCGCACCAGCAGTTAATGCGCCATTAGTGTGATGATCACAGTGCGCCATTAGTGTCTTGTGTGGTGCGCCATTAGTATGAATTATTGGACAGAATATAGACAGCAGCACACAGCAACATCAGATTCATCGAATACAATAGAAGATTAGTCTCCGAATACAATTCATCATATTAGTCTCCGAATTCAAAAGACCGAACAAAGATAAAACATTACAAGTCTCAAGACCGCGAGTATCGAGTTTGCCTTCACATTACAAGTCGATATCGATCATCTAAACTACCATCACATAGAAGAGAGATGTGGTCATCACGATGAGCATCATCGCGATCAAACTGGTCTTCATCCGGTTCCTCCAACGCTCCCTCCTCTCTCCCTCTAGATAGCGGGCGTATCTACATTCGGCCTCCACCCTAGTGGTGTACCCTTTGTAACTGTTACCGCTGAAATGGTGAACCTGTCTCCGGCACTCCTCCCAGTCGTCGTAGACTCCGGGAACCTTACCCTTGTACACGACATACGACGGCATCTCTATGCACAAGCCAAACAACAAACAATACATAAGCAATATGTAAGTATGCAACAAAAGGATCGGAAGAGAAAAGCAAGACATTAATAGCACGATTCATGGTCCTACTAATAAATAGCATCGATTACATCTAAGTTGAACGACTGTCCAAAACAAAGAGAAATACGAATTCATTAAAGTATAATTACAACATGAGCCAATCAATGTTTCAGAACTACACATCACTACTTTCGACTCGACTCATCGGACAGGAACGTGGATGAAGCCGCCGTCTGTTGTGATGGTCATGAAATCGCGGTCGTTGTCACCCTGCATTTGTAGCATTTCATCTATCTCACTGTTGGACAGTTGATATCTGAGGAAGAACTGCCCCGAGGTATGAAGTACATCTTGATGGATGATGTCCGCAAACTCCGACTGGATGCGAAAGAATTCTTGTCTGAGGTCCGCGTCCTGGACTGCCGACAAGCTCGCGGCCCAATATTTGAGATTATCTGGTAGCAGAAGTTGATGATGGTCCCTTACGATCGCCTGCATGTGATGGAGGGCGTAGTAGGCATCCTTCTGACCGCCAGGTGGCTGCTTGACATAGCAGAACTTCGTATTGTGTGAGAACATGTGCTTGCCGTACTTACAAACTGCCCTGGTGAAGGTGCCTCCAGATTTGGCGTAGGCGGGGAGAACATCATCAAGAACTTTCTTGACATTTGTGTAGTCTATCTTGGAGTTATGGTTCGGGTCTAAATACATGGCCATGGAATATTTCGGGCTTAAGAGGATGAGTGTGCAATGTGTGTCACTGCATAGAACACGGAATGTTAGAAAAAAAGAACGATCGAAATCTAAGAAATCATATGTTACGGGGCAGTTAAGGGATGACTTACTCGGGAAAGTAAACAACAAGGAAGTTATCCTTATCTGGGTTTGCCAGAATGACGCCTTTGAGGTGTGAACTCGCAACTTGGCAGTCCCCAGCGCTGCTCAAGAGCTTGGCACGCATGTAGAAGGGGTCGACTATCACGATGTCCGGGGTCTTGTCTCTAATGATCCGCATCTCCATACTCAGCGAAAACAGCCGAACGAAGGTGTAGTGCAGCGGATGAAGGTTAAACATAGCAAAGATGTCATCAAACCGTAGGACGATCGTACCCCCGATGTCGCCATCCACAAAGCCCTTGCCCTCTGGCACCTTGGCCACGAAAACTGGGTATGCCACATCCGTCTCTCTGAGACGCCGCTTCTCCAAAGAAAGAACACTGTCGTGCAAACTCCGCATAGCACCGGTTGCAGCATTCAGCATATTTGGCGGTAGCATCGCCCTACCCGCCACATGCACTTTCCTCGAGATATCCTTAGGTGAAGGTGGCCCGTCCTGAGCACGGATCAAACTCGGTGCCGGCTGGCTCGCACCGGCGCCCTTGTTAGTCTTTCGTTTCCATCCCTTCTACTTGATCTCCTGTAATGGGACCGAGTTCTGCTCACAGACCGCCTTCTTGAGCGTGTTGGGGCTGATAATATTTCGCACCTCAGCTATCTGAGGCTCGGTGAAGGCGGGAGCTGGAGGCGTGTCCTGAGAATTGAACGCCAGACGACGCCTGTTGCAATTGGATTTCTCCGCCGTACCAGCTAGATCGCGGTCGTCTTGGTTGGGTTCTTGAGAAAGAGGCCCGCAGAACTCGTCAGCATACCCATGTTCGGCAAAGTACCTATCAACTTTGGTAAATGTACCGTCGCCGTTGTCGTCGCCGTCCGGATCCTGTGCCATAGGGCTGTCCGGATCCTGTGCCATAGGGATGTCCGGCAGGTCCGGTAGCGTTGCGGCGTTCTTGCCATGGCTTGGCGCCGGCACGACTGGCGGTCTTGTCTGTGGGGTGGTGTCCCCCGCCCCCAAATGAATGTGGCTCTTCGGCCAAAGCAGGGGCCAGTTTACGCAGGTCTGAGGGTCATCTCATCTTCTTCATTAGCCCCAGCGGGTCGAATCAGAGGTAACAGCTCGTCGCAGCCTGGCAGCACCCGAACCACTTCAACCCTATACATTGTGGGTGGCATCGGATTACCGTGGAACATGGGGTTGCCCGGTTGAACGATTCTGCCCTTGGTGACATCGACCAACTCGGTGCCCACGAAGTGCAGAAGAGTGCAAGGAACGTCGGCGGTGCCCTGCGAAAACATGTACAGGGCGTCAGGGATGCCCAGTCAAAGGCAAGGAGATGAAGTCATCGGCCGAGAGGCTTATTTACCGTGATGCCGTCGAGCTCGGCTAATGTCGAGGCACCGCCAACGGCGGGCGTGCAACTGACGGAGGGGGCGCTTGCTGGCGAGGTGCCGGCCGGCGTACACCCGGGTGCATTAAGCTCCAATGCCCGTGCCGGCGCCGGAGACACGAGTACCGCCTCCGCCGGAGACACCAATGGCGCCGCCGCCGGAGACACCAATGGCGCCACCGGAGACACCAATGGAGCCGCCTGCGCGCTGTGCGAGTTGCTGGACGTGAAGCTGGGAACCGGGGGAGGCCCCTGTTGGCCGCCCGCAATCCACGTCGTCAGCCCATGAATCAACGTAGGCACCATGGCGTTGAGCGTCGTTCCAAGTTGTTGTTGCACTTGCTCTTGGACAAGCTCCGGAATCCGCGCCACTTGTGCCTTGAGTTCTTCAACCTCGCGCGTCTGGCTTTCCAAGCTGGTCTTTTTCTCCTTCCGCACACCAGCGGTATAGTATGACCCCCATTTTCTGGACAAGCCTTTGCCGGCCACACGACCAGCTGACGTCGGCTTAGTGAGCTTATCCTTGTTTTTCATTATGTTCAACGCCCTATTTAAAGGGGTGTCGAAAGGGGAGCTCTTAGACGACCCGGCGCCACTGCTTTCAGTGTCCTGCGAAAGGAACGTGAACCATTTAGAAATATTGGGGATTAATTAGAGTGCAACCATATGGAGCTAATTACGCGGGGGTGTATTCCTTACCAGAAGAAGCTCAAGCGCCCTGGTCTTCGGATCCGTGGTAAGCTCCTTTGTTATCGGGTCCTCCTTGTACCGGGCCCTGACATAGTTCCTGGTCTGCTTGTCACCGCTGTATTTCTCGAAGCGGGGCGGTAGGCCTTGCTCGGCACGCTCCGCGTCCTCCTTGTCCGATATAGGCTCCGCCACTCTGTAACCGCCGGGACCGAGTTTGTGTTCCCCTAAGTTCAGCTCCCGCATTTCTTTCCCCCACTGACTTGATTCGGAGGTTGCACTGCTCTCGCACTTGATCTTGAACTCCTTGTACTCATCTTCACTCATCAAAGGATATTTCGCCTTGATCTTCTCATAACTATCACCTTTATCAATCATTCTCTTCACCGCACTTTTCCAAGTAGACAGGGCCATGCTCATCTTCGTGAGGGCGGCACTGTTCACTTTATTCCCTGAGAGGCGTGTGTTTTCAAATTCGGCGGGGAACTTGTATCGTTCGTGCAGCTTCGTGAAGAGGAGGTTGCGCAAATTCCCTCGGTCCTTATGCCTAAGGTTCTCGGTGTTGATCGAGATGGTGCTCCGGAGAATGCACCCGAGCTGAACCGAGTACCCCTTGACTATATGTTTGGGCTCCGTTGGATTCCCGTCGGAGTCCACTTGAGTGAATTCCTCCTTGATGGTGCGGAGCGCATTCGGGCGCCGGTCCTTCCTTTGCTTCTTTGGTTGGCTGCCATCTGTGTGTGCGCCGCCATCATCAGTGGTGGCATCCTCGGCGGCACCATCAGTGGTGTCATCCCCGATGCCACTAGGGGTTGTGTAATCAGGATCGGTGTCTTCCGCGGCGTCCTCATAGCGGTGAGGTTGTTCCTCCATCTCTTGGGACAGCTCCCAGAATTGCTTGTCGCCCGAACCACCGGCCTCATCGTTGTGGGCCATGTTTCGCTCTAAATAGGAAAAAAGTTTGGTCAAAAAGTTGGTTATTGTCAAGAAACAAGATCATGGTCTCATCATTTAGGGTTTGTCGACACCGAGGCAGTCTAGGAAAAAATAAATCCGCAAGTCAATATATCAGGACCCATCACATCTTCATAGACTCGATGGGGCCTCAAATGCCCTTCCTCATCTACAACTAGTTGTCCGCCTCAATCGATGCGTTTTCTCACATTTTTCTGATTCAAACTAGATTTCGATGGCTGTTAGGTTATTCGGAAGCAGTAGCAACTTGTAGAGGGTGCAAACTAGCCAGCATTGGGAAGTTCCAGTCTACTAATAGAGGGAAAAACATGAGGAGCAGCTTGTAGGTTGGCTTGCTCCGGTGGGACGGGATGGAGGATATAGCTGTAGCACCCCTATATCGTACATAGATTTATTTTTTGCCCTGTTGCTCTTACTAGTTTTAGCTTATCAAAGTGGATGTATGTATCACATGTTTCTGAAACTAGATTTGTATTGCTGGTAGGTTATTTTGTGTATGTGATCTAAAATAAATACAAAAATTATTTTTTGCCCTGCTTCTCTTACTAGTTTTAGTTTATCAAAGTGGATGTATGTATCATATTCTTCTGGTGCATGAGAGAGTGAGGGGTAAACCACAAGCTAGACAAGTGAAGGTGGTGGAGTGGTGCTGCATCCCATCCATCCATCTATCCATCCATCTACACCATCTCTTTTGACTTGACCACATTGGCTCATAGCTAATCTAGCCAAGCTACCTGGATCCACCTGCTTGCTTGTTGCACATTGTGTGGAGGGAGCAGATCTCGCCACTGCTTAAGTGTAGAGCTAGATAGTGTGTGTGTGATAGTCCACTTAGCTGAAAATGTTGGGAGACATGATTTATCTGTTCAGTCACCATCACACACACTCAGATTAACATTCAACACCTGAACTAGAGTTAACAAATTGGGCATCTTCTAGGTCAAACTATAAATGTTGATTAATTTTTGTTTCGGTTGAGAATCGGGCACCTTCTAGGTCAAGAAAATTGGGCGTGACCTTTGCTAATTTTCTTGACCTAGGAGTGCCCCATTCTCAACCGAAACAGAAATTAATCAACATTTCAGGAGAAAGGGGTCATTTCAGAAGATCACAAGTAGCGGCAGCATCACAAGTTGACAAAATCACAAGTAGCAGCAGCATCACAAGTAGTGCAGCAACAGCAGCAGCATCACAAGTAGTACATCAGCAGCAGTGAATAAAATTTAGCCAAGTAGCAGCAGCATCACAAGTAGTGCAGCAGCAGCATCACAAGTAGTACATCAGCAGCAGTGAATAAAATTTTTATATGAAGTTTCTGAAATTTATGGAAGTTTCTAGTACACTAAAGGAGAGAAAGGAGAGGAAGTACCCTAGCAATCTATGAAAGTGTCCAGTACACTAAACTCCAACTCCGGTACCAGAGGAAATGGGCAGTAGATGGGCTGCACTAGACCACCTACAACAGATGCAACAAATTAATCCAGTTAAGTTAAATTACTCCAACTCCTATTTGCAAGATCACAAGTACAACAAGCAGTACTCTACTTCTATTTGCAGCATCACCAATTATACTAGCAGATTACTCAATCACACAATTATACTAGCAGATTACTCAATCACAAAGCAAGCTTTCGATGACAGTTATTTCTCATAGCATAAAGATGGAGTAGAAGCAGTAGAGAGCGGCAGCAAGAAGGATTTAGAGAAGTGGAGTAGCAGCACTAGGGGCGAGGGGAGAGGAGCAGCAAGGACGAGGAAAGGAGGCGGCTATAGCAGCATGTAGAGCAGTAGAGCAGCGCGGCGACGCAGGCGTGCAACCATGACAGAGCAGCGGCAGCAGGGTCGCGCGGGCGGGGTCGGGGCTCACCCGGCGGTAGGCCGAGCGCGATGCGCGGGGCGAGTGCAGAGGCGGGGGCCGGTACAGGCGGGGCGAGGGCGGGCAGCAGCAGGGCAGGTGCTCATCCAGTGCAGAAATCAGGGGGGATTTTGAGCGGGCATAGGATGCAATAGGGAAGGAGGGAGGGGAGGGAGGAGGAAGGAGGGGTGGTGGCTACCTGCCTATGGACCGGTCACCGACGTAGCTTCGGCGGCGGCGTTCCTGGGCGGGAGCGGCTGCTCCGGGGACAGGGAGGGAGGCGCTGCGGTGCTGGAGTCGGGGCCGCGGAGGCTGGGCGCGTGTGGCTTCCCGGCTCGAGGAGGCAGGGCGACGGCGGTGGAGCCCGAGGAGGCAGGGCGGCGACGGTGGAGCGGGCGGTGGAAGGAGGGGGTGCGCGTGAGGGTGTGGCGAGAGGGGAAGTGGATCTGGCGAGGGGGGAAGTGGATCTGGCTAGGGGGACATTACTAATGGCGCACCCCCTGGCGGTGCGCCATTAGAATGTTTTTTTTGATAGCAATGGCGCACCCCCGAGCGGTGCGCCATAAGTAATCTTTTTTTTTTGCAATGCAATGGCACACCAGCCAGCGGTGCGCCATAAGTAATTTTTTTATTATTTTTTGTTGCATCTAATAATTTTTTAGAAAATGCATATGAATATGAAACAGTAATAATTTTTTATAAAAACAGTAATAATTTTTTAAAAAATATCATCAAATTTGTTATTTGAAAATATCATCAAATTTGTTATTTGAAAATATAATCAAATTTGTTTTTTGGATTTTTAGTTGCATTCATTTGTGACGGTGGAGCGGGGGAGGGTGCGGGTGGGATCGAGATGGAGGGGGATCGAGATCGAGATGGAGGGGGAATCGAGATCGAGATGGAGGGGGATGGAGATCAAGTGTCCTCATGAATTCAAAAAGTGCCCATGAAATTTAAAAATATTCATGATATCAAAAAGTGCCCATGAAATACAATCGAGAAATGAAGACTACGATTTAAATACAATCGATCTTAGCTAGCTATCTGTTCACAATCTTCTTGCCCTTATTTTTCGCAAATGGAGTTCTTCTGTGGAACGGACGTCCTTTAGGTAGGGTGGTCCTGCTTCTTCTAGTGGTGTGTGCTTCTACTTCATCGTCATCGTCATGTTCGATCTTCGGGTCGCCGTACTTGTCGAAGTCTTGCTCATTGGCTACTCCATCCATTCCGATGATCTTCCTTTTGCCTCTCCTCACGACAACACGACTGGGCTTTGACGGGTCGGTAATGAAGAAGCATTGGTCCACTTGGGAAGCCAGTACCCATGGATCATTTTTTGCGGTGACGTTTGCGCCCGCGGTCTTGGATTTGGCTTCGGGTATAACCATGGTGGTGAAATACCGGTCTTCTTTTAGGACGCTCTTGTCCCATCTGACACGGAACATCAGGACCTTCTCTCCAGCATAGCTCAGCTCCCAGATCTCCTCGATCCTTCCGTAGTATCTGTCCTTGTCGTTACCGGTGTAGGATTCCACCGTTACCCCAGAGTTCTGATAACCATCGCTCTTCATGTCCTTGTTCTCGGTGTAGAATGTGTAGCCGTTGATATCATACGCCTCATAGGTCATCAGGTTGTGCTCGGCGCCCTGTGACAAGGCGAATATGAGTTGTTCTTCCGCGGAAGAATCCTCATGTAAAGGGTACGACAGAAGCTTCTGCTTGAACCAACGCGTGAAACATGAGTTGTGCTCTTTGAGTATATCTCCGTCCATCCTCTGTTGGCCTCGGTCATTGTATGTCTTCTCAATAAAGGTTTTGTGCTGTACCACCCAAGGATCAACCACATCTATGTGTTGTAGCGCGACTAGGTTTGCTCTTTCAAAGTCGGCGAGTCGACCCTCGAAGTCGACATGCATTTCGCGGCGACCCTCACGGTGACCCCATCCAACGAGCCTGCCGAGGTGCCTGTTGACGGGCAGACCAACGGGGTTCTCGATGCCTAGATAATTCGTGCAGTAGGAGATGCACTCTTCGGTCAGAAAGCCCCTGGCTATACTTCCCTCTGGACGTGACATGTTGCGAACGTATCCTTTGATGACACCATTCATCCTTTCGAACGGCATCATGCTGTGCAGGAACGTCGGCCCGAGTTGGATGATATCCTCCACGATATGGACCAGTAGATGCACCATAATGTCGAAGAATGCGGGCGGGAAGTACATCTCAAGCTCGCATAGTATCACCACGATCTCTTCCTGTAGCCTTCTGAGTTGCCTCACGCCAATCGACTTCCGAGAGATGACGTCGAAAAAGTTGCATAGGCCAAATAGCGTTTCACGGACGTGCACGTCCATGATCCCACAGATTGCAACTGGAAGTATCTGCGTCATCAGCACGTGACAGTTGTGAGACTTCATCCCGCTGAACTTCTGCTTCGCAGGGTCTAGGTATCTGCTTATTTTCCCCGCGTAACCGTAAGGAAGTTTTACTCCTAGGAGGCAGGTGAAAAACTGCTCGATCTCCTCCTGACTTAGAGTGAAGCACGCGGGAGGGTAGTCATTTCCGGTCTTCTTGGCCTTTTTGCCTTTGTGACGACTTTCTGTGTCCTGCTTCGCCTCATCATCATCATCATCATCATCATCATCATCATCATCATTAGCGTTAAGCTCCTGCCTGATGCCCATTGATTTCAAGTCTGCCCTTGCTTTCGGCCCATCTTTGGTCCTCTCTGGCATGTTGAGCAGGGTACCAAGCAGACTCTCGCACACGTTCTTCGTGATATGCATGACATCAAGGCTATGAGGCACATGGTGGATCTTCCAGTACGGCAAGTCCCAGAAAACAGACCTCGTATTCCATACCTTCAGCAGCGGCTCTGGCGCCTTTCGCTTCTTTCCCGGCTCTGGCGCCTTTTGTTTCTTTCCCGGGAGTGGGCAGTCTTTCCAATTTCTCAACAGCTCGTCTATTTCCTCGCCGCTCCTCGTACACGGGCATTTTTGGGGTTCGGTTTCACCATCGAACAGATCCTTGCGTTTCCTCCACGGGTCATCGTCGCGAAGCCACCTTCGATGTCCCATGAACACGGTTTTCGAAGACCCGGGATCTCTATCTAGCTGGCGATACGTTGTGTCATCCATGCACCTTACGAATCCAGAAAATCCGTGGACTACCTGCCCCGCGAGATATCCATAACCGAGATATCCATGTGAGCAGTGCGGCTCTCATAGGGAAATATTCTTTCTCTGCGGCGTCCCACGTATTGGCTGGCGTTTTCCACAGCGTGTCTAGCTCCTCCTTCAGCAGCCCTAGATACAGATTGATGTCGTTCCCTGGTTGTTTCGGCCCTTCAATTAGCATACTCATGTGAATGTACTTCCTCTTCATGCACAACCAGGGGGGAAGGTTGTACATCCACACAAACACAGGCCAGGTGCTATGTGTGCTTCTCTGGCTGCCAAACGGATTGACTCCATCGGTGCTCGCGCCCAGCACGATGTTCCTTGGATCTCTCCCAAATTCTGGGTATTCGAAGTTCAACGCTTGCCACTGGCTCGCATCCTTAGGGTGACTCAGCATCTTGTCTTTTTTATTTATCTCCAGATCATTTCCGTCATCTTCCCACTTCTTCTCCTCCCTATCCGCGTGCCAACGCAGGAGCTTTGCTACCTTAGGGTCCGCGAAATACCGCTGCAGACGAGGAGTGATCGGAAAGTACCACACCGATTTTCGAGGAGCTTTCTTCCTCTTCTTGTATCGAGTGACGCCGCACGCCGGACATATGGTAGACTCCGCGTGCTCGTCCCGATAAATGATACAATTGTTCATGCACACATGGTATTTCACGTGCGATAAATCCAGAGGACACACGATTTTGTTCCCCTCCTCGAAACTGGTCGGGCACTTGTTCCCCTTGGGAAGACGTTCGTGCCAGAATGACATGTTCTCGTCGAAGCATGCGTCGGTCATTTTGTGTTTTACCTTCATCTCTAGAGCCATGAGCGTTACTTTCAGGCGGGTATCCTCGGGCCTGCATCCTTCATACAATGGAGTAACCACGTCTATCTCCAGTTGATCCAGCTTGGCTTTCTCTCGGGCGGCAGCTCTTGCGTTATCCATCTGCTTGAGAAGCAGCTCTTGAATATGAGGGTCCTGCACCCAGCCTCCATCATCGTCTGCTCCGGCATCTTCATCTTCATGATCATGCCCTTCGTCTTGATCTTCCTCATCATCATGTACGACATCTTCTACATGATGACTGTGTACAGCATCACCGTCGTGATCATGTCCTGGAGATTCTTCGTCTTCTCGCCCGCCCTCGCCGCGGTGGTACTTGTCTTGTTGCCCTTCCTCATTTCTTGCCCGGCCCCCATGGACGACTTCATAGTCATCTTCATCACCTTGCCACCGATAGCCATCCATGAAACCATGCAAGAGCAGGTGGTCCCGCACCTGCCCAGAATCCGGGTCCGCAATAAGGCTCTTCAGCTTGCATCTTCTACACGGACATCTTATCTCCGTCTCGTTCTGTTGAAGCATCTCGGCCTTCACGGAGCTCAAAAACCTATTCACGATGCCTTCAGTCATCGTGCGGACCATGGTCGCCTGCGGGGTAGAGCAAAACGATATTTCAGAACCAAGAAAAAATTTGGCATGACCTTCCCTAAAAATAGGACCAAAAAGAATGCATAGTGCCAAAATTCTCGCTGAAACGAAAATGAATCAAAACATTCCGGCAAAATATTGGCAACTATCGCATTTCAAATACCGGTACCTTCAAACACAAACATATATGCAACACCACAAACATACATAGATCTAGCTAGGCCACAAAAAGTGCATGTGCACATTGTTGGAGCGAGCTAGGGAGAAAAAAAAGTAGATCTACATCATGAAGATAGCTTTCCCCTTACTTACCTGTCAAAAAAAGGTAATTTCACCACTTAATTTTGATGAATCTATGGTGGAAATGAGGTGAGGAGGAGGAGATGGCCGAAAGCTTGGAGAAGGAGGTGGAGGGAATGAAGTGGGGAAAGTGAGTGGGTAGGTGTGGGGCTGTCCAAAATATCTTGTTGGGGTCCCAGGTTACTAATGGCACACCACCAGCAAATGTGCCATTAGTAACCCTGGTTACTAATGGCGCACCTGCAGGTGGTGCGCCATTAGTAGTTTTGCAAAAAAGTAAAAAAATAAATATATATATACTAATGGTGCACCGGGTAATAGTGCGCCATTACTAGTTTAAACTAGTAATGGCGCACTGTGAAACGATGCGCCATTAGTAGTTTTGCAAAAAAAAGAATAATTTTTTTTTACAGTAATGGCGCACTGTCTGCTTGGTGCGCCATTACTACTTAGAACTAGTAATGGCGCACTTCGACCTGATGCGCCATTAGTATGTATGGAAAAATGGAAAAAATAATAATTTAATACTAGTGGCGCACCCTGTTTCTGGTGCGCCATTAGTGTCTTCCACACTAATGGCGCATCACCAACCGGTGCGCCATTAGTATATAGTACTGGCGCACTGCTTCCATGGTGCGCCATTACTATCAATCCTATCTATAGCCCTTTTCCTAGTAGTGCGAGCTATAGTGCAACCTTGCGAATGGTCGTCTGATTATTTCATGAATCAAGACGGTTCCAAGGAATAATTTGATATGTACGTGCACAACACTAGCTTGACGGAATTCCTGTCAGATAAGTGCTTGCGATATTACAATCTTACTGCTTCTTTTGTGCGGAGATTTGAGTATTCAGTCCATCGCAATACACATTCTGTTCTATTTATTCTCTATGAAAATTCATTTCACATGGACCTTGAAGAATTTAATGAAGCATGCAAAATTCTGCAATGGGGCATTTATACTGAACCTCGCAAATGTGATTGCACTGAGTTCCTTGCTAGCATCACTATGGGTGAAACTAGCAGCATAACACAAGCTACTACAGGGAGCATTCACTTTCCTGCTTTGCATTATTTTGCTCTCTTCATAGGTAGATGCATTAACAGTAAACATGATCATAGCCACCTTTGTGCCCCTGATCTGAGCATTCTTAAGAGTGTAGTAATGAATGATAAACAATTTAACTTGGGGGCTATTATTGCATGTCGGTTACATAACAATGCTTTAGATGGAGATTTCTATGGTGAAATTTATACCACTTAGTAAGCTAATTATCTTGGGGTGCTGATAAAACAAAATGATACTCAGTTGCCACCTACTTTCCTTGATTACGCAGCTATGGAGCATTTCCAGTTTCTTGAGAGGGGCGACCTGCCTTTCCAGACAGACTAATCTTTACCAGGCGTCGTGGGTTCCATATTACGCTTCCCGCGTGTGTCTTCTTTGACTTCAAGGTAAAACAAAGATATTTCATACTTGTGGAGGAGGCAGAGGAGAATGAGAGGGCGAGGGAGACCGCTTACCTCAACGAGGCAGCTCGCCAAGCGGTGGCAGCTCCAATCCGGTACAACCCGAACTACTGCTGCGACTATCATCCAGGCCAGTCGTGGCCATAGACTAACTTAGGCCAAAATCCTAAGCTTGGAGGAGTACGTATCTCTCACTAACATTACATTCATGCATCACACATTCATTCCAGTTATCGGTGTTCATCATTTTTCATTGTATAATCCATGTTAATTTCATTTTACTTTCTTCTTGTGTGTTTGAAATGTTTTGCAAACACCCAAAAATATTTCTCTTTTCTTTTCGGCTTCTCTTTCTGGTTTATTTTATTTAGTAGTTCTTAATATAAAAAGAAAAACCCAAAAAAATTATCGTTCTTCTTTTGCCTGGGAGCTTTCCCATGTAATAGTTTTCCTCATTTTCATTTTTTTCATTTTACTTTCTTCAAAAAAGAACTCCAAAAATATTTCAGTGTGTTTTTTTGAAATTCGTTTCTTTTGTTTGGGTTGTAAGGAGAAGACCACGATGAAAATGTTGAGTGGCTCTCATATGAAATATTGTTGATCTAACAAAGAGCCCATATTACCTTGTCTTCTCCTTTGAATAAATGTTTGTAGATTCCAGCTTAGTCCACGGCACGTGCACTCTTATTATTATCCACATCATTCAGTCGTGCAAGTGAAAGGCAATAATGATGAAATTTGATGAAATTATTGAGATGAAGAAAAGCTGGTATGAACTCGACCTATTTCGGTTTGTAAATATGATTAGCTCATCGTTCTTGATTCAACCTATTATGAATGAACATGTTTGCAGTGACAATTAGAGATTATAGTTACTCATGACATGCTTAAATAGCTAGGAGTGGATAATGGTTTATCTTGTGTGTCAACATGTATTTAAAATGGTTATGATGTAGTATCATAGGATGGTATCATCCCCTGAATGATTCATGTGGCTTGACTTGGCACATGTTCACGCATGTAGTTGAATCAAAACCAACATAGCCTCCACGATATTTATGTTCATGGTGATTTATATCCTACTCATGCTTGCACCCAATGTTGATTAATCTCAATGCATGTTTATGACCATTGTCACTCTCTAGTTGGTCGCTCCTTAATCTATTTTCTAGCATTTAATTGTACTAAGCGGGAATACTACTTGTGCATTCACTTCCTGAAACCCAAAAGTTATTCCATATGAGTGCCCCATACCTACCTATATGTGGTATTTACCTGCCATTCCAAGTAAATTTGCATGTGCCAAACTCTAAATCTTCAAATAATAACCTGTTTTGTATGCCTGAACTACTCATGAAGTGACGGGGGGCGGTCAGTATCTTCCATGCTAGGTGGGTTATTCTCACGATGAGTGTTTATTCACTTGTCATTCATGAGAAAGTGGATGGTAATCGGGATGCCCAGTCCTATGAGCAAAATCAAAATCAAAATACAATGATGAAACAAAACTCCCCCAGATTGTTGTTGGTATGGAGGGTACCCGAGGTTTCGGCTAGCCATGGCTTGTGTTTGTTGGTGGAGGGGGAGTAAAAACTTTACCTTTCTATTTGGGAACCACCTATAATGTGTCTAGCATGGAAGATAGTGAAAAATCTCAGTTTCTACGTTGACAATGAAAGCATACCTCTCAAAACTATATTCATCTCTTATTTAAAAGCTTCGAGCTCTAGCACCTCTGCAAATCCCTGCTTTCATCTACGAAGGGCCTATCTATTTACTTTTAATGTTGAGTCATCATCTTCTTATTAAAGCAAAAGTTGGAGAGCACTATTGTCATTTATATGCTTTGTATTTAGTTGATGTTGAGTATGAGTGTGACTAGATCTCTTTTACCATGACTTACAATGTCTAGCCAGTGCTTGAACTTTAGAGGTGCTCTGCATTTATGTTTTGCGGTCTCAAAAAGGGCTAGCGAGATACCTTTATGTCATATTATATCATGATTGTTTTGAAAAATGTGTTGTCATCTATCAAGTTGATGTGGGTCCAACAGAAGAAGAACTAGAGAGTTCTTTAGGGTGACTTCACCAACAAACTTCACTCACATTCATTTATGGCAAGAACTTGTGCAACCAATTTCAACATCTTGCACTAGTTCCTGGAGTCACAAACCCTCTTGTTGGTAAGACAAGGGACAAGGTATTCAATGCATTCATGGACATCATTTTGTGTGCATTTCACTATGTCTATGGATATCTTTGTTTGTTCCTTGTGGGACTAACCCATGTATGTATTGAAAGGGCATAATTGAAAGGATTGCTCCCAACTTTTGATGGTATACATCAACATTGAGCATCCACACTCACAATATCTACATGAAGTCATCATGGACAAAATCCAAGGTATGTTCATCCCTCCTTGGGGGATATCACATCTAGGGCGAGCTTTACTCTAAGAATTGAGCTAAAGCAACTCTAATAGTGTGAATACATTAATGCTCTATGTACAAGTGCAACCCCATTTGTGCTTAAATGATGAGTATGACATATGATCAAATGTTCTCATTTGGCTCCTAAGTCAACATACTCATATATAGCTAACCTAGTCATCGCTCATTGTGTGATACAAGCTAGTTTTGATCGTGCATGTTTGACACATGTTTTATTTGCTATCTTATTGTGTCAGCATGTTGCTATGCATGTTTCTCATTCAAGAACATCCCATTGTAGTTTGATTGATTTGGTTTTATTTGGCTAATGGAATGTACAAGAATGCCTAAGCACCTTCTTTAGCTATCTATCTTAACTTGTCTCAAATTCATTCTTGCTATATCACAAAACTTGAACAAGTTCTATCAGACCCTCCAGGTGAGGAGCACTTTGAGCCACCGCGCGATCTGATTAGGGCTGACTGCCAAAACATTCTACGTGCATGTCGGTTAGACCAACTCACTCTTATTCGGTCCCACCAATTGCATTTGGATTGATCCATATTTCTATCTCGAGAAGACTGATATGAAAGACTCTGCGTCACTGATGCTCTCTATCTCTGGCAGTTATGCATCTCGGTGAGATTGACTTTGTTCGATCGGTACTACCGACAACACACGGGTATATATATGCTCGCGGACCATATGTTGAGAATTTCGTCAAACGTTTCTATCCCGCACCCCGTTGCTTGTCGTTGCCCCTGGTCTTTGGATCATTGCCCTTATCTGCAACTTCTCTCACCGCCGGATTCCGCCGCCCGACAACCTCCTCCGCCGTTGTTGTTGTATCGAATCTTCAGCAAGTTAGGGTCATATTCGAACCCCCTCCATGCTCCCAAATCTGATTCAATGAACGGAAGGATGTGCCTAGATCTCGCCACTATTTTCAATTCATTGTCAACGAGAAAAAAATCCTAGAATTAGGTCGAGTGAAAATTTTAGGTTTAGGGTTTCTTAGATTTCATCTCGGATCGACCGAATTGAGATGACCCGGCATCACTGATTTGGCTTCAGGGAGTGCACGCAGTACACTTCGGTAAAACCGAATGGTACTAAATCGGTGTCACCAAGTTTGACTTTCAGTAGCATCATGAGCACTTCGGTGGGACCAGGAACAACTTTGGTCTAACTGAAATATGAACCCACGTTTCAGTTGTTGCCTCGGTGCCACCGAAAATTTCAAATCGGTAACTCTGAAATGCCCTTTGTGAAAAAATAAATCTGAGGTTTGAATTCAAGTATTTTCAAAAATAGTTGTGTTTTATGATCCACTCCACTCTACTTATTCCACTTCACAGGGCCAGTTGTCACCATGTCAGAAGCAAGTGATAGTCAGAACAGGTCAAAGGAGCCCAGTGTTGAATTGGATGCAGGAACAAGTGCTGAATAGAGTTATCATGAAGGAGAGAGGAGTTCTCCTAGTTTGCCCCCTGCTGCCATAAGGACAAAAAAGAAGAAAAATTCTGATGATGAGGATGAGGATTTTCAGGTTGATTATCTCACTTCAAAGAAGAAGATAACCATTCTATCCAAGGAGTATGGCACTGTTGCTAGCTCCAGATCAGGCTGAGGCAAGTCTATGGCCAAAGTGTCCGCGAAGAAATGGTAAAGGAATAAAACTTCCAATGTGGTGTTCAAGCCCACATCTATGAGGAGGGAAGATGAACCTGTCGCTGATGAGCCCCCTCCCAAGCAACAGAAGTTCATGGCAAATGTTATGCCCAAGAGGGCTGTACCACCTCCAAGACTGCTTCTGTCCTCAATCCTAAGGGGAAGACTACCAGAAAAATCTTAGTTGTAGAGAAGAACAAGGCCTAGTGCCTGAGAGAACTAAGGAATATGGACTGAACAAGACCCAGACTGCCTGAACATGATGATACACATCCATGTTGCAAAGAATATGAAGGAAAGGATGGACAAAGGTCCGAGGAAATGGAGAGAGTCTGATCCATAGTCTGTCAGGAGAAGGACTGTTGTGGACTACTGCTTCTACACCAAGGAGCAACAAAACTTCTATGAGACAGTGCTTCTCGACAAAAAGCCTGTAGTGAGTGACGGGTGGACTGGAAGTTCATCAACAAGAACGAGAATCATTTCCCCCGTTGATGAGTTCATTGGGAAGAAGCTGACTGCATGGAATGACGAGATGATCATGCAATTTTACTCTACAGCTCACTTCTACCCCAATGGCAGAATTGTGTGGATGACCGAAGGTGTCATATATCAATCCAGTGTGCTTGAATGGGATACTTTACTGGGTGTTCCAGGGGCTGAGGAGGATGACATTGATGTTTATACTCAGCCCAAGATGGACCACAATTCCATGGCTAATATGTACACTAAAATTCCCAATAAGTACAAGGAGTCTCACAAGCTTGCATCAGTGTATCACCTATTGGTTGGTCTTATACCTGGCCATGGACGCCCGACCTGGTCGGCCCGACCCGACCCGGCCCAGCCCGACCTTGTCCACAGGCTGGGCTCGGGCCTAGATTTCGAGCCCGACGGCCGGGATGGGCCGGGCCTGGGCTCGTCGTATTCGCGCATTAATCAAGAGGCCCGGCGGGCTTTTATCATGATGGGTCGGGCTCGGGCCCGATTTTTAGGCCCGAGGGCTAGGCCGGGCCAGACTCGGGCTTGGGTTTTTTTGCATCGGGCTTTGGTAGGCCCGGCCCAAAGCCCGGCCCGTCCCGACAGATGGCCATCTATAGCTGGTCTGACTACATTCAATACAATCATGAGGCATACCTTGATGCGAAAGTCAAGAGATGAGAAGATGATAAGAGGCCACTCTATCAACATGCTGCATCACACTGATCAACATTAGAAGTTCAAGGTTATGTATCTCATAGTTGAAACTGACAAGAGAACTGCTGCAGACCAGAAGAGATCATGTGGCTTTGCACCACACATCCAGATGCTTATCAACTCAAAGGGTGCAAACAAGTCAGTTATGTTTGATCATGACCATTTGCTGCTACAACCGGAGTTCGAGGATAACACCATGACTATGGATCTTTCCCATCCCACCTCAGCTGCAGCATAGGCAGAAGAAGAGGCTACTAGGACTACATAGCCAAGTGCTCCCACCGCTCCATTGCTAAAGACCAAGACTGACCAGATGAACTACCTTCTTCAAGCCACTCGGAGGATCGAGCGGAGTTTGGCCGACCTAGCAGAGAACCACAAGAGTATTGAGAGGATCATTGAGAAGAAATTCTACGATCTGGATGTCAAGGTTATAGAGATGCAGACCACCATTGAGAGTCTGAAGAAAGAGGTGGATGAAGCCAAGGCACAGTCTAGTGATGATGACGAGCACCATGGCACAGGACTTCCCACGACCACTCAGTTCCAGACCATGCCTAGGTCAGCAGTCGTGCCAGTCACTTCCAGAGCCACAGTCTCAGCTCCAGCTGTTGCATCTATGGTTGCTAAGGGAGTCCTGGATTAGGGGGTCTCCGGAGAGCCGGACTATATCCTTTGGCCGGACTGTTGGACTATGAAGATACCAGATTGAAGACTTCGTCTCGTGTCCGGATGGGACTCTACTTGGCGTGGAAGGCAAGCTAGGCAATACGGATATGTATATCTCCTCCTTTGTAACTGACCTTTTGTAACCGTAGCCCCCTCCGGTGTCTATATAAACCGGAGGGTTTTAGTCCGTAGGACAACATACAATCATACCATAGGCTAGCTTCTAGGGTTTAGCCTCTCCGATCTCGTGGTAGATCTACTCTTGTACTACGCATATCATCAATATTAATCAAGCAGGACGTAGGGTTTTACCTCCATCAAGAGGGCCCGAACCTGGGTAAAACATCGTGTCCCCTGCCTCCTGTTACCATCCGCCTTAGACGCACAGTTCGGGATGCCCTACCCGAGATCCGCCGGTTTTGACATCGACATTGGTGCTTTCATTGAGAGTTCCTCTGGGTCGTCGCCGTTAGTCTTGATGGCTCCTACGCTCATCGATGGCGATGCAGTCCAGGGTGAGACTTTCCTCCCCGGACAGATTTTTGTATTCAGCGGCTTTGCACTGCGGGCCAATTCGTTTGGCCATCTGGAGCAGATGGAAAGTTACGCCCCTGGCCACCAGGTCAGCTTTGGAAGCTTAAACTACACGGCCGATATCCGCGGAGACTTGATCTTTGACGGATTCGAGCCCCTGCCTTGTGCGTCACACGGTCATGATGAGTACGATTTAGCTCTACCATCGGATAGTGTTCAGGAGATCGCACCGGCAGCCGCTCCGACCCTTAATTCGGAGCCAGTTACGCCTCCCATGGATGGGTGGATAGACCCCGCCACAGAGGCTCCATCCCCAACGGCAATCAAGCCGAATATCGATCTTACCCTTCACGAGAGCCGTGTTGTTAAACTGCCGGATACTTCTCTGGCCACAGACTCTGAACCGCCTGCGCCCATTCCTATCGAATCTGGTTGGGCGCCGATCATGGAGTTACCTCCGAGGATATCTTTCAGCACTCGCCCTTCGGCGACATACTGAATTCATTAAAGTCTCTCTCCTTGGCAGGAGAGTCCTGTCCGAACTATGTCCGACAGGATTGGGATGCGGATGACGAAGAAATTCACCGCCCACCCACCACCCACTTAGTAGCCACTGTCGATGGCTTAACTGACATGCTCGACTCTGACTCCGAAGACATCGACGGTATGGACGACGATGCCTGAGACGAACCGGAACCACTGCCCACAGGGCACTGGACGCCCACTTCATCACATGACGTATACATGGTGGACACACCAAAAGAAGAAAATGACGAGGAATGGAAGGACACAACGAAGGGTTTTCCCCTCGAGAAGCAGTCAAAGCGGCGGCCCAAATCCCGCCTCGGCAGAAACAAAGATCATACAGACCCAGCGTTAGAGCTGGATGAACCATTGCCGGACCACGGCAACAAGGAGAATCAAACTGAATAACCCGACTCTGTCAAATATAATAGTCCGGGTGACATCACACCAGACAGACATCCAGAGCAACATAATGCCCATCAAAGGCTTGTTGCCACCGCGAGGAGTCTAAAAAAGCAGAAGCAAAGGCTCAAGGCTGCGCAAGACACACTCCAAATCAGATGGAGTAAAGTACTCAACACAGCAGCGATGTACGGCGGCAATCGCCCCACCAAGAGCTACCCGAAGCAGAAGTTGCTACCTGAATTCGATGAGGAGGCCTTAGATCCCCCGCAACCAAAAATTAATATGGCCATCTGGCTGGATAGACGACCTCACGGCCAACATAGAACGGCAAACAACGCCGCACATAAGCCAATACGCGATCCACGCGAGGCCTTGCATCAAAAGGACGGCGCAACGAGATCCATCTATGGACCACGCAAGCGTGCTCCAGCATACGATGCAACACAACAAACATCTGAACAACGCGGTACACCTAGATACAGGGGTGCCGCACACCCCCTATGCTTCACTGATGAGGTGCTGGACCATGAATTTCCAGAGGGATTCAAACCCGTAAACATAGAGGCATACGATGGAACAACAGACCCTGGGGTCTGGATTGAGGACTATATCCTCCATATCCATATGGCTCGAGGAGATGATCTCCACGCCATTAAGTATTTACCACTCAAACTCAAAGAGCCAGCTCGGCACTGGCTTAAAAGCCTCCCCGAAAGCTCCATTGGAAGCTAGGAAGAGCTCGAAGACGCTTTTCAGGCAAATTTTCAAGGGACTTATGTCCGGCCTCCGGACGTGGACGATTTGAGTCATATAACTCAACAGCCCGGAGAGTCAGCCCGAAAGCTTTGGAACAGGTTTCTTACTAAAAAGAACCAAATAGTCGACTGTCCGGACGCCGAAGCCTTGGCAGCTTTTAAGCATAGCGTCCGTGATGAATGGCTTGCCAGACACCTCGGCCAAGAAAAGCCGAGAACAATGGCAGCATTAACAAGCCTCATGACCCGCTTTTGCGCGGGTGAGGATAGCTGGCTAGCAAGATGCAGCACCAGTGACCCCAGTACATCCGAAGTTAGAGACGGAAACGGGAAATCACGGCGCAGCAACAACAACAATCGCCGGAATAAAGAAAGACAACCCGAAGAGCACGGCAGTAAACGCCGAATTCAGAAGCTCTCGGCCAGGTCAGCAAAAGCCGCCCTCTAAAGGCGCCAGAGATGAACTGTCCAGCCTAAACAAAATTCTGGACCAAATATGTCAGATCCATAGCACCCCTGGTAAACCCGCTAATCATACCCACAGAGATTGTTGGGTCTTCAAGCAGTCCAGCAAGCTCAACGCCGTACACAAGGGGGAGGATACACCAAGCGAAGACGAGGATGAGCCTCTAAAGCAAGACACTAGGGAACAAAAGAAATTTCCACCAGAAGTCAAAACAGTAAACGTGTTACACATGATCAAGGGGAGAAACAAAGCGGCACTCCCAGAGAAATATGCCCAAGGACCTATCACCGCAGAGTCCTGCCACTGGTCGTCTCAACCGATTACTTTCGACCATCGGGATTACTCAGAAAGTATCCGGCGTGTAGGATGGGCTGCCTTGGTATTAGACCCAATAATTGATGGATACCACTTCACATGAGTCCTGATGGACGGTGGCAGCAGTCTAAACCTGATATATCACGACACAATCCGCAAAATGAGGATAGACCCAACAAAAATTTGCCACAGTGTAGGATCTTGAAGTAGATGTGTCTAGAGGGGGGGGGTGATTAGACACTTAATGCTAAAGTTGCAATTTTTAAGCTTTTTTGGTTTAAGTGGAGTTTAGGCATAATTTCAACATTCACAATACATATCAAGCAAGCATGCAAAGAGTGTATAGGCAGCAGAAAATAAAGCATGCAACTTGCAAGAATGTAAAGGGAAGGGTTTGGAGAATTCAAACGCAATTGGAGACACGAATGTTTTTCCCGTGGTTCGGATAGGTGGTGCTATCCTACATCCACATTGATGGAGACTTCAACCCACGAAGGGTAACGGTTGCGCGAGTCCACGGAGGGCTCCACCCACGAAGGGTCCACGAAGAAGCAACCACCCACGAAGGGTCCACGAAGAAGCAACCTTGTCTATCCCACCATGGCCATCGCCCACGAAGGACTTGCCTCACTAGCGGTAGATCTTCACGAAGTAGGCGATCTCCTTGCCCTTACAAACTCCTTGGTTCAACTCGACAATCTTGTCGGAGGCTCCCAAGTAACACCTAGCCAATCTAGGAGACACCACTCTCCAAGAAGTAACAAATGGTGTGTAGGTAATGAACTCCTTGCTCTTGTGCTTCAAATGATAGTCTCCCCAACACTCAACTCTCTCTCATAGGATTTGGATCTGGTGGAAAGAAGGTTTGAGTGGAAAGCAACTTGGGGAAAGCTAGAGATCAAGATGCGTATGGTAGGAATGGAATATCTTAGCCTCAACACATGAGTAGGTAGTTCTCTCTCAGAAATAGGATGCTGGAAGTGTATGCTTAGTCTGATGGCTCTCTCCACGAATGAAGAGGAGGTGGAGGGGTATATATAGCCTCCACACAAAATCCAACCGTTACACACAGTTTTCCAATCTCGGTGGGACCGAATCAACAAACTCGGTCGGACCGAAAAGGTAAACCTAGTGACCGTTAGAGATTTTCGGTGGGACCGACTGGATCAACTCGGTGGGACCGATGTGCTAGGGTTAGGGTAAATCCAAAACTCGGTTTGACCGATTACTCAAACTCGGTGGGACCGATTTGGGTAATAAGTGAAACAGAGAGTTGGCCAAGCAAACTCGATGGGGCCGATTGCATATCTCGGTGGGACCGAAAATATTGCAATAGGTAACAAAGAGTTTGCAAGCCCATCTCGGTGAGACCGAGATCCCATCGGTGAGACCGAACTGATTAGGGTTTCTGGCAGTGGCTATGACAGGTGAAACTCGGTGGCGCCGGATAGGAATAATGGGTAGGTCCGAGTTTGGCTTTGGGTTTAGGTCATATGTGGAAGTGGGAAAGTAGCTGGGGATTTTGGAGCATATCATTAAGCACATGAAGCAAGAGGCCCATTAAGCAACACCTCATCCCTCCTTGATAGTATTGGCTTTTCCTATGCACTCAATGTGATCTTGGATCACTAAAATGTAAAATTAAGAGTCTTGAGCTTGAAGCTTTAGCCAATCCTTTGTCCTTAGCATCTTGAAGATGTTCCCACAACCTTTAGTCCATGCCACTCCATTGTTGAACTTATCTGAAACATGCTAGATAGAAATGTTAGTCCAACAAGAGATATGTTGTCATCAATTATCAAAACCACCTTGGGAGCACTTGTGCTTTCAATCTCCCCCTTTTTGGTAATTGATGGCAACATACATCAAAGCTTTAGATAAAGATATAAAGAACAGCAAGTAAAGCTTTGGAAGGACATGTAACAAGCATAGGCTCCCCCTACATGTATGCACTCATGTAAATATGAAATATAGAGGCATGTGAGAGCATAACCATGACAGAGTAGGCAATGTGTTACATGTATCTTGGCCATATGCATCAGAGCAAAAGATTATCAAGGAAAATACCTTCATGCTCATGAGTCCTTCTTGCAAACAGTATGTACATAAGCAAGAACTCCTCATACTCATGATTTTGATGCATATACTTACCTTGTGGTCTTGAGTTGGCTTAGGATGGAATGAACCTGCACAAACAAAGTTAGATAACACAGGTACGTCCACTAGCCAGAGCAAACAAAAGAAACCACAAGAATACCAAGACTGGGATGACATGTAGAGAGTGAGCACAAGGTACCACATTGGATTCAACATGTCCCCAAGAATAAAGATATGCAATGAATTTGACTGATTTCTTTCCCTTAGGTGTCTTGCTCCCCCTGAATCTTACATGGGATATTGGGAGAAGATAGGGAAAAGAAAATCAGAGCTGAAAGATACAAATGGATAGAACTTAATGCAAATACATGTCTTTCCCCCAAAAAGGCATCTCTCCTCTTGAAAATCAAGCATCTGGGATCCTTGAGTATTCTCTCCCCCTAGAAGTCTCTCTCTCCCCCTTAATACTTTCTCTCTTGTAGGTTTGGTCCTTGAGACTTTTTCTCTCCCTTGATGTGATCTCTCTCTCCTACAAGCTTTGATGTGATCTCTCTCTCCCCCTTTGACATCAATTTCCAAGAAGGGCTTTCTGGAATACGTCGTATAGGTTTGGTCCTTGAGACTCAGCACAAAGCAATGGACAAAACTGTGATGCTTGTAGAGGACAAGATTCATTGAGTAGAGCTGGATCAGAAGAAATATAGAACAAGTGCAGACTGTTTTTCCTGTTGCGAAGTTGGTGGCACCGAGTGGTATGTTTCGGTGGCACCGAAAAGATTCGGTTGGACCGAAAATTACAAGTCGGTGAAACCGAGTTCACACAGAGAAAAACACTTGTCACCTCAGCTCACTAGACATGTAGGATCTCACAAAGATTTGCAATGAATTACCTGAAGGATTTGCAAGGAATTAAATGCAGAAAATGCAGAACATAAACAGAAAGAAGAGAGAAGAGACTGAAAAATCTAGATGGAGTTTTTTTTGAAAAAGAGAAAGAAACTAAACATGCATGAGATACACACAAAAAGAACACAAGAGAACTTCATCTAGAGTTGGGCGGTGACATAGTCACCTATGTTAGAGTATATTGACTTAGGAGTCAAGTGAGAACACTTGATCATAGGTCATACTCATCGTTTAAGCTCAAAATGGGGTTACCATTTTTCGTTTAAGCACCTTGATGTATTCACATCTTGTTGAGTTGCTTTGACTCATGTCTTGGAGTAAAGCTTCTCTAAGATGGAATAACATACCTTGGGTGGTGGTGTGGTTCTTGCTCATGTAGTTGAACTTGTGTGGGTGCTCAAGGTTGATGTAGCTCATCAAGAGTTGGGAGCACCACTTGGAGTTTGAGTTCATCTACCTACATGGGTTAGTTCTTGCAAGGAAGAGCACTTGTGTATCCAAAAATGACAATCATGAAGCTCAACATAGAATTTGTCAAAGGATATGTTTGAATGGTTTTGTGTTTCCTTGTCTTCAACCACCATTGTGTAGAGTCTTGGTGATGTAGAGATTGCTCAAGATGTGAGTGAGTCGCAATCTCATGGAATTAGATTCAACCAAGCACCTACATGGGTTAGACAACATGCAAGGTGCAAATATATCCAAGACATAAGATAGTTATCATAAGAGATATATCATGGATTAGTCATAAGCTCATGTCTTGCATGTATCCAATGGAGTTTCTACTCCAAGTTCGAAGCATCCATGATGTTCAATTCTCCTCTCAACCTGCAAAACACTTTCTCATCAAGAGGTTTAGTAAATATATCCGCTAATTGCTTATAGGTGCGAACATGCTTAAGATCAATGTCACCCTTAGCAACATGATCTCGAATGAAATGATGATGAACTTCAATATGCTTAGTTCAAGAATGTTGTACAGGATTATGACCAATTTTGATAGCACTTTCATTGTCACAAAGTAGTGGAACATGTTTCACATAGATCCCATAATCTTTAAGAGTTTGGGTCATCCAAAGTAATTGAGCACAACATGAACCAGCGGCAATGTATTCCGCTTCGGCGGTGGATAAGGATACCGAGTTTTGTTTCTTGGAAGACCAAGACACAAGAGATCTACCAAGAAATTGACAAGTACCCGAAGTGGACTTTCTATCAACCTTATCTCCGGCATAATCCGAGTCGGAATAGCCAACAAGATCAAAAGAAGACCTCTTAGGATACCAAATGCCAAAATTTGGTGTATGGATTAAATATCTCACTATCCTTTTCACAACCTTAAGATGACATTCTTTAGGAGTAGCTTGATATCGTGCACACATGCACACACTTAGCATAATATCGGGACATGAAGCACATAGGTATAATAATGAACCAATCATAGAGCGATAAACCTTTTGATCAACCGGTTCACCATCTTTGGTCAAATCATTATGTCCACTAGTAGGCATGGGTGTAGACATACCTTTGCATTCTTGCATATTGAACTTCTTGAATAAGTCCTTGGTGTACTTTGTTTGAGAGACAAATGTACCTTCCTTAGTTTGCTTGATTTGCAAACCGAGAAAGAATTTGAGTTCACTCATCATAGACATCTCAAACTTCTCTGACATTAGCTTTCCAAACTTTTCACTAAAGAGAGGGTTAGTTGAACCAAATATGATATCATCAACATAAATTTGGCATACAAATAGTTCTCCATTAACCCTTTTAGTAAAAAGAGTAGAATCAATTTTACCAATTTCAAAACCACTTGTAGTAAGGAACTTGGTCAAGCATTTATACCATGCTCTAGGAGCTTGTTTAAGACCATAAAGAGCTTTGTGAAGTTTGTAAACATGATTTGGTTTCTTAGGATTGATAAAACCAGGAGGTTGTTTGACATAAACTTCCTCCTCTATTTCACCATTTAGAAGAGCACTTTTGATGTCCATTTGGTACAAGGTGATATTATGGTGATTAGCATAGGCAAGTAAGATGCGAATGGACTCAAGTCTAGCAACGGGAGCATATGTCTCACCATAGTCCATACCTTCGACTTGTGTGTATCCTTGGGCGACGAGACGTGCTTTGTTGCGAACCACTTGTCCATCTTCATCTTGCTTGTTGCGAAACACCCATTTGGTACCAATGATGTTGTGGTTGTTGTCGGGCTTCTCAACTAATGTCCAAAGTTGGTTTCTCTCAAAGTTGTGTAGCTCTTCATGCATAGCGTTTATCCAATCCAGATCTTCCAATGCTTCTTCAACCTTCATAGGTTCAATGCTAGAGATGAATGAATAGTTTTCACAAAAGTTAGCTAAACGAGTCTTTCAGCGAGTGATTCTCCCGGTTTGTATATCATTTAAGATTTGCTCGACGGGATGATCTTTGGCAATTCTTGCTCGAACTCGTGAGAGCTTTTGCTTGGGTCTTTGTCGAACATCTTCTTCATCTTGTTCTTCTTCTTGGTCTTCTTCATTGTTGACGTTGTCGTTCTCTTGTCGTGGTGGAGAAGGAGGTTGTTGATGTTCGTCTTGATGTATTTCCTCGTTTTCTTCATCTTGGTGTGTCCCACTTGTGGATGCTTCCGTGTCAATTCTTGGTTCACTTTGTCGTGAAGTAGAAGCTTCCACTTGGACGGATGAAGTGCTCTCCTTCACCTCCGTTGGACGAATTTTGCCAATGGACAAGTCTTGGATTGCTTCTAAAGGCTCTTTGTCTCCTACATCAATTGGCAATTGCTCTACTTGCGAGCCATTAGATTCATCAAACTTCACATCTACCGTCTCTTCAACCTTTCAGGTGAAATTGTTGTAGACACGGTAAGTGTGAGAGTTTGAGTCATAACCAAGTAGGAAACCTTCATGAGATTTAGGAGCAAACTTTGAACGACGATGCTTATCAAGAATGTAGAACTTTGAGCCGAATACTCGAAAGTATCCAACTTGGGGTTTGTTACAGGTGAGAAGCTCGTATGCCATCTTGCCGAGTAGCTTGTGAAGATATAAGCGATTTGTTGCGTGACAAGCTGTCTCAACCGCTTCTGCCCAAAAGTGCTTCGGCGTCTTGTATTCATCAAGCATCGTTCTTGCCATTTCGATGAGTGTCCGGTTCTTCCTCTCAACAACTCCATTTTGTTGAGGTGTGTACGTAGCCGAGAACTCGTGTGAAATCCCTTCTTTGTCAAGAAAGGTGTCCACATTTGTGTCCTTGAACTCCGTTCCATTGTCACTCCGAACCTTCTTGATCTTCACGTCAAACTGATTTTGGGCCTTCCTAGCGAAGTTTCTGAAGATCTTCTGGACCCGCGACTTGTCATTAAGAAAGAACACCCACGTAAATCTTGAAAAATCATCAACTATAACTAGACCAAAAGAATTTCCACCGAGACTCTTGTAGGCGTTGGGACCAAAAAGATCCATATGAAGTAGCTCGAGTGGCCTCCTTGTGGTCATGATGTTCTTCACGGGATGTCTTCCTCCAACCTGTTTACCTGCTTGACAAGCACTGCAAAGTCTATCCTTATCAAATATGACATCGTTAACTCCAAGGATATGATTTCCTTTAATAAGCTTGTCAAGGTTTCTCATGCCAACATGACCTAGTCGTCTATGCCACAACCAACCTTTTGAGGATTTAGCAATAAAGCAAGTTTTAGGTTGTGCCTTTTTAGAGAAATCGACAATGTAAAGATCACCTCTACGCATACCGGTAAAGACCATTTTATGATTGTCTCGACGAAATACTTGGCACTCTACCTTAGTAAATAGGACATTCAAACCGAAATCAGCAAGTCTAGATACTGAAAGTAAGTTGTAGCCAAGAGATTCAACGAGCATGACATTTTGAATGTAACTATCATGTGAGATGGCCACCTTACCAAGGCCAACCACTTTACCCTTTGAATTATCACCAAAGGTGACATATTTTTGAGGGTCGTCATTTTCAGCAAGCTCACGGAACATCTCTTCATCTCCGGTCATATGATCAGTACATCCACTATCAAGAACCCATTCCTTTCCTCCTGACTCATATCCCTGAAGATTTGCCATAAGACCAAAATGTCTCATTGCATCATCAAGATCGAAGTCACTATCATCATCATCATCATCATAGTATCCATGTTCACCATGATCTTGTGACTCATCATTTCCTAGAGAGGGTAATTCATTAGATAAATGATCATCAAAGTGGTCACCTTTATGAATTCTTATAGCTTTGAATATGATATCACTAATGATTCCAACATCTCCTTTAGCATGCTTAAGATTGATAAGTTCAAATAGACAATTACCAAAACTAGGATCACTAGAGTTCATCTTACTCAAGGCAATAGATTTATGGAGAATTTCATCCAAAGTTTTCAAGGAATGATCGGGAAATCGTTCCTCAATAAATTTCCATATAGTATAGGCACAATTAGGAGTAGGCAAACTAGCAATCAAATTTTTGGGCAATCCTCTAATGATGAGCTCAATAGTTCTAAGATTGCGAATCATGTCAATATCTTCATCTAGGGTAGGATGCAAAGGATCAATATGAGGTGCACAAGGGCTAGCAATATACTTGTTCAAATGATATTGATTGAAATTACAAGCATCTCATTTTTCCACTCATGAAAATACTCTCCATCAAGAATAGGCACTCTATGTCTAAGACTCCCTAAGGTAGACACATCCATCTTCCTCCAATGGTGATTAAACCAAGGCAATGGAGACCAAAGCTCTGATACCACTTGTAGGATCTTGAAGTAGATGTGTCTAGAGGGGGGGTGATTAGACACTTAATGCTAAAGTTGCAATTTTTAAGCTTTTTTGGTTTAAGTGGAGTTTAGGCATAATTTCAACATTCACAATACATATCAAGCAAGCATGCAAAGAGTGTATAGGTAGCAGAAAATAAAGCATGCAACTTGCAAGAATGTAAAGGGAAGGGTTTGGAGAATTCAAACGCAATTGTACACACAGATGTTTTTCCCGTGGTTCGGATAGGTGGTGCTATCCTACATCCACGTTGATGGAGACTTCAACCCACGAAGGGTAACGGTTGCGCGAGTCCACGGAGGGCTCCACCCACGAAGGGTAATGGTTGCGCGAGTCCACGGAGGGCTCCACCCACGAAGGGTCCATGAAGAAGCAACCACCCACGAAGGGTCCACGCAGAAGCAACCTTGTCTATCCCACCATGGCCATCGCCCACGAAGGACTTGCCTCACTAGCGGTAGATCTTCACGAAGTAGGCGATCTCCTTGCCCTTACAAACTCCTTGGTTCAACTCCACAATCTTGTCGGAGGCTCCCAAGTAACACCTAGCTAATCTAGGAGACACCACTCTCCAAGAAGTAACAAATGGTGTGTAGGTAATGAACTCCTTGCTCTTGTGCTTCAAATGATAGTCTCCCCAACACTCAACTCTCTCTCATAGGATTTGGATCTGGTGGAAAGAAGGTTTGAGTGGAAAGCAACTTGGGAAAAGCTAGAGATCAAGATTCGTATGGTAGGAATGGAATATCTTGGCCTCAACACATGAGTAGGTAGTTCTCTCTCAGAAATAGGATGCTGGAAGTGTATGCTTAGTCTGATGGCTCTCTCCACGAATGAAGAGGAGGTGGAGGGGTATATATAGCCTCCACACAAAATCCAGCCGTTACACACAGTTTTCCAATCTCGGTGGGACCGAATCAACAAACTCGGTCGGACCGAAAAGGTGAACCTAGTGACTGTTAGAGATTTTCGGTGGGACCGACTGGATCAACTCGGTGGGACTGATGTGCTAGGGTTAGGGTAAATCCAAAACTCGGTTTGACCGATTACTCAAACTCGGTGGGACCGATTTGTGTAATAAGTGAAACAGAGAGTTGGCCAAGCAAACTCGGTGGGGCCAATTGCATATCTCGGTGGGACCGAAAATATTGCAATAGGTAACAGAGAGTTTGCAAGCCCATCTCGGTGATACCGAGATCCCATCGGTGAGACCGAACTGATTAGGGTTTCTGGCAGTGGCTATGACAGGTGAAACTCGGTGGCGCCGGATAGGAATAATCGGTAGGTCCGAGTTTGGCTTTGGGTTTAGGTCATATGTGGAAGTGGGAAAGTAGCTGAGGATTTTGGAGCATATCATTAAGCACATGAAGCAAGAGGCTCATTAAGCAACACCTCATCCCTCCTTGATAGTATTGGCTTTTCCTATGGACTCAATGTGATCTTGGATCACTAAAATGTAAAATGAAGAGTCTTGAGCTTGAAGCTTTAGCCAATCCTTTGTCCTTAGCATCTTGAAGAAGTTCCCACAACCTTTAGTCCATGCCAATCCATTGTTGAACTTATCTGAAACATGCTAGATAGAAATGTTAGTCCAACAAGAGATATGTTGTCATCAATTATCAAAACCACCTAGGGAGCACTTGTGCTTTCACACAGCAATACCACCTTTAAAGGAGTAACGCCAGGCCAAGGGGCTCATTGCACGGGCTCCCTGCTACTAGAGGTTATATTCGGCTTCCCCGATAACTTCCGCAGCGAAAAGTTAACCTTCCACATTGTTCCATTCCAAAGTGGCTATCAAGCACTACTTGGACGTGAAGCTTTTGCTCGCTTTAATGCAATACCGCAGTACGCTTCCCTCACGCTTAAGATGCCCGGTCCATGTGGCATCATTACAGTGAATGGAAACATTGAGCGATGCTTGCGCGCCAAAGAGAGTGCGACTGCCTTGGCAGCCGCACACTAAAAACGGCCTCACCAACTAAAGCATTTGATAGGTCGTCAAGACCACGGACACGGTTAGACGAGTCCAGCACAACTATATGTAATTCATACAGGTTTGATGGCCACACCCCTATTACAAATACAAGGGGCTCAACGCGCGCAGACAAGTGGCAATTTTTACTCATCTTGAATCATACATGGTTTCTCTAAAACTACCTTTTTGCACGACAACTTTTCACCTAAGCTTCTCTCTTTTACAGATGACCATCATGCTACACCCGTCCAGGATACGGCACAACGGAGACACAGGCGCAGACGTGCAGCAGGGACCCGTTCCAAGGATTCTTTTTAGATTAAGACCCTGCGTAAACCTTTTTTACTGTCTCTAGTTGATACACATCCCTCAGATTCTCAGTACAATTGAGAAGGATGCTGACGTCTTGGCATGTGGCCACGTCAGAATAATGGACGTACCTAGACACAAGGGGCTTCTTACAAAGGGCACTATTTAGGCCCGGTTTATACCATAAAGACCAAATACCTTAGGGAGTGTTCGGTGTCGCGAGTTTGGCCTTATATGCATCAGCTCCGAATCATGTCTTTGGTCAAATGTTGGGTTTGCCCAGCTCCTGTGATTTGATGCCTTACGTTCTGCTCTATCGGCTAAGGCAGCACCAGGAGAACTACTGCGATTGTGCCCTGGTTCATCCGGACGAGCACCTCAGTAGAGAAAGCCGAGAACTGACTGTCATGATATGGCGCGAGACTGGTCAACCACTCGATGACCTATCGGAATGTTAGAATTCCTCCGCCTTAACGAAGGACCGTTTCTCGGCCAGGCATATACGCACCCCGAATTCGGGAGAGTGCGGAGCCACCAGGGGCTATATAGTAGCCCCACCGTCAAACTCCTATGGCTAAGTGAAAGTGTTAAAGCATTATAGTCCGGTTGCCTCATTCACTGCGCTATCACCTCCTTAATAGGACCAAGACGTTGGGTTAAGTGTGAACACACGTCTTCTGCAAGCACCTCCGCATTATATGCATGGGGGTTGAAGCCGACGGCTGCAATCTTTCAGGTTATATACATATATACATAAACGACCGCACAGGAGGCATCATATTACTTTCAGGAAAAAGTCTAAATACAGCCTTAATAAATTTCATAAAAACATTGTGTTTACAACAGGAATACATGTCACTCAAACATAATATTCTTCGAGCATTGGGCCTCTATCAAACGAGCACCCTCAAGAACTTCTTCAAAATAGTGCTCTGCAGCCACTCGGCCTATGGCTGAACCTTGCGCCGCAACAGTGGTAGCATCCATCTCCGCCCAATATGCTTTGACACGGGCAAGAGCCATCCGCGAGCCTTCTATGCACACCGACCTCTTCATCGCATTGATGCGCGGCACCGCACCAAGGAACTGCTGCACTAAGCTGAAATAGCTGTTCGGCTTCGACTTCTCCGGCCACAGATGATGTACGACGGACCTCATGGCGAGTCCAGACAATCTATTGAGTTTGGCCCATTTGGCTAGCTGATCAGTCAAGGGAAGCAGACGCTCTGGAATGTTAAATTGCCACTAGAACAGCTTGCCCACTTCACGATCTATTTGATCTCGAAAGTATTCGACCACATCGACAGCGCTCGCTGCCAAGTCCATATATGCGTCTGCCGAACTCCACAACCGATCCAGAGGGGCATACCGTGGATCTCCGGACTTCCTCCGCAGCAGAAAGGGCTTGCCAGCCGCAATATCCTCGGCTTCACGCAGCTCCTCCTTCTTCGCCCTCATAGAAGAGCGGGTGTCTTTGGTCGCCGCCATGGCCTTTTCAAGGTCCGTTGCCTTCGCTCGGTTCTCTTCTTCAAGGAACCGGCAACGGTCGGCAATGTTTTTTAACTTCACGGCCATCTGGGCCATCTTCTCTTTGCTCTCGCAATGCGCGGCCTTCTCGGCTCTTAACTCTTCGGCCGCCTTCAAAGGAGCCGCATTACTACTTCTTGCTTGTTCTTTCGCTCGGGCAAGTTCCGCCCGAAGGGTCTCCATGGTGGCAGCTCCATTTGCAGTCACAACATATTAAAGATACTGGCATCATGCTGCTCTTACTAGGTGACATTCACCAGAAAACATTACTTACCATGTGCCTCGTCAAGCCGCTTGTTAACAAGCTCGATGTCGGCATCTGCCGCATCCAGCTGCCACTTTAGTTCGGCAAACTCATTAATTCGGCTAGCCACCAAAGCTTCCACCACCTGCACATAAAGGCGGTTTGGTTATTACCTGGGACTATGATCCTCTGTTCGCCGCCGTTCTCGACGACAACCAGAGTCTCAGGGGCTACTATCTACACAGGGCACACCTAAAAATGTGCGGTATATAATTTCACGTACCTCAAAGCCCGTCAGTAGACTCATAAAGGCTTCATGCAATCCGCTTTCGGCGGACGAAATTCTTTCCATCACTGTACCCATGAACGTACGGTGTTCTTCTGAGATGACCGCTCGCTCCAACAGCTCCCTCAGTATGTCCGACCACATACCAGACGGTGTCGGACTCTTTTGTTTGCTCTCTTCAGGAGCCGGATGCTGGGGACTTCGGGTGAAAATAGGATTATCTTCTCACCTCACCGGATCCGGAGAGGCCCTCCATGACGACACTTCAAGGTCGCCCGCTTCTTGAGCGGGGGAGTCCGGGGGAGGCGTTTCGCTCTCCATCATCTCTGGAAGAAGATCCCCCGAAGACGAGATCTGCCGAGAAGGGCTAAGATCTGTACTGCGAGATAAACACTTCGGTTATTTTCCTCAGAGGTAAGGTAGTATATCTCCACTATTAAAATGCTTTTTGATTACTTACAGCTCGTCGGAGGGCTGATCCTTGCGCGGACGTTGTGCGGAAAGAGCACCCTCCAAGGCAGGACCCTCTGGTGAAGATTTCTTCTCCCATTTGGAAGCCTTGGTTTCCGGATCTTCAGAGGCAGCCCTCTTCCTTCCCGAAGCGAGAGAAGGTCGGATTCTTTGTCACATCCCTAGTTCTGGTATGACCTAGGCTAGCCCTTCATGTTTGCATCATGTTTAAATTCCATTTAAATTTTGAAATGGGGATTTGTGAAACCCTCAGAATCATTTCTGAAAATGACCCAAGTAAAAATTGCTCCAAAATGGTCCAAGAAAATGCTCATGTTGCTCTCTGAAAATATTGGACAGAAATAAAAATCAAACCAATATTTTATAGAGCTCATAAGTATTTATTTTGGGCATTTGGAATTAATCCAGTAATTATTTCCGTTGGATAAATATTTATATATATATATATAAAATATTGTCCAAAAATTATGCCAGTTGTTGAGGAGCTCTGAAATAATACCACTAGCCCCTGCAAAAATTGGCATAAGAAAATAAAATGGTTTAGTATTTTATTTAAACCAAACAAATGTCAGAAAAATAGATAAGAAAACAAAAAGGGAAAGCCTACCTGTGCTTACCTGCGGCCTGGCACTGTGCAGCCGGCCTGGCCCAGCGGCCAGCAGGCCAGCCCAGCCAACTGGCACTGCCAGTCGTCCCCTTCCTCGCACCAGGAGGACAGGGGCACGCGCTCGCCGCGCGCGAGCACACGCCGGCCACCTCCTGCTTCCCCGCTCGCTGCTGGAGGCCCCCGACGACGCCACGCACTCCCTCGAACCTCTCTCACTCTCCCCCCGTGCTTCCCCCCTTCTCTGGTACCCCTCCACCTCGCACCCGAGCGGAGCGCAGCGCGCCGCCGAGCACCACCGCAGCCACCGGGCACACCTCGCCTCCCCGTGCTGTCCCCTACGTCCGCCTCGACGCCTTGAAGCCCCCCCTCAACGCGAGCATCGTCAGACGCCCCATCGCCTCGCCATCGACCCGTCATCTCCGCGCATGGCCGTGCATCGCCGCCGTCAAATCCGTCGACGTCCGGACCTCCCCGAGCTCGCCGAGAAGCTCTTCGTGACCGCGGTGAGCCCTCGGTCATTTTCCCCCTAACCCCGTTGATGGAGCCCTGGATTAGGGGGTGACCGGATGGCCGGACTATACCTTCAGCCGGACTCCAGGACTATGAAGATATAAGATTGAAGACTTCGTCCCGTGTCCGGGAGGGACTTTCCTTGGCGTGCAAGGCAAGCTTGGCGATACGGATATGCAGATCTCCTACCATTGTAACCGACTCTATGTAACCCTAACCCTACCCGGTGTCTATATAAACCGGAGGGTTTTAGTCCGTAGGACAACATACACATCAACAATCATACCATAGGCTAGCTTCTAGGGTTTAGCCTCCTCGATCTCGTGGTAGATCTACTCTTGTACTACCCATATCATCAATATTAATCAAGCAGGACGTAGGGTTTTACCTCCATCGAGAGGGCCCGAACCTGGGTAAAACTTCGTGTCCCTTGTCTCCTGTTACCATCCGGCCTAGACGCACAGTTCGGGACCCCCTACCCGAGACCCGCCGGTTTTGACACCGACATTGGTGCTTCCATTGAGAGTTCCGATGTGTCGTCGCCGTCAGGCTCGATGGCCCCTACGATCATTGATAGCGATGCAGTCCAGGGTGAGACCTTCCTCCCCAGACAGATCTTCTTCTTCGGCGGCTTCGCACTGCAGGCCAATTCGCTTGGCCGTCTGGAGCAGATTGAAAGCTATGCCCCTGGCCATCAGGTCAGATTTGGAAGTTTAAACTACACGGCTGACATCCGCGGGGACTTGATCTTCGACGGATTCGAGCCACTGCCGAGCGTGCCGCACTGTCACGACGAGCATGATATAGCTCTGCCGCCGAACAGTGCCCTGGAGGCCGCATCCGCATCGGCTCCGACCTTTAATTCGGAGCCAACTACGCCGATCGAGGATGGGCGGTTGGACGCCACCTCGGGGGTTGCAACCCCAACGGCGATTGAGCCAAGCACCAGCCCCGTACTCTGCGAGACCCATGACTCCAAGGAGCCGGACTCCTCTCTGGACTCCGAGCCCACCGCGCCCCTGCCGGTCGAATCCGATTGGGCGCCGATCATGGAGTTCACTGCCACGGACATCTTTCAACATTCGCATTTTGGCGACATCCTGAAGTCACTGAACTCTCTCTTTATCAAGAGAGCCCTGGCCGGACTACGGTCACCAAGGTTGGGGTACGGACGATGAAGAAATTCAAAGCCCACCCACCACCCACTTTGTAGCCACTGTCGACGACTTAACCGACATGCTCGACTTCGACTCTGAAGATATCGACAGTATGGACGCCGATGAAGGAGATGATGAAGAACCAGCGCCTACTAGGCCCTGGAAAGCCACCTCGTCATATGACATATACATGGTGGACACCCCAAAAGAGGGAGATGGCGACGGAACAGCGGAGGATGACCCCTCCAAGAAACCGCCTAAGCGCTGGCGTCAGCGGCACCGCTCAAAATCCCGCCAAAACAAACACAGTGATTCCAGCACGGGAGATAATAATACTCCGGAGAGCGCCGAAGAAAACCCCCTACAGCAAGATTTAGCACAGGAGGATGGAGAAACCAGCCCTCACGAGAGAGCGGCAGGCAGAGAGGTCGAGGATGATAATTATATGCCTCCCTCCGAAGATGTGGCAAGCCTCGACGACAACGAATTCGTCGTGCTAGAGGATCCCGTCGAGCAAAAGCGTTTTCAATGCAGGCTTATGGCCACGGCAAGAAGCCTCAAGAAAAAACAGCAACAGCTTAGGGCTGATCAAGATTTGCTAGTCGATAGATGGACTGAAGTCCTTGCGGCCGAAGAGCATAAAATCGAACGCCCCTCCAAGAGCTACCCAAAGCGCAGGTTGCTACCCCGATTAGAGGAGGAAGCACTTGATGTGGCCGACCGGCCACCTCGTGGTCGCGACAGAGAGGCCTCTCGGCCCTCCACTCAAGCCGCACCCCATACCAAGCCACGGGAATATGCGCCGGACTTACGAGACATGTTAGAGGACAAGGCAAGGCAAACAAAATCGATCCACGGATCGCGTGGGCACCCCACGGCTCGAGACGGTAACCGTCACGCTGGCCACAAATTCGGCGGGGCCAAACACAGTAGACAAGGCCCATTGGAGCTACGTCATGATATAGCCCAATAAAGAGGCGCCGCACACCCACTCTGCTTTACAGACGAAATAATGGATTATCAAATCCCCGAGGGTTTCAAACCCGTAAACATCGAATCATATGATGGCACAACAGATCCTGCGGTATGGATAGAGGATTATCTCCTCCATATCCACATGGCCCGTGGCGATGATTTCCATGCCATCAAATACCTCCCACTCAAGCTTAAAGGACCAGCTCGGCATTGGCTTAACAGCTTGCCAACAGGATCAATCAGTTGTTGGGAGGACCTGGAAGCCGCATTCCTCGACAATTTCCAGGGCACTTACGTGCGACCCCCAGACGCCGATGACCTAAGTCACGTAATTCTGCAGCCAGGGGAATTGGCCAGGAAATTCTGGACACGGTTCCTAACAAAGAAAAATCAAATAGTTGACTGTCCGGACGCTGAGGCCCTAGCAGCCTTCAAACACAATATTCGTGACGAGTGGCTGGCCCGGCACCTTGGAAAGGAAAAGCCGAAATCTATGGCAGCACTCACGACACTCATGACCCGCTTTTGCCCGGGAGAAGACTGCTGGCTTGCTCGTAGCAACAATATGACCAAGAACCCTGGTAATTCGGACACCAGGGACAGTAGTGGCAGGTCGCATCGCAACAAGCAGAAGCGCCACATTAACGGCGACAATGCTGAGGATACGGCAGTTAATGCCGGATTCAGAGGCTCTAAATCCGGTCAGCGGAAAAGGCCATTCAAAAGGAATCCTAGGGGCCTGTCCACTTTGGAAAGAATACTCGACCGCTCGTGCCAGATACACGGCACCCCCGAAAAGCCAACCAATCACACCAACAGGGATTGTTGGGTGTTCAAGCAGGCAGGCAAGTTAAACGCCGAAAATTAAGACAAGGGGCTGCATAGCGATGACGACGAGGAGCCCCGGCCGCCGAACAACAGTGGACAGAAGGGTTTTCCCCCACAAGTGCGGACGGTGAACATGATATACGCAACCCATGTCCCCAAAAGGGAGCGGAAGCGTGCGTTAAGGGACGTATACGCGGTAGAGCCAGTCGCCCCAAAGTTCAACCCATGGTCCTCCTGCCCGATCATCTTTGATCGAAGGGACCACCCCACTAGCATCCGTCATGGCGGATTCGCCGAATTGGTTCTAGACCCAATTATTGATGGATTTCATCTCACTAGAGTCCTTATGGATGGCGGCAGCAGCCTGAACCTTCTTTACCAGGATACAGTGCGGAAAATGGGCATAGATCCCTCGAGGATTAAGCCCACCAAAACGACCTTTAAAGGCGTAATACCAGGTGTAGAGGCCAACTGTACAGGCTCAGTCACACTTGAAGTGGTCTTCGGATCTCCGGATAATTTCCGAAGCGAGGAGTTAATCTTCGACATAGTCCCGTTTCGCAGTGGCTATGACGCACTGCTCAGGCGAACCACATTCGCTAAGTTCAATGCGGTACCACATTACGCATACCTTAAGCTCAAGATGCCAGGCCCTCGAGGAGTAATTACGGTTAATGGAAACACCGAACGCTCCCTCCGAACAGAGGATCACACGGCGGCCCTTGCAGCGGGAGTTCAAAGAAGCCCCTCTAGGCAGTTCTCCAGTCCGGCCACTAAACGACCGGACACCGTCAAGCGCGCCCGGAGTAACCTACAACAAGACCGCCTGGCACGATCCGAGCAGGCGTAGAAATGCGGCCCCAACCCCAACCCTCGCAAAAAGGCGACGCCAGTACTTCGCGTACATAACCACGCTCTAGAGATACCATGGGCACAGGGGGAGGGGCACCATCACGACACGCCCAAAACATGGCTTAAACCATACCAGGGGCTGCCGATTTTTTAGTTTTCTCTTACTTTCAGGACTCCATCCTTCGGAAGGCCTGTTCGGCAGTTCAATTGCCGCACAAACGATGCAAGAACCAGGGAAGCAGACAAGCCACGCCGCAGTACGGAACTCCCAGGTGGTCTCTATCACGAGCAGTATACCTGTTCCGCAAAATATTCCGCAGCTTGCCCCTGGAACGGACATGTTAACTAGACCAACCTTCCACTTATCGCATTATTTGTATCGTTCTGCTTTAGTCGCAGCCCTTTTTAATGAACAATGCATTGCTTTCGTCTATTTTTGCATTACCTTTTTTCTTCATATATGTTCCTTAACGACATGCTGCACCCATACACGTTGGTATGGCCAAAATACGCCAGGGGCTTTAGTACCCCTCAATATGGTGTGAGAAGTCCGAACACTTTAACAAGTGCGGCACCCCGAACTTATAGCATTATATGCATCGGCTCCGAATCATGTCTTGGGTCAATTGTTGCGTTTGCCCGGCTCCTATGTTTTGGTGCCTTACATTCCGCTCTATCGGCTAAGGTAGCACTAGGAGAACCACTGCGATTGTGCCCCGGTTGAGCTGGGTCGAGGACCTCAGTGGAGAAAGCTAAAACTGACTGTCATGATGAAGCGAGAGCTGGTCGCTGTTCGAGAGGTTTTTTCGAGTCCCTAAAGACTTATGCCGCTTAGGGCGAGGAGCCGGCTCTGTCCGGCCAAGGCGTGGATAGCGCCCCGAACTCGGTCTTCCGTATACCAGGGGCTTCGCCGAAATTTAAAATTATAGAATTCTATAGCTAAGTGAGAGTGCTCACGCATTATAGTCCAATTGCCTTGTTCGTTGGGCTGAGCGCCTCCCTCGAAGGACCCAAACATGCGAAAAAGAGCGCTCAGGTTTATCCCCGAACACCCCAGCACTAGCGGCACGGGGGCAGAAGCCGACGACTCGCCACCTCTCAGAATTGATAAGCAGCCGCACAGAAGGTAATATTTTAAATTCCAACAGCATTGCTTAGCGCATATAAACAAGTTTTCAGTGCACAGGACAAAACGAGGAAGTTTCACTCAAAATTACATCCCTAGAACACTCATCCGCCACAAGGCAGGCACCCTTCAGAACATCCTTATAGTAATTCTCGGGCTTGCGATGCTCTTTCCCCGGCGGTGGGCCGTCCTTCACCAGCTTCTCAGCATCCAGCTTGCCCCAGTACACCTTAGCACGGGCAAAGGGCCCTACGGGCACCTTCAATGCAGACGGAGCGCTTGATGACTTCAAGCCTTGGACAGGCCTCCACCAACCTTTGCACCAGCCCGAAATAGCTCCCAGGCAGGGCCCCTCCAGGCCGCAGCCGAACAATGAGGCCCTTCATGGCCTGTTCGGCCGCCTTGTGGAGCTCAACCAATTGCTTCAGCTGGTCGCTCAGGGGCACGGGGTGTCCGGCCTCAGCGTGCTGAGACCAGAACACCTTCTCCGTCGAGCTGCCCTCCTCGGCTCGATAGAATGCGGCGGCATCGGATACACTTCGGGGAAGATCTGCGAACGCTCCTAGAGAGCTCCAGATTCGGGTAAGTAACAAGTAACTCATGTTTATGTGTTTTCTTTGCATAAATAATTCCTTACCCGCCGCTATCTTCTTCACCTCATCCAACTCCTGGAGGGTCTTCTGGGATTCGGCCTTGGCAAACTTGGCATTTTCAATAGCCACCGCGAGCTCAGACGCTCGCGTCTTTGAGTCAAGCTCCAAACTCTCATGCTTTTCCGTGAGAGCCTGGAGCTCTTGCCGCACCTTGCCAACTTCGGCCTCATACTTCTCCCGCTCGGTGCGCTCTGAGGCTGCCCTCTTCTCGGCCTCGTCCGGCGCTTCCTTAAGGGTCGCCACTTCAGACGTGGCCCTTACAATAGCCACGATAATCCTGTCATTTTTTGCAATTGCACCTTTTATATATATATATATATATATATATATATATATATATATAACAAGGTATTTCTTACCTTCATTGTCCTCGAGCTGCTTCTTGGCACGTTCGAGCTCTTGCTCGGACCGCTCGAGGTTCTACTTTAGCGTGTCCACTTCCACAGTCGGTGCGGCGGACGCAAGCAGGGAAGCCTGCATATGCATATTGACTCATTTTTGTTAGACTCCTGCGAATTCTATTTTGATCCTCTATTCGGCTTTTATTCCCGAACGCCAAATAGAGCATCAGGGGCTACTGTCTATGCGGTACTATTATTTACACTTTCTTTACTTACCTCAAAGCCTGTCAAAAGGCTAGTACAAGCTTTAGTCAGTCCGTCTTTGGCGGACTGAACCTTCTGGACCACCGCACTCATAATAGCGCGGTGCTCCTCGTCGATGGAGGCGCCTTGGAGCGCCTCCAACATATTGTCCGGTGCCTCCGGTTGGACAGGGGCCGTCGGCACGGTGGACTTGCTCCTCTTGGAAGGAGGTCCCCCGCTGGACTCTGGAACCTTTGAAGGTTCCAGAGCGGTGTCCGGCCTAGAGCCGGACTTGGAGCCCTGAGGGGTTCCATCCCCTTCACTCCTGGAGTCCGGGAGGTCGCCTTGCGGCGCCTCCAGGACCACCTCCTCCCGGCTTGGAACCTGTGGAGAAAACACTTCGGTGTCGTCCGTAGGGTGGGGGAGGAAGCCGTCGGAAGCGAGTTCACATCTGACGAGTCCAGTGAGCCGCTCGACGACGCGTCGAGCCGGTCTTTGGGTGGGCTGCATAAACATATTCAATGTTAGGGAAAGCTGTGCAATAAATGAATGCTATGAGTTGCTCTGGTATCCGGATACTTACGATTTTGCCAGGGGCCTGGCCCTAGGCGCCCACTCCTCTCCGCCATCGTCGGCGTCGGTGGAGCAGTCCAGAGGAAGGGTTTTCCCCTTCTTGGACCCTTCCGCCTCCCCAGTTGGGGCGGCCTTCCTTTTCTTCCCTTCCCCCGCTGGAGGGGGAGGGGTGTCTTCTTCCTCCTCCTCGTCTTCGCGGGAGGAGTGCATCTTGGATTCGTCGGATGATGAATCCGACACCTCCGGGCGTCGGGCACTCTTTTGATTCCCCATGGCCTTCTTCTTGACCTTCTTCTCCGGCACCACATAAGGTGCCGGAACGAGCAGCTTCGCCAAGCGAGCATCCGCTGGGCCTTCGGGCAAAGGAGCTGGACAATTGATCTGTCCGGAGGTCACCTGCCAATCATGTCAAAGGTAAGGGAGTTTAGATCCCGCATGGAGTCAAACTATGAAAAACTGATACCCTGTAAAAGGAAAAAAAAACAGCTTACCGCGAGAGCGTGACGCTGTGCACTGAATCCGCGATCCTCGGTAGCGGATGCGGGAGCCTCGGCACCCTTGAAAAGCACCTTCCAGGCATCTTCGTACGTCGTGTCGAAGAGCCTGCTCAGAGTTTGGTGTCGCGCCGGGCCAAACTCCCACAGGTTGAAAGCCCGTTGTTGGCACGGGAGGATCAAGCGGATGAGCATAACCTGGACTACGTTGACAAGTTTGAGCTTCTTGTCCACCAGGGTTTTGATGCATGTTTGGAGTCCGGTTAGCTCTCCTTTTTTACCCCACGACAGGCCCGTCTCTTTCCAGGATGTGAGCCGCGTTGGGGGTCCGGACCGGAACTCGGGGGGTGCGACCCATTTGGCGTCGCGCGGCTCGGTGATGTAAAACCACCCCGATTGCCACCCCTTCAGGGTCTCCACAAAGGAGCCCTCGAGCCAGAGGATGTTGGCCATCTTGCCCACCATGGCACCTCCGCACTTCGCCTGGCTGCCGCGCACCACCTTCGGCTTGACGTTGAAAGTCTTGAGCCAGAGCCCGAAATGGGGGCGAATGCGAAGGAAGGCCTTGCACACGACGATAAACGCCGAGATGTTGAGGATGAAGTTCGGGGCCAGATCATGGAAATCCAGGCCGTAGTAGAACATGAGCCCCCGGACAAATGGGTGGAGAGGGAAGCCCAGTCCGCAGAGGAAATGGGGGAGGAACACCACCCTCTCATGGGGCCTAGGGGTGGGGATGAGCTGCCCCTTTTCGGGGAGCCGATACGCAATGTCGTTAGACAGGTATCCGGCCTTCCTCAGCTTTTTGATATGTTCCTCCGTGACGGAGTAGACCATCCACTTGCCTCCCGCTCCGGACATGGCTAGAGAAGGTTGAGGTTGGGAGTGCGGACTTGGGTGCTGGAGCTCAAGTGAGCAAGAATGGATAGGCGAAGGAGGAAGAAGGCATAGGTGAAAAGGTGGATCTTTATCCCCTTATATGGGTGGACGCAGCTACATGTCCCCACCATCCTGATAAAACTCGGTTATCTCCAAGCTCCGTAATCGATGGAGCGGTTGGATTACCCACGCCCATATTGATGAGAATCCCGGAATAAGGGGACACGATCTCTGCTTTAACAAGACGTGTCAAGGAAACCGCCTCGCATAACGCGCTGAGATGGGATAGTGAAACGATTCGAATAAAAGCTTGGCCGTGGTGTGATGTCGCACTACGGAATACGTCAGCAGATTAGATTTGTGTAAATATTATTCTCTCTATGGCAATATGTGGAAACTTATTTTTCAGATCCGGACACTATCTTTGTGTTCAAAATCTTCTATGAAGTACTTGGAGGAGGAACCCGCCTAGCAATGCCGAAGACAATATGTGCGCCGGACTCGTCGTCATTGAAGCTTGGTCCAGGGGCTACTAAGGGAGTCCTGGATTAGGGGGTGTCCGGATGGCCGGACTATACCTTCAGCCGGACTCCAGGACTATGAAGATATAAGATTGAAGACTTTGTCCCGTGTCCGGGAAGGACTTTCCTTGGCGTGGAAGGCAAGCTTGGCGATACAGATATGCAGATCTCCTACTGAGGGAGTCCTGGATTAGGGGGTATCCGGATGGCCAGACTATACCTTCAACCGGACTCCAGGACTATGAAGATATAAGATTGAAGACTTCGTCCCGTGTCTGGGAGGGACTTTCCTTGGCGTGGAATGCAAGCTTGGCGATACGGATATGCAGATCTCCTACCATTGTAACCGACTCTATGTAACCCTAACACTACCCGGTGTCTATACAAACCGGAGGGTTTTAGTCCGTAGGACAACATACACATCAACAATCATACCTTAGGCTAGCTTCTAGGGTTTAGCCTCCTCGATCTCGTGGTAGATCTACTCTTGTACTACCCATATCATCAATATTAATCAAGAAGGACGTAGGGTTTTACCTCCATCGAGCGGGCCCGAACCTGGGTAAAACTTCGTGTCCCTTGTCTCCTGTTACCATCCGGCCTAGACGCACAGTTCGGGACCCCCTACCCGAGATCCGCCGGTTTTGACACGGACATTGGTGCTTTCATTGAGAGTTCCTCTGTGTCGTCGCCGTCAGGCTCGATGGAATCTACGATCATCGATAGCGATGCAGTCCAGGGTGAGACCTTCCTCCCCGGACAGATCTTCGTCTTCGGCGGCTTCGCACTGCGGGCCAATTCGCTTGGCCGTCTGGAGCAGATCGAAAGCTACGCCCCTGGCCGTCAGGTCAGATTTGGAAGTTTAAACTACACGGCTAACAACCGCGGGGACTTGATCTTCGACGGATTCGAGCCACTGCCGAGCATGCCGCACTGTCACGATGAGAATGATATAGCTCTGCCGCCGAACAGTGCCCTGGAGGCCGCATCCGCATCGGCTCCGACCCTTAATTCGGAGCCAACTGCGCCGATCGAGGATGGGCGGTTGGACGCCACCTCAGGGGCTGCAACCCCAACGGAAATTGAGCCAAGCACCAGCCCCGTACTCTGCAAGACCCGTGACTCCAAGGAGCCGGACTCCTCTCCGGACTCCGAGCCCCCCGCGCCCCTGCCGATCGAATCCGATTGGGCGCCGATCATGGAGTTCACTGCCGCAGACATCTTTTAGCACTCGCCTTTTGGCGACATCCTGAAGTCACTGAAGTCTCTCTCTTTATCAGGAGAGCCCTGGCCGGACTACGGTCAGCAAGGTTGGGGTACGGACGATGAAGAAATTCAAAGCCCACCCACCACCCACTTTGTAGCCACTGTCGACGACTTAACCGACATGGTCGACTTCGACTCCGAAGATATCGATGGTATGGACGCCGATGAAGGAGATGATGAAGAACCAGCGCCTACTAGGCCCTGGAAAGCCACCTCATCATATGACATATACATGGTGGACACCCCAAAAGAGGGAGATGGTGACGGAACAGCGGAGGATGACCCCTCCAAGAAACCGCCTAAGCGCCGGCATCAGTGGCGCCGCTCAAAATCCCGCCAAAACAAACACGGTGATTCCAGCACGAGAGATAATAATACTCCGGAAAGCACCGAAGAAAACCCCCTCCATCAAGATTTAGCACAGGAGGATGGAGAAACTAGCCCTCACAGAGAGCGGCAGACAGAGAGGTCGAGGACGATAATTATATGCCTCCCTCCGAAGACGAGGCAAGCCTCGACGACGATGAATTCGTCGTGCCAGAGGATCCCATCAAGCAAAAGCATTTTCAACGTAGGCTTATGGCCATGGCAAGAAGCCTCAAGAAAAAATAGCAACAACTTAGGGCTGATCAAGATTTGCTAGTCGACAGATGGACTGAAGTCCTTATGGCCGAAGAGCATAAACTCGAACGCCCCTCCAAGAGCTACCCAAAGCGCAGGTTGCTACCCCGATTAGAGGAGGAAGCACTTGATGCGGCCGACCGGCCACCTCGTGGTCGCGACACAGAGGCCTCTCGGCCGTCCACTCAAGCCGCACCCCGTACCAAGGCACGGGAATATGCGCCGGACTTACGAGACATGTTGGAGGACAAGGTAAGGCAAACAAGATCGATCTACGGATCGCGTGGGCGCCCCACGGCTCGAGACGGTAACCGTCACGCCGGCCACAAATTCGGCGGGGCCGAACACAGTAGACAAGGCTCATTGAAGCTACATCATGATATAGCCCAATAAAGAGGCACTGCACACCCACTCTGCTTTACAGACGAAATAATGGATCATCAAATCCCTGAGGGTTTCAAACTCGTAAACATTAAATCATATGATGGCACAACAGATCCTGTGGTACGGATAGAGGATTATCTCCTCCATATCCACATGGCCCGCGGCGACGATTTCCATGCCATCAAATACCTCCCACTCAAGCTTAAAGGACCAGCTCGGCATTGGCTTAACAGCTTGCCAACAGGATCAATTAGTTGTTGGGAGGACCTGGAAGCCGCATTCCTCGATAATTTCCAGGGCACTTACGTGCGACCCCCAGACGCCGATGACCTAAGTCACGTAATTCAGCAGCCAGAGGAATCGGCTAGGCAATTCTGGACACGGTTCCTAACAAAGAAAAATCAAATAGTTGACTGTCCGGACGCTGAGGCCCTTGCAGCCTTCAATCATAATATCCGTGACGAGTGGCTGGCCCGGCACCTTGAACAGGAAAAGCCGAAATCTATGGCAGCACTCACGACACTCATGACCCGCCTTTGCGCGGGAGAAGACAGCTGGCTTGCTCGTAGCAACAATATGACCAAGAACCCTGGTAATTCGGACACCAGGGACAGTAGTGGCAGGTCGCGTCGCAACAAGCAGACCTGCCGCATTAACGGCAACAATGCTGAGGATACGGCAGTTAATGCCGGATTCAGAGGCTCTAAATCCGGTCAGCGGAAAAAGCCATTCAAAAGGAATCCTAGGGGCCCGTCCAGTTTGGACCGAATACTCGACCGCTCGTGCCAGATACATGGCAGCCCTGAAAACCCAGCCAATCACACCAACAGGGAATGTTGGGTGTTCAAGCAGGCAGGCAAGTTAAACGCCGAAAATGAAGACAAGGGGTTGCATAGCGATGACGACGAGGAGCCCCGGCCACCGAACAATAGTGGACAGAAGGGTTTTCCCCCACAAGTGCGGACGGTGAACATGATATACGCAACCCATGTCCCCAAAAGGGAGCGGAAGCGTGCGTTAAGGGACGTATACGCGGTAGAGCCAGTCGCCCCAAAGTTCAACCCATGGTCCTCCTGCACGATCACCTTTGATCAAAGGGACCATCCCACTAGCATCCATCATGGCGGATTCGCCGCATTGGTTCTAGACCCAATTATTGACGGATTTCATCTCACTAGAGTCCTTATGGACGGCGGCAGCAACCTGAACCTGCTTTACCAGGATACAGTGCGGAAAATGGGCATAGATCCCTTGAGGATTAAGCCCACCAAAACGACCTTTAAAGGCGTAATACCAGGTGTAGAGGCCAACTGTAAAGGCTCAGTCACACTTGAAGTGGTCTTCGGATCTCCGGATAATTTCCGAAGCAAGGAGTTAATCTTCGACATAGTCTCGTTTCGAAGTGGCTACCACGCACTGCTCGGGCGAACCACATTCGCTAAGTTCAATGTGGTACCGCATTATGCATACCTTAAGCTCAAGATGCCAGGCCCTCGAGGAGTAATTACGGTCAATGGAAACACCGAACGCTCCCTCCGAACGGAGGAGCACACGGCGGCCCTTGCAGCGGAAGTTCAAAGCAGCCTTTCCAGGCAGTTCTCCAGTCCAGCCACTAAACGACCGGACACCGTCAAGCGCGCCCGGAGTAACCTACAACAAGACTGCCTGGCACGATCCGAGCAGGCGCAGCAATGCGGCCCCAACCCCAACCCTCGCAAAAAGCCGACGCCAGTACTTCACGTACATAACTATGCTCTAGAGATACCATGGGCACAGGGGGAGGGGCACCATCACGGCACGCCCAAAACATGGCTTAAACCGTACCAGGGGCTGCCGATTTTTTAGTTTTCTCTTACTTTCAGGACTCCATCCTCGGAAGGCCTGTTCGGCAGTTCAATTGCCGCACAAACGATGCAAGAACCAGGGAAGCAGACAAGCCACGCCGCAGTACGGAACTCCCAGGTGGTCTCTATCACGAGCAGTATACCTGTTCCGCATTATATTACGCAGCTTGCCCCTGGAACGGACATGTTAACTAGTCCAACCTTCCACTTATCGCATTATTTGTATCGTTCTGCTTTAGTCGCAGCCCTTTTTAATAAACAATGCATAGCTTTCGTCTCTTTTTGCATGACCTTTTTTCTTCATATATGTTCCTTAACGACATGCTGCACCCGTACACATTGGTACGGCCAAAATACGCCAGGGGCTTTAGTACCCCTCAATATGGTGTGAGAAGTCCGAACACTTTAACAAGTGCGGCACCCCAAACTTATAGCATTATATGCATCGGCTCCTAATCATGTCTTGGGTCAATAGTTGGGTTTGCACGGCTCCTATGTTTTAGTGCCTTATGTTCCGCTCTATCGGCTAAGGTAGCACTAGGAGAACCACGGCAATTGTGCCCCGGTTGAGCTGGGTCGAGCACCTCAGTGGAGAAAGCTAAAACTGACTGTCATGATGAAGAGAGAGCTGGTCGTTGTTCGAGAGGTTTTTTCGAGTGCCTAAAGACTTATGCCGCTTAGGGCAAGGAGCCGGCTCTGCCCGGCCAAGGCATGGATAGCGCCCCGAACTCGGTCTTCCGAATACCAGGGGCTTCGCCGAAATTTAAAATTATAGAATTCTATGGCTAAGTGAGAGTGTTCACGCATTATAGTCTGATTGCCTTGTTCGTTGGGCTAAGCACCTCCCTCGAAGGACCCAAATATGGGAAAAAGAGCGCTCAGGTTTATCCCCGAACACCCCAGCACTAGCGGCACGGGGGCAGAAGCCGACGACTCGCTATCTCTCAGAATTGATAAACAACCGCACAGAAGGTAATATTTTAAATTCCAACAGCATTGCTTAGCGCATATAAACAAGTTTTCAGCGCACAGGACAAAACGAGCAAGTTTCACTCAAAAATTACACCCCTAGAACACTCATCCGCCACAAGGCAGGCACCCTACAGAACATCCTTATAGTAATTCTTGGGCTTGCGATGCTCTTTCCCCAGCGGTGGCCCGTCCTTCACCAGCTTCTCAGCATCCAGCTTGCCCCAGTGCACCTTAGCACGGGCAAGGGCCCTACGGGCACCTTCAATGCAGACGGAGCGCTTGATGACTTCAAGCCTTGGACAGGCCTCCACCAACCGCCGCACCAGCCCGAAATAGCTCCCAGGCAGGGCCCCTCCAGGACACAGCCCAACAATGAGGCCCTTCATGGCCTGTTCGGCTGCCTTGTGGAGCTCGACCAGTTGCTTCAGCTGGTCGCTCAGGGGCACGGGGTGTCCGGCCTCAGCGTACTGAGACCAGAACACCTTCTCCGTGGAGCTGCCCTCCTCGGCTTGATAGAATGCGGCAGCATCGGATACACTCCGGGGAAGATCTGCGAACGCTCCTGGAGAGCTCCGGATTCGGGTAAGTAACAAGTAACTCACGTTTATGTGTTTGCTTTGCATAAATAATGCCTTACCCGCCGCTATCTTCTTCACCTCATCCAACTCCTGGAGGGTCTTTTGGGATTCGGCCTTGGCAGACTTGGCATTTTCAATAGCCACCGCGAGCTCGGACGCTCACGTCTTTGAGTCAAGCTCCAAACTCTCATGCTTTTCCATGAGAGCCTGGAGCTCTTGCCGCACCTTGCCAACTTCGGCCTCATACTTCTCCCGCTCGGTGCGCTCCGAGCTGCCCTCTTCTCGGCCTCATCCAGCGCTTGCTTAAGGGTCGCCACCTCAGACGTGGCCCCTACAATAGCCATGATAATCCTATCTTTTTTGAAATTGCACCTTTTATATATATATATATATATTTTTAACAAGGTATTACTTACCTTTATTGTCCTCGATCTGCTTCTTGGCACGTTCGAGCTCTTGCTCGGACCGCTCGAGGTTCTGCTTTAGAATGTCCACTTCTGCAGTCAGTGCGGCGGACGCAAGCAGGGAAGCCTGCATATGCATATTGACTCATTTTTGTTAGACTCCTGCAAATTCTATTTTCATCCTCTATTCGGCTTTTCTTGCCGAACGCCAAACAGAGCATCAGGGGCTACTGTCTATGCGGCACTATTATTTACAGTTTCTTTACTTACCTCAAAGCCTATCAAAAGGCTAGTACAAGCTTCAGTCAGTCCGTCTTTGGTGGACTGAACCTTCTGGACCACCGCACTCATAATAGCGCGGTGCTCCTCGTTGATGGAGGCGCCTTGGAGCGCCTCCAACATATTGTACGGCGCCTTCGGTTGGACGGGGGCCGCCGACACGGTGGACTTGCTCCTCTTGGAAGGAGGTCGCCCGCCGGACTCTGGAACCTTTGAAGGTTCCAGAGCGGTGTCCGGCCTAGAGCCGGACTTGCAGCCCTGAGGGGTTCCATCCCCTTTACTCCTAGAGTCCGGGAGGTCGCCTTGCGGCGCCTCCAGGACCACCTCCTCCCGGCTTGGAACCTGTGGATACAACACTTCGGTGTCGTCCGTAGGGCGGGGGGAGGAAGCCGTCGGAAGCGAGTTCACATCCGACGAGTCCAGTGAGCCGCTCGACGACGCGTCGAGCCGGTCTTTGGGTGGGCTGCATAAACATATTTGACGTTAGGGAAAGTTGTGCAATAAACGAATGCTATGAATTGCTCCGGTATCCGGATACTTACGATTTTGCCAGGGGCTTGGCCCTAGGCGCCCACTCCTCTCCGCCGCCGTCGGCGTCGGTGGAGCAGTCCGGAGGAAGGGTTTTCCCCTTCTTGGACCCTTCGGCCTCCCCAGTTGGGGCGGCCTTCCTTTTCTTCCCTTCCCCCGCTGGAGGGGGAGGGGTCTCTTCTTCCTCCTCCTCGTCTTCACGGGAGTAGTGCGTCTTGGATTTGTCGGCTGATGAATCCGACACCTCCGGGCGTCGGGCACTCTTTCGAGTCCCCGTGGCCTTCTTCTTGACCTTCTTCTCCGGCACCACATAAGGTGCCGAAACCAGCAGCTTCGCCAAGCGAGCATCCGCTGGGCCTTCGGGCAAAGGAGTCGGACAGTTGATCTGTCCAGAGGTCACCTGCTAATCCTGTCAAAGGTAAGGGAGTTTAGATCCCGCATGGAGTCAAACTATGAAAAACTGGTACCCTATAAAAGGAAAAAACAGCTTACCGCGAGAGCGTAACGCTGCGCACTGAATCCGCGATCCTCAGTAGCGGATGTGGGAGCCTCGACGCCCTTGAAAAGCACCTTCTAGGCATCTTCGTACATCGTGTCGAAGAGCCTGCTCAGAGTTTAGTGCCGCGCCGGGTCGAACTCCCACAGGTTGAAAGCCCGTTGTTGGCACGGGAGGATCAAGCGGATGAGCATAACCTGGACTATGTTGACAAGTTTGAGCTTCTTGTCCACCAGGGTTTTGACGCATGTTTGGAGTCCGGTTAGCTCTCCTTTTTTACCCCACGATAGGCCCGTCTCTTTCCAGGACGTGAGCCGCGTTGGGGGTCCGAACCGGAACTCGGGGGATGCGACCCATTCGGTGTCGCGCGGCTCGGTGATGTAAAACCACCCCGATTGCCACCCCTTCATGGTCTCCACAAAGGAGCCCTCGAGCCAGAGGACGTTGGCCATCTTGCCCACCATGGCGCCTCCGCACTCCGCCTGGCTGCCACGCACCACCTTCGGCTTGACGTTGAAAGTCTTGAGCCAGAGCCCGAAATGGGGGCGGATGCGGAGGAAGGCCTCGCACACGATGATAAACGACGAGATGTTGAGGACGAAGTTCGGGGCCAGATCATGGAAATCCAGGCCGTTGTAGAACATGAGCCCCCGGACAAATGGGTGGAGAGGGAAGCCCAGTCCGCGGAGGAAATGGGGGAGGAACACCACCCTCTCATGGGGCCTAGGGGTGGCGATGAGCTGCCCCATTTCGGGGAGCCAGTACGCGATGTCGTTAGACAGGTATCCGGCCTTCCTCAGCTTTTTGATATGTCCCTCCGTGACGGAGGAGACCATCCACTTGCCTCCCGCTCCGGACATGGCTGGAGAAGGTTGAGGTTGGGAGTGCGGACTTGGGCACTGGAGCTCGAGTGCGCAAGAATGGATAGGCAAAGGAGGAAGAAGGCGTACGTGAAAGGGTGAATCTTTATCCCCTTATATGGGTGGATGCAGCTACATGTCCCCAACAGCCTGATAAAACTCGCTTATCTCCAAGCGCCGTAATCGATGGCGCAGTTGGATTACCCACGCCCGTATTGATGAGAATCCCGGAATAAGGGGACACGATCTCTGCTTTAACAAGACGTGCCAAGGAAACCACCTCGCATAACGCGTTGAGATGGGATAGTGAAACGATTCGAATAAAAGCTTGGCCGTGGTGTGATGTCGCACTACGGAATACGTCAGCAGATTAGATTTGTGTAAATATTATTCTTTCTATGGAAATATGTAGAAACTTATTTTTCAGAGCCGGACACTATCTTTGTGTTCAAAATCTTCTATGATGTACTTGGAGGAGGAACCCGCCTTGCAACGCCGAAGACAATATGCGCGCCGGACTCGTCGTCATTGAAGCCTGGTTCAGGGGCTACTGAGGGAGTCCTGGATAAGGGGGTGTCCGGATGGCCGGACTATACCTTCAGCCGGACTCCAGGACTATGAAGATATAAGATTGAATACTTCGTCCCGTGTCCGGGAGGGACTTTCCTTGGCGTGGAAGGCAAGCTTGGCGATACAGATATGCAGATCTCCTACCATTGTAACCGACTCTATGTAACCCTAACCCTACCCGATGTCTATATAAACTGGAGGGTTTTAGTCCGTAGGACAACATACACATCAGCAATCATACCATAGGCTAGCTTGTAGGGTTTAGCCTCCTCGATCTCGTGGTAGATCTACTCTTGTACTACCCATATCATCAATATTAATCAAGCAGGACGTAGGGCTTTACCTCCATCGAGAGGGCCCGAACCTGGGTAAAACTTCGTGTCCCTTGTCTCCTGTTACCATCCGGCCTAGACGCACAGTTCGGGACCCCCTACCCGAGATCCGCCGGTTTTGACACCGACACCTACCATTGTAACCGACTCTATGTAACCCTAACCCTACCCGGTGTCTATATAAACCGGAGGGTTTTAGTCCGTAGGACAACATACACATCAAAAATCATTCCATAGGCTAGCTTCTAGGGTTTAGCCTCCTCGATCTCGTGGTAGATCTACTCTTGTACTACCCATATCATCAATATTAATCAAGCAGGACATAGGGTTTTACCTCCATCGAGAGGGCCCGAACCTGGGTAAAACTTTGTGTCCCTTGTCTCCTGTTACCATCCGGCCTAGACGCACAGTTCGGGACCCCCTACCCGAGATCCGCCGGTTTTGACACCGACACACGTAGCTTCTCGCTCACCGTAGCCGTCATTTCATAGATGGCCGAAGCGCCTCACCGCCGTCCATGTCGCCGCCGTCGCCCTGGCCACCGCAGGCCGCAGCCGAGCGCGTCAACCTGCTCCTGGTGACGCCAGGAGGCCGTAGAGCCTCTCCGCTCGCTTCCCCATGCACCACAGCCCTCGCCCGCACTTGGCCGTGCTCCGGCCGCCGCCCCGAGGTTCGCTCTGGCGAGCTCCGGCCGCCCCCGCCTCTCCCACTTGCTCCAATCGGTGCGGACGAGCGCAGGCTATGCCCCAGTGGTCTCCGCCGTCCTTTTGGTCGCCGGAACGGTGAATCCGAGCCCTCCGCCGCGTTCGGCCTTGCCGGCAGCTAAACGCCGGTGGGGTTGACCGGGTCTAACCCCCCCAGTTGACCTGGTGTTTGACCCGTGTGGGTGAGTGACATGTGGGGCCCGGCTCTGCTAATGTAGTTTAGGATTAGTTTAAAAAGTAATTAACTCTGTTAATTAACCAGTTACACTGACGTGTGGACCCACAAGTCAGGTTTGACCCCAGTCAACGCTGTTGACTTGCTGACGCAAGCATGACGCAGTGCTGACGCGGTTATTTCTTTTCTGGTATTAAAATAAATTAGGAAATTCCAGAAAATGATATAAACTTCAAAAATTCATAGAAATTCAACTGTAGCTCAGATTGAAATAATTTATATATGAAAAATGATCAGAAAAATTCAATCTATCCATCTGTACCATTTTCATGCATGACAAACAAACCTATACATGATGTATATATGAAAACACATGTATGGCATTTATAAGAGCTTATTTTGGAGTTGCATTTGAACCCTTGGTTCAAATGGACCTCAACTAAATAAATGCTAGATGCATTAACTCAACAACATCACTTACTCATGCCATGTTCATGCATCATATTGTTGCATATGGTTGTGTTTGATTTCCGACACCGTTCCTTCTCGATAGGTCCTGCTCCGGAGAGTGTTCGAGAGTACCTGTCTGAGGAGCAGTGCCCCCCTGTTGATCTACCAGGCAAGCAACCCCCCTTGTTCATTCCGATACAATCCCACTCTCTCGCTCCCGCTCTCTTTTATTGCATTAGGACAATAACGATTCAACTGCTGCTTTATGCTGCGGTAGTTGAACCCATTCCTCTACATGACCTGTCATTGCCACAGTAAATAGTTGAAACCCACTAGCACGTGTAGGAGTTGATTGAGCCATGTGGTGTTCCTACCATGCCATGCCTGCTATTGCTTAGAGTTGTGTCAGGTCTAATTCTTCGGGAATGAATTGGAGTGGTATGATATGTTCTGGTGCTGAGAGTTAAGCGTGTGAACACGATTTGGTAAAGGTAGCGGTGAGAGGCCATGTAGGAGTACATGGTGGGTTGTCTCACTGGAACCGTCCTTAAGAACTGAGTTCGGTGTAAGTTGTCCAATGACTAGTTACTACCACACATTGGGCTCCGGGCGCTCCAAGCTCTCTCGACTTATTAGCCAACTTGATCTCTGTCCAGGAGTTGCAATTAGTTTCTGGTGTTTGTAGGTAGTGTTAGTAGTCTACCAAGTGGCACCCGGCCAGGTGGGCTTGGGACAGACTAGGCACAGTGGCACGGTGTACCAAGTGGCACCCGGATGGTGGGCTTGGGAACCCTGCTCACATCGTTTGGGGCCGTGAGCGACACCCCGGCCGGATCTCCTTGCGGATGGAACCCGAATAGGCGATAAACCTGGACTAGAGTCATGCGTGGTTAGTCAGGTCGTGGCCGACACCCTCGCCAGGATTCCGCTTGAAGGTTGCCGAGATACATGACATGTACATGGTGATAAGTGGTGAGAGCGTGTGTGAAGAAGTACACCCCTGCAGGGTTATCATGATCTATTCGAATAGCCGTGTCCTCGGTTATGGACTTCTTGGATGCTTACGTGGTACATAGACAACTTAAAGTGGATACTCTAAAATGCTCAAGACAAGTGTGAGTGCTATGGATGGCCTTCTCGTAAGGAGACGAGGATGAATCCATAGTAGTGTATTGATGTGGTGCTTAGTGGACTCGTGTGCGCTGCCTCACCTCAAAGAAGTTTCTTCTTGTCGTAGAACAGGATAGCCACTGAGTCAAAGCTAGCTTGCTGCAACTAAACCCCACATTACCTTCTTGATACAAATGCATGTATGATAGGATCTGAAGTAAGTCTTGCTGAGTACCGTTGTACTCACGTTTGCTTTATTTATGTTTTGCAGGTGAGACATCTGTCTCACTAGTAGTACCGCTTGGACTTCGACGAGTAGCTTGTTACCTCAGCTACGATCTTCTACCCTTGGGAGGGACTTGTAGATAGTCAGACTTCTTAGCCTTTTTCTTTTGTAGTTGTCTATACTCAGACATGTAATGCTTCCGTTGCATGTATGCTCTGAATGATGGGTCATGTGACCCCTGTTTGTATTAATGTTATGTGGCTCTTCTGAGCCTTTATCTATATGAGTTTGCGTTATGTTGTGATGCCATGTTGTACAACACATACTTGCATGTTATGCATACGTGTGACATGTATTGCTATGTGTGGGATCCGACAAACTAGTTGTTTATCCTTGGCAGCCTCTCATATGGGGAAATGTAGTCTAGTGCTTCCTTGAGCCATGGTAGTCCGCTACAGCCCGTTTCACCGGAGTCCTGCTAGCTTAGCACTATTGCTCAGGACACTTGACTAGCCGGCATGTGTTTCACTTCGTTCCTGTGTCTGTCCCTTCGGGGAAATGTCACGCGGTGACATCCGGAGTCCTGTTAGCCCAGTGCTACAGCCCGGATTCACACGCTGCTGACCGACATGCTCGATGTGAATCATGTATGCCTGTCCCCATGGGTTAGTGCCGTTTTGGGTTCACGACTAGCCATGTCGGCCCGGGTTCTCTGTCATATGGATGCTAGCGACACAATCATATGCGTGAGCCAAAAGGCGCAAACGGTCCCGGGCCAGGGTAAGGCGACACCCGTGGGAATACCGTGTGTGAGGCCACAAAGTGATATGAGGTGTTACCGGCTAGATCGATGTGACTTGGAATCGGGGTCCCAACATTCTTCCCCTTGGTTATCCCCCTCCATGGAGGCGCTCATTCCCTCGGTTGGAATTGGTAGCTATGGGGGCCCGCTTCCGCCCTCATTATTCTCCCCTTTATCTTCCTTTGAGGGCTCCGGGCAATGTGATAACTCGAGCATATTTTCCAGTACCGGATTTTCCAAACCCTCAGGAAGGGGGGCCAAACACCGACTCATCTTCACCTTCGTTAGCCAGTCCTGGTCGAAGAGCGACTTCTCAGAATGACGTCGTGATAAATGAAAGGCGGGGTGTTCGGCTAGAGGATTACTTACCTGGTCGGCGGCACGGTTGCTGCTCAGGCCCACGTCCTCGGTAGTATCCGAACACTCTACTTGAGGTCCGAAGAATGATTTATACATCTCCTCGTGCGTCAGGCCGAGGAAATTCTAAATAGCGTGTGGTCCTTCTGGGTTGAATTCCCACAAGCGAAGGGGCCGGCGTTTGCAAGGCTGGACTCGACGAACCAGCATGACTTGCATTATCATAATCAAATTAAAATCTCCCTCGAAGAGATCCCGGATGCGACTCTGCAATACGGGACGTCCTTGGTTGGACCCTAGCTCAGCCCCCTGCTGATCCATGACATCAGTTGTGGTGGAGGGCCCGAACGAAAGGCGGGGGAAGCTACCCACTTAGCGCTTCTGGGAGCGGTGATGTAGAACCACTCCCGTTGCCATAATCCGGACACCTCTGGAAAGGAACCTTTTGGCCACGGGGCTTCGGCAATCTTGCTTATTACGGTGCCTCCGCACGCTGCGTACTGTCCCTTGACTATCTTCGGCTTCACATCAAAGGTCTTGAGCCACAGGCGGATGTGAGGGGTAATGCGGAGGAAGGCCTCACATACGACAATAAATGCCGAGATGTGGAGAAAAGAATCCGGGGCTAGATCATGAAAATCAAGCCAGTAATAGAACATCAAACCCCTTATGAAGGGATCCAAAGCGAGGCCTAGTCCTCAGAGGAAGTGGGAGATGAACATGACGTCTTCGTTGGGTTTAGGAGTAGGGATGACGTGCCCTCGGGCGGGCAGCCGATGTGAGACTTCGGCAGTCAGGTACCTTGCCTCCCTCAATTTCTTGATATCCTCTTCCGTGGCGGATGAGGGCATCCACCGGCCATGAAGGCTAGATCCGGACATGGTTGAAGGTCCGAAGCACCTGACCTAGGCTTTGGGTGTTAGAACTCGAGGTGGGGGAAGGATTCGAATGAGCATGGGAGGAAAAAAGTAAAAGCCTTGTCCCTTTATAAAGAGGGTGAATATCAAGCGTCCTCCCCGTGGCCGTTTGGGACCTGCCTAAAATCTAGGAGTTCTAGGCAAGGTTGGGTTACCCACGTCCGTATTGATGAGAATCCCGTAATAAGGGGAACACGATCTAAGCTTTGACAAGACGTGTCAAGAAACTGCCTCGCGTTATGTGCGGGGCTAGTTAACAGAAATAGTTCGAATAATTACCGGGCCATGGCATAATGTCATGTTGCCAAAACGTGTCAACAGATTAGATTTGTGGAAATATTATTCTCTCTACGGTAGTATGTGGAACTTATTTTTGCAGGGTCGGACACTATCCTTGTATTCAAATTCTTTCGTGATGTATTCGGAGGAGGAACCCGCCTTGCAATGTCGAAGATGATACTGCGCGCTGGACTCATCGTCATTGAAGCCTGGTTCAGGGGCTACTGAGGGAGTCCTGGATTAGGGGGTCTCCTGATAGCCGGACTATATCCTTTGGCCAGACTGTTGGACTATGAAGATACCAGATTGAAGACTTCATCTCATGTCCAGATGGGACTCTACTTGGCGTGCAAGGCAAGCTAGGCAATACGGATATGTATATCTCCTCCTTTGTAACCGACCTTGTGTAACCCTAGCCCCCTCCGGTGTCTATATAAACCGGAGGGTTTTAGTCCATAGGACAACATACAATCATACCATAGGCTAGCTTCTAGGGTTTAGCCTCTCCAATCTTGTGGTAGATCTACTCTTGTACTACCCATATCATCAATATTAATCAAGCAGGACGTAGGGTTTTACCTCCATCAAGAGGGCCCGAACCTAGGTAAAACATTGTGTCCCCTGCCTCCCTACCCGAGATCCCCCGGTTTTGACACCGACAGTTGCTCCATCTGTGCATCTAATTGTCTCTACTACACTACCACAACAGACATCAGCAGAGCTCTTCGCAGATGCACTTCTCTCCACTCTGACATCTATGCACCGCTGCAAGTTTGAGGACCTCGCCACCAGGTGTTGTCGGAGATCAAGCCTAGAGCAACCCTTAGCTCTATACTTCTCCAAACTTGTTGTACTTGTTGCCAAAAGGGGAGAATTTGTATAGACCATTAGGCTTCGAGAGAGAGTGATCTTGCTTTTTATTATTTAGTTTCTTGAGTTTCATGCTACTTTGAGATACTTTTGGTTGATTCTTGTATGAGACTGTGTTACTTTGTGCTTGATCATATCGTACTTTATTGCTATGCATGCTTAAATAGCTATCCATATGGCCCTTGTATGATTATTCACTTGTTTAATTTGTTTGGTGATGAGTGCTTATTACATTGTAATCATATCATTTTGAGCGCTCTACAAGATGTATGTGACATGGAAGAGTGACCCATGAATATAATTGATTGTGCATTTGCATTTAAACACAAATTTTTAATAACACACAAAATTAGGGGGAGCTCTTCCTTATCACGTACCTCTCAAAGCGACGATGTATTTCATTGATTACATCATTTGTCAAAGTTTTGATCTATATGTTGTCATCAATTACCAAAAGGGGGGCGATTGAAAGTGCAACTAATCCCTGGGTGGTTTTGGTAATTAATAAAAACATATAAGTCATTGATCTAATGCTCATTGATAGTAGATTTCAGAGAAGACCAATGCTTGGCGTGGCAAGGACTAGTGATTGTGGACCCCTCAAAATGCTAAGGACAAGAATTGGCAAAGCTCCAAGACTCTTCATTTTTTGTAAGTGATCCAAGATCACATTGAGTCCATAGGAAAGCCAATACTATTAAGAGGGGATGAGGTTTTTATCATGACTCAGTTGCTCAAGTACTTAGTGTTATTGCTCCAAAAATCACCGTGTATTCATTGCATTTGATTTCTCCGATCCCTCATTTACATTTGTCGGTGATGAGGAAGGACACCTATGGGATCACGAGAATCCCTACTACGGTTAGCAGGGCGCGGGGTCGTGAGAAGAGCGGATCAAGCAGGTAGCCCACAGTTCGTTTATCCAGGTTCGGGCCGCAAGGATGCGTAAAACCCTACTCCTGCTTTGGTGGATTATGTATTTGTGTTCTTGAGCTAGCTATGGGGCGTGAGGAGCTCCAAAAAGCCGAATCCCTCTCCTGGTCGCCTCAGGCCTCCTTTCATAGGAAAAGGGGTGGCCACAATGGCACCCAGGAGGTGGAAAGGGAACAGTGATGCGAGGTTATCCCTCGCATTACATGACAAGGCGCATTTAATGCGCCTTGCTTAGGTGTCCTTGCTTTATCGGGGACGGGGGAAAGATCTGCCTCGTCCGTCGCCGCTCCTTCTTGTGTCGACAGGCGCCCTGGCCAGCGACGCTTGAGATGCCATGCAGGCAAGTAGGCAGCTGAGGTGGCGCAGTGGTGGGTCTTCACGAAGATCTGTATGCCGCCACGCAGGTGCCTGCCCAGCTGGTTGGGTCGGCAGGTGCATGCATGCGGTGGTGGAGGCTCAGTCGGCGTGGGCCTGATGGTAGCCCTGCAGGTGTCCTCGGCAAGGGTCTTGCCGGGGCCCCGACAAGGGTCTTGCCGAGGCGCCTGCTGTCATCCCCGGCAAGGCGCTTGCCGGGGGCCTTGTGGTCTTCCTCGTCTGGGATCCCGCCAAGGGTTGTCATATCCTTAGTGCGTATTCGGTCTTGAATGTGTTCACAAAGATCTGCATGTCGCCACGGGGATGTCTCCCGAATCCTTTCCCTTTGGGGGCAATGGACTCAAGGGTGATTCGCTCCGTAGGCGCGGGATGAGTCGTCGCGGCAAGGGTCTTGCTGGGGCTGCTAGAACTGTCTCCCGGCAAGGATCTTGCCGGGGGAGTCCGCTTCGTCCCCTTTGTTCTTTGTGGTCTTGGTCTTGGCGTTGCAGTTCTCTCGAGCTTCGGTCTTACCCTGGCTTACCTCCCTTGCCTTGCTTGGTGTGGTGGTGCCCGTGGCTCAGACTGCCCGTGCACAGTTATAGGGGTACAAAAAGTGTACCCCTCTTTTTGTACACCGACAGGAGCCCCCGGGCCTGGGCCACACATAAGCGCAACGCGTTGTTTGGCCTAGGCCCAAAAACGGTGCGCGGGCAGGCGGGGCGGTTTTTACCGCGGTAAGATTCTTCGCGCGCTGCGCTTCCCACGATACCCGCGCATGGCGCGGCATGGGGAGGCGCGTGTGACGTGGGCGGCATGCGTGGGGTTGGTTCTCGCAGGCATGCATGGGGTTGGTTCCCGCAGGCATGCGTCACGTCGTAGTAAAGGGGGCGGTTCGCGCCTTCCCCATAAATGGAGGGAGGCGTGGAGGCACAGCCCATTTACTAAATGGGGCCGAGGCGCGGTCCTCGAGGAGTCCACTCCCCACGATCACGGGGTGGGGAGAGGTGGCCTCACCCGTCCCCTCGGTTCTGAACGTCCGCCACGTGTCTCCCATGCGCTTGGGGTGGCAAACGATGGAGGCGAGAAACCGGGCCGTCGCTGGTTGGGGCAGCGGGTTGGCCCTGGCTCCCTGCGCCTCCCGTGTCTTGATTGGCCGAGCGGGGTGGCCAAGCCCCAACCCCGATCCTTTATAAAGAGCGGGAGGGGGGATGGCGTCCCGCATTCCTTCATCTTCTTCTTCGTTCAGCTTCTGCTCCTCCCTTCCACCCGTCATGGAGAGAGGGAATCCCAGTCCTTCAACAGTGGCGGCGAGGGTCGCCGCTCGACAACGCGCCCCTCCTTCTCCTGCGCCTACGGTGGCAGAGCCAGCCACGAGGGGAAGGGGGAGGGGGCGAGGCCGTGGGCGAGGCCGGGGCGCTCGGGGAAGAGGAGGACGGGGTGGCGCGCCGGCCTCGCCTCCGCTAGCAGCACCGCCTCCAATGGAGGGCCACGTTGGGGACGACCCTTGTGAGTTCTTCGTTAGGCCACGCCGGCCGTCGCGCCGTCGCCTTTGTCTCCCGACTCCATTTGCGCGGGAGATGGAGCTGGATCCGCCGGAGTTGTTGTGGCTGCACATGAGGGTCTGCGGGATCAGTGGTACGCGGGCCCGTGTCGACTTCCCCGCCCCTCACGTGATGTATCTTTGTCGAGGATGGAAGACGTTTGCGCATATCCACCGCTTGACGGAGGGGCTCACTCTCCATTTTAAGCTGATGGAGGGTGGCCTTCTCTCCGTCAAGGTCTTCAGGTGCTTTGGGACCCGTGCAAGGTGCTGCGTGGAGAGCTCTTCTGATAGCGAAGACTCCTCCTCGGGCGGGAGTGACGAGAAGGACAGCAGCAGTGACGACGAGGGTAGTAAGCGGTAGGATGACGGGTCCGATTAGGTGTCGGGTGCCGCTCTGTGCAACACCAGCGACCCCATCATCCGCGTCGCTGGCTCCCTGAACTTCTCGGGGTCGTCTCCATGGGCAGCTGGCATTGGGAGGTTGCGGAAGAGGAAGAGGGCGGGCGGCAAGGCCATCAAGTCGGAGTACGCGGGCACCGACGCCTTCGACGCGTGATGATGTCCTGCCGCCTCGTCTTCGAGCTCTGCTTCCGGCGCCACCATCACCATCCAGCCTTTGGACGGCCACCAAGATGTTCTCTTGGTGTCTTCTGCCACTCGTAGCTCACCTAGGCGCTCCTTTTGTCCCTTTCGCCTCCTTGACCTGCCTCCTGAGGAGAGGGACAAGAAAGGGATTACGGGCACCTTATCTCTTTTTAATTTGTAAGCCTTCGGGCCTTTGTTGAATTTAAAACTTGTAATCCCATCATTCATGTTTTCCATTCCCTATAGACTGTACCTGAGTGGAATGTTTTTAATGAAAAAGGGATGCTTGCCGGGTCATTTGTTTGTGGGTGAAACCCACGGCAAGGAATAAATCCTTGATATCTTTAAGATAAACATTTCCTTGCCCGGCAGCAGGCCTTGCCGTCTTCCCACTTCGCTCGATCTTTCTCATGCTTTTGGCGGAGGCAGGGATGAGGCGGGTCCAGGCTCCTTGTTTCATCCTTTCGCTGCCGCGACTACGACCAAACTTGGCCCCAGGAACGAGCCCTAGGGCCTAGAGTTATGGGAGCACGGTAGCTTAGGGGAAAACGAGGTTTCACATACCTCAGTCCATAACGGAATGCATGATAAGGGATGAAGACCTTATCTGAAGCTGCAGCCCCCGGAAACCCTGGTTCGCCGTGGGTGAATCTTTGCTCTTGCAGCCCCGGGCAATACTGGCTTGCCGGGGGCTAGATGCTGGTCTGTTCATCTTCTTTTCCTCCCCAAGTGGTTCGGCATGGAAATCCGTGTGTCCTGTGAACCAAAGAAGACGAAAGAAAGACAAGGAGACGCACACTCGACTTCTAAGCTAGGGGTTAGTGGCCGCTAAGCACTATCAACCATAACCAAGGACGAGACTCGACCTAGCATGCATGCTATAACTCAGGGCGCCAGCGCTTCATTTACTTATTCTCAGGGTCTGCGCCTGGCTTTGTACAAAGGGTTACATGCGTCATCGGCAATGCTCGTACAAAAAGTGGCTTGCTGGGGGGCCCGGCAAGCCGCGCCTTACGGGTAAAACTTGTGAAGATGCTCAGTGTTCCAGGAGTTACTCACCGGAATGACATCTTCGGTCTCCAGGCGGACTGCGCCGGGCCTGGTGACTCGTATTACCCGATAAGGGCCTTCCCACTTCGGCGTCAACTTGTTGTAATTTTTGGCCGATTGAACGTGCCGAAGAACAAGGTCGCCTTCCTCAAAGCTTTGGGCATGAACCTTGCGGCTATGGTAGCGGCGCAAGGCTTGCTGGTAGCGCGCTACTCTCATAGCCGCCCGAAGACGATCTTCCTCAAGGAGCGTTGCGTCATCCTGGCGCAGTTGCTCTTGCTCAAGCTCATCATAAGCGAGTACTCGAGGTGACCCATATATGAGTTCAGTGGGGAGAACTGCTTCTGCCCCCTATACCAGGGCAAAGGGTGTCTGGCTAGTGGCTCGATTTGGTGTCGTTCTGATTGACCAAAGAACCGCCGGCAATTCATCAATCCAGCGCCTTCCACTCTTGTGCAGCCTGTCAAAGGTCTTTGTCCTTAAGACTCGCAGTACTTCAGCGTTTGCCCTCTCAGCTTGACCATTGCTTCGTGGGTGAGCAACGGAAGTGAAACAGACTTTGTTGCCGAGGTCTTGGGTATATTGCATGAAGGTGCGGCTTGTGAACTGTGTACCGTTATCGGTGATGACCCTGTTGGGTACACCAAAACGGCACACTAGTCCCTTGAAGAATTTGATGGCTGACTGAGCTGTGACCTTCCTCGCTGCTTCCACCTCTGGCCACTTTGTGAACTTGTCGATCGCGATGTACAAGTACTCAAAGCCCCCGACAGCGCGGGGGAAAGGGCCCAGTATGTCGAGCCCCCAGACCGAGAAGGGCCAGGAGATAGGAATGCTTTGAAGGGCTTGAGCTGGCTGATGAAGCTTCTTTGAATGGAACTGACACGCTTCACACCTGGTGACTAGTGTCATCGCATCCTCGAGGGCGGTGGGCCAGAAGAAGCCTTGCCGAAACGCTTTGCCGGCAAGGGCCCTTGACCCGATGTGGGATCCACATATGCCTCCATGTATCTCCGCCAACAGCCCCAGTCCTTCCTCTCGAGGGATACACTTCAATTTCACGCCGTTCGGCCTCTTTCTGTACAGGACGTCATCGACGAACTGGTACATAGTAGAGCGACAGGCTAATTTTTCCTCTTCTTCCTGCTCCTCAGGAAATTCCCCTGTTTGGAGGAATCGGACAGTATGCTGTGCCCATGCTGGAGCCTGGGGCTCGACGGCGAGGACTAAAGGCGTTTCCTCCGCTACAGGAGCGGCTGTCTCGACGGCAAGAGCTTGATGCTCTGCTGGAGCTAGCCGTCCCATGGCGGGCTCAGTATCTCCGGCAACATCCTTGCCGACGGCTCCGGGGAGATCGGCGGGAAAGTACTTGCCGGGCCCTGATTTCCTCCTCTTGTTTTGCTCTGTTGATGGATCAACGGATGGCTGAGTTAGCTGAAGCACAAAGGTACCTAGTTCCACAGGTAGCTTGAGGGCAGCGTGTTTTGACAGGTAATCGGCGATATCATTCTCCGCTCGGGGAACGTATTCTGCCTGTATACCGTCAAAACGCTCTTCCAGCTTTCTCACTTCATCAACGTAGGCCTTCATCAACGGGCTCTGGTAATCCTTGTTGACTTGCTTGACGACAAGTTGCGAGTCACCTCTGACGACGAGTTTCTTGATTCCGAGGTCTGCCGCGATCCTAAGACAGGCAAGCAGCCCTTCGTACTCAACTGTATTGTTTGTTGACACCTCCCTGGGGAAGTGCATCTGGATCACGTACTTGAGGTGCTCTCCAGTGGGCGCGACAAGCAGTGCCCCAGCCCCGGCGCCCTGTAAGGAGAAAGCTCCATCAAAGTACATGATCTAGTCACAACTTGCCTCCTTGCCGGGGAGAGCAGTCTCTTGGGCTTCTTCGTCAGGAATCGCGGTCCATTCTGCAACGAACTCTGCCAGGACTCGGCTTTGAATCGTCGAGGTAGTCTCAAACTTGAGGCCAAAGCTGGACAGTTCCAGTGCCCACTCTACGATCCTTCCTGTTGCGTCTGGATTGTGCAATATCCGCTGTAGAGGGAGGCGAGTGATGACAGTGATTTCGTGCGCCTGGAAGTAGTGACGCAGCTTCCTCGAGGCCAAAAGAAGGCCAAAGAGCAGTTTCTGCACACCGGAGTACCTTGATCTAGCCCCCTGCAGAAGGGAGCTAACAAAGTAGACCGGGTGCTACATCATCTTCTTCCTCGGTGGCACTCCAACCGGCTACGTCGTCTCGGCATCGGTGGCATCGGGCTCCGTCGCTGCTATTACCTCATCGTCAATTTCTCTCTGCGCCACTAGTGCGGCGCTGACCACCTGGTTCGTTGCCGCCAGGTACAGCAGCAACGGTTCCTGTGGCCTAGGCGCAACTAGTATTGGCGCGGAGGAGAGGTACCTCTTCAAATCTTGCAATGCTGCTTCGGCTTCTGGTGTCCACTCCATCGGGCCCGCCTTTTTCAAAATCTTGAAAAAGGGAAGGGCGCGCTCGGCGGACTTGGAGATGAACCTGCTCATGGCGGCAACGCAACCAGTAAGCCGACGCACATCCTTGACTCGCTGGGGCGCTTCAATCTACTCTATAGCTTTGATCTTGTCTGGATTGGCCTCTATCCCACGCTGTGACACAAAGAACCCGAGAAGCTTGCCAGACGGGACGCCGAAGATGCACTTCTTAGGGTTCAGCTTGAGATTGATCTTGCGTAGGTTTGCAAACGTTTCTTGTAAATCTAATATGAGGGTTGCCCTATTCTTGGTTTTGACCACTATATCATCCATATAAGCTTATATATTTCTATGGAGCTGGGGTTCAAAACCAATCTGGACCGCCCTTGCAAACGTTGAACCAGCACTCTTCAACCCGAAAGGCATCCGTATAAAGCAATACGTACCACATGGGGTGATGAATGTCGTTTTCTCTTCGTCCTCCCGTGTCATGAAGATCTGGTGGTAGCCGGAGTAGGCATCGAGGAATGACAACAGATCACACCCAGCTGTGGAGTCAACAATCTGGTCGAGGCGCGGCAACGGGAAGGGGTCTTTGGGACAAGCCTTATTAATACCTGTGTAATCAATACACAGCCTCCACTTCCCATTTGCCTTGCGCACTACCACCGGATTGGCCAACCACGTTGGATGGAGCACTCCTCTTACCAAACCCGCTGCTTCCAGTTTCCGGATCTCCCCTGTGATGAACTCTTGTCGTTCCAAAGCTTGCTTTTTGACCTTTTGCTTGACAGGCCGCGCATGAGGACAGACAGCAAGGTGGTGCTCAATCACCTTCCTGGGAACGCCGGGGATGTCGGATGCTTGCCAGGCAAACACATCGACATTCGCCCGCAGGAAGGTGATGACCGCGTCTTCCTATTTGTCGTCAAGGGTGGAGCTTATGGTAAAAGCTCCTCCCGTGCCGTCCTCCTTGACAGAAACCTTCTTAGTTCCCGACGGTGTGGCCCTGGACTTCTTGTTTCTGTCGGCGGAGCTCTCTAGCACGTCCTCGATGGGAGCGCTACACTCTGAAGAGGTGCGCTTGCCGGAGTGGGTGCCTGAGGTCTCACCGGTCTTCTTCTTTTGCCTTCCCGGGGCTCCAGCGGCAGGAGCAAGCGCCTTGGCAGTGGCGGCTGCTGTAACTGCTTGTTGATAGAGTTGGTCAGCACAAATTAGCGCATCCTTCTTGTCTGATGGGACGGTGATGATCGCCATAGGCCCCGGCATCTTCAGGGTGTTGTAGGCGTAATGTGACGCCGCCATGAACTTGGCCAGCGCTGGGCGGCCAAGGATCCCGTTGTAAGGCAAGGGGATCTTGGCAACGTCGAACACAACCCTTTTTGTACTGTAGTTCAGATCACTCCCAAAAGTCACGGGCAACATGACCTTTCCCTTAGGTTGACTAGTTCCCGGGTTGACCCCCTGAAACGTGCCCGTCTCTTCGAGGTCTTCATCAGGAATCTGCAATTTCTCGATCATGGCAGGTGAGATTAAGTTCAGACCGGCCCCGCCATCGACTAGCATCTTTGTCACCTTGAGGTTGCGTATTGTTGGTGAAACCAACAATGGCAAGCACCCGACTGCGGTAGTGCGATCAGGGTGATCCTCAGTGTCAAAAATGATAGGTGTGCTCGACCACTTCAGCGGCCTTTGGGCATCAAATGACGGTTCCGCCGCTGTAATCTCACGCGCCCACTGTTTAAGCTGGCGGTGAGAGGTATGCAGCGAGGCGCCGCCATCGACGCACATGGCCTCTGTAGCTTTCTGAAATCCTTGTTCACTAGACTCATCGTCCTCTTCGTGATCATCGTCTTCTGGCTTTTTGTCACGGCCCCGGGCGGGCCTCTCCCGCTATTTATCTTTGCCGCGACGGCCCGCCTGGCCGTCACGCTTCTTGCCGGACCCCTCAGCACCGTCCTGGCCTTTCTCCTTGTCCCGCCTCTCATATTCAGCCCTCTGCTTCTTAGTAAGGAGCTCAACCTGTCGGCAGTTCTTGAGATCATGGCCTTTGGTGCAATGGATCTTGCAGTATTGCTTGTCGGAGTTTCCTGGCTTCTCGGCAGCCGCCAAGGCCCGGCAGGCGACACATCCGACAATTTCCTTGCCGGGGTCATCTGCCTTGGTTTTCTTGGCGGAGCCGGAGTCTCCAGATCCCTCGACGGCAAGCACAACTTTACCTTTGCGCTTCCTGTTGCGGTGCCGACCTTTCTTCGCCGGGGTGGCAGTATCCTCATCTGAGGAGTCGTTTTCCACGCCGGGGTACTTCCATCCCTCTTCATCTCGGGCACATTTGTCAGCAAGGACATAGAGTTTTGCCACATCTTTCACCTTGTTCATTGCCAGTTCTTCGCGCATCTTGCGGTTACGCACGTTCTGATGGAACGCGCTGATGGATATTGTACTGTACCCGGCTGAACCTCTGTATATACTTGCGCAGACTCTTGCCTCCCTTCTGGGGAATGACATGCATGTCGCTTGCTTGGCCATGGGCTTGGTGACCTCCAGTAAAGGCGCCCACAAACTCATGGCACAAATCCGACCAGGAGGAAATAGAGTCTACCGGCAAGTGCATCAACCACGACATGGCGTTGGGTTTAAGAGCCAATGGAAAGTAATTCGCAAGCACCTTATCATCGCGGGCTCCGTTGGCTTGCATCGCGATGGTGTAGATGCTGAGGAACTCAGACGGGCGAGTCTTGCCGCTGTACTTTTCGCCAACGTCAGGTTTGAAGGTGCGGTGAGTGGGCCACTGGAACTGCCGCAGCTCACGGGTAAAAGCCGGACAGCCTATCTCATAAGGTAGGCCTCCAGGGCTCTCCGGGGCCGGGTGGTTCACAGCAGGCCCTTCTCGCCTGTCTGACTGGTGGTGCGCTCCGCGCCGGCGCTCGATAGTGGTTCGAGCGTCTTCATGGGCTCGTTCCCGAAGAACTTGGCGCTGGTCATAGTGGGTCCGTGGGTCAGACGATGCTATGGATATGGCGTCGCCCACGACGTCGCGACGAGCCGGCGTCCGCGGTACCGGATGGGGAAGAGGCGAATGCACCGTGGTTGCGGCGCCGCCGGCTTTTCCGCCATTGGTCCGCGGGACTCCATTGGAGCATCGATCCGGGGCCCCACCGGACTTGGTTTGTCTTTGTTGGCCACCGCAACAAGGCTTTGGATAGTGGCTCTCCATTCGTCGAGTTTCCCCGTGGTGGGAGGAAAGTCGAGGAGCAACTGCGCGAGCGCCAGGGCCTCTGCTGGCGTCGGTGGCAGCGAAACCTGCACGGATCGCGATGCGCTTAGACTTCTGACAATGTTAGAAGGAGCTCTATCACGACCCCGCGGTCGCATGCCATTTTCACCAGCGCCTCGGCGAGTGGGCAAGTCTTCTACGTCCCGGGAGTGGGCTCGGGGCTCTTCCCGCGGCGACGCCCGGGATCTTCGGCGTGATTACGCCATTCGTCGCGTGCTGCCCGGGAGGAGCGTGCCGTTGACGCCGGCGTGGGAGTCTTGGAGGCCCTCGCGTCGCCTTCGGGCGGGGTGGCGATGACCTTGGAAGGCCCCGCTCCACCCACGAGGGACTTGGCTCTGCCTTTGGATTTGGCGACGTGTGGCCCGTTACCAGGCGCACAAACATCGCCGCCTCCCAAACTCCGGCTGCTGGGATGGTGTTGGTGTTCGCGAGCAGCGCCCTGGGTCCTCTCTGCGACCGGCCCGCTGCTCGCCCACGTCGGGACGGGCTGCCCGGCTTCCGACTGGCCAACCACCACCGTCACCTTCTTCTTGGGCGCCATGATGATGAAGAAGCGCCGAACTAACTGCTAAAGCTGATTCTCACAACTGCGCCCCCCTACCTGGCGCGCCAAAGATGTCGGTGCTGAGGAACGACACCTATGGGATCACAAGAATCCATACTACGGTTAGCGAGGCGCGGGGTCGTGAGAAGAGCGGATCAAGCAGGTAGCCCACAGTTCGTTTATCCAGGTTCGGGCCGCAAGGATGCGTAAAACCCTACTCCTGCTTTGGTGGATTATGTATTTGTGTTCTTGAGCTAGCTATGGGGCGTGAGGAGCTCCAAAAAGCCGAATCCCTCTCCTGGTCGCCTCGGGCCTCCTTTTATAGGAAAAGGGGTGGCCACAGTGGCACCCAGGAGGTGGAAAGGGAACAGTGATGCGAGGTTATCCCTTGCATTACATGACAAGGTGCATTTAATGCGTCTTGCTTAGGTGTCCTTGCTTTATCGGGGACGGGGGAAAGATCTGCCTCGTCCGTCGCCGCTCCTTCTTGTGTCGACACGCGCCCTGGCCAGCGACGCCTGAGATGCCACGCAGGCAGGCAGGCAGCTGAGGTGGCGCAGTGGTGGGTCTTCACGAAGATCTGTATGCCGCCACGCAGGTGCCTGCCCAGCTGGTTGGGTCGGCAGCTGCATGCATGCGGTGGTGGAGGCTCAGTCGGCGTGGGCCTGATGATGGCCCTGCGGGTGTCCTCGGCAAGGGTCTTGCCGGGGCCCCGACAAGGGTCATGCCGAGGCGCCTGTTGTCATCCCCGGGAAGGCGCTTGCCGGGGGCCTTGTGGTCTTCCTCGGCTAGGATCCCGCCAAGGGTTGTCGTCTCCTTAGTGCGTATCCGGTCTTGAATGTCTTCACAAAGATCTGCATGTCGCCATGGGGATGTCTTCCGAATCCTTGCCCTTTGGGGGCAGTGGACTCAAGGGTGATTCGCTCCGTAGGCGCGGGACAAGTCGACGCGGCAAGGGTCTTGCCGGGGCTGCTAGAACTGTCTCCCGGCAAGGATCTTGCCAGGGGAGTCCGCTTCGTCCCCTTTGTTCTTTGTGGTCTTGGTCTTGGCGTTGCAGTTCTCTCGAGCTTCGGTCTTACCCTGGCTCACCTCCCTTGCCTTGCTTGGTGTGGTGGTGCCCGTGGCTCAGACTGCCCGTGCACAGTTATAGGGGTACAAAAAGTGTGCCCCTCTTTTTGTACACCGACAACATTCATATGCAAAGTCTTTACTTTCCGCTGCTCAACTCTTAGACTTGCATGTGTAGGGTGTTCTTGACTTGGTAGAATTGCTAAAACTTGCCCACAACTAAAATTTGGAAAAGTATAAGTTTTTATTTGGTCAAGTAGTCTAATCACCCCCCTCTAAACATACTTTTGATCCTACAACTTCCAACTCTCTTTCTTATAATTTGAAGAAGTCATTTTATCCTCTGTCATGAAAATCATTGAGTTGCATAAAGTTTCTGGTTTGAATTGTTTTCAAATGAAGTTAAAATATTTTCAAAACCCCTTTTCATTTCTAATGGAAGAAGTCATGTCATCTTCACTCTAGAGTTTTTTATGAAATCAAATTGAATTCATGGAAACCAAAGTAAAAAAATGCAAGAATGAATATTTGGGAAAGTCCATTTATTCCCTCTCATTTAACTTTCAAAATGTTTCAAATTTCCCCTCAATTTCAAACAAAAATCACACAAGCAATCATTATTACTTAATTAGTATAACATTCCAAAATTTAGAATTTTGGGATGTTACAAAACCCTAGCCACTGCCATTTCCATCTCCATAGCCATGTCCGCCACCATAGTTCTCTTGCATCTAGTTCATACTTGTAATCATGCATCGCACAAGGCATCCATTGTAAGACATATTGCAATAAATCAATCTCAGGATGTTTTCTTCAATGCTTTCTTCTCGCAATATAATCTCCATGTGTTAGTAGTTCGGTAAGGTATGGGTTGAGGCATGAGCCTTACAACCCAAGGTATTTTTGAGGAGATCAATGGAAGACTTTGACATAATGTTCCGTATGTGTGAAAGAAAATTGTTCCGTGAAGATGTCTCTGGTTTTGTCCGTGATCTTCATCCCTTTAGGCACCCAGGATCATGCAGATCGAGCACCGGTTAGACTAGGAGCAAGGAGACAGTGAAGTGGTGTACCAAACACCGGTGACAGTAAGATTTAGTAGGGTAACATGGATCATATCCTTGGGGATAAATGAGGTGTAGTCATTAAACGCCCAAAGCTCTTGTCTGATTTCATGATCTTAATTATCGAGGCAACCCCGCGCGACGGATAGGGTCTGAAGTAGGACAACTGATTATTGATGCAGGACTCATGTCGGTCAAGATGTTATTTGGACACATCCCCACTTCGATCCGTTACAAGCACATCTCAATGGGTGACTTCCAGCGCAAAATTAATATCCTATTTGATCCTTGCGCAAATGCAAGGTTGTAAGCATTAAGACCTCATACACGTAGATCTTTTATTATAAGTGTTTGAACCACTATTTGCTTGTTGATCTGGTCAAAAGCTGGATTTGACACTTTGACAAAAGCTTGTTGGAGACCATTGCTTCAAGGGAATCTTCCTCTCATGGGTTTGATAACCCAGGGTCACCTCTTGGGAAATAGGTGTGGGATACTCTTTTCTATCCTAATATCGGATCAATAAATGGATGTATCACACATGCATTTGATGATGAAATTCGGTGAACTATGCAAACGTTGTCGCTACTCCATGCTCTGGCACAACATTTTCACCCTGAAATTGAAACACTTAGTCATATATTTGATCCGCATGCTCATCATCTACGATCATGTTTTGCATGATCACACAAGCAGCCATCACCTCCCACAACTTCTTGGTGCTCCAAGTTCTAGCAGGATACTAAATGATGCCCCATTGGGATTAAATAACACTGAAAGCATGCTTCACATCCTTTCTAGCACTCTATTGTTCTTGGGCAAATCTCTTCCTCTTCTCTCCTATCGGGTTGGGTATTGTCTTGACAAGAGTACTCCACTGATGATAGATACCATCAGCTAGGTAGTATCCTTTGTTGTAGTGGTGTCTATTGATCTAAACATTGACCTTTGGTTAGTTGCCTTCTGCAAGCCTTGTGAACACCGGAGAGCGCTGAAACACATTGATGTCATTGTGAGAGCCGGCCATGCCAAAGAAGAGTGCCAAATCAAGAGATCTTGTGAAGCCACAGCCTCAAGTCTGACGGTGCAAGCTTTCACATGGCCCCTATACTTCCCCTGCCATGCAGAAAGGCGGTTCTTTCACACCCAGTGCATACAATCTATGCTACCAAGCATCCCCGGAAAACCCCTAGAAGCATTGATCACTAACAATCGGGTTGTATCTGCAGAAGTTGGCTCTCACAAGTACTCCAGGACAAATACTACTTATACGTCTCCATCGTATCCATAATTTTATATTGTTCCGTGCGAATATTATACAACTTTCATATACTTTTGGCAACTTTTATACTATTTTCGGACTAACATATTGATCCAGTGCCCAGTGCCAGTTCCTGTTTGTTGCATGTTTTTTGTTTCGCAGAAAATCCATGTCAAACGGAGTCCAAACGAGATAAAAACTTATGGAGATTTTTTTGGAATATATGTGATTTTTGGGAAGAAGAATCAACGAGAGACGATGCCCGAGGGGGCCACGAGGCAGGGGGCGCGCCCCATGGGGGTGGCCGTGCCCCTAACCCTCGTGGCCACCATGTAAGACGGTTGGTGCCCTTCTTTCGCTGCAAGAAAGCCAATATCTGGATACAAATCATGTTAAAATTTCAGCCCAATCAAAGTTATAGATCTCCGGGAATATAAGAAAAGGTGAAAGGCCAGAATCTGGAACGCAAAAACAAAGAGAGACATAGAGACATATCCAATCTCGGAGGGGCTCTCGCCCCTCCGCCGCCATGGAAGCCATGGACCAGAGGGGAAACCCTTCTCCCATCATGGTGAAGGTCAAGGAAGAAGAAGAAGGGGGTCCCTCTCCCCCTCTCAAGCGGTGGCGCCGGAACGCCGCTGCGGCCATCATCATCTGACGGCGATCTACACCAACACCTCCATCATCTTCACCAACATCTTCATCACCTTCCCCCATCCATCTATAGCGGTCTACTCCCCCACAACCCATTGTACCCTCTACTTGAACATGGTGCTTTATGCTTCATATTACTATCCAATGATGTGTTGCCATCCTATGATGTCTGGGTAGATTTTCGTTGTCCTATCGGTAATTGGTGAATTGCTATGATTGGCTTAATTTTCTTGTGGTTATGTTGATGTCCTTTGGTGCCCATCATATGAGCGTGTGCGTGGATCACACTGTAGGGTTAGTTGTATGTTGATAGGACTATGTATTGGAGGGCAAGAGTGGCAGAAGCTTCAACCTAGCATAGAAATTGATCCATACGGGATTGAAGGGGGGCCAATATATCTTAATGGTATGGTTGGGTTTTACCTTAATGAACGTTAGTAGTTTTGGATGCTTGCTAATAGTTCCAATCATAAGTGCATAGAATTCCAAGTCAGGGATGACATGCTAGCAGTGGCCTCTCCCACATAAACTTGCTATCGGTCTAGTAAAGTGGTCAATTGCTTAGGGACAATTTCGCAACTCCTACCACCACTTTTCCACACTCTCTATACTAACTTTATTGCTTCTTTACCTAAAATAGCGTTTTTATATACGTGCTCTTTATATTCTTGCAAACCTATCCCGTTACACCTACAAAGTACTTCTAGTTTCATACTTGTTCTAGGTAAAGCAAACATTAAGCGTGCGTAGAGTTGTATCGGTGGTCGATAGAACTTGAGGGAATATTTGTTCTACCTTTAGCTCCTCATTGGGTTTGACACTCTTACTTATCGAAAGAGGCTACAATTGATCCCCTATACTAGTGGGTTATAACTACTACCACAGCCTTGGAGCACTTATACATGGAGTCTAGGAACGTGGACTCGCTCATTCGGACATACTCATCAATGAGATCACTTGGTACTCCGTATGCAAGCATCCGAATAGCTACAGTGCATTTCTGATAAGAGGAAAAGCCAATCTTTCCTAGGTCATCCTCCTTGCACTCGAAATAGGTATCATATGCCAACACCCCCTCTCGGATATGGTAGAACACGTGTCTAGCCATCCGGAAGCGACGACAAAAAATGTTGTGCATGAAGAGCGGATCAGGGGACTGGAAGTAGTCCCTCCAGAGTAGGTAATGGCGGCTCTGTCTGTTGTGATTCAACGCCGGAGTATGCCCTGTGTAGCGATCCGTCCTCAAACGGTCAAATCTTTGTGCAAAAGTGTCATCCCTGGATCTGTAATGCTGACACACACAGTACTTGAAGGATTTATAACCGAGTGCAATCACACACTTATTACATCGAATGTCTCCAAAAGAGAACTTATTACAATAATATGGCTTAAGGCCATCTAAATAAGATAACTGCGGAAGCATCGAAGGTAAATGAGTCCATCAACTCCAACGGCATAGCTGAGTGCATGACAACGACCTAGCGCACCTTACTCTTCATCTGAAAAGTCTGCAACATAATACGTTGCAGCCCAAAACGGGTCAGCACATGGAATATGTGATGACCCACAAGTGTAGGGGATCTATTGTAGTCCTTTCAATAAGTAAGATTGTCGAACCCAACGAGGAGCAGAAGGAAATGATAAGCAGTTTTCAGTAAGGTATTCTCTGCAGCACTGAAATTATCGGTAACAGATAGTTTTGTGATAAGATAATTTGTAACAGGTAACAAGTAATAAAAGTAAATAAGGTGTAGCACGATGGCCCAATCCTTTTTGTAGCAAAAGACAAGCCTGGACAAACTCTTATATAAAGGAAAGCACTCCCGGGGACACGTGGGAATTATCGCCAAGCTAGTTTTCAACACGTTCATATGATTCGTGTTCGGTACTTTGATAATTTGATATGTGGGTGGACCGGTGCTTGGGTACTGCCCTTCCTTGGACAAGCATCCCACTTATGATTATCCCCTATTTCAAGCATCCGCAACTACAAAAGAAGTATTAAGGTAAACCTAACCATAGCATGAAACATATGGATCCAAATCAGCCCCTTTACGAAGCAACTAATAAACTAGGGTTTAAGCTTATGTCACTCTAGCAACCCATCATCTACTTATTACTCCCAAATGCCTTCATCTAGGCCCAAACAATGGTGAAGTGTCATGTAGTCGACGTTCACATGACACCACTAGCGGAAAGACAACATACATCTCATCAAAATATCAAACGAATACCAAATTCACATGACTACTAATAGCAAGACTTCTCCCATGTCCTCAGGAACAAACGTAACTACTCACAAAGCATATTCATGTTCATAATCAGAGGGGTATTAATATGCATATAGGATCTGAACATATGATCTTCCACCAAATAAACCAACTAGCATCAACTACAAGGAGTAATCAACACTACTAGCAACCCATAGGTACCAATCCCAGACTTAGAGATTAGAATTGGATACAAGAGATAAACTAGGGTTTGAGATGAGATGGTGCTGGTGAATATGTTGATGGAGATTGACCCCCTCCCGATGAGAGGATCGATGGTGATGACGATGGTGATGATTTCCCCCTCCTCGAGGGAAGTTTCCCCGGCAGAACAGCTCCGCCAGAGCCCTAGATTGGTTCCGCCAAGGTTCCGCCTCGTGGCAGCGGAGTTTTGTCCCGTAAGTTTGCTTATGATTTTTTTTCTGGACGAAAGACCTCATATAGCAGACGATGGGCATCAGAGGGCTGCCAGGGGGCCCACGAGACAAGGGCGTGCCCAGGGGGTAGGGCGCGCCCCCCACCCTCATGGATGGTGGGTGGCCCCCCTCTGGTACTTCTTTCACCCAATATTTTTTATATATTCTGAAACGTGCTCCCGTGAAGTTTCAGGACTTTTGGAGTTGTGTAGAATAGGTCTCTAGTATTTGCTCCTTTTCCAGCCCAGGATTCCAGCTGCCGGCATTCTCCCTCTTCATGTAAACCTTGTAAAATAAGAGAGAATAGGCATAAGTCTTGTGACATAACGTGTAATAATAGCCCATATGCAATAAATATCGATATAAAAGCATGATGCAAAATGGACGTTTCAATATGCTGGCAAAATAACACTGTAGAGCAATGAACAAGGTAAATGCTAACACTACATGCATATATGGCTGGTGGAGGCTCTATGGCTATCATAATTTTGCGTAAGCCAATTTTTCCCTACTGCAAAGGATTATAATTTATTTAACTACAAAGTTGGTTGATAAACATTGAGAATGGAAACCCCATCTCAATCCCAATTAAATAGTAATTAACAACCCTACAAAATTAATTAAGAGTGTTGAGATCATATCCATAATTGAAGAACCAGATACTCAAAATGTCCATAACCGGGGACACGGCTAACCATGATTAGTTTGTACACTCTGCAGAGGTTTGCACACTTTTCCCCACAAGACTCGATCTCCTCTGTTGGGGTTCTCGCACTACATGATGTTTGAGAAACGGATGGCCGAGACACAGTCTTTCCGAAGAGGTCTCGTTAACCGATAGATAGGTCGATACACCTACAATCCCCTACATCTACTAGCCCATCATGGAAAGGATTCCCACAACTTACTCAACTATGCCAGAGCCCATAATGGCTTGTGGCTGCACACGGAAGTTTCTAGCATGAATAGTATTATGATCCCTTTGAGCCTGGGTGGCGAACCATAGGATGATCACACAGAATTCCCTGGGATCTCCTTGGATAACACTGGATTCCCCATGTTCCCACAAACAATCCACCCAGATGTGTGTTAAAGTAGCCACCTTAAATAAACCCTTAGTTCATAATAATACTCACAACTGTCATGAATCACTCAAACCAAACCACGTCTACGAGCATAACATAGCAGTGTAAGCATAACGTAGTAACTCCCAGGGTTTAAATAAAGGACAATAGGTTCTACCTCATCAACTACTTACCAATACCCACATGTTATCAAATCCTCGCGGCTCGAGCTGGCGGCGTGGGTGGCGGCTAGGGATGAGAGGAGAGGCGGGGTGGACGGCGCGGTATTTAAGGAGGGGATGGCGTCATGGCTTGGGGAGGGGGCCGGCGCGAGCGGGAGCTTGGGTCGGACTCTCCACGGCGTCCACGCCACGCACGGCGGCACGCGGGAGGAAGGCGGCGGCGGGAGCTGGGCTACGGCCTGCTCGGCTGGGCCTTCGGCCCAGTCAGGCGGGAAAGATTTTTCTTTTAAAAAAATTCTGCTAAAAAATAAAATCATAATAAAATATAAAAAATTCTTAAAATGCCAAAAACAATTTTCACCGTCTAAATAAAATATTTAGAACAAAGTGAACATTTTTCTGGCCTAAAATGCAATTTTGAAAAATGCATATTTTTCTAATTCAAATAAAATAACAATGAAATTCCAAATATAATATTTATTTGATTTTAACATTTTTCCTCCAATATTCCCCCCTTATTTTGGAGAAGTCATTTTATCTCCACTCATTTATTTTAATATTGGAAATATTTTGGAGAGAAAAAATATTAAAACCAAAATGATCCTCTTTTCAAATTTGAGAAAATTCAAATATGAAAATAAATGAAATCCCCAACTCTCTCCGTGGGTCCTTGAGTTGCTTAAGATTTCTAGGATCACAAACAAAATGCAAATAAAATATGATATGCACATGATGATCTATGTATAACATCTAAATTGAAAAATTGGGATGTTACAAACCTACCCCCCTTAAGATGAATCTCGCCCTCGAGATTCAGGTTGGCTAGAAAATAGGTGCGGGTGGTCTTTCCGTAGGTCTTCCTCTTGTTCCCAGGTGGCTTTATCCTCGGTATGGTGGCTCCACGGAACTTTGCAAAATTTGATAACCTTGTTGTGTGTAACTCGGCTGGCAACTCCAACCGAATTGCTTCCAGGGGCACTGTATCTCTCAGAGGAATATCAACCATCTCTACATGACACTTCTTCAAATGGGAAACGTGAAACACATCATGAACTCCTCACAATCCTTTGGGTAACTCCAACTTGTAGGCCACTTCTCCGATACGTTCCAAAACTCGGTATGGTCCTACAAATCTCAGGGTTCCCTTAACTCCAAATCGTTTAAATCCTCGTAGAGGTGACACACGAATATATGCTCTGTGTCCGATCTCATAGACTACCTCCTTGCCTTTGGAGTCTGCATAACCCTTCTGCCTGGAATGAGCTACCTTTAGTCTGTCGCGAATCAACTTAACCTTCTCTTTGGACTCCTTGATCAGGTCTAGTCCAAACAACTGGCGGTCTCCAACTTCATCCCACATCAACGGTGTCCTGCACCTTCTCCCATACAAAGCTTCAAAAAGTGCCATCTTCAAACTAGCTTGATAATTGTTGTTGTATGAGAACTCTGCGTAAGGTAAATTATCATCCCAACTGGATCCATAATCTAATGCACATGCTCTCAACATATCCTCCAGAATCTGATTGACTCTCTCGGTCTGTCCATCTGTCTGCTGATGAAAGGCTGTACTGAACTCTAGCCTGGTACCCAAAGTCTGGTGCAACTGGTTCCAAAACTTTGAAGTGAACTGTTTTCCTCTATCTGAAACGATGGTCCTCGAAACCCCATGTAGACATACGATCCTGGTCATATATATCTTGGCCAACTTCGCACTCGTATAGGTGGTTTTCACTGGGGTAAAGTGAGCCACTTTGGTCAAATGATCCACTACTACCCAGATAGAATGATATCCCGATCGGGTCCTGGGTAATCCGGTGATAAAATCCATGTCGAGCTTGTCCCACTTCCATTTGGGTATCGGCATGGGCTGCAGTAATCCAGCTGGCTTTTGATGTTCTGCCTTCACTCTCTGACATACATCACACACGACTACATACTCGGCAATATCCCTCTTCATACCAATCCACCAGAAATGCTCCGTCAAATCCAAATACATCTTGGTGTTTCCGGGGTGTATCGAGTATGGTGAGTCATGAGCTTCCTGAAGTATTAACTCCCTGATCTCTGCATTATTGGGTACGTATACACGGTCCTCAAACCATAAGGTTTTGTGCTCATCCTCTTGAAAACCCTTGGCTTGTCCTTTACTCATTTTCTCCTTTATCTCAGCAATTTCTTTGTCATCCTTCTAGGCTTCTCGAATCTTTCCCAATAATGTTGACTGAACCTCCATTGTTGCGACCAAACCACTTGGAACTATCTCCAAACAAAGTTCCTTGATATTGTCAACTAACTACTGTAGTAATCCTCCGCTTATGAGGGTATTGACATAACTCTTCCAGCTCAAAACGTCTGCTACGACATTGGCCTTTCCTGGATGATAATGCAGCTTCATATCATAATCTTTTATAAGCTCCAACCATCTCCTCTGTCTGAGATTCAGCTCCTTCTGAGTGAAAATGTACTTCAAACTCTTATGATCCTTGTATACATCGCAGCGGTTTCCAATAAGAAAATGTCTCCAGGTCTTGAGCGCATGCACTACGACTGCTAACTCCAAATCATGCGTGGCATAATTCAACTCATGCGGTCGAAGCTGTCGAGAGGCATATGAAACAACTCTTCCGTCCTGCATAAGTACTCCTCCTAGTCCTAAGCGACAAGCATCGTAATACACTTGGAAATCCTTGCGTATATCCAGAAGAATCAGCATTGGGGTTGTAACCAAATGTTTCTTCAACTCCTGAAAACTGGCCTCACATTCATCCGTCCACTTAAACTTAGTGTCCTTCTTCAACAACTCCGTCATAGGCTTCATAATCTTGGAAAAATTCTCAATGAATCTCTGATAATATCCCGCAAGTCCTAGAAAACCGCGGGTCTCTCCAACTGAGGTGGGTGCCAACCAATCAGTGACTGACTGAACCTTGGTAGGGTCTACTTCTATACCCTCTCCTGATATAACATGTCCAAGAAATCCAACTTCCTTCAACCAAAACTCACATTTGCTAAACTTGGCATATAGCTGATGTTCCCTGAGCTTCTCGAGAACTAAACACAAATGCGCCTTATGCTCCTCTTTGTTCTTCGAGTATACCAAAATATCATCAATGAACACCACAACAAACTTATCTAAGAACTCCATGAACACCTTATTCATCATGCTCATGAAATAGGCAGGGGCATTTGTCAATCCAAATGACATAATCGTGTACTCATATAGCCCATACCTTGTGGTGAAAGCTATCTTAGGTATATCCTCTTCTCGAGTCTTCAGCTGGTGGTATCCTGATCGCGGATTGATCTTGCAAAATACTTTAGCTCCTTGAAGCTGGTCAAACAAATCGTTGGTCATCGATAGTGGGTACTTGTTCTTGATGGTCACTTCATTTAATGCACGATAATCAACAACCATTCTTAAAGATCCATCCTTCTTCTCAACTAAGAACACTGGGGCTCCCCAAGGTGACGAACTTGGTCGAATGTAACCTTTCTCCAATAACTCCTTAACCTGCTTCTTAATTTCCTCTAGATCATTTGCGGGCATCTGGTATGGTCTCTTCGATATTGGTCCGATGCCTGGCAACGGTTCAATCAAAAACTCTATATCTCGATCTAGCGGCATGCGTGGTAGTTCCTCGGGTAATCCTTCACCACAGGCACTTCCTCCTGAACAACTCCTGAGAGCGAGTTCACTTGGGTCCTCTTCGGCGCATGCCGGGACACATACTTAATCCATTTTACCCTCTGGGGTGGTGGGCAGAATTGACTTACTGGCGCAATCGATGTTTCCTCCATACATCGATAGCCAATCCATGCCTAGTATCACATCCAATCCTTGTGACTCCAGAAATATTAGGTCTGAGGGGAACACATGATTTCCTATGGTCAATGGGATGTGAAAACATCCACAGCTTTCCATATACTCCACTCCTGGCGAGCTTACTAACATAGGTGTCTTAATAACTTTGGTGGGCAACTTATACTTATCCACAAACCCCCTCGAAATGTATGAATCCGATGCACCAGTATCAAAAAGAAAGATTGCAGTAAATAACTTAACCAAAACTTACCTATAACTGCATCTGGCTGCTCTTCAACCTCCTCCATGCTAACGTGGTTCACCTGTCCCCTCTTGAAAGGGTTGGGCTTCTTCCCAGAGCTTCCATTTCCGTTGCCATTCTTCAACTCAGAACAATCATTGGCGTAGTGCCCAGTCTGCCCGCACTTGTAACAGGTGACATGACTCAGATCCTTTTTAGCGAGTGTTGCTGGGTTGGAACGGTTCTAGTTGCTGCTTGCTCCATTCCCATTTCCATTCTTGGGGACACTGTGATTATGCAAACTTCCTCCATTGTGAGTGTGCCCTCCATGGTTATGGGTATATCCTCCCGAGTTCGGGGTAAAACGAGGCTTCTGCCATGCTCCAAAATTATACTTCCCTTGTCCATATTTCCTTTTGTGACTCTCTATCTGCTGCTGCTTCCCTTTAATCATAAGAGCCATGTCTACCAACTCTTGGTAATTTGTGAATGTTGCCACCATTAACTGCATACTCAGCTCATCATTCAGCCCTTCCATAAACTTCTCCTGCTTCGCGGCATCTGTGGCCACATCATCCGGGGCATAGCAAGCTAACTTACTGAACTCATCCACGTACTTCCCCACTGTATCGTTTTCCTGGCGTAAGTTGTGAAACTCATGCTTCTTCATGCTCATAGATCCAGTTGAGACATGTGTAGTGTGGAACGCTTACTGAAATTGATCCCAAGTAACATTGGCTATGGGGAATGTGGCTGTGTAATTTTCCCACCATGAGGCTGCAGGTCCAAACAGTTGGTGTGCGGCAAAGCGCACCTTCTCAGCATCTATGCAACCTGCAGTGGTCAACTCCCTTCCAATCCTACGTAGCCAGTCATCAGCAACAATCGGCTCGGTGCTATTGGAAAACACCAGCGGATTCAACCTCGGAAAACGGGCTAAGTTGTCAACTGGAGGTGATGGCAGCGGGTTGTTGTTGTTGCCTTGGTTCTGAACTAGTAGCTGCATCAAGGCATTCTATTGTTGGATCAACTGAGTGAGCTCCGGTGGGAAAACAAATCCAGGGTCACATCTCAGAGGCATCTGATGGGTTTAGAGGGGAGACATTAGAATAGAATGAGGTCTAAAGAGAAAGCACTACCCATATGCACATGAGACAAACACATTCATATTACACCACTCAATTCAAACAAGGGCATACAAGCGATCTAACTACAGTTACAAAATACACGGACTACTAATATATACATGGGGGAATACTACTGATAATATGGTGGTCGGTGATACGTCCATTTTGCATCATGCTTTTATATCAATATTTATTGCATTATGTGTTGTTATTACACATTATGTCACGATACGTATGCCTATTCTCTCTTATTTTACAAGGTTTACATAAAGAGGGAGAATGCCGGCAGCTGGGATTCTGGGCTAGAAAAGGAGCAAATATTAGAGACCTATTCTACACAGCTCCAAAAGTCCTGAAACTTCACGAAAGTTATTTCCAGAATATATAAAAAATACTGAGCGCAAGAAGTACCAGAGGGGGGCCACTCACCAGCCACGAGGGTGGGGGGCGCGCCCTACCCCCCTGGGCGCGCCCCCTGCCTCGTGGGCCCCCTGGTGGCCCTCCGATGCCCATCTTCTGCTATATGGAGTCTTTCATTAAGAAAAAAATCATAAGCAAGCTTTCAGGACGAGACTCCGCCACCACGAGGCGGAACCTTGGTGGAACCAATCTAGGGCTCTGGCGAAGCTGTTCTGCCGGGGACACTTCCCTCCGGGAGGGGGAAATCATTGCCATCATCATCACCAACGCTCCTCTCATCGGGAGGGGGCCAATCTCCATCAACATCCCTAGTTCATCTCTTGTATCCAATTCTAATCTCTAAGTCTGGGATTGGTACCTATGGGTTGCTAGTAGTGTTGATTACTCCTTGTAGTTGATGCTAGTTGGTTTATTTAGTGGAAGATCATATGTTCAAGTCCTATATGCATATTAATACCCCTCTGATTATGAACATGAATATGCTTTGTGAGTAGTTACGTTTGTTCGTAAGGACATGGGAGAAGTCTTGCTATTAGTAGTCATGTGAATTTGGTATTCGTTCGATATTTTGATGAGATGTATGTTGTCTCTCCTCTAGTGGTGTTATGTGAACGTCGACTACATGGCACTTCACCATTATTTGGGCATAGAGGAAGGCATTGGGAAGTAATAAGTATATTATGGGTTGCTAGAGTGATAGAATCTTAAACCCTAGTTTATGCGTTGCTTCGTAAGGGGCTGATTTGGATCCATATGTTTCATGCTATGGTTAGGTTTACCTTAATACTTCTTTTGTAGTTGCGGATGCTTGCAATAGGAGTTAATCATAAGTGGGGTGCTTGTCCAAGTAAGGACAGCACCCAAGCACCGGTCCACCCACATATCAAATTATCGAAGTACCGCACGCGAATCATATGAACGTGATGAAAACTAGCTTGATGATAATTCCCATGTGTCCTCGGGAACGCTTTCTTCTATATAAGAGTTTTTCCAGGCTTGTCCTTTGCTACAAAAAGGATTGGTCCACCTTGCTTCACTTTATTTACTTTTGTCACTTGTTGCTCATTAGAAATTATCTTATCACAAAACTATCTGTTACCTATAATTTCAGTGCTTGCAGAGAATACCTTGCTGAAAACCGCTTATCATTTCCTTCTACTCCTCGTTGGATTCGACACTCTTACTTATCGAAAGGACTACGATAGATCCCCTATAATCGTGGGTCATCAAGACTCTTTTCTGGCGCCGTTGACGGGGAGTGAAGCGCCTTTGGTAGGTGGAATTTGGTAAGGAAAAATTTATATAGTGTGCTGAAATTTACTGTCACTTGTTACTATGGAAAGTAATCCTCTGAGGGGCTTGTTCGGGGTATCTTCACCCCAACCAGTAGAGCAAAGAGTTGCTCCTGAACCTACTGAACCTACTGAAAATGAAAATGTCTACTTTGAAATTCCTTCGGGTATGATAGAAAAACCGCTAGCCAATCCTTTTGCAGGAGATGGAACATTACATCCTGATGAGCACCTAATATATGTGGATGAAGTTTGTGGATTATTTAAGCTTGCAGGTATGCCCGATGATGTTATCAATAAGAAGGTCTCCCTTTATCTTTAGAGGGAGATGCATTGACATGGTTGTTGGAAATATGCCCTAGAGGCAATAATAAAATGGTTATTATTATATTTATTTGTTCATGATAATTGTCTGTTGTTCATGCTATAATTGTGTTATCCGGAAATCTTACTACATGTGTGAATACATAGACCACAACACGTCCCTAGTGAGCCTCTAGTTGACTAACTCGTTGATCAAAAGATAGTCATGGTTTCCTCACTATGGACATTGGATGTCATTGATAACGGGATCACATCATTAGGAGAATGATGTGATGGACAAGACCCAATTCTAAGCATAGCTCAACGATCGTGTAGTTCGTCTGCTGTAGCTTTTCCGAATGTCAAGTATCATTTCCTTAGACCATGAGATTGTGCAACTCCCGGATACCGTAGGAGTGCCTTAGGTGTGCCAAACGTCACAACGTAATTGGGTGACTATAAAGGTACACTACAGGTATCTCCGAAAGTGTCTGTTGGGTTGGCACGAATCGAGACTTGGATTTGTCACTCCGTATGACGGAGAGGTATCTCTGGGCCCACTCGATAATGCATCATCATAATGAGCTCAATGTGACCAAGTGGTTGATCACGGGATCATGCATTACGGTACGAGTAAAGTGACTTGCCGGTAACGAGATTGAACGAGGTATTGGGATACCGACGATCATGTCTCGGGCAAGTAGCGTACCGATTGACAAAGGGAAATGTATACGGATTGATTGAATCCTCGACATCGTGGTTCATCCGATGAGATCATCGTGGAGCATGTGGGAGACAACATGGGTATCCAGATCCCGTTGTTGGTTATTGACCGGAGAGGCATCTCGGTCATGTCTGCATGTCTCCCGAACCCGTAGGGTCTACACACTTAAGGTTCGGTGACGCTAGGGTTGTAGAGATATTAGTATGCAGTAACTCGAAAATTGTTCGGAGTCCCGAATGAGATCCCGGACGTCACGAGGAGTTCCGGAATGGTCCGGAGGTAAAGATTTATATATAGGAAGTCCAGTTTCGGCCATAGGGAAGGTTTCGGGGGTCGCCAGTATTGTACCAGGACCACCGAAAGGGTCCCGGGGGTCCACCGGGTGGGGCCACCTATCCCGGAGGGCCCCATGGGCTGAGTTGGGAGGGGAACCAGCCCCTAGTGGGCTGGTGCGCACCCCCTTGGGCCTCCCCTGTGCCTAGGGTTGGGAAACCCTAGGGGTGGGGGCGCCCCCCACTTGGCTTGGGGGGAAGCCACCCCTTGGCCGCCGCCCCCTTGGAGATCCATCTCCTAGGGCCGGCGCCCCCCAAGGCCCCTATATAAAGAGGGGGGAGGGAGGGCAGCCACACCCCTTGCTCTTGGCGCCTCCCTCTCCCTCCGTAACACCTCTCCTCCCCGCTTGCGCTTGGCGAAGCCCTGCCGGGATCCTGCTGCATCCACCACCACGCCGTCGTGCTGCTGGATCTTCATCAACCTCTCCTTCCCCCTTGCTGGATCAACAAGGAGGAGACGTCTTCCCAACCATACGTGTGTTGAACGCGGAGGTGTCATCCGTTCGGCACTAGGTCATCGGTGATTTGGATCACATCGAGTACGACTCCATCAACCCCGTTCTCTTGAACGCTTCCGCGTGCGATCTACAAGGGTATGTAGATGCACTCCTCTCTCCCTTGTTGATAGATGACTCCATAGATTGATCTTGGTGATGCGTAGAAAAATTTTAAAATTCTGCTACGTTCCCCAACAATGGCATCATGAGCTAGGTCTATGCGTAGTTTCTATGCACGGGTAGAACACAAAGTAGTTGTGGGCGTCGATATTGTCAATTATCTTGCCGTTACTAGTCTTATCTTGATTCGGCGGCATTGTGGGATGAAGCGGCCCGGACCGACCTTACGCGTTCGCTTACGTGAGAATTGTTCCACCGACTGACATGCACTAGTTGCATAAGGTGGCTGGCGGGTGTCTGTCTCTCCCACTTTACTCGGATCGGATTCGATGAACAGGGTCCTTATGAAGGGTAAATAGAAATTGGCAATTCACGTTGTAGTTTTGGTGTATGTAAGAAACGTTCTTGCTAGAATCCTATAGCAGCCACGTAAAAACATGCAACAACAATTAGAGGACATCTAACTTGTTTTTGCAGCAAGTGTTTTGTGATGTGATATGGCCAAAGGATGTGATGAATGATATATGTGATGTATGAGACAATCATGTTCTTGTAATAGGAATCACGACTTGCATGTCGATGAGTATGACAACCGGCAGGAGCCATGGGAGTTGTCTTAATTTATTTGTGACCTGCGTGTCAACATATAACGTCATGTAATTACTTTACTTTATTGCTAAACCGTTAGCCATAGTAGTAGAAGTAATAGATGACGAGACAACTTCAAGAAGACACGATGATGGAGATCATGGTGTCATGCCGGTGACAACGATGATCATGGAGCCCCGAAGATGGAGATCAAAAGGAGCAAATGATATTGGCCATATCATGTCACTATTTTATTGCATGTGATGTTTATCATGTTTTACATCTTATTTGCTTAGAACGACGGTAGCTTAAATAAGATGATCCCTCGTAATAATTTCAAGAAAGTGTTCCCCCTAACTGTGCACCGTTGCGAAGGTTCGTTGTTTCGAAGCACCACGTGATGATCGGGTGTGATAGATTCTAACGTTCGAATACAACGGCTGTAAGCCAGATTTGCACACGCAATACACTTAGGTTGACTTGACGAGCCTAGCATGTACAGACATGGCCTCGGAACACGAAAGACCGAAAGGTCGAGCATGAGTCGTATAGAAGATATGATCAACATGTAGATGTTCACTGATGTTGGCTAGTCCATCTCACGTGATGATCGGACACGGCCTAGTTAACTCAGATCATGTTTCACTTAGATGACTGGAGGGATGTCTATCTGAGTGGGAGTTCTTTGAGTAATTTGATTAGATGAACTTAATTATCATGAACTTAGTCTAAAATCTTTACACTATGTCTTGTAGATCAAATGGCCCACATTGTCCTCAACTTCAACGCGTTCCTAGAGAAAACCAAGCTGAAAGATGATGGCAGCAACTATATGGACTGGGTCTGGAACCTGAGGATCATCCTCATAGCTGCCAAGAAAGATTATGTCCTAGAAGCACCGCTAGGTGACGCACCTATCCCAGAGAACCAAGATGTTATGAACGCTTGGCAGTCACGTGCTGATGATTACTCCCTCGTTCAGTGCGGCATGCTTTACAGCTTAGAACCGGGGCCCAAAAGAGTTTTGAGAGACATGGAGCATATGAGATGTTCGAAGAGCTGAAAATGGTTTTCCAAGCTCATGCCCGGGTCGAGAGATATGAAGTCTCCGACAAGTTCTTCAGTTGTAAGATGGAGGAAAATAGTTCTGTCGGTGAGCACATACTCAAAATGTTTGGGTTGCATAACGGCTTAACTCAGCTGGGAGTTAATCTCCCGGATGACGCGGTCATTGACAGAATCCTTCAGTCGCTTCCACCGAGCTACAAGAGCTTTGTGATGAACTTCAATATGCAGGGGATGGAAAAGACCATTCCTGAGGTATATTCAATGCTGAAATCAGCAGAGGTCGAAATCAAAAAGGAACATCAAGTGTTGATGGTGAATAAAACCACTAAGTTCAAGAAAGGCAAGGGTAACAAGAACTTCAAGAAGGACGGCAAGGGAGTTGCCGCGCCCGGTAAGCAAGCTGCCGGGAAGAAGCCAAAGAATGGACCCAAGCCCGAGACTGAGTGTTTTTATTGCAAGGGAAGTGGTGACTAGAAGCGGAACGGCCCCAAATACTTAGCGGACAAGAAGGCCGGCAACACCAAAGGTATATGTGATATACATGTAATTGATGTGTACCTTACCAGTACTCGTGGTAGCTCCTGGGTATTTGATACCGGTGCGGTTGCTCACATTTGTAACTCGAAGCAGGAGCTGCGGAATAAGCAGAGACTGGCGAAGGACGAGGTGACGATGCGCGTCAGGAATGGTTCCAAGGTCGATGTGATCGCCGTCGGCACGCTACCTCTACATTTACCTACGGGATTAGTTTTAAACCTCAATAATTGTTATTTAGTGCCAGCTTTGAGCATGAACATTGTATCAGGATCTCATTTAATTCGAGATGGCTACTCATTTAAATCCGAGAATAATGGTTGTTCTATTTATATGAGAGATATGTTTTATGGTCATGCTCTGATGGTGAATGGTTTATTCTTAATGAATCTCGAGCGTAATGTTACACATATTCATAGTGTGAATACCAAAAGATGTAAGGTTGATAATGATAGTCCCACATACTTGTGGCACTGCCGCCTTGGTCACAAAGGTGTCAAACGCATGAAGAAGCTCCATGCAGATGGACTTTTGGAGTCTCTTGATTACGAATCATTTGACACGTGCGAACCATGCCTCATGGGTAAAGTGACCAAGACTCCGTTCTCAGGAACAATGGAGCGAGCAACCAACTTATTAGAAATCATACATACTGATGTGTGCGGTCCAATGAGTGTTGAGGCTCGCGGTGGCTACCGTTATGTTCTCACCCTCACTGATGACTTGAGTAGATATGGGTATGTCTACTTAAGGAAACACAAGTCTGAGACCTTTGAAAAGTTCAAAGAATTTCAGAGCGAGGTTGAGAATCAACGTGACAGAAAAATCAAGTTCTTGCGATCAGATCGTGGGGGAGAATACTTGAGTCACGAATTTGGCACACACTTAAGAAAATGTGGAATAGTTTCGCAACTCACGCCGCCTGGAACACCTCAGCGTAATGGTGTGTCCGAACGTCGTAATCGCACTCTATTGGATATGGTGCGATCTATGATGTCTCTTACCGATCTACCGCTATCATTTTGGGACTATGCTTTAGAGTCTGCCGCATTCACTTTAAATAGGGCTCCGTCGAAATCTGTTGAGACGACACCGTATGAATTATGGTTTGGGAAGAAACCTAAGCTGTCATTTCTAAAAGTTTGGGGATGCGATGCTTATGTCAAGAAACTTCAACCTGAAAAGCTCGAACCCAAATCGGAAAAATGCGTCTTCATAGGATACCCTAAAGAAACTATTGGGTATACCTTCTACCTCAGATCCGAAGGCAAGATCTTTGTTGCCAAGAATGGGTCCTTTCTAGAGAAAGAGTTTCTCTCGAAATAAATAAGTGGGAGGAAAGTAGAACTTGATGAAGTATTACCTCTTGAACCGGTTAGTGGCGCAGCTCAAGAAAATGTTCCTGAGGTGCCTGCACCGACTAGAGAGGAAGTTGATGATGATGATCATGAAACTTCAGATCAAGTTGCTACTGAACTTCGTAGGTCCACAAGGACACGTTCCGCACCAGAGTGGTATGGCAACCCTGTCTTGGAAATCATGTTGTTAGACAATGGTGAACCTTCGAACTATGAAGAAGCGATGGCAGGCCCGGATTCCGACAAATGGCTGGAAGCCATGAAATCCGAGATAGGATCCATGTATGAAAACGAAGTATGGACTTTGACTAACTTGCCCGTTGATCGACGAGCCATAGAAAATAAATGGATCTTTAAGAAGAAGACAGACGCGGATGGTAACGTAACCATTTATAAAGCTTGGCTTGTCGCTAAGGGTTATCGACAAGTTCAAGGGGTTGACTAAGATGAGACTTTCTCACCCGTAGCGAAGCTGAAGTCCGTCCGAATCATGTTAGCAATTGCCGCATTCTATGATTATGAGATATGGAAAATGGACGTCAAAACGGCATTCCTTAATGGTTTCCTTAGGGAAGAATTGTATATGATGCAGTCGGAAGGTTTTGTCAATCCTAAGAATGCTGACAAGGTGTGGAAGCTCCAACGCTCGATTTATGGGTTGGTGCAAGCATCTCGGAGTTGGAACATTCGTTTTGATGAGATGATCAAAGCGTTTGGGTTTACGCAGACTTATGGAGAAGCCTGCATTTACATATAAGTGAGTGGGAGCTCTCTAGCATTTCTCATATTGTATGTGGATGACATACTGTTGATGGGAAATGATATAGAATTCCTGGAAAGCATAAAGGCCTACTTGAACAAATGTTTTTCAATGAAGGATCTTGGAGAAGCTGCTTATATATTAGGCATCAAGATCTATAGAGATAGATCGAGACGCCTCATTGGTCTTTCACAGAGTACGTACCTTGACAAGATATTGAAGAAGTTCAAATTGGATCAGTCAAAGAAGGGGTTCTTGTCTGTATTGCAAGGTACGAGATTGAGCACGGCTCAATGCCCGACCACGGCAGAAGATAGAGAAAAGATGAGTGTCGTCCCCTATGCCTCGGCCATAGGGTCTATCATGTATGCTATGCTGTGTACCAGACCTAATGTAAACCTTGCCGTAAGTTTGGTAGGATGGTACCAAAGTAATCCCAGCATGGAACACTGGACAGTGGTCAAGAATATCCTGAAGTACCTGAAAAGGACTAAGGATATGTTTCTCATTTATGGAGGTGACGAAGAGCTCGTCGTAAAGGGTTACGTCGATGCTAGCTTCAACACAGATCTGGATGACTCTAAGTCACAAACCGGATACGTGTATATTTTGAATGGTGGGGCAGTAAGCTGGTGCAGTTGCAAGCAAAGCATTGTGGCGGAATCTACATGTGAAGCGGAGTACATGGCAGCCTCGGAGGCAGCACAAGAAGCAGTCTGGGTGAAGGAGTTCATTACCGACCTAGGAGTCATACCCAATGCGTTGGGCCCGATGACTCTCTTCTGTGACAACACTGGAGCTATTGCCCTTGCCAAGGAGCCCAGGTTTCACAGGAAGACCAGGCATATCAAGCGTCGCTTCAACTCCATTCGTGAAAGTGTTCAAAATGGAGACATAGAGATTTGTAAAGTACATACGGACCTGAATGTGGCAGATCCGTTGACTAAACCTCTCCCTAGAGCAAAACATGATCAACACCAGAACTGCATGGGTGTTCGATTCATCACAATGTAACTAGACTATTGACTCTAGTGCAAGTGGGAGACTATTGGAAATATGCCCTAGAGGCAATAATAAAATGGTTATTATTATATTTCTTTGTTCATGATAATTGTCTGTTGTTCATGCTATAATTGTGTTATCCGGAAATCGTAATACATGTGTGAATACATAGACCACAACACGTCCCTAGTGAGCCTCTAGTTGACTAGCTCGTTGATCAAAAGATAGTCATGGTTTCTTGACTATGGACATTGGATGTCATTGATAACGGGATCACATCATTAGGAGAATGATGTGATGGACAAGACCCAATCCTAAGCATAGCTCAAAGATCGTGTAGTTCGTCTGATGTAGCTTTTCCGAATGTCAAGTATCATTTCCTTAGACCATGAGATTGTGCAACTCCCGGATACCGTAGGAGTGCCTTGGGTGTGCCAAACGTCACAACGTAACTGCGTGACTGTAAAGGTACACTATAGGTATCTCCAAAAGTGTTTGTTGGGTTGGCACGAATCGAGACTTGGATTTGTCACTCCGTATGACGGAGAGGTATCTCTGGGCCCACTCGGTAATGCATCATCATAATGAGCTCAATGTGACCAAGTGGTTGATCACGGGATCATGCATTACGGTACGAGTAAAGTGACTTGCCGGTAACGAGATTGAACGAGGTATTGGGATACCGACGATCGAGTCTCGGGCAAGTAACCTACCGATTGACAAAGGGAATTGTATACGGATTGATTGAATCCTCGACATCGTGGTTCATCCGATGAGATCATCGTGGAGCATGTGGGAGCCAACATGGGTATCCAGATCCCGCTGTTGGTTATTGACCGGAGAGGCATCTCGGTCATGTCTGCATGTCTCCCGAACCCGTAGGGTCTACACACTTAAGGTTCGGTGACGCTAGGGTTGTAGAGATATTAGTATGCAGTAACCCGAAAGTTGTTCGGAGTCCCGGATGAGATCCCGGACGTCACGAGGAGTTCCGAAATGGTCCGGAGGTAAAGATTTATATATAGGAAGTCCAGTTTCGGCCATCGGGAAGGTTTCGGGGGTCACCAGTATTGTACCGGGACCACCGGAAGGGTCCCGGGGGTCCACCGGGTGGGGCCACCTATCCCGGAGGGCCCCATCGGCTGAGTTGGGAGGGTAACCAGCCCCTAGTGGGCTGGTGCGCCCCCCCTTGGGCCTCCCCTGCGCCTAGGGTTGGGAAACCCTAGGGGTGGGGGCGCCCCCCACTTGGTTTGGGGGGGAAGCCACCCCTTGGCCGCCGCCCCCTTGGAGATCCATCTCCTAGGGACGGCGCCCCCCCAAGGCCCCTATATAAAAGAGGGGGGAGGGAGGGCAGCCGCACCCCTTGCTCTTGGCGCCACCCTCTCCCTCCGTAACACCTCTCCTCCCCGCTTGCGCTTGGCGAAGCCCTGCCGGGATCCTACTGCATCCACCACCACGCCATCGTGCTGCTGGATCTTCATCAACCTCTCCTTCCCCCTTGCTGGATCAAGAAGGAGGAGACGTCTTCCCAACCGTACGTGTGTTGAACGCGGAGGTGCCGTCCGTTCGGCACTAGGTCATCGGTGATTTGGATCACGTCGAGTACGACTCCATCAACCCCATTCTCTTGAACGCTTCCGCGCGCGATCTACAAAGGTATGTAGATGCACTCCTCTCTCCCTCATTGCTAGATGACTCCATAGATTGATCTTGGTGATGCGTAGAAAAATTTTAAAATTCTGCTACGTTCCCCAACAATGGTATAGGCTATGTGATGATATGGGATCATGGAACTACAAACGATTGAAATTGGAATTTCATCAGAAGTTTTATCCTATGCATCTTGTTCATCGTGATCGTAATTATATATTAATTTTTGGCCTCGCAAAGGAGAAAGCATCGCTCAAGCTTGGGGGAGGCTTAAATCAATGTTATATTCATGCCCCAATCATGATCTCTCAAGAGAAATGATTATCCAAAAAATTTATGCTTGGATTTCTGATAACAATATCACCATGCTCGATACTTCTTGTGATGGCTCTTTTATGATGAAGACTATTGAATTCAAATGGGATTTATTGGAAAGAATTAAATGCAACTCTAAAGATTGGGATCTCGACGAAGGTAAGGAGTCAGGTATGACACCTAAGTTTGATTGTGTTAAATCTTTTATGGATATCGATGTTTTCCATAAATTTAGCACTAAATATGGACTTGACTCTGAGATAGTAGCTTCTTTCTGTGAATCTTTTGCTAGTCATGTTGATCTCCCTAAGGAGAAGTGGTTTAAATATCATCCTCCCATAGAAGTAAAAGTAGCTACACCTATTAAAGTTGAAGAAAAGACTATCATTTATAATGATCCTATTATTTCTGCTGCTTATGTTGAGAAACCACATTTTCCTGTTAGGATAAAAGATCATGCTAAAGCTTCAACTGTGGTTCGTAAAAGCCATATTAGAACATATACACCTCCTGAGAAAGTTAAAGTTGAACCTAATATTGCTATTGTTCAGGATCTCTTGGCTGATAATATTGATGGGCATGTTATTTATTTCTATGATGAAACTGCTAGAATTGTTAAACCATGTGCTAAAGATAAACATAGACCCGTGGTAGGCATGCCTGTTATTTTTGTTAAAATAGGAGATCATTGTTATCATGGCTTGTGTGATATGGGTGCTAGTTCTAGTGCAATACCTATTGACATATACAAAGAAATTATGCATGATATTGCACCCGCTGAGTTAGAAGAAATTGATGTCACCATTAAACTTGCCAATAGAGATACTATTTCACCAATGGGAATTGTTAGAGATGTTGAAGTCTTGTGTGGGAAAACTAAATATCCTTCTGATTTTCTTGTTCTTGGTTCCCCACAACATAGCTTTTGTCCCATTATATTTGGTAGACCCTTCTTGAACACTGTTAATGCTAGGATAGACTGCAAAAAGGATGTTATTACAACTGGTAGGTGATATGTCTAATGTGTTCAACTTTTCAAAATTTCATAGACAACATCGTGAAGAAGAATTGCCTAGTAAAGATGAAATTACTGGTCTTGCTTCTATTGCTGTACCTCCTAGTGATCCTTTAGAACAATATTTGCTAGACCATGAAAATGATATGTTTATGAATGAAAGAAGGGAAATAGATGAAGTGTTCTTTAAACAGGGACCTAGTTTGAAACACAACTTGCCTATTGAAATCTTAGGGGATCCTCCCCCACCCAAGGGTGATCCCGTGTTTGAGCTTAAACCATTGCCTGACACTCTTAAATTGCTTATCTTGATGAAAAGAAGATATATCCTGTTATTATTAGTGCTAACCTTTCAGAGAAGGAGGAAGAAAAATTATTGAAAACTCTGAAGAAACACCGTGCTGCTATTGGATATACTCTTGATGATCTTAAGGGCATTAGACCCACTCTATGTCAACACAAAATAAATTTGGAAAAATATGCCAAACCAGTTATTGATCACCAACAGCGACTGAATCCTAAGATGAAAGAAGTGGTAAGAAAAAAATATTAAAGCTCCTTGAGGCACGTATAATTTATCCTGTTGCTGATAGTCAGTGGGTAAGTCATGTCCATTGTGTTCCTAAGAAGGGAGGTATTATTGTCGTTGCTAATGATAAAGATGAATTGATTCTGCAAAGAACTATTACAGGTTATATGATGGTAATTGATTTCCACAAATTAAATAAGGCTACTAAAAAGATCATTACCCCTTACCTTTTATTTATCAAATGCTAGAAAGATTATCCAAACATACACATTTTTGTTTTCTAGATGGTTATTCTGGTTTCTCTCAAATACCTCTGTCAGCTGATGATCAATCTAAGACCACTTTTACTTGCCCTTTCGGTACTTTTTCTTATAGACGTATGCCTTTTGGTTTATGTAACGCACCTGCTACCTTTCAAAGATGCATGATGGCTATATTTTCTGTTTTTTGTGAACAGATATGTGAGGTATTCATGGATGACTTCTCTGTTTATGGATCCCCTTTTGATGATTGCTTAAGCAACCTTGATCGAGTTTTGTAGAGATGTGAAGAAACTAACCTTGTCTTGAATTGGGAGAAATGCCACTGAAAGAGGCATTGAAGTTGATAAAGCTAAAGTTGATGTTATTGAAAATATGTCGTGTCCCAGGGACATCAAAGGTATAAGAAGTTTCCTTGGTCATGCCGGTTTTTATAGGAGGTTCATTAAGGACTTCTCAAAAATTTCTCGGACTCTAACTAATTTATTACAAAAAGATATACCGTTCGTCTTTGATGATGATTGTGTAGAAGCATTTGAAATAATTAAGAAAGCATTGATCTCTGCACCTATTGTTCAGCCACCTGATTGGAATTTACCTTTTGAAATTATGTGTGATGCTAATGATTATGTTGTGGGTCCTGTTCTAGGGCAAAGAGTTGATAAGAAATTAAATGTTATTCAATATGCTAGTAAAACTCTAGACAATGCCCAGAGAAGTTATGCTACTACCGAAAAAGAATTCTTAGCAGTTGTATTTGCTTGTGATAAGTTCAGACCTTATATTGCTGATTCTAAAGTAAATATTCACACGGATGATGCTGCTATTAAATATCTTATGGAAAAGAAAGATGCTAAAGCTAGAATTATTAGATGGGTTCTCTTGCTACAAGAATTTGATTTGCATATTATTGATAGAAAGGGAGCTGAGAACCCCGTTGCAGATAACTTGTCTAGGTTAGAAAATGTTCTTGATGACCCACTACCTATTGATGATATCTTTCCTTATGAACAATTAAATGGCATAAATGCTTCTCACGCTGCTCCATGGTATGCTGACTATGCTAATTACATTGTTGCTAAGTTTATACCACCTAGTTTCACATACCAGAAAAAGAAAAAGACTTTACTTTTGGGATGACCCACATCTCTATAAAGGAGTAGATGGTGTTATTAGACATTGTGTACCTGAGCATGAACAGGAACTGATCCTACGCAAGTGTCACTCCGAAGCTTATGGAGGACAGCACGCTGGAGATAGAACTGCACATAAGGTATTGCAATATGGTTTTTATTGGCCTACTCTCTTCAAGAATGCCCGTAAGTTTGTCTTATCTTGTGATGAATGTCAAAGAATTGTTAATATTAGTAGACATCAAGAAATGCCTATGAATTATTCACTTGTTATTGAACCATTTGATGTTTGGGGCTTTGATTATATGGGACCGTTTCCTGCCTCTAACGGATATACACATATTTTAGTTGCTGTTGATTATGTTACTAAGTGGGTAGAAGCTATTCCAACTAGTAGTGTTGATCATAACACCTCTATTAAGATGCTTAAAGAAGTTATTTTTCCAAGGTTTGGAGTCCCTATATATTTAATGACTGATGGCGGTTCACATTTTATTCATGGTGCTTTCCGTAAAATGCCTGCTAAGTATAATGTTAACCATAGAATTGCATCTCCTTATATCACCCGCAGTCTAGTGGTCAAGTAGAATTGAGCAATAGAGAACTCAAATTAATTTTGCAAAAGACTGTTAATAGATCTAGAAATAATTAGTCTAAGAAACTTGATGATGCATTATGGGCCAATAGAACTACATATAAAAATCCTATGGGTATGTCTCCGTATAAAATGGTCTATGGAAAAGCATGTCACTTACCTCTCGAACTAGAACATAAGGCTTATTGGGCTATTAAAGAGCTCAATTATGATTTCAAACTTGCCGGTGAGAAGAGGTTATTTGACATTAGCTCACTTGACGAATGGAGAAGCCAAGCCTATGAGAATGCCAAATTGTTTAAAGAAAAAAGTTAAAAGATGGCATGACAAAAGAATACAAAAGCATGACTTTAATGTAGGTGATTATGTATTGCTATACAACTCTCGTTTAAGATTTTTTGCAGGAAAGCTTCTCCCTAAATGGGAAGGTCCTTACATTATCGAGGAGGTCTATTGTTCCGGTGCCATAAAAATCAACAACTTCGAAGGCACAAATCCGAAGGTGGTGAACGGTCAAAGAATCAAACAATATATCTCAGGTAATCCTATAAATGTTGAAACCAATGTTATTGAAACCGTAACCCCAGAGGAATACATAAGGGACACTTTCCGGAACGTTTCAGCCTCCGAAAAGGAATAGGTACGTGGTACGGTAAGTAAACCGACTCCAAAATAGTTCTAATGGCAATTTTTCTCCGTTTTGGAATATTTAGAAAAATAAGAAGCAGTCCGGGAAGGACACGAAGGCTCCACGAGGGTGGAGGGCGCGCCCTACCCCCCTAGGCGCGCCCCCCTGCCTCGTGGGCACCTCGTGCGCTCTCCGGACTCCGTTTTCTTGCACGTTACATATTTTGGTTAGTAAAAATCATTATATAATCTCCCGAAGGTTTGACCACCGTATCACGCAAATATCCTCTGTTCTTGTTTCGAGTTGTTTTTTCTGACAGATCTTGATCATCATGACGTCTCCAAGTGCCCCCAAGGACAAGTTCTTCGATAAGGTCATCAACCCCTACCTCGCGGAAGTGCTGCAACACCCTCAAACCATTGAGATGCATGAGGGGGTGCTGCACATCCGTGATGTTGAGGGACCAAGGAGGACCGGAAGTGTCGAGACAAGGCTCGAGGCAATGGAGCAACAAGTTTTCAAGTGCTAGGAGATGGTGGAGCGTGGACTTGACTCCAATCACATTATGATCACGGAGCTTACCAACAACCACAAGCTGGATGCCAAGGACATTGGGGAGGCCATCTTCAAGCTTCACGAGAAAATCGAGCACCTCCAAGCCCAGATCTATGACCTGCAAAATCAAAACTGTGAGTATGAGTATAGATTCAAGAGGATGAGTTTGGCAGCAGATTTAAAGATTCAGGAGACTCGGTCATCCTTCTATGATGGAGAGCCTACGCCTTGGAAGAGGGACGACAAGCCTACATCATCAACAACTCCACCCTCTCCACCAACAAAGAAGAACTGAGTATCTAGTACGGGCACTCCCCTTGGCAACTGCCAAGCTTGGGGGAGGTGCCCCAGTATAGTATCACCATCACACTCCTATCTTTACCGTTTTTCCTAGTTCGATCCTTTTGATAATATTTTGATCTAGTAGAATAAAGTTTTAGTATGATCTAGTTTTGAGATTTGCCTTATGATCCTTCTATGTAATCGAGTCCATGAGCTATATAATAAAGATTAGTGTGGAGTCAAGGGCTTGATTATTTTTCCATGATCATGAGTGAATAAGAGAAAAGAGAAAGAATAAAAAGAAAATAAAAGAGATCATATGGATCTTATGGAGAGTAATGAGCTCACATATAAAGAGTATTATGAATAAAAGTTGTTGAGAGTTGACAAACATAGTTTTGGTCATCGTTGCAATTAATAGGAAGTAATAAAGAAAGAGAGGTATTCACATATAAATATACTATCTTGGACATCTTTTATGATTGTGAGCACTCATTAAAATATGAAATGCTAAAGAGTTGACGTTGGACAAGGAAGACAACGTAATGGGTTATGTTTTCTTACATCTAAGATATATTATATTGTCATGGATCCTCCAACATGTTGGGCTTGCCTTTCCCCCTCATGCTAGCCAAATTCCTTGCACCAAGTAGAGATACTACTTGTGCTTCCAAATATCCTTAAACCAGTTTTGCCATGAGAGTCCACCATATCTACCTATGGATTGAGTAAGATCCTTCAAGTAAGTTGTCATCGGTGCAAGCAATAAAAAATGCTCTCTAAATATGTATGACTTATTAGTGTGGGAGAAAAATAAGCTTTATACGATCTTGTGATGTGGAAGAAATAAAAGCGATGGACTGCATAATAAAGGTCCATATCACAAGTGGCAATATAAAGTGACGTTCTTTCGCATTAAGATTTTGTGCATCCAACCATAAAAGCGCATGACAACCTCTGCTTCCCTCTGCGAAGGTCCTATCTTTTACTTTTATCTCCTACCTTACATAAGAGTCATGGTGATCTTTACCTTTCCTTTTTACATTCTATCTTTTCGCAAGCACAATATGTTGGAAAGATCCTGGCATATATGGCTAATTGGATGTGAGTTTTCATGAACTATTATTGTTGACATTACCCTTGAGGTAAAAAGTTGGGAGGCAAAACTATAAGCCCCTATCTTTCTCTGTGTCCGATTAAAACTCCATACCCATAAGTATTGTTTGAGTGCTAGCAATTGTGGAAGACTATATGATAGTTGAGTATGTGGACTTGCTGAAAAGCTCTTATATTGACTCTTTCGTATGTTATGATAAATTGAAATTGCTTCAATGACTGAGATTATAGTTTGTTAGGTTTCAATGAAGTTTATGATTCATACTTGAAATTGTGATTGAATTGTTACTTTAGCATAAGAGATCATATGACAACAATCATATAAGTTGTTGTTCTAAGAATGATCATGATGCCCTCATGTCCATATTTTATTTTTATCGACACCTCTATCTCTAAACATGTGGACATATTTTTCGATTTCGTCTTTCGCTTGAGGACAAGTAAGCTCTAAGCTAGGGGGAGTTGATACATCCATTTTGCATCATGCTATTATATCAATATTTATTGCATTATGGGCTTTTATTGCACATTATGTCACGAAACTTATGCCTATTCTCTCTTATTTTACAAGGTTTACATAAAGAGGGAGAATGCTGGCAGCTGGGATTCTGGGCTGGAAAAGAGGCAAATATTAGAGACCTATTCTGCATAGCTCCAAAAGTCCTGAAACTTCACGGAAGTTATTTTCAGAATACATAAAAAATATTGAGCGCAAGAAGTACCAGAGGGGGCCACTCACCAGCCACGAGGGTGGGGATGCGCCCTACCCCCCTGGGCGCGCCCCCTGCCTCATGGGCCCCCTGGTGGCCCTCCGATGCCCATCTTCTACTATATGGAGTCTTTCATTGAGAAAAAATCATAAGCAAGGTTTCAGGATGAGACTCCGCCGCCACGAGGGGGAACCTTGGTGGAACCAATCTAGGGCCCTGGCGGAGCTGTTCTGCCGGGGACACTACCCTCCGGGAGGGGGAAATCATCGCCATCATCATCATCAACACTCCTCTCATCGGGGGGGGGGGGGGAATCTCCATCAACATCTTCACCAGCACCATCTCCTCTCAAACCCTAGTTCATCTCTAGTATCCAATTCTTCTCTCTAAGTCTGGGATTGGTACCTGTGGGTTGCTAGTAGTGTTGATTACTCCTTGTAGTTGATGCTAGTTGGTTTATTTGGTGTAAGATCATATATTCAGATCCTATATGCATATTAATACCCCTCTGATTATGAACATCAATATGCTTTGTGAGTAGTTACGTTTGTTCCTGAGGACATGGGAGAGGTCTTGCTATTAGTAGTCATGTGAATTTGGTATTCGTTCGATATTTTGATGAGATGTATGTTGTCTCTCCTCTAGTGGTGTTATGTGAACGTCGACTACATGACACTTCACCATTATTTGGGCCTAGAGGAAGGCATTGGGAAGTAATAAGTAGACGATGGGTTGCTGGAGTGACAGAAGCTTAAACCCTAGTTTATGTGTTGCTTCGTAAGGGGCTGATTTGGATCCATATGTTTCATGCTATGGTTAGGTTTACCTTAATACTTCTTATGTAGTTGCGGATTCTTGCAATAGGAGTTAATCATAAGTGGGATGCTTGTCCAAGTAAGGACAGCACCCAATCACCGGTCCACCCACATATCAAATTATCAAAGTACCGAACGCGAATAATATGAACGTGATGAAAACTAGCTTGATGATAATTCCCATGTGTCCTCAGGAGCGCTTTCTTCAATATAAGAGTTTGTCTAGGCTTGTCCTTTGCTAGAAAAATGATTCGGCCACCTTGCTACACTTTATTTACTTTTGTTACTTGTTGCTCGTTACAAATTGTCTTATCACAAAACTATCTTTTACCTATAATTTCAGTGCTTGCAGAGAATACCTTGTTGAAAACCGCTTATCATTTCCTTCTGCTCCTCGTTGGGTTCGACACTCTTACTTATCGAGAGGACTACAATAGATCCCCTATACTTGTGGGTCATCATTCGACTATAAATTTTGATCGGTGGAAGACTCCATGATATCCGCTCCAGCTTCGTCTTCATAATCATCATCACTACTGTCGGGGTTGGAGTCGGTGTCGTCGATGATGATGTAGTCCTCTGGATGGTCGTCATCTCCTCCTGGCGTGGGGTCTCCCATGAATACTCCAAGTTTCTTCTTCAGGTCTTCATTCTTCTCCAGTAGCACTACGATTTCCTCCTCATATCCATTGCATGTAGACTTGAGTTCCACTTCAAGCTCCATGTTCCTGGTCATCACCTTCTTCAGCTCTATCATGCTGGCGTGCATTTGGTTCTCCTCGCGGCGAATGTGCTGGTTTAACTCCTGGATAAAGGCTGCAATGGACTTGTCCCTCCTGGTGCTGATCATCTCCCATTGCTCATCTCGGCGCCCACATATCTGGTAAATGGTGTCCTTAAGATCCTTGTTGTAGACATCGCCGATGCGTCCCATGGCGATGTGGTAAATGAGTCCATCAACTCCAACGACATAGCTGAGTGCACGACAGCGACCTAGCGCACCTTACTCTTCGTTTGAAAAGTATGCAACATAATACGTTTTAGCCCGAAACGGGTCAGCACATGGAATATGCGTAAAATAACACTGTAGAGCAATGAACAAGGTAAATGCTAACACTACATGCATATATGGCTGGTGGAGTGAGGGAGTCTTGGATTAGGGGGTCTCCGGACAGCCGGATTATATCCTTTGGTCGGACTGTTAGACTATGAAGATACAAGATTGAAGACTTCGTCTCGTGTCCAGATAGGACTCTACTTGGCATGGAAGGCAAGCTAGTTAATACGGATATGGATATCTCTTCCTTTGTAACCGACCTTGTGAAACCCTAACCCTCTCCGGTGTCTATATAAACCGGAGGGTTTTAGTCCGTAGGACAACATACAATCATACCATAGGCTAGCTTCTAGGGTTTAGCCTCTCTGAACTCATGGTAGATCTACTCTTGTACTACCCATATCATCAATATTAATCAAGCAGGACGTAGGGTTTTACCTCCATCAAGAGGGCCCGAACCTGGGTAAAACATTGTGTCCCCTGCCTCATGTTACCATCCGGCCTAGACGCACAGTTCGGGACCCCCTACCCGAGATCCGCCGGTTTTGACACCGACATTGGTGCTTTCATGGAGAGTTCCTCTGTGTCATCAGCTTTAGGCCCGATGGCTCCTCCGATCATCAACAACGATGCGGTCCAGGGTGAGACCTTTCTCCCCGGACAGATCTTCGTGTTCGGCGGCTTTACACTGCGGGCTAATTCGCTTGGCCATCTGGAGCAGATTGAAAGCTACGCCCCTGGCCATCAGGTCAGATTTGGAAGTTTGAACTACATGGCCGACATCCGCGGAGACTTGATCTTCCACGGATTCAAGCCACAGCCGGGCGCGCTGCACTGTCATGATGGGTATGACCTAGCTCTGCCGCCGAACAGTACCCCAGAGGCCGCACCTACATCAGCTCCGATCCTTAGCTCGGAGCCAACTGCGCCAATAGAGGACGGGTGGCTAGACACCGCCTCAGGGGCTGCAGTCTCAACGGCGATCGAGCCGAACACTAGCCTAATCCTCTGTGAAGCCCGTGACTCCAAGGTGCCAGACTCTTTTCCGGACTCCGAACCGTCCGCGCCCCTGCCAATCGAATCCGATTGGGCGCCGATCATGGAATTCACTGCTGCGGATATCTTTCAGCACTCGCCCTTCGGCGACATTCTGAATTCACTAAAGTCTCTCTCTTTGTCAGGAGAGCCCTGGCCGGACTATGGCCAACAGGATTGGGATGCGGACGACGAAGAAATTCGACGCCCACCCACCACCCACTTCGTAGCCACTGTCAATGATTTAACCGACATGCTCGACTTCGACTCCGAAGACATCGACGGTATGGACGACGGTGTAGGAGACGAACATGAACCAGCGCCTATAGGGCACTGGAAAGCCACCTTGTCATATGACATATACATGGTGGATACACCCAAAGAAGGCAATGGCGACGAGATAACGGAGGATGACCCCTCCAAGAAGCAACCCAAGTGTCGACGTCAGCGGCGCCGCTCTAAGTCCCGCCAAAGCAAAAGTGGTGATACCGGCACAGGAGATAATAACACCCCGGATAGTGCCGAAGACAACAACAATGCCCTCCAGCAAGATTTAGAGCAGGAGGATGGAGGAGCCAGCCCTCCTGAGAGAGCGGCAGACGGAAAGGAGGAGGATGACAATTACATGCCCCCCTCCGAAGACGAGGCAAGCCTCGGCGACTATGAATTCGCCGTACCAGAGGATCCCGTCGAACAAGAGCGCTTCAAGCGTCGGCTTATGGCCACGGCAAATAGCCTGAAGAAAAAGCAGCAGCAGCTTCAAGCTGATCAAGATCTGCTAGCTGACAGATGGACTGAAGTCCTCGCGGCCGAGGAATATAAACTCGAGCGCCCCTCCAAGAATTACCCAGAGTGCAGGTTACTACCCCGACTGGAGGAAGAAGCGTATGATACGGCTGATCAGCCACCTCATGGCCGCGATAGAGAGGCATTCCATCTAAAAACTCAGCCTCCACCCCGATGTCATTCAAATAAAAAGGCATGGGGAGGTACGCCAGACCTGCAAGACATATTGGAGGACAAAGCAAATCATGGAAGATCGATCTACGGATCACGAGGGCGCACAACTCTGCGAGACGATAAATGTCACGTCGGATACAGTAAAAGCAAATCCGGTCGGGCCGAACACAGCGGGCAAGACCCATTCGAGCTGCGTCGCGATATAGCCCAATACAGAGGCGCCGCACACCCCTTATGCTTCACAGCCGAAGTAATGGATCATCAATTCCCAGAAGGTTTCAAACCTGTAAATATTGAATCATACGACGGCACAACAGATCCCGCAGTATGGATCGAGGATTTCCTTCTCCACATCCACGTGGCCAACGGTGATGACTTACACGCCATCAAATACCTCCCACTAAAGCTCAAAGGACCAGCGCGGCATTGGCTTAACAACTTGCCAGCGGACTCCATTAGCTGTTGGGAAGATCTGGAAGCCGCATTCCTCGACAACTTTCAGGGCACTTATGTGCGACCTCCAGACGCCGATGACTTGAGCCACATAATTCAGCAGCCAGAAGAGTCGGCCAGGCAATTCTGGACTCGGTTTCTTACAAAGAAAAATCAAATCATCGACTGTCCGGATGCAGAGGCCTTAGCGTCTTTCAAACACAACATCCGAGACGAGTGGCTAGCCCGGCACCTTGGTCAGGAAAAGCCGAAATCTATGGAAGCTCTCACGACGCTCATGACCCGCTTTTGTGTGGGAGAAGACAGCTGGCTGGCTCGCAGTAATAACATATCAAAGAACCATGGTACCTCCGATACCAAGGACGGCAATAGCAGGTCACGTCGCAACAAACATAAGCGCCGCATTAATAGTGAAAATACCGAGGATATGGCAGTCAATGCCGGATTCAAAGGCTCTAAACCCGGTCAGCGGAAAAAGCCATTCAAACAAAGTACGCCGGGTCCGTCCAGCTTGGACTGTATACTCGATCGCTCGTGTCAAATACACGGCACCCCAGACAAGCCAGCCAATCACACCAACAGGGATTGTTGGGTGTTCAAGCAGGACGGCAAGTTAATTGCCGAAAACAAGGACAAGGGGCCACATAGCGATGACGAGGAGGAGCCCCGGCAGCCGCACACCGAAGGACAGAAGAGGTTTCCCCCGCAAGTGCGGACGGTGAACATGATATACGCAACCCACATCCCCAAGAGGGAGCGGAAGCGTGCGCTCAGGGACATATATGCATTGGAGCCAGTCGCCCCAAAGTTCAACCCTTGGTCCTCCTGTCTGATCACCTTCGATCGCAGGGACCACCCCACTAGTATCCGTCATGGCGGATTCGCCGCACTGGTCCTAGACCCAATCATTGACGGATTTCACCTCACTCGAGTCCTTATGGATGGCGGCAGCAGCCTGAACCTACTTTATCAGGACACAGTGTGCAAAATGGGTATAGACCCCTCAAGGATCAAACCCACAAAAACGACCTTTAAAGGCGTCATTCCAGGTGTAGAGGCCCATTGCACAGGCTCAATTACACTGGAAGTGGTCTTCGGATCCCCGGATAAATTCCGAAGCAAAGAGTTAATCTTCGATATAGTCCCGTTCCGCAGTGGTTATCACGCGCTGCTCGGGCGAACCGCATTTGCTAGATTCAATGCGGTACCGCATTATGCATACCTCAAGCTCAAGATGCCAGGACCTCGCGGAGTTATTACAGTCAATGGAAACACAGAGTGCTCTCTCCGAACATAGGATCACACCGCGGCCCTCATAGCAGAAGCGCAAAGCAGCCTCTCAAGGCAATCAACCAGTCCGGCGCTTCAAAGCCCGGACACCTTCAAGCGCGCTCCGAGCAATCGGCAAATAGACCGCCTGGCACGATCTGAGCTCGCGTAGCAATACGGCGGCCACCCCAATCCCAGCCCAACAGTGAAACTCGTGCCACGCGTACATAATTACGCATTAAAAATACCATGGGCACAGGGGGGAGGGGGGCACAACTGCGGCACGCCCCAAGACGCGGCTTAAACCGCACTAGGGGCTTCCCGTTTGGTTATTTTTTTCAGGACCTTAATCTCTGGAAACACTGTCCGGCAGCACTATTGCCGAACACATGATGCAGCAACCAAGGAGGCAGACAGCTACGTCATACCACGGAATTCCCAGGTGGATTACAGTAACGAGCGAAATATTCGATATAATATCATTCCTCAGCTTGCCCTTGGAAGGGACATATGTAACACCCTCGATGCGACTATAGCTCCCACGTGTCGAGGCACGACTTAGAGACATAATCGCATCGAAGGCATATGTCGCAAGTTAGGCAATCTTCACAACATCCCATGTAATGTAAATAATAAAGGGGAGATAACATAGTTGGCTTACACTCGCCACGTCAATCAAGTACATAAATAACATTACATCATCCAAACACTCATGGCCCGACTACGGTGCCAAAATAAAAGATAACCCAACATGCGACACGGTCCCAATCACCCCCAACTGGGCACCACTACTGATCATCGGGAAAGGAAACATAGTAACGTTGAGAGTCCTCGTCGAACTCCCACTTGAGCTCATACGCGTCTGCTGGAGCGGAATCATCAGGCCCTGCATCTGGTGTAATAGTAATCTGTGAGCCACAGGGACTCAGCAATCTCGCACCCTCGCGATCAAGACTATTTAAGCTTATAGGTATGGCAAGGTAAATATGTGGAGCTGCAGCAAGCGACTAGCAAAATATGGTGGATAATTTATTCGCAAAAGAGAGCGAGAAGAGGGGGCAAAGCACGAGCGAGAAACTAGAGAACAACCTGCGCAAACATTACTCCAACACCGTGTCCACTTCCCGGACTCCGCCGAGAAGAGGCCATCACGGTAACACACTCAGTTGATTCATTTTAATTAAGTTAAAGTTCAAGTTATCTACAACATAACATTAACAAATTCCCATCTGCCCATAACCGCGGGCACGGCTTTCAAAAGTTCAAATCCCTGCAGGGGAGTCCCAACTTAGCCCATGACAAGCTCTCACGGTCAACGAAGGAATAGACCTCCTCCCAAGACGTTCCGATCAGACTCAGTATCTCGGTTCTTCAAGACACTTCGACAGGTTAAAACAAATCCAGCAACACCGCCCGAATGTGCCGACAAATCCCGATAAGAGCTGCACATATCTCTTTCTCAGGGCACACTCAGATTGTCCAAACTTCCGGTAGGCCAGCCCAGAGTTGCCCCTGGTAGCCACCGGCGGCTGACAGTTTGGACCAACACTCAGAGGAGCACTGGCCCAGGGGGGTTAAAATAATGATGACCCTTGAGTCTGCAGAACCCAAGGGAAAGAAAAGGCTAGGTGGCAAATGGTAAAACCAATGTTGGGCATTGCTGGAAAAGCTTTAATCAAGGCGAACTATCAAGGGGTTCCCATTATAACCCAACCGCGTAAGGAACGCAAAATCCGGGAACATAACACCGATATGACAGAAACTAGGGTGGCAAGAGTGGAACAAAACACTAGACGAGAGGCCGAGCCTTCCATCCTTTACCAAGTATATAGATGCATTAAGATAGCAAGATAATATAATGATATCCCAACAAGTAAATAAAGGTTCCAACAAGGAACGGCCTTCAATCTTCACCTGCAACTAGCAACCCTATAATAGGGACTGAGCAAAGCGGTAACATAGCCAATCAACGGTTTGCTAGGACAAGGTGGGTTAGAGGTTTGACAGGGCAATTTGGGAGGCTTGAAAACAAGTGGTAGGCATCGTAGCAATGGCATAGCAAAAGAGCGAGCAAACTAGCATAGCAAAGATAGTAGTGATTTCGAGGGTATGATCAACTTGCCTGCACAGTTGTCAGAGTTGACTGGATCCTCGAAAGCAAACTCAACGGGCTCCTCATTAGCGAACTCGTCTCCCGGCTCTACCCAAACAAGACAAACAAGCTACAAGGACACAATCAACCACGTGCTAGGATCAAACGTTATGATACAATGATGATATGCTATGCGGGATGCGATGCGGGATGCAAAATGCAAGATATGACAGGAAATGCATGAACCTGGCCTCAACTTGGAAAACCAAGTGTGCCTCTGAAAATATGAGATGAAATCGCTTGAAAACGATATAAAGAACACCGGAATCGTAGTTACGGTTTGGAAATGGCAAGCGATTCAAAAATGTCACCGGTCTGCGATTTACAGCAAGTAGTCATCTAAATGCAATGAGATGAACATGCTACAGCACCCAAACATGACAACAAAATATACGGCAGGGATGCATACAAGATGCTTAACAAAAGTCTAGCAATGAGCTATGGCCAATTCATCCATTAACAGGTTCAAACAAGCATGGCAAAAATGCATATGGCAAACAGATTTCAGACTTAGTGAAATTAACACTTGTCTAGAATTTCAGATCAGGTAGCACTCTTCAGAGCAACAAAACAACATGCTACAAGACCTGAACATGGCAAAGTAAAGCATGGCATGGAGCTACTCAAAGAGATTAACAAAATTACCTTAGTGACCTTGAGCCAAAAGGGATCAGAAAATACAATTGCAAGCATGTGAACATAGCAAAAACATAATCAGTTTTCAGACTTAGTGAAGAACTGACACATGCTGAAATATAACTCAAGTAGGCATGTTTACGAGCTCGATGCACTCACTACGGTGCAAGTTATGAAAATCTAAGCATACATCCATTAAGAACACACAAAATGCAAGCTAGACATGGCAAGAACAATGGCATAGCATGCACGGATCAACTACAACATCATCGGCAAAATTGCAAACAAGTTGACAATCTGCACAGATTCACAAAGTAACAAAAGTAGAGCTCGATTGACTCAATCTAGGTTGTTCCATAATTGCAAACAAAGACATGGATGGATAGAGCACTACAATATTAACAAAACATCCTTACTGATCATCCTCAAAAGAGGCACGGATCAATAGGAAACAACATGAACATATGGCATCATGAGATAAACAGCTCCAGGACTTAGTGAAATTACTAAGTCCCTGAAAACAGAATTAGCAAGTGCTCCACTTTGCAAGCTTGCACAAGTCCCCACAAACATCAAAAAAATACATGGGTTGCACCTCTAGAAAGATGACAAAACCCTTAACAAAACACATGTAGAGCATCAGGGCATAGCATGCACACATTAATCATGGCAAAAATGACAAAAAGCTAAACGGAGTAGCCGATCTAACAATTATCTCAAGTAGCCCTCTTCTAACAGCATTTCGGGCATCAAGATGAACTCAAATGAAAATGATGCAATGGAATGAAATGATGTACTCTCTGAGATGAACATTTTGATATGCTATATGCATGAATCGGAGCTACGGATGCAAAGTTACGGCAGGTCAAAGGATGCAACATGAGCTAGGGTTAGGAGGGAAAAGTCAACCGAAAATTCCAGATCTGAGATTTGCACGCGGATCGAGGACGGCCGGCCGGAATCTTCGCCGGAGTTCGTCGGAGAGGGAGAAGATGTCCGGGGCGGCCGGATCCGTACGGGAGGCGAGGCCGGGAGGAGGCGGAGGAGCTGGCCGGCTCGGGGCGGCGCGCTGCCCGGCGGCGGCGGCGGCGGGGACCCGCGGGCGAGGCGGCGGCGGTTGACGGCGGGCGAGGCGGCGGCGGACGGCGGGGCGGCGGCGGCCGGCGCGCGCAGCGGGCGAGGCGAAGGGCGGCGGCGCGTGGGGCGGCCCGGTGAGGCGCGGGAGAGGGCCCGCCTCGGGCCTGGGCGGGCGGCGGCGGCGGCCGGGTGCCACGTGGCGGGGCGTGGGTGGCTGGAGGCGGCGGGGCGAACACGTCGGTCGGCAGGGAAAAATGTCCGGCGGGCGCGATGATGAGATCTAGGGTTTCGGGGGGAAGAAGAAGAAGAAAACGGAGGGGTTCTTTAAATAGAGGTAGAGGGAGCTAGGAGGGTCCAAATGAGGTGCGGTTTTCGGCCACGCGATCGTGATCGAACACTCTAGATGATAGATAAGACTTAGGTGGGTTTTGGGCCAAATTGGAGGGGTGTTGGGCTGCAACACACACGAGGCCTTTTTGGTCCCTCGGTTAATCGTTGGAGTATCAAACGAAGTCCAAATGATACGAAACTTGACAGGCGGTCTACCGGTAGTAAACCAAGGCCTCTTGGCAAGTCTCGGTCCAATCCGGAAATGTTTAAACCCCACACACGAAAGAAAGCTATAAATGACCACCGGAGGAGAACGAAGCGCCGGAATGCAAAACGGACAATGGGGAAAATGCTCAAATGCATGAGATGAACACGTATGCAAATGCAATGCACATGATGACATGATATGAGATGCATGACAACGACAACAACACACGGAGACAAAAACCCGAACCCGATAAAATAAATTAACTTAATGCCGGAAACGGCAAGAGTTGGAGTATAAATTGGGAAAGTTACATCCGGGGTGTTACAACATAGTCCTACTCTTTGCTTATCACACTATCTGTATCACTCTGCTTTAACGCAATTTTTTGAATAAACAATGCATGACATTACGACTATTATTGCATTCTTGTTATATGTATATACATCTATGTGTTCATTAATGACGCCTTGCAACCGTACACTTTGGTACGGCAAATACACCAGGGGCTTACGTACCCCACAATACGGTGTGAGAAGTCCGAACACTTTCACAAGTGCGGCACCCCGAACTTATAGCATTATATGCATCAGCTCCGAATCATGTCTTTGGTCAAATGTTGGGTTTGCCCGGCTCCTATGTTTTGGTACCTTACGTTCCGCTCTATCGGCTAAGGTAGCGCTAGGAGAACTACCGCGATTGTGCCCCAGTTCTGCTGGGTTCAGCACCTTAGTAGAGAAAGCTAAAACTGACTGTCATGATAAGGCGAGAGACTGGTCGCTGTTCGGTGAGGTTTTCGAGTCCCTAAAGACTTATGCCGCTTAGAGCGAGGGGTCGGCACTGTCCGGCTTAAAGGCGTGTATCGCGCCCCAAATTCGGCCTTCTGAATACCAGGGGCTTCGCCAAAATTTAAAATTATAGAATTCTATGGCTAAGTGAGAGTGATAAAGCACTATTAGTCCGGTTGCCTTGTTCGCTGTGCTGAGCACCTCCCTCGAAGGACCCAAACATGGGAACAAGAGTGCTCAGGTTTATCCCGAACACCCCAGCACTCGTGGCATGGGGGCAGAAGCCGAGGACTAGCCATCTCTCAGATTGGATAAACAACCAAACAGAAGGTAATATTTTAAATTCAAACAAGCGTTGCATAGCGCATATGAAACAAGTTTTCATAAATACAGGATAAAACGAGCAAGTCTCACTCAAATATTACATCTTGTGAACACTCGTCCGCTATGAGACAGGCACTCGGCAGAACACCCTCGTAGTACATCTCGGGGTGGTGGTGCTCCTTGCCCTCCGGCGGCCCCTCCTTGATCAGCTTCACGGTGTCTAGCTTGACCCACTGCAATTTCACACGGGCGAAAGCCCGGCGTGCACCCTCAATGCAGACAGATTGCTTGACGACCTCCAGCCGCGGGCACGGTTCCACAAGCCGCCTCACCAGGCCGAAGAAGCTGTTCGGAAGGGCGTCCCCAGGCCACAACCGGACTATAAAGCCCTTCATGGCCTGATCGGCCGCCTTATGTAGCTCGACCATCTGCTTCAGCTGGTCGCTCATTGGCACCGGGTGTTCGGCCTCAGCATACTGAGACCAGAACAGCTTCTCCGTTGAGCTTCCACCCTCGGCTGGTAAAATTGTGCGGCATCGGACACGCTGCAGGGCAAATCTGCGAATGCTCCTGGAGAGCTCCGGATTCGGGTAAGTAATCGGTAATTTACTTTTACATGCTTGCTTTGCATATAGAAAGCCTTACCCGCCGCTATCTTCTTCATTGCGTCGATCTCCTGGAGGGCCCTTTAGGCTTCGGCCTTGGCACTTTTTGCGCTCTCGAGGGCCACGGCAAGCTCAGACTCCCGCGTCTTTGAGTCAAGCTCCAACGCCTCGTGCTTCGCCACAAGAGCCTAGAGCTCTTGCTGCACCTCGCCCACCCGAGCCTCGTGCTTCTCTCGCTCGGTGCGCTCCTTGGCCGTGTTATCTTCGGCCTTGGTTAGCGCTTGCTTCAGGGTCACCACCTCGGTCGTGGCCCCTGGCGAATATACGATGATCCTGTCATTTTGCTATCGCGTCTTCTTTTTTATATACATATCTATAGATAGGGTATTACTTACCCTTGTTCTCCTTGAGCTGCCTCTTGACAAGGCCGAGCTCTTTCCTGGACCCCTCGAGGTCCTGCTTCAGTACGGCGACCTCCGCAGTCAGTGCGGCGGACGCCAGCAGCGAAGCCTGCATATGCATATTGACATACTTATATTAGACTCCTGCGATATTATTTGATCCTCTGTTCAGCTTTTCTTTGTGAACACCGAACAAAGCATCAGGGGCTACTTTCTATGCGGTAATATTTATACTACATTTTAAAACACTTACCTCAAAGCCTGTTAGAAGGCTGGCACAGGCTTCAGTCAACCCGCTCTTGGCGAACTGAACCTTCTGGACCAACGCACTCATAATAGTACGGTGCTCCTCATCGATGGAAGCGCTGCGAAGCGCTTCCAGCAGATTGTCCGGCGCCTCTGGATGGACAAAGGTCACCGGCACAGGCGTCTTGCCCCTCTTAGAAGGAGGCCGCCTGCCCGAGTCCGGAACCACTGGAGATTCTGGCACGGTGTTCGGCTGAGGGCCGAACTCAGAGCTCTCAGGGGCCCCGTCCCCTCAGCTCCCAGAGTCCGGAAGGTCGCCTTGAGGCGCCTCCGGGACTGTCTCCCCTCGATCCGGTGCCTCTTGAGATAGCGCCTCGGCATCGTCGGCAGGATGAGGGGAGGTGGCGGTCGGGACTGGATCGCTATCCATGTTCGACGAGCACAGGGAGCCGTCCGATGATACATCGATAGTGGCTCGTGGCGGCCTGCATAATAATGTTCGGTGTTAGGGAAAGCAGTGCGACAAAGGAATGCTATGAGTTACTCTGGTGTCCGAATACTTACCATCTCCCCAGGGGCTTGGCCCTGGGCAACCACTCGTCTTCGCCTTCATCGGTGGCGGTGGAACTGTCCGGAAGGAGAGTCCTTCCCTTCTTGGACCCATCGGCCCCCCTAGTTGGGGCGGCCTTCCTTTTCTTATCTCCCCTAGCCGGAGGGGGAGCATCTTCTTCTTCTTCCTCGTCTTCGGGGGAGGAGTGCGCCACAGAGTCATCAGACGGTGAGTCCGACGACGCCTGGCGTTGGGAACTCTTTCGGGTTCCCTTGGCCTTCTTGGTCTTCTCCGGCACCGTATAAGGAGCCGCAGTCGGCATCTTTGCCAGAAGAGCGTCTGCTGGGCCTTCGGGCAAAGGAGCCGGACAGTCGATCTGTCCGGCCGTCTCCTGCCAGTCCTGTCAAAGGTACGGGAGTTTAGATCCCGCATGGAGTCAATCTATAAAAAATAAGTATCCTGTGAAAGGTAAAGCAGCTTACCGCACTGGCTTGGCGCTTCGCGCTGAATCCGCGATCCTCGGTAATGGGAGGGGGGACCTCGGCGCTTTTGAACAGCACCCTCCAGGCATCTTCGTGAGTTGTGTCGAAGAGCCTGTTCAGAGTTCGGTGCTGCGCCGGGTCGAACTCCCACAAGTTGAACTCCCGTTGTTGGCATGGGAGGATCCGGCGGTGGAGCATGACCTGGACCACGTTGACGACTTTGAGCTTCTGGTTCACCATGTTTTGAATACATGTCTGGAGTCTGGTCAGCTCTCCCGAACTACCCTAGGACAGGCCCTTCTCTTTCCAGGAGGTGAGCCACGTGGGGATGCCAGATCGGAACTCGTGGCCGCTGACCATGCAGGGTCGTGCGGCTCGGTGATGTAGAACCACCCCGATTGCCACCCCTTTATGGTTTCCACAAACGAGCCCTCAAGCCATGTTATGTTGGGCATCTTGCCCACCATGGCGCCTCCGCACTCCGCTTGGCGGCCGCCCACAACCTTCGGCTTGACATTGAAGGTCTTCAACCATAAGCCGAAGTGGGGCTTGATGCGGAGGAAGGCCTCGCACACAACGATAAACGCCGAGATGTTGAGGATGAAGTTCGGGGCCAGATCGTGGAAATCCAGGCCGTAATAGAACATGAGCCACCGGACAAATGGGTGGAGAGGGAATCCCAGTACGCGGAGGAAATGGGTGAGGAACACTACCCTCTCATGGGGCCTAGGGGTGGGGATGAGCTGCCCCTCATCTGGGAGCCGATGCGCGATGTCGTCAGGCAGGTATCCGGCTCTCCTCAGCTTCTTGATGTCTCCATCCGTGACGGAGGAGACCATCCACCAGCCTCCCGCTCTGGACATGGTTGGAGAAGGTTGAGGTGGGAAGTGCGGACTTGGGCGCTAGAGCTCGAGTGTGCGAAAACGGATGAGCAAAGGAGGAAGAAGGCGTGGATAGAAAGGTGAATCCTTATCCCTTTATATGGGCGGACGAAACTAAGCGTCCCCACTTGCCTTGTAAAAGTCGCTTATCCCCCAAGCGCCATAATCGATGGCGCGGTTGGGTTACCCACACCCGTATTGATGAGAATCCCGTAATAAGGGGACACAATCTCTGCTTTGACAAGACGTGTCGAAAAACTACCTCGCGTTATGTGCGGGGCTAGTTAAAGGAAACGGTTCGAATAATCACCGGGCCATGACATAACGTCGTACTGTCAAAACAAGTCAGTAAATTAGATTTGCAAAAATATTATACTCTCTACAGAAGTATGTGGAACTTATGTTGCAGGGTCGGACACTATCCTTGTATTCAAATTCTTCTGTGATGTATTCGGAGGAGGAACCCGCCTTGCAATGCCGAAGACAATACTGCGCGCCAGACTCATCATCATTGAAGCCTGGTTCAGGGGCTACTGAGGGAGTCCTGGATTAGGGGGTCTCCGGACAGCCGGATTATATCCTTTGGCCGGACTGTTAGACTATGAACATACAAGATTGAAGACTTCGTCTCGTGTCCGGGTAGGACTCTACTTGGCGTGGAAGGCAAGCTAGGCAATACGGATATGGATATCTCCTCCTTTGTAACCGACCTTGTGTAACCCTAACCCTCTCCGTTGTCTATATAAACCGGAGGGTTTTAGTCCGTAGGACAACATACAATCATACCATAGGCTAGCTTCTAGGGTTTAGCCTCTCTGATCTCGTGGTAGATCTACTCTTGTAATACCCATATCATCAATATTAAACAAGCAGTACATAGGGTTTTACCTCCATCAAGAGGGCCCAAACCTGGGTAAAACATTGTGTCCCCTTCCTCCTGTTACCATCCGGCCTAGACGCACAGTTCGGGACCCCCTACCCGAGATCCGCCGGTTTTGACACCGACATGGAGGCTCTATGGTTATCATAATTTTGCGTAAAGCCAATTTTTCCCTACTGCAAAGGAATATAATTTATTTAACTACAAAGTTGGTTGATAAACATTGAGAATGGAAACCGCATCTCAATCCCAATTAAATAGTAATTAACAACCCAACAAAATTAATTAAGAGTGTTGAGATCACATCAGTAATTCAAGAACCAGATACTCAAAATGTCCATAACCGAGGACACGGCTAACCATGATTAGTTTGTACACTCTGCAGAGGTTCGCACACTTTTCCCCACAAGACTCGATCTCCTCCGTTGGAGTTCTTGCACTACATTATGTTTGAGAAACAGATGACCAAGACACAGTCTTTCCGAAGAGGTCCCCTTAACCGATAGATAGGCCGGTACACCTACAATCCCCTACATATGCTAGCCCATCATGGAAAGGATTACCACAACTTACTCAACTATGCCAGAGCCCATAATGGCTTGTGGCTACACACGGAAGTTTCTAGCATGAATAATCTTATGATCCCTTTGAGCCTAGGTGGCGAACCATAGGATGATCACACGGATTCCTCGGGATCTCCTTGGACAACACTGGATTCCCCAGGTGCCCACAAACAATCCTCCCATATGTGTGTTAAAGTAGCCACCTTAAATAAACCCTTAGTTCATAATAATACTCACAACTGTCATGAATCACTCAAACCAAACCACGTCTACGAGCATAGCATAGCAGTGTAAGTATAACGTAGTAACTCCCAGGGTTTAAATAAAGGACAATAGGTTCTACCTCATCAACTACTTACCAATGCCCACATGTTATCAAATCCTAACCATGCAGTGTTTGAGGATTGAAACTAATGCATAAAAGCTGGGTAGTAAAGGGGTATGATCAAAGTGTTACTTGCATTGCTGACGATCTGTGAACCCTAGAGACTCATAGTAGCACGCTTCGCACTCCGGAAATTATATCACAAATGAACAATAGCATCATAAGCACTCAAGCATACATGCAAGGGTAAAATTTAGAGGAGAAATTCCAAACTAAAAGTTCAACTGAAGTGCTTCAATTTGCAAAAAGAATCAATCAAATCGAAGCTACGAAACTCAAACTACGATCAAAAGAAGTTCGAATTTAAATCTGCTTGAAACCAAATTTTAATTTGTAAAAACCGTGTTCAAGTTGATTAAATGGAAATAGGAGTTTGAGATGACGATTTTGGCGTTGGTTTCATTGGATTTGGACGAACGGTTAAAAAGTTGCGAGGGTTTAATAATCAGGGGCTAATCTGCGATAAAAATAATCGCGGATAGGTCCCTGGCCAAAAATAAAATAAAAAGAAAAAGACTAACGAACGAACGTTCATTAGCATAGACGAACGAACGAAAATGTTCGCGAACAGAGACGTTCGGGTGAACGTTCGCTAATTAGTGAAACCGAAAAAAAAACTGAACCGATCTAATGAAAAAAAACCAGGGACGGTTTTGTCGGTTTTACCGATACAACAAAGAGAAATCGGCGGCCGCGGGATCCGGTGACGGCGACATCGAGCAACGGTGAGGCTGGGCGGCTCCGGCGGCGGCTTGGGTGGTGGGGCAGCGGCAAGCGGCGGCGGCGCGGCGAAGCAGCGACAGCGGCTCGGGCTGGCGGCGCGGGTGGTGGCTTTGGACAGGTGGCGGCGTGCGGGAGGAAAGCGGCGGCGGGAGCTGGGCCGCGGCCTGCGCGGCTGGGCCTTTGGCCCAGTCGGGCGAGAAAGATTTTTTTTTAAATAAACCCCGCCGAAAACAAAAATCCTAATAAAATATAAGAAAAAATTCTAAAAATTGCAAAAGCAATTTTCACCGTCTAAATAAAATATTTAGAACAAAAGTGAACATTTTTCTGGCCTAAAATGCAATTTTGAAAAATGCATATTTCTCTCATTCAAATAAAATAACAATGAATTTCCAAATAAAATATTTATTTGATTTTAACATTTTTCCTTCAATATTCCCCTCTTAGTTTGTAGAAGTCATTTTATCTCCACTCATTTATTTTAATATTGGAAATATTTCGGAGAGAAAAATTATTAAAACCAAAATGATCCTCTTTTCAAATATGAAAATAAATGAAATCCCCAACTCTCTCCGTGGGTCCTTGAGTTGATTAAGATTTCTAGGATCACAAACAAAATGCAAATAAAATATGATATGCATATGATGATCTATGTATAACATCCAAATTGAAAATTTGGGATGTTACACCCTAGGATCGAGCCCCTAAACATTGGTTGCTGCCTATTAATGTGGTCATGGACGACCAAAGCAGCAACGACAATCTCCTCATCGCCGGACGATGAATCATTTGAATAGAAAATTAAATTGTTGAACAAAGTACTCATCACCGGAGTCCATTTGTACCTTGCCGCGAACCGTCGAACACTTTGCGGGCGTGGTGTAAAAAGTCGGTCGGTGAAGATCCTCACAACTCTCCTAGACCAGGCAGCAGGCATGTCGGCGTGGAGGCGAACGTGGTGGTAACCGACAAGCAAGGTAGCTGCTATTGGCGGTATTGCCGGCGGCAGAAGAGAGGGCAGCGAAAAAAGACCACCCACGTCAGAGTATGGGGCCATCGAGGGGTGGCGTGCTGCTAAGCCAGGTATCTGGGTGCGGGCAACCGGCCTGGGCACAAGAACTGGGTGGCGGTGGCGAGGGGGTCGGCCGGGTGTACTTGATGTCGATGGGAGGAAGGGGGAATGGCCAATGTGCCACCGACCGGCAGGGCGGTGAGAGGACAAGGGAAGGTGTTGCGCGTGTCCACTGCATGTCTGCGCTGATGCAAACACAGCCCAAATTTGGGCCTGAAATTGGTCGCACACGGACAAAAAGCGGACGCTGGCGCATTTCCGTCGGCGTGTTGGGCTGCCTTCTGTGTCCGTTTCGACCGAAACAAATATGCGCACATAGTTTGGGTCTGCGCGTTGGAATTGCTCTTAGGTTAGGTTTGGGGTGGAAGTTGACCGGCGCTCAGACTACAGTATTTTTGGAGTAAAATGTATCGGAAGTCACTGTCTTTGCGCCTTGTGCTCACTTCGGTCACCGTACTTAGGGATACATACAATACGGTCACTATAAACGACAAGACGTGATTATTGAAGGAAATATGCCCTAGAGGGAATAATAAAGTTGTTATTTATATTTCCTTATACCATAACAAATGTTTATTATTCATGCTAAAATTGTATTAACCGAAAACTTGATACATGTGTGAATACATAGACAAAACAATGTCCCTAGTATGCCTCTACTTGACTAGCTCGTTAATCAAAGATGGTTAAGTTTCCTAACCATAGACATGTGTTGTCCTTTGATGAACGTGATCACATCATTAGGAGAATGGTGTGATGGACAAGACCCATCCGTTAGCTTAGCATAATGATCGTTAAGTTTTATTGTTGTTCCTTTCTTCATGACTTATACATATTCCTTTGACTATGAGATTATGCAACTCCTGAATGCCAGAGGAATACCTTGTGTGCTATCAAACGTCACAACGTAACTGGATGATTATAAAGATGTTCTATAGGTATCTCCGAAGGTGTTTGTTGGGTTGGCATAGATTGAGATTAGGATTTTTCACTCCTAGTATCAGAAAGGTATCTCTGGGCCCTCTCGGCAATGCACATCATGATAAGCCTTGCAAGCAATGTGACTAATGAGTTAGTTCAAGGATGATGCATTACGAAATGAGTAAAGAGACTTGCCGGTAACGATATTGAAGTAGGTATGAAGATACCGACGATCGAATCTCGGGCAAGTAACATACCGATAACAAAGGGAATGACGTATGTTGTCATTGCGGTTTGACCGATAAAGATCTTCATAGAATATGTAGGAACCAATATGAGCATCCAGGTTCCACTTTTGGTTATTGACTGGAGATGTGTCTCGGTCATGTCAACAAAGTTCTCGAACCCGTAGGGTCCGCACGCTTAACGTTCGATGACGATTTGTATTATGAGTTATGTGTTTTGGTGGCCGAAGATTGTTCGGAGTCCCGGATGAGATCACGGACATGACGAGGAGTCTCGAAATGGTTTGAGAGGTAAAGATTGATTTATTGGACAATAGTATTCAGACACCGGAATGGTTCCGAAGTGTTTCGAGAACTTATCGGAGTACCAGTGGGTTACCGGAACCCCCCGAGGGAAGATATGGGCCTCATGGGCCATAGGAGGGAGGCAAGGCAGGCCACAAGGGGGTGGTGCCCCCCATGGGGAGTCCAAATTGGACAAGGGGAAGGGGCGCGGGCCCCCTTTTCTTCTCCCTCTCCCTCTCCTTCCCCCTTTCCCCCTTCGATAGAAGGAAGGAGGGCGAATAGGACTTGGAGTCCAAGTGGGATTCCCCCCACTTGGCGCGCCCTAGGCCGGCCTCCTACCCTCTCCCTCCTTTATATACGGGGGCAGGGGCACCTCTAGGCACATTAATTGTTCTCAGCCATGTGCGGTGCCCCCCTCCACCGTTTACTCCGCCGGTCATATTGTCGTAGTGCTTAGGCGAAGCCCTACGCGGATCACTTCACCATCACCGTCACCATGCCGTCGTGCTGACGAAACTCTCCCTCGACACTTTGCTGGATCAAGAGTTCGAGGGATGTCATCGAGCTGAACGTGTGCAGAAATCGGAAGTGTCGTACGTTCGGCTACATCTACCGCGTTAAACTAACGCTTCTGCTTTCGGTCTACGAGAGTATGTGGACACACTCTCCCCCTCTCGTTGCTATGCATCTTATAGATAGATCTTGCATGATCGTAGGAAATTTTTTAAATTGCATGCTACGTTTCCCAACAGTGGGATCCGAGCTAGGTCTATGCGTAGATGATATGCATGAGTAGAACACAAAGAGTTGTGGGCGATCATAGTCATACTGCTTACCAACAATGTCTTATTTTGATTCGGCGGTATTGTTGGATGAAGCGGCCCGGACCAACCATGTTTATCTAAGTGGGAGTTCTTAAGTAATATGATTAACTGAACTTAATTTATCATGAACTTAGTCCTGATAGTTTTTGCATATCTATGTTGTAGATCAATGGCTCGTGCTACCGTTCCCTTGAATTTTAATGTGTTCCTAGAGAAAGCTAAGTTGAAAGATGATGGTAGAAATTACCCGGATTGGGTCCGTAACTTGAGGATTATCCTCATTGCTACACAGAAGAATTATGTCCTTGATGCACTGCTAGGTGAAAGGCCTAATGCAGGAGCAACTGCTGATGTTATGAACGTATCGCAAGCTCGATCTGATGACTACTCGATAGTTCAGTGTCCCATGCTTTAAGGCTTAGAATCAGGACTTCAATCACGTTTTGAACATCATGGACCAGATGAGATGTTCCAGGAGTTGAAGTTAATATTTCAAGCAAATGCCCGAGTTGAGAGATATGAAGTCTCCAACAAGTTCTATAGCGGCAAGATGGAGGAGAACAGTTTTGTCAGTGAACATATACTCAGAATGTCTGGGTATCATAAGCACTTGACTCAGCTGGGAGTTAATCTTCCGGATGATAGTGTTATTGACAGAGTTCTTCAATCACTGCCACCAAGCAACAAAGGCTTCGTGATGAACTATAATATGCAAGGTATGGAAAAGACTATTCCCGAGATCTTCACAATGCTCAAAGCTGCGGAGGTAGAAATCAAGAAGGAGCATCAAGTGTTTATGGTTAACAAGACCACTAGTTTCACGAAAAAGGGCAAAGGAAAGAAGGGGAACTTCAAGAACAATGGAAAGCAAGTTTCTACTCCCGGGAAGAAGACCAAGTCTGGACCTAACCCTGAAACTGAGTTCTTCTACTTCAAATGTTCTGGACACTCGAAGCGGAACTGCCCCAAGTATTTGGCAGATAAGAAGGATGGCAAAGTGAACAAAGGTATATTTGATATACATGTTATTGATGTGTACCTTACTAATGCTCGTAGTAGCGCCTGGGTATTTGATATTCGTTGTATTGCTCATATTTGCAACTCGAAGCAGGGACTACGGATTAAATGAAGATTAGCTAAGGACGAGGTGACGATGCGCATCGGAAATGGCTCCAAGATCGATGTGATCGCCATCAGCATGCTACCTCTACATCTACCTTTGGGATTAGTTTTAGACCTGAACAATTGTTATTTGGTGCCAGCGTTGAGCATGAACATTATATCTGGATCTTGTTTGATGCCAGACGGTTATTCATTTAAATCAGAGAATAATGGATGTTCTATTTATATGAGTAATATCTTTTATGGTCATGCACCCTTGATGAGTGGTCTATTTTTGTTGAATCTCGATCATGGTGATACACATATTCATAATATTGATGCCAAAAGATGCATAGTTGATAATGATAGTGCAACATATTTGTGGCACTGTCGTTTAGGTCATATTGGTGTAAAGCGCGTGAAGAAACTCCATGCGGATGGACTTTTGGAATCACTTGATGCTTGCGAACCATGCCTCATGGGAAAGATGAATAAAACTCTGTTCTCCGAAACAATGGAGCGAGCCACTGACTTATTGGAAGTAATACATACCGATGTATGCGGTTCGATGAGTGTTGAGGCTCACGGCGGGTATCGTTATTTCCTGACCTTCACAGATGATTTGAGCAGATATTGGTATATCTACTTAATGAAACACAAGTTTGAAACATTTGAAAAGTTCAAAGAATTTTAGAGTGAAGTGGAAAATCATCGTAACAAGAAAATAAAGTTTTTACGATCTAATCGCGGAGGCGAATATTTGAGTTATGTGTTTGGTCTTCATTTAAAACAATGTGGAATAGTTTCGCAACTCACGCCACGTCGAACACCACAGCGTAATGGTGTGTCCGAACATCAACCGTACTATATTAGATATGGTGCGATCTATGATGTGTCTAACCGATTTACCACTATCGTTTTGGGGTTATGCATTAGAGACAGCTGCATTCACGTTAAATAGGGCACCATCTAAATCCGTTGAGACGACGCCGTATGAACTGTGGTTTCGCAAGACACCTAAGCTGTCATTTCTTAAAGTTTGGGGTTGCGATGCTTATGTGAAAAAGCATCAGCCTGATAAGCTCGAACCCAAATCGGAGATGTGCTTATTCATAGGATACCCAAAAGAAACTATTGGGTACACCTTCTATCACAGATCTGAAGGCAAGATATTTGTTGCTAAGAATGGATCCTTTCTGGAGAAGGAGTTTCTCTCGAAAGAAGTGAGTGGGAGGAAAGTAGAACTTGATGAGGTAATTGTACCTTCTCTTGAATTGGAAAGTAGTTCATCACAGAAAACTGTCCCCGTGATGCCTACACCAATTAGTGAAGAAGCTAATGATGATGATAATGAAACTTCAGATCAAGTTACTACTGAACCTCGTAGCTCAACCAGAGATCGTTCTGCACCTGAGTGGTATGGTAATCCTGTTATGGAAGTCATGTTACTAGACCATGACGAACCTACGAGCTATGAGGAAGCGATGATGAGCCCAGATTCCGTGAAATGGCTTGAAGCCATTAAATCTGAGATGGGATCCATGTATGAGAACAAAGTGTGGACTTTGGTAGACTTGCCCGATGATCGGCAAGCCATAGAGAATAAATGGATCTTCAAGAAGAAGAGTGATGATGATGGTAATGTTACTGTCTACAAAGCTCGACTTGTTGCGAAAGTTTTTTGACAAGTTCAAGGAGTTGACTATGATCAGACCTTCTCACCCATAGTGATGCTTAAGTCTGTCTGAATCATGTTAGCAATTACCGAATTTTATGATTATGAAATGTGGCAAATGGACGTCAAAACTTCATTCCTTAATGGATTTCTTAAAGAAGAGTTGTATATGATGCAACTAGAAGGTTTTGTCGATCCTAAAGGTGCTAAAAAGTGTGCAAGCTCCAGCAATCCATTTATGGACTGGTGCAAGCATCTCGGATTTGGGATATACGCTTTGATAGTGTGATCAAAGCATATCGTTTTATACAAACTTTTGGAGAAGCCTGTATTTACAAGAAAGTGAGTGGGATCTCTATAGCGTTTCTAATATTATATGTGGCTGGCATATTGTTGATTGGAAATGATATAGAATTTCTGAATAGCATAAAAGGATACTTGGATAAGAATTTTTCAATGAAAGACATCGGTGAAGCTGCTTATATATTGGGCATCAAGATCTATAGAGATAGATCAAGACGCTTAATTGGACTTTCACAAAGCACATACCTTGATAAAGTCAGACTCAATGCCCAACCACTACAGAAGATAGACAGAAAATGAAAGTCATTCCCTATGCCTCAGCCATAGGTTCTATCATGTATGCAATGATGTGTACCAGACCAGATGTGTGCCTTGCTATAAGTTTAGCAGGGAGGTACCAAAGTGATCCAGGAGTGGATCACTGGACAACGGTCAAGAATATCCTGAAATACTTGAAAAGGACTAAGGATATGTTTCTCGTTTATGGAGGTGACAAAGAGCTCGTCGTAAATGGTTATGTCGATGCTAGCTTCGACACTGATCCTGATGACTCTAAGTCGCAAATTGGATATGTATTTATATTGATTGGAGGAGCTGTCAGTTGGTGCAGTTCCAAGCAAAGCGTCGTGGCGGGATCTACGTGTGAAGTGGAATACATAGTTGCTTTGGAAGCAGCAAATGAAGGAGTCTGGATGAAGGAGTTCATATCCGATCTAGGTCTAATACCTAGTGCATCGGGTCCAATGAAAATCTTTTGTGACAATACTGGAGCAATTGCCTTAGCGAAGGAATCCAGATTTCACAAGAGAACCAAACACATCAAGAGATGCTTCAACTCCATTCGTGATTAAGTTAAGGAGGGAGACATAGAGATTTGCAAAATACATACGGATCTGGATGTGGCAGACTTGTTGACTAAGCCTCTTCCACGAGCAAAACATGATCAGCACCAAGACTCCATGGGTGTTAGAATCATTACAATGTAATTTAGATTATTGACTCTAGTGCAAGTGGGAGACTGAAGTAAATATGCCCTAGAGGCAATAATAAAGTTGTTATTTGTATTTCCTTATATCATGATAAATATTTATTATTCATGCTAGAATTGTATTAACTGGAAACTTGATAGATGTGTGAATACATAGACTAAACAAAGTGTCCCTAGTATGCCTCTACTTGACTAGCTCGTTAATCAAAGATGGTTAAGTTTCCTAACCATAGACATGTGTTGTCATTTGATGAATGGGATCACATCATTAGGAGAATGATGTGATGGACAAGACCCATCCATTAGCTTAGCATAATGATCGTTAAATTCTATTGCTATTGCTTTCTTCATGACTTATACATATTCCATTGACTATGAGATTATGCAACTCCCGAATGCCGGAGGAATACCTTGTGTGCTATCAAATGTCACAACATAACTGGGTTATTATAAAGATGCTCTACAGGTATCTCCAAAGGTGTTTGTTGGGTTGGCATAGATCAAGATTAGGACTTGTCAGTCCGAGTACCGGAGAGGTATCTCTGGGCCCTCTCGGTAATGCACATCATGATAAGCCTTGCAAGCAATGTGACTAATGAGTTAGTTATGGGATGATGCATTACGGAACAAGCAAAAAGACTTTCCGGTAACGAGATTGAACTAGGTATGAAGATGCCGACGATCGAATCTCGGGCAAGTAACATACTGATGACAAAGGGAATGATGTATGTTCTCATTGCGGTTTGATCGATAAAGATCTTCATAGAATATGTAGGAACCAATATGAGCATCCAAGTTCCGTTGTTGGTTATTGATCAGAGATGTGTCTCCGTCATGTCTACATAATTCTTGAACTCGTAGGGTCCGCACGCTTAACGTTCGATGACGATTTGTATTATAAGTTATGTGTTTTGGTGACCGAAGATTGTTCAGAGTCCCGGATGAGATCACATACATGATGAGGAGTCTCGAAATGGTGGAGAGGTGAAGATTGATATATTGGAGGATAGTATTCAGACACCGGAATGGTTTCAGAGTGTTTCGGGTACTTATCGGAGTACCGAGGGGGTTACCGAAACCACCCGGGGGAAGATATGGGCCTCGTGGGCCATAAGAGGGAGGCAAGGCAGGCCACAAGGGGGTGGCGCACGCCCCCCATGGGGAGTCCGAATTGGACTAGGGGAGGAGGCGCGGCCCCCCTTTCCTTCTCCCTCTCCCTCTCCTTCCCCCTTTCCCCCTCTGATGGAAGGAAGGGGGGCGAATAGGACTAGGGGTCCAAGTGGGATTCCCCCCCCCCCAGTTGGCGCGCCCTAGGCCGGCCTCCTACCCTCTCGCTCATTTATATACGGGGGCTGCGGGCACCTCTTGGCACATCAATTGTTCTTAGCTGTGTGCAGTGCCCCCCTCCATCGTTTACTCCTCCGGTCATATTGTCGTAGTGCTTAGGCGAAGCCCTGCGCGGATCACTTCACCATCACCATCACTACATTGTCGTGCTGACGAAACTCTCCCTCGACACTTTGCTGGATCAAGAGTTCAAGGGACATCATCGAGCTGAACGTGTGCAGAACTCGGAGGTGTCGTATGTTCGGTACTTGATCGGTTGAATTGGGAAGACGTTCGACTACATCAACCACGTTAAACTAACGCTTCCGCTTTCGGTCTACAAGGGTACGTGGACACACTCTCCCCCTCTCGTTGTTATGCATCTTCTATATAGATCTTGTGTGATCGTAGGATTTTTTTTCAAATTCCATGCTACGTTTCCCAACAATTATACGATCACTGTAGCGCGTATTGAGCTCGTACGCCGCCCTGCTTAACTAGTCTGCAGGTTCCACGTCATATGTCCCACTTTGCATTGGGGGTGTGCAAAAATTCCAAGTCTTTTATCCCCACCACTTCTCCACCCCGCTCTCTGTTCCCCTCCCCTTCTCCAAATCCCTAGTTCCCCTATTCTCTTTCCCCCTTCTCCAGTCGCCGCCACCGCGTCAGTTGCCCCACCATTGTCGCTGCCATGTCCATGAGCTCGGTGAGGTCATCTCTCGGCGGCCGGGCTGTGCAGGTCCCTCTCATCCGATGCCCTCATTGCCGCACGCGTGTGAAGTTCTACCTGTCCAACACAGACAAGCATGAGGGTTGGGTGTTCTACAAGTGCATCAATGTAAGATCTTCATCTTTTCTTCATCAAGTGTTTTTGTTGGATCTGTTGGTGTGCTTAAGTTTTTCTCTTTTGTTGGACCTGTTGGTGTACATAGGGTCCTTGTGGTTTCTGGCACTGGGAGTTGGAATACACTGTGTATCTTGTTGGTAATCATTTCCTCAATGGGAATGAAGCAGTGGATGCAATTGGCGCTCCAGAGGATAGGAGGTAACAACTAATTCGAGAAAGGGAAGAAAGGGCTAGGCTTGCAGGCATTGGAGCTGGGATATATGACAGGAGACCTTTAAGAAATCTCATGACCAAGCAGTAGGCAGATGCTCTTTTAGGTTTACATAGAGAGATGTTTCTGGTTTTGAATGCAATGATGGGATCAGTCATAGTGTTGTGTGTTATGTTTGGTATCTCCCTTCTGAAGAAATGATGTCAACTCAGGCTTGGTCAGGATGTAATGTTTGTTTAGGTTAAGACTAATGTAGTTGTTATGGAGGTTGCAAAACTCTTTCAGTTAGGACATAATGCTTGGTCAGTATGTAATGCTTGGTCAGGATATAAACCTCATTTGGGGATGATGTAATGGCTTTGAAAGGAAGCTAGTAATGATATATGACTTGTTAACCTAAATGTTAACCTTTCTCTTAACTGATGGTTGTTCATTTTCTAATTAACTGATGGTTGTTGGTTAACATTCAATATTGCTGGCTAAAATTGTTGTTGCATCCAGCATTGATGTTCTTGATTTCATGTTGTGCTTGATGACCATGACTCGTAACCAAGAATGATGTAAAAGTATGGCTGAAAGAAGATCAGTGAATAGGCTGATACAAGTTGTGGTGACCAACAAATAAGAAGTTGTTGAAACTGTTGTTCTTCTTAGCTTGTGGTGACCAGCAAATACAAGTTGTTTATTTGCCAACAAGTTGTGGTTGAAAGCTGAGAAGAAGACCAAGCACAAGCAGAAGTAAACTTCATATTTCAATAACAATACTTTTAGTAGCAAACAAACTCATTGCAGAATATTTTGATACTAGTTCAAAGAAGCCCGTTGCATAATATTTCTAGTCATTGAAGGGTAATTCATGATCAACAATTGATCCAAACTCACAACATGACATCGGTATGGATCAATTGTTACATAACCCACCATTGCAAGTTTGACAGTCTTACATAAAGATAGAACTACATCCTGAGTGAACAAAAGACACCATATCATTCAAACACAGCCCAACATTGGTATATTCACCTGAAAACATCAAACATAGATGTTCTCTTGGCTTTGTTAGGTAGCAATTGGTATTCCTGGACCTTTCTCTTACCATCAGCAACAATTTTTCTTCTCATCTCCTCCTTCTTTGCAGCTTCTCTTTCTGTAGCAGCAGCTTGTCTATCTGCTTCTCTCTGTGCAGCAACAGCTTGTCTATCAGCCTCTCTCTATGCAGCAGCAGCCTGTCTCTCTGCAAGTTTCTTTGCAACTACTGCTTCTCACTCAGCCTTCTTTTTAGCTTCCTGTTTTGCTTTGTTCTCAGCTGAAATGGCCTTCATTTTCTCTGCAATTATCTTCTTTGTCTCTTGTGCTGCCTTCTTATTTAGTTCAGCTTCTTCTCTCCTCCTCTCCCTTTCTTGAGCTACTGCCTGCCTCTTCCTTGGTGCAACTGCTGCCTTCTTCTTAGCTTGCTCATGCCTTTTCCTAGCAATATCTTCTGCTGCTCTTCTCTCCTTGCTGCAAGTAGAGCTTCTTTTTTGTCCTCCACTTCTTTGTCTCTTTGCTTTTTCAATGCTAGAAACTTCTTAGCTAATTCTCCTTGGTGAATGGCGGTTGTTCTAAAGCTTGGCTGTGATTGGTTCATCAAAACCTATATAGCTGAGATGAATGTGGACTCTAGAATAGGCCTTGCTTGAGTCACTCTATGAACTGGCCTCTTCATGAAGTTAAAACAAACAACATTAAACACTAGTGAATGAATGAATGCAATATCAATGAATGCCACTGGGCACTAGTGAGCCTCACCTGCTGCATCAAGAGATCCACCATAAGATCTTCAATAACCGCAATGCTTTCTATAGAGTTCTCATCCTATTAATACAAAAGTAAGATATCCAAGTTAGCTTGTTTTGACAACTGACATTCTCACAAGAGTGGGCATTTGCTATAAATACATAAGAGTAACCAGGAAATAAAAGTAAGACCTGGGCATTTGCTTATTGACTGGAATTCCTTCTTGAGTGGGATTTTCTTCTTGAGTTGGATTTTCTTGTTGACTACTCTCCCCATGATTTTCTTGCACATTTCCAGTAGCTTGCATGTGTGGAGGAGGCATTCCTGCCTTCAAGTCTGGGCAACCCTTCTTGTTGTGATCTGCCTCACCACAATACGTGCAATGGATGATCACACCATTCCTAGACAACTTCTTTTCACCAGTGCTGCAAACCACTTCTCCTGGAGCTTTCCTTCTTCTTGTGCATGGTCTGCCTACTTGTGTTTCATAAAGTGGGGGCTCAAGTGGGGGTAAGGGAGTCCTGGACTAAGGGGTCCTCGGGCGTCCAGCCTGTTATCTATTGGGTCGGACTGATGGGCTGTGAAGACATGAAGGCTGAAGACTGTACCTGTGTCCGGATTGGACTCTCCTTGGCGTGGAAGGCAAGCTTGGCGACCGACTATGAAGATTCCTTATGTAACCGACTCTATTTAACCCTAGATTCCCCCCCGGTGTCTATATAAACCGGATGGGTTAGTCTGGAAAGGATATACTCATTACCATAGTCATACAAGTTAGACTTCTAGGGTTAGCCATTACGATCTCATGGTAGATCAACTCTTGTAACACTCATATTCATCAAGATCAATCAAGTAGGACGTAGGGTATTACCTCCATAGAGAGGGCCCGAACCTGCGTAAACATCATGTCCCCCGTCTCCTGTTATCATCGATCCTAGACGCACAGTTCGGGACCCCCTACCCGAGATCCGCCGGTTTTGACACCAACATTGGTGCTTTCATTGAGAGTTCCACTGTGCCGTTGACAAAACGCTCAATGGCTCGCCTTGTCCTTAAGGACAACGTCACCTCCGGGGGAGCTCTGGCCCCGGGCCAAACCCTCCGGTTGGGCAGCTTTACTATGATCGCCCGTTCCACCGTTGAGCCGATGATGACCTCTCGGGCCATCGAAAATCTCCTTCGCATCAACTCCAAGCACTCCAAGAAGATGGACCCGATAGAGTTTTCGTCTTTGAACGAACTCCTAGATCGCATCGCCGCTTTGGGAATAGCCACAGACTACGATCGGATCGGGCCTAAAACCGATCAAGGAGAAATCGAGACCCTACCGGTCACCCACCAGATTGCGGTAGTCGTGGAGCAGGACGACAAGTCTTCTTCTATACCGAAGACGGGCTATGTTCGGATCGCCGATCAGGAAGAGCCGGATACCCACCCGCGAAAGGATGCGACCAGCCCTCCGAACATAGACTGTTAAGCCCGGAAGGTCGTTAGACTCTGGATAATCGGTCAGATCGGGGTTCAGATTTAATTCCACCCACCCACCCGGATATAGCCGCTCTCATGAGCATAAAACAGCAGTCTCAGGAAACGGTCCACCACTTCTGGGCCAGATTCCTCCTTGTCAAGGACAAGGTAAAAGATTTCCATGACGAGAACGCAATATCAGCATTCTGCAACAATTGCGCGGATGAAGGAATCCTCAACGCCATCAATCGCCGCCGCATACTGAAATTCGCTGACTTAGCAACCATCATACAAAAGTATAGCGCGATGGAGAGCACCTGGAAAACTCAGGCAGCTCGCTGGGAACCGTCAGTCCCAACTCAACTCCCCCTATAGGCGAAAAGGGCGCACCCTCGCAGCACGCCCAGTCCAACGGTCAAGAAACACAAAACTGCTATGCAGCATGGCACCGTTCTGGTGGGGTGGCTCGATGGCCCATGCAAAATACATACAACACCAGATACCGTGGCAACCCACAGCCTTAGAGCATGTTGGATACTATGACAGGTAGCCAAGAGCGGCGAGGACATCCTTATCAAGGACGATCCAGAACGGCATCCCCCAGGGGACAATAACTCAAGAGTATTGACGGTCTTTGAGACATTCGCTTCAAACAACAAGCGCAGCAGGGCATTTCGCGAGCTCGCCGAAGTCTGCCAAATTGCTACGATAAACCCCTGGAACGACATGGCTATAACATTCAACGCCGGTGATAAACCAAAGTACAGAACAGTACGAGCGCCAGCCGCGTTAGTCCTCAGTCCCATTGTGGATGGGTTTCGACTTACCAAGGTCCTCATGGACGGCGGCAGTGGACTAAACCTCATTTATGAGGATACACTCCATAAAAATGGAAATATATAGGAGCCGCATCATGCAAAGTAACACAACCTTCCGAGGAATTATTCCTAGTCGGGAGGCATGGTGCGCGGGCAAAATCACACTTGACGTAGTATTTGGCATGCCGGAGAACTATCGGTCCGAAGAAATAACTCTCCAAGTGGCCCCTTTCAGGAGCGGATATCACGCCCTGTTGGGGCGGGATGCTTTTACATGCTTTCAGGCCATACCCCATTACGGGTATATGAAGCTCAAAATGCCCGGACCAAACGGTATAATCACTCTCGTCAGTGATCCGGACATAGCACTCTGCACTGAAAACAAAACCACATCCCTGGCCCTGGAGGAGCTATCCAAAGCCCTCGCGACCGACGAATTAACCGCACTACGCTCCATGGTGGATAGGGACGACGTGATCCTCGACAAACGCCCTAAATCCACATCCTTCAAACCAGTAGAAGAAATAGTCAAATTCCAGGTCCATCCAACGGACCCCAAGAAGAAAGCATCTATCGGAGCTCAACTAAACCCAACAGTTGACACTGCACTATGAGAATTCCTGCGCAAAAACTGGGACATATTCTCCTGGCACCCTTCAGATATGCCAGGGATCCCACGCGAGCTGGCCGAACATAGCCTCAATATATTAAAGGGGTTTAAACCAGTCAGGCAATCACTGCGGCGCTGCGACAAGCCATGGGGGAGGAGCTGGCCAAACTCATCGAGGCCGGATTCATTAGAGAAATCAAACACTCGGACTGGCTGGCAAACCTGGTGATGGTACCAAAGAAGGACAAATCCTAGCGCTTGTGCGTCGATTTCAAAGACCTCAACAAGGCTTGCCCTAAGGATCCCTTCCCCCTCCCCCGCATTGATCAAATCATCGACGCCACCGCAGGACACGACTCAGTGTGTTTCCTCGATGCATTTCCGGATACCATCAAATCAAAATGAAGGAGTCCGATCAAGCCGCAACAACATTTATCACCCCATATGGGCCATTCCGCTTCAACACCATGCCCTTTGGGCTCAAGAACGCCGGTGCCACATACCTACGCATGATTCAAACACGCCTGGAGAAACAGATCGGCAAAACAGTTGAAGCTTACATAGATGACGTCGTCATCAAAACCAGGCATGTTGAAACACTAATAGACGACTTACGTCTTACATTCGACAACCTTTGGGCGTATGACATTAAGCTCAACCCGGAAAAGTGTGTCTTCGGCGTCCCCACTGGAAAACTGCTCGGCTTCATCGTTTCTAATAGAGGAACCGAACCAAACCCTGCCAAAATCCGAGCTTTGTCACAATTGGCTAAGCCAACAGACCTTAAACAAGTTTGAAAGCTTGTGGGTTGCGTAGCAGCTCTAAGCCGCTTTATCTCCAGATTGGGAGAAAAGGCACTACCACTCTATCGCCTTCTACGGCGGACCGACCACTTCGAGTGGACAGATGCGGCAACAGCCGGACTGGAGGAAATAAAAACTCTTCTTGCGAGCAATCCAATCCTGTCCGCACCAAACGCCGGCGAACCGATGTTATTATACATATCGGCAACACACTAGGTGGTGAGCGTCATACTCGTCGTTGAACGAGAATAGGACGGACATAAGTTCCCGCTTCAGAAGCCAGTATACTACGTATCCACTATCCTTACACCATGCAAATCCCGGTACCCTCATTATCAAAAAATAGCATATGCAGTCTTCATGGCATCCCGAAAGCTCCATCACTACTTCCAGGAGTGTTCGATCATGGTGGCCTCCGAAGTACCACTCAATGACATCATAAACAACCGCGATGCTACGGGCCGGATTGCCAAATGGGCCATTGAACTCCTCCCATTTGACATTACATATAAACCACGTCGAGCTATCAAATCCCAAGTACTGGCCGACTTCATCGCTGAATGGACAGAGGCCGAACTCCCTAAAGAGTACGACACATACTCCAATTGGGTCATGTACTTCGACGGCTCCAAAATGCTGGCAGGGTTAGGAGCGGGCGTCATTTTAACGTCCCCTACTGGAGACATCGTCCAATACGCTCTCCAAATACTATACACAGACTCCAATAAAGCTGCCGAATACGAGGCCTTATTACATGGTCTCCGGATGGCTGTCTCCATGGGCATACAATGCCTAGAAGTACGTGAGGACTCCAACCTTGCAATATCTCAAATAAACGGAGATTTCGACGCTAAAGATCCGAAGATGGTAGTGTATCGTAACGCAGTCATAAAAATGTCGGCCCGGTTCGAGGGACTCGAGTTCCATCATGTGGCTCGATAAAGTAATCAAGCGGCGGATGTTCTTGCTCGTATCGGCGCTAAGGCGACCCCGTCCCACCTAATATTTTCCTGGAAAGGCTCTTTAAGCCATCTGTGGTGTGGTAGGGGGAAACCAGCAATACTAGTCTGGAACCAAACATAATCCAAGATCCCGGAAACACCAACGTTGTCGGGGGCTCAGCCATCGAAATAACACCATCGACGCATCTCATCATGGCAGTCATTGCCCCATGGACCGAACCCTTCCTGGCCTACCTCAACAGGAAAGACCTTCCTGAGGACCAGAATGAGGCCCGCTCCATTGTCCGGCGTTCAAAGGCCTACAAGGTTCATGATGGAGAGCTCTACAAGAAAAGCGCCACCGGGGTCCTTCAACGATGCATATCCGAGGAAGAGGGCGGCAGCTCTTTGCTGAAATTGATGCCGGACTCGGCGGTCACCACGTCGTAGCTCAGGCCCTTGTCAGCAAGGCCTTCCGTACAGGGTTTTATCAGTCGACGGCCCGAGCAGATGCACAAGACCTTGTCCAACATTGCGTCGGATGCCAACTATTTGCCAATCAAAGCCATATGCCCCCACCTCCTTACAAACAATCCCCATCACTTGGCCTTTTGCGGTCTGGGGACTCGATATGGTTGGATCCCTTAAAGGGGAAGCCATAAGAAAAAATATCTGCTGGTTATGGTGGACAAATTCACTAAGTGGATAGAGGCTAAGCCGGTCAAAACGGCTGAATCTGGCCCGGTGATAGACTTCATGTCCGGTGTTGTTAACCGTTATGGTGTCCCACACATCATCATCACTGACAACGGCTCCAATTTCACAGTCAACGAGGTAAAAACCCGGTGTACTAATCTGGGTATTAAACTCGATTACACCTCCATCTACCACCCACAAACCAACGGTCAAGTCGAACGAGCCAACGGTCCTATTATGAGCGCCATCAAGCCCAGACTAGTGCGGTCTTTGAAAGAATCAGACAAGCACTGGGTTGAGGAGCTCGACTCCGTACTCAGGGGGCTGCGGACCACGCCCAACCGCACTACCGAATACACACCTTTTTTCATGGTGTATGGCGCAGAGGCCGTATTGCCCTGCGATATTATTCACGACTCACCTCGAGTGCGTATGTACGAAGAGAGAGAAGCCGAGATTGATTGGCAGGATGGCCTAGATTCCTTGAGGAGGAATGCGATGTCGCAAAAGCCCGTTCAGCATTTTACCAACAGCAGGCTCGAAGATATCAAAGCAGAGATGTACGGGCCAAGACTTACAACGTTGGCGAACTCGTTCTATGCCTGCCGGAGAAGAAAAAGGACAAACTCAAGCCCAAATGGGAGGGTCCCTTCATAATTTACGAAGTTCTCACTGAAGGAGCGTACCGTCTTTGCGATGCATCAAACAATCGCCTCGAGCCGAACCCCTGGAGCGCAGCCAGACTCCATAGATTCTATGCCTAGCGCCAAACCCCTTGTTCGTATACTCCCCCCTATAGTTTCCATAATTTTTTCTCTCTTTTCCGATTATTTTCTTCTTTCTTGCTTTAACGCTTTGGTACGGCTAGACCGCACACCATCGACACATACATCTCTAAATATGTATGTCACTTGTACCTGGGGGCTTCTCGGATAGAAGTTCTTGTCATTCCTCGAGCATTAAGCTCCTCACATATGAGTTTTTTCCATATGTACCCGTTTCTTTGACACTATATGCATCGATATGACTTAAGTTTTGGCCAAGCTGGGTTGCCTGGCTCCTGTGCTTATGCCCTACGTTCCTGTTAGTTCGGCTAGGGCATAAAGGGAGCACCTCTGCGATTGTTACTGCCAGGTCATCCGAATGTGTACCTCAGACTGGGTGAAGCCGAAAGCTAGCGTTCTTAAGGGAATATTCAGTCGGTGAATTGAAGATGTTTTCAAAACTCACTCCGTTGTGCACCCCCAGAAGTTATATAAACTGTGGTGCTCGCATCACAATTCGGACATGTACATTAAATGCATGCACACCCAGGGAAAGGAACCCTTAATAGAACTATTCTCTATGGAAGATGTTTCTTACAATATCAATGTAATATAACATAGCTAGCCGGATACAACTTGTCTGTTCAAGCAACTATGACCCCTACGCCTAGTTTTCAGGCATACCCTGGCCTATTCGGCCACGACGGTATTCGAAAACACTCCGCACCTTCGGGTCCAGAGGTTGAAGCGAAAAGGTCCGCCATGACAAATGATATACAATTCAGCTAGATGAGGAAAGTACACGGTCACTTGGACTCGAACACCTCTTCCTCTACACCTTCCAATAGGCAGTCTAACTTACAATCCTGTTGGGAATATTTGGTGGCCACCTCTACTTGGTCATATACTATACTAATGGGAATTTCTTCCCCATTCGGCCCTACCGGTCCGACACAAGCCATGTGATTAGGATCCAGCTTGGTATATTGCGTCTTCACCATGGCCCAGGCCTCTCATGCACCCTCTCGGCAGGCAGATATCTTCCACTGCCGGATACGCCGCCGCGCTCCCTTGAACAACTCTACCAGCTTCTCCATGGTTCCTGTAGGGGAGTCGGATGGCCATAAAGCCTTGGCTACACTCCGCATAGCCTGCCGAGCTTGCTTGTGCAACCGTGACAGCCCTTGCAGAAGATCATTTGATGATCCGGACACTTCCTCTTCGGGGCGGTTCGTCAATACACCTGCAATTACAGCTATACCAACTACCGCTACCTCCAAACTGCTATAAGATAAAAGCGTCCACGTATTGAATATGCCGCCTCGCAGCTTCTTGTTCTCCTTCACAGAGTCGACTAGCTGCGCTCGCACATCTTTTAGTTCTTCGCCCAGTTTGGTATTCGAATCCTAGAGTTTCTTTTTCTCTTCAACGACTTCTGTCAATACATGCTCGCCCGCGGCTAGTAGATTTTTGGCTCCGTGTTCTTCGCTTCGAGCGGCGTCCAGTTGCTCTCGTACTTGGTCTAACGACCCAACACAAAGATTAGAACCCGGATTCACACTATCGGTGTATCATTGTGAATTTTCGATAGAGGAAAATATTATCGAGAGATGCCTTGTATTTCTCCAGTTCGGCATTGGCAGGAAGCAGCTGGCGCTGACACTTTTCTAATTCCTGAGCTAGCTGGGTATTCCTCTCCGTAAGCACCTGGTTGAACATTGATCCTTAAATCAGTTGTTTCAACTCCTTTAAGTCTCGGGGGCTACTGGCATATGGTTATCATAGTCAGACAAAGCGAATTTACCTGCACATCTTTCAAATGTTGCTTTGTAGCCCTTTTAATCCCATCTCGAGCAGCCCGGATGTATGCATCGGCTGAGCTGAAGGCGTTAAACGACTCTTCTGAAAAGCCAAGGTCTTGTAAAATGGCCCGGCGGCGCCGATGATTCATGGCACTCTCCACTTCCGAGTTGGTGACGGATACATCATCCGAGTCCTCGGCTAGAGGACAGTCTAGCGTCGCCTTGCATCAGCCCCCGTCTGCACGGCAGGATTTGAATCCTATCTGCGGAAGTACGGCCGCTCAAACCTCCGGATATAGTCCGGCGCACCTTCCTCCTGACACATGGAAAACGGGAAGGTCACGGTTGGACGTGACTGCTCAGGTGCGGGTTGGTGAATTCATACCTCTTCAATGAAGGCACGGCTGTGTCTTCGTTTGCTTTCCTCTTGGAAGGCTTGCCTGACGCAGGAGCCGATCTCTTCGAAATCGCCGAACGTCTCCCCTGTGAAGCACGATACAGTGTGGTGGGTGAGGCGGAATAAGAGCACTCTTTTGGAGAAGGTGATTCTTAATTATTTACATGTGAAGCAGGAAGAAGGCCAGGGTAGTCGGTGGTGATGGCCACTTCTGTGCTGTCATAGCTTGTATGGTAAAACACTCCCCCCGCAAGCACCACGAATATATTTGGAACCTCTTCAAACCCAGGATCTAGCTCCCGGTTGTGGATCTCCGATTGTGGGGCAGGACTATGAAGTCCTTCGGTGACCTTCCGCCAGTGCTGTCATAAACAGACTTGAAATTTATCAAAAGTAATCCGGAAGGGGAATGAGTAGAATAGGGGGGTCGAAGCTTACCCAACTGGGAGGATCATACATAGAATATCCATCTCTACGCTTAATGCGAAGAAATTCCTCTTCCTCCCCTTTAAACGGCTCGGCCAATATTTTGGCCAGAGCGGCGGGGGTATCCGGGCCCTTTCGGCCATAGCGGGAGGCGTCATCCTCCCCATTATAGTGCCACATGGGTAGCCCTCTATATTGTAGCGGCTGAACACCACACACTATGGAGATCGCCATTACCTCGATTATTGTGAGTTCAGACTGAGAGAGCGTCTTTGTCTTGCTCATAAGCTGGCAAACTTCTGCGATGTCATCCTCTTCAAGACTCCGAGAACGCCAACTGTGGCGTTTCTTCAGCGGAACGCTCGCAAATTCAGGAAGACCCTTTCGAACTGGGTCGGGAAGCGCGACATCCTCAATATAGAACCATTCGGAAGGCCATTCTTCGGATGCCTTCCTTGGTGTGCCGGACAGATATCCGGTATCAGCGATATGCCATACTTCGGCTCCGCCCACTTCAAATATTGACCCCTCATGATTACGCGGGACAAGACAAAACAATTTCCTCCATAGCTCGAAATGAGCCTCGATACCCAAGAATAGTTCACATAAAGCGACGTAACCCGCAATGTGCAGAATGGAGGTAGGGGTGAAGTTGTACAGTTAGAGGCCATAGTATTCCAGAAGCCCTCGGAGGAACGGATGAATTGGAAATTCAACGCCCCTTAGTAGGTAGGGGACGAAACATACTCGCTCTCCCCGGATGGATTGGGGAGGTCCTCTGCCTGAATCTCACCGTTGAAGGAATCTAGCCCCGCTCGAACAGGAACTAGATCTACAGGGGAAGAAATCCCTGCGTCTGCAGCTTCGTCAATTGACTGTGGGACACTAAACACCTCTCCCACTGGCCTTTCTCTGGGCTGGAACGGGTGGAGGAGCTGGGGGTGATAGCCATGCTGGAATGGTTTCTCCTAAGCAGTTTCCGGGGATTTCCTCTGCATGGTGCCAAATGGATCTAGGATCCAATCTCTTTAATAGGCTCTCTTCCTTGCATGGACAGGGTGTTATCTGCAAAAATACCCCGACCTTCCGCCTTTGCTTGACACGTGGAAGGCGATGTTATTTAACGCACAGAGGTCGAGGAGAGCGACATTGAATCGATGGCCGAAATACATCACTTGGAGGAACCCGCCTTGCAATGTCGAAGACAATTTCTGTGTCGAACACCTCGCTATTGAAGATTGGTTCAGGGGCTACTGAGGGAGTCCTAGACTAAGGGGTCCTCGGGCGTCCGGTCTGTTATCTATTGGGTCGGACTGATGGGCTGTGAAGACATGAAGGCCGAAGACTGTACCTGTGTCCGGATTGGACTCTCCTTGGCATGGAAGGCAAGCTTGGCGACCGACTATGAAGATTCCTTCTTATGTAACTGACTCTATGTAACCCTAGATCCCCCCCCCCGGTGTCTATATAAACCGAAGGGGTTAGTCCGGAAAGGATATACTCATTACCATAGTCATACAGGTTAGACTTCTAGGGTTTAGCCATTACGATCTCGTGGTAGATCAACTCTTGTAACACTCATATTCATCAAGATCAGTCAAGCAGCACGTAGGGTATTACCTCCATAGAGAGGGCCCGAACCTGGGTAAACATCGTGTCCCCCGTCTCCTGTTACCATCGATCCTAGACGCACAGTTTGGGACCCCCTACCCGAGATCTGCCGGTTTTGACACTGACAGGGGGACATTCATCTTCTCCCTCTCTTTGCAAGGGTATATGATGTTGTTGTAGGCTTTCTTGAACATCTCCACAGAGTACCAGTCATTTACTAGTTGTAAAGGATCAACTCTTTCATGTCTTGCACAAGCTATGACATGTACACTAGGGACCCCACTCTTCTCCCATCTATTGCAGCTGTATTCACTGTTATGCCAGTCCACAATGTAGTCTGTTCTTCTATCTCCAACCTGAAACACTCCATCTCATGCCCCGTGCACATAGCATGTACTTGCCCACTCTATCATCTTCTCCACCTGGTTCTTGATCTTGGGGCAGATGTGCCCTGTCATCTTCTTAGCCCCTTGCAGTTTGGTATAGTGCCTTGTCATCAATTGACCTTTGATGCTTTCTAACATGGATGATATAGGAAGCTCCCTTGCCTCTAGGATATATCTATGAAGAAGTAAGAAGTTCACATTAGTAAAATATTCACATGAGTAAGAAATTCACTTAAGTATGATATTCACATGAGTAAGAAGTTCACATACTTGTTCAAGACCTCACAGATGTTATTCAGTAGGATATCACACTTTGGTAATTAAACCACTTTAAAAAGCTCTAACCCATGTGTTTGGCTCCAGTTCATGCAACCAAGTGTATGCATCCATACTCAACTCCTTCATCTCATTCATATATTGCTCATATTTAGTTGGTGTGCTACTTCTAGCAATCTTCCACAACCGATTCTTTAGTGCATCACCCTTGTGTAGCTGCTGAAAGTTCTGCCACATGCGTCTCACACAGAATCTATGTTCTGATTCTGGAAGCACCTCATCCACAACATTGATTAGTCCCTGTAATGGTTAAACAGAAGCAATCAAACAAAAAGTGCCATAAAGAAGCTCATTGACAAAAAGTCAGAGAAACAAATATTGTACCTTCTGTTTGTCACTCATAACTAACCATGGGGCAGTGTTGATGATTGCCAGATCATTTTTCAATCTCTCCAAGAACCAACACCAGTTGGGTTTGTCCTCCACTTAGACAACATCTATTGCAATTGTAAAATTACAATTATTTGGATCTATTCACACAGCACATAGCAACTGTCCTCTATACCTTGTCTTAATGTGGCACCCATCTAGAAAGATGATAGGCCTACACCCCTGAAGGAACCCTCTCTTGCAAGCATCCACACACATATAGGCCTTGTTGAACCTTGCTTGTTCATCAAGTGCCACAAAGAAAGAGCTGTCTGGGTTACTCCTTCTGGTCTCATTGCCATATTCCCATAGAATTTGTATTGCCCTTTCTCATCATCGTGTATGATCTTCATAGCCAGCCTCCTAGCCCTCTGCAATTTGATCCTTATTGGGGTCATGTGCCACTCCTTCTGCACAACCCTAGAGAAGTTTCTCAAGTTCATATCCTGGTCAGCTCTGAATCTCTGCAAATATTTTTGGGCAATGAATGGAGCAGTGAAAGCCTTGCTCTTCCACTTCTTTGTGTAGGTGTGTTCACTTACATACTTCTTGAAAATAAAGCACTTGGTTCTACTGTCATAAGAGGCCCACATATACCAAGTACAGACATCATCACATTTGGCCTTCAATATTTTTCTATCATTCACAGGCAGCTTAACATCAACTCTATTCTTGCAGCAATACTCTTTGATGGCTGTCCTCGGTAGCTCAACTATTTGGAAAACTTGGCCAACATGGAATTTAGGACAGTGTAGGTCCTCTTCCCTAAATGCCTTGAACTTCATGTACAATTCTTCATCATCTTCATCTGGTGGCCATAGATCATCACCTTCAGACTCATATAGTTCATCATTTTGCTTCTCTTTGCCTTTATCTCTAGCTTTATCTTTTCCTTTTCTTTTGCACTATCTTTACCTAACTGTTTCCCTCTCACTTGTTTGTCTTCAGGTTCATCCATGTCAACATTATCTGCATATAGATCATCATCACCATCATTCATGTCATAATCACTATCTATTATGGCACCTGGATCAAAACATGAATCATCTGAATCATTGTCATCATCTGTATCTTCTTCTTCTGCCATTTCATATGTAGAATTGCACTGCCTTCTTGTTCTGGTGGTCACAACTTCCTGCTCTGCTTCTTCTGCCTCAGGTTGTGGTTGTTCTAACTCAGGTTGTGGTCTATCTGCCTCAGGTTGTGCTGGTTGAATCAAAATAGTCCCTGCCTCTTCCATATTTGCATCTTCATCATTGACAACAGAGCAATTCCTCTTTGCAAACACATAGTTACTAACATCATCTGCTGGACTGTCTGGGTAAATCACATATATAGGAATAGGATGCTCTACTTCAACATGTGTTTCTTCATTCTCTGGCTTATTGTTACATGATTTTCTAGGATTGAATACAGGAGGCAGGTGAGTTATTGGGAAATTCACCATCATCCTCAGTAAGGTCTGCATCCAAGCTGTTATCATGGTCCAAATACAGACTGAATGAGTTGTGACCAAGAGACAAAAATGTCAGCATCTCATCAGTGTCTGCATCTCCTCTGATTTCTCTCAAACCATTTTTCTTGATTGACAGGATAGGAATCAAGTACACCTTCAATTTGCTTACCATTTCCCACCCAATCTCCACCACTATGTTCTCAACCATAAGTGAAGACCATGTCACTTCATCAAGTTAATCATACCACACAACATGAGTATTCACATAAGAACAGTTGCTACCACGTCCAAGAAAATATCCTCCATGGTTGATCTGAACTGATTTTTTTTTGCTCCGTGCGCCTTGCAAAAATAAAGCATGTACACAAGTATCATAAACATCAACAAGGCACCACCTTTACACCCTTAAACCCATTCTCTGAAAACCCCAAATCAGAACCCTAAACCCTAGCAGAATTAGAACTCCAGTGCGGCTGGTCCTATGTAACTAACTCAAAATTGACGATGTCCAAGCCCTACTCTGATTTAAGTAGGTACAAATTCGTCACAATCAAGAACACACCTAAAACCCTACTCCGAACCCCCAAATCATGCGCAAAACCCTAGCCTACCGAAATATAGACTCCAATGCGAGGAACCCTAAAACTAACTAAATATTTTTTATGCCCAAACGAGATATTGGAGATTAACACCAAAAATCCAAGACAAGAGGGGGAAATTTGGGACTTACTGTACTTTGGGGAGGCACGCTGTCAGGGCGATGAACAGGTGCCATCGCCGCCACGCCTATGCACCCCCCCGACGAACAGGGGTTAACGAACCGCGCATCTCCACCCTCCCTAGCGTGTCCGACGCCGATGAGCCGGTGCACCACGACGATCACCTCCCTCTCCCCTGTGTCGCACCCTCTACTTCAGTGGTAACGAAGACGTATAGGCAAGGGGATTTGATCCATTTCCAAGGACACGGGGGGGTCTGCAAAATGGACGCGCGGACGGCCGCTCCCTGCCACCTAGTGCGGTCGACTGGTCAACACGTGGTCAACAGGCGGTGTACGAGCTCAATACACGCTACAGTGACCGCATAATCACGTCTTGTCGTATATAGTGACCGTATTGCATGTATCCCTAAGTACGGTAACCAAAGTGAGCACACGGTGCAAAACACAGTGACTTACGATGCATTTTACTCGTATTTTTGTATGATGAGGCCCTCCATGCACATTGTCCTACGTGTCTCCACCCTTCTTGATCTGTACCATGGGATCTTAATCCAATGGCTAAGGTAGCTGGATAGCATGATCTCACTTGACGTGTTGATCCCATTAGTGTCAAGTTCTCCTTCTTTTGTAAATGCCCACTGTTTTGCTTGAAGAATATCAGACACGAGATACGCTACAAAATTTAGGATACTAGATGATACCCCGTGCATTGCTATGGGAATTTGTTGCACAATATAGAAGCAGGATTTATGGAGTGAAAAAATAGTGATGGGGTGATACAAAAGACATAAACTGAGTACATTCAAGTCAATATATAACTGCATTGCTAATGTGTTTGAATGCATTTTTGAGCGATTTAAGTTTAGCATGGTATGTAAAAAATCAATTTAAGTTTAGCACCAATGAATTATCTTCACATAATCAAATAGTCAAAGAGCGGAAAAGCGGACAAAAAATATTACATACAGGAATGATAGAGAAAGATAGAGATACCTAAGGACCTCATATAATGTATATATGTTGGTAGTATTCTTTGTGTGCAGCCGACGACTACTCATTCTCCAATTTATTCATGCTACCGGCTGCCATGTCACGGTGACCACCATGCTTTGGTTGTGCTGATTCTATAGACAGAAACTTCTGCATGCACCCATTGCAGATGCTACTTCGCTACCATACCTGGGAGGCTGGAATGGGCATGCTAGCTGCTCGACCACAACTCCAGAATTTGTACACCGTACACATACACCCCCAATGCAAACATGTCTGTAACTGAGCTCTAGCACACCTTTTCCACCATGACCTGGGAGACGCACATGGCCATACCCACACAGCTCCTCCAGTCTTCATATCCTTCAAAAGGGTTTCAAATTAAATATCAGGCTATGTTCCAATTTAGTTACATTGCTATTTAAGCATAACATATTGCATAGAGTAACGCCGGATTGATTATAATCACATCATCTGCACTGCTGGATGTAACATAAAAAATTAGTTCCACTGTCATGTACAGACGGTGAGTTGCATGGATAGCAGTTAGGACTGGTAAAGCCTATAAGATTCGACGCTATTTTTCTTCCAGCGTGCCCTGTTATTTAGAGATAACACAACTTTGAATAGATAAATAATGTATCCCTACCTAGCTACCTCTGATGTAAAAATTTCTAAGGAGCTCGAGTCTCCTCACCATAATCTGATGCTACAGCACAGATGCATGCGCCTCAAAGATGACAGGGGGCCGAGAGTGAGAAGAAGTCAGGGGCGTTGAATGGGTCTCAGTAAACTTGAGATCACGAAGTGCAGGGTGATTACCTTGAGCGGGATCGTAAGAGCAACACGTGAGCGACCTAGAGGAGCAGGTGAGAGAGATTCAGTTGTATGATCTTGACTGCCCAATGTCTCTTCTCATCGCAACAGATCATGGCGTAGTTGTCAAAAAAAATCTGACGCAACGACTCTCCTCCTGACCAGGCCAACGCTCCCGCCGGCCACAACTAGATCGATGGTGTGGACTGAGCTTGATTGGATTAGTCTGAGGTCTTTTTGTTTCCTTTCTTCTTTTCTCTTCTTCCTTGCTTGAGCATATCTGGCGTGAACCCACCTTGGGTACTCCCTGTAGCTCGTTCTATTCCTTCCCCCACTGATCAATGAATTTGGTAGTCAAACTACCAACATTCCAAAAAAAGATCGATGGTGTGGAGGTGATGGTAGCACAGGGGAGAGAGGCCTCCAGAGCCCTGTAGGCCAGGAGAAGAAGAGGTGGCATCGGTGACCGAAGCGGCAGGTGCCCAAGGGATTGGACGCGAGGACAGGGATGGTATTAATGGTGACCCTACATGGTAGGGTAGGCAGGGGGAGGGGGAGTCAAAGGTGCCGATGCATCCTTTTCCACCGATTTGATTTAATGGGGGATTAGAGAAGATGAAGAGGGAGAGAGCTTCCATGAAGAAGATAGGAGGGATGACAGGAGACACTTCGTGGGAAAATATAACGCTAGCGTGGAGAATAAATAATGGTAGAGTGGTCGGGTAAGTGTGATGCCCGTAACATCCTTTCTATAGTAATTCTCCTGTAGATGTAGCAAAGCTCTTTTCCACGTCTGTGGTTTACGGCTGGAAACATAGAGTGGCCGGGTGTACGTGGGACTGCCTGAGGTGACGTGGCTGGATGTGGTTGGATGATGATGTGTCTATGTTGCATGTTTAGATAAATCAAATAGTGGGGGTGAATTTCTTAAGTATATAGGATTCCATCCGATCCAGTGCAGACTGCAGAGCCTCTACCCATAGAGAGAGCATCTATGTTAAAGACCTTACAGAGCACAGTTGCTGGCCTCCGTCAACCGCACCGGTTCGCCCTGCTGTGGAGGTGGTGTACGTATGTAGCTCACAGCTAAGGCCAACTCCAGCGCACAACCCCAAACGGACGTCCGTTTTGCCCGGATTCTGTCCGTTTGGGGTAGGACAATGGGGTCGTGTTCGGGCTTCTAGGATGCGGTGGTCGTGCGCCCAATGCACGGACGCATCCCGGCCACATCCTGTCCGCATACACTTTTCTTTTCAAGCCCGTATCTTTTTTTCATCATTGATTTTTGATACATGGGAATACATTACCGAATTTTGACTAGAAAAGCAAGGCCAAAGAAAACAACAACCACAAGAATACATTTTAGAAGATATCCAACTTCCATAACTGCTCATGTAAGTTGGATTAGTGCCTTCTCGATGCATTCATTGTTGATCTGTGGAGGCTCAATCTTGCGTGCTTCTTTCTTCTTAGAGTGTAGAGAAGTAGACGTTGCTTCCTCACATCTAGTCTCATGTCTAGCCTCTATTCTAGCAACAAGTGCACTAGTCTCATCTCTAGCATCTATGCTAGCTAAAACTGCACGAACATCTACTAAATTGTGCTCTATCAATATATCGATGTACTCTTCTTTCCAATACCAAAACTTGCATCCATTCTACACAATAAAATTTTAAGTTGGCACAACTAGTCAAATTCGAGAGCACAACCGAAGCTAAAGTAGCACATGCCCCACCGGTTGAGCACTTGATGAACACCCATCCGGGATGTTCCGGCATTGTAGACACGCGGCGCAATACCTTCTTTGGGCAGTCGTCGCACTTAATGAGTGGCAACGGTGCGCCGACGAGCTTTTGGGCCAGCACCGAGCCCGGCCGATCGTCATTCATGTATCTGTCGGCGGACCACCGACGGTGTAGATCCGAGTGGCTAGAGGAGGTTTTCTGCATTATCATTTAATAGAATTCTCTCAAATGGAGAAATGTTTGACAGAGAGTGGCTTGTATACAGTAGCGACCTTGACAAAGTATTTTGTTTTTGTTGCAAATTATTAAAAAGGGGGCTTGTGAGAGGCCAGCTAGCAAATGATGGTTTAAGTGACTGGATTCATCTTGGGGCTAGACTTAAAGAGCATGAATCAAGTAGAGAGCATATCACAAATATAACTGCATGGTATGACTACCGTCTCAGGTTCCAGAAGAATTAAACAATTGATAAAGTTGCTCAGCGAGAACTTGAAATAGAAAAGGTGTTGGAAATATGCCCTAGAGGCAATAATAAATTGGTTATTATTATATTTCCTTGTTCATGATAATCGTTAATTATCCATGCTAGAATTGTATTGATAGGAAACTCAGATACATGTGTGGATACATAGACAACACCATGTCCCTAGTAAGCCTCTAGTTGACTAGCTCGTTGATCAATAGATGGTTACGGTTTCCTAACCATGGACATTGGATGTCGTTGATAACGGGATCACATCATTAGGAGAATGATGTGATGGACAAGACCCAATCCTAAGCATAGCACAAGATCGTGTAGTTCGCATGCTAAAACTTTTCTAATGTCAAGTATCATTTCCTTAGACCATGAGATTGTGCAACTCCCGGATACCGTAGGAATACTTTGGGTGTGCCAAACGTCACAACGTAACTGGGTGGCTATAAAGGTGCACTATGGGTATCTCCGAAAGTGTCTGTCGGGTTGGCACGAATCGAGACTGGGATTTGTCACTCCGTGTGACGGAGAGGTATCTCTGGGCCCACTCGGTAGGACATCATCATAATGTGCACAATGTGATCAAGGAGTTTGATCACGGGATGATGTGTTACGGAACGAGTAAAGAGACTTTCCGGTAACGAGATTGAACAAGGTATCGGGATACCGACGATCGAATCTCGGGCAAGTATCGTACCGCTAGACAAAGGGAATTGTATACGGGATTGATTAAGTCCTTGACATCGTGGTTCATCTGATGAGATCATCGTGGAACATGTGGGAACCAACATGGGTATCCAGATCCCGCTGTTGGTTATTAACCGGAGAACGTCTCGGTCATGTCTGCATGGTTCCCGAACCCATAGGGTCTACACACTTAAGGTTCGATGACGCTAGGGTTATAAGGAATAGATATACGTGGTTACCGAATGTTGTTCGGAGTCCCGGATGATATCCCGGACGTCACGAGGAGTTCCGGAATGGTTCGGAGGTAAAGATTTATATATGGGAAGTCCTGTTTTGGTCACCGGAAAGGTTTCAGGTTTTATTGGTAACGTACCGGGACCACCGGGAGGGTCCCGAGGGTCCACCAAGTGGGGCCACAAGCCCCGGAGGGCTGCATGGGCCAAGTGTGGGAGGGGACCAGCCCCACGTGGGCTGGTGCCCCCCCCACAAGGGCCCAAGGCGCCTAAGGGGAGGAGGGGGGCAAACCCTAAGGGCAGATGGGCCTTAGGGCCCATGCCTGGTGCGCCTCCCTCTCCCCCTCCCCTGGCCGCCCCACCAGATGGGATCTGGGCTGGCCGCCGCCCCTAGGATGGAACCCTAGGTGGGGGCGCAGCCCCCTCCCTCTCCCCTATATATAGTTGAGGTCTTTGGGGCTGCCAACACATGAGTTTTGACCTCTCCCTGGCGCAGCCCTACCTCTCTTTCTCCTCATATCTCGCGGTGCTTGGCGAAGCCCTGCTGGATCACCACGCTCCTCCACCACCACCACGCCGTTGTGCTGCTGGTGGATGGAGTCTTCCTCAACCTCTCCCTCTCTCCTTGCTGGATCAAGGCATGGGAGACGTCATCGGGCTGTACGTGTGTTGAACGCGGAGGTGCCGTCCGTTCGGCACTAGGATCTCCGGTGATTTGGATCACGACGAGTACGACTCCTTCAACCCCGTTCTCTTGAACGCTTCCGCTTAGCGATCTACAAGGGTATGTAGATGCACTCTCCTTCCCCTCGTTGCTGGTTTCTCCATAGATAGATCTTGGTGACACGTAAGAAAATTTTCAATTTCTGCTACGTTACCCAACAGTGGCATCATGAGCTAGGTCTATTGCATAGATTCTATGCACGAGTAGAACACAAAGTAGTTGTGGGCGTTGATTTTGTTCAATATGCTTACCGTTACTAGTCCAATCTTGTTTCGATGGTATTGTGGGATGAAGCGGCCCGGACCGACCTTACACGTACTCTTATGTGAGACAGGTTCCACCGACTGACATGCACTAGTTGCATAAGGTGGCTAGCGGGTGCCAGTCTCTCCCACTTTAGTCGGAACGGATTTGATGAAAAGGGTCCTTATGAAGGGTAAATAGCAATTGGCATATCACGTTGTGGTTTTGCGTAGGTAAGAAACGTTCTTGCTAGAAACCCATAGCAGCCACGTAAAACATGCAAACAACAATTAGAGGACGTCTAACTTGTTTTTGCAGGGTATGCTATGTGATGTGATATGGCCAAGAAGAATGTGATGAATGATATGTGATGTATGAGATTGATCATGTTCTTGTAATAGGAATCACGACTTGCATGTCGATGAGTATGAAAACTGGCAGGAGCCATAGGAGTTGTCTTTATTTATTGTATGACCTGCGTGTCATTGAACAACGCCATGTAATTACTTTACTTTATTGCTAACTGGTAGCCATAGTAGTAGAAGTAATAAGTTGATGAGACAACTTCATGGAGACACGATGATGGAGATCATGATGATGGAGATCATGGTGTCATGCCGGTGACAAGATGATCATGGAGCCCCAAGATGGAGATCAAAGGAGCTATATGATATTGGCCATATCATGTCACTATTATTTGATTCCATGTGATGTTTATCATGTTTATGCATCTTATTTGCTTAGAACAACGGTAGTAAATAAGATGATCCCTCATTAAAATTTCAAGAAAGTGTTTCCCCTAACTGTGCACCGTTGCAAAAGTTCGTCGTTTCGAAGCACCACGTGATGATCGGGTGTGATAGATGCTAACGTTCACATACAACTGGTGTAAGACAGATTTACACACGTGAAACACTTAGGTTGACTTGACGAGCCTAGCATGTACAGACATGGCCTCGGAACACAAGAGATCGAAAGGTCGAGCATGAGTCGTATGGTAGATACGATCAACATGAAGATGTTCACCGATGATGACTAGTCCATCTCACGTGATGATCGGACACGGCCTAGTTGACTCGGATCATGTAATCACTTAGATGACTAGAGGGATGTCTATCTGAGTGGGAGTTCATAAGATGAACTTGATTATCCTGAACATAGTCAAAAGGTCTTCACAAATTATGTCGTAGCTCGCGCTTCAGTTCTACTGTTTAGATATGTTCCTAGAGAAAAATTAGTTGAAAGTTGATAGTAGCAATTATGCAGACAGTAGAAGGTTTATGTCCTTAATGCACCGCTCAGTGTGCTGAACCTCGAACGTCGTCTGTGGATGTTGCGAACATCTGACATACACGTTTTGATGACTACATGATAGTTCAGTGCGTAATGCTAAATGGTTTGGAATTGAGGCACCAAAGACGTTTTTGAAACATCGCAGAACATATGAGATGTTCCAAGGGCTGAAATTGGGATTTCAGACTCGTGCCCACGTCAAGAGGTATAAGACCTCCGATGATTTTCTTAGCCTGCAAACTAAGGGAGAAAAGCTCAATTGTTGAGCTTGTGCGCAGATTGTCTGAGTACAACAATCATTTGAATCGAGTGGGAGTTGATCTTCCAGATGAGATAGTGATATTTCTCCGAAGTCATTACCACCAAGCTGCTAAAACTTCGTGATGAACTATAATATATCAGGGACATATATGATGATCCTTGAGATATTCGCGATGTTTGACACCACAAAAGTAGAAATCAAGAAGGAGCATCAATTGTTGATGGTTGGTGAAACCACTAGTTTCAAGAAGGGCAAGGGCAAAAAGGGATGCTTCATGAAACGGCAAATCAGCTGCTGCTCTAGTGAAGAAACCCAAGGTTGAACCCAAACCCGAGACTAAGTGCTTCTGTAATAAGGGGAACAGCCACTGGAGCAGAATTACCCTAGATACTTGGTAGATGAGAAGGCTGGCAAAGTCGATAGAAGTATATTGGATATACATTGTGTTAATGTGTACTTTACTAGTACTCCTAGTAGCACCATGGTATTAGATACCGGTTTGGTTGCTAAATGTTAGTAAACTCGAAATAAAAAGCTGCGGAGTAAACGGAGACTAGCTAAAGGTGAGCTGGCGATATGTGTTGGAAGTTTTTCCCAAGCTTGATGTGATCAAGCATCGCACGCTCCCTCTACCATCGAGATTGGTGCTTGCATTGAGCATAGACATGATTGGATTATGTCTGTCACAATACGGTTATTCATTCAAGGAGAATAATGGTTACTCTATTTATTTGAATAATGCCTTCAATGGTCTTGCACCTAAAATGAATGGTTTATTGAATCTCGATCGTAGTGATACACATGTTCATGGCAAAAAGATATAAGATAGTAATGATAGTACCACCTACTTGTGGCACTGCCACGTAAGTCATATCGGTATAAAACGCATGAAGAAGCTCCATGTTGATGGATCTTTGGGCTCACTTGTTTTGAAAAGTTTGAGACATGCGAACCATGTCTATTGGTGTATATGCATGAAGAAACTCCATGCAAATGGACCGTTTGGACTCACTTGATTTTGAATCACCTGAGACATGCAAATCATACCACATGGGCAAGATGACTGAAAGCCTCGTTTTCAGTAAAATGGAACTAGAAAGCAACTTGTTGGAAGTAATACATTTTGATGTGTGCAGTCCAATGAGTGTTGAGGTGTGTAGTGGATATCGTTATGTTCTTACTTCACAAATGATTTGAGTAGATGTTGAGTATATTTACTTGATGAATCACGAGTCTGGATTATTGAAAGGTTCAAGTAATTTCAAGGTGAAGTTGAAAGATCGTCATGACAAGAGGATAAAATATCTATGATATGATCATAGAGATGAATATCTGAATTACGAGTTTGGCACAGAATTAAGATATTGTGGAAATTGTTTCACAACTAATACAGCCTGAAACACCATAGTGTGATGGTGTGTCCGAACATCATAACTGCACCCTATTGGATATGATGCATACCATGATGTCTCTTATCGAATTACCACGATAGTTTATGGGTTAGGCATTAGAGACAACCACATTCACTTTAAATAGGGCACCACGTAATTCCGATGAGATGACACCGTATGAACTATGGTTTAGAGAAACCTAAGCTGTCATTTCTTAAAAGTTTGGGGCTGCAACGCTTATGTGAAAAAGTTTCAGGCTGATAAGCTCGAACCCAAAGCAGATAAATGCATCTTCATAGGACACCCAAAACAGTTGGGTATACCTCCTGTCTCAGATCCGAAAGCAATAAGGGATTGTTTCTAGAATTGTGTCCTTTCTCGAGGAAAAGTTTCTCTCGAAAGAATTGAGTGGGAGGATGGTGGAGACCTGATGAGGTCATTAAACCGTCTCTTCAACTAGTGTGTGGCAGGGCACAGGGAGTTGTTCCTGTGGCACCTACACCAATTGAAGTGGAAGCTTATGATAGTGATCATGAAACTTCAGATCAAGTCACTACCAAACCTCGTGGGATGACAAGGATGCGTACTACTTCAGAGTGGTACGTAATCCTGTCTTGGAAGTCATGTTGCTAGACAACAATGAACCTACGAGCTATGGAGAAGCGATGGTGGGCCTGGATTCCAAAATGGCTCGAGGCCATATAATCCGAGAGAGGATCCATATATGAAAACAAAGTGTAGACTTTGGAAGAACTACTTGATGGTCGTAAGGCTGTTAGGTACATATGGATTTTAAAAGGAAGACGGACAATGATGGTAAGTATCACCATTAAGAAAGCTCGACTTGTCGTTAAGATGTTTTCCGACAAGTTCAAGGAGTTGACTACGATGAGACTTTCTCACTCGTAGCGATGCTAAGAGTCTGTTGGAATTATATTAGCGATTACTTCATTATTTATGAAATCTTGCAGACAGGATGCCAAAACATTGTTTCCTCGACGATTTTCTTGAGGAAAGGTTGTATGTGATACAACCGGAAGGTTTTGTCAATCCTGAAAGATGCTAACAAGTATGCAAAGCTCCAGCAATCCTTCTAAGGACTGGAGTAAGCATCTCGGAGTTGGAATGTATGCTTTGATGAGATGATCAAAGATTTTGGGTGTATACAAAGTTTATGAGAAACTTGTATTTCCAAAGAAGTGAGTGGGAGCACTATAGAATTTCTGATGAGTATATGTTGTTGACATATTGTTGATCAGAAATGATGTAGAATTTCTGGAAAGCATATAGGGTTATTTGAAAAGTGTTTTTCAATGGAGAACCTGGATTAAGGTACTTGAACATTGAGCATCAAGATCTATAAGGATAGATCAAAACGCTTAATGGTACTTTCAAATGAGCACATACCTTGACATGATCTTGAAGGTGTTCAAGATGGACCAGTCAAAGAAGGAGTTCTTGCCTGAGTTGTAAGGTATGAAGTTATGAAGTTAAAGCTCGACCACGGCAGGAGAAAGAGGAAGGACGAAGGTCGTCCCCTATGCTTTTGTCATAGGCTCTATACAGTATGCCATACTGAGTACCGCACCTGATGTGTGCCTTGCCACATGTCTGGCAAGAGGGTACAAAGGTGATCTAGGAGTAGATCACCAGATAGCGGTCAAAATTATCCTTAGAGGAATAAGGATACGTTTCTCGGTTATGGAGGTGATAAAGAGTTCGACGTAAAGAGTTATGTCGATGCAAGCTTAACACCTATCCGGATAGCTCTGAGTAGAGATACCGGATACGTATAATGGAGCAACAATTTAGAAAAGCTCCAAGTAGAACAGTAATTTGAAATGGCTCCAAATGTAGCGTAGTAGTTGCATCTACAAGATGACATAAAAATTTGCGAAGTACATACGGATCTGAATGTTGCAGACCCTTGACTAAAACCTCTCTCACAAGCATAACATGATCAAACCCAGAACTCTTGGGTGTTAATCACATGGGGATGTGACCTTGAGTGTTAATCACATATCGATGTGAACTGGATTATTGACTCTAGTGCAAGTGGGAGACTGTTGGAAATATGCCCTAGAGGCAATAATAAATTGGTTATTATTATATTTCCTTGTTCATGATAATCGTTTATTATCCATGCTAGAATTGTATTGATAGGAAACTCAGATACATGTGTGGATACATAGACAACACCATGTCCCTAGTAAGCCTCTAGTTGACTAGCTCGTTGATCAATAGATGGTTATGATTTCCTGACCATGGACATTGGATGTCGTTGATAACGGGATCACATCATTAGGAGAATGATGTGATGGACAAGACCCAATCCTAAGCATAGCACAAGATCGTGTAGTTCGCATGCTAAAGCTTTTCTAATGTCAAGTATCATTTCCTTAGACCATGAGATTGTGCAACTCCCGGATACCATAGGAATACTTTGGGTGTGCCAAACGTCACAACATAACTGGGTGGCTATAAAGGTGCACTACGGGTGTCTCCGAAAGTGTCTGTTGGGTTGGCACGAATCGAGACTGGGATTTGTCACTCCGTGTGACGGAGAGGTATCTTTGGGCCCACTCGGTAGGACATCATCATAATGTGCACAATGTGATCAAGGAGTTGATCATGGGATGATGTGTTACGGAACGAGTAAAGAGACTTGCCGGTAACGAGATTGAACAAGGTATCGGGATACGGACGATCGAATCTCGGGCAAGTATCGTACCGCTAGACAAAGGGAATTGTATACGGGATTGATTAAGTCCTTGACATCGTGGTTCATCCGATGAGATCATCGTGGAACATGTGGGAACCAACATGGGTATCCAGATCCCGCTGTTGGTTATTAACCGGAGAACGTCTCGGTCATGTCTGCATGGTTCCCGAACCCGTAGGGTCTACACACTTAAGGTTCGATGACGCTAGGGTTATAAGGAATAGATATACGTGGTTACCGAATATTGTTCAGAGTCCCGGATGATATCCCGGACGTCACGAGGAGTTCCGGAATGGTCCGCAGGTAAAGATTTATATATGGGAAGTCCTGTTTTGGTCACCGGAAAGGTTTCGGATTTTATCGGTAACGTACCGGGACCACCGGGAGGGTCCCGGGGGTCCACCAAGTGGGGCCACAAGCCCCGGAGGGCTGCATGGGCCAAGTGTGGGAGGGGACCAGCCCCAGGTGGGCTGGTGCGCCCCCCCCCCCCACAAGGGCCCAAGGCGCCTAAGGGGAGGAGGGGGGCAAACCCTAAGGGCAGATGGGCCTTAGGGCCCATGCCTGGTGCGCCTCCCTCTCCCCCTCCCCTGGCCGCCCCACCAGATGGGATCTGGGCTGGCCGCCGCCCCTAGGATGGAACCCTAGGTGGGGGCGCAGCCCCCTCCCTCTCCCCTATATATAGTTGAGGTCTTTGGGGCTGCCAACACATGAGCTTTGACCTCTCCCTGGCGCAGCCCTACCTCTCTTTCTCCTCATATCTCGCGGTGCTTGGCGAAGCCCTGCTGGATCACCACGCTCCTCCACCACCACCACGCCGTTGTGCTGCTGGTGGATGGAGTCTTCCTCAACCTCTCCCTCTCTCCTTGCTGGATCAAGGCATGGGAGACGTCATCGGGCTGTACGTGTGGTGAACGCAGAGGTGCCGTCCGTTCGGCACTAGGATCTCCGGTGATTTGGATCACGACGAGTACGACTCCTTCAACCCCGTTCTCTTGAACGCTTCCGCTTAGCGATCTACAAGGGTATGTAGATGCACTCTCCTTCCCCTCGTTGCTGGTTTCTCCATAGATAGATCTTGGTGACACGTAAGAAAATTTTGAATTTATGCTACGTTACCCAACAAAAGGAACATTGGAGAAAAGTTTTGCTCAAAATTTTTTTGATAGTAAAATTCCTTGGAGGACGTAATATAACATTTCGTGGCAGTAATAGCAAGTTGTACCAAGAGAGCAATGGGAATTTTCTAGGATTGGTTGAAATGTTGGCTGAATTCGACCCAGTTATCAAAGAGCATGTTGACTGCATCACCAATGATAAAATTCGTGATCACTACCTTGGCCCTTCAACCCATAATGAGTTAATAAGTATGCTCGCTACTGCCATCAGGTGTAGAATCATTGAAAAGGTAAAGGAAGCAAAATATTTCTCAGTTATTCTTGATTGTACTCCCGATGCAAGCCATCAAGAACAGATGTCTTTAATAATTAGGTATGTTGGAACATATTCTGCTTCTGTTTGCATCGAAGAATCTTTATTAGGATTTTTGGAAGTGAATGATACCACTTGGCAAGGTCTATGTAATGTTCTTGAAGAGGAGTTGAAGAATCTTGGTCTTGATATGGACAATGTGAGAGGACAGGGTTATGATAATGGGTCAAATATGAAAGGAAACAATAAGAGGGTAAAAAAGAATTTTTTGGAGAAAAATCCAAGGGAATTTTATTCAGCTTGTGGTTATCATAGTCTAAATCTAGCACTATGTTATATGGTGAAGTCTTGTTGTAAAGCAACAGATCTTTTTGGAGTCATACAACGCATCTATACAATATTTGCTAATTCTACTAAACGATGGCAAATTCTCAAAGATAACTTGAAGAAGTTGACTGTCAAGTCATTGTCATCTACTCGTTGGGAGAGTCATGTTGAGAGTGTTAAGGCTATAAGGATTCAAATGCCAGAAATAAGGGAGGCTTTACTACAAGTGGCTGAAATTGATAATGACCCATTGACAAGTAGTGAAGCTCAATCATTGGCAGAAAATGAACTTGGTGGTTTTGAATTTTTAGTGTCAATAATTATCTCTTATGAGATATTATCCGCTGTTAATTTGATCAGCAAGCAGCTACAATCAAAGGACATGCTTATTGATATTGCAATTGAGTCTATACGAGGCCTGCTTTCATTTTTCAGTAAGTATAGAGATACTGGATTTTCAAAAGCACTAGAAGTTGCAAAAGAAATTGCACTTGAGATGGATATTCATCCAATGTTCCGCACCAAGCGTAAAATCAAAAGAAGAAGACAATTTGATGAGGGTGTAGATGACACATCTATTGTTTCACAATCTGTGGAGGAGTCATTTAGGGTCAATTATTTTCTTCAAGTAGTTGATCAAGCTATAGTTTCACTTACCAGGAGGTTTGAGCAATATCAAGGGTATGCAAAAACTTTTGGTTTCTTATTTACTTCAGATAGGCTGCGATCTTTGGATGATAAGAGTTTGTTGGCTGGTTGTGTTAATCTTGAGAAAGCGCTTAAGAGTGGAGAACAGAAAGACATTGATGGACTAGAACTGTTTTGCGAGTTAGTTTTCATCCAGGATTTAGTTCAGAAATCTATGGGCCATGTTGATATTCTTCAGGTTTTGATGAAGCACCCCTTCTATCCTAATGCTATTATTGCATACAGGAATTTGTTAACCATTCCTATAACTGTTGCATCTGCGGAAAGGAGCTTTTCTAAACTCAAGTTGTTGAAATCCTACTTGCGTCACCCCGCAAAAAAAAGAAATCCTACTTGCGTTCTACTATGACACAAAAAAGACTGAATGGTTTGGCAACAATAACACTTGAAAATAATGTATTGGAGAAGATTAATTATGAAGATATAATTGAAGATTTTATTTCAAGGGACACAAGACAGGTGACACTTTTCAATAGAGCATGAGGTTAGTTTATTGGTTTTAGTATTTTGTATTGATACTTGAGAATTTTCTATACATTGTATGAAATGACATAAAGTTAAATTATATAATGAAGTAATTATGCTTGAGTTATATTATGTTTTTTTACAAATATTATGGCCTCATTTTCCTTTTTGCACTGGGGCCTCGAACTCCTGGAGACGAATGTGAATCGCGCGCTGGAGTTGACCTACAGCTACTAGCACGTAGTGCTGGTAGCACCTCTGACCGATCGACGAGAGCGTTAATGCTATCGTTCGTAGCGCACGCGCCCCAGCTAGCTGCAGCCGGCGTGGGCTCAGTAGGCCGCCCTGCCTATACCGGATCCATGGCGCGGGAGTGCCTAGGCCGAGCTCGCACGGCGCTCGCCCATGCCGCTATGCACGGCCGGCCGGCAGATTGTTCTGACGGGCTGGCTGCGGATCGATCGGCGGTCGGTTTTCGGAACAGGGGGCGAGGCCGTTTTCTGATCGGGCGATCATGCAACGTCACATCGATCCATTGCCCCTCCTTTTACGAGCACAGTACGTGATGCTTGGTGGTACGATTACCAACAATAATTTCGAGGTGCTCGCATTGGCTACTGCGGGTCCTGTCCTGCCCTGCCCTGCCCTAGATGCGTTGCGTCTAAAGTGTCATGTGCGCGTTATAACGGAACACTGGCCTGTCGACGTTGACGGGCCTTCCGTTTACAAATCATAGAGGTTCGCATGTCAAAAGAAAAAAAAAGTCATGGAGGTTCGAGTACAAACTTTACGGCTGGTCCGCACTACAGCCCGCCGGGAGGTTTTGTCCTCTTTATTACTTCTAGAGTAGAAGGGGAGTGTTCTCGCAGGAAAAAAAAAGTAGAAGGGGAGTGCAATTGCAAGCGGATCTGCTGACTCGCAGATGTATAAGTATATATTTGTTTTTATGTTCGGACGTGGTTTGTGGGCATGATGCAAAGGGAATCGTCCAATACTAATCACAAAGTTTTCGGTTGGGAGGTGAAAAATAGGTGGAGATCATGCATGTCATGGAATATTGTGATTTAGTGCCCGGTTACGAGCAGTGGCGGAGCGTGACCAAAATACAAGAGAGGGCCAACTTCATATAAAAATACACAATATGCATGAAAAAACCCACACTACATATCCCTCAAACAAAGCTGTGTTGCGCAGCCTTGACTTGACTTGATAATCTTCAAGCTCGAGAGAACACGCTCACAGTTGGTAACGGAGAAAGGATGCTCAGCTGATAGTTTTTCATTCATACATGGCACCAGAGCTAGAGCATCGGGAGCTAATGGACATTTAACTATTCCCTCATCACCTTTTCTTCTAAAAAAATACAGCATCTTCCGGTTGTTTCCCCATTGATACCTTAAAAAAATTTAGTACGAAAAGTTGTGACTGAGCTGCCATGCAGCTAGGCATTAAAGTTGCTAGAAATCCAATAATCCTAGAAATCTCAATTCTCACATATACTAACAGAAGCAGTGACTAGAACATCAGAAGATGGGGCCCAGAACAACATCTAACAAGAAAATACGTGGGTGTCCACGGCGTCGGGCGCAGAGAGCATGCCGGGCTGCCGGCTTTGGCGTGGTACGCTGCCGTGCGTGCAGTGGCGGAGCTTGAAGCAAAACGTTGGGCGGGCCAGTCTAGCCAAGCTACAGAAAATTAGAAATTACCCTTGCGTTGACGTTCCACGCCTCAAAACTGGATGTACAACTACGAAAATCCTGCTAGGTTGGGCGGGCCAGGTCACGTGTTGGCCCTCACGTAACTCCGCCCCTGCGTGCGTGTGTGCAGGGCTGTAGGCTGTCTTCTCGAAGCCTCCAACCACCGAGCAGCCGAGGAATCAGCCGGCCAAGAAGAAGGCGATAAGGTCTGCTCGTCAGCTGCCGCCGCCGTCGTAGAGGGATCAGGTCGTGGACGCCGGACGGGGAGGCAGGGAGGCATGGAGGGTGCCAGGGTGGGGATCGGGGAACTAGAGCTGAAGCGGACGCGTTGATTCACAGACGAGAAGAGAGGAGGCGCTGGGCCAGAGTCGTAAGCATATAGTATTCAAAAAATCAGTTTGGAAAGAGGGGGTCATAGCCCAGTTTCATCTCCACTACGCTCGGCCAGTGGTTACGAGGAGAGAGAGGAGGCGAATTATGCATGTGCGGTTGGGAGGAGAGAAAAGAAAGGGACTATGCATGCGATTTGGTCAAGTCCATGGATCCGGCTTGCTTCCTCCCTCCCCATGCTCGCATATGTACTCTCACTTTATCCTACGGTTAACATTTTTTTATTTTCCTTTCTAATCTAATCATCTCCTCCCTGATTTTAAAAGGGTGGAGCCGAGTCTTATTTTGTTTCAATCAAATCAAGCCACGTACGCGGAAGCACGGATGGGAGCACGCGCAGGGAGCAGGCAAGTCTCGTTCGTGCATGGATCCGGCAAAGCCCTCACGTTTGTCTCTTAGATACTGGAATCCGTACGAACAGACTGCTCAGCGGACATATACAAGTCTTCGTTCGATGACAAAAGTGGTCCGGATAGTATAATCCAGACGTATAGTGAAAGTTTGAGGGTCCGTCTTGAAGATGCCCTAAGAACATCTTCAAGGCGGATCTGTAACCTCCCACAACCGTTCGAACCGCGGAAGCCATCCAATGTCCATCTGTATCGGTCTGCGAGGCAGTCCGGGCGCGATTCTTCTCGCAAATTAGAGACACAAGTGTGGGAAGTTTGCGGAGTCTGGACACCCGAAACGTAGGAATTCGACCACCCCCAGCCCACCCAACCCCCCTCCCGGTCCCATTTCCTTCCACTCCGCCCTTTCCCCCTTTGCTTTGCATCCACACCCTCCACCCCCCGCCGCTGCTGCTGTTCGTCTCCGGCCGCCATAGAGGCATTGACGGGCGTCTGCAACCAGTATCGACACGCCTGCTCGCCGTTCCGACGGAGCTTTCAGCCCTGAAGCCGTTTGTATCCAAGCATCCCCCCTGTCAACAACCTCCATGGAGGACACCACGCCCGGCAGGTGTTCGGTCAAATGAGCTTATTTTCAAATGATATGTCATTTTTTAGAGTACGAAGGATGGTGAGCTACTCGACCATGGAGGATGAGTTGTTGTGTGATGCGTGGTTGGCCGTATCCGCGGATTTCATGGGTAGGACTAGAGGGCCGCCCTTCTGGGAGCAAGTGCATGGAAAGTTACACGCAAGAAAGCACATTGCACCCTACAACGTGTACATCATGCGATCACGCAACGTGAGGTCGTTGTCGTATGGCTGGCACGCTATTCAGATCAGTGTCATCAAGTTCTACAACTTGGTCAGTCAGTTTGAGGTAAGGTGGCCATTGCACGCGGGCATGAAGAGATGGTAAGTTTTACTTTCTCTTGCTAAACTTGTTGATTGATCCATTCACTCTATGTTAATGTACACATTATTGCACGCGCCGTTGTGTTGTACCACAGGTCAGGGGACGATCATTTACATGCACACATTGTTGGATAAAACTGAAGGGGAAGTATGTGTTGGAGGACATGATCCGTTCCTGACAAAACTTGTTGGACATCTGGAATCTAGTCAAATTTGAAATTTTTTGCATGTTATGTGTGGATGATTTGTGCTATTTTTTATCTGAACTTTGATGAATATTGACCCGTTTGCATAAATTTCATCCGGTTAATTAAAATGTGGTTTGAAATGTATGCGGCTATTGTTGCATAACTGTCTTCCGCATTCGTGTTTACGGACAGATGTGGGAGGTTTTTACGAGTTGCTGTTGATGATGCGCTAACGTCCTAGTTCAAGTACGGCGGGCGTACGTGATGGCCGCGTGCGTACCGTTGTTGTTATCTTTGAGCGCACACTGCCGTAATGCGTGACGTTCATTGTGCTCCGGCCGGCGCCGTTACATGTGTCAAATTGAAGGACAAACGGACGAGCCATGCATGCATGCATGAGTGAGTGAGTTGGTTTACCGGCCGGGACTCTTTTTCCACCGCAACATTTGGGCAACCAGTACGACATTTCGTTCGTGCGCACGCACGCAAACAATCAGAGGAACACAAAGCGGATCTACCGAAGCAACGATGATCGATCACACCGATGTCAGCAACACAAGTGTTCCGTGGATCCATCAAGTGCCATGCTCATGCATGGTCCAACCAATCCATAGCATGGCAAATGCATCTCCCATGCATTGTCGCCATTGCCATCTCTAACTTCGTCGTGTCTCTAGATCCGTCGTCTGTTCTCCCTCCGTCACTTGGTCTGGTGATGAAATGAACGGCCGGCCGGCAGGATGGCGTGAGCGACGGAGACAAGAAAACGAGGCCTGGGGCCTAGGGCAACACGGCAAGAAAGATAAATCTGGCATGGCGCGGTACGTACGATACGAGGCGTGCATGGCGTGCCCTACTGGCCGCAGAGGTCGCCGTCGCGGGGCTACCCTGCCGTGCCACGGCTCGGGAGGGAGGGGTCAGGGATAATGTCTCCATCGATTACCGACCGGGCGTAGGCCGCCGGCCGGCGACAAGATGTGCACGTACGGATTGGCGGCCACTCTGCATGCCTTTTCCTTTCCTGACAGAGGAGAGGAGAAGAAAAACATGGCGCGCCGAGCTAGGCCAGCATGCGTGTGGCAGGGTGCCTGGCTAATTAACGTTTTGCCGGAAGTGGGAGGCCGCGCCCATGATTTGGTTGGGCAACACGACAATGCGCCAATCCGATCATGATGGCCAAGCAGGAGATCTAATGCTTCAGCGTAACAGGACGGGTAAAGGCTTCGGTGAGCAAACTGAAACTGATCCAGATGATACACACTTACACAGTCGACACGAATTAGTATGGCCCCGTAGCGGAAATTTTGGCCTTCACCAGGCAAACATTAACAATTAACCAATAATAGAGTGGACCCGAGTTGCTCATGGAAGCATGTACTAGAGGTCTAGTACAAAGAGAGATTTTATCAGGCCAAAACTTATTCCCTATCCGGCTATAAGGGACGATAAATTAGGTTTTACTCCCGTGCGCCGTGCCTAGCCGAACCCCTAAACCAAATAGAAATGATGATTTATCCTCATCCGCCTATCTGATCTTTTTTTCTTTGCGAGGGTAAAGGGAGTTTTTATTGCAAGTTCATAGAGTTACAGTCGAGTGTCCAAATGCCTATAATTCTTGCACTGTTGAGTAGCCAGCGTACCGGTAACCACTCGCCAAGCTGTAATCTTCATCTTCTAAGGCACGTTGGCCAACCAAACTCGGTTTCAAAATGAACGATTCCCCTCTGGGTTTGAGTTGCATGAACCATTAGCAAAGGCCGTGTTGTGATCACATGTGGCTAGCTTGTATGCACTCTTCACTGTGAATATTCCGCATTTCTTGGGGAACCAGGACAAGAAATCATCACGCTGACGGGGCGAAGCTCTGATTTTTAATATGTACTGCACATCCATAGGCCAAAAAAATCACGAAGACGATCCACACGCCAAGCATCGTTTTATCAAGAAAATCAGCCACCCGGTTCAGGCAACAATTGCCCTTCGGAGAGATAGGGCAAAACAACGATGGACGGGGGATCCAAGGATCCCTCCAGGTGCGGATGTCAGCGCCGTTCCCCACCCTCCGAATGACACCTTTCTTGAGCAAATCGAGACCGTGCAAAATACCTTTCCAAACTGAGGAACCATTGCCCGAGAATACTGTATCCAACAAATGTCCAGAAGGGTAATTTTTTGCCTTTAGAAGGCGAGCACAAAGTCTCTCCGGTGTATCCAGTAATCGCCACGCTTGTTTTTCTAGCAAGGCTTGGTTGAAAGACCTCATGTCTCTAAACCCCATGCCACCCATGGATTTAGAAAGCCTCGGTCTGTCCTAGCTCATCCAGGCCATCATTTTCTTCCCGTTCTTCACTCCCCACTGATGGAAATATGTCCTAGAGGCAATAATAAAGTTGTTATTTATATTTCCTTATATCATGATAAATGTTTATTATTCATGCTAGAATTGTATTAACTGGAAACTTAGTACATGTGTGAATACATAGACAAACAGAGTGTCCCCAGTATGCTTCTACTTGACTAGCTCGTTAATCAAAGATGGTTAAGTTTCCTAACTATAGACATGTGTTGTCATTTGATGAACGGACCAGATCACATCATTAGAGAATGATGTGATGGACAAGACCCATCCCTTAGCTAACCAGAATGATCGTTTAGTTTTATTGCTATTGCTTTCTTCATTACTTATACATGTTCCTCTGACTATGAGATTATGCAACTCCCGAATACCGGAGAAACACCTTGTGTGCTATCAAACGTCACAACGTAACTGTGTGATTATAAAGATGCTCTACAGGTGTCTCCGATGGTGTTTGTTGAGTTTTCATAGATCGAGATTAGGATTTGTCACTCCGTGTATCGGAGAGGTATCTCTGGGCCCTCTCGGTAATGCACATCACCATGAGCCTTGCAAGCAGTGTGACTAATGAGTTAGTTACAGGATGATGCATTACGGAACGAGTAAAGAGACTTGCTGGGAGATTGAACTAGGTATGAAGATACCGACGATCAAATCTCGGGCAAGTAACAAATCGATGACAAAGGGAACAACGTAAATTATTATGCGGTTTGACCGATAAAGATCTTCGTAGAATATGTAGGAGCCAATATGAGCATCCAGGTTCCGCTATTGGTTATTGATCGGAGATGTGTCTCAGTCATGTCTACATAGTTCTCGAACCCGTAGGGTCCGCACGCTTAACGTTCGATGACGATTTGTATTATGAGTTATGTGTTTTGATGACCGAAGTTTGTTCGGAGTTCGGGATGAGATCAAGGACATGGCGAGGAGTATCGAAATGGTCAAGAGGTAAAGATTCATATATTGGAAGGTTGCATTAGGACACCGGAATGGTTTCGGGAAGTTTCAGATAAGTTTCGGAGTACCGGACCCCTCCCGAGAAGTTAATGGGCCATCATGGGCCTTAGTGGAGGAGAGAGGGCCGGCCAAAGGAGGTGGCGCCCCCCCCCTTGTCAATCCTAATTGGACAAGGGGTGGGGGCGGCGCCCCCCCCCCGTCGGTGTCAAAACCGGCGGATCTTGGGTAGGGGTCCTGAACTGTGCGTCTAAGGCGGATGGTAACAGGAGGTGGGGGACACGATGTTTACCCAGGTTCGGGCCCTCTTGATGGAGGTAATACCATACTTCCTACTTGATTGATCTTGATGATATGAGTATTACAAGAGTTGATCTACCACGAGATCATAGAGGCTAAACCCTAGAAGCTAGCCTATGGTATGATTGTTGTTGTCCTACGGACTAAACCCTCCAGTTTATATAGACACCGGAGGGGGCTAGGGTTACACAAAGTCGGTTACAAAGGAGGAGATCTACATATCTGTATTGCCAAGCTTGCCTTCCATGCCAAGGAGAGTCCCATATGGACATGGGGCGAAGTCTTCAATCTTGTATCTTCATAGTCCATCAGTCCGTCCAAAGGATATAGTCCGGCTGTCCGGATACCCCCTAATCTAGGACTCCCTCAGTAGCCCCCGAACCAGGCTTCAATGGCGATGAGTCCGACGCGCAGATTTGTCTTCGGCATTGCAAGGTGGGTTCTTCTCCAAATTCTGAATATCTGCTGAGTAGTGTCCGTCTCCTCATAAATGTGCACCTCTTGGCTTCTGCGCCCAATAAGGGCTATCTTCCATGTGGCGAGCAAATGCGAGGACCAGGGCATTTTTACATTCGCCACCCTAGCCATGTAAGTAAACTGTCTATTTAAAGAGACGGGGATTCTTAGATCCATACCCCACCATCCTCCCACGGCGAGTATCCATCGAAGCGCGCTCGGAAAAATCCATTCCAACATGGCCGGCCATCGCAGCTCCTCCTCCCGCTCCCGTAGCCCTAAGCCCGACAACTGAGAGAAGTGTTCTGTCCCGCACAGCCAATTAGTAGAGTTACAGACCAAGGGATTCCTCCTCCCAGCGTATATGGTCCCCGTTCGAGCCGGGCTTGCCACCTATAATGGCGGGGAGCAAGCGGAGAGCTTCCCCAATCCCTCTGAAGGGGAGTGGGTATGCCTTGTCCCTTATTTACTAAGGGGACTTGGATTTCCAATCCATCCATTCCTCCGCGGGCTCCTGGAGTTTTATGGCCTCCAGTTGCATAATTTCACCCCGCGTCCATATTACACATCGCTGGTTATGTTGCCCTTTGCGAGCTGTTTCTGGGCTGCGAAGCTCATTTCGAGCTGTGGAAGAGGCTATTCTGCCTTGTGCCCCGTTCACAGAAGGGGTCCATATATCAAGTGGGTGGAGCCGAAATATGGCGCATCGCCGAGACCGGATACCTGTCTGGTACCCCGAAGCAGACATCCGAAGACTGGCCTTCGGAGTGGTTTTACATGGAGGACGTCCCCCTTCCAGATCCTATTTGGATGGGTCTTCCCGAGTTCGACAATGCCCCTCTGAAGAAACGCTGGAGCTGGCGCCCACGGAGCCCTCAGGAGGAAGATAACAGAGAAGTCCTTTACCTGATGTGCCGGATAAAAGCGCTAGCTCAATCAGGACTGACAATAATCGAGGTTATGTCAGTATGCATAATGCGGGGGGTGCAGCCGCTTCAATATCAAGGGCACCCCCTGTGGCACTTTAGCGGAGAAGATGATGCCGCCCGCTGCGGGTGTAAGGGACCGGACTCAGTTGCTGCTCTAGCAAAAATTCTGTCCGATTTGTTCAAGGGAGAGGAAGAGGAGTTCATCCGTATTAAGCCACGGGATGGATTCTCCATGTACAACCCCCCAAGCTGGGTGAGCTGTCATGTTTTACTCCCAACCTTCCCGCATTCTTTGTCATAGATACTTACCTTGCCGTTTCATGGCAGGAATTGCGCAAAGCCGTAAGGGAGGTCAACAGCCCACCTCCACAACCGGAGGACCCTGACCGGGCCCTCGATCCCGGACTTGAAGAGGATCCGGACATATTTGTGGAGCTGATTGACAGGACATTCTATCAATTGAACTGCGATGATGCCATGGTGCCCATCATAGCCGACTATCCTGGGCTACTCCCTGCATCGCACGTAAGAAAAACCAGAGTACCAACTTCCGCAAAGGATCCCCTTTCATGCACTTCACCTACCGTACACATGTGGTGTTTTACAGGGAAGGCCCTCGGGACGCCATGCAGAACCCGTAGTGACTCACCAACAAGGGGCACCGAAGCCGGGTAGGCTAAAAAGGAAGGCGGTCAGGACTAAGACGCCGGTGCAGAGGTATGATACAGAACCTCGCTCCGTGGTTGTCGTCTTTCTCAAAATGTAATGACGTCCATGTTTCCTGGTAGGAAAAACGCTCGCCGGACTATATTTGGAGATGTTGCTGATCATGCCTCCACTAGTCGGGCTCAGGGCCGGACATAGAGGCGGAAGCTAACACGGGGCGAATGCCAGAAGCTCCTCCTACAGAGGATGCGGAAAGACTATCTGCTACAAATTCTGAAGTGGAGAGCGCCATGAATCACAGGCGTCGCCGGGCCGTACTCCGTGATGCTTGTTTCTCCCAAGAGGCGTTCGATGCCTTCAACTCAGGAGACGCGTACATCCGTGTTGCTCAAAATGGTCTTGCTAGAGCCACGGACCAGTATGTAAAGGATATATGGGTAAGAAAATCTGACGATTATATATATCAGTATCCCTTGAGACTTGAAACAGTTGACACAACTGATTTAAGGATCATTACTTGTCCAGGTTCTTACAGAGAAGAATACCCAATGGTCTCAAGAGCTGGAAGAGTGCAAAGCCCAGCTACGGGCCGCGGTTGCCGCATTGAAGGAGTCCGAGAAGGCCCCCTCTGGTAACACTTGTTTCCATTACAAATAATGACAGGTACCAGATAGTATGCGGCATGCATGACCGGAGAATGTGCAACGTGCTAATTGACAACTAAATGCTGGCGAGCGCGTGCTTACGCGGGTCAGGTAGGAGAAAAATAATCTCCAGGACGCCAATATCTAGCTGGGCGTGGAACTGAAAGATGTCCGAGCCCAGCTTGCGGACTCCGTGAAGGAGAATAAGTGGCTTCGATGCGACATTTTTAGTAAGTGCTTGAACGAACTTTTGAACGAGTTCGGCGAAGAAGCTGGCTAACAGAGTTATGTCTACAGGTATGCTGACGGGTCATCCATCGAAGGAGATGCCCGGGTCTGCGGGTGATCTTCTACCAGAGCTCTCACAACTGCACGAACAAGTTCAGCAGGTGATGCAGGGTATTGCCCAAGCTTTGTGGCCATCCGCCTCCCCGCCAGGAGGCATGGGGGAGCGTATAGAGAAGCTCAAGGGAGCGCGGCGTCGCTTCCGGTTATGGAAGATATCAGCCTGCCGACAAGGTGCAAGGGAAGCCTGGGCCATGGTGAAGACGCGATATACCAAAGCTGACCCAAACCACATGGCCGAGGTCAGACCTGTGGGGCCCTATGGGAAAGAGATCCCCGTCAGTTTGGTGTATGACCAAGTAGAATTAGCCGCAAAGTATTCCCAACAGGATTGTAGGCTAGACAGCCTGTTGGATGGTATAGAAGAAGAATTTGGCCAGTCTTAGTGACTGTGTATTTTAGGTGACATGTATAATGTCCCTAGCTGGATTGTAAATCATTTGTCATGGCGGACCTTTTCGCTTCGACCTCTGGACCCGATAGTCCGGAGTGTATCCGAATACCTACTTGGTTATGTAAAAACCGGTGTATGTGTGGAAACCAGGCGTAGGGGTCATAAGTGCTTGAACAGACAAGTACCCAACTAGCTATGTTATATTACATGGATAGTAAGAAACATCTTCCAGGGAGAATAGTTCCGTTAGGGGTTCCTTTCCCTGGGTACGCATGCCCTAATGTGCATGTCTGAACCGCGGAAAGAGACGCAAACTATAAACATCTGGGGGCATGTATCAAAATAAATAGAAGTCATCTTTTGTTCACTGACCGAATATTCCCTTAAGAACGCTAGCTTTCGGCTTCACCCAATCTGAGGTACACATCCGGCTGACCCGGCAGTAACAATCGCAGAGGTTCTCCCCTTATGCCCTAGCCGAATTAATGGGAATGTAGGGCATAAATACAAGAGCCAGGCAACCCAGATTGGCCAAAACTTAAGTCATATCGATACATATAATGGCGAAGAAAGGTACATGCGGAAGGATGACACATGTGTGGGGCATATAGCCCAGAAAAATAGTTATATTAAGCTTCTGTATAAGAAGCCCCCAGGTATAATGAGCGCGGTTAGCGCGTCAAGGTTGTGCAGTGAAGACACAAGTTAGCCTTTTAAGGCCTTGAGGAGAAGGAAGAAGTAAAAAAAGGACGAGAGAAAGAGAGAAAAGACAGATAACGGATACGCAAAAAATTGACGGGGGTAAGGAGACGAACATAGAGTCCGGCACTAGGTGTAGAATCTTCGGAGTCTGGCTGCGTTCCATGGGTTTGGCTCGAGTCGATTGTCCGATGCATCCCGCAGACGGTACGCTCCACCGGTCAGAACCTGGTCAATAATGAAGGGACCTTCCCATTTGGGCTTGAGGTTGTTCTTTTTCTTCTCTGGCAAGCGTAGAATTAGTTCGCCAACATTATAGGTTTTGGCCCGTACTTCTGTACTTTGATACCTTCGAGCCTATTGCTGATAGAATGCGGAACGGGCTTTTGCCACGTCACGCTCCTCCTCCAGAGCGTCCAAACTGTCCTGCCGATCTAGCTCGGCCTCTTTTTCTTTGTACATGCGCACTCGAGGTGAGTCATGAATTATGTCGTAGGGCAGAACCGACTCTGCGTCGTACACCATAAAAAACAGTGTGTATCCGGTAGTGCGATTCGGCGTGGTCCGCAGCCCCCATAGTACGGAGTCGAGCTCCTCTACCCAGTGCGTGTTTGATTCCTTTAAGGACCGCACTAATCTGGGTTTGATGCCGCTCATGATAAGACCATTTGCTCGCTCGACTTGACCGTTAGTTTGCGGGTGATAGACAGAAGCGTAATCGAGCTTGATGCCCATGTTGCTGCACCAAAGTTTTACTTCGTCGGTTGTAAAGTTCGTGCCATTGTCAGTGATGATGCTGTGGGGGATGCCATAACGGTGTACAACCCCAGATATGAAGTCTATCACCGGTCCGGATTCAACCATTTTAACGGGTTTGGCTTCTATCCATTTGGTGAATTTATCCACCATGACCAGTAAGTATTTTTTCTTATGGGTTCCCCCTTTAAGGGGTCCGACCATATCAAGCCCCCAGACCGCAAAGGGCCAGGTAATGGGGATTGTTTGGAGAGCGGTAGGCGGCATATGGCTTTGGTTTGCAAAAGGCTGGCAACCGACGCAACGTTGAACCAGATACTGTGCGTCTGCTCGGGCCGTCGGCCAATAGAAACCTGTACGGAAGGCGTTGCTTACAAGGTCCTGGGCTGCGGCATGGTGGCCGCCGAGTCTAGCATGGATTTTGGCCAAAAGCTTCTGCCCTTCCTCTTCGGAGATGCACCTTTGAAGGACTCCGGTAGTGTTTTTCTTATAAAGCTCTCCCTCGTGGACCTTGTAGGCTTTAGATCGCCGCACTATGCGGCGTGCCTCATTTTGGACCTCGGGTAGTTCCTGCCTGGTTAGGTAGGCCATGAATGGTTCTGTCCACGGGGCAATGACGGCCATTATCACGTGGGCTGAAGGTGTTATTTCGATGGCCGAGCCTCCGATTGTGTCAGAGTGTTCGGTATCTGGTGTTGTGGTCGGGTCCAGAATATTGTTACCGGTGTCCCCTTCCCATACCACGGATGGCTTAAACAGCCTTTCCAAGAGGATGTTAGGTGGGATAGGATCGCGCTTAGCGCCGATACGGGCTAGGATATCCGCCGCCTGATTGTTTTCCCTAGCCACACGGTGGAATTCAAGCCCTTCGAACCGAGCTGACATTTTGAGGACGGCGTTGCGATATGCCGCCATTTTCGGATCCTTGGCATCGAAGTCTCCATTTATTTGAGATATTGCAAGGTTCAAGTCCCCACGCACCTCCAGGCGTTGAATGCCCATGGAAACTACCATCCGGAGACCGTGCAATAGGGCCTCGTATTCGGCTGCGTTGTTGGAGTCTGTGTACAGTATTTGGAGTATGTATTGGACTGTATCTCCGGTGGGGGATATCAGGACGACGCCAGCCCCTAGACCAGCCAGTATTTTAGAGTCGTCAAAGCGCATGATCCAATTGGAGTACGCGCCGTACTCTTTAGGGAGTTCGGCTTCTGTCCACTCGGCGACGAAATCGGCCAGTACTTGCGACTTAATGGCTCGTCGTGGTCTATATGTTATGTCGAACGGGAGGAGCTCGATAGCCCATTTGGCAATCTGGCCGGTGGCATCGCGGTTGTTTATTATGTCGTTGAGTGGTAATTCTGAGGCCACCGTGATTGAACACTTTTGAAAGTAGTGTCGTAATTTCCGGGATGCCATGAATACCGCGTATGCTATCTTTTGATAATGTGGGTACCGTGATGTAACACCCTCGATGCGACTATAGCTCCCACGTGTCGAGGAACGACTTAGAGGCATAATCGCATTGAAGGCATATGTCGCAAGTCAGGCAATCATCACAAACATCCCATGTAACATATATAATGAAAAGGGATAACATAGTTGGCTTACACTCGCCACGTCAATCAAGTACATAAATAACATACATCATCCAAACACTCATGGCCTGACTACGGCGCCAAAATAAAAGATAAGCCAACATGGGACATGGTCCCGATCACCCCCAACAGGGCACCACTACTGATCATCAGGAAAAGAAACATAGTAACGTTGAGAGTCCTCGTCGAACTCCCACTTGAGCTCGAGCACGTCACCTGGTGCGGAATCATCTGGACCTTCATCTGGTGTAATAGTAATCTGTGAGCCACAGGGACTCAGCAATCTCGCACCCTCGCGATCAAGACTATTTAAGCTTAGTAGGTAGGGTAAGGTAAATATATGTGGAGCTGCAGCAAGCGACTAGCAAGTATGGTGGCTAACTTATCCGCAAAAGAGAGCGAGTAGAGGAGGCAAAGCACGAGCGAGAAACTAGAGAGCAACTTGCGCAAACATTACTCCAACACCGTGTCCACATCCCGGACTCCGCCGAGAAGAGGCCATCACGGTAACACACTCAGTTGGTTCACTTTAATTTAAGTTAAGGTTCAAGTTATCTACAACCGGACATTAACAAATTCCCATCTGCCCATAACCGCGGGCACGGCTTTAGAAAGTTCAAATCCCTGCAGGGGAGTCCCAACTTAGCCCATGACAAGCTCTCACGGTCAACGAAGGAATAGACCTCCTCCCGAGACGTTCCGATCAGACTCGGTACCTCGGTTCTTCAAGACATTTCGACAGGTTAAAACAAGACCAGCAACACCGCCCGAATGTGCCGACAAATCCCGATAGGAGCTGCACATATCTCGTTCTTAGGGCACACTCAGATAGGTCAAGCTACGAGTAAAACCAACCCTCGAGTTTCCCCGAGGTGGCCCCGCAGGCTGCCTGGTTCGGACCAACACTCAGAGGAGCACTGGCCCGGGGGGGGGGGTTTAAAACAAGATGACCCTCGGGCTCCGGTAACCCAAGGGAAAAGAGGCTAGGTGGCAAATGGTAAAACCAAGGTTGGGCATTGCTGGAAAAGCTTTAATCAAGGCGAACTATCAAGGGGTTCCCATTATAACCCAACCGCGTAAGGAAAGCAAAATCCGGGAACATAACACCGATATGACGGAAACTAGGGCGGCAAGAGTGGAACAAAACACTAGGCGAGAGGCCGAGCCTTCCACCCTTTACCAAGTATATAGATGCATTAAGATAACATGGCAATATAATGATATCCCAACAAATAAATAAATGTTCCAACAAGGAACGGTCTCCAATCTTCACCTGCAACTAACAACGCTATAAGAGGGGCTGAGCAAAGCGGTAACATAGCCAATCAATGGTTTGCTAGGACATGAAGGGTTAGAGGTTTGACATGGCAATTTGGGAGGCTTGAAAGCAAATGGTAGGCATCGTAGCATTGGCATAGCAAAAAAGCGAGCACACTAGCATAGCAAAGATAGTAGTGATTTCGAGGGTATGATCATCTTGCCTGCAAAGTTGTCAGAGTTGACTGGATCCTCGAAAGAAAACTCAACGGGCTTCTCGTTAGCGAACTCGTCTCCCGGCTCTACCCAAACAAGACAAACAAGAAACAAGGACACAATCAACCACGTGCAAGGATCAAACAATATGATGCAATGATGATATGCTATGCGGGATGCGATGCGGGATGCATATGCAAGAGTTGACAAGGGATGCATGAACCTGGCCTCAACTTGGGAATCCAAGTGTGCCACTAGAAAGATGAGATGAAATCTCTTGAAAAAGATATAAAGAACGCCGGAATCGGAGTTACGGTTTGGAAATGGCAAGCGATTCAAATATGACATCGGTCTGCGATTACAGCAAGTAGCCATCTAAATGCAACGAAATGAACATGCTACAGCACTCAAACATGGCATCAAAATACATGGCAGGGATGCACTCAAGATGCTTAACAAAATTCTAGCACTGACTACGGCCAATTTGTAACACCCCGGATGTAACTTTCCCAATTTGTACTCCAACTCTTGCCGTTTCCGGCGTTAAGTTATATTTATTTTCTCGGGTTCGGGTCTTTGTCTCCGTGTGTTGTTATCGTTGTCACACATCTCATATCATGTCATCATGTGCATTGCATTTGCATACGTGTTCGTCTCATGCATTCGAGCATTTTCCCCGTTGTCCGTTTTGCATTCCGGTGCTTCGTTCTCCTCCGATGGTCATTTCTAGTTTTCTTTCGTGTGTGGGGATTAAACATTTCCGGATTGGACCGAGACTTGCCAAGCGGCCTTGGTTTACTACCGGTAGACCGCCTGTCAAGTTTCGTATCATTTGGACTTCGTTTGATACTCCAACGGTTAACTGAGGGACCGAAAAGGCCTCGTGTGTGTTGCAGCCCAACACCCCTTCAATTTGGCCCAAAACCCACCAAACTCTGCTCCATCATCTAGAGCGTTCGATCACGATCGCGTGGCCGAAAACCGCACCTCATTTGGACTCTCCTAGCTCCCTCTATGCCTATTTAAACACCCCCCCCCCGAAATTCGGATCTCCTTCCTCCCTGAAACCCTAGATTTCTCCTCCGCCGCTGCCGGACACGTCCGGACGGACCGGACGCGTCCACTCCGCCGCCCGCAGCCACTCCGGAGCCGCCACGTGGCACCTGCCACCTCGCCGCCGCCGCGGGCCGGGGAGCCCGGAGCCGGCCCCCGTGGCCCGATCCGCCCGCGCCGCCACCTCCCTCGCCACCGACGCCCCACCGCCGCGCCGCCGCCATCGGCCATCGCCGCCCCGGGCCGGCGCCCCTCGCCGACGCCCGCTCGCCCGCGCCGCTCGAGGCCACGCCGGCCGGCGCCGCCACCTCCGTCGCCAGATCCGGTCGAGAGTGGCCGGATCCACCTCTCCTGCGCCTCCCTGCCGCTTCTTTGAGCTCGCCGAAGCCGCCGCCGCCTCGCCGGAGTTCTCGGTTCGCGTGCGTGAACAGTAACCCTAGATCTCGGAGGTTGAATTTTCTCTAAGTCCCTGATATTTTCAGTCCAAGTGCTCATGTTCGTGGCTCCGTAACTTTGCATCCGTAGCTCCGATTCATGCATATAGCATATCAAAATGTTCATCTCAGAGAGTACATCATTTCGTTCCATTGCATCATTTTCATTTGAGTTCATCTTGATGCCCGAAATGCTGTTAGAAGAGGGCTACTTGAGATTATTGCCAGATCTGCTACTCCATTTAGGTTTTTGTCATTTTTGCCATGATTAATGTGTGCATGCTATGCCCTGTTGCTCTACATGTGTTTTGTTAAGGGTTTTGTCATCTTTCCAGAGGTGCAACCCATGTATTTTTGTGATGTGTGTGGTGACTTGTGCAAGCTTGCAAAATGGTGCACTTGCTAATTCTGTTTTCAGGGACTTAGTAATTTCACTAAGTCCTGGAGCTGTTTATCTCATGATGCCATATGTTCTTGTTATTTCCTAGTGATCCGTGCCTCTTTTGAGGATGATCAGTAAGGATGTTTTGTTAATCTTGTAGTGCTATATCCATCCATATCTTTGTTTGCAATTATGGAGCACCCTAGCTTGAGTCAATCAAGGTGTGATACTTCCAAGAAGCGAGTCAGAGATGTTACTCCTTCCTCTACTCAAGTTGCCAAGCAGCAGAAGTATTGGCTTCCTCCTCCTCCGTTCCGTCAGCCGTATCAGCAGAAGAGCAAAGGTGGCAGTGGTTCTTCCCACCCACCCAACCCTGGCTTTCAGAACAAGACTTCGTCTCAAGCTCCAAGATCGAGTGCTCCGTATCACCGTCCGCTTTCAGAGGTCACGTGCAACAAGTGCCAACAGAAGGGTCACTATGGCAACAAGTGTTTCAACCAGAGGCGTCTTCCTCCTCCTCCTGTCAGATCGGCAAGTACAGCTGTGGTCAAGCATAACCCCAAGCACGCCAAGGTCAACCTGATGAATGCAGCTCAGGCAGAGGATTCGTCAGATGTGATCATGGGTAACCTTCCTGTTAATGATATTCCCGCAAAAGTACTTTTTGACTCTGGTGCATCGCATTCCTTCATGTCATTCCCGTTTGCATCGGAGAACAATTTTAGTACTAAGGCCTTACCTAGAGCTATGCAAGTCGTCTATCCGGCTAAGCGTCTGAGTTCTAGTTTGATGGTTCCGGATATTTCTATCTTGATGGGTGATTTCAAGTTTCTGGCTTCTCCAATGGTTCTTGGTAACTCGGATATTGATCTTATTCCCGGGATGGATTGGCTTTCTAAGCACAAGGCTCAGCTTGATTATGCAGCCAGGCAGATCCAATTGACTCATTCGTCTGAGGATGTAATTGTCTTTGCCGCTCGGGATAATTCTATCCGTCTGTTTTCTCTCAATGAGAAGGGTGAATTGGATGCCATCTCTCAAATTCCAGTCGTCTACGAATATCAAGATGTCTTTCCAGAAGAGCTTCCAGGAATGCCTCTGCACCGGCCAGTTGAATTCGTTATTGATCTTGAGCCTGGCACGGAACCTGTGTGCAAATGTCCTTACAAGCTCGGACCTGAAGAGTTGAAGGAGCTGAAGAAGCAACTTGATATTCAAGAGAAAATGGGTCTCATCCGGCCTAGTTCTTCTCCGTGGGGTTGTGGTGTTCTTTTTGTGAAGAAGGATGGAACGGACCGACTTTGTGTTGATTACCGTCCAGTGAACAAGAAGACCATCAAGAACAAAGACCCACTTCCCAACATCAATGAGCTGTTCGAACAACTCAAAGGTGCCCAAGTATTCTCCAAGCTTGATCTCCGTATGGGCTATCATCAAATTCGTATTCGTGCACAAGATATTCCCAAGACGGCTTTCAGGACAAGCTTTGGTTCATATGAATACACTGTCATGTCTTTTGGCCTCGTCAACGCTCCTCCGACGTTCTCTCGCATGATGAACTTCATCTTCAATGCCTACACCAATGATTTTGTTTTGGTCTATCTCGATGACATTCTGGTTTTCTCCAAGAACAAGGAAGATCATGCCAAGCACTTGCGTTTGGTTCTTGATAAGCTAAGGGAACATCAGTTCTACGCCAAGTTCTCCAAGTGTGAATTTTGGCTCGATGAGGTTCTTTATCTTGGTCATATCATCTCTGCCAAGGGCATTGCCGTGAATCCTGAGAAGGTGTCTGCAATTGTGAATTGGGAACCTCCTCAGAACGTGAAGCAACTCCGCAGTTTTCTCGGTCTCGCAAGCTATTGCCAAAGATTCGTTGAAAACTCTTCTAAGATCGCGAAGCCTCTCTCTAATCTTCTCTAGAAGCACGCCAAGTACGTTTGGTCTCCGGAGTGTGACATTTCTTTCAACACTTTGAAATAGAAATTGATCACTGCTCCAGTTCTGACTCCGCCTGATGAATCCAAGCCGTACGAGGTCTTTTGTGATGCCTCTCTCCTAGGTCTTGGCGCAGTATTGATGCAAGAGAAGAAAGTTGTTGCTTATACCTCTCGCCAGTTGAAGCCTAATGAGAAGAACTACCCTACTCATGATCTCGAGTTGGCGGCAGTTGTGCATGCTCTTTTGACTTGGAGACACCTTCTATTGGGAAGAAAAGTGGACATTTTCACTGATCACAAGAGTCTCAAGTACATCTTCACTCAGCCTAATCTCAACCTCAGGCAAACTCGATGGGTCGAAATGATTCAAGAGTATAATCCGAGTATTGAGTATACTCCAGGCAAGGCTAATGTGATTGCTGACGCATTGAGCAGGAAAGCTTACTGCAACAGTCTGATTCTCAAGCCTTATCAACCCGAGCTTTGTGAAGCTTTCCGCAAACTTAATCTGCAAGTTGTTCCTCAAGGTTTCCTCACCAACCTTCAAGTCTCTCCTACCTTGGAAGACCAGATTCACCAAGCCCAGCTTCTTGATGCTATGGTGAAAAAGGTGAAGATTGGGATTGCCAAGAGCCAACCCAAGTACAAGTGCTACCGCCTTGATGAAAAGGACACTCTCTTCTTCGAGGATCGTATTGTTGTACCCAAAGGTGACCTCCGTAAAGTGATCATGAACGAGGCTCACAATTCTCTCCTCTCCATCCACCCTGGGAGCACGAAGATGTATCAGGACCTTAAGCAAGCTTATTGGTGGACTCGAATGAAGCGCGAGATCGCTCAATTCGTGAATGAATGTGATGTCTGCAGAAGAGTGAAGGCAGAACACCAAAGGCCAGCAGGTCTCCTCCAACCTCTTGCCATTCCAGAATGGAAGTTTGACCACATTGAAATGGACTTCGTGACTGGGTTTCCTAAGTCCAAGCGTGGCAATGATGCTATATTCGTTGTCATCGGCAAACTCACCAAAGTGGCTCATTTTCTGCCTATCAAAGAGTCGATCACTGCAGCTCAATTGGCGGAACTCTATACCTCTCGTATTGTCTCTCTACACGGTATTCCTCAAGTAATCTCTTCAGACCGTGGCAGCATCTTTACCTCGAAGTTTTGGGTTTCTTTTCAGAAGGCCATGGGCACGAACATCCGCTTCAGCACAGCTTTCCATCCTCAAACTAGCGGTCAAGTCGAGCGTGTCAACCAGATTCTTGAAGATGTGCTCAGGGCTTGTGTGTTCTCCTTCAGCATGAAGTGGGAGGATTGTCTTCCTTATGCTGAATTCTCCTACAACAACAGTTTTCAAGCAAGTTCGGGCAAGGCCCCATTTGAAATCCTGTATGGCAGGAAGTGCCGTACCCCTCTCAACTGGTCTGAAACCGGTGAACGTCAGCTTTTGGGTAATGACTTAATCATAGAGGCAGAGGAAATGTGCAAAGTCATTCGAGATAACCTCAAAGCAGCCCAATCCCGCCAGAAGAGCTACTATGATAGTAAGCACCGTGATTTGGCTTTCGAGATCGGAGATCATGTTTACCTCCGCGTCTCTCCTATGAAAGGTACTCGTCGCTTCGGTATCAAAGGGAAGCTTGCCCCCAGATACGTGGGACCTTTCAAGATTGTCAGCAAGAGAGGCGACCTCGCCTATCAACTCGATCTTCCTTCAAACTCTGCAAATGTTCATGACGTGTTCCATGTCTCTCAGCTTTGAAAGTGCTTCAAGACTCCTGACCGCACAGTCAACTTTGAGGACATTGAGCTCCAAGAAGATCTCTCTTATCGTGAGCACCCAGTTGCTATTCTTGAAGAGACTGAACGCAATACTCGCAACAAGTCAATCAAATTTCTCAAAGTCAAGTGGTCACACCATTCCGACCGTGAAGCTACCTAGGAACGCGAGGATCACCTCCGTTCTGAGTACCCGGTGTTCTTTCAGTCCTAGATCTCGGGACGAGATCCTTTCGTATTGGTGGAGTGTTGTAACACCCCGGATGTAACTTTCCCAATTTGTACTCCAACTCTTGCCGTTTCCGGCGTTAAGTTATATTTATTTTCTCGGGTTCGGGTCTTTGTCTCCGTGTGTTGTTATCGTTTTCACGCATCTCATATCATGCCATCATGTGCATTGCATTTGCATACGTGTTCGTCTCATGCATTCGAGCATTTTCCCCGTTGTCCGTTTTGCATTCCGGCGCTTCGTTCTCCTCCGGTGGTCATTTCTAGTTTTCTTTCGTGTGTGGGGATTAAACATTTCTGGATTGGACCGAGACTTGCCAAGCGGCCTTGGTTTACTACCGGTAGACCGCCTGTCAAGTTTCGTATCATTTGGACTTCGTTTGATACTCCAACAGTTAACTGAGGGACCGAAAAGGCCTCGTGTGTGTTGCAGCCCAACACCCCTTCAATTTGGCCCAAAACCCACCAAACTCTGCTCCATCATCCAGAGCGTTCGATCACGATCGCGTGGCCGAAAACCGCACCTCATTTGGACTCTCCTAGCTCCCTGTAGGCCTATATATACACCCCTCCGTTTTCGGATCTTCGTCCTCCCCGAAACACCCCCCTGAAATTCGGATCTCCTTCCTCCCCGAAACCCTAGATTTCTCCTCCGCCGCCGCCGGACACGTCCGGACGGACCGGACGCGTCTGCTCCGCCGCCCGCAGCCACTCCGGAGCCGCCACGTGGCACCCACCACCTCGCCGCCGCCGCGGGCCGGGGAGCCCGGAGCCGGCCCCCGCGGCCCGATCCGCCCGCGCCGCCTCCGATCCGCCCGCGCCGCCACCTCCCTCGCCACCGACGCCCCGCCGCCGCGCCGCCGCCGTCGGCCATCGCCGCCCCGGGCCCGCGCCCCTCGCCGGCGCCCGCTCGCCCGCGCCCGCTCGCCCGCGCCGCCCGAGGCCCCGCCGGCCACCGCCGCCACCTTCGACGCCAGATCCGGCCAGGAGTGGCCGGATCCACCTCTCCCGCGCCTCCCCGCCGCTTCTTCGAGCTCGCCGGAGCCGCCGCCGCCTCACCGGAGTTCTCGGTTCGCGTGCGTGAACAGTAACCCTAGATCTCGGAGGTTGAATTTTCTCTAAGTCCCTGATATTTTTAGTCCAAGTGCTCCTGTTCATGGCTCCATAACTTTGCATCCGTAGCTCCGATTCATGCATATAGCATATCAAAATGTTCATTTCAGAGAGTACATCATTTCGTTCCATTGCATCATTTTCATTTGAGTTCATATTGATGCCTGAAATGCTGTTAGAAGAGGGCTACTTGAGATTATTGCCAGATCTGCTACTCCATTTAGGTTTTTGTCATTTTTGCCATGATTAATGTGTGCATGCTATGCCCTGTTGCTCTACATGTGTTTTGTTAAGAGTTTTGTCATCTTTCCAGAGGTGTAACCCATGTATTTTTGTGATGTGTGTGGTGACTTGTGCAAGCTTGCAAAGTGGTACACTTGCTAATTCTGTTTTCAGGGACTTAGTAATTTCACTAAGTCCTGGAGCTGTTTATCTCATGATGCCATATGTTCTTGTTGTTTCCTAGTGATCCGTGCCTCTTTTGAGGATGATCAGTAAGGATGTTTTGTTAATCTTGTAGTTCTATATCCATCCATGTCTTTGTTTGCAATTATGGAGCACCCTAGCTTGAGTCAATCGAGCTCTACTTTTGCTACTTTGTGAATCTGGGCAGATTGTCAACTTGTTTGCAATTTTGCCGATGATGTTGTAGTTGATCCGTGCATGCTATGCTATTGTTCTTGCCATGTATAGCTTGCATTTTGTGCCTTCTTGATAGATGTATGCTTGTCTTGCCATGACTTGCACCATAGTGAGTGCATCGAGCTCGTAAACATGCCTACTTGAGCTATATTTCAGCATGTGTCAGTTTTTCACTAAGTCTGAAAACTGATTATGTTTTTGCTATGTTCACATGCTTGCAATTGTATTTTCTGGTCCTTTTTGGCTCAAGGTCACTAAGGGACTTTTGTTAAGCTCTTTGAGTAGCTCCATTACATGCTTTACTTTTCCATGTTCAAATCCTGTAGCATGTAGTTTTGTTGCTCCGAAGAGGGCTACCTGATCTGAAATTCCAGACAAGTGTTAATTTCACTAAGTCTGAGATCTGTTTGTCATATGCATTTTTGCCATGCTTATTTGAACCTGTTAATGGTTGAATTGGCCGTAGCGTAATGCTAGAATTTTGTTAAGCATCTTGTGTGCATCCCTTCCATGTATTTTGTTGTCTTGTTTGGTTGCTGTAGCATGTTCATCTCATTGCATTTAGTTGGCTACTTGCTGTAAATTGCAGACCGGTGTCATATTTGAATCGCTTGCCATTTCCAAACCGTAACTCCGATTCCGGCGTTCTTTATATCATTTTCAAGCAATTTCATCTCATCTTTCCAGTGGCACACTTGGTTTTCCATGTTGAGGCCAGGTTCATGCATTTTCTGTCATATCTTGCATTTTGCATCCCGCATCGCATCCCGCATAGCATATCATCATCGCATCGTCTTGTTTGGGTTCTTGCACGTGGTTGATTGTATCCTTGTTGCTTGTTTATCTTGTTTGGGTAGAGCCGGGAGACGAGTTCACTAACGAGGAGCCCGTTGAGTTTGCTTTCGAGGATCCAGTCAACTCTGACAACTGTGCAGGCAAGATGATCATACCCTCGAAATCACTACTATCTTTGCTATGCTAGTTTGCTCGCTCTTTTGCTATGCCATTGCTACGATGCCTACCACTTGCTTTCAAGCCTCCCAAATTGCCATGTCAAACCTCTAACCCACCATTGTCCTAGCAAACCGTTGATTGGCTATGTTACCGCTTTGCTCAGCCCCTCTTATAGCGTTGCTAGTTGCAGGTGAAGATTGAAGGCCGTTCCTTATTGGAATATTTATTTTCTTGTTGGGATATCATTATATTATCTTGCTATCTTAATGCATCTATATACTTGGTAAAGGGTGGAAGGCTCGGCCTCTCGCCTAGTGTTTTGTTCCACTCTTGCCGCCCTAGTTTCCGTCATATCGGTGTTATGTTCCCGGATTTTGCGTTCCTTACGCGGTTGGGTTATAATGGGAACCCCTTGATAGTTCGCCTTGATTAAAGCTTTTCCAGCAATGCCCAAGCTTGGTTTTACCATTCGCCACCTAGCGTCTTTTTCCCTTGGGTTACCGAAGCCCAAGGGTCATCTTGTTTTAAACCCCCCCCGGGCCAGTGCTCCCTCTGAGTGTTGGTCCGAACTGAGCTGCCTGCGGGGCCACCTTGGGGAAACTTGAGGGTTGGTTTTACTCGTAGCCAGTCTCATATGAGTGTGCCCTGAGAAAGAGATATGTGCAGCTCCTATCGGGATTTGTCGGCACATTCGGGCGGTGTTGCTGGTCTTGTTTTAACCTGTCGAAGTGTCTTGAGTAACCGAGATACCGAGTCTGATCGGAACGTCTTGGGAGGAGGTCTATTCCTTCGTTGACCGTGAGAGCTTGTCATGGGCTAAGTTTGGACTCCCCTGCAGGGACTGAACTTTCGAAAGCCGTGCCCGCAGTTATGGGCAGATGGGAATTTGTTAATGTCTGGTTGTAGATAACTTGAACCTTAACTTAATTAAAATGAATCAACCGAGTGTGTTACCATGATGGCCTCTTCTCGGCGGAGTCCGGGAAGTGGACACGGTGTTGGAGTAATGTTTGCGCACGTTGCTCTCTAGTTTCTCACTCGCACTTTGCCTCCTCTTCTCGCTCTCTTTTGCGAATAAGTTAGCCACCATACTTGCTAGTCGCTTGCTGCAGCTCCACTTATATTTACCTTGCCATTCCTATAAGTCCCTGTGGCTCACAGATTACTATTACACCAGATGCAGGGCCTGATGATTCCGCTCCAGGAGACACGTATGAGCTCAAGTGGGAGTTCGACGAAGACTCTCAACGTTACTATGTTTCCTTTCCTGATGATCAGTAGTGGTGCCCAGTTGGGGGTGAACGGGACCGCTGTCGCATGTTGGGTTCTCTTTTATTTTGGCGCCGTAGTCGGGCCATGAGTGTTTGGTTGATGTAATGTTATTTATGTACTTGATTGACGTGGCGAGTGTAAGCCAACTATGTTATCTCCCCTTTTATTATCATATTACATGGGATGTTGTGAAGATCTCAGACTATGTCTTCAATGCGATTATGTCTCTAAGTCGTGCCTCGACACGTGGGAGCTATAGTCGCATCGAGGGTGTTACACAATTCATCCATTAACGGGTTTAAACAAGCATGGCAAAAATGCATATGGTAAACAGATCTCAGACTTAGTGAAATTAACACTTGTCTGGAATTTTAGACCAAGTAGCACTCTTCGGAGCAACGAAACAACATGCTACAGGACCTGAACAAGACAAAGTAAGACATGGCATGGAGCTACTCAAATAGCTTAACAAAAGTCCCTTAGTGACCTTGAGCCAAAAGGGATCAGAAAATATACTAACAAGCATGTGAACATAGCAAAAGCATAATCAGTTTTCAGACTTGGTGAAAACTGGCACATGCTGAAACATAAATCAAGTAGGCATGTTTACGAGCTCGATGCACTCACTACGGTGCAAGTCATGATAAGCTAAGCACACATCTATCAAGAACACCCAAATGCAAACTAGACATGGCAAGAAAAATAGCATAGCATGCACGGATCAACTACAACATCATCAGCAAAATTGCAAACAAGTTGACAATCTGCCCAGATTCACAAAGTAGCAAAAGTAGAGCTCGATTGACTCAAGCTAGGGTGCTCCATAATTGCAAACAAAGACATGGATGGATAGAGCACTACAAGATTAGCAAAACTCCTTTACTGATCATCCTCAAAAGAGGCACGGATCACTAGGAAACAACATGAACATATGGCATCATGAGATAAACACGAAAATTCATTTAGTGGGATTGCTAAGTCCCTGAAATCAGAATTACCAAGTGCCTCACTTGGCAAGCTTGCACTAGTCACCACATACATCACAAAAATACATGGGTTGCACCTCTGGAAATATGACAAACCCCTTAACAAAACATATGTAGAGCATCAGGGCATATCATGCACACAATAATCATGGCAAAAATGACAAAACTCTAAATGGAGTAGCAGATCTGACAATTAACTCAAGTAGCCCTCTTCTAACAGCATTTCGGGCATCCAGATGAACTCAAATGAAAATGATGCAATGGAATGAACTGATGTACTCTTTGAGACGAACATTTTGATATGCTATATGCATGAATCGGAGCTACGGATGCAAAGTTACGAGGCCAAGAAAAGGAGCACTTGGATCTGGAATTTCCGGGACTTGGAGGAAAAATCAACCTCGCGGAAAAAGTCAACTCCGACGGGGGCGGCTGGATCTGTCTTCTCCGGCGATGGCGAGGCCCGGACGCGGCGAGGGAGGCCTGGGAGCGGTCGGACTCCCGCGGGGGCGGCCGGATCTGGCTCCGGGAGGTGAGGGCGAGGACGGGGCGGCGATGGGAGAAGGCGGCGGCGGCCGGGCGCGTCGGGGCAGCGCGGTTGGTGGCCGGGCCGGTGCGGCAGCGCGACGGCCGGCGAAGTCGGCGACGGCGGCGGAGGCGGCACGGTGGCGGCGACGCGGTGGATCGGGCGGCGGGGCACCCGGACGAGGCGGGCGGCGCGCGCGGGCCTGGGGGGGCCTGCCCTGGGCTCCCGCGAGCCGCGGTGGGAGGCGACGGCGATGCGGTCCCGCGGGGCGTGGACCAACGGTGGAGTGCCACGTGGCAGCGGGGAGGCGGACCGGACAATGTCCGTCGGTGGCAATATGTCCGGCGGGCGCGGTGAGGGTGGATCTAGGGTTTCGGGGAGGGGGGTCCGAGATTTTTGAGGAGGACCTATTTATAGGCATAGAGGGAGCTAGGAGAGTCCAAATGAGGTGCGGTTTTTGGCCACGCGATCGTGATCGAACGCTCTAGATGATGGAGCAGAGTTAGGTGGGTTTTGGGCAAAATTGGAGGGGTGTTGGGCTGCAACACACATGAGGCCTTTTCGGTCCCACGGTTAACCGTTGGAGTATCAAACGAAGTCCAAATGATACGAAACTTGACAGGCGGTCTACCGGTAGTAAACCAAGGCCGCTTGGCAAGTCTCGGTCCAATCCGGAAATGTTTAATCCCCACACACGAAAGAAAGCTAGAAATGACCACCAGAGGAGAACGAAGCGCCGGAATGCAAAACGGAGAACGGGGAAAATGCTCGAATGCATGAGATGAACACGTATGCAAATGCAATGCACATGATGACATGATATGAGATGCATGACAATGATAACAACACACGGAGACAAAAACCCGAATCCGAGAAAATAAAATAACTTAACGCCGGAAACGGCAAGAGTTGGAGTACAAATTGGGAAAGTTACATCCGGGGTGTTACACGTGATTTGTATGGAGTGAGGATGGTGGATACATAATATACCGGCTTTTGAAGTGGGAATTTATGTCCATTCGGGGTGCGCCGAAGAAGGCGATAAAGGGGGAGTGCCTTTTCTCCTAATCGGGGAGATAAAGTGGCTTTAGGCCGCCGCACATCCAGTTAACTTCTGGATTTGCTTGAGGTTGGTTGGGATAGCCAACTGCGACAGGGCTCGAATTTTAGTCGGATTTGCTTCAATTCCTCTACAGGAGACGATGAAGCCCAGGAGCTTTCCGGCGGGTACGCCGAAGACGCATTTTTCCGGATTGAGCTTAATGTCGTATGTTCGGAGATTGTCGAACGTGAGCCTCAAGTCGTCTGTTAAGGAGTCGACGTGTCTGGTTTTAATGACCACATTGTCTACGTATGCCTCCACTGTTTTGCTGATCTGCTTTTCCAGACATGTCTGAATCATTCGCTGATACGTTGCACCGTCGTTTTTTAGCCCAAAGGGCATTGTGTTAAAACAGAAGGGCCGTATGGAGTGATAAATGCCGTTGCGGCTTGATCGGACTCCACCATCTTAATCTGGTGGTAACCAGAGTATGCATTGAGGAAACAGAATGATTCGTGTCCTGCGGTACCGTCGATGATTTGATCGATGCGAGGGAGGGGGAAGGGATCCTTTGGGAAAGCCTTATTAAGGCCCTTCAAGTCGACGCATAGGTGCCAGGATTTGTCCTTCTTTGGTACCATCACCAGGTTTGCTAGCCAGTCCGGATGTTTTATTTCTCTAATGAATCCGGCCTCCAGTAGCTTGGCTAGCTCCTCTCCCATGGCTTGTTGCTTAGGTTTAGAGAAACGCCGAAGAGTCTGCTTGACCGGCTTGAATCCTTTTAGAATGATAAGGCTATGCTCGGCTAACCTGCGTGGGATTCCTGGCATGTCTGAAGGATGCCAGGCGAATATGTCCCAATTTTCGCGCAGGAATTCCCGTAGTGCGGCATCTACAGCAGGGTTTAACTGTGCCCCGATGGATGCTGTTTTTGTGTGGTCCATTGGATGGACTTGGAATTTGACTATTTCATCCGCTGGTTTAAAAGAGGTGGACTTGGATCTTTTGGCGAGTATCACGTCGTCCCTGTCCACAGTGGAGCGCAGCGCAGTTAATTCCTCCGCCGCAAGGGCTTTGGATAATGCCTCGAGGGCCAGTGCGGCCGTTTTGTTTTCGGCGCGAAGTGCTATGTCCGGATCACTAGCTAGAGTGATGATTCCATTGGGCCCGGGCATTTTGAGCTTCATGTACCCGTAATGGGGTATGGCTTGGAAGATCGTGAATGCCTCCCGCCCTAGAAGGGCGTGATATCTGCTACTGAACGGGGCCACTTGGAATGTAATTTCTTCAGACCTGTAATTCTCCGGAGTGCCGAATACCACATCTAGTGTGATTTTCCCAACGCAACGTGCCTCTCGACTAGGGATGATTCCTTGGAAGGTCGTGGTGCTTTGCTCAATACGGTTTTTGTCTATTTCCATTTTTTGAAGAGTCTCCTCATAAATAAGGTTTAATCCACTGCCGCCGTCCATGAGCACTTTAGTAAGTCGAAAGCCGTCCACAATTGGACTAAGGACCAAGGCGGCTAGTGCTCGGGCTGTTCGGAATTTAGGTTTGTAACTGGCATTGAAGGTGATAGCCGTGTCGCTCCATGGATTTATTGCTGCCACATGGCAGACTTCGGCAAGGCTGCGGAGTGCTCGCTTACGCCTATTGTTTGAGGCAAAGGTCTCGAAGACTGTCAATACTATATTGTTATCCATGGGATGGTGCTCTGCGGTGTTTTGAATGAGGAGATCCTCGCTGCTCTTGGCAACCTGCCGGAGTACCCAACATGCTCTAAGGCTATGTGCTGGTATGGTATCTGCTGTACTATGAATTTTGTAGGGCCCGTTAAGCCATCCCTCCAATACGGTTCCACGCCCTGTAGTGGGCTTTTGCTTCTTTGTAATTGAGTCGGGCGACTTGTGAGAGTATACCCTTTTAGTTCGGACTGGGGGTTTTGTCAGAGCCGGATTATCCCAAAATTTTGTTTGGGTTTTCCAGGCGCTTTCCATCGCACAGTACTTCCGTACTATGGCCGCCAAGTCAGCGAAGTTTGCTATGTCACGACGACTTATGGCGTTGAGGATTCCCTTGTTCGTGCAATTGTTGCAAAAGAACGAAATTGCGTCTTCCTCGCGACAGTCCTTGACCTTGTTCATCACAAGGAGGAATCTGGCCCAATAGTGATGTACTGTCTCTTGCGGCTCTTTTCTAATGTGGGAAAGGTCATTTATATCTGGGTGGGTGGGTGGATTTAAGTCCAGGCCTTGACCCAATCTAAGACCCAGGGGCAGGGGAGTTTCCGATCTTGGAAGTTCGGGCTCCGGGGTGTTGGACCACAGGCTCGGCATGCTGCCTGATTCTAGGTTCAGGGTTAGGGCGATGTCCTCCCATGAACGGGTATCCGGCTTGGAGAGCTCGTAAATCCGGACATAGTTCGTCCTCAGGATAGAGGAAGAATCGCCGCATTGCTCCTCCACCACCGCTATCTGATGGGTGACCTGTGGAGAATTAATCTCCCTTTGGTCGGGTTTAAGCCCAATCCGATCATAGTCCGTAGCGACTCCCAGAGCGGCGATGCGGTCCAAGAGCTCGTTCAAAGAGGAGAGCTCCATTGGATACATCTGCCCGGTAAATTTCGAGCCGATGTGGAGGCTATTTTCGATGACCCGAGAAGTCATCGTCGACGCCGTGGCCGAGCGGGTGGTCATGACGAAGCCGCCCACTCGGAGAGTTTGGCCTACAACCAGGGCTCCTCCAGAGGTGATGTTGTTCTTGACAAAAAGACGAGCCATCCCTCCTTATGATGACGACACAGTGGAACTCTCAATGAAAGCACCAATGTCGGTATCAAAACCGGCGGATCTCGGGTAGGGGGTCCCGAACTGTGTGTCTAAGGCGGATGGTAACAGGAGGCGGGGGACACGATGTTTACCCAGGTTCGGGCCCTCTTGATGGAGGTAATACCCTACTTCCTGCTTGATTGATCTTGATGATATGAGAATTACAAGAGTTGATCTACCACGAGATCGTAGGGCTAAACCCTAGCAGCTAGCCTATGGTATGATTGTTATTGTCCTACGGACTAAGCCCTCCGGTTTATATAGACACCGGAGGAGGCTAGGGTTACACAAATTCAGTTACAAAGGAGCAGATCTACATATCCGTATTGCCAAGCTTGCCTTCCACGCCAAGGAGAGTCCCATCTGGACACGTGACGAAGTCTTTAATCTTGTATCTTCATAGTCCATCAGTCCGGCCAAAGGATATAGTCCGGCTGTCTGGATACCCCCTAATCCAGGACTCCCTCACCCACTTTCCCTCTCCTACTCCTTCTCTCTTTCCCCCTTTGCTACTCCAGAAAACGAAAAAAGGAGGGGAATCCTACTAGGACTAGGGAGTCCTAGTAGGACTCCTCACACTTGGCGCGCCCCTAGGGCGGCGGCCTCCTCTTCCTGCCCCATTTATATACGAAGGCGGGACACACCCCAAAGGCACAAAAGACATCTCTTAGCCGTGTGCGGTGCCCCCTCCACAGTTTACCACCTCGGTCATATCGTCGTAGTGCTTAGGCGAAGCCCTGCGCCGGTAACTTCATCATCACCGTCACCATGCCATCGTGCTGACATAACTCTCCTTCATCCTCAACTGGATCAAGAGCTCGAGGGACGTCATCGTGCCGAACGTGTGCTGGACACAGAGGTGCCGTACGTTCGGTGCTAGGATCGGTTGGATTGTGAAGACGTTCGACTACATCAACCGCGTTACTAAACGCTTCCACTTTCGGTCTATGAGGGTACCTAGACACACTCTCCCCTTCATTGCTATGCATCTCCTAGATAGATCTTGCGTGATCGTAGGAATTTTTTTGAAATACTGTGTTCCTCAACAGTGGTATCCGAGCCAGGTCTATGCGTATATGATATATGCACGAGTAGAACACAAAGAGTTGTGGGCAATAATAGTCATACTGCTTACCACCAGTGTCTTACTTTGATTCGGCGGTATTGTTGTATGAAGCAGCCCGGACCGACATTACATGACCGCTTTCATGAGACTGGTTCTACCGACGTGCTTCGCACACAGGTGGCTGGCGGGTGTCTATTTCTCCAACTTTAGTTGAATCGAGTTTGACTACGGCCGGTCCTTGTTGAAGGTTAAAATAGCACACTTGATGAAAAACCATTGTGGTTTTGATGCATAGGTAAGAGCGGTTCTTGCTAGAAGCCCGTAGCAGCCACGTAAAACTTGCAACAACAATGTAGAGGACGTCTAACTTGTTTTTGCAGGGCATGTTGTGATGTGATATGGTCAAGACGTGATGAGATATAAATTGTTGTATGAGATGATCATGTTTTCTAAAAGTTATCGGCAACTGGCAGGAGCCTTATGGTTGTCGCTTTATTGTATGAAATGCAATCGCCATGTAATTGCTTTACTTTATCACTAAGTGGTAGCGATAGTCGTGGAAGCAATAGTTGGCGAGACGACAACGATGCTACGATGGAGATCAAGGTGTCAAGCCGGTGATGATGGAGATCATGATGGTGCTTTGAAGATGGAGATCAAAGGCACAAGATGATGATGGCCATATCATGTCACATATTTTGATTGCATGTGATGTTTATCATTTATGCATCTTATTTTTCTTAGTACAATGGTAGCATTATAAGATAATCCCTCACTAAATTTCAAGGTATAAGTGCTCTCCTTGAGTATGCACCGTTGCTACAGTTTGTCTTGTTGAGACACCACATGATGATCGGGTGTGATAAGTTCTACATTTACATACAACGGGTACAAGCTAGTTTTGCACGTGAAGAATACTCGGGTTAAACTTGACGAGCCTAGCATATGTAGATATGGCCTCGGAACACTGAGACCGAAAGGTCGAACTTGAATCATATAGTAGATATGATGAACATAGTGATGTTCACCATTGGAAACTACTCCATCTCACGTAATGATCGGACATGGCTTAGTTGATATCGATCACGTGATCATTTAGATGACTAGAGGGGTGTCTATCTAAGTGGGAGTTCTTAAGGAATATGATTAATTGAACTTTAATTTATCATGAACTTAGTACCTGATAGTATTTCCATGTCTATGTTGTTGTAGATCAATGGCTCGTGCTACCGTTCCCTTGAATTTTAATGCGTTCCTAGAGAAAGCTAAGTTAAAAGATGATGGTAGCAACTACATGGACTGGGTCTGTAACTTGAGGATTATCCTCATTGCTGCATAGAAGAATTACGTCCTGTAAACACTGCTAGGTGCAAGACCCGTTGCAGGAGCAACGCTGGACATTCTGAACGTCTGACAGAGCAAAGTTGATGACTACTCGATAGTTCAGTGTGCCATACTTTACAGCTTAGAATTAGGACTTCAAAGATGTTTTGAACGTCATGGAGCATATGAGATGTTCCAGGAGTTGAAGTTAATATTTCAAGCAAATGCCCGAATTGAGAGATATGAAGTCTCCAATAAGTTCTATAGCTGCAAAATGGAGGAGAATAGTTCTGTCAGTGAACATATACTCAGAATGTCTGGGTACCACAATGACTTGACTCAACTGGGAGTTAATCTTCCTGATGATAGTGTCATTGACAGAGTTCTTCAATCACTGCCACTAAGCTACAAAAGCTTCGCGATGAACTATAATATGCAAGTGATGGATAAGACAATTCCCAAGCTCTTCGCGATGCTAAAGGATGCGGCGGTAGAAATCAAGAAGGAGCATAAAGTGTTGATGGTTACCAAGACCACTAGTTTTAAGAAAAATGGCAAAGGGAAGAAGGGGAACTTCAAGAAGAACGGCAAGAAAGTTGCTGCTCAAGTGAAGAAGCCCAAGTCTGGACCTAAGCCTGAGACTGAGTGCTTCTACTGCAAAGGGACTGGTCACTGGATGCGGAACTGCTCCAAGTATTTGGCGGATAATAAGGATGGCAATGTGAAAGGTATATTTGATATACATGTTATTGATGTGTACCTTACTAATGCTCGTAGTAGCGCCTAGGTACTTGATACTGGTTTTGTTGCTCATATTTTCAACTCGAAACAGGGGCTACAGATTAAACGAAGATTGGCTAAGGACGAGGTGACGATGCGCGTGGGAAATGGTTCCAAAGTCGTTGTGATCGTCGTCAGCACGCCACCTCTACATCTACCATCGGGATTAGTTTTAGACCTAAATAATTGTTATTTAGTGCCAACGTTGAGCATGAACATTATATCTGGATCTTGTTTGATGCGAGACGGTTATTCATTTAAATCAGATAATAATGGTTGTTCTATTTATATGAGTAATATCTTTTATGTTCATGCACCCTTGATGAGTGGTCTATTTTTGTTGAATCTAGATTGCAGTGATACACATATTCATAATATTGAAGCCAAAAGACGCAAGGTTAATAATCATAGTGCAACTTATTTGTGGCACTGCCGTTTAGGTCATATTGGTGTAAAGCGCATGAAGAAACTCCATGCTGATGGGCTTTTGGAATCACTTAATTATGAATCACTTGATACTTGCGAACCATGCCTCATGGGCAAGATGACTAAGACTCCGTTCTCCAGAACAATGGATCGAGCAACTGACTTATTGGAAATAATACATACTAATGTATGTGGTCCGATGAGTGTTGAGGCTCGCGGCGGGTATAGTTATTTTCTGACCTTCACAGATGATTTGAGTAGATATGGGTATATCTACTTACTGAAACATAAGTGTGAAACATTTGAGAAGTTCAAAGAATTTCAGAGTGAAGTGGAAAATCATCGTAACAAGAAAATAAAGTTTCTACGATCTGATTGTGGAGGTAAATATTTGAGTTCTGAGTTTGGTCTTTATTTGAAACAATGTGGAATAGTTTCGCAACTCACGCCACCTGGAACTCCACTGCATAATGGTGTGTCCGAACATTGTAATCGTACTTTATTAGATATGATGCGATCTATGATGTATCTTACTAATTTACCGCTGTCATTTTGGGATTATGCTTTAGAGACGGTTGCATTTGCGTTAAATAGGGCACCATCTAAATCCGTTGAGATGACACCATATGAACTGTGGTTTGGCAAGAAACCTAAGCTGTCGTTTCTTAAAGTTTGGGGTTGCGATGCTTATGTGAAAAGCTTCAACCTGATAAGCTCGAACCCAAATCGGAGAAATGTGTCTTCATAGGATACCCAAAAGAGACTGTTGGGTACACCTTCTATCACAGATCCGAAGGCAAGATATTCGTTGCTAAGAATGGATCCTTTCTAGAGAAGGAGTTTCTCTCGAAAAAAGTGAGTGGGAGGAAAGTGGAACTTCGTGAGGTAATTGTACCTTCTCCCAAATTGGAAAGTAGTTCATCACAGAAATTAGTTCCAGTGATTCCTACACCAATTAGTGGGGAAGCTAATGATGATGATCATTAAACTTCTGATCAAGTTACTACCGAACCTTGTAGGTCAACTAGATCCGCACCAGAGTGGTACGGTAATCCTGTTCTGGAGGTCATGTTACTTGACCATGATGAACCTACGAACTATGAGGAAGCGATGATGAGCCCAGAGTCCGCGAAATGGCTTGAGGCCATGAAATCTGAGATGGGATCCATGTATGAGAACAAAGTGTGGACTTTGGTTTGACTAGCCCGATGATCGGCAAGAAATAGAGAATAAATGGATCTTCAAGAAGAAGACTGACGCTGAAGGTAATGTTACTATCTACAAAGCTCGACTTCTTGCGAAAGGTTTTCTACAAGTTCATGGAGTTGACTACGATGAGACCTTCTCACCCGTAGTGATGCTTAAGTCTGTCTGAATCATGTTAGAAATTGCCGCATTTTGTGATTATGAAATTTGGCAAATGGATGTCAAAACTGCATTCCTTGATGGATATCTTAAAGAAGAGTTGTATATGATGCAACCAGAGGGTTTTGTCGATCCAAAAGGTGCTCACAAAGTGTGCAAGCTCCAGTGATCCATTTATGGACCGGTGTAAGCCTCTCAGAGTTGGAATATACGCTTTGATGGTGTGATCAAAGCATATGGTTTTATACAGACTTTTGGAGAAGCCTGTATTTACAAGAAAGTGAGTGGGAGCTCTGTAGCATTTCTAATATTATAGGTGGATGACATATTGTTGATTGGAAATAATACAGAATTTCTGGATAGCATAAAAGGATACTTGAATAAGAATTTTTCAATGAAAGACCTCGGTGAAGCTGCTTATATATTGGGCATCAATATCTATAGAGATAGATCAAGATGCTTAATTGGACTTTCATAAAGCACATAACTTGATGTTTTGCAGAAGTTCAAAATGGATCAGTCAAAGAAAGCGTTCTTGCATGTGTTACAAGGTGTGAAGTTGAGTCAGACTCAATGCCCGACCACTGCAGAAGATAGAGAGAAAATGAAAGTCATTCCCTATGCCTCAGCCATAGGTTCTATCATGTATGCAATGCTGTGTACCAGACCTGATGTGTGGATCACTGGGCAACGGTACCAAAGTAATCCATGTGTGGATCCTGAAATACCTGAAAAGGACTAAGGATATGTTTCTCGTTTATGGAGGTGACAAAGAGCTCGTCGTGAATGGTTACGTCGATGCATGCTTTGACACTGATCCGGATGACTCTAAGTCACAAACCGGATACATATTTATATTGAATGGTGGAGCTTTCAGTTGGTGCAGTTCCAAGTAGAGCGTTGTGGCGGTACCTACGTGTGAAGCGGACTACATAGCTGCTTCGGAAGCAGCAAATGAAGGAGTCTGGATGAAGGAGTTCATATCCGATCTAGGTGTAATACCTAGAGCATCGGGTCCAATGAAAAATCTTTTCTGACAATACTGGAGCAATTGCCTTGGCGAAGGAATCCAGATTTCACCAGAGAACCAAACACATCAAGAGACGCTTCAATTTCATCCACGATCAAGTTAAGGAGGGAGACATAGAGATTTGCAAGATACATACGGATCTGAATGTTGCAGACCCATTGACTAAGCGTATCTCACGAGCAAAACATGATCAGCACCAAGACTCCATGGGTGTTAGAATCATACTATGTAATCTAGATTATTAACTCTAGTGCAAGTGGGAGACTGAAGGAAATATGCCCTAGAGGAAATAATAAAGTTGTTATTTATAATTCGTTATATCATGATAAATGTTTATTATTCATGCTAGAATTGTATTAACTGGAAACTTAGTACATGTGTGAATACATAGACAAACAGAGTGTCCCTAGTATGCCTCTACTTGACTAGATCGTTAATCAAAGATGGTTAAGTTTCCTAACTATAGACATGTGTTGTCATTTGATGAACAGTATCACATCATTAGAGAATGATGTGATGGGCAAGACCATCCGTTAGCTTAGTATAATTTGTTTTGTTTTATTGCTATTGCTTTCTTCATGACTTATACATGTTCCTCTGACTATGAGATTATGCAACTCCCGAATAACGAAGGAACACCTTGTGTGCTATCAAACGTCACAACGTAGCTGGGTGATTATAAAGATGATCTACAGGTGTCTCCGATGGTGTTTGTTGAGTCGGCATAGATCGAGATTAGGATTTGTCACTTCGTGTATCAGAGAGGTAGGATTTGTCACTCCGTGTATTGGAGAGGTATCTCTGGTCCCTCTCAGCAATGCACATCACTATGAGCCTTGCAAGCAATGTGACTAATGAGTTAGTTACGGGATGATGCATTACGGAACGAGTAAAGAGACTTGCCGGTAACAAGATTGAACTAGGTATGAAGATACCGATGATCGAATCTCGGGCAAGTAACATATCGATGACAAAGGGAACAACGTATGTTGTTATGCGGTTTGACCGATAAAGATCTTCGTAGAATATGTAGGAGCCAATATGAGCATCCAGGTTCCGCTATTGGTTATTGAACGGAGATGTCTCTCGGTCATGTCTACATAGTTCTCGAACGCGTAGGGTCCGCACTCTTAACGTTCAATGACGATTTCTATTATGAGTTATGTGTTTTGATGACCGAAGTTTGTTCGGAGTCCCGGATGAGATCACGGACATGCCGAGGAGTCTCGAAATGGTCAAGAGGTAAAGACTCATATATTGGAAGGTTGCATTCGGACACCAGAATGGTTTCGGGAAGTTTCGGATAAGTTTTGGAGTACTGGGGGTTACCGAACCCCCTCCCCCGGGAAGTTAATGGGTCATCATGGGCCTTAATGTAGGAGAGAGGACCGAACAAAGGAGGTGGCGCCCCCCCTGCCAATTCGAATTGGACAAGGGGTGGGGGCGCCCCCCCCCTTTCCCTCTCCTACTCCTTCTCTCTTCCCCCCTTTGCTACTTCGGATAAGGAAAAAAGGAGAGGGGAATCCTACTAGGACTAGGGAGTCCTAGTAGGACTCCCCATACTTGGCACGCCCCTAGGGGGCCGACCTCCTACTCCTCCCCCTTTATATATGGAGGTGGGGGGACCTCAAAGGCACAACAGACATGTCTTAGCCGTGTGCGGTGCCCGCCTCCATAGTTTACCACCTCGGTCATATCATCTTAGTTCTTAGGCGAAGCCCTACGCTGGTAACTTCATCATCACCGTCGCCACACCGTCATGCTGACGGAACTCTCCTTCGTCCTCAACTAGATCAAGAGCTCGAGGGACATCATTGTGCTGAACGTGTGCTGAACACGGAGGTGCCGTACATTCGGTGCTAGGATCAGTTGGATCGTGAAGACGTTCGACTAGATCAACCGCGTTACTAAATGCTTCCGCTTTCGATCTACGAGGGTACATAGACACACTCTCCTCTGTCGTTGCTATGCATTTCCTAGATAGATCTTGCGTGATTGTAGGAAATTGTTTGAAATACTGCGTTCCCCAACACCCACCAGTATTTACATATCATACGAGTCAACTTGTCACATACCGAGGGAGGGAGCTTGAAGACACTCATAACATAAGCAGGTTGGGCTTGAGCGATAGCTTTGATCAAAATCTCCTTATTACACGCGGATACCTATTGCTCACTTCAATCTATGAGCTTCTTCCGTAAACGCTCTTGGACAGTTTCAAAATTTCCTTTGTGAATTCTCCCTTCAGGGACCGGAGGACCCAGCTAATTGGGTTCAAAAACTTCCTGCGTAATCTCCAGAACAGTTTTAACCTCTTAAACCATGCTTGGCAAGCAGTTATGTGAGAAAAGGATGGAGCACTTCGACGGGTTAAACAATTGTCCAGTCACCGCTGTATACGTGTTCAACACACCTTTAACCAAAAGAGCTTGTTGTTTGGAAGCATGGAAAAACAAAAGAGAATCATCCGCAAACAGAAGATGTGAGATGACAGGAGCACCTCTGCAGATCTTAACCCCTTGTAATCCCTATTCCCTCATGGACTTGTTAAGAAGTACAGACAGAGCATCAGCCACAAAAAGGAAGAGGTAGGGGGATAACGGATCACCTTGGCGTAGACCTCTTGATGGAGAGAAGGTTTCCAACAACTTTCCATTAAATTTAATAGAGTACTTCACTGAGGAGACACACGCCATAACACAAGAAATCCACTGGTTAGAGAAGCCCCACTTAGAGAGCGCCCTTTCCAAGAAAATCTAATCCACACGATCATAGGCCTTCGACAGATCTAGTTTATAGGCACATAAAGCTGGTGAGCTTTCCTTGACTGACTTAATATGATGAATACACTCAAAAGCAATAATGGAGTTATCAGAGATGAGCCTCCCGGGAATGAATGCACTCTAATTTTCAGAGATAAGCTCAGTTGGAGCGGACGTAGCCTATTCACCATGCATTTTGACATGATCTTATACACCAGATTGCACAAACTAATGGGACGGAAATCCTTCAGCTCCCTAGGGTGGGGAACTTTGGGAATTAACACAATCGTCGTGTCATTAACACCATCTGGCATGATACATGTGACAAAAAACTCCTGTACTGCTGCCACTATCTCCTCCTTGAGAATAACCCAATTCTGCTGATAAAACCTGGCCGGGAAACCATCACAACCTGGAGCTTTCAACAACCCGATCTAAAACTAAGCATTAGATATCTCCTCCTACGAATAGGGTTTGCACAAAGCGTCGTTCATCTCCGCTGAAACCTTAGGAACGATATTGTCCATCACCACGTTCGGATCCAGGGTAGGATCTCTTGTAAGTATCTCCTTAAAATAGGAGTTGGCCATCCTCTCCATCTCGGATGGCGCGACGCACCAAGAACCGTCGGCCTTCATTAGTCTCTGAATTTGGTTACGTCGAGCCCGCCAAACTGCTCGACGGTGTAGGTATTTGGTATTGCGTTCTCCCTCCTTCAACCATTCAATATGAGACCATTGAAGCCAGATCATCTCTCCCAGGAGTCGGGATGTCCTTGCAGTAGAACCAAGTCGATTGCCATCCCCTGACTGACTCGGGAAAGGTCATGAGAGGAAAAGTACTACTACCTCTAGTTTGGATCCCTAACCCCCCGCACATCTAGATCACGTGCGTCTTTTCATCACTCGGATTAGCCTTCTTCACCGACTGAGAATGGGAAGTGAAGACGTGTTTGAATAGGCCCCAGTGTGGCTGGCACCCCAGGAAGTTTTCGCACATTGAGATGAATGCAGCAAGATATGAGATCGTGTTGGGAGGAAAATGGTGGATCTGGGCGCCGAAGAAATTCAAGAAACCCCGAAAGAACGGATGCAGGGGAAGAGACTCTGTACAGGTGCTCACGTAGTTGATTCATCTTAGCCCAGACATGTGCTCGATCCGCGCCCGACAGCTGTAGGTCCGCCAACTGGTTTCGCAATTTTTCGATGTCCTTCAACACATTACCAAAATTTTCTTTGATCCAGTGCCACAAATCATTCATCACCTCTTTCAATGAATGGGCTACCGAGCCCAAGTTGCCGGCTGGCCAGTGCTTAGCCCAGGCCTCAGTGATGATCGTGGGGAGCTTGAGGTCTCGCTCCCACATGATCTCATAACATGGAATTGACGCCCTACGCCTCGGTTCCTGCACTCCTTCTAGATTGATCAAAAGTGGACTATGGTCTGAGCAGGAGGTAGCCCGATGCAGTATCCGTGCCGCTAGAAAGATGTCTCATAGAGCCTCATCCACACAAGCCCGATCGAGGCGGACCTGTACATTGCGATTTTCATCCTGACCATTATCGTATGTGAAGGGAAGACCAGAGAACCCGAGTTCCTCTAGGTCGCATGTTTGTAAACAGTCCCTGAACACTGACATTTGTGCCTCCGCTCGAGCTGATCTTGACAGATGCTCGTGCTGCCAGAGTGCTTCATTGAAGTCACCACATACAACCCATGGCTCTCGCAAAAAAGCACGCAATCGGCACAGATGATCCCACATAGGCTGGCGATTTTCCACTCTTGGCTCCCCATATACAAAGGTACCTCTCCATGAAATACCGGAGCCTCCTTCAGGGATACGAACATCAATGAACCTATTGCAAGATTCAAGCACTATAACTGTGAGATTCTCATCCCAGAACAAAGCTAGCCCACCGCATATTCCATCACTTCTGACTCCGTGGAAGACTTTTAGCCCTAGCCTCCACTTCATTTTCTCTACTTTGGTTGCATCCTGTCTAGTCTCGCAGAGAAACACTAGCTTGGGGTTGTTGGCTTTTGAGAGGGCCAAAACCTCATGAACTGTCCGACGGTCCCCCTCCTCCCAAGTAGTTCCAAGACAAGATATTCATTGCATCTGGCGGTCCTCCTCACCGGAGGCCGCCGATATCTCATTTTGGTCATTCTCCATGGCTACTTTCAACCTTTTGCTGCTTGAACTACTGTTTGTGGGCGAGCCACCGTCCTTCAGATCATTGCCGCTACCATCAGTTATAGCAAGCAACGTCTTTGAAGTGCCAGAGGCATTTCGAGGAATAGCCGCGTCCTCATCCATGTTTAATCTCTTCTTCAGGATCCTATCAACTTCCATTCTTTCCCCAGGTATTTTAACTGGGCTTGAAGCGGTATCAGCGACCTCTGGATCAACTGGTTATTGTTCAGTGGCAGTCCTGTCAACCTTAGGAGTCGCAACCTTTCTAGTTTCATTGTCTGATGCCTTGTTCGTTCTTGGATCTGGACGTGGCTTGCTGGGGGCATCTGCATAGATCCAATCCCCGAACTTGAGCAACTTCTCATCGTGAACCCCCGATCCACATTATTTGTGTTCATGACCAATGATGCCACACAGCTTACAAAACCTAGCAAACTTTTCATAGAGAACCAGGTATACCTGACGTTCCTTAGCACGTACAATACTAACATATTTTGTAAGGGCCTGACGGATATCATGCTTCACCCTCACCCTTACATAATCACCTTGTGTATTCCCATTCAGACGCATCTCCATTATCTCTCCGGATCCTTTCAACAGCTTCTGCACAATATTCTCTTTATAGTATGGGTCTGGTAACTTGTGAATCTGCAGCCATATTGGCGGATGAAAGAACTCTACTTCATCTGCTTTGCTGAAGCCATCATGTGAGCACAAGACCACAACCATATTGCGAAACAACCAAGGGCCTTGCAACATGATGTGTTCCCAGTCCCCCAAGCAGGATGCTTGGACGACAAAACGATTAGGGCCAACAGGCCGAAATCTCACACTTTGCGCCAGATTCCATGCAACTCTCATCTCCTTGTAGAAGGCCGACGGGCTGAAGTTTTTGTTTGTATGAACCCTAGCTAGGGTAAGCCAACGAACACTTTCCTAAATCTCGGGGTCATCCTCGTCGATCTCTACGTTAGCGAACTCTTCATCGTTGAGATCTAGTTGATCGAAGAAATCACCCAGATCCGATCTTGCAGTCGCGGCGGTGGCGCTGCCGTTTATGGTGGAGTTGGCATCGGACAGAGACGCCATCACAAATTCCTAGACCAGTTGCACGATCGACAAAGGGAGGGTTGATGACAGCGGACGTAGCTCGGAGCAATCGGGGGAAAGGTATACGCGGGTAGGACTCAGAGGCGATCGGGATCGCCTAAGAAGAGAGAAACCCTAGCCAGACGGGCATAGGGGCAAAAACTAGTCGGGGTCGGGCCTTTGTTTGTTCTTTCGACCTCTGCCCGCCTATCCGATCTCTAAATATACTCTGTGTGGAGGTGGCCGAGAATAAATTTTCTTCATGCAAAGGCCTCCTTGTAGCCGGCCGGTGATTCGCGTGAAGCTCCCTTGTCGACGGCAGCGACCTCTGACCTCGCCGACATACAGAATCCTCACCGGAGGTGGCTGTTGCAGTGCCTGGTGGAGCTAATGTGCGCCCATGGTTACAGCAATAAGTAGATGCATGTGTGCGTGTCGCGGCCTGTCACGCCCCGATCTGGATCCGGGCGTCCAGAGTAGGCAGCGAGGGGAAAGGGGGTGAGGATGGCGTGAGGAAGGGGGTGAGCGAGAGAGAGATGTAGGTGAGGGAATGAGTTTACTATTCAACAGCCTGCCGATTACATCACCCAACCTTTGGTTAAGTACCCCTCGACCTGGTCCTTGGCCACACACATGCATACAACTGGCTCACGCACGCACGCTACGCTTGGCCATGCTAACTGGCAGTCACGCGGTGGTGCCTTGCACTACCGTGGTGACATTCTCCCTTCCTTGAGAAGGGACCCTGTCGGTGTCAAAACCGGCGGATCTTGGGTAGGGGTCCCGAACTGTGCGTCTAAGGCGGATGGTAACAGGAGGCCGGGGACATGATGTTTTACCCAGGTTCGGGCCCTCTTGATGGAGGTAAAACCCTATGTCCTGCTTGATTAATATTGATGATATGGGTAGTACAAGAGTTGATCTACCACGAGATCAGAGAGGCTAAACCCTAGAAGCTAGCCTATGGTATGATTGTATGTTGTCCTACAGACTAAAACCCTCCGGTTTATATAGACACCGGAGGGGGCTAGGGTTACACAAGGTCGGTTACAAAGGAGGAGATACACATATCCGCATTGCCTAGCTTGCCTTCCACGCCAAGTAGAGTCCCATCCGGACATGAGACGAAGTCTTCAATCTTGTATCTTCATAGTCTAACAGTCCGGCCAATGAATATAGTCCGGATGTCCGAAGACCCCCTAATCCAGGACTCCCTCAGTAGCCCCTGAACCAGGCTTTCAATGACGATGAGTCCGGCGCGCAGTATTGTCTTCGGCATTGCAAGGCAGGTTCCTCCTCCGAATACACCACGGAAGAATATGAATACAAGGATAGTGTCTGACCCTGCAAAATAAGTTCCACATACCACCGTAGAGAGAATAATATTTCCACAAATCCAATTTGCTGACTTGTTTTGGCAACACGACATTATGTCACGGCCCGGTGATTATTCGAACCGTTTCCTTTAACTAGCCCCGCACATAACGCGGGGCAGTTTTTCCGACACGTCTCGTCAAAGCAGAGATCGTGTCCCCTTATCACGGGATTCTCATCAACACGGGTGTGGGTAACCCAACCGCGCCATCGATTACGGCGCTTGGGGGATAAGCGAGTTTTACTAGGCTAGTGGGGACGCATAGTTTCGTCCGCCCATATAAAGGGATAAGGATTTACCTTTTCATCCATGCCTTCTTCCTCCTTTGCTCATCCATTTTCGCACACTCGAGCTGCAGCGCCCAAGTCCGCATTTCCCACCCCGACCTTCTCCAACCATGTCCGGAGCGGGAGGCAGGTGGATGGTCTCCTCCGTCACGGAGGGATACATCAAGAAGCTGAGGAGAGCCGAATACCTGCCCGACGACATCGCGCACCGGCTCCCAGACGAGGGGCAGCTCATCCCCACCCCTAGGTCCCATGAGAGGGTAGTGTTCCTTACCCATTTCCTCCGCGGACTGGGATTCCCTCTCCACCCATTCGTCCGGGGGCTCATGTTCTACTATGGCCTGGATTTCCACGATTTGGCCCCGAACTTCATCCTCAACATCTCGGCGTTTATCGTCGTGTGCGAGGCCTTCCTCCGCATCAAGCCCCACTTCGGCTTATGGCTGAAGACCTTCAATGTCAAGCCAAAAGTAGTGAGCGGCCGCCAGGCGGAGTGCGGAGGCGCCATGGTGGGCAAGATGCCCAACGTCACATGGCTCGAGGGCTCCTTTGTGGAGACCATAAAGGCGTGGCAATCGGGGTGGTTCTACATCACCGAGCCGCGTGACCCTAAATGGGTAGCGGCCCCCGAGTTCCGATCTGGCATCCCCACGCGGCTCACCTCCTGGCAAGAGAAGGGCCTATCCTGGGGTAATTCGAGAGAGCTGACCAGACTCCAAACATGTTTTCAAAACACGGTGAACAAAAAGCTCAAACTCGTCAACATAGTCCAGGTCATGCTCATCCGCCGGATCCTCCCGTGCCAACAACGGGCTTTCAACTTGTGGGAGTTCGACCCGGCCCAGCACCGAACTCTGAATAGGCTCTTCGACACAACACACGAGGATGCCTGGAGGGTGCTATTCAAGGGCGCCGAGGTTCCACCTCCCACTACTAAGGATCGCGGATTCAACGCAAAGCGCCAAGCCTGCACGGTAAGCTGTTTTACCTCTTACATGATACTTGTTTTCCATAGTTTGACTCTATGCGGGATCTAAGCTCCCGTACCTTTGACAGGACTGGCAGGAGACGACCGGACAGATTGACTGTCCGGCTCCTTTGCCCGAAGGCCCAGCAGACGCTCTCCTAGCGAAGATGCTGACTCCGGCTCCTTACACGGTGCTGGAGAAGACCAATAAGGCCAAGGGAACCCGAAAGAGTTCCCGATGCCAGGCGTCATCGGACTCACCATCTGATGACTCTATGGCGCACTCCTCCCCCGAAGACGAGGAGGCAGAAGAAGATGCTCCCACTCCAGACGGGGGAGACAAGAAAAGGAAGGCCGTCCCAACTGGGGAGGCCGAAGGGTCCAAGAAGGGAAGGACTCTCCTTCCAGACAGTTCTGCCACCACCGCCGACGGCGAACACGAGTGGCTGCCCAGGACCAAGCCCCTTGGGAAGTCGTAAGTATTCGGATACCAGAGTAACTCATAGCATTCCTTTGTCGCACTGCTTCACCTAACGCCGAACATGATTATGCAGACCGCCACGAGCCCGTATCGATGTATCATCAGATGGCTCCCTGGGCTCGTCGGAAATGGATAGCGATCCACTTCCGACCGCCACCTCCCCTAGCCCTACGGACGACGCCGAGGTATTGTCCCAAGAGGCACCGGGTCGAGGGGAGACAGTTCCGAAGGTGCCCCAAGGCGGCCTTCCGGACTCCGGGAGCAGAGGGGACAAGGCCCCTGAGGGCTCCGAGTTTGGCCCTCAGCCGAACACCGCGCCGGAACCTCCAGTGGTTTCGGACTCGGGCAGGCGGCCTCCTTCCAAGAGGAGCAAGACACCTGTGCCGGTGACCTCTGTCCATCCAGAGGCGCCAGACAGTCTACTGGAAGCGCTTCGTAGCGCTTCCATTAACGAGGAGCAATGTACTATTATGAGTGCGGTGGTCCAGAAGGTTCAGTCCGCCAAGAGCGGACTGACTGAAGCCTGTGCCAGCCTTCTAACAGGCTTTGAGGTAAGTGTTTAAAATATAGGAAGAATATTACCACATAGACAGTAGCCCCTGATGCTCTGTTCGGTGTTCACAAAGAAAAGCCGAACAGAGGATCAAATAATATCGCAGGAGTCTAATATAAGTATGTCAATATGCATATGCAGGCTTCGCTGCTGGCATCTACCGCACTGACTGCGGAGGTCGCCGTACTGAAGCAGGACCTTAAAGGGTCCCAGGATGAGCTCGGCCTTGCCAAGAGGCAGCTCGAGGAGAACAAAGGTAAGTAGTACCTAGTCTTATGGATATGTATAAAAAGAATGCGATTGCAAAATGGCAGGATCATCATGAATTTTCCAGGGGCCACGATCGAAGTGGCGACCTTAAAGCAAGCGATGTCCGAGGCCGAAGATAAAGCGGCCATGGAGCGCACCGAGCGAGAAAGGCAAGAGGCTCGGGTGGGCGAGGTGCAGCAAGAGCTCCAGGCTCTCGTGAAGAAGCACGAGGCGTTGGAGCTTAACTCGAAGACGCGAGAGTCTGAGCTTGCCGCGGCCCTCGAGAGCGCAAAGAGTGCCAAGGCCGAAGCCCAAAAGGCCCTCCAGGAGATCGACGCGATGAAGAAAATAGCGGCGGGTAAGGCATTCTATATGCAAAGCAAGCATGTAAAAGTAAATTACCGATTACTTACCCGAATCCATAGCTCTCCAGGAGCATTCACGGATTTACCTCGCAGCTTGTCGGATGCCGCGAAGTTTTACTTGGCCGAGGATGAAAGCTCGACGGAGAAGTTGTTCTGGGCCCAGTAAACTGGGACTAAACACCCAGTGTCTGTGAGCGACCAGCTAAAGCAGCTGGTCGAGCTACACAAGGCGGCCGAACAGGCCATGAAGGGCTTTATAGTCCGGCTGTGGCCTGGCGACGCCCTTCCGCATAGCTACTTTGGCCTGGTGAGGCGGCTTGTGGATGCCTGCCCACGGCTGGAAGTCGTCAAGCGATCCTTCTGCATTGAAGGTGCACGCCGATCTTTCACCCGTGTGAAGGTGCAATGGGCCAATCTAGACGCCGTGAAGCTGATCAAGGAAGGACCGCCGCAAGGCAAGGAGCATCGCACCCCCGAAATTTATTATGAGGGTGTCCTGAAGGGTCCCCGTCTTGTGGCGGACGAATGTTCCAAAGATGTAATGTTTGAATAAACTTGCTCGTGTGATCCTGTATGATGAAAACTTGTTTCATATGCGCTATGCAATGCTTGTTTGAGTTTAAAATATTACCTTCTGTTTGGCTGTTTATCCAATCTGAGAGATGGCTAGTCCTCGGCTTCTGCCCCCATGCCACGAGTGCTGGGGTGTTCGGGATAAACCTGAGCACTCTTGTTCCCATTTTTGGGTCCTTCAAGGGAGGTGCTCAGCACAACGAACAAGGCAACCGGACTAATAATGCTTTATCACTCTCACTTAGCCATAGAATTCTATAATTTTAAATTTCGTCGAAGCCCCTGGTATTCGGAAGGCCGGATACGGGGTGCGATACACGCCTTTGAGCCGGACAAGGCCAGCCCCTCGCTCTAAGCGGCATAAGTCTTTAGGGACTCGAAACCTCGCCGAACAGCGACCAATCTCTCACCTTATCATGACAGTCAGTTTTAGCTTTCTCTACTGAGGTGCTTAGCCCAGCAGAACCGGGGCACAATTGCAGTAGTTCTCCTAGCGCTACCTTATCCGATAGAACGGAACGCAAGGTACCAAAACATAGGAGCCGGGAAAACCCAACATTTGACCAAAGACATGATTCGGAGCTGATGCATATAATACTATAAGTTCGGGGTGCCGCACTTGTGAAAGTGTTCGGACTTCTCACACCATATTGTGGGGTACGTAAGCCCCTGGTGTATTCGCCGTACCAACGTGTACGGTTGCAAGGCATTATTAATAAACACATATATATAACAAGAATGCAATAATAGTCGTAATGTTATGCATTGTTTATTCAAAAAGGTGCGTTAAAGCAGAATGATACAGATAGTGCGATAAGCAAAAAGTAGGACTATGTCCCTTCCAAGGGCAAGCTGAGGAATAGTATTAAAGCAAATATTTCGCTCGTTATCGTAATCCACCTGGGAATTCCATGGTGTGACGTAGCTTTCTGCCTCCTTGGTTGTTGCATCATGTGTTCGGCAATCATGCTGCCGGACAGGGTGTCTACAGATTAAAGTCCTGAAAAAAGAGAAAAATAACAAAGCGGGAAGCCCCTAGTGTGGTTTAGGCCGCGTCTTGGGGCGTGCCGTAGTTGTGCCCCCCTCCCCACCTATGCCCATGGTATTTTTAATGCGTAATTATGTACGCGTGGCACGGATTTCGCCATTTGGCTGGGACTGGGGTGGGGGCCGCATTGCTACGCGAGCTCAGATCATGCCAGGTGGTCTAGTTGCCGATTACTCCGAGCGCGCTTGAAGGTGTCCGGGTCTTGAAACGCCGAACTGGTGGATTGCCTTAAGAGGCTGCTTTGCGCTTCTTCTGCGAGGGCCGTAGTGTGCTCCTCCGTTCGGAGAGAGCGCTCTGTGTTTCCATTAACTGTAATAAGCCCCCGAGGTCCTGGCATCTTGAGCTTGAGGTATGCGTAATGCGGTACCGCATTGAATCTTGCAAATGCGGTTCGCCCGAGCAGTGCATGATAGCCACTGCGGAACGGGACTATATCGAAGATTATTTCTTTGCTTCGGAAGTTATCCGGGGATCCGAAGACCACTTCCAGTGTAATTGAGCCTGTGCAATGGGCCTCTACACCTGGAATGCCGCCTTTAAAGGTTGTTTTTGTGGGTTTGATCCTTGAGGGGTCTATACCCATTTTGCGCACTGTATCCTGATAAAGCAGGTTCAGGCTGCTGCCGCCATCCATAAGGACTCGAGTGAGGTGAAATCCGTCAATGATTGGGTCTAGGACCAGTGCGGCGAATGCGCCATGACAGATACTAGTGGGGTGGTCCCTGCGATCGAAGGTGATCAGATTGGAGGACCATGGGTTGAACTATGGGGCGACTGGTTCCAACGCATATACGTCCCTAAGCGCACGCTTCCGCTCCCTCTTTGGGATGTGGGTTGCGTATATCATGTTCACCGTCCGCACTTGTGGGGGAAACCTCTTCTGTCCTCTGGTGTGCGGCTGCCGGGGCTCCTCCTCGTCATCGCTATGTGGCCCCTTATCCTTGTTTTCGGCAATTAACTTGTCGGCCTGCTTGAACACCCAACAATCCCTGTTGGTGTGATTGGCTGGCTTGTCTGGGGTGCCGTGTATTTGACACGAGCGATCGAGTATATGGTCCAAACTGGACGGGCCCGGTGTACTTTCTTTGAATGGCTTTTTCCACTGACAGGGTTTAGAGCCTTTGAATCCGGCATTGATTGTCGTATCTTTAGTATTATCGCTATTAATGCGGCGCTTATGTTTGTTGCGACGTGACCTGTTATTGCCGTCCTTGGTATCTGAAGTACCATGGTTCTTTGACATATTGTTACTGCGAGCCAGCCAGCTGTCTTCTCCCGCACAAAAGCGGGTCATGAGTGTCGTGAGGGCTGCCATAGATTTCGGCTTTTCCTGACCAAGGTGCCGGGCTAGCCACGCATCGCAGATGTTGTGTTTCAAAGCTGTTAGGGCCTCTGCATCCAGACAGTCGACGATTTGATTTTTCTTTGTTAGGAACCGAGTCCAGAATTGCCTAGCCGATTCTTCTGGCTGCTGAATTATGTGGCTCAATTCATCGGCATCTGGTGGTCGCACATAAGTGCCCTGAAAGTTGTCGAGGAATGCGGCTTCCAGATCTTCCCAACAGCTAATGGACTCTGCTGGCAAGCTGTTAAGCCAGTGCCGCGCTGGTCCTTTGAGCTTTAGTGGGAGGTATTTGATGGCGTGTAAATCATCACCGCGGGCCATGTGGATGTGGAGGAGGAAATCCTCGATCCATACCGCAGGATCTGTTGTGCCTTCGTATGATTCAATATTTACGGGTTTGAAACCTTCTGAGATTTGATGTCCATTACTTCGTCTATGAAGCATAAGGGGTGTGCGGCGCCTCTGTATTGGGCTATGTCACGACGCAGCTCGAATGGGTCTTGCCCGCTGTGTTCGGCCCGGCCGGGTTTACTTTTACTGTATCCAGCGTGACGTTTATCGTCTCGCATAGTGGCGCGCTCTCGTGATCCGTAGATTGATCTTGCATGTTTTGCTTTGTCCTCCAATACGTTTCGCAGGTCTGGCGTGCTTCCCCATGCTTTTTTATTTGAATGGCGTCGGGGTGCAGGCTGAGCTTTTGGCTGTAATGCCTCTCTATCACGGCCACGAGGTGGCCGATCAGCCGTGTCATACGCTTCTTCCTCCAGTCGAGGTAGCAATCTGCATTTTGGGTAACTCTTGGAGGGACGCTCGAGTTTATGTTCCTCGGCCGCGAGGACTTCAGTCCATCTGTCGGCTAGCAGATCTTGATCAGCTTGAAGCTGCTGCTGCTTTTTCTTAAGGCTATTTGCCGTGGCCATAAGCCGGCGCTTGAAGCGCTCTTGTTCGACGGGATCCTATGGCAAGGCGAATTCGTCATCGCGAGGCTTGCCTCTTCTTCGGAGGTGGGCATGTAATTATCATCCTCCGCTTCTCCATCTGTCGCCCTCCCAGGAGGGCTGGCTCCTCCATCCTCCTGCTCTAACTCTTGCTGGAGGGGGTTGTTGTTGTCTTCGGCACTATCTGGAGTGTTATTACCTCCTGTGCCGGTATCACCACTTTTGCTTTGGCGGGACTTAGAGCGGCGCCGCTGACGTCGGTGCTTGGGTTGCTTCTTGGAGGGGTCATCCTCCGTTGTCTCGTCGCCATTGCCTTCTTTGTGTGTATCCACCATGTATATATCGTATGATGAGGTGGCTGTCCAGTGCCCTGTGGGCAGTGGTTCCTCTTTGAGGGAGTCCTGGATTAGGGGATGTTCGGATAGCCGGACTATACCTTCAGCCGGACTCCTGGACTATGAAGATACAAGATTGAAGACTCCGTCCCGCGTCCGGAAGTGACTTCCCTTGGCATGGAAGGCAAGCTTGGCGATACGGATATGAAGATCTCCTACCATTGTAACCGACTTTATGTAATCCTAACCCTACCCGGTGTCTATATAAACCGGAGGGTTTTAGTCCGTAGGACAACATACACATCAACAATCATACCATAGGCTAGCTTCTAGGGTTTAGCCTCCTCGATCTCATGGTAGATATACTCTTGTACTACGCATATCATCAATATTAATCAAGCAGGACATAGGGTTTTACCTCCATCGAGAGGGCCCGAACCTGGGTAAAACTTCGTGTCCCTTGTCTCCTGTTACCATCCGTCCTAGACCCACAGTTCGGGACCCCCTACCCGAGATCCGCCGGTTTTGACACCCACATTGGTGCTTTCATTGAGAGTTCCTCTGTGTCGTCGCTGTCAGGAAGGATGCCTCGCCCCGTCTTTAAAGACGGCACCGTTGCTAAGGGAGCTTTGGCTGTCGGCCAAACCCTCCGGTTAGGTGGCTTTCTTATGACCGCCTGTTCGGCTTCTGCGCCGACGATGACCTCTCGAGCCATCGAAAACAATCTTCATGTCAACTCGGAACTCGCCGAGCAGTTAGATCCAATAGAGCTTTCCTCCATAAACGAGCTCTTGGATCGCTTCGCCGCCCTGGGAGTCGCTACGGATTACGACCAGATTGGGCCTAAAACCGATCTGAGAGAGATTAACTCTCCCCAAGTCACCCATCACGTTGCCATGGTAGAGGGACAGTGCGGCGACCCTTCATCTATCTTAAGGACTCGCTACGTGCGGATCCCCAATCCCTCCAAGCTGGATACCCGCGGAGGGGAGGATATCACTCAAGACCTGAACTTAGAGTCAGGCGACGGGCTGGATTCATTAGACAACATCCAGGAATCCAAATTGTCGAGTTCAGAAATTCCTCGGCCTCTGAGCCTTAGATGGGGTGAGGCTTCGGATTTAATTCCACCCACGCACCCCAACATAAGCGATCTATCCAAAATCAGGCAAGAACCCGATGAAACAGTACATCATTACTGGGCCAGATTCCTCCTGGTTAAGAACAGGCTAAGGGACTGCCGCGAGGAAGACGCAATCTCAATCTTCTGCAATAATTGCACGGACAAGGCAATACTCAACGCCATAAGTCGCCGTGATATTACACGCTTCGCTGACTTGGCGTCCATTGTACGAAAGTACTATGCGATGGAAAGCGCCTGGAAAACCGAAATAAAATTTTGGGACAATCCGGCCCTGAATACAAACCCAGTCAGAAATAAAAGGGTGCATCATCACCAGTCACCCAGATCAAGCACTAAAAAGCAAAAACCCTCTACAGGGCATGGAACCGTACTGGAAGGGTGGCTTAATGGACCCTGTAAAATTCATAGTACAGAGGACGCCACACCAACTCACAGCCTCAGAGCATGTTGGATACTCCGGCAGGTGGCCAAAATTGGCAAAAATCTCCTAATTCCGGAGGCCACAGAAAGCCACCCCAGAGACACCAATACGGTATTAACAGTCTTCGAGACTTTCGCATCAAATAATATGCGAAAAAGGACACTCCGCAGCCTTGTCGAAGTCTACCAAGTAGCAATAATAAACCCATGGAGTGACACGACTATTACCTTTAACGCCAGTGATGAACCTAAATTCCGAACAGCCCGAGCACCAGCCGCATTGGTCCTCAGTCCAATAGTGGACGGCTTTCATCTTAGCAAGGTACTCATGGACGGCGGCAGCGGATTGAACCTCATTTACGAGGAGACTCTTCAAAAAATGGAAATAGACTGGAACCGCATTCAGCGAAGCAGCACAACCTTTAGAGGAATAATCCCCAGTCAGGAAGCGCGCTGTACAGGAAAAATCACACTAGATGTGGTGTTCGGCACGCCGGATAATTACAGGTCCGAAGAGGTCACGTTCCAGGTGGCTCCGTTCAGCAGCGGTTATCACGCTCTGCTAGGGCGGGAAGCGTTTACAATCTTCCAAGCAATACCCCATTACAGGTACATGATGCTCAAGATGCCCGGGCCTAACGGGATCATCACTCTCGCTAGTGATCTGGACATAGCACTCCGCGCCGAAAACAAGACAGCCGCACTGGCCCTCGAGGCACTATCCGAAGCCCTAGCGGCTGAGGAGCTGACTGCGCTGCGCTTTACGGTGAATAGGGACAATGTGGTACTCGACAAAAGATCCAAGTCCACCTCCTTTAAACCGGCGGACGAAATAGTCAAATTCCAGGTCCATCCAACGGACCCCAATAAAACAGCTTCCATCGGGGCACAGTTAAACCCTGATGTCGACGCCGCATTGCGAGAGTTCCTACGAGAGAACTGGGACATTTTCGCCTGGCACCCTTCAGATGCCAAGAATCCCACGCAGGCTGGCCGAGCACAGCTTAAATATCCAAACAGGATTCAAACCTGTCAAACAGGATCTTTGGCATTTTTCCGAACCTAAGAGACAGGCCATGGGAGAGGAGCTAGCAAAGCTATTGGAGGCCGGATTCATCAGAGATATAAAACATCCGGACTGTCTAGCAAACCTGGTGATGGTACCAAAGAAGGACAAATCCTGGCACATGTGTGTTGATTTCAAAGATGACAAGGCTTGCCCAAAGGATCCCTTCCCCCTCCCCCACATCGACCAAATTGTCGATGCTACCGTAGGACACGATTCGTTGTGTTTCCTCGACGCATATTCTGGCTACCATCAAATCAAGATGGCAGAACCAGACCAAGCCGCAACGGCATTTATCACACCATATGGGCCATTCTGCTTCAACACGATGCCCTTCGGGCTCAAAAACGCCGGCGCAACATATCAGCGCATGATTCAGACATGTCTGGCAAGCCAGATCGGCAAAACAGTGGAGGCATATGTAGATGATGTGGTCATCAAAACAAGACATGTTGAATATCTAGTAGACGACTTGAGGCTCACATTTGATACCCTTCGAACATACGACATCAAGCTCAACCCCGAAAAATGCGTTTTTGGCATTCCAGCCGGAAAGCTCTTGGGCTTCATTGTATCCGGTAGAGGAATTGAAGCAAATCCAGCCAAGATCCGAGCTCTATCGCAACTGGATATCCCAAAGGACCTCAAACAAATACAAAAGTTAACCGGATGCGTGGCGGCTCTAAGCCGCTTTATCTCCCGCTTGGGAGAAAAGGCCCTACCCCTTTACCGCCTCCTTCGGTGCACCGAACACTTCAAATGGACGGACGTAGCCACGGCCGGACTCGACGAAATAAAAGCCATACTGGCAACAAACCCAATCCTGGCCGCGCCAAACATTGGCGAACAAATGCTATTATACAGTGCAGCAACACATCAGGTTCTAAGCGCAGTGCTCGTCATCGAACGAGAAGCGGACGGACACAAATTCCCCCTTTAAAAGCCGGTCTATTATGTGTCCACTGTCCTCACTCCCTGCAAATCACGGTACCCGCATTATCAAAAGATTGTGTACGCGGTATTCATGGCATCCCGGAAGCTATGACACTACTTTCAAGAGTGTTCAATAACAGTAGCCTCGGAAGTACCACTTAACGATATTATAAACAACCATGACGCAACGGGCCGGATTGCGAAATGGGCCATCGAGCTCCTCCCGTTCGAGATAAATTATAAGCCTCGACGAGACATCAAGTCACAAGTCTTGGCCGACTTCGTCGCAGAATGGACGGAGCCCGAACTCCCTAAAGAGTACGGCACATATTCAAATTGGATCATGCATTTCGACGGCTCCAAGATGTTGGCCGGACTGGGGGCTGGCGTCGTTTTGACGTCCCCCACAGGAGACATAGTTCAATACGTACTACAGATTATGTACACGGACTCCAACAATGCAGCCGAATATGAGGCCCTTTTACATGGTCTCCGGATGGCAGTATCCATGGGCATCCAACGCCTAGAGGTGTGCGGGGACTCGAACCTCGCAATATCCCAAATAAATGGAGACTTCGATGCCAAGGATCCAAAAATGGCAGCTTACCGCAACGCCGTCCTAAAAATGTCAGCTCGGTTCGAGGGGCTTGAATTTCACCATATAGCCCGGGAAAATAATCAGGCGGCAGATGTCCTGGCATGCATCGGCGCAAAATGCGATGTAGTCCCCCCCAACATCTTCTTGGAAAGGCTGTTCGAGCCATCCGTAGCATGGGAAGGGGAGCCGAACAATAACAGCCCGGACCCAACCGCACTGCCCGACACCGACCATTCTGACACAATCGGAGGCTCTGCCAATGAAATAACACCTTCAGCCCACGTAATAATGGCCGTCATCGCCCCGTGGACAGAACCATTCCTTGCCTACCTTACTAGGCAGGAACTCCCCGAGGACCAAAAAGAGGCACGCTGCATAGTGCGGCGATCCAAAGCCTACAGAGTCCACGAGGGACAGCTTTATAAGAAAAGCACTACCGGAGTCCTTCAAAGGTGCATCTCCGAAGAGGAGGGGCGGAATCTCCTGGCTGAAATTCATGTATGACTCAGCGGTCATCACGCTGCAGCCCAGTCCCTTGTAAGCAAGGCCTTCCGTACAGGCTTCTATTGGCCGACGGCCCGGGCAGACGCTCAGGACTTAGTCCAACGATGCACCGGTTGCCAGCTCTTTGCAAACCAAAGCCATATGCCACCCACCGCCCTCCAAACCATCCTCATTACTTGGCCCTTCGCGGTCTGGGGGCTTGACATGGTTGGACCCCTTAAAGGTGGAACCCACAAGCAAAAATACTTACTAGTCATGGTGGATAAGTTCACCTAATGGATAGAAGCCAAGCCTGTTAAGACGGTCGAATCCGGACCGGTGATAGACTTTATATCCGGGGTTGTACACCGTTACGGCGTCCCCCACAGCATCATCACTGATAACGGCACAAACTTCATGGCCGACGAGGTAAAACTCCGGTGCAAAAACATGGGCATCAAGCTCGATTATGCTTCCGTCTATCACCCACAAACTAACGGCCAGGTCGAACATGCAAATGGTCTTATCATGAGCGGCATCAAACCCAGATTAGTGCGGTCCCTCAAGGAATCTAACACGCACTGGGTAGAGGAGCTCGACTCTGTACTCTGGGGGCTGCGGACCACGCCGAATCGCACCACCAGATACACACCATTCTTTATGGTGTACGGCGCAGAGGCAGTTTTGCCTTGCGACATAATTCATGACTCACCTCGAGTGCGCATGTACGAAGAAAGAGAAGCCGAGCTCGATCGGCAGGACAGCTTGGACGCATTGGAGGAGGAGCGTGACGTGGCAAAATCCCGTTCCGCATTTTATCAACAGCAGGCTCGAAGATACCAAAGCAGAGAAGTACGGGCCAAAAATTACAACGTTGGCGAATTAGTTCTACGACTACCGGACAAGAAAAAGGACAAACTCAAGCCCAAGTGGGAAGGTCCCTTCATAATTGACCAAGTCCTGACTGGTGGAGCGTACCGCCTGCGGGATGCATCGGATAACCGACTCGAGCCAAACCCATGGAACGCAGCCCGTCTCCGAAAATTCTATGCCTAGCGCCGGACTATGTGTTCGTCTCCTTCCCCTGTCCATTTTTTATATTTTCTTTCTTACATTTCTCTTCTTCTCTCTCTCTCTTTCTCTCATAGCCTCTAAAGGCTCATAAACTGACGCGCTATCCGCGCTCATTAAACCTGGGGGCTTCTTTAAACAGAAGCTTATTCATACGGGCTTCATGCCCAACACATGTGTCACACTTCCGCATGTACCTTTTATTCACCATTATATGCATCGATATGACTTAAGTTTTGGCCAAGCTGGGTTGCCTGGCTCCTGTGCTTACCCCTACGTTCCCGATTGTTCGGCTAGGTGGTAAAGGGAGCACCTCTACAATTGTTACTGCCGGGTCAGCCGGACGTGTACCTCAGACTGGGTGAAGCCGAAAGCTAGCGTTCATAAGGGAATATTCGGTCGGTGAACTAAAGATGATCTTTTTTTATTTTTATCTATACGCCCCCAGATGTTTTTCCTGCGTTTCTTTTCGCAGCATGGACATGCACCTTAGGGCATGCCTCCCAGGGAAAGGAACCCCTAACGGAACTATTCTCCCTGGAAGATGTTTCTTACTAACCATGTAATATAACATACCTAGTCGGACACTTGTCTGTTCACGCCCTAATGACCCCTACGCCAGGTCTCCATGCATTCCCCGGTTCCTATATAACCGCATGGGAATTCGGACACACTTCGGACCGTCAGGTCTCGAGGCTGAAGCGAAAAGGTCGGCCATGACAAATGATCTACAATCTGGCTAGAAGGCATTATAAATGTCAATTAGATTACATAGTCATTTTGACTGGTTGTATTCCTCTTCAATACCATCTAACAGGCTGTCTAATTTACAGTCCTGCTGGGAATACTTTGCGGCCAACTCTAGTTGGCTGCATACTAAGCTTACAGGGATCTCCTTCCCATCGGGCCCTACAGGACCGACCTCGGCCATGTGGTTGGGGTCAGCCTTTACGTACCGCGTCTTCACCATGGCCCAGGCCTCCCTAGCGCCTTGACGGCAGGCTGATATCTTCCACAATCGGAAGCGCCGCCGTGCTCCCTTTAGCTTCTCCGCAAGCTCTCCAAGACCTTCGAGCATGGAGACGGATGGCCACAGGGCCTGGGCGATGCCTCGCATCGCCTGCCGAACTCGATCGAGCAGTTGCGAGAGCTCGGGAAGAAGGTCACCCGTAGAACCGGGCATCTCCTCTGCAGGACGACCTGTTAGCACACCTACAGACATTGCTCTGTTAGTTGACTTCCCCGCCGAACTTTCTTTCAAAAGGTTCATTCAAGCACTTACTAAATATGCCGCACTGAAGCCGCTGATTCTCCTTCACGGAGTCTGACAGCTGGGCACGAACATCTTTCAGCTCGACGCCTAGCTTGGTGTTGGCATCTTGGAGATTGTTCTTCTCCCCCATCACCTTTAGCAGCACCCTCTCACCAGCCTTTAGCTGGCGTAGGAGGTGTTGCCTTTCCGGATTCAATCCGGCGCCATCTGCAATTTCATTTGTCAGATTCGCGCCAAAGCCGTGCTTCGTAAAATACTTATCTTTCGAAGTGTATATTACCAGAGGGGGTCTCCTTAGGCTCCCCTGCCGTGGCTAGTGCGGCTTCCAGTTGGGCTTTGCACTCTTCCAGCTCCTTGGACAGTAGGGAATTCTTTTCTGTAAGAACCTGCATATCAAATGATCCTTAAATCAGTTATTCTAACTGTTTCAAGTCTCGGGGGCTACTGCTGTATATATTATTACCAAAATTTTATTACCCGTATGTCTTTTACATATTGCTCCGTGGCTCTGGCTAGACCATTTCGAGCGGCACGGAGGTGCGCATCTCCCGAGTTGAAGGCATCTAACGCCCCTTGGGAGAAACAACCGTTGCAAAGAATTGTCCGGCGACGCCTGTGGTTCATGGCACTCTCCACCTCAGAGTTGGTGGCAGACAACCCATCCACATCCTCCGTCGGAGGAGCGTCTGGCGCGCGCCTTGCGTTCGCCTCCGCCTCCGGACCAGGCTTTGGAGCCTGGCTGGTGGAGGCGCGATTGGCAGCCTCTCCGGGTACAGTCCGGCGAGGTCTCTTTGTCCTGAAGAAAGCACGAGTGTCAATGTGCCTCGAAGGTATAACACCTGGGATAAGGGGGCGCGCCATACCTTTGCGCTGACGCCTCGGTCTGGACTGCACTTCTTTTCGGCCCACGGGGCCCTACGGCCCCTCGTTGGCTTGTTGCCGCAGGTTCGGCCTTCCGCCTTAAAAACCTCCCCTGCAAAGTTCGGTTGCAATCAGGAAACTGAACACGAGTGGGCGGACACCTATTCGGGGTACTGGGACTTCGATCTCAGGTACCTGGGGCGTCAGGATTAGCCCTGGGTAATCGGCCGTAATGGCCACCAAGGCATTGTCCTCGCTCAATTGATGGAACACTCCATCAATCAGCTCCACAGATATGTCCGGATCCTCTTGAGAGGCGGGTCGAGGGACCGTCCTGGGTCCTCGGGTTGTGGAGGAGGGCTGCTTATTTCCTTAACAGCCCGGCGCAGTTCCTACGTTAAAGTCGTCAGACTGAATATTTAACAATGGGAATACAAAATGGATGGACAAGTAAATACGGCCGCTTACCCAGCTCGGGGGATTGTGCATGGAGAATCCACCCTGAGGGTTGACGCGGAGAAATTCCTCCTCTTCTCCCTTATACAAAGTGGACAAGATCTTTAGTAGAGCGGCAGCTGAGTCCGGCCCCTTACGACCATAGCGGGCGGCGTCGTCCTCCCCGTTGAAGTCCCACATGGGGTGGCTTCTATACTGAAGCGGCTGCACCCCCCGCATAATGCATTCGGCCATAACCCCGATCATGGTTAGTCCAGAATGGGCTAACAATCTTATTCGGCCCATCAGGTAAATGATGTCCCTGTCACTTTCCCTCTGAGGGCTCCGTGGGCGCCAGCTTAGGCGCTTCTTTAAGGGAGCACTGTTGAATTCAGGGAGGCCGATCCGGACAGGATCCGGCAGCGGGACGTCTTCTATATAGAACCATTCTGAGGGCCAGTCTTCGGACGCCTTCTTTGGGGTTCCGGACAGATATCCGGTCCCGGCGATGCGCCACACTTCGGCTCCGCCCACTTGATACATTGACCCCTTCTTGGAATGGGGCACGAGGCAAAATAGCTCCTTCCACAGTCCGAAATGAGCTTCAACACCCAAGAACAGCTCGCAGAGGGCTACAAAGCCCGCGATATGCAATATTGAGGCAGGCGTGAGATGATGTAGCTGGAGGCCGTAGAACTCCAGCAGCCCCCAGAGAAATGGGTGGATTGGAAATCCGAGCTCCCTTATTAAGTAAGGGACAAGGCACACCCGCTTTCCTTTGGAGGGATTGGGGGCATTCTTTGCTTGCTCTCCGCCGTTGTAGACGGCAAGACCGGCTCGAACTGGGACCATATAGGCCGGGGGGAGAAATCCCTTGGTCTGGAGCGTCACTAGCTCGCTATGCAGGGTGGAACATCTCTCCCAATAACCAGGCTTAGGGCTGGAAGGGCGAGGGGAGGAGTTGCGATGGCTGGCCATGGTGGAATGGACCTTTGTCGGATGCGCTCTGATGAACACTCGCGGAGGGGAGAAGGTGTGGATTGGATCTAAATCCTCGTCCCCTTAAATAGGGCAGCTCATTTACGTGGCTAGGGGTGTGAATGTAAAAACACTCAGACTTTCCATATTCGTTTGACACGTGGCAAGCGGCCATTATTGGCCGTAGAAGCCAAGGAGCGCAACATCTACAAGAAACCGGACTTTATTCAAACAGGTACACGGAATTTGGAGGAGAACCCGCCTTGCAATGCCGAAGACAATCTGCGCGCCGGACTCATCGTCATTAAAGCCTGGTTTGGGGGCTACTGAGGGAGTCCTGGATTAGGGCGAGTTCGGATAGCCGGAGTATACCTTCAGCCGGACTCCTGGACTATGAAGATACAAGATTGAAGACTCCGTCTCGCGTCCGGAAGGGACTTTCCTTGGCGTGGAAGGCAAGCTTGGCGATACGGATATGAAGATCTCCTACCATTGTAACCGACTCTATATAACCCTAACCCTACCTGGTGTCTATATAAACCGGAGGGTTTTAGTCTGTAGGACAACATACACATCAACAATCATACCATAGGCTAGCTTCTAGGGTTTAGCCTCCTCGATCTCGTGGTAGATCTACTCTTGTACTACCCATATCATCAATATTAATCAAGAAGGACATGGGGTTTTACCTCCGTCGAGAGGGCCCGAACCTGGGTAAAACTTCGTGTCCCTTGTCTCCTGTTACCATCCGGCCTAGACGCAAAGTTCGGGACCCCCTACCCGAGATCCGCCGGTTTTGACACCGACACTCTTCGTCTCCCGCATCGTCGTCCATACCGTCGATGTCTTCGGAGTCGAAGTTGAGCATGTCGGTTATGTCATCGACAGTGGCTACTAAGTGGGTGGTGGGTGGGCCGCGAATTTCTTCGTCGTCCGCATCCCAGTCCTGCCAGACATAGTTCGGCCAGGATCCTCCTGACAAGGAGAGAGACCTTAATGAGTACAGTATGTCGCCGAAGGGCGAGTGCTGAAAGATATCCGCGGAGGTAAACTCCATGATCGGCGCCCAGCCAGATTCGATGGGAACGGGCACAGGCGGTTCGTAGTCCGTGGCCGGAGAAGAATCCGGCAGTTTAACAACACGGCTCTCGTGCAAGGTAAGGTCGATGTTCGGCTCGATCGCCAATGAGGATAAGGCTTCTGTGGCAGGGTCCATCCATCCGTCCATGGACAGCGCAACTGGCTCCGAATTGAGGGTTGGAGCGGATGCCGGTGCGATCTCCTGAACACTGTATGATGGTAGAGCTAAATCGTACTCATCGTGACTTCGTGACGCACAAGGCAGAGGCTCAAATCCGTCGAAGATTAAGTCTCCGCGGATATCGGCCGTGTAGTTTAAGCTTCTAAACCTGACCTGGTGGCCAGGGGCGTAACTTTCAATCTGCTCCAGATGGCCAAGCGAATTGGCCCGCAGTGCAAAGCCGCCGAACACAAAGATCTGTCCGGGGAGAAAAGTCTCACCCTGGACTGCATCGCTATCGATGATAGTAGGAGCCATCAAGCCTAACGGAGACGACACAGAGGAACTCTCAATGAAAGCACCAATGTCGGTGTCAAAACCGGCGGATCTCGGGTAGGGGTCCCGAACTGTGCGTCTAAGGCGGATGGTAACAAGAGGCAGGGGACACGATGTTTTACCCAGGTTCGGGCCCTCTTGATGGAGGTTAAACCCTATGTCCTGCTTGATTAATATTGATGATATGGGTAGTACAAGAGTTGATCTACCACGAGATCAAAGAGCCTAAACCCTAGAATCTAGCCTATGGTATGATTGTATGTTGTCCTACAGACTAAAACCCTCCGGTTTATATAGACACCATAGGGGGCTAGGGTTACACAAGGTCGGTTACAAAGGAGGAGATACACATATCCGTATTTCCTAGCTTGCCTTCCATGCCAAGTAGAGTCCCATCCGGACACGAGACGAAGTCTTCAATCTTGTATCTTCATAGTCTAGCAGTCCGACCAATGAATATTGTTCGGCTGTTCGGAGACCCCCTAATCCAGGACTCCCTCAGACCCCCCTCCTCCATTGCGTCATCTTCCCAGATGCTTGCTTGCGGGTAGCACCGGCGAAGCACGTCGTAGTCCTCCTAGGTGATAGACTGCGGAACCGTGTCCTAGGCCACTTGAAGTTGAATCACTGGTGCATTGCCCTTCTTCATCATTCTTCTGTCCACGATTTCTACTGGCAAGGTCTCTGTAGTCGACAGATTGGTGGTGACCGGTAGTTCAGAGAACACCAGGCTGTAGTTTGGCGTGAATGGTTTCAACTGCGAGACGTGAAACACTAGGTGGATTTTGCTGTCAGCAGGGAGATCCACCTTGTACGCCGCGGGTCCGATCATGGCGATGACGGAGAAGAGACCAAAGAACTTGAATGCCAGCTCCGGACAGGGACGACTTGCCACAGACTTCTGCACATACGACTGAAGCTTCAGAAGGACCTGCTCTCCAACTTGAAACACCCGCTCGGTCCGGTTCAGGTCAGCAAATTTCTTGTGCTTGATTTGCATTCGTGCCAGGTGTGCGCACAGGTTCTCTTGATGCAGCGACCAGTCCCACTGCTCACCGTCCGGCAAGGATGGTGGGGATGCCGGCCAGGTGGCCATGCTTCCCTCGTTGGCTTCAACCCCATACAAAGCCTTGAAAGGAGAGCAACCCAGCGAGGAGTGAAACGAGGAATTGTACCAGAATTCAGCATCGGGGAGCTAGCGACGACATTGCTTGGGGGTGTCTTGAACGGCATAGCGCAAGTACATTTCCATGCACTGGTTGACACGTTCACTTTGGCCATCTGTCTGGGGGTGGTAAGCCATGGAGTAGAGCAGCGTGGTGCCTGCACCGGCCAGCAGCTCGCGCCAGAGCGCGCTGGTGAAAACCTTGTCGCGATCGCTAACGATGGAGTTTGGGATGCCATGGAGCTTGACGACGTTGTCCCAGAACACGCGCGCCACCTGTGTTGCCATGAACGGGTGCTGCAAGGGCACGAAGTGAGCAAACTTTGTGAAGCGGTCGACCACTACCATGATTACATCATACCCCTCTGACTTGGGCAATCCTTCGACGAAATCCATGGTCAGTTCTTGCCACGGTGCGGAGGGGATTGGTAGGGGTGCCAATTTGCCCGCTGGCTTGCGATGTTCGTGCTTTGCTTGCTGGCAGACTTGGCATTACCGCACAAAGTCGTCGACATCCTGCTTCAGGCCCCTCCACTCAAAGGCTTTCTTGGCGCGGTGGTAGGTGGCCGTGGCGCCGGAGTGGCCGCCCACGACGTTGTCGTGCATCGCACTATGAGCTTGGTATGCAGAGCGGTGTTGGCGCCAATCCATAGTCGGCCCTGGCGACGGATGAGCCCACCGTACAGCTCATACTCTTCATCATCTGGGCTGTGCGGCGCAAGTTGTTGCAGTCGTTCTTGCGTGTCCAGATAGGTGGCATAAGAATTGGCCACCTCCTGGATCCATGCGGGCTGACATAGTGACAGGGTGTTGGTTCTGAAGTGGCTGCCCACGCAGGAGAGCGCGTCCGCTGCGCTGTTGTCGATGCCGCGCTTGTACTGAAACTTGAACTGCAGGCCGACAAGCTTCGACATCGTGCGACGCTGGACGTCGGTCACCAGCTGCTGATCGCTCAGCATGCACAAGCTTTTGTGGTCGGTGAGGATGGTGAATGGCCTGCGCTGCAGGTAGGAGCGCCACTTGTCCACCTCCATCATTACTGCCAGAAATTCCTTCTCATAGGTTGAGAGCTTCTGGTTCTTCACTCCCAGCGCCTTGATGTAGTAGGTGACAGGGTGGCCTTCTTGCAACAGCACCGCTCCAATGCCCGTGTCACACGCGTCCGTCTCAATCGAGAAGGGCTTGTCGAAGTCGGGGAGGGCGAGCATCTGCGTGGTCACCATCGCCTGCTTGAGTGTGTCGAAGGCGCGCTGCGCGGACTCGGGCCACTCAAAGCCTTTCTTGGTAAGCTGCAACGTAAGGGGCTTGGCGATGATTGCATAATGAGGCACGAACTTGCGGTAGTAGCCGGTGAGCCCCAGGAACGCGCGTAGCTCAGTGGCGTTGGTCGGCGTAGGCCACTGTGCGATGGCTTCCGTCTTCTCGGAGTCCGGCGCAACGCCTTGCTTGGAGATGACGTGGCCGAGGTAATCAATGTGGTATTGCGCGAACGAACACTTCGACATCTTGGCGTAGAGCTGGTGCTGGCGCAACAGGCTCAGGACGAGACGAAGGTGCTCCAGGTGCTCTTCCCAGGTCTCACTGAAAACAAGAATGTCGTCAAGGAAGATGATGACAAACTTACGGGTATACTTGGCGAAGATCGCATTCATCAAGCATTGGAAGGTTGCAGGTGCATTCGCCAAGCCAAACGGCATGACGCGGAACTGGAAGTGACCGTGGTGAGTTTTGAATGCTGTCTTATGTTCGTCCTCCTCGCGCATGCGAATCTGATGATAGCCTGCACGCAGGTCCAGCTTGGAGAAGAATGTTGCGCCAGTAGCTCGTCCAGGATCTCGTCCACGATCGGCAATGGGAATTTGTTCTTAACTGTGATGTCGTTGAGGTGTCTATAATCAACGCAAAACCACCAAGTCCCGTCCTTCTTCCTCACTAGCAGCACGGGGGCGGCGTATGGGCTGACGGAGTGGGTGATCACTCTGGCGTCGACCATCTCTTTTACTTGCCGCTCAATTTCATCTTTCTGCAGAGGAGAGTAACGGTACGGCCTGCTATTGGTAGGTTGAGCCCCTTCCTCCAAGGTGACCGCGTGGTCGTATTGCCTGTGAGGGGGGAGGCCGGTGGGCGTGGCGAAGACATCAGCAAACTCGTCCAAGAGATCATTGATTGGTGTCAGGGACGGTTTGCGCGATCGAGGGAGTGCTGGCTGCATTTCCACCATGGCCAATGCCCAAATGTCGTTGTCGGTGATGAGCTTGCACAATTCGGGTGGTTGGACGGTGGCGAGAGTGGTTGTCTCCTTGGGTCGAACACCTTGTAACGTGACCCTCTCGCCGTCGTGGACGAAGGAGATGTACTTGTCCTGCCAGTGGCACGTCATCGGACAGTGCTTGGCGAGCCAGTCCATGTCGAGGATGCCGTCGTACGCGCCAGTGTCGAGTCGTACATGGGCGTGGAGAACGTGTGCCCTTGCATCCACCACTTCAGCTTGGGAACTTGCTGCGAACAGGTGAGGCGATCGCTGTTTGCCACCCGCACATCCAGTGCGGCGATCTCCTATGTGGTAGCGCCAACGCATTCCACGAAGGATTTGTTGACGAAGTTGTGGGTGCTTCCGGAGTCCAACAACAACAACATGACCTGGTTGCCCACCAGTCCTCGGAGGCGGATGGTACTGGGTGCCTCAGAGCCATCCAGTGAGTGTGCGGAGATGGTGCAACACTCCGGAGGAGGGACTGCGGGATCTGGGGCATCGAGCAAGTCGAGTGCGTGCATGGCGTCGTCGGTGAGCACTTCCCCATACGCGCCGACTTGAATCGTGAGCAGCTGCACCTGCGGATTGCAGCGGTGCTCCCGTCTGTAACGATCGCCGCACTTGAAGCACAGCGCATTGGTGCGGCGAAATTCCTTGAGTTAGCGCTCGCGCGTGTAGTTGTCGGGATGTTGTTGTGGCGCGGCGCCCGAGCGCGCTGGGGCGCTGGAGGTGGGCGGCCTTGCGGTTGTGGTCATGGACGCGCCCGTGGCGTGTTCAACTCCTCCTGGATTCGTGCGAGGATCGGTGTGCGCGTGATGCTTGTGGGGGCTTGAAGACGCATGGCCACACGCAGTTCGTCCTTGAGTCCCAACAGGAATTGTGTGATGAAGAACTTGGTGGAGAGCAAGGGGTCGAGCACCAGTAGATGGTACATGTGGATGCCGAAAACCTGGCGGTACTCGGTGACGGAGCCGCTTTGTCGAAGTTGAAGAAGCTTGTGCATCTCAAGCTCAAACTTGACGGCGCGAATTCCTCGATTATTGCTGTGCAGAATGCCTCCCATCCCAGGCCACCATGTGTTTGACGAAATGCTTGAAGCCAATGGGCGGCCTGACCTTCGATCTACAATGTTTTTGTGGTCACCCAACTCGATGGCGGCAGGCAGTAGAGGTCGAAGTAGGCGCGGCAGCGATCTAACCAGAGGTACGGAGCCGTGCCGTCGAAGCGCGGTAAGTCGTGCTTGGGCGGCTTTATGTAGTTGTCATTGTGTTGGTGGTGGTGTGGCTCCCTCGGCTGCTGGAGTGGTACTTGGAGCAGGGGCGAACGCTGATCTGTGAGGCAGGGAGACGGTGGCGGTCCCTGTTGTTGCTGCTGGTGCGCATGTGGATGATGAAGAGGAGGAGGTGGGGGTGGAGGTGGTGACGGGTTGAGGACAGTGGCCGATCCTGATCCGCATGGAGACGGCAACCTCTCGAGCGCTTTGCGCATCTCGTCCACATCGGCTTGGGTGAGATCCACCTGTTTGGACAGCGCCCGCAGATCTTGCAAAACCTGCGTGTTGAAGGCGGCATGTGTTGGAAAACATAGTAATTTCAAAAAAATCCTACGCACATACAGGATCATGGTGATGCATAGCAACGAGAGGGGAGAGTATGTCCATGTACCCTCGTAGACCGAATGCGGAAGCGTTAGCACAACACGGTTGATGTAGTCGTACGTCTTCACGATCTGACCGATCCAAGTACCGAACGCACGGCACCTCTGAGTTCTGCACACGTTCAACTCAATGACGTCCCGCGAGCTCTGATCTAGCAAAGATTCAGAGGAGAGTATCATCAGCACGATGGCGTGGTGACGGTGATGATGATGCTACCGATGCAGGGCTTCGCCTAAGCACCGCTACGATATAACCGAGGTGGAATATGGTGGAGGGGGGCACCGCACATGGCTGGAATAGATCAACTAATCAACTTGTGTGTCTAGAGGTGCACCCCTGCCCCCGTATATAAAGGAGGAAGGGGGAGTCCGGCCAGCCCTCTATGGCGCGCCAGGAGGAGGAGTCCTCCTCCTAGTAGGAGTAGGACTCCCATCTTTCCTACTCCTACTAGGAGGGGGAAAGGAAGGGGGGAGGGAGAAGGAAAGGGGGGCGCCGCCCCCCCCCTCTCCTTGTCCAATTCAGACCAGAGGGCGAGGGGCGCACGGCCTGCCCTAGGCCAGCCCTCTCTCTCTCCACTAAGGCCCATAAGGTCCAGCATTTCTCCCGGGGGGGTCCGGTAACCCTCCGGCACTCCAGTTTTCTCCGAAGTCACCCGAAACACTTCCGGTGTCCGAATATAGTCATCCAATATATCGATCTTTACGTCTCGACCATTTCGAGACTCCTCGTCATGTCCATGATCATATCCGGGACTCCGAACTACATTCGGTACATCAAAACACAAAAACTCATAATATCGATCGTCACCGAACTTTAAGCGTGCGGACCCTACGGGTTCGAGAACTATGTAGACATGACCAAGACATGTCTCCGGAACCTGGATGTTCATATTGGCTCCCACATATTCTACGAAGATCTTTATTGGTCAAACCGCATAACACTATACGTTGTTCCCTTCGGTATGTTACTTGCCCGAGATTCGATCGTCGGTATCTGAATACCTAGTTCAATCTCATTACCGGCAAGTCTCTTTACTCGTTCTGTAATACATCATCCCACAACTAACTCATTAGTTACAATGCTTGCAAGGCTTATAATGATGTGCATTACCGAGTGGGCCCAGATATACCTCTCTGACAATCAGAGTGACAAATCCTAATCTCGAAATACGCCAACTCAACAAGTACCTTTGGAGACACCTATAGAGCAACTTTATAATCACCCAGTTACGTTGTGACGTTTGGTAGCACACAAACTGTTCCTCCGGTAAACGGGAGTTGCATAATCTCATAGTCATAGGAACATGTATAAGTCATGAAGAAAGCAATTGCAACATACTAAACAATCAAGTGCTAAGCTAACGGAATGGGTCAAGTCAATCACATCATTCTCCTAATGATGTGATCCCGTTAATCAAATGAAAACTCATGTCCATGGCTAGGAAACATGACCATCTTTGATCAACGAGCTAGTCAAGTAGAGGCATACTAGTGACACTCTGTTTGTCTATGTATTCACACATGTATCATGTTTCCGGTTAATACAATTCTAGCATGAATAATAAACATTTGTCATGATATAAGGAAATAAATAATAACTTTATTATTGCCTCTAGGGAATGTTTCCTTCGGTCTCCCACTTGCACTAGAGTCAATAATCTAGATTACACAGTAATGATTCTAACACCCGTGGAGCCTTGGTGCTGATCATGTTTTGCTCGTCGAAGAGGCTTAGTCAACGGGTCTGCAACATTCAGATCCGTATGTATCTTACAAATCTCCATGTCTCCCACCTGGACTTGATCCCAGATGGAGTTGAAGCGTCTCTTGATGTGCTTGGTTCTCTTGTGAAATCTGGATTCCTTTGCCAAGGCAATTGCACCAGTATTGTCACAAAAGATTTTCATTGGACCCGATGCACTAGGTATGATACCTAGATCGCGTATGAACTCCTTCATCCAGACTCCTTCATTTGCTGCTTCCGAAGCAGCAATGTACTCCGCTTCACATGTAGATCCCGCCACGACGCTCTGTTTACAACTGCTCCAACTGGCAGCTCCACCATTCAATAAAAACACGTATCGGTTTGCGATTTAGAATCGTCCGGATCAGTGTCAAAGCTTGCATCAACGTAACCATTTACGATGAGCTCTCTGTCACCTCCATAAACAAGAAACATATCCTTAGTCCTTTTCAGGTACTTTAGGATGTTCTTGACCGCTGTCCAGTGTTCCACTCCTGGATTACTTTGGTACCTCCCTGCTAAACTAATAGCAAGGCACACATCAGGTCTGGTACACAACATTGCAGACATGATAGAGCCTATGGCTGAAGCATATGGAACATCTTTCATTTTCTCTCTATCTTCTGCAGTGGTCGGGCATTGAGTCTTACTCAACTTCACACCTTGTAATACAGGCAAGAACCCTTTCTTTGCCTGATCCATTTTGAACTTCTTCAAAACTTTGTCAAGGTATGTGCTTTGTGAAAGTCCAATTAAGCGTCTTGATCTATCTCTATAGATCTTGATGCCCAATATGTAAGCAGCTTCACCGAGGTCCTTCATTGAAAAAATCTTATTCAAGTATCCTTTTATGCTATACAGAAATTCTATATCATTTCCAATCAACAATATGTCATCCACATATAATATTCACTACAAAAAAAAGACACATCCGTGACATTTTGGGCCGACCGATTTTTTTTCTGTCATACATATGACACTTCTATGACGATAATTGTGACAAAACCCGGTATCATCATAGATGTGGTGGGCTCCTACTTCTATGACAAAAAATCATGACAGAAAATGGGCTTTTCGTCCTGGGCGGGCCGGAGACGCAGCTGCATGACATTCTTTGGGCCGTCCACGACGGAAAAAACTATGGTAGAAGCGAGGGCGAGGAAAATTTCGGGGAGTTCCCGGTTACGGTGGGAGGTCGGGGGCCAAGCGATGCGCGTTTCTCTCGTACACGTACGCGCGTGTCCGCGAGGCGTTGGCTCTAACTGAACCCGAGCAAGGCGTTGGGCCCTAACTGAACCCGAGCGATTGCACTGCAGGCTACGCGTTACTGAACCCGAGCGATTGATCGATGGCTGTTAACTGAACCCGATCGAGCGATTCCTTTGCTACTACTGCTAACTGAAGTCGATCGATGCTGCCTCTGGGATGAACAGTGAGCATTGCAGGGGGTTTTGGATGAACAGTGAGCGGTGGCGTTGCCTCTGGATGAACAGGACTCCTTGGTGTGGAGGGATGGATGAACAATAGACGGTGGAGGGGTGCCCGTGGAGGGGTGGTTGAACAGGACCCCGTGGTGTGGAGGGCTGGATGAACAGTAGATGGTGGAGGGGTGGTTGAACAGTAGCCGATGGAGTAGCGCGCGGTGGAGGCTGGATGAACAGGAGCCCGTGGAGGCTGGAGGAGGTCGACGGTAGCCCGTGGAGGCTGGAGGAGGTTGACGGTGGAGATGAACAGTATCCCATGGAGTCCCGTTTTGCGGTACGCCACACCCCTCCCGATGAACAGGACCCCTGTTTCGACCGTAGGAGATCCGTTTCGTCCGTTTTGCGGTACGCCACACCCATCCCGATCAACAGGACCCCTGTTTCGACCGTAGGAGGTCCGTTTCCTCCATTTTGCGGTATGCCACACCCCTCCCGATCAACAGGACCCCCGTTTTGACCATAGGAGGTCCGTTTCCTCCATTCTGCGGTACGCCAGGCCTCATTTCCATCCCCTGTTCCGTCCAAGCCCTCCTGATGAACACGACCATGCATTCCGTTTCGACCCAGCTGGTTGGCTCCCAAGCGTTCCATTGCCTCCCGATGAACACGACACATTCCGTTGCCTCTCGATGAACACGACGCATTCTGTTGCCTCCCCATGAACACGACGCATTCCGTTGCTATCCCATGAACACGACGCATTCTGTTGCCTCCCCATGAACACGACGACGATACTGTTTCTCCGGTTCGACCCAGCCATGTACACGAGCCCTGGTCGTACGTATGCGCGAGTAGGCGTTCGAGACCCTGCCCGTATGTACACATACGTGGCCGTATTTTCTTTCTTGCACCCTGGCCACTGTACATACGTGTACAAGCTACGTGCGCGCCTCTACTACGACACGTGCGCGCCTCTATTACGACACATGCGCGCCTCTACTACGACACGTGCGCGCCTCTACTACGACACGTGCGCGCCTCTACATCAACCAGTATGTACGTACACGTTCGCGACCAGAATGACAACGCTACGTACGCTTCGACCAGGTGGGTCCCGACTGTCAGGCACTTCCTTGCCTGTGAAGATGTAGCTGGTGGCTCCCAGCAGTCAGGGGGGCGAATCGTTTTTTTTGCCTAGACGCACTTCCTTGTGTGCGAAGGTGTAGCTGGTGGGTCCCAGCAGTCAGGGGGCAAATCGTTTTTTTGCCCCGACGCACTTCCTAGTGTGCGAAGGTGTAGCTGGTGGGTCCCAGCAGTCGGGGGGCGAATCATTTTTTTCTGGACGCACTTCCTTGCGTGCGAAGATGTAGCTGGTGGGTCCCAGCAGTCAGGGGGGTGAATCATTTTTTTCGGATGCACTTCCTTGCGTGCGAAGATGTAGCTCGTGGGTCCCAGCAGTCAGGGGGCGAATCATTTTTTTCGTGAAATACGATGGCCTGTCCGGTGGGTCCTCGCTATCAGGTGGAGGAATAATTATTTTGCGTGTAATAAGGAGGCACTTCCTTGCGGCTGCTATGGACCCAGCTGTCAGCCTCTCCACGTACAGTCCACGTCCGATGGAAGTCATTCCTTGACCTCGTTGACCACGCCACGCCGAGAGCACCAGTGCAGTGGACGACGGCGAGGCCTAGGAAGGGGACAACGCGGAGCCGGGAAGACGTGGCAGTGGATGCACACGCGGAGAGGAGTATGAGGGTTCACTGGTTCGGCTGCGCTGCCGTCGCTGCAGAATAACAGGGGGTGTGTGTGAGTGATTCGTCTCCAACCTATCTATAATTTTTGATTGCTCCATGCTATGTTATCTATTGTTTTGGGCAATATTGGGCTTTATTATCCACTTTTATATTATTTTTGGGACTAACCTATTAACCAGAGGCCCAGCCCAGATTTGCTGTTTTTTTTGCCTATTTCAGTGTTTCGAAGAAAAGGAATATCAAACGGAGTCGAAAGGGAACGAAATCAACTAGAGAAGTTATTTTTGGAAGGAAATCTACCGGATGGACTTGGACCCCACGTCAGGAGATAAGGGAGGTGCTCACGAGGGTGGAGGGCGCCCCCACCTAGGGCGCGCCCCCTGCCTCGTGGCCTCCCCTTCGGTCCGTCGACGTATTTCTTTCGCCTATATATCTCCATATACCCTAAAAACATCGGAACGCACAATAGATCAGGAGTTCCGCCGCCAGAAGCCTCCGTAGCCACCGAAAGCCAATCTAGACCCGTTTCGGCACCCTGCCGGAGGGGGAATCCTTCTCCGGTGGCCATCTTCATCATCCCGGTGCTCTCCATGACGAGGAGGGAGTAGTTATCCCTCGGGGCTAAGGGTATGTACCAGTAGCTATGTGTTTGATCTCTCTCTCTCTCTCGTGTTCTTGATTTGACATGATCTTGATGTATCGCGAGCTTTGTTATTATAGTTGGATCTTATGTTTCTCCTCCCCCTCTACTCTCTTGTAATGAATTGAGTTTCCCCTTTGGAGTTATCTTATCGGATTGAGTCTTTAAAGATTTGAGAACACTAGATGTATGTCTTGCCGTGCGTATTTGTGGTGACAATGGGATCACGTGATTCACTTGATGTATGTTTTGGTGATCAACTTGCGGGTTCCACCCATGAACCTATTCATAGGGGTTGGCACACGTTTTCGTCGTGATTCTCCGGTAGGAACTTTGGGGCACTGACGGAGTCCTGGATTAGGGGGTGTCCGGATGGACGAACTATACCTTCAGCCGGACTCCTGGACTATGAAGATACAAGATTGAAGACTTCGTCCCGTGTCCGGAAGGGACTTTTCTTGGCGTGGAAGGCAAGCTTGCCGATACGGATATGTAGATCTCCTACCATTGTAACCGACTTTGTGTAACCCTAACCCTCTCTGGTGTCTATATAAACCGGAGGGTTTTAGTCCGTAGGACAACATACACAACAACAATCATACCATAGGCTAGCTTCTAGGGTTTAGCCTCTCCGATCTCGTGGTAGATCTACTCTTGTACTACCCATATCATCAATATTAATCAAGAAGGACGTAGGGTTTTACCTCCATCGAGAGGGCCCGAACCTGGGTAAAACTTCGTGTCACTTGCCTCCTGTTACCATCCGGCCTAGACGCACAGTTCGGAACCCCCTACCCGAGATCCGCCGGTTTTGACACCGACATTGGTGCTTTCATTGAGAGTTCCTCTGTGTCGTCGCCGTCAGGCTTGATGGCTCCTACGATCATCAATGACGATGCAGTCCAGGGTGAGACCTTCCTCCCCGGACAGATCTTCGTCTTCGGCGGCTTCGCACTGCGGGCCAATTCACTTGGCCATCTGGAGCAGATCGAAAGCTATGCCCCTGGCCGTCAGGTCAGATTTGGAAGTTTAAACTACACGGCTGACATCCGCGGGGACTTGATCTTCGACGGATTCGAGCCACTGCCAAGCGCGCCGCACTGTCACGACGAGCATGATCTAGCTCTGCCGCCGAACAGTGCCCTGGAGGTCGCACCCGCATCGGCTTCGACCCTTAATTCGGAGCCAACTGCGCTGATCGAGGATGGGTGGTTGGAGGCCACCTCGGGGGCTGTGATCCCAACGGTGATCGAGGCGAACACCAGCCCCGCACTCTGCGAGACTCGTGACTCCAAGGAGCCGGACTCCTCTCCGGACTCCGAACCCTCCGCGCCCCTCCCGATCGAATCCGATTGGGCACCGATTATGGAGTTTACTGTCACGGACATCTTTCAGCACTAGCCTTTCGGCGATATTCTGAAGACACTGAAGTCTCTCTCTTTATCAGGAGAGCCCTGGCCGGACTACGGTCAGCAAGGTTGGGATTCGGACGATGAAGAAATTCAAAGCCCACCCACCACCCACTTTGTAGCCACTGTCGACGATTTAACCGACATCGACGGTATGGACGCCGATGAAGGAGACGATAAAGAACCAGCGCCTATCGGGCCCTGCAACGCCACCTCGTCATATGACGTATACATGGTGGACGCACCAAAAGATGACGACGAGGAGCGGAAGGACGCACCGAAGGCTTGTTCCCTCGAAAGGCAGTCAAAGCGGCGACGCAAGCGCCGCCCCAAATCCCGCCTCGACAGAAATAGCGATCACACAGACCCAGCACTGGAGCAGGGCGACCCGCTGCCGGACAACGGCAATCTGGATAATCAAACCGAACAAACAAATTCTATCAAGGATAATGGTCCGGACGACATAACGCCGGACAGGCACCCGGAGCAGCAGAATGCCCGTAAAAGGCTTGTCGCCACCGCGAGGAGTCTTAAAAAGCAGAAGCAAAGGCTCAAGGCCGCGCAAGACACACTCCAAATCAGATGGAGTAAAATACTCAACACTGCAGCAAGGTATGGCGACAATCGCCCCTCCAAGAGCTACCCAAAGCGGAAGCTGCTACCCGAATTCGATGAGGAGGCCTCAGACCACCCACAACCAAATATCAAAGCAGCCACCTAGTCGGATAGATGACCCCTCTACCAACACAGAGCGGCATACAACGCCGCTCACAATACAATACGCGACCCATGCGAGGGCTCGCACCCAAAGGACGGCGCAACAAGATCCATCTATGGACCACGCAAGCGCGCCCCAGCATACAATGCAACACAACAAACATCCGAACAACACGGTACACCCAGCTACAGGGGTGCCGCACACCCCCTATGTTTCACCAATGAGGTGCTGGACCATGAATTTCTAGAGGGATTCAAGCCCGTAAACATAGAGGCATACGACGGAACAACAGACCCTGGGGTCTGGATTGAGGACTACATCCTTCACATCCATATGGCTCGAGGAGATGATCTCCACGCCATCAAGTACTTACCCCTCAAGCTCAAAGGGCCAGCTCGTCACTGGCTCAAAGGCCTCCCCGAAAGCTCCATTGGAAGTTGGGAAGAGCTAGAAGACGCCTTTCGGGCAAATTTTCAAGGGACTTATGTCCGACCTCCGGATGCGGATGATTTGAGTCATATAACTCAACAGCCCGGAGAGTCAGCCCGAAAGCTTTGGAACAGGTTTCTTACTAAAAAGAACCAGATTGTCGACTGTCCGGACGCTGAAGCCTTGGCAGCTTTCAAGCATAGCGTCCGTGACGAATGGCTTGCCAGACACCTCGGCCAAAATAAGCCAAGAACGATGGCCGCATTAACAAACCTCATGACCCGCTTTTGCACGGGTGAGGACAGCTGGCTAGCCAGATGCAGCACCAGCGACCGCAGCACATCTGAAGTTGGAGATGGAAACAGGAAATCACGGCGCAACAACAATAACAAACGCCGGAATAAAGAAGACATCACGAAGGGCACGGCAGTAAATGCCGAATTCAAAAGCTCTCGGCCAGGTCAAAAGCCGCCCCCTAAAGGCACCAGGGATGAACTGTCCAGCCTCAACAAAATTCTAGACCAAGTATGTCAGATCCATAGTACCCCTGGTAAACCTGCTAATCATACCCACAGAGAATGTTGGGTCTTCAAGCAGTCCGGCAAGCTCAACGCCGTACACAAGGGGGAGGATACACCAAGTGAAGACGAGGACAAGCCCCCCAAGCAAGACACGGGGGAACAAAAGAAATTTCCACCAGAAGTCAAAACAGTAAACGTGTTACACGTGATCAAGGGAAAAAACAACGCGACACCCCCAGGAAAATATACCCAAGTGCCTGTCACCGCGAAGTCCTGCCACTGGTCATCTCAACCGATCACTTTCGACCATCACATTTACTCAGCAAGTATCCGACACGCAGGATGGGCTGCCCTGGTATTAGATCCAGTAATTGGCCGATATCACTTCACACGAGTCTTGATGGACGGCGGCAGTAGCCTAAACCTAATATATCAGGATACAATCCGCGGGATGGGGTTAGACCCAACACAAATTCGCCATAGCAATACTACCTTTAAAGGAGTAACGCCAGGCCCAGGGGCTCGTTGTACGGGCTCCCTCCTACTACAAGTTATATTCGGCTCCCCCGATAACTTCTGTCGCGAGCATTTAACTTTCCACATCGCTCTATTTCAATGCGGCTATCAACCACTGCTCGGACGAGAAGCTTTCGCTCGCTTTAATGCAATACCACACTACGCCTCCCTCACACTCAAGATGCCCGGTCCACGTGGCATCATTACAGTGCACGGAAATATCAAGCAATCTCTGCGCGCCGAAGAGAGTGAGGCTGCCTTGGCAGCCGCACACTAAAGGCGCCCGAACCAGCGAAAGCATCCAATAGGTCGTCAAGACCTCAGACACAACTAATCGAGTCCGACGCCGCTACTTATACCGAATAAACGGTCACACCCCTATTTGTCAATACAAGGGGCTCAACACGCGCAGACAAGTGGCAATTTCTTCTCACCTTGAATTATACATGGTTTCTTTAACAAACTATCTTTTTGCACGACAACTTTTTTCACCTAAATTCCTCTCTTTTACAGACGATCATCGTGCTACACCCGTCCAGGATACGGCACAACGGAGACACAGGCGCAGACGTGCAGTAGGGACCCACTCCAAGGATTCTTTTTAGATTAAGACCCTGCGTAAACCTTGTTTACTGTCTCTTGTTGATACATATCCACCATTGAGAAGGATGCTGACGTCTTGGCATGTGGCCACGCCAGAACAATGCACGTACCTGGAGACAAGGGGCTTCTTACAAAGGCCATTATTTAGGCCCGGTTTATACCACAAAGACCGAATACCTTAGGGAGTGTTCGGCGTCGCGAGTTTGGCCCTATATGCATCAGCTCCGAATCATTGTCTTTGGTCAAATGTTGGGTTTGCCCGGCTCCTGTGTTTTGGTGCCTTACGTTCCGCTTTACCGGCTATGGTAGCACCAGGAGAACTACTGCGATTGTGCCCTGGTTCATCCGGACGAGCACCTCAGTAGAGAAAGCTGAAAACTGACTGTCATGATATAGCGTGAGACTGGTCAACCACTCGATGACCTATGGGAATGTTAGAATTCCTCCGCCTTAACGAAGGGCCGTTTTCCGGCCAGGCATGTACGCACCCCGAGATCGGGAGAGTGCGGAGCCACCAGGGGCTATCTAGTAGCCCCACTGTCAAACTCCTATGGCTAAGTGAAAGTGCTAAAGCATTATAATCCGGTTGCCTTGCTCGCTCCGCTATCACCTCCTTAATAGGACCAAGACGTTGGGTTAAGTGTGAACGCACGTTTTTGCGAGCACCTCCGCATTATATGCGTGAGGGTTGAAGCCGACGGCTGCAATCTTTCAGGTTATACACGTGTATACATAAACGGCCGCCCAGGAGGCATCATATTACTTTCAGGCAAAAGTATAAAAATAGCCTTATAAAATTTTATAAAAGCATTTCGCTTATAATGAGATTACATATCACTCAAACATAATATTTTTTGAGCACTGGGTCTCTATCAAACGAGCACCCTCAAGAACTTCTTCAAAGTAGTGCTCAGCAGCCCTTCGACCTATGGCCGAATCCCGCGCTGCAACAGTGGTAGCATCCATCTCCGCCCAGTATGCTTTAACACGGGCAAAGGCCATCCGTGCGCCCTCTATGCACGCCGACCTCTTCATCGTGTTAATGCACGGCACCACGTCAAGGAACTGCTGCACCAAGCTGAAATAGCTGTTCGGTTTTGACCTTTCCGGCCATAGCTGATCCACAACAGACCTCATGGAAAGTCCGGACAACCTATTTAGTTCGGCCAATTCAGCTAATTGGTCAGTCAATGAAAGTGGACGCTCGGGCGAATGGAATTGTCTCCAAAATAGCTGGTCAACTTCATGGTCCGTCTGACCCTGGAAATACTTGGCCGCATCGGCAGCGCTCGCCGCCAAATCCATATATACATCCTCCGAACTCCACAGCCGATCCAGAGGGGCATACCGTGGATCTCCGAACTTCCTCCGCAACATAAGGATTTCCCAGCTACAATATCCCCGGCTTCCCGCAGCTCCTCGTTCTTTGCCCTCATAGCAGAGCGGAGGTCCTTTTTCGTCGCAGCAGCCTTCTCAGGGTCCGATGCCTTCGCTTGGTTTTCCTTTTCAAGAACTCGGCAACGGTCGGCGGCGGCTTTTAATTCTATGGCCATCTTGGCCATCTTGTCTCGGCTCTCGCCATGCGCGGCCTTCTCAGCTTGCAACTCTTCGGCCGCCTTCAAAGCAGCCGCATTACCCAACCTCGCTTGTTCCTTGGCTTGGGCAAGTTCTGCCCGCAAGGCTTCAACAGTGGCAGCTCCATCTGCAGTCACAACATATTAAAGATACTGGCATCATGCTGCTCTTCCTATGTGGACTTTACCAGATAATGACACTTACCCTGTGCCTCGTCAAGCCTTTTGTTAACAAGCTCAATGTCGGCGTCTGCCGCATCCAACTGCCGTTCTAAATGGGCAAATTCGCTAGTCCGGCTAGCCACCGGAGCTTCCATCACCTGCACATAGAGGCAGTATGGTTATTACCTAGGGCTACGATCCTCTGTTCGCCGTCGTTTCCGATGACAACCAGAGTCTCAGGGGCTACTATCTACAAAGGGCACACCTAGCATGTGCAGGACTATCATACATTCTTTTACGTACCTCAAAGCCTGTCAGTAGACTCATAAAAGCTTCACGCAATCCGCTTTCGGCGGACGATATTCTCTCCATCACCGTATTCATCAGCACACGGTGTTCATCTGAGATGGCCGCTCCCCCCACCAACTCCCTCAGAACATCCGATCGCATACTATACGGTGTCGGACTCTTTTGTCTGCTCTCTTCGGGAGCCGGACACTGGGAGCTTCGGGGGTCAATGGGATTATCTTCCGGTCTCACCGAAGTCGGAGAGGCCCTCCGCGACGATACTTCAGGGTCGCCCGCTTCCGGAGCGGAGGAGTCCGGAGGAGGCATTTTGCTCTACATCATCTCTGGAAGAAGATCCCCCGAAGACGAGCTCATTTGAGAGGGGCTAAGGCCCGAACTGCAAAAATATATGCGGTGGTTATTTTCTCAGAAGAAAAAGATGGCATATTTATACTATTAAAGTATTTCGGGTCACTTATGACTCGCGGGAGAATTGATCCCCCCGCGGACTTTGTGCGGCAACAGCGCCCCCCAAGGTAGGACCCTCTGTGGGAGACTTCTTCTCCCGTTTGGAAACTTCGGCTTCGGAATCCCCGGGCGCAATCCTTTTCCTCTTCTGGTCGTCTTCCTTCATGGAGACGCTCGCTCCCTCGGCTAGAATGGGCAGCGTTGGGGGCCCGCGTCCGCCCGCATTATCCTCCACAGTATCTTCCTTCAAGGGCTCCGGGCAAGGTGCGGTATGGAGCATCTTTTCCAATACCGGATTTTCCAAACCCTCAGGGAGGGGGGGCGAACACCGAATCAACTTCGCCTTTGTTAGCCAGTCCTGGTCAAAAAGCAAACTCTCAGAAATAACTTCGTAACAAAGGAGAGATAGTATGTTCGGCCGGAAGATGCCTTACCTGTTCGGCGGCACGGTTACTACTCAGGCCCATGTCCTCGGTGATTTCCGGACACTCCACCTGAGGTCCGAAGAATGACTTGTACATCTCCTCGTGCGTCAGGACGAGAAAATTTTGAATGACACGCGGTCCCTCGGGATTGAACTCCCACAGGCGAAGAGGCCAGTGTTTGCAAGGCTGGACTTGACAAACCAGCACAACTTGTATTACCGCAACCAAACTGAAATCTCCATTGAAGAGATCTCGAATGCGGCTTTGCAGTATAGGCACGTCCTTGGCTGGACCCCAGCTCAGACCTCTGCTGATCCATGACATCAGCTGTGGTGGAGGGCCCGAGCGGAAAACAGGGGGGCCGCCCACTTGGCACTTCTAGGAGCCATGATGTAGAACCACTCCTGTTGCCATAATTCAGACACCTCTGGGATGGAACCTTTGGGCCACGGAGCTCCCGTCATCTTGCATATTAAGGCACCTCCACACGCTACATGTTGCCCCTCGATCATCTTCGGCTTCACTTCAAAGGTCTTGAGCCATAGGCCAAAGTGAGGGGTAACCCGGAGGAAGGCCTCACACACGACAATAAATGTCGTGATATGAAGAAAGGAGTCCGGAGCTAGATCATGGAAGTCTAGCCCGTAGTAAAACATCAAACCCCTGATGAAAGGATCCAAAGCAAGGCCTAGACCTCGGAGGAAGTGGGAGACGAACACGACGTTCTCGTTAGGTTCGGGGGTGGGGACGGCTTGCCCTCGGGGAGGCAGCCGATGCAAAATCTCGGCGGTCAGATATATGGCCCCCTCAACTTTTTTATGTCTTCTTCCGTGACGGAGGAAGGCACCCATCGGCCTTGAAGGCTAGATCCGGACATGACTGAAGGTTCGGAGCACCTGACCTGAACTTTGGGCGCTTGAGCTTGAGGTGGGGGAAGGATTCGATTGAGCACGGGAGGGAAAAATAAAATCCTTGTCCCTTTATAAAGAGGGTGAATATCAAGCGTCCTCTCCGTGTCTGTTTGGACTTGCCTATAATCTAGGAGTCCTAGAAGCGGTTGGGTTACCCACGCCCGTATTGATGAGAATCCCGGAATAAGGGGACACGATCTCTGCTTTAACAAGACGTGCCATGGAAACCGCCTCGCATGACGCGCTGAAGTGGGATAATGAAACGACTCGGATAAAGGCTTGGCCGTGGTGTGTCACACTATGGAATACGTCAGCAGATTGGATTTGTGTAAATGTTATTCTCTCTATGGCAATATGTGGAAACTTATTTTGCAGAGCCGGACACTATCTTTGTGTTCAAAATCTTCTATGAAGTACTTGGAGGAGGAACCCGCCTTGCAATGCCGAAGACAACCTGCGCGCCGGACTCGTCGTCATTGAAGCCTGGTTCAGGGGCTACTGAGGGAGTCCTGGATTAGGGGGTGTCCGGATGGCTGGACTATACCTTCAGCCGGACTCCTGGACTATGAAGATACAAGATTGAAGACTTCGTCCCGTGTCCGGAAGGGACTTTCCTTGGCGTGGAAGGCAAGCTTGGCGATACGGATATGCAGATCTCCTACCATTGTAACCGACTTTGTGTAACCCTAACCCTCTCCGGTGTCTATATAAACCGGAGGGTTTTAGTCCGTAGGACAACATACACAACAACAATCATACCATAGGCTAGCTTCTAGGGTTTAGCCTCTCCGATCTCGTGGTAGATCTACTCTTATACTACCCATATCATCAATATTAATCAAGCAGGACATAGGGTTTTACCTCCATCGAGAGGGCCCGAACCTGGGTAAAACTTCGTGTCCCTTGCCTCCTGTTACCATCCGGCCTAGACGCACAGTTCGGGACCCCCTACCCGAGATCCACCGGTTTTGACACCGACAGGCACTCTTTGAGGTCCTATGTGTTGGTTGAATAGATGAATCTGAGATTGTGTGACGCATATCGTATAATCATACCCACGGATACTTGAGGTGACATTGGACTATCTAGGTGACATTAGGGTTTTGGTTGATTTGTGTCTTAAGGTGTTATTCTTGTATGAACTCTAGGACTATTTGTGACACTTTTAGGAATAGCCCAACGGATTGATTGGAAAGAATAACTTTGAGGTGGTTTCGTACCCTACCATAATCTCTTTCGTTCGTTCTCCGCTATTAGTGACTTTGGAGTGACTCTTTGTTGCATGTTGAGGGATGGTTATGTGATCCAATTATGTTATCATTGTTGAGGGAACTTACACTAGTGAAAGTATGAAGCCTAGGCCTTGTTTCCTACCATTGCAATACTGTTTATGCTCACTTTTATCACTTGCTACCTTGCTGTATTTATAATTTCAGATTACAAATACCTTTATCTATTATCCATATACCACTTGTATCACCATCTCTTCGCCGAACTAGTGCACCTATACAATTTACCATTGTATTGGATGTGTTGGGGACACAAGAGACTCTTTGTTATTTGATTGCAGGGTTGCTTGAGAGAGACCATCTTCATCCTACGCCTCCTATGGATTGATAAACCTTAGGTCATCCACTTGAGGGAAATTTGCTACTGTCCTACAAACCTCTGCACTTGGAGGCCCAACAACGTCTACAAGAAGAAGGTTTTGTAGTAGACATCAGTGAGTGGAGGGATGGCCTGGCCAGCGGTGGGAGTAGTAGGGGGCGGTGAGGCCTCCGCGGCAGCACAGCCGGCCACGGGAGGCAGGAGCAGGCGGCACGACCGGCACTACTTTGGGCGGCTGGAGCAAGAAGACCGGAGGTTGAAGAAGCACGATGGCTGTTGGATGGACATCGTACGGTCACTGCAGCTAGAATCGTTTATATTGACTAAGTTGACAAAGCCCTTGGTACGTCAACTTAGTAGGCCCACAGGTCAGCTTCCGAAACGGTGCGCCCCAGATGTCAGGGGGAGGAATCATTTTTTGGACGAGTGAAGCTAGAATATCCGAAATTGAAGAAGAAGCACGGCATCCGTTGGATGGACATCCAACGGCCCTGCTGCTAGAACCGTGTGTTGACTATAAGTTGACAAAGCCTTGCAGACACGCCAACTTTGTTTTTTTAGGGGACGCGTCAACTTAGTAAGGCCAGAAGTGTGTGGTGGAGAACTTATAGCCCATTTGAGATTTGTAAGAATGGGTAGCCCATTTTTGAATTCTAATGGAATTTACTACAGCCCATTTACAGTTTGTTAAAAGTACAGCCCATTTCAACCAACTGTTCAAAACAGAATTCAATAAAATTTCCCACATTTTGATGGGATCCGAAATATTTTTATCCCGAAATTTCTAGTCAGATTAAATACAATTTCAATATAAATTTATATTACGTAAAAATCCAACGAAACATTGCGCTCGCAACAATTAATGAAATTAAAATTTTCAATATCCAAAAATAATATTTTATAAAGTAATCACGTGTTTGGTGCATTTTTTATAGTTACTGCCGAGTTTTTATAATTACATCCCATTTATTATTTCTTAAAGCCCATTTTCTTGTTAAGCCTAATGCATCCCTCCTAGGAAAGATTTGCAGCCCAGCGGGGCGGACAATAACAACTTGACCTTGCCTGGGTATTCCTAAAAAAAGTATAGCTGGGCTAGCCATTTTCAACTTGAAAAAAGATAATATCTGGGCTGGATATCTGGCCTGGGCTAGACGGGCCACAGCCCGCCCAGTTAATACCTGCAGCGATGTTTTCGTTGTTGTTCAGAGGAGAAAAATTAATATCTGGGCTAAACATCAAAAAACTCTGCAGTGCTCACACCTCAAAAACACAAATACTGCTCGAGCTGCTTGGTCCCAGCTGTTGGTCGCTTCTTGTGCAATTCTCTCGTTTATTGACTACTACTACATAGGTTGACAATGGTGTGGGACCGTGATGTCAGGAAACCAGGAGGAAGCAAAATAAATTATAGTTATATATATATATAATGAGGCACTTGCGTACGTGAGGCTATGGACCTGGTGGGTCCCCATTGTCATCCTCTCCAAGTAAAGTCATCTCCTCGCCCGCGCGTGCTTTCTGCCCGAAACAGTCAGCGCCGCCCGCCCCGCTTCCCGGTGCAGGCGATTGCTCCGCCTTCAAACGACACAAGTGCCGTCCGTCCGTCCATCCGCCGCCCACATTAATGATACGCGGTTGCCGAGGCGGCTACTCCGGTGCCACACATCCGTCCCTCCGCCCGCCCACCATTGCTATATAAACTACTACACCGGCCATAGCCGCAGTCATCCGCATTCGTTCCCTTTCTCCTGTCCACACCACTACTGCCCACCATGGCTTCCTCGCGCTCCAGCGCTCTTCGGGATAGGCGGACGACGGACCACAAGGAGATGGTAGCCATTGCTACCGACCGGTTGGCCGGCAGGCAACCGGAGGATGACGACGTCCCAATGGAGGACATGGTAGTCGACAATCCGGCGCCAACCCCCTCCTCCGCGCCATCCTCGCCGGTGCATTACACCATGACCATCGGCGAGGCCCATGTCCAATATATGGACAGGGTGAGGCAGATGCGTGAGGAGCAGTTCCGGGAGGCGCAGGCCGACGTCGCCTACAACCACCATCTCCTCCAGGAGCACCTGCAGGTGGAGGATCAAATGGCCGCAGAGCGTGCGGAGCGTGCGGAGAAGGAGGCACTGCTCGACTTGTACCGCTCCGCCCGCAAGGGCCGCCTCGAGCACTGGTGGTACCACATGCGAGTGGCGGAGGCTGCGGTCGCCTACAAAGAGGCTAGCAAAGAGGGTGATGAAGCGGGCGAGGCGCTGTTTGGCGAGACCGAGGACGAGGTAGAGGACAATGCCGGCTCCGACGAGTCCCCACGCCGCTGGCGTCGACGAGGCCCTGCTCCACCGAGGCCTCGCGACGCCAACAACGAGGCAGAGGACACCACCGGCTCCGCCGAGTCCCCGCCCCGCCAACAACGAGGCAGAGGACATCGCCGGCTCCGCCGAGGCCCCACCCTGCCGGCAACGTGGGGGAGGATTTCCACCGCTTCGCTGAGGCTCCGCCCGCCGGCAACGAGACAGAGGACATCACCAGCTCCACCGAGGCCCCGCCCCGCTCCCAACGAGACCGCGCCACACAGAAAACAAGGAAGAGTAGAACACGGTAGGTCGCCGCCGCTCGGGTCCAAGTAAGGCCACCGATGCTACCCTCCGGTTGAAGCCAAGCTAGGCGGGTTGACCATTGATGGCCGGTTAGCTTCTTGGCGGCGACGTGGAGTCGGAGAGCTGCGCTGGAGAAGAACGCTGCTTCTACTTAACTGCTGGTGCAGTTGGCTGACTAACACGTGGGCCCAACAGGCCACATGTCAGTTACGCAACTGCACCTGTAGTTAAGTCAGTGAAGCTTCTGTTCGGCTCAGTGGGACACAGGTGGGTAGCTTCGATTAATTAATTATACCTCCAGCGCACCCCTTTTTAGTTGAAGAATGTATGAAATGTAATGAAATCCGGCATGTTTATATGAAATCCGACCGTGTATGAATGAATTTATTTCGATTAGTTTGAATTCCTGTATCACTGGCATTGGCTGAACATGCAAAACAATACGTACTAGCATTATTTCCAGGGTGATCACCTCGTTTGCAGCAGTTTCACATGTACTCCCTCCGGTCCTTTCTAGTCTGCATACAAGTTTTGTCTGTAGTCAAAGTATCTCTACTTTGATCAATCTTATACAAAAAAGTATGCACTTTCACAATGTGCGAAGTAAAAAGGAACGGAAGGAGTACAAAGAGTTTGAGCAGCTTTTTAGCGTTTCTGTACATTGCAATCAAACACACAGGCCTGGCAATTCATAGAGAACATTCAAAACAATCGATGATTATGCATCTCAGCGACTCACATGCCAGAGGCAATATTTACTTCACAACTATAGAATAAAGAAAAAATTGATCGACGCTGCTGACAGCAAAGGGCGTCCCATTCGAAAATATCAAACACATGTCTTGCTAAAATCAATGAGCGAAATTAGACAAGGTTGTCCCATTCCAAAATATCAAATGCCTACGATTGTGGAATGAGCAGGGTTTGCCATCAGTTCGGACATTGACATGGCACCTCGTGCTAAATAAACCAGTTGTTCTTTTTGTGCAGTTCCACCAAAATCAACCAAATTCGCGCGTAGCTTGTATGATTTCGCCCTTATATGTTGGGACATTTATGTCTATGCCCTTAACTCAAACCCACTGCTCAGTTTTGCCCCTAATTTTTAGATATGCTCAGTTTTGCCCCTCCACCGTTAGTTTCACTTAAAGAAATGCCCATCTTTGTCGTTACCGTCCGGTCAAAGTTCTTTGACCGTCCCGAAAACATAGCAAAAATATCAAAAATTTGAAACTTTGTGGGATCGAAGATACTCATGTCTGCAAGGCGTGTACAAATTTTCAAGCCGTTCGGACACCCTGGGAGCTCGTGGCAAAGGAAAACATAAATTTTGTACGCATGCGAACAGTAAATTCAAAAAAATAGAAAAAAAATCAAAAAATATGAAATTTCGTGGGACTGAAGATATTCAGGCGCGCAAGATGTTTGTACATTTTTGTTGTGTTTGGACATCGTAGGAGCTCGTGGAGAAAAAACAAATTTTAGCTCAAAAAACTTTGAAAAAATGCACTATTTTGTTTTTTTCTCTAGAGCGCCTCGTACGTCATTTGATCACCAAAACTTGCAAGCTCCTTGCGCACTCAAGCCTCTTTGACGCCAAATAAATTCAATTTTTTTGAACTTTTTTGCTATTTTTTCGAATTTACTGTTCATAGGCATAAATTATTTATGTTTTCCTTTGCCACGAGGTCCCGGAGTGTCCAACCAACACAAAAATGTGCACGCGCCTTGCGGACATGACTATCTTCGATCCCACCAAATTTCATATTTTTTGATTTTTTTGCTATTTTTTCTGGATGGTCAAAGTACTTTAACCGGACAGTAACAGCGCAAAAGGGCATTTCTATAAGTGACACTAACGGTGGAGGGGCAAAACTGAGCATACCTGAAAATTAGGGGCAAAACTGAGTAGTGGGTTCGAGGGGCAGAACTGGAATTGGCCCTTATATGTTGCAACGCCTTGAACTTATCGGCACCTCCTTTCTTGCGGTGGAAATGAATGATTCAATGTATTCATTACATTTTGTGCAGTTCCCATTGAAATCAAGATGAGCACCCCTGTTTGCACAAATACAAAAAAGTGATTAGTATAAAGCAAACTGTACTATGAATTGACAGTTTCAACAGGCACATACATGGTCCATGTAGAGAACACTTTTAGAAAAATGGAACTCACCAGAAAGAATCCTAGAACAACATTGTACTCGCGCATCACAGCTAAAAATGGAGATTTGTCAGTCCTTCTGAGCTGAAGTTAGTTTGGTCTTGTGGGGAGTAATGTAACCATCTTTCAACTACTCCTTCTGATGAGAAGATAGACATGGCTTCTTCATCCTGGCATAATCGGAACTAGTCACTTCACATACTCCATATTCTTCTTCAGAGAAAGATGATCCTGTTGCTCGAAAAAAGGAAAGGAAATATTTAAAACAGCACAGATGAAGCACTTCTCAAGGACAATACCACTTTTTCATGATAGTATCTAAACAGTAGCACAACACCAATAGAGATGACAAAGCTCAATCATAAGGATGAAATCAGTGGGCGAGTACCAACCTTTGTCAGGAGGCTTATTGTGTAGAGCATACAGATGAAGTACTTCTCCGGAACCATCTGTTGCTATCTACGGTGGTGGCCATGCTTACTATATACTCCTCGATTAGTTTAATGTTTCCAACATCTTCTTGTGCAGTTCCACTAAAATATATGGTATCTTCAAAGAAGATCCCTGTTTGCACAAGTAGAGATAATTACATATTACATTAAGAGTGGCATCAAATCAGTGGCAAAACAATTGCTCATTCCAGCCATAGTAATAAATTAAGATGCAAAACTATATCATTACTTGTGTCATCACAGTTCCAGTGCTTCATTACAGCACCGGGAGTTGATTTTTTTTTCTTCTGCTTGTTCTTCCCCTTCATCACTTGGTTCAATAACAGACAAGCTTCGCCTTCAATGTAAGATTTGGCGTGTCAATTAGGGAGCACAAGTATAGTACTAAACTTAATTTTCTGATGAAAGTGGCAAAATACAGGCTGGCAGTTGTGAAATATACTTATCTTACCTCAATGGGATATTACGGTGCACATACAGATTGGAAGTCTTGTCTCCATTTGTGCAGTTCACTAAAATCAAGCAACATTATCGTACAAGTAGCACAACATATGAAAGCACACTGCAGAATTATGTGAAAGAAGGCTAGTACTGACCTCTCATGATGCGGAATTCAAACAACTCACAAGAAGAAGATCTGAACCAAATTCGCCTTAACGAATAGAAAGTAAGATCTCCTCTTGTGCAGTTCCACTAAGATCAAGCAATCAAGCAACGTTGTTGGTGTGACATTTTGGTTGAACTGCACAAAACACTCTTAAAACAAAAGTGTTTTGTGCAATGCAACAAAAGGTCACAATGGCAACGAGGTGAAGTAGATAACCCTGTTTACACAGAGGTGCAAAGGAAACAATTAGTGGTCAATAACGGTGGATGACACAGAAGCCAACAAAAAGAAGCATCTACCTTATCTAAATGGGAAAGAAAGCAAGACAGTAGCATTTCTCAAACGGTGGCATTGATTAATATTAACATAGAGATTATATTAACAATAAAATTCGTTAAACATGTAATTCGCTTTTAACTGTGGCATTGCATCAATTTTCCAGCGACATTATTAGAGGGTGTTTGTTTACAGGGACATTTTGGTGTAGGGACTAAAACAACTCCGTGACAGTCCCATCTAAACCAAACAGGAGGGACTTTTAGGGACTAAAAGTGGGCATTTGGGACTAAAGAAAGAAGACCCCGAGGGAGTCTTTTTGGGACTTTTTCCAACAGTTGCCCCTGCCACGCATCGCACCTTGTCTCTATTAGTTCATTACTAGGGGTAACATGGTCTTTTAGCATGTCATTTAATAACCTCTAGTCCATGTTTAGTCCCTGGAACCAAGCAGGTAGGGACTAGGGAGTTTTTAACCAAACAGGGCCTTAGATTAACAACAGCTAATGAGTCGCATGGGACAGTGGACACACCAGCACCATGTGCATCTACCGATGTACTCTGGTCATGCACAGTCTATTGCAACAAAGAACAGACAACCAAGGAGCATATTTGTGTTGGTCCCAGTTTTGTTATCTTTAGACACCTTTCCCTTTGTGAGCGCAGCAAATCTAGTCCTACTCAAACTCTACAGCCCTGTCCCTTCCTTTCCTTTTTGAACTAGTACTTTCGCCCCTTACTTTCCTCTTTGAACCACGTCCTAGATTTATGCGATACAACTTTCCCCACAACTTTCCCCCATTCCTTTCCTCTTTGAACCACGTCCTAGATTCATGCTATACAACTTTCCCCCTTCATTTCCTCTTTGAACCACGTCCTAGATTCATGTTATATACAACTTTTCCCACTACTTTCCCCCACTCCTTTCCTCTTTGAAGCACGTCCTAGATTCATGGTATACATGCAACTAGAGCAATGCATGTGGAGTAAGTAAATTATACCTTAATGTTCTTGGGGCGTGGTTCGGTGGGCGACGGGACGGCGGTGAAGAAGAAGGGGTCGGAGGCCCTCCCGCACCCCCGCTGGGTGGAAAGTGAACAGCTGCGCCGGTAGTCCCTCGCCGACGGAGACAGTGTTAAGCCTCCTTCCCTTCCCGGCGAACGGATCATGTCAGCTCTTTGAGCAGCAGTGAGGGGAGAGAGAGGCCAACGAAGTCTTGTTTAGATCCGGAGAGGGCGAGAGAGTGTGAAGAGAGCAACTACAAGAGCTGAGGCTCCAGCGGGAGAGGGCGAGAGAGTGTGAAGAGAGCAACTACAAGCGCTGAGGCTCCAGCGTGTATATATATACTGGAGAGAGTGTGTGAAGCATGCAAACCCTAGAAAACATTTTGACCAGTCAAAGAATCCTCCTGGCACAAATTATGCTCAAGTGAAGTTATCGAACCCGAGACGTCAAGTTTGATGAGTGAACAGGCTAACCAGCTACACAACCCTCCCGTTATGTTGAACGAGAGGGAAAATAACCATTTATACATTCCTGCATTCGTGTGACAAGCATGCCGTGTTTTTTTTGTGTGTGTGTGGGAGTCATTGGGATTTCAATCGTAATCGTGTCTTGTGGCTTTGTAAGTGCATCTAGTGCCACCCCTAGTTGGTTTTGGAGTATTGACGAAAAACCTGGTTGAGGGACTAATGTGTTTGTCAGAATTGCAGGATAACACAAGTAGTAGTCCCTCATTGATTGGGTTTTCCTACCGGATGACCCCTAAAAATGTATGAAGACATTGAAGACAAAGGTGGTATATGAAGATATTCACATTGAAGACTATGACAAGAGAAGACATCGCGTGAAGACTATGGAGCGCGAAGACTTAGTTTTTTCGTTGTTTCCTTTTCTTCTTTGTTGAGTCATAGGAACCACCGTACTGTTAAGTGGTGTCCCAGTGAACAAATTCAGAATGACTGAAGTGATGCTTAACCAAAATCCTATGTCTTCGAGCGAAGATAATGAGAGCAAATCTTATCCAGAGCTCGATGAGTCAGCTTTACTTGTAGCCCAAGTAAAGTTGCCGTGTGTGTTTGAAATCTGACCATTGGAACACGTGTCAGTTCCTTAGTGACCCAGGGTCATTTCGGACAAATCAGGTCGGGTTGCCTAGTGGCTATAAATAGCCCACCCCCTACACCATAAATTGGTGGCTACTCAGAGTTAGTGCACGACTTTTGTCGTTTGAGAGCAACCCACCTCGAAGCCTTTGAGAGAGAAATCCTTGCGAGGACAAAGCCCTAAACACCCAGAGCCAAAGAGTGTTAGGCATCACTGAAGTCTTCCTGTCTGTGTGATCTGAAGACTTGTTACACTTGAGGACTGTGAATCCTCCAGCCGGTTAGGCGTCGCGTTCTGAGCATCCAAGAGTCATTGTGGATCGCCGGTGAACGAAGTCTGTGAAGGTTTGGAAGTCTACCTTGAAGACTTACCAGAGTGATTGGGCGAGGACTGGGTGTCCTTAGCTCAAGGGGAATAAGGTGAAGACGCGGTCTTCTAAGTTAAATCTCAGCTTCCCTAACCAGACGTACAGTTGTCACAGCAACTAGAACTGGTCCAACAAATCATTGTCTTCTACAAGCCACTGGTTCTAGCCTTCCCATCTCTTTATTTACAGTTGGTCCTTGTGAAGTCATTGCCTGTTTGCATTGTCCATTTGTCTTCACTGTGTGACTGCTTGTTCAGATTGGTTTCATACTATCTTCCATCCTGATCCATACTGCCTAGCTGTTGTTAGTCTTTGTGCTCTCACTTCATTGAATACTTGACTATGGCTTGTCTAGTGTAGTCTACCTTCCGCTGCATGGTTATAGGTTCATTTCTATTGTTTGTCTTCGAAACTCCCATGTTTTGAAGACTTTCATAAAAATTGTCTATTCACCCCCCTCTAGGTGATAACTAGCACTTTCAATTGGTATTAGAGCAAGGTACTCCCTTGTTCTGTGTGATTCGGTTTAACCACCTGGAGTTTTAGTTATGTCGACTGGAGGGATTATCAAAGTCTCCGATGCGTGCCCCATCTTCGATGGAACTGAATATCCCTACTGGAAGAATAAGATGCGCATGCATCTTGAAGCCATTGATGTCGACCTCGGGTATGTCGTCAAGAATGGCGTTCCCAAGGCTGGTGAAGGTGTCAGCGCTGCTGATGTCAAGAAGTTCGTTCAACTGGATTCCACTGCCAATAATATCATCTGTGGTCATCTCACCAAAGGGTAGTATGGCCGTGTGAGTGCTCTGGAAACATCTAAGCTAGTCTGGGACTGGCTCTCCAAGGTCAACGAAGGCGTCTCAACCCAGAGAGATCAAAGGATCAATGTCCTTCGCAACCTCTTCAACCGCTTCAAGAGAAACAACAATGAGAATGTTCAACTCACGTTTGATCACCTCACTGACATCACAAATGAGCTTCAAGCTCTCGGCGCTACTGAGATCACCAAGCATGAAATCGTCAAGACACTCCTGAGATCACTTGACAGCTCGTTTGACACCCTAGCCCTGATGATTCAAGAACGCCCTGACTTCAAGACACTCGATCCGTCTGACATACTTGAAAGGCTCAACACACATGAGTTTCAGCTTTCTGAGAAAAGAGACATCTACGGTCCCAACTATGGCCGAACTCGCGCCTTGAAGGCAAAAGTTGTTTCCTCATCTGAAGAAGAATCTGACTGCAGTTCTGATGATCCTGAAGACATTGGAAAGGAGCTTGCTATGCTTGTGAAGAAGTTCCAGAAATTCACCAAGAAGAAAGGCTTCAGAAAGTCTTCACGATCCAGCTCAAGGAATGATGAAGCTTCTACTCATGACTACAAGAAGAGAACATGCCACAAGTGCAAGAAACCTGGTCACTACATCTCTGAGTGTCCACAATGGGACAATGAGAACAACAAGAAGAAGAAGAGCAAGGAATATGACTCTGACGACAAGAAGAAGAAGAAGAAATACTCAAAGTCTTCTCTCAAGTCTTCCTCAAAGTCTTCATCACACAAGAAGAGCTCACCTGGCAAGGTTCGTGCGTTTGTTGGCAAGGAAATGGATTCAGAGGGGGAGTCTGATTCTGAGGAGGCGGAGGTGGAGTCTGAGGAGGAGTCCGATTCTGGCGTTGCAAGTCTGGCTACAGCCTATGTTGCCAAGTCCATATTTAACACTGAAGACAATGACTTCGTCACCGACGCCGACGCTAATGACAATGACAACTCCGCTCCCACCTATTGCTTCATGGCACGCGGTGCCAAGGTAAACTCACGCAATACTCACTATCAAACATCCAGTGAAGATGACTCTGATTGTGGTTCCAAACCCAGCTACAAAACACTTGCTAAAATTCCAACTGAACAACAGAAAACTATGGAACATATTCAAAAACTGTTAGACAAAAGCGATGATCTGTTGGACGCTGAAATGACTCAATATCAGTCCTTAATTAAAGACATAAAAATTCTTCATGTTAAGTATGAGGAACTTGAAAGTCGTCATGAAACGCTCTCAACAACTCATGAAAGCTTACCTATGGTTATCTTCAAAGGAAGCAAGAACTTGAGAAATTGAGAGCGGCTCATGAAGATCTTCAAAAGGAAAATGAGTCACTTCGCGCTGAACAGATCAGTCCCGCTCAGGAAGGATTTGAACCACCATGTCTTAAATGCCTTGAGCGTGATAATGCTACTTCTGTTGCTGAATGTTCTACTGCTGCTACTGTTGCAATATCTTCAACTGTTGATGTGGTAACTAACCCCTCTGCTGAGGATGCCACTGCTATTGCTGATGAAAATGCTAGGTTGAAGACATTGTTTGAAACAGGGATGTACAAAAGTCTCAAAGGGCATCAGACACTATGTGATGTCCTCAAAAGGAAGATTCTGAACCGAAACCCTAGGAAAGAGGGTGTTGGGTTCGAAAGGAAAATGAATGTTGATGACTCTTACTGGAAACCTGCGCAGTGCCCCAAAACCACATGGGTTGCTGCAAAGGAACCTTCAGTGGATCCATCCACCCCATCTGGCTTCACTTGTGCTAATCCCATTGTCATTGATGAATCCCTTGATGCAAACTATAAACTGTTTAAGAATCAGAATGGTGAAGTGTTTGCCAGGTATATTGGAACTAACTGCAAGAATGGGCCACCTATGAAGAATGTCTGGGTACCTAAAAGGTGTCTAGAGAATCTTCCTGTGAATGTCCTCATGACACCTCAAGGGAAGAAGACAAACCCCAGACCACAGGCTTCATATGGTCCAAAGGTTTCATACAGACAGAGGACTCACCTGAGTCGCACTAACACAAATGTTTTGCAGGGAAACCATACTCAGGCCTATGAATATGAGCGTGTTTCATCAAACCGCCATGTTCATAAGACCCAGAACTATTCTGCTTATTCTTATGAGTACTATTCTCCACCCGCAAGACTATTTGCTAGGGATCCAAGCCAAAGTTCTCAGATGCTGCACTTAGACTCATTGCTTCGAAGCCACCCTTGAAGATGTGGGTGGCTAAGAAAGCTTAACTCTCTTTTGCAGGGAAAGGTCTCCAGCCGAAAATCAAATGCGTCTGAAGCTACTGCTGGGGACCTAAAACATCTTGTAGGGCGCAAGATCAAATGCCCAAATGGTCTTATTATGTATTTTGTTCCTGAGTCGCTTGCTATTTGTCCTCTCAGTCCTAACCTCGATCTAAGATTTAATAATCCTCTTGCTCGTCAAAAGTTATGCTTCACAATGCTCTTCGTGAAGCCTATCCCCCTAACTGCACTGTAGGGTATCACATCAGCTACTTCAGAATGGATTATTGATAGTGGATGTACTAATCACATGACTGGCAAATGAAGTCTTCTCATGGACTCAACCTTACGTCCATCTGACAAAAGTCACATCACATTCGCTGATACTGGTAAAAGCAAGGTATTGGGTCTAGGTAGAGTTGCAATCTCAAAGGATCAGCACATGGATAAAGTGATGCTTGTTGAATCCCTTGGTTTCAAGTTAATGTCTGTCTCAATGCTTTGCGATTTAAACATGATTGTGATATTTGGAAAATATCGTTGCCTTGTTCTAATGGAACCTGACAAGTCTCTAGTCTTTGAAGGGTATCGGAAAGATGATTTGTACATGGTAGATTTCTCAGCAGGACCACAGCTTGCCGTATGTCTTCTTGCAAAAGCTTCAGAGTGCTGGCTCTGGCATCGGAGGCTAGGGCATGCTGGCATGAAGAACTTGCATACTCTTGCAAAGAAGAAGCACTTCATAGGCAACGAAGGTGTCAAGTTCAAGAAGGATCACTTATGTGGTGCCCGCGAAGCTGGAAAGATGACGAGGGCCAAGCATCCCTCGAAGACAATCATGACAACGACTCAACCCTTCGAACTGCTACACATGGACCTCTTTGGCCCCACTCACTACTCTACCCTTACTACTACTGCTTGTCTCTATGGCTTCGTCATTGTTGATGATTATTCAAGATATACATGGGTACATATAATCCTCTACAAGACTGAAGTGCAAGATGTCTTCAGACGCTTCGCCAATCGAGCCATGAACAACTATGGCGTCAAGATCAAGCACATCAGAAGTGACAATGGCACTGAATTCAAGAACACTGGCCTCGACACTTATCTTGATACATTGGGCATCACTCATGAGTTCTCAGCTCCGTACACGCCGCAACAGAATGGCATCGTGGAACGCAAGAATAGAACACTCACTGAGATGGCTCGAACGATGCTCGATGAATACAAGACACCAAGAAAGTTCTGGCCTGAAGCTATTGATACTGCATGCCATGTCATCAACCGTGTTTATCTTCACAAGCTTCTGAAGAAAACATCCTATGAACTCCTCACTGGTAAGAAGCCAAATGTCAGTTACTTTAGAGTATTTGGTGCTAGGTGCTCGATCAAGGATCCACATCACACTTCAAAATTTGCACCAAAAGCACATGAAGGTTTTATGCTTGGTTACGAAAAGGATTCGCACTCCTACAAAGTCTTCAACCTCTTTCACTATAAAGTGGTTGAAACTGTGGATGTGTGGTTCGATGAGACTAACGGCTCGCAAAGAGAGCACCTGCCAAATGTGCTAGATGAAATTCCATCTAGTGAATCCATCAAGCTTATGGGAACTGGAGAAATCATACTGTCTGAAGTACAGCCTGAAGAGGAACTTATCATCTCTGCACCTAATCAACCTGAAGACAATGCTCAGCCTGAAGACAATCCTTCAAACAATGACAATGATCAGCAAGAGAAAAAGCTTCGTCCAGTTCATCCTCGTGTTGCAAATGAAGTACAGATTGAGAAGATAATTGATAGCATCAATGCACCTGGTCCACTCACTCGTTCAAGGGCAACACAACTAGCAAATTTCTGTGGGCACTTTATATTCGTCTCAATATCTGAACCCAAGAAAGTTCATGAAGCCTTTATGGAACCTGAATGGATTCAAGCTATGCAAGAAGAGCTTCAACAGTTCGAGCTGAATAATGTATGGGAACTAGTCAAGCGTCTTGATCCTCGTAAACACAATATCATAGGAACTAAATGGATATATCGCAACAAGCAAGATGAGCATGGTCAAGTTGTCAGAAACAAGGCTCGTCTCGTTGCTCAAGGATACACTCAAGTTGAAGGAATTGACTTCGATGAAACATTTGCTCATGTGGCTAGGCTTGAAGCTATACACATACTACTAGCCTATGCAAATCATCATAACATCCTTCTGTATCAAATGGATGTGAAGAGTGCCTTTCTCAATGGCAAGATTGAAGAAGAAGCGTATGTTGCACAACCGCCTGGTTTTGAAGATCCAAAACATCCTGACATGGTTTACAAGCTCAACAAAGTACTGTATGGCCTCAAGCAAGCCCCTCGTGCTTGGTATGACACACTCAAAGACTTCCTGAAGAGCAAAGGCTTCGAACCTGGTTCCCTGGATCCCACACACTTCACAAAGACATATGATGGTGAACTGTTTGTGTGCCAAATATATGTGGATGACATTATCTTCGGCTGCACTAATCAGAAATACAGTGATGAGTTTGGATACATGATGCAAGAGCAATATCAGATGTCCATGATGGGTGAGCTGAAGTTCTTCCTTGGTCTTCAAATACAGCAGCAATGCAATGGCATCTTCATATCTCAAGAGAAATACCTCAAAGATTGCTTGAAGAAGTTTGGAATGCAAGACTGCAAAGGTTATACGACACCAATGCCTACCAAAAGTCATCTGGATCCTGACGCCAATGGTAAAGAGTTTGATCAAAAGGTATACCGCTCCATGATTAGTTCTTTGCTTTATTTATGTGCATCTAGGCCAGATATCATGCTTAGTGTTTGCATGTGTGCCCGATTCCAAGCGGCACCAAAGGAATCGCATCACCTAGCTGTGAAGCGAATTCTTCAATATTTGGCTTACACCCCAACACTAGGATTATGGTATCCAAAGGGCTCAGAGTTTGATCTAGTTGGATTCTCGGATGCTGATTATGCTGGTGACAAGGTGGATCGCAAGTCTACATCAGGCACATGTCACTTTCTGGGACGATCACTTGTGTGTTGGTCTTGAAAGAAGCAGAACTGTGTATCTCTCTCCACTGTTGAATCTGAATATATTGCTGCTGGATCTTGCTGCGCTCAGCTTCTGTGGATGAAGCAAACACTCAAAGACTATGGCATTCATCTGAATAAAGTGCCACTCTACTGCGACAATGAAAGCGCCATCAAGATTGCCAACAACCCAGTTCAGCACTCGAAGACAAAGCACATTCAGATCCGTCATCACTTTCTCAGAGATCATGTCATGAAGGAAGATATTGATATTATTCATGTCAACACTGAAGAGCAACTGGCAGATATCTTCACAAAGCCCTTGGATGAGAAGAGGTTTTGCAAGTTGCGGTGTGAGCTAAATATCTTGGAATCCTCAAATGTCCAGTGATCATGCACACATCCTAACACTTATGCATGTTGATGACTTAGATGTGCAACACACGAAATAACGTATATCTTCAACTAATGAAGACTTACACTCTAAGTGTGAATACATTAACGCGGAATTTGACTTCAGAGCGCCATGATAATTGTGCGTCGTGTCTGGGTCTAATACTTCCTATACGGTGGGTAATGCCACCACCAAACTTTTGTTTGGAGTGTTTTCTATTGGTGTTATATTTGCAAAGTCTTCGCATTTGGTTTGTCTTCAATATTAACACGGCTTCATGTTTATCTTCACTATATCGATTTGGTCTTATTCGAATATATTCATATATTTGCGTTCTGTCCTCTACAGCATTCACTTATAGCTATGTCTTCTCCTTGAATCTTTTGAACTAAGTGAATGTGATCGGACCCTAACCTTTCTATGCTCCCGTCTCAAATCTATCTATCCAAATCATATGCATTCTATTGAAATTGTCGAATGTCTTTGCTGCGTCCTTGTCAGCAGAAGATATAGAGACAAACATTAAATCTGTTTTAAAATGCTCAATCCTTTTTGCCTGAAACCCGGAGAAGCGGGAACGACCACCCGACAATCCAGGCGTGCGTGGGAACATGGAACAACCTCCAATGTGTTGCATGATCACCACGTGTCCTTCATATGTGAACCGACAGGGGCACCTGCGTAATAACGTCGTGCCGTCCCTGTCCTTATAAATACACGCCACACCCCAGTCATTATCTCTTCTTCCACTTCTCTTTCTCGCACAAACCCTAGAGCCACCGCTATCCCTCGACGATGCCGGCGATGAAGCGCTTAGCTGCCGTGACCTCACCGACGCCGTCCTCACGCTGGCCGCGGACATCGTCTTCTCCGCCGTCGCCGTAGGTGTCCTCCGTCGCCAAGTTAGGGCACGGAAGATCGGACTGCTCGGCCTCATCTCCTACTCCGTCTAGCAGTTCCTCGAGTGGTAAATAAAAACTCTTTTTACAGCCCTTTTTGATCCGATAGATTCATCCTTTTCAACCACAAGTGGTTTCTGTTCCTACAAAGTTGGATCTATCCTATTCTGCATCTCATAACATGCCTAGTATGTTCACTTATGCTTCACAAAGTAGTTAGATTTCTCACTTGTACTTATTCGTGGATTCGTACAAATCTGGAACCAACTCTCTACATATCAGTGAATGTCTTCGCACTATGAGGTAAATGTCTTCTAAACTGATTTAATCTTCAAAATCTTCTAAGAATACATATGACCTCTTCCCCTTCCCTCGCATCTCTAATGCTGTCAAAGGTACATGTCCGTGGGAGAATCCCTTGGTTCTCATAGTCTGCATTCATTTGCAGAATTCTTACAGCATCACATCAATTCTCCCGAAGCCAGTTCCCGTCTGACCAGCAGACGGAAGACTTTGACAGTGTTGAAGCTTTTCAGTCTAAACTTCATGGCAACAGAGAAATCAGCAAGGAAGGGTGGCAGACAGCGCCGTGGGGGTACATCAATGGATCTGCCCGAAGATCTCTATGAACTTTACAAAACTGACCCCGAAGAAAGCTATGGTCGGTGCAAGACACGAATCCAATGGATTCAAAGATATTGGGCCGAGCAATGGTTCAAGTACAGATTCGTCACCAAGGAGTATGCTGAGAAGAATGCTATCACGCGTCCTTGGGGAGATATTCTCTATAAAAATCTTCAACCAAAGACCAGAACTGAAGCCATTGCTCAAGGATTCTACCCTTGCATGGTCCGAGGGCCACAACCTACTGATGCCGACCCATCGTCATTGCTATCGTGTCGAGATGACAATCTGTTCAAGCGCAACTTTCAATTTGCCAAGAACTCGGCCAAGGAAAACAAGAAGTCTTGGGGATTAGACTTCAACCCAGGCCCCTCTGCGCCACGTGCAGATGGCACACGCGAAGCTGAACCCAATCTTGTTGGGCCCTTCTGCAACTTAGAAGGTCTCATCACTCATATAATGGTTCAAGGGGCAGACGTGGATCAACCTGCAGACGACGCTGACTCTGACGAAGCGCCTGCACCACCAAAGCCGAAGAAGCAGAAGAAACCTAAGGCTTTGAAGCTTTCCACTCCACCAAAAGCGTCGCGCATGAAGCCCTTAGCCACTGCTCCTCCTGCACCAAGTGTGTAGTCTGAAGATCTCTCTCACATCTCCAAGACTGAGAAGAAAAAAAAGAAGTCCGTGCACTCCTCTAGTCCTGTTCTGACTCCTGCTGCCGTTCTGAGGAACGAGAACGAAGCCATTGATCTGTCTAGCGATGACGATCTTGGCGATGATGCTCTTGAGCTGCTCATAAAGAGCAAGCAAGAGGCGGAAATCTTCAATGATCTTCCCCTCTTTGATGTGGATATCCTGTACAAGTTCATTGATGAGTGGTTTGACAGCCCAGACCTCAGTTTTGATGATCTTCAGCTCTTTCCATGGAGCCATTGCTCCTGAGCTGGCTCTTGCACAGAAGATTGTTGAGCTAAAGCACAAGATTGATTATGAAAAGGCTCAGTTAGCTCAACGTGGAAGACGTCCAAAACTTCAAGGTCATGCTGCATGAGCTCAAGGAGGCGTTTCACAAGAAACGTGAAGAAGCAAGAGGTTCTCGTGAGCGCATGAAGAATCTCGCTGCCAAATGTGTTCAAGGCTACAATGAAGCTAAAAAGTGCAAGGCTTTGGGGCGACCAGGCATCGACCCCAGAATGGCTGCCAAGAAGAAGAAGAAGCCTACTGTGGCCCAACCAGAATCATCAAGGCCGGAAGAACCTCGCAAAATCTTCCCGGCCAGTGTGACAAGCTCGAAGCCTAAGGTCCCCACAGTGGCTTTCGAGCTCAAGAAAACTAGGGCCGCTGAAGCTGAAGCCCGAAAGCGCAAGACCAAGGCCACCACTGATGATGCTCCGCTGACCAAGAAGAGAAAGACCAAGAAAGAGAGACCGGGCTGCTCCCACAGAGCCCCTTGTAGTCGAGCCAATCTCAGTGGCTCATCCTGCGTCTGAACATCGTGACCTCCAGTTGATAGTTCATAAGCCTGCTTCCACAGAGGCTCCTGAAGCTGAAGATATTCCAGCTGTTGACCCCACCGCAGCTGAAGACATTGGTCATCAAGACAATGTTGAAGGTGATGAAGTCATTCCTCAGATCGAGCACAATGTGGTATCATCGCCTGTTCTCACGAACAGCGAACTCATCAGCATTGGTCGTCCATTGACGCCAATTGCTCAGGATGACTCATGGGCTGATCACCCTCAAGAATCCCCTTGTGATGAAGAAACACCGGTTACTCCCCCAACATAGGTCACCACTCCGGCGATTGACGATGAAGACTTTGAGGCCCAACCAACTCCATCTCCACAGGTGATAACCCACAAGTATAGGGGATCGCAACAGCTTTCAAGGGTAGAGTATTCAACCCAAATTTATTGATTCGACACAAGGGGAGCCAAAGAATATTCTCAAGTATTAACAGTTGAGTTGTCAATTCAACCACACCTGGATAACTTAGTATCTGCAGCAAAGTGTTTAGTAGCAAAGTAATATGATAGTGGTGGTAACGGTAACAAAAGAGTAAAGAAAGCAAAGTAATATTTTTGGTACTTTGTAGTGATTGTAACAGTAGCAACAGAAAAGTAAATAAGCGTAAACCAGTATATGGAAAGCTCGTAGGCATTGGATCGGTGATGGATAATTATGCCGGATGCGGTTCATCATGTAACAGTCATAACCTAGGGTGACACAAAACTAGCTCCAATTCATCAATGTAATGTAGGCATGTATTCCGAATATAGTCATACATGCTTATGGAAAAGAACTTGCATGACATCTTCTGTCCTACCCTCCCGTGGCAGCGGGGTCCTAATGGAAACTAAGGGATATTAAGGCCTCCTTTTAATAGAGAACCGGAACAAAGCATTAGCACATAGTGAATACATGAACTCCTCAAACCATGGTCATCATCGGGAGTGGTCCCGATTATTGTCACTTCGGGGTTGCCGGATCATAACACATAGTAGGTGACTATAGACTTGCAAGATAAGATCAAGAACACACATATATTCATGAAAACATAATAGGTTCAGATCTGAAATCATGGCACTCGGGCCCTAGTGACAAGCATTAAGCATAGCAAAGTCATAGCAACATCAATCTCAGAACATAATGGATACTAGGGATCAAACCCTAACAAAACTAACTCGATTACATGATAGATATCATCCAACCCATCACCGTCCAGCAAGACTATGATGGAATTACTCACGCACGGCGGTGAGCATCATGAAATTGGTGATGGAGGATGGTTGATGATGACGACTGCGACGAATCCCCCTCTCCGGAGCCCCGAATGGACTCCAGATCAGCCCTCCCAAGAGGTTTTAGGGCTTGGCGGCGACTCCGTATCGTAAAACGTGATGATTTCTTCTCCTCTATTTTTTTCTCCCCGAAAGCAAATATATAGAGTTGGAGTTGGCGTCGGAAGGTCTCTAGGGGGCCGACGAGGTAGGGGGTGCCCTAGGGGGGCGCCCCCCACCCTCGTGGATAGGGTGTGGGCCCCCTGGTCTTCATCTTTGGCGAGGATTTATTATTATTATTTATAAGATGTTCCGTGGAGTTTCAGGTCATTCCGAGAACTTTTGTTTTCTGCACATAAAACAACATCATGGCAATTCTGCTGAAAACAGCGTCAGTCCGGGTTAGTTCCATTCAAATCATGCAAGTTAGAGTCCAAAACAAGGGCAGAAGTGTTTGGAAAAGTAGATACGTCAGAGACGTATCAACTCCCCCAAGCTTAAACCTTTGCTTGTCCTCAAGCAATTCAGTTGACAGACTGAAAGTGATAAAGAAAAACTTTTACAAACTCTGTTTGCTCTTGTTGTTGTAAATATGTCAAGCCAGCATTCAAGTTTTCAGTAAAAATTATAACTAACCACATTTGGAATAATTCTCAGGTCTCATATTTACTCATATCAATAGCATAATCAACTAGCGAGCCATAATAATAAATCTCGGATGACAACACTTTCTCAAAACAATCATAATATGATATAACAAGATGGTATCTCGCTAGCCCTTTCTGAGACCGGAAAACATAAATGCATAGCACCTTTAAAGATCAAGGACTGACTAGACATTGGAATTCATGGTAAAAGAGATCCAATCATAGTCACACCCAATATAAATTAATAGTGATGAATGCAAATGACAGTTGTGCTCTCCAGCTAGTGCTCTTTAATAAGAGGATGACTCAACATAAAAGTAAATAGATAGGCCCTTCGCAGAGGGAAGCAGGGATTTGTAGAGGTGCTAGAGCTCGGTTTTGAAACATAGGTGAATAATATTTTGAGCGATATAGTTTCATTGTCAACATAACAACCAAGAGATGGCGATATCTTCCATGCTACACACATTATAGGCGGTTCCCAAACAGAATGGTAAAGTTTATACTCCCCCTCCACGAACAAGCATCAATCCATGGCTTGCTCGAAACAACGAGTGCCTCCAACTAACAACAGTCCTAGGGGGAGTTTTGTTTGCAATTATTTTGATTTAGTTTGCATAAAGCATGGGACTGGGCATCCCGGTGACCAGCCATTTTCTCGTGAATGAGGAGCGGAGTCCACTCCTCTTGAGAATAACCCGCCTAACATGGAAGATAAGGGCAGCACTAGTTGATACATGAGCTATTCGAGCATACAAAACAGAATGTTTATTTGAAGGTTTAGAGTTTGGCACATACAAATTTACTTGGAACGGCAGGTAGATACCATATATAGGAAGGTATGGTGGACTCATCTAGAATAACTTTGAGGTTTAAGGGATTGGATGCACAAGCAGTATTCCCGCTTAGTACAAGTGAAGACTAGCAAAAGACTAGGAAGCGACCAACTAGAGAGCGACAACAGCCATGTACATGCATTAAAATTAATAAACATTGGATGCAAGCATGAGTAGGATATAATCCACCATGAACATAAATATCGTGAAGGCTATGTTGATTTGTTTCAACTACATGCGTGAACATGTGCCAAGTCAAGTCGCTTAAATCATTCAAAGGAGGATACCACCCCACTATACCACATCATAACCATCTTAATAGCATGTTGGCACGCAAGGTAAACCATTATAACTCATAGCTAATCAAGCATGGCACAAGCAACTATGATCTCTAATTGTCATTGCAAACATGTTTATTCATAACAAGCTGAATCAAGAACGATGAACTCATCATATTTACAGAAACAAAAGAGGTCGAGTTCATACCAGCTTTTCTCATCTCAATCAGTCCATCATATATCATCATAATTGCCTTTCACTTGCACGACCGAACGATGTGAATAATAATAAGAGTGCACGTGCATTGGACTAAGCTGGAATCTGTGAGCATTCAATAAACAGGAGAAGACAAGGCAATATGGGCTCTTGGTTAAATCAACAATAATGCATAAAAGAGCCACTTCAACAATTTAATCATTGTCTTCTCCTATCGACCCCCAAAGAAAAGAAAAGAAATAAAAACTATTTACATGGGAAAGCTCCCAACAAGCAAAAGAAGAACGGGGAAATATTTTTGGGTTTTCTTTTTAATTATTACTACTACAGCAAGAAAGGTAAACTACTACTATTTTTTTTGGTTTTTTTCTTAAGGTTTAACAAACACACAAGGAGAAAGCAGGAAAGAGAAAGTAAACTAGCATGGATATTACAGTGAAAGAGTATGAGCATCGACATCTAGCAATGAGTGTGTGTGAACATAAATGTAATGTCGGTGAGAAATACGTACTCCCCCAAGCTTAGGCTTTTGGCCTAAGTTGGTTTATTGCCAGGGATAGCTTGGCGGATACCCGTAGGTGTAGCTGGGGTCGTACTGCGACGAAGAATAGTTGGGGTCGTACTGTGATGCAGCGGCTATCACCTCCTGAGCTGCAGTGTGGAGTCGGGCTGCCTCTGCTCCCCTCTCATACTCATTTTCCTCCTCTCTGGTGATGGTATATCTTCCTTTTGTCTGCGAGTCAAAGAAGGCAGGAGCAGGGAGAGTAATACGGACAACATGTCGTTTGTTAAAGATTAGTCGATACTGGAGAGGTGATTCAGTCCTCTCGACAAACTGGTGGGAAACCATAGAATCAAAATCTAAATAAGTAAGAGGCAACTCCATATCTCCCTCACGAACGTCTATTTCAAGAAAATTAGCTAAACGGGTTGCATAAATTCCTCCAAAGAAATCTCCATTATATCTATTATGATGCAACCTACGAGCTACAATGGCTCCCATATGATAATATTGGTCTCCTAACATAGCACTCCTGAGAATGTTAAGGTCAGGGACACACATGTGACATGCTTCATCCTTAGCATTTATGCATCTACCTATGAAAAGAGAAAAATAATGTATAGCAGAAAAGTGAATGCTCCCTATGGTATCTTGCGTTATATCTCTAGATTCCCCTACGGTTATACTAGCAAGAAAGTTTCTAAATTCAGATTTATGGGGATCAATAGTACTAGCCCATTGTGGGAGTTTGCAGGAAAAAGTAAAATCCTCTAAGTCCATGGTATAAGATTTTTCATAAAGATCAAACATGACTGAAGGAGAATTATGTGAAGATGAAAACTCAAACCTCCTCACAAATGAGCTTGTGAGATCATGATACTGGGGGCATTTTTCTGCCTCAAAGTCCACAAGACCGGCGTTATGCAAATATGCGTTAAATTCCTCTTTAATTCCCACTCGATCCATGAAATTTTTCGACGGCCATTCACAAGGCTGCACTAGAGCGTCTCTTGGTGGTTCCTCGTCAGCATCACACATAGCAAGCCTGGGTCCTTACTTCTTTGAAGAACCACCTTGGAACATCTTCCTAAGCATATTGTTTTTCTCTAAAAAAAATCTGAAATTTTTAGTAAATTCAAACAAAAAGTAAACCAAACTCAATTATATTGATGGGAACTACTCCTACAAGTGCCCAGTTCTGATGCTGTCCAACAGATCCATGTTGTGCCTGTTAGTTCTTCTGATGAGGAGCTACCTGAAGCTGATGATATTAATGATGTCAGAAACTGGGCTATTGTGATCTACCAACCTCCTTTGTTTGTGCCTGAAGTGGAACTACCTGCTGTTGTTCCTTTTGGGCCTCCTCTGCCTCCTGAGATGTTGTGGAGAAGGTCATTTGAAAATCTTTTGCGGGCTCCTGTTGTCTTCAATGTTCCTAAACCTGTGGCTATGCAGCCTTTTGAACCTATGGTTCTATCTAAGAGGAGTTGGGACTTGGCCTTTGGTAGTAGTGATTTGCCAATGCTTACCTGGAGGGAGGAGGTGCCAGTTAGGCCTGTGGCTAGGGCCTTGTTCTTTGAAGATGTTGCTGACATTCAGCCACCACCCACTGTTGCACCCCCTAAAGCTAGGAGGACTCGCAAGACGTTGGCGCCAACTCCTATTGTTGAAACCTCTGTTTGAAGATGCACCAGAAGCTCGGCCCAACGTGATGGTTTCAAGCCCACCTTCCAGGAGCTTTCTCCGCAGCCCAAGAAGAGGAAGCCCAGAGCAAAGCCTTTCACTGCTGAGATGCCAGATGATCCAGCCCATGAGGAGATCCCTTCAGCTACACCTGTTGCTTGTCTGCAAGAAATTGGCAGGGAACTGGAGATTGATGCTAAACTCCTATCTGTGGATGCTCTTATGGGGAATCCACCTCAAGATGCATCCACTAATGCAAATGTTTAGTGTTCTCCTTCTTTACTGGGTTTGGCAAGCCCCTAAATTTGCTCTGCTGCTGTCCTTTTGTTGGTCTCTTTATTATGCAAACTTTATTGTAATGATGCTGGGTCAGACTGTTATGTGGCCTTTTGTTCATGTGGCATTAAGTGTTATATGTCTTTTGGACCTCTTCACTTTATGTTATAATGAGTAATCTCTGTAGAAACTGGAATGTTCTGTGCTGGAATGTCAGAGATTTAAATTCAGAAGCTAGGCAGAGAGCAGTGAGGCAAAAAATTGATGAAAGTCAGTGTGCTGTGGCCTGTTTGCAAGAAACCAAGTGCTCATCTTTTGACTCTAGGTCAATTAAGAGTTTCTGCCCCAAGAGATTTGACAGTTTTGTTTGCTCTCCTGCAATGGGAGCCTCTGGGGGAATTATTGTGGTCTGGAACTCCTCTTTTTTATTGGATCTTTAATCCAAATTCAGCAGTTTGCTGTAGTTGTTGAGTTTGTTTCCAGACAGAACAATGAAAAATGGACTCTGGTTGCCATTTAAGGACCTTGTCAGGGTGAAGCCAGAGACAATTTTGTATCTTGGCTCTATAATCTAAATATTCCTGTTGGTGGGAATTGGCTGCTCTTAGGAGATTTTAATTTCATTAGATCCATAGATAATAGGAATTTGCCTGGAGGGGACCTGAATGATATGTTCATCTTTAATGAGATTATTGGGCATTTGGGCCTCCTGGAGTTGCTCATCATGGGAAGAGCTTTTACTTGGTCTAATATGCAAGATAGTCCACTTCTGGAACAATTAGACTGGTTTTTAACATCTGTAGATTGGATATCTGTCTATCCTATGACATAAGTGCTCCCCCTTGCTAGGACTGCCTCTGACCATGTTCCCTGTGTTGTCACAATCAAAACATCTATCCCTAAGTCAAATCTTTTTAGGTTTGTGAACTACTGGTTGGAGTTGGAAGGATTTATGGATTGTGTTGCTCAGTCTTGGAATATCCCTTCTAGGAAGGAACACATAACTGCTAAAATTGCTGATAAATTCAAGTATTTGAGAATGTGCCTTAAAAATGGCAAATGAATGTCTCAAAGTTGAAGCTCCTCATTGCCAAATGTAACCATGTTATTTTGCTCCTGGATGACTTGGAAGAGTGGAGGCCTCTGTTTGTCCACGAGCTTAATTTCAGGAAGATTGTCAAAGTTCACCTGGAGAAATTGCTTCATTTGCAGTTCCTCTATTGGAAGAAAAGGTGTACTGTTAGATACATTAAGGTGGGAGGGGAAAATACAAAGTTTTTCCATGCCATGGCCACTGAAAGGCACAAGAGAAATTCTATTGCAAGCCTCAAATTTCCTGATGGCACTATTGTCAATGATCATGCTCAAATGGAAGGAATCATCTGGAATTGTTTTAAAAATAGAATGGGCACATCTAGGGGTATTGTCATGGGGTTTGACCTCTCTGCTCTCCTCACCCCTGTGGCTGGCCTAGACATTCTCACCAAGCCTTTTGAAAAAGATGAAATGGACAAGGTAGTTCATCATATGCCTGTGGATAAAGCCCCTGGCCCTGATGGTTTCAATGGCCTTTTCTTCAAAAAGTGCTGGCATTTTATTTCTACGGACTTTTATCAGTTGGCACAGGAATTCTATGAGGGTACTGCAACCCTGGATAACATTAATGATTCTTACATTACTCTTGTACCTAAAAAGCTTTCACCTGAAGAGATTGGAGATTATAGGCCTATCTCCCTAACTAGTATGGGCCTGAAATTTCTCTCTAAAATGGCAGCTAATAGGTTCCAAGAGTTGATTCTTCAGTGCATCCATAAGAACCAATATGGCTTTATTAAGAGCAGAACAATTCAAGATTATATTGGATGGACTTTTGAGTATTTGCATCAGTGTCATCAATCTAAAAGGCCAATTGTAATTCTTAAGTTGGACTTTGAAAAGGCTTTTGACTCTTTGGAACATGAAGCTCTTTTTCAGATCCTTAGGCACAAAGGTTTTAATGAGAAATGGATTCTCTGGATGAGGCAGCTGCTGTCCACTGGCACTTCTTCAGTTCTTCTTAATGGAGTTCCTGGGAGAAAATTTGTTTGTAAAAAGGGAGTCGGGAAGGGTGACCCTGTTTCTCCTCTCCTTTTTGTTATTGCTGCTGACCTGTTGCAATCTGTCATCAATGACATGTTCAGAAGAGGAATTCTTCATCTGCCTATCCCCTGTCATGATCTGGACTACCTAGTGATTCAATATCCTGATGATACTCTAATCATTTTGCCTGCTGACAGGACTCAACTTGTGGCCTTGAAAGATATGCTCCAAGTGTTTACTCAGTCCACTGGCCTTGATGTTAACTATAACAAATCTTTCCTCATCCCTATAAATGTTGAGCCTTTTGTCATGAGTGATCTTGCTGTTGCTTTTGGTTGTCAGATAGAAAATATGCCCTTCACCTATCTTAGGCTGCCAGTGGGAACCACAAGGCCCAAAATGGTGGACTTTATGCCCCTAGTAGACTGTATAGAAAGAAGAATGACTGCTAGTTCTTCTTTTCTTAACCAAGGGGAGAGACTGCAATTCCTGAACTCTGCTCTGTCCTCAATGCCTATCTTCTTCATGGGTAGTTTGGCTGTTCTAGCAGGCATACTCAAACAATTAGAGAGAATTCAGAGGCAATGTTTGTGGAGGAAGAATAGAGATGAACCTGCCCCCTCCCTTGCAGCTTGGGAGCTTATTTGTAGGCCAAAAAATAGGGGTGGTCTTGGTATTCTCAATCTGGGGGTACAAAATGTTGCCTTGCTTCTCAAACATGTCAGTAATTTCCTCAATAAAAAAGATATTCCCTGGGTTTCTCTCATTTGGAATTCCTACTACCATCATAGGGTGCCTCAAGGAACATCTGCATGTGGCTCTTTTTAGTGGAAGGATATTTGCAAGGTTATGATCAATTTTAGGGAGTGCTCATGGGTTGAGGTTAATGATGGTGACACTGCTCTGTTTTGGTCAGATAACTGGAATATTGGTGTTGAGGTCTCTCCACTGCAATCAAGGTTTTTTTTCTTATGTTAAGGACCCTTGGATTACAGTCAAGGAATTCTTCAGTTCTCAGGATATTGTTCAGCATTTTCATCTCCCCCTGTCTGCTCAGGCATTTGGGGAGCTGGGCATGATTCAGTCTATGATGGGCTCTCATGGCAGAGTACTTGGCTCTAAGGATGTGTGGTTTTGGCAAAACTCATCCAAGCAGTTTAGACCCAAGATGTTTTACTCCCACATATTTCTTTCTGAAACCTTCAACCCCCTGCTTTGTTGGATATGGAAATCTTCTTGTACTCTCAAGATTAAGGTTTTTGCTTGGATGTTAATCATGGACAGGCTGAATACTAAAGATATGGTCGAACGAAGGCATTGGCACATGGAGGATGGAGTGCATTGCAGGCTCTGCCCCCTACAGGTTCGAGAAACCAGGGATAATCTCTTCTTCAACTGCAATTTCAGTGTCCGTGTCTGGAATTACCTTCAGATTGAATGGCCTGCAGGACACTCTATGTCTGATGTGGTTATTCATGCTAGAAATGATCTTGACAAGCCATTTTTTTTCAGAAGTGGTGTTTACTGCATGTTGGAGCATATGGATCATTCGAAATGCCAAGGTTTTCAGAAATGAGGGCTAGTTTTTATAAATGGCGTTCTGCTTTTAGGCATGATATTTCTCTGTTGCAATATATGATTAAATCTGCCTTCAAGGATGACCTTCTCAAGTGGATCTCCTTCCTACCCCCCTTAATGCTTAGTGTAGTAAGGCTTCCCTGCCTCCTCCTTTTAGATTAGTTTCTCTCTGTAGATTACCCCTTGTAATCAGCTCTTGTATCCTGTTTCTTTGCTTTAATAAAGGTTTTGATTTGCTGTGGGGGTTTGCCCCACAGTTTCCAGTCAAAAAAAAAAACGATGGGAGTACTGGTACTGCGGTGAACGCATGGTCCTCCTGTTTCCTGTACCTAGAGTACGTGCATGTCGCTCGTTTACTTTGGCCAGATGTCCAAAGCTAAACATTTATTTACCCTACACATGCGGAGAAAGCTGCACACCTACATCTCAGGCCGTCACCACTCTACGACGACTTCATTGTTCAAAAGGTACTACGTCGTGCTATATACTCAGCTTCAACTGATCGGAAGCAGCTCATCCTCATCGTGTCCCTGATCAGCCTATTACACGCTCCAACAGAGTAAACCAAACACCAAGACCCCAATCGCGGTCACCATTGCCATCGCACCTGTGAACCCACCGGCACCAGTGTCAGTGTGTAATCTCGGCACCGGCTCAGTGCCCTGCTCCTCCCCCACGATCCTCCCATCCACAGACGACACGACAGCGCACACACACGCACAAGAACCAGAAAGCGCCCAGTGTACTGCTACTCCACCGCTTACTAGGTGTACTACTACTACTAGCATCCGTGCAGTCCAACACTAGTACCCCCGAGCCAGGCCATCTCCATTGCACCTGGCCGAAGCAGGCACCGCGCACCACGGGCACGGCCGGCCGCACGTCACCGGCGACTGTGAGCGGCGGTGTCGGGGCATGCGCGCATGCAGTGGGTCGGCGCCTACGTGCCGCCCTGCCGTTCGGGAGCATATGCGTAGGGGGGATGCCGCCTTGTTCCCGCGTTCCAGGACAAACGAATGCTTGCTCTCTAGCCACGGTCCTTTCGCGAGCACCATGCGCGTTTGCTCTGACATTTATGGTTATCCAGTACCCACAGTGTCTCCGAAACGATTGTTGGGGGAAGCAGTATAGCCTTTTTCAGCCAAGCACTTTACCCGAAAAGCGCCACTTGATAATACTCAGAAGTCAATAGCGAACGCAAAAAAGGCACTCAAAAAGTCACAAGCCGGGTATATGGGGCGGCCTGGGCGCGCGTCGGATTGGCGTTGAGGTCCCACACGAAATTACTTGGAAACACAATGATCCGACGGTCGTCTTCTGCAGGAGAGTGTGAACGCCGTGTAGCGCCGTTCCGATTCACCGTCCAAGGGCCAAAATCCAGCTATTTAAGTCGGGCGACGACCCCAAACCCTAGCCACATCCACTTCACTCTTTCTTCATGTCGCCAGCCCGAGCCGCATCCACTTCCCTCCTCCTCCTCCGCTCGGCATCAGGCTAGGCGTGAAGCATAGATAGCAGTTGACCTGCCTTCGAACTCGTCGAAACGGGAGAAGGGAAGGAGCAGTAGCAACAGCCGGAGGTGGAGTAGGACCCCCATCCCATGGAGGGGGCGGATCCGGAGGAGGAGGCGAAGCCAGCTGCGGACTTTTTTTCGAATGAAAGGGGTTTCCCCCTGCCTCATTTTATTAATGAAGCGAAACAGCTGTGGACTTCGTCATCAAGGACGCCATGATGGAGTTCGAGGTCGTCCAAGCAGAGGAGGCGGCGAAGCAGGTCATCATCTTGGAGTCCAGAGGACGTCGTGGAGGCCAATCAGCGCTTTGTCCGCAGCAGAAGGCGGAGGTCGACGAAATCTTTGCCTCTAGTGAGTCTGATGACGTGCCGATTGCCATAGGCGACCATCTATTCGGAACACGGCACGAAGATCGTGGACATCTCCGACAATGAGTAGTGCTGGGTAGATAGAATATCTCCGTAGTACGTAGGTTTTTATTTTGACGTAGTTTGTATGAATCTGAGATATCTACTTTAAGGTACTAAAAAGTAGCAAGGTGACCGGTCACTGTGGATACACGCGGACGTGGCCACGGATGCTTGAAGGCCTGAATTTGATGTCGGCGATAGATGCTCTAACGGCTGCCGGCCCTTGCAACCCAATGACAAAACTCCAAGGCATGGGGTACAGAGACGTGCAACAGTTCTGGGATAGCAACGGGTCATGTGGCAGCATTTCTCCGTTTCGAGACGTACTCTCCATGGACCATTTAGCTGTGGTAAACTCGTGCATTCATGGAGACTCCACACGGGTTCCTGTGAGGCTTTTCAGCCTTTCCACCCGGTACCATGCTCCCCCTACGCAGCTACGCCAATAGACGTTCCCCAAGCTAACCTTCCACTGTCTGACACTATCCACTCTCACCGGTACCCAAAAGTTGTTAGCTGTGAGCAGAGTTAATTAATCAGGATTGGTGCTGATGAGATGTACTTATCCTGCCCATTAGCTCGCCTTCCCTTGCAATCCTGGCAACTCTTGTTCACAGGTCATCAACCAAGACAAGCCAGTGGGATTGGACCGGATTCTTAGAGTAAAGTTAGTGTGCGCCGTGAATCCTGGTCATGTCCTCATCCACCTTAATTAGTCAAACCTCTGGTGCGCGTGACAAAATTATTGGTATACTGCATGATCCTAGGCTCACCGGCTAAAAAGGTACTAGTACTAGTACGGTCTAGCTAGCTTATTCTTGGTTTGTCTTTGTCACGTGCGTGATTTGTTGCTTTGTAGAAGAACAGAGATGACAGGCATGCGTACAGTACGACTTATTATTTTCCATCACTTCTTGCTAAACGAAGGTTCATCACGGACGGAACTTGTGCTCTCGGGTTCCGGCGCACTCTATATGTGCCAAAAAAATAGTAATTCAAAAAAAGTTCAAAAATTTCTAATTTTTTTTTGGTATCAAACATGATCAAATATTCTACTCGTATAAAAAAGATTGGATAAGAAATGATTCATATTGACTTCGGGGCAAAAAAGACAAGTTTATGACGACATTATAGCATGTATAGTACTTGTATATAGCGTTTTTTTGCCGAATCTTCAACCCAGGGTGCAACGAAAGTCATTCTCCGACGAATCTTTTTATACTACTACAATACTTGATCATGTTTGATACTAAAAAAGATTTGAAATTTTTTGAACTTTTTTTGAATTACTATTTTTTTCATATAGGGTGCGCTGGCACCCAGGTTCTCCTTCGTATTTTCGGGTTCATCACTTCTTATGCTACGATTATCGGAGTAATGGGCCACGGGTAGGCTAACCCAGGCCCAGAACCTTTCAAGACATTGAGGCAGACTGCGTCCCTCGAGATCCTAGGACGAAGAGCCGCCTTCTGAGAGTCGGCGGCGAGGCGACCGGCTGCCCACTCGCGGCCGAGTCCTAGGGACGACTTCAGGATGAGCCGACTCCTGACTGGCGACTTCCAGAGAAGCCGGCCTTGGGGAGTTGGCCCGCGACGCCAACAACCCCCGTGCCCTCATAAAGAGGGACGGGACGGCGAGTGGCCACAGTAAGATCCACTCCCACCCCTTTTCCAAGGGCAGGCGTGGCTACAGTACGCCGTACCCGCGGAGATCTCCGCGCGGCGTGACACTTTTGCCATGCCGGCCCTGACATCGGCCCCAGGGGGCAGAGCCCTGTGCCCACGACGGCCTGCTGGTACGACCCAGGGATGATGGCTCCCACCAGTCAGCGGGCGTACGAAAGACGGCGAAAGCACCACCAGTCGGCCCGGATGGAAGTCGGCCACCAGAAGTCGGCCGGCCCCTCCCACGGGCCCCACGCGCCATTAATCAGACACGACAAGTAGTGGCCACAGTGATCGCCCGCCAGACGGCGGGGCTGTCGCCACGACCTCATGACCGAGCCTACGTCATTAGAGGCACGGCTACAGTAATCTGCAGCCGGCAAAGACCCGCCCGCGGTGGACGCGGCCTGTCGGCTCCACACCAAGCCAGTCGACGGGGCCCACCAGTCGGCGGGCCCCAGGAGTCGGCGGATAAGACGGCGGCCAGAGAGACTGACGGATGGGCCCGCGCCCAGCTGGATTACCATTGTACCCCTGGGTGGTAGGCCTATATAAACCCCCTAGGGCATCCATGCAAAGGGTTGGAATCCATTAGCACTAGACCAGATCATATAGGAAGGAGAGAGCTAGCCTTGCCTTCTCCTACCTCCAGGAAATAGCTCAAGGAGCAACCGTGTAAACACTTTGCCGTAGTGATCATGCGGAGACCCCGTAGAGCAACAGTAGGGGTATTATCTCCTTGGAGAGCCCTGAAGCTGGGTAAGATTCTCCATCGTGCATGTCTTCGCCTTATCCCGTTTCCAGGCACCGGCGACGTTCTACTCGCCCCCACCATGATAAGCCATCCTTTGGCATATGTCGCACCCAACCCCCGACATTTGGCGCCCACCATGGGGCATGGTGCACCGTCGTCCGGAGACCTGCTCTGGACGGGAACCCTTTTTCTCCCTGGCGAGCGCAGCTAGCCCGACACGCCAGACGGAGTTTGCGCTGACGCGCTGCACGGCGTTGAGATCGCCTGTGCAGCCAGCTGCCTCGCTGATCTTGTCGGCGAGGTTCGCCTCTCTGACGACCCTGCATCCAACGCAGGCACGGGCGGCCCTGAGAGCCTCCTTGCGGGCCTCCTCGACCAACTCCACGTCGCCGGTGAGCCTGCCGTGGACTTGGAGTCTGTAGGCTCCACCGACCCGATGCTAGTCGACTCCGACACCGCGTCGCTCGACGCGTTCCCCACCAATGCGGTGGTTTACAACGAGCCTCTCCCTCGTGCGGAGAGCGACGGAAGCACCGTCACCGAGGTGCTCGTCATGGGTCATGACGAGCCTCCCGGCGGAGGAGCGCATGACCCACTTGGTGCGGCACTACAAGACCTGACGGCGCCCATTCCGAAAGACGCTGACGCGGAGACATTGGAGGCGCGCCGCCTTCAGCTCGTCGAAGGCGCAAAGAAGCTGGCTAGCATGAGACGCTTGTCAGAAGCCTACCAGCATGAGATGGATCACACTGTGGGTGGCTCGCCAGCCCCAGCTGGGCCCAACCGCCTTGGCACGGTCCAGCAGTGCGGCGTGGCCATCGCCAACCTGTTCGGGGCAAATCGCCCTGTGTACGCCACGCCTGCGGAGAACATTCGAGCCGCCCAGGCGGCGGCGGACGAGCTGGACAACTTTGAGGGCGAAGAGCGCCACCTGATGATGGAGCGAGTCCAGCGGCTCCTCGACGCGGCTGCCATGCAGAACAAGGCCGGCTGCCGCACAGAGGCGCCGCAGCGGCAAAACGACGACCTTCGCCGAGATCAAGGCGCGACGTCTCGGACGCCGACTGGCGGCGCCCGAGGAAGGAAAGACAAGGATCCGGCTGTCAGCCACAGTCGGACTCACATTACCATAGAGCGCGACCAAGACGGCTGCCCGAGAGCAGTGGAACGACGGGACGACTGTCCGCCTCCTCCTCCTTGCAAGGAAAGGCGAGTCTCCCTGCCGCCTGTTGACCATCCGACTCTCGGCTACCGCCTTGGCCGCCGAGAGGGGAGAAAACGACGCCCGCCACCGGATCGACCGACTTCACCGATCCCTGGCACTGGAAGAAGAAGACGAGTTGGGTCCGCCTTGTTTCTGGCCCCGCATTCGAGACGAGCCCTTTCCCAAAGGGTTCACACTCCCAAGAGACACGCCCAAGTACACCGGCTCCGTGAAGCCGGAGGACTGGCTGGTTGACTACTCCACGGCTGTCAACATAGCGAACGGCAACAAGCGTGTCGCCGTAAAATACGTTCTGCTCATGCTCCAGGGCACGACCCGGACATGGCTGAATAGCCTGAAGCCCCGCAGCATCAACAGCTGGGTCGACTTCACCGAAGCATTCGTCCGCAACTTCACAAGCACGTACAAGCGTCCTCCCAAGCCTCGTCAGCTTTCCTTGTGCATGCAAGGCCCCAACGAGTCGACTCGCGACTACCTCACGCGTTGGGCCGAGCTTCGGAACTCCTGCGAGGGCGTGCACGAGGTGCAGGCTATCGAGTACTTCACCGTCGGGTGCAGAGAAGGCACCCTCCTCAAGCACAAGCTCCTCTGCGACAGGCCAGAAACCCTCGACGAGCTGCTGATCATAGCAGACAAGTATGCCACGGCCGACTCCTCCATGAAGGCGGAGATTCAAGTTAGCGCGACTGGCAAAGTGGCCCCTCAGGCTCCTAGAACTCCGGCGGGAGACGCCAGTCGGCGGCAACAGCAGAACGACCACAAGCGCAAGGCCCCGCAGCCGACTTCCAGCAGCCGGCAGGTCACAACAGTTGAAGACCAGCAGCCGGATGGGCAGCCTCCACCCAAGCGACAGAAAGGTGGCAAGCCCAACTGGTTGCCGGCTTTCTCATACGAGCAGACTCTGGATGGTCCTTGCAAGTTCCATAGCGGCACGAAGCCGTCGAACCACACCACCCGGAAGTGCCACTGGCTCACCAGGATCGCCAAAGGAGACGGCCTCGTACCTCCCCCGCCTGCTGGGCAGCAGCCTCCGCCTCTGCCCCAGCAGCCGGCTGTCAGGCCAGTCGGTGCAGTACAAGACGAGTACCCCGAAGAGCACGGAGCCTACGTGATATTTACCAGCGTGGCTGATGATCGACGCAGTAGGCGGCTGCAGCGACAAGAGGTGAATGCAGTAGCATCAGAGACGCCAGAGTTCATGCACTGGTCTGAGAAGCCTATCAGCTGGAGCAGGGCTGATCACCCAGAGGTGATGCTGAGTCCGGGCTCTTATGCCTTGGTCTTGGATGCCACCTTTGCCACGGATAGACGAGCTGCTCGTTTCTCGCGAGTTCTAATAGACGGAGGCAGCAACATCAACATCTTGTACAAGGATACCATGGATAAGTTAGGAATCAAGCAAAGACAGCTTCAGAACAGCCGGACTGTGTTCCACGGCATTGTTCCTGGGCTTTCCTGCTCAACAATCAGGAAGTTCCTGATGGACGTCCTCTTTGGAGACAAAGATCACTTCCACCGAGAGTCAGTTTGGTTTGAGGTGGTGGACCTCGAGAGCCCATACCATGCATTACTTGGCCGACCCGCCCTAGCCAAGTTCATGGCGGTCCCCCACTAAGCCTACCTCAAAATGATGATGCCCAGTTCCAGGGGGATTCTGACCGTAGCCAGCGACTACTGGAAGTCGTCTGCCTGCGCGGCTGAGAGTAGTCGGCTGGCCGAGTCCCTGGTGATCGCGGCCGAGAAGCGACTCCTTGACCGGGTTGTGGGGATGGCCGACAAGCAGCTAGAGGTGTCGCCTAACCCAAAGGAGTCGGAGACTGAGGGTTCGTTCAAGCCGGCCAAAGAGACAAAGAAGATACCCTTGAATCCAGAGCACCCAGAGAGGTACGCTGTCGTAGGCGCAAACCTCGACAACAAATAGGAAGGCGAGCTCGTCGATTTCCTCCGTGAGAATCGGGACATCTTCGCATGGTCCCCCAAAGACATGCTAGGTGTACCGACGGAATTCGCCGAGCACAAGTTACATGTCCGATCTGATGCAAAGCCGGTCAGGCAGCCCTTGCGCCACCTATCAGAAGAAAAGAGAAGAGTTGTCGGAGAAGAGATAGCCCGACTCCTAGCAGCCGGCTTTATTATGGAAGTATTCTTTCCAGAGTGGCTAGCCAACCCGGTCCTGGTACTGAAGAAGAACAAGCAGTGACGAATGTGTATTGACTACACAAGCCTCAACAAGGCCTGCCCCAAGGACCCGTTCGCTTTACCAAGAATTGATCAGGTGATAGACTCCATAGCCGGATGCGAGCTGTTGATCTTTTTGGATGCATATTCAGGATATCACCAGATCAAGCTGAACCCGGCTGACAGACTGAAGACCGCCTTCATCACGCCGTTTGGAGCCTTCTGCTACGTTACCATGACGTTCGACTTGAGGAATGCCGGCGCCACCTTTCAGCGTTGCATGCAGAAGTGCCTCCTCAAGCAACTCGGCAGAAACACCCACATCTACGTGGAGGATGTGGTGGTGAAGACGGAAAAGCGTGGAACACTGCTGGAAGACCTCAAGGAGACCTTTGAGAACCTGCGCTGATTCCAGATCAAGCTCAACCCTGAGAAGTGCGTCTTCGGAGTACCAGCCGGCCAACTCCTTGGCTTCCTGGTCTCTGAACGCGGCATAGAGTGCAACCTGTAAAGATCAAGGCCATTGAGAGGATGGAGGTACCCAGCCGACTGTTGGACGTGCAAAAGTTCACCGGCTGCTTGGCGTCCATCAGCCGATTCTTCAGTCGGCTGGGCGAGAAAGCTCTCCCCTTATACCAGCTCATGAAGAAGATCACTTTTTTCGAGTGGAACCACAAGGCGGACGAAGCTTTTCTCCGGTTGAAGAAGATGCTGACTACTCCACCCGTTCTGGCGGCTCCGACTCCACCCGTAAGGAACCTATGCTCATGTACATCGCCGCCACCAGCTGGGTAGTCAGCACAGTCATTGTAGTGGAATGCAAGGAGGAAGGCAAGGCACTACCTGTCCAGAGACCGGTATATTTCCTGAGCAAAGTACTGTCGGCCTCCAAGCAGAACTACCCCCACTACCAGAAGATGTGCTATGGCGTGCACTTTGCCGCCAGGAAATTGAAGCCTTACTTTCAAGAGCATCCAATCACTGTGGTCTGCACGACCCCACTTGCCGAGATCATCGAAAGCCGAGATGCTTCTGGCCGAGTGGCCAAGTGGGCCATAGAGCTGGCTCCCTACACCATTCACTACCAGCCCTGCACCGCCATCAAGTCACAAGCACTGGCCGACTTTCTCGTCGACTGGGCCGAGACCCAGTACGTACCTCCAGCGCCCGACTCCACCCATTGGCGGATGCATTTCGACGGCTCCAAGATGCGCACCAGCTTTGGAGCCGGCGTTGTCCTCACTTCTCCTAAAGGCGACAAGCTCAAATACGCACTGCAAATCCATTTTGCCGCCTCCAACAACATCGCCGAGTACGAGGCGCTCATTCGCGGGCTCCGGCTTGCCAAAGAACTTGGCATTCGTCGGATCCTGTGTTATGGCGACTCGGACTTAGTGGTCCAGCAGTCGTCTGGCGCTGGGACGCCAAAGACGCAAACATGGCGAGTTACTGTTTCCTCGTGCAGCAACTCAGTGGGTATTTCGAGGGGTGCGAGTTCCTCCATGTGCCAAGAAACAACAATGACCAAGCAGACGCCTTGGCACGAATCGGCTCTACCCGCCAAGCAATACCATCCGGCGTCGCCCTTCAACGCCTCCTCAAGCCGTCTGTCAAGCCTTCACCAGAATCAGACTCCATCTTCGTGCTGGATCCTCCCGAAGAAGTCGGATCCGACTCCAGAGCCCCGACGGACGGTACGGGGATTTTGGCAGATGGCTCCAAAGCCGCCACAGTCGAGGCCGGCCCAGGGACTGCAGGGCCCGCCCCGGGGACTGCGGCAGCCAGCCCGAAGACTCCAAAACTCGGCCCAAGAGCTGCGCTAGTCGGCCCGGGGACTTCATTAATCCAACAAGCGGTTGTTGACTCCAGCCCGCCGCCTCCCAGCCCAGCCGCCCTCGTCCAAGTCGCAGTTCTGGCAGTCGAAGAAATAGCAGCACCCTCATGGGCCCATCCCATCCTCAAATTTCTGGTGAGCAAAGAGCTGCCGACTGATGAGACCTTAGCTCGGCAAGTACAACACCGAGCGGCAGCCTACACCATAGTCAACAGAGAGCTGGTCAGGCGCAGCGTCACTGGTGTCTACCAGCGCTGCGTAGAGCCAGAGCAAGGCCAAGCAACTCTCAAAGACATCCATCAAGGCGAGTGCGGCCACCATGCGGCTTCAAGAGCACTCGTCGCCAAAGCTTTCCGACATGGTTTCTTTTGGCCAACGGCCTTAGAAGAGGCCAATGAATTGGTCCAAAAATGCAAAGGGTGCCAGAAGTTCCGCTCCAAGCCGCATCAGCCGGCTTTTGCACTCAAGACCATCCCCATTGCCTGGCCTTTCGCAGTTTGGGGTCTAGACATGGTGGGACCATTCAAGACGGCATGAGGTGGCTTAACTCACTTACTTGTCGCGGTGGACACGTTCACCAAGTGGATAGAAGCGAAGCCAATCAAGAAACTGAACGGTCCGACTGCCGTGACTTTCATCTCTGACATCACAATTCGGTACGACATACCACACAGCATCATCACCGACAATGGCATGAATTTTGCCAAAGGCGCCTTGGCCCGTTTCTGTGCGACACAGGGCATCCGATTGGACCTAGCATCCGTCGCCCATCCACAGTCAAACGGCCAGGTGGAGTGAGCAAACGGCCTCATCCTGTCCGGCATCAAGCCCCGACTGATCGAGCCTCTAGAGCGCTCGGCTGGCTGCTGGCTCGACGAGTTGCCAGCCATCCTCTGGAGTCTGCGCACGACTCCAAACAAGTCAACCGGCTTCACGCCTTTCTTCCTCGTCTACGATGCTGAAGCCGTCATCCCAACGGACATAGAGTTCGATTCCCCGCGAGTCACCATGTACACCGAGAAAGAAGCAGAAGAAGCACGACAAGAGGGCGTCGACCTGCTGGAAGAGGGACGGCTGTTGGCACTCAACCGGTCCAGCATCTACCAGCAGAGCCTGCGCAGATACTACAACAGGAAGGTCAGGCCGAGATCTTTCCAGGAGGGCGACCTTGTGCTCTGATTAATCCAGCGAACAACCGGCCAGCACAAGTTGTCGGCACCTTGGGAAGGCCCCTTCATCATCAGCAAAGTGCTGGGCAACGACTCCTACTACCTGATCGACGCACAGAAGCCCCGAGCACGCAAGAGGGATGACTCCGGCAAAGAGACAGAGCGGCCATGGAATGCAAATCTCCTCCGAAAATTTTACAGTTAAACGCAGTATGTATCACGCTACCTTTTTTATTAAAAGTACCAAGACTTCGGCCGCCCCCCCGAGAAGAGCTCGGGGACTGCCCTCTTTTATCTATATGATAAGAAATATGCCTTCGAGTATATTACTCTTTGTTATGCCGCTTGGCACTGGGTTTGACTAGTCGGCCCGCGGACTTGCCGACCTGCGCTATGAAATGCTTCCTGCAGCCGGACAAGTAGTGTGTGGCGTCTAAACCGTCTCCTGCCAGAAGCCGCAGCTAGAAGAGCGACTGTCTGGTGGGCAGGAGTAAGGAAGAATGGGCGTCCACATGAAAAATGGCTAAGGACTCAAAGCACAAACATAGCTTAAGGCCGGCTTCCAGCCTTTTTTCGCAAACCGACTCTTGAATAGTTGGCTTGCCGCCTTCTATCCGACTTGTTAAACAACCCTAAAAACGGCTAAGTACTTGCCTTCCCAAAAGTGACCAAGAATTTGATCCAGCAGAAGTCCGTGGAGCGGCTGTCTGACTGACAAAGACGGCAACTGAGGGAAGACGGCAAAGGAAAAAGCCAAAAGAATAATGAGCAAGAAAGATAGAACTCGGATGAATATTTACATAACAAAGGCCCTTGGCAGAATCTTCAAGCAGAATTTCAAAATACACCCCGCGGGTGGAATTGTGCGGATTAACGAGTTCTTCAAAAACTATTAGAACAGATAAAACAAAGACAAGGTGGCAGCCTAAGGGGTGGCAGACGGGTTTGGAGGATCGGAGGAGACAACAATGTCGGATGTTGGGGTGGCCGGCTGGGCGGTCTCGCCTTGATCACCTCCGGCAGTAGTCGGCTCAGGAGGGCACGGCTCGTTGCTGGAGGCACGGTCGAGCTGAGGCTGGCCGTCCGCTCCGTCTTCTGGTGCCTCCGTCTCGCTTCCGTCCTCCGCCTCGTCTTCCTCCTCAATGCTGGAGCCAATCACCTCTGCCGAGTCCTCGCCGTAGTCGGGGTTCAGCCCAAACCACTCCGGTGGAACCTCCTCGCCGTCTTCAGCCCACTCGAGGACAAAGATGCTGGTGTCGGTGTATTCGGCGACCGCCGCCGCACGCTTGACAAGGGCGTCTTCTGCGGCTGCCAGCTCCGGCTGGGCCTCTGACCGGAGTGTGGCCAGCCAGTCCAGGTCTAGCCCCGGATACCACGCCTTGACGAATTCCAAGGCTCGGCGTGCTCCGGCCCGGGCCGAGGAACCCTTCCAGGCCTCAAGACGGCCAGCCGCGACCTCCAGCCAGTCGGCAGTCCGACTGGGGGTGCGCGGAGCCTGCACGTCTGGCCACAGGGCGGCGATCGCTTGGGCACCGACACGTTGAAGTCGGCGCAACATCTGGTGGGCCGGCCGCAGGCGAGCCCCAATGCTCAGAATGTGCTCGTCAAGAGTTCGAGGGGCATCAGCGGTGATCTCCGTGCCACCCGCCCTCCGCTCCTCGCGGTCGGCCTAGATAGCTTGAATGGCGGCCTGCGAGTGGCCGGGGAAGAAGTCTGCCAAGGCGGAAAAAATGAAGAACAAGTCAAAAACACCAGGAGTCGGCTCGACATATAGTCGGCGGCTCGAAGAAGGAAAGCAAAGAAGCTCACCGTCGATGGGGTCCTCGATCTCGTGGAAGCCGGAGACCAGCATTGCCTCCTTGTCGGTCCAGGAGGAGCGCTCGCTCACGAATTCGGCCAGGAGGGCGGCTTCCGCCTCTTCCGCCTCCTTCTGCGTCTTCGTAAGCAGCTCCCTCTGCTCTGCCAATTGTGCGGCCACCAGATCGCGCTCTGCGGCGAGCTTGCTGCACTCCTCCCCCTTGGCGCGCAACGCGGAGTTGGCTTTGCTCAGCTGCCGTTGAAGAGCGGCGTTGGCCTCTAAAGAGAAAGAAGAAAGAAGGCGTTAAGTCATCAATGAAGAAGGTCGCTGGGGAGATCCTGCCTGACTGCTCAGCAGTCGGCCCGAATCTCAGGGACTACAGCCCATGGGTGTGCCAGCGCGCCCCCGCAAAGAAGAAAAAGGACTCACTCCGGCTCTCCGACAAGTCGGTAGTCCGCTTGCCCAGCTCTTCAACGTTACGGTTGAAGGCGGTGACACGGAGGTTGTGATAGTCCTGCAAGAAGTATTTCAGAACAAAGGTTAGTACCCGGAACTTACCAATTGGAGTTCCGGGCCGCCTGCTCAGCAGCCGGCCCAGAACTCGGGGACTACACCCAGTGGGTGCGCTGGCGCGCCCCCACAGAGAGAAACAAGAAAACAGGGACAAAGGAGAAAGCATACCCGGATGGCTGCCCGCGACGCCAGGTGCGCCTTGGTGCAGTTCTGGATGGCGTCGCTCTCAGCTCGCAGCTTCGTCTAGACATCCAAAAGCGCCTGGTTCAGCGGGCCTGTGCTGCCTCCTCGTACCCACCCAATGGGTGCGGCGCTCGTCGCTTCGGCGTCTGGAATCGTCGAGCTGGCGGTGCCGGTCTCCAAGGGGCGTGGCGCCGAAGTCGCCTTCTCAAGACGGCGGCGCGTTGGTGAGCCGACTTGAAGGAGTAGCCTTGCCACGGTCTCGTCTTCAGTCGGCGGCAAGGGCGGATCCGCCGGCTGTTTGCCTTGCATGCTTCTAGATGGCGGCGGGGGCGGCTGTGGCGGCGCGACCACGTCCGACATGGGGGCGTCGCCGCCGGCTTCCCCTGACTGCCACGTGAACTCCGGGGGCGGCGGCGCGGAGTTCAAAGGGGTGACAAACACCGCTGACCGCCGGGGCACGACTTCCTTAGCCGGTTGCTTTGCCGCAGCGGCGGCCTCGGTCGCCTCCAGCTTCTTCAGGGCGGAGGCCTCCGCCTTCTCGGCCTCCGCTTGCTCCCGGCAGGCGGCCTCGTCCTCCTCGCGCTTCTCCCGCGCGTTCCGCTTTGTCGCCTCCCGAAGGTCGGCGGCGGGGTCAATCCGTCGAGTGGTGGCAGACGTCTCCACCGACCCCATAACGGAATCGGCGGCAACCCTCTCAAGAGTGAGGGGAGCCCTGAGGCGAGAAAAGCATATGAAAAACTCAGACAAGATCAACAAAGAGAAAATAAAGATAGGGGATGGAGGCGCTTACGCAGAGACCAGCGGCGGCTTCTTCACTTCCTTGCGGAAGCGGTTGGCTTTCGCGGCCGCCTCTTCCCGCTTGGTCGCAGCGGCCGCTCCCTTGAACTTCTTCGACCGGCCACCAAGCGTACTTGGCCCGGCCCGGCGCTTCTTCGCACCGCCTTGAGCGTCCAAGCCGGTGGAGGAACTCGCGCTTGGCTGGCCAGCTTTTGGCTGGCGACGCGGGGCGACTTCTCCCTCGGCCTCGTCATCAGGCCAGTCGGCGAAAGTGGCCGAAGGCCTGGAGCCGCCTGCTTCTCCTCCTCCTCCCTCGGCGTCGGCTTCCATGGCTGCCGCCCCCAAGTCGGGATCATCGACGTCGCTCTCCGCCGATCGGGGACAAACTGACGAGCCGGCCCCGCGGTGCCGGCCGAAGGAGGGACGAGAGGATTTTGATTCAAAACAAAAACGGTCAGACTTGACAAGTCGGATTCGGCAGCAAAAGAAACAGAAGAAGAAGGAAGACGACTTACAATAGGCGGGGGGTTGGCGCGCGAATACGGCTCCTTGCCGAACCGCCAGTCCACCGAGAGACCGCAGTTCGCGATGTAGTTCACCGTGTTCGCCACCTCCGCGTGAGGCATGTCCTTGGAGCACATCCAACTCGGGTCCCGATGACCGCTCATCTGGCAGATCAGGTGAGGTCGGCCTTGGAGTGGGAGGACTCGGCGCGCCACGAAGGCGACAGCAAGTCGGCCCCGGTCTGGCCCTCCGACCGCGTCAGCACTCGGAGTCGCGCGACGGCGGCCGCACCAGCGGGAGACAGCGTCCTGGCCCGGTGTGACCAGCTGGGGAGCCTTCCAGCCAGCACGCCGGCTTCGTAAGCCGGCAGGTTGACCCAGTCGCCTTCTGGGGCGACGTTCTTCACATAAAAATATGACCGCTGCCACATCTTCACCGACTTAATCAGTGCGATGGTGGGAAACGGATTGTCGGCCACTGATCTCCGCATCGCGATGAATGCACCGCACTGGGCCGGCACGCCGGTGACGTGGGTGCCAAGCTTGGATTGGAAGAACTCCCCCAGAGCTCGATGGTGGGGAGAACGCCGAGGAAGCCTTCGCACAGGCTGGCGAAGGCAGCCAGCAGCACCACCGTGTTCGGAGTAAGGTGGTGCGGCTGGAGCCCGTGGAACTCCAAGAAGGAGCGGAAGAAGCCGCTCGCCGGCAGTCCCAGGCCGCGCATGAGGTGCGAGCGGAATATGACCCGCTCGCCCTCCTCCGGCACCAGTGATATCTCTCCCTCCGGCGCGAGGCGGACCCGCACTAAGTCCCTGCCAGGCAGCCGCCGTGTCTGGCAGAGGATCTCGATGTCGTCGTCGTTAACCTCGGAGCCATCCCACACTCCGGAGCGAACATCAGGAGGCGCGGCGGCGGAGGAGGAGCTCATCACTGCGGGCACGGCGTGGTTCGGAGCAGCAGCGGCTAGAAGAAGAAGAAGCAAGAAGGAGCGCAAGGAAGTGGGGAGAATGGGCGCGCGTGCTTCGCCGCCCCCCTCCCCCCGCCTAATTGTAGGCTCGTGGGCTGAGAAGTCGAGGGGGCGGACGTGGTATTAACTGCGCCCGGGACCCCACAACCCCCACGATTTACCACACAAAGTTATCACGCGCAATAACCGCGCGGGAACCCCAATCGTCTGCGCGGCCGCAACAGATCCGTTCGCTTGCCGAGGCGAGGTAGTGGCGGGCCCTGCTTGTAGGCCTGTCCTATCGCGCGCGTGGGCGATCAGACTAGCTCCGCCACGTGGCGCCTCGCGATGGGTCTACCACGGGAGGCAACCCAGAAGCTTATCAGGTACGCCGCCTGAACTCCGCCGCAACATTCAAACTTTTTTAGGGGCAAGTCGGCCTTGAGCAAGTCCGACTCCAACTAGTCGGCTTGACAGAAGACGGCTAGCGAAGCCCAGATCCGACCGCCGGAGAGAAGAAACTGTTGAGGCTCCATGACATGTCGCCCTCGGAGCCTCACCAGCTTCGGGGACTACTGTCGGAGTAATGGGCCACAGGTAGGCTAACCCAGGCCCAGAACCTTTCAAGACATTGAGGCAGACTGCGCCCCTTGAGATCCCAGGACGAAGAGCCGCCTTCCGAGAGTCGGCGGCGAGGCGGCCGGCTGCCCACTCGCGGCCGAGTCCTAGGGACGACTTCAGGATGAGCCGACTCCTGACTGGCGACTTCCAGAGAAGCCGACCTTGGGGAGTCGGCCCGCGACGCCAACAACCCCCATGCCCTCATAAAGAGGGACGGGACGGCGAGTGGCCACAGTAAGATCCACTCCCACCCCTTTTCCAAGGGCAGGCGTGGCTACAGTACGCCGTACCCGCGGAGATCTCCGCGTGGCGTGACACTTTTGCCATGCCGGCCCTGACATCGGCCCCAGGGGGCAGAGCCCTGTGCCCACGACGGCCTGCTGGTACGACCCAGGGATGATGGCTCCCACCAGTCAGCGGGCGTACGAAAGACGGCGAAAGCACCACCAGTCGGCCCGGATGGAAGTCGGCCACCAGAAGTCGGCCGGCCCCTCCCACGGGCCCCACGCGCCATTAATCAGACACGACAAGTAGTGGCCACAGTGATCGCCCGCCAGACGGCGGGGCTGTCGCCACGACCTCATGACCGAGCCTACGTCATTAGAGGCACGGCTACAGTAATCTGCAGCCGGCAAAGACCCGCCCGCGGTGGACGCGGCCTGTCGGCTCCACACCAAGCCAGTCGGCGGGGCCCACCAGTCGGCAGGCCCCACGAGTCGGCGGATAAGATGGCGGCCAGAGAGACTGACGGATGGGCCTGCGCCCAGCCGGATTACCATTGTACCCCTGGGTGGTAGGCCTATATAAACCCCCTAGGGCATCCATGCAAAGGGTTGGAATCCATTAGCACTAGACCAGATCGTATAGGAAGGAGAGAGCTGGCCTTGCCTTCTCCTAACTCCAAGAAACAGCTCAAGGAGCAACCGTGTAAACACTTTGCCGTAGTGATCATGCAGAGACCCCGTAGAGCAGCAGTAGGGGTATTATCTCCCTGGAGAGCCCTGAAGCTGGGTAAGATTCGCGGGCGTGCATGTCTTCGCCTTATCCCGTTTCCAGGCACCGGCGACGTTCTACTCGCCCCCACCATGATAAGCCATCCTTTGGCATAGGTCGCACCCAACCCCTGACAACGATTGTCTGTCCTTTGAAAATCGTATATGCAAAACACTGTAGATGGAGCGATGGTCTTAACGGAATCGGTGTGCCTATGTTTTTTTTGTCTGACTCATATGCATGCTTATCTGGATGGCCAACGGGCCACGCTCGATGAGTGCCCCGAGCGCCATATCGTCCTGCCGAACGCCACCTTCGCCGAATGTGCTGCTTGCACAGGAAAACAGTCTCCTGCAGAAGAGTTCGCCTCCTCCCAGACAAAAGCGACAAGGCGACCGCTCGGGTGATGCAGTGTGCGATCCGTCGCTTCACTTACCTATTGATTTAGATGCTTTGTAGTATTATTATTTCGGTGGAGCGCATTGTACTCAAGCATTGTAACATAATCGTGGAAGGCTCTTCCCCCTTTCTTCTTTAATAAAAGATACCACACTCGTGCGTATTTGAGAAAAAATATTATTATTTTTTGAATGCAGTCGAGGTTGCATGTGATGGAAAATAGGTGAGAGGGAAGAAATAAGATGATGTGGAAGATGAGTGCCCGCGTTGGGCGATCATGGCACACAACATAGCTTCTTTCAAACTTATCTAAGAGGAAGAGGTGAGGTTGTAGAAAGGTCATGCCTTCTTACTACTCCCTCCGTTCCAAATTACTCGTTGTGGTTTTAGTTCAATTGAACTAAAACCACGACGAGTAATTTGGAATGGAGGGAGTACATGCCCGCAACCGACTTGATGGATGCTTCAATTACTTCTTGTATGCAAAACACCATATATGCAGCGATGCTCCTTTTTAAAAGAATCACTGTGCGTATGATTTTCTTTATCCACATGTACAATGCTTACCCAGATGGCTGCAAACTACAAGCCCACCGAACCGATGGATGGCTTCGGTTGTTGGTTATGAAAATCGTATGCAAAACACCGCACATGTAGCAACACTCCTTAATGGAATCATTGTGCGTATGATTTTCTTTGTACGGTTCTTGTACAATGCTTACCTGGATGTCTGCAACATGCAAGACCATAAAACCGGCTTCATTTTAATAGGACATAACCGACTTTATGGATGACTTCTGCTGGGGTTGCTGATCCACGGACACCTATGGGACCGGCGGACCGGGTCCCTTTTGGTTCGGCGGGGGGCGGAGGTTGCGCAAAGAGCAGATCGAGGCGAAGCACGCGGGCGATTTACCCAGGTTCGGGCCGCACGGATGCGTAAAACCCTACTCCTGCTTTGTGGATTGGTATTGATTTCTTGCTCGGGGGCGCGAAGTGCTACAGTACACACCGGCGGCGAGCGAGACTGAGCGTGGGTGTGGAACTGGCTGCCCCGAAATGGCCGACCCCCCTCTAAGTTGCACCCGGGCCTCCTTTTATACTCAAGGGGTTACCGACATAGAGCAACGGGGGCCAAGGGCAAAAACGAAAAAGGTGCCGTGGATAGGCACAGCTAGGTGCTGTAGTAGGCACAGCTACCTGCTACAGTGTTATCATACCTAACCCTGACGGCAGGGGACAAGGGCATTAAATGCCCGTCTGTGTCGCCTAAACAGTACCAAGAGGGACCGCTAGGGACGCCACCGTTTGCCATGATGGTTATCCTGTCAGCGCCAGCTTGCCACCTCGCACCCCTAGCTGCACGGCCTCCTGCCACGTGTGCTTGGGAGGGGCCCCAGAGCGACACATGGTGGATGTGCTGGAGCATGGGCTCGGAGAGGTGGCTTGCCGCGGCAAGCGCCTTGCCGCGGTTGTCGTCTTGTCGCGTCCGGGAGCTTGTCGCCCACCGGGCTTTGCCGGGATGCATGGCGCGTCGCGGCAGGTTTTCTTGGTATGCCTGGGTTGGCCTTCCCGGCAAGCTCCTCTTGCTGGGGTCTCGAGGTGCTTTTGATAGCCTTCCTGGCAAGCTCCTCTTGCCGGGGTCTTGTTTCCTTCCCGGCCGGCTCCTTGTCGGGGCCTTGGTTCGAGTACTTTGTTCTTGAATGGCTCCAAAGGAGCCTCGGAGGATCTTGGCGGTCACCCGGCAAGCCTCGCCGCGGGATGCTGCGACTGCCCGTGCACAAGTTCGGGGTACTGGGGTACCCCTACTCTAGTACACCGACAGGAGCCCCCGGGCCTGGGCCAGACACGGTGCCAAGCGCTGTTGGGCCAGGACCAAAACAGTGCACGGGCACGCGCGGCCTAGGTCACGCCGCATATCTCTCCGCTTCCACCGCGCCCCCTCCCCGAACGGCACGCGTCGAGTGCGGCATCGTGGGAGAGGTCGTGGGGGTTTCTTCGTCTGGAAATGCGGAACGTCCGCCCCCTCCCCCTTTATAAACAGGGGAAACAGGGGCAGTTGGCCCACTCGCCCGTTGCCGTTCCCAATTCTCAGAAATCTCCACCGCTCCCTTGCCTCCCCAAAGCTGAGAGAAGGAGAGAGCAGCGCTCCGCCCCCCATCGCCCCTAACACCACCAGCGCCGTCGACCTCCTCCACTGCTTCCGCCATGGCTCCAAAAGCCGACAAGGGGAAGGCCGTGAAGACGACCGAGGCGCAGCGGCTCGCGGCGTTGCGGAAGGAGCGGTCCGTTTTCCCCTCCAAGCTCGGCGCGAAGGAGCTGAGGGAGGACTATTCCCTGTTCTGGTCGGCGGAGACGCGCGCGCATCCGCGCACCAAGGTACTCCCCGCCGCCATTTGGAAGGAGGCTCCAGATGGATACCCCTTTTTTGCTCTGTTCTTCTACTGCGGGCTCTGCCCGCCTTTTTCTGATTTCTTCTACGACATCATGAATACCTATGGATTCCACCTCCTCGACTTCACCCCCAATGCCGTCTTGACAATGGCGGTTTTCGCACACCTCTGCGAAAACTTTGTCGGAGTCCTTCCCAACGTAGCCCTCTTCCGCCATTTCTTCACACCCCGAGTAGAGAGGGGAGAGCCTCTATCCGGCGGGATTGCCTGGATCTCAAGGGCCGGCAAGAAGGAGACCTATCTGGAGGGAGAGTTCCGCGACAAGTGGGAGGAGTGGAGAGCGGATTGGTGCTGGATTGTCGAAGAGAATCCGCAGCCATTCACCACCCGGCGCCAAACCCCAGTAGTACGCGGCAGCGATTGGAGCAACCTGGCCCCGGAGGATGACAGGCTGAGAATTGCTGTCACCAGGATCCTGCGCCTCAGGCTTGCCGGGCTGACTGTTGGCGCCGTTGGCGCAGACTTCCTTCGCCACCGCATCGCCCCTCTGCAGGAACGGGGGAGGCCCATTTGGGAGTTCAAGAACGCGGCAGACATCATGAGGCTGCGGCCGGGCCTCAACTACAACTTCACAGTCCTGGAGCTCGACGCGATGCTGCAGGAACTGTTCAAGTATGACCCCCAACATCCCGAGGTGTTCAGGTTGCCGGGGGGCGTCGTGCCGTTGTGGAACAATTCCTCGCTCGATCGCATCCGTGCAATGATGCCGGAGTGTGACTCGCATGGAATTGTGCCAACTTGGCAGGAACCTGCCGACGAGGTCATGCAGCAGTTCTTCGACGACTTGGTGGAAGTGCCAGTTCGTCCCGACGAGAAGGACGGCCTCACCCGCGACACCACGGATGCGGAGTTGGCGCTCATTGCCACCAGAATGGAGGAGGCAGCGGCAGCCGCAGCCGCGGGCGAGTTTGGGTTCACCACGGCGGAGGCAGATGCAGCGGAAGCGGCAAGCTGTGCCGAGCGAGGGGAGCCCGCCGGCAAGAAAGAGCTTGCCGGGCGTGGCGCCGAGCCGAGCGAGCCCGCCAAGGACGCGAGCGGCTCGTTGCAAATCGACTCTTCTTCCACCTCGTCTTGAGACAGCCCACCAGAAGCAGAGCCTCCATCCCCACCAAGAAGGCGCCTCCGCAAGGCTGGTGATGTGGCGGAGCGGCAAGCGGGGCAATAGTCGCCACGCCGCGTGACACGCTCGACCGCAGCAAACACTGTTGCCGCGGGAGCGCCTCTCGCTACGATGGCAACTGGAGCGGAGTCTAGCCGGACCACCGCTTCAGTCCCTGCCGCCACTCACGCCGCGCCAACAGCCGGGGCGGGGTCGTCTCAGACCGCCGCTACAGCTCCCGCCAAGCGGCCAAGGGAAGCTTCTCCTCCACCTCCTCGCGCCGGGCGCGCGCCAGGCTTCGACTTCTCCGCGCTAAGCTCCGACGAGGAAGATGAAGAAGAGTAAGCTTCTCTTGTTGTACTCACATTTCTTCGATTCTTGCTGTTGGTCTTGTTTCTCACTTGCTTTTCCCCGAACCTGTTCCTCTTCAGGACTCTGGCCCAGAGAGCGGCAAAGAGAGCTAGGGCCTCGGCGATCGTCATCGAGGACGAGCCCACTGCGACAGCAGGTGGCGCGCCCGAGACAACCTTGCCGGACCCGGCGACTTTCCTCCAGGGCAGCCCCCAGCGTAAGTGTGTGATTTACTTTTTGCTGCGAGGCGCGCTTGGGTACTTGCCTTTGCTGATATCTGCTTGTTGACTTGTGTAGGAGCCGAGCAGCCCCGCCAGGAGCCAAGGGAGAACCCCCCGGCAAGGGAGAATTCTCCGGCAAGGGAAGGCTCCCCAGTGAGGGAGAAGTCTCTGGCAAGGGAGGGTTCTCCGGCGGGGTACAGCGCCAGCGGCCCCTCGACGGCGGAGACCATGACCGCAGAGCCTGGTGCAGGTACTCCCCTCGCTTCGGAACTTCTCTTGGATCCTTCTTTTCTTGATCTTCATGAGTTTCTGCTGGATTCTGTTTGACTCTTCTCCCCTTTCCCGGCCGTCAGATCCATCTGCTGCGGAGCAGATGGAGACAGAGGTTGCCGCCGACGAAGCTGCCGGTGCTGGAGATGCCACCGGCGCAGAGGCCGCCAAGGCTGACGCCACAGCAACTGGCGAGGAATCTGGCGATCGTACTGACGGCCCAGAGGCCGCAGGAGCGCCAGGCGCTGCGCCGACCGCCGACCCATCCGCCGAAGCCGCAGCACCAAGTTCCGAGGATCCCCAACCGGGCGTTTATTTGAAGGCCGGCGACGACGTCTTCATCAATCTTCCCTGGGCGTCAAGCTCCAGAGCGCCGGTCGAGGGGGAGGTCTTCGATGGAGAAGTGCTCACCTCCGCGGGACTGAAGCTGGTCGACGCGCCAAGCAACAGCAGCAATGAGCCCGAAGAAGAGCGGCTGCTGCGCAGGTTGATGTCGCTCTACCGCGTGAGACAAGCCAAGCTGGAGTCCCGCGAGGCGCTTGTCGCGAAGGCGGGAGCCGACATCGAAAGGCGCGCGGAGGAGCTCGGGGGTTTCCACCGGGACGCCGTCCGATCCCTGGCGGAGGAGCGGGAGCAGCTCGCTGAAGCGCGGAAGGCCTTCCTCCTTGAGAAGGCCGAAGCCGAAGAGCTGCAGCGACTTGCCGCTGTGAAGCTAGCCGCGGAGGAGGGCGAGCTGGCGCAGCGGAAGGTCAACCTCGACGCTCACGAGGAGGAGCTTGCCGCGCGCGAGGAGGAGCTTGGCGGAGCTCTCAAGCAAGCGGAGGACGCTGCCGCTGCCGCCGAGGCCGCCAAGGAGGAGTGGAAGACGAAGGTGGCGCAGCTAGAAGCCGATCTCGCCGAGAAGGGCAGAGAGCTCAGCACCGCCAAGGTCTCCGGCGTGGATCTTGAGTTGAAGCTAGCCGCTTCGACCAAGGCGCTGGACGGCGCCAAGGAGCGTGAGGCGACCCTGAAGAAGGAGATCGAAGACGACAAGGCGTTGCTGGAGAGTGCTGCCACCACCCAAAACGCCTTTAGGGATACGGTGGAGCACTGGACGGAGAGCCTCGTGAACGCCGCCGGGGACATCGATAAGGAGCTGGCGCAGCTGGGGATGAAGGACCTCGGGTATTCCTCCGACGAGAACCTCCAACCTAGCGCCAAGCTCACTCTGTTCTTCCAGGGCGTGGCGACGGCGCTCCAGCGGCTCTGGGATAGGATCCCGAAGCAGCTGGCCGACGAGTCGCGCGAGATCTGTGCGGGAGCCCTTTAGAAGGTGTTGATGAAGGTGGCCTTCCGCAGTCCAGGCCTCCGCCTCAACAACGTCCTCAGACCCTTGCCGCCTGATATCGATCAGGAGGAACTCAAGGCCCTTGTCGCACCCATTGTGGACAAGGTGAGCGGGATCAAGAGGGTTGAGGGCGACCGCGTTGATTAGGCCGCCTGCCCCCCTTCTTTCCTTGTCGCTGCTAGCTATGTCATAGAAAACATCTGTTAGAGCTGCGGCGAGCTATTTTGTAACATAACTTTCTTATGGGTAGTGATTGCTATGTTATTCCCCTTGGCTTGATTCCTTGCTTTGTATGTTTTCGCCCTACGCTTTTAGGGAACTTGCCGGTGCAGGCACCTGAGCCGCGAGCACTGAGTGCGGAACCTCAGCAGCCTGCTGGCGGTGCCGCTACCGGCAAGAAACCTTGTCGCAACTAGCTGCAGCTAACTTAAGTTGCTGAGCGGGCTCGAAGCAAAGTAAGGGCGCGGCTAGTTAAGCAACTAGTCGCAGCTCACTTACGTTGTTGAGCAGGCTCGAAACAATGCAAGGGCGCGGCTAGTTAAGCAACTAGCCGCAGCTCACCTAATGTTGTTGAGCGAGCTCGAAACAACGCAAGGGCGCAGCTAGCTACGAGTTGGCTCCTCCACGCACAGGTTTTTCATACAAAGTGCGGCCATTCAGGGGAGATAACTTAAAAATTAAAAAGGAAACCTGGTTGCTCAGGCTTTGACAACTTATCTGTTCTGTTGTTTGCTTCCCGGCAAGGCGAAACTCTTGGACGACGCCTGGTCCATACCCTTTTCTTCTCCCTTCCCCCCGGCAAACTTGTGCGCGAGGGAGCCTTCCTTTCCTTGTGAAAAAGAAGGAAGAGAAAATAAAGATATGGAGCCTTACGGCTCGTTATTGCTTACCGTGGGGCGGGTGCTGCACAAAGTGTCAGATCATATATGCCAGAAAATAGAAAGCATAAAATCAACAGATTATGCGGAGCACATGAGCCGCGAGCGCTGAGCGCGGAACGTCAGCAGCCTGCTGGCGGTGCCGCTACCGGCAAGAGACCTTGTCGCAACTAGCTGCAGCTCACTTAAGTTGCTGAGCGGGCTCGAAGCAAAGTAAGGGCGCGGCTAGTTAAGCAACTAGTCGCAGCTCACTTACGTTGTTGAGCAGGCTCAAAACAATGCAAGGGCGTGGCTAGTTAAGCAACTTAGCCGCAGCTCACTTAATGTTGTTGAGCGAGCTCAAAACAACGCAAGGGCGCAGCTAGCTACGAGGTCTTGTACAAAGGATTACATGCAACAGCGGCAAGACTTGTACAAAAGCGCGGTTGTCGGACCGGCGGCGAACGGTGCGAGGAGCGGGATATGCTCGGACTCCTAACCACGTTAGAAGGAGCAGTATCCCGTCCAGGCGACCGTGTGTCGCTCGCGCCGGCAGATCTAGCTCGCGAGAATGCCGGATCTGGTTCGCACAACTTCGACGCCCCCTACCTGGCGCGCCAGAGATGCCGGGGTTGCTGATCCACGGACACCTATGGGACCGGCGGACCGGGTCCCTTTTGGTTCGGCGGGGGGCGGAGGTCGCGCAAAGAGCAGATCGAGGCGAAGCACGCGGGCGATTTACCCAGGTTCGGGCCGCACGGATGCGTAAAACCCTACTCCTGCTTTGTGGATTGGTATTGATTTCTTGCTCGGGGGCGCGGAGTGCTACAGTACACACCGGCGGCGAGTGAGACTGAGCGTGGGTGTGGAACTGGCTGCCCCGAAATGGCCGACCCCCCTCTACGTTGCACCCGGGCCTCCTTTTATACTCAAGGGGTTACCGACATAGAGCAACGGGGGCCAAGGGCAAAAACGGAAAAGGTGCCGTGGATAGGCACAGCTAGGTGCTATAGTAGGCACAGCTACCTGCTACAGTGTTATCATACCTAACCCTGACGGCAGGGGACAAGGGCATTAAATGCCCGTCTGTGTTGCCTAAACAGTACCAAGAGGGACCGCTAGGGACGCCACCGTTTGCCACGATGGTTATCCTGTCAGCGCCAGCTTGCCACCTCGCACCCCTAGCTGCACGGCCTCCTGCCACGTGTGCTTGGGAGGGGCCCTAGAGCGACACGTGGTGGATGTGCTGGAGCGTGGGCTCGGAGAGGTGGCTTGCCGCGGCAAGCGCCTTGCCGCGGTTGTCGTCTTGTCGCGTCCGGGAGCTTGTCGCCCACCGGGCTTTGCCGGGATGCATGGCGCGTCGCGGCAGGTTTTCTTGGTATGCCTGGGTTGGCCTTCCCGGCAAGCTCCTCTTGCTGGGGTCTCGAGGTGCTTTTGATAGCCTTCCTGGCAAGCTCCTCTTGCCGGGGTCTTGTTTCCTTCCCGGCCGGCTCCTTGCCGAGGCCTTGGTTCGAGTACTTTGTTCTTGAATGGCTCCAAAGGAGCCTCGGAGGATCTTGGCGGTCACCCGGCAAGCCTGGCCGCGGGATGCTGCGACTGCCCGTGCACAAGTTCGGGGTACTGGGGTACCCCTACTCTAGTACACCGACAACTTCTATTGTGTGTTGTATGAAAATCGTATGCAGAACACCATACGTGTAACGATGCTATATTCCTAATGCGCCAAGGTGACGGTGTCACGGATTAGGAGTCACTCGCCACGTCTTCTCCCGGTCAGGTGGGCCGGGCCATGGACCCCATATCGGTTCACCAGTGGGCCACGTCAAAATAGCATGGCATATGGAAGGAAGGCTCTTGAAGACTTGCGTATACTCCAAGACATTTGGAGCAGTCTACAACACGTTTACCTCATACATAACCAACTAGGTAGTAACCCTAGACCACTGGTACTTATATAAACAAAGGGGTGGGGCTCGTAGAGGACACACACAACTCTTGTGGTAGATCACTTGTACTCTGTACTCCATCCCAAATCAATACGACACAAGCAGGTCGTAGGGTTTTATCCCTTAGGAGAGCCCGAACCTGGGTAAATTCGGTGTCTGTGTTAGCATCACATCGAGGCTACTACCTTGCGACCCCCTACCCGACATCTGCCAGAATCAACTCCGTCATTGGTAGCCAACGCAGGTCATGCTATGTAGTCACAGCGATCCAATGATGATCAATATCTGTAATCAGATCAATGCTGGCATGACTTCTACGTCATGCCAGACTTTTGTCTTCGACAACATCGCCTTCCTTGCTCACTTGGCTGGCCACCTAGGTTGGATTGAAACTCAGCCCTAGGTCGAATCGTCAGATTCGATGATCGGGATAACACAACAGATTTCCTTGTGAATCGGTCCTTCATGAGTTGGGTGTCAGACCGGATGATACGTCTCCAACGTATCATTAATTTTGAATTGTCGCATGCTATTATATTAGCAATCTTCGATGCTTTATATGCATTTATATGCTATTTTATATCAACTTTTGGGACTAACCTTTAATCTAGTGCGCAGTGCCAGTTCCTGTTTCTTTTGCTTGTTTTTGGCTTTCCAGAAAATTAGTACCAAACGGAGTCCAAACATGATGAAACTTTACGGTGATTTTTTATGGACCAGGAGGGACCCTAGAAGCTTCGGGAGGAGCCTAGAGGAGCTACGAGAGAGCCACGATCTCACGGGGCGCCCCCCTAAGCTCGTGGGCCCCATGCAACTCCGCTTGACCAAATTCCAAGCCTATAAATTCACATATATTCCCAAACCAAAAGGGAGCCACCCGAAACACTTTTTTCCATCGCCGCAAGCTTATGTTCTTACGCAATCCCATCTGGAGGCCTTTTCCGGTACTCTGCCGGAGGGGGAACCGATCACGGAGGGCTTCTACATCATCCTTGCTGCCTTTCGACGATGTGTGAGTAGTTCACCATAGACCTACGAGTCCAAAGCTAGTAGGTAGATGGCTTCTTTTCTCTCTTTGATCTTCAATGCAATGTTCCATTCGGCCTTTTTTGGAGTTCTATCCGATGTAATCTTCTTTTGGGGTGTGTTTGTTGGGATCTGGTGAATTGTGGGCTTATGATCAGACTATTAATTAAAAATAACTGGGTCTTTTCTGAACTTTATTATGCATGATTGTTGTAGCTTTGTATTTCTTTCCTATCCATCCATTTGGTTTGGTCAACTAGATTGATTTATCTTCACCGGGAGAGGTCCTTGGTAATGGGTGTTGGAAATATACCCTAGAGGCAATAATAAAATGTTATTATCATATTTTCGGTTCATGATAAATGTTTATTATTCATGCTAGAATTGTATTGACCAGAAACTTAAATACATGTGTGGATACATAAACAACAATGTGTCCCTAGTGAGCCTCTACTAGACTATCTCATTGAAGATGGTTAAGGTTTCCTAACCATTGCCACTTCTTGAGCTTGCGTTGGTTTTTCCCTTGAAGAGGAAAGGGTGATGTAGCAAAGTAGAGATAAGTATTTCCCTCAGTTTGAGAACCAAGGTATCAATCCAGTAGGAGACAACGCACAAATCACCTAATACCTGCATAAACAATCAAACAACTTGCACCCAACGCGATAAAGGGGTTGTCAATCCCTTCATGGTCACTTGCAAAAGTGAGATCTCATAGAGATAGATAAAACTAAACAAACGATAAAGTAAATATTTTTGGGTTTTTGGTTTATAGGTCGAAAAGTAAAATATTGCAATATAGTAGATTGGAAACTTATATGATGGAAAATATTAGATCAGAAACTTATATGATGGAAAATAGACCCGGGGGCCATAGGTTTCACTAGAGGCTTCTCTCAAGATAGCAAATAATAGAGTGGGTGAACAAATTACTGTCAAGCAATTGATAGAAAAGCCCAAAGTTATGACGATATCTAAGGCAATGATTATGAAATATAGGTATCACGTCTGTGTCAAGTAGATCGAAACGATTCTGCATTTTATACTATTACTCCACACATTGACCGATTCCTGCTTGCATCTAGAGTATTAAGTTCATGAAGAACGGAGTAACACATTAAGTAAGATGACAAGTGATACGTCTCCAACGTATCTTTAATTTTTGATTGTTCCATGCTATTATATTATCTATTTTGGATGTTTAATGGGCTTTAATACGCTCTTTTATATTATTTTTGGGCCTAACCTATTAACCGGAGGCCTAGTGCAGTTTTTGTTTTTTGCCTATTTCAGTGTTTCACATAAAAGGAATATCAAATGGAATCCAAACGGAACGAAACCTTCGCGAGGATCTTTCTTGGAACAAACGCAATCCAGGAGACTTGGAGTGGAAGTCAGAGACGCAATGAGGCGGCCACGAGGCAGGAGGGTGCGCCCAGGGGGTAGGTGCGCCCTCACCCTCGTGGGCCCCCCGTAGCTCCACCGACGTACTTCTTTCGCCTATATATACTCTTATACCCTAAAAACATCCAGGGGAGCCACGAAACCACTTTTCCACCGCCGCAACCTTCTGTACCCGTGAGATCCCATCTGGGGCCTTTTCCGGCGATCTGCCGGAGGGGGATTCGATCATGGAGGTATTCTACATCAACACCATAGCCTCTCCGATGATGTGTGAGTAGTTTACCACACACCTTCGGGTCCATAGTTATTAGCAAAATGGCTTCTTCTCTCTCTTTGGTTCTCAAACAAAGTTCTCCTTGATGTTCTTGGAGATCTATTCGATGTAATATTCTTTTGCGGTGTGTTTGCCGAGATCCAATGAATTGTGGATTTATGATCAAGTTTATCTATGAACAATATTTGGTTCTTCTCTGAATTCTTATATGCATGATTTGATATCTTTGCAAGTCTCTTCAAATTATCGGTTTAGTTTGGCCTACTAGATTAATATTTCCTACAACGGGAGAAGTGCTTAGCTTTGGGTTCAATCTTGCGGTGTCCTTTCCCAGTGACAGTAGGGGCAGCAAGGCACGTATTGTATTGTTGCCATCGAGGATAAAAAGATGGGGTTTATATCATATTGCTTGAGTTTATCCCTCTACATTTGAATTGCAATAGAAATGATGTAGAAGCCCTCCGTGATCGAATCCCCCTGGCAGGATGCCGGAAAAGGCCCCAAGATGGGTGTAACGCCCCGAGACCGCTGCGCCACGTGTCCTCCAGTTATTCGCTGTTGTTGCCTTGTCATTTGTTTGCGTGTCATGCATCTCATATCATGTCATCATGTGCATCGCATTTGCATACGTGTTCGTCTCATGCATCCGAGCATTTCCCCGTTGTCCGTTTTGCATTCCGGCGCTCCTATGTCCTCCGGCGTCTCCTTTTACCTCTTTTCGTGTGTGAGTGTTAAACGTTCTCGGATTGGACCAAGACTTTCCAAGTGGCCTTGGTTTACTACCGGTAGACCGCCTGTCAAGTTTTGTGCCATTTGGACTTCATTTGATACTCCAACGGTTAACCAAGGAACCGTAAAGGCCTCGTGTGTGTTGCAGCCCAACACCTCTCCAAAGTGACCCAAAACCGACCTAAACCCCCTCCATCATCTCGGTCGTTCGATCACGATCGCGTGGCCGAAAACCGTGCTCAATTTGGAGCCTCCTATCTCCCTCTACCTATAAATATAGACCCCCCTCCGAAATTTTCGGGCGAAACCCTAACCCTCTTCCTCTCCTCGCGCCACCGGACGAAACCGTCGGGCCGGATGTGTCCGCCCGCGCCGCCGCCGCCACGTGGCACGCCGCCATTCGCCCGGCCGCCTCCCTCCGCCACCGGCCCACCGAGCCCAGGGAGGGCCCCCGAGGCCCATCCGGCGCCCCGCCGCCTTCCGGTCGTCTCCCCGCTGCCCGACGACCCGCGCCGCCCTCCGCCTCGCCGCCGTTCGCCTCCTCTGCCGCCCTCGATACTCGCCGGCGACCGCCGCCTCTCCGTCTCGCTGCACCTCCTCCGCCGCTCGCCGCCTCGACCTGCTGGCCGCCGACGTCCGCCACGGCCAGGACGGCCCCGAGCCCGCCGCCCCGTCGTCCCTTCTCCTCTCCGGCGAGCCCCCGTACCACTCCGACCACCGAGGCCACTACTCCAGCGAGAAGCTCTGGTCATCCTCAAAGAACGTGCCCGATCTAGATCCGGATCTGAGAGGTTGACCTAAATTTTGCCCTAAGTCCCAGTAATTTTTTAGCGTTTTTCATCATGCCATATCTTTGTATCCGTGGCTCCGTTTTGGGCGTGTAGCATATCAATTTGTTCGTCTCGATGAGCACTTCATTTCATTCCATTGCACAATGTTCATTTGAGTTCATCTTGATGCCCTAAATGCTGTTGCAAGAGTGCTATGCAATGTTAGTTTCAGTTTCTTAGCAGAGATTGGACATTTGTCATTTTTGCCATGTTTAACGTGTGCCTCCTATGAACTTGAGCCCTACATGTGTTTTGTAGTATGCCATGCCATCTTTACAGGGGTGTATGCCATGTATTTTTGTGATCTCTATGGTGACTAGCACAAGCATGCAAAGTAGCTCTTGTAATGTTGCTGGTTTCAGGGACTTAGAATTCTTCTAAGTCTTTGCCCTGTTAATATTTTTATGCCATGTATTCTTGTTGCTACAGAGTGATCCATGCCTCTTTTGAGCATGATCAGTAAGAATGTTTTGGAGATATTGTTATGCTCTATCCATCCATGTCTTTGTTTGCAATTATGGAGCACCCTAGCATGATTCAATCTTGCTCTACTTTTGCTATAAAATGTTCCTGGCAGATTGTTTACATGTTAAGCAATTTTGCCGAGGTTGTTGTAATTGATCCATGCATGCTATAAGGTTGTTCGTGCCATGGTTAGCTTATTTATCATGTCTACTTGCTTGGTGTATGCTTAGTTTGTCATGCAATGCCTTGTGGTGAGTGCATCGAGCTCGTAAACATGCCTACGTAATTCTGTTTTGCCATGTTCCAGTTTTCTGCTAAGTCTGAATCTGTTAACGAAACTTGCCATGTTCACATGGTTGCCATTGTATTTTATGATCCTTTTTGGCTTATGGTCAGCAAGGGACTTTTGTTATATGCTTTGTGAAGTTCCATGCCATGCCTTGCTTTGCCATGATATATTCCTGTAGCATGTTGTTATCCTGCTCTAAACATTGCTTCTTGATGTTAATTCCTGGCATGTTGTTATTTTCACTAAGTCTGTAACCTGATATCTTTTGCACTTTTGCCATGCTTGTTTGAACTTGCTATTGTGTGATTTAGCCGTAGCTTAGTGTTAATCTTTTGTCAAGCATCTTGAGTGGATCACTGCCATGTGCTTTGTTGCTATGTTGGAGTGCAGTAGCTTAGTTTCTTGTTGCATTCTATATGGCATCGTGCTGTTAATCGCAGAATAGTGCCATTATTGTTTTGCTTGCCATTTGCAAACCGTGCATCCGATTCCGGTGATCTTTATATCGATTTCGACCGAAATGAACTCATCTTTCCGGCGGCACTCTTGGATTGCCAAGTTGAGTCATGTTTAAATCTTTCCCTTCCGAAGCATGTATATGCATTGCATACCACCTCCCGCATATCATGCCATGTTTTGCATCATGTTGCTTGCGCATCGCACCGTGGTTGATTGTGTTTCCTTGGCTTGTGTTATTGTCTTGGGTTGAGCTAGGAGACGAGTTCGTGTTCGAGGACCCGTTGAGTACGTTTACGAAGATCAAGCTTACGTCAACTCGGAGAACTTTGTAGGCAAGATGACCATACCCTCGAAATCACTTCTATCTTTGCTTGCTAGTTGCTCGCTCTATTGCTATGCCTATGCCGTGTTACCTACCACTTGCTATGTCATGCCTCCCATATTGCCATGTCAAGCCTCTAACCCACCTTGTCCTAGCAAACCGTTATTTGGCTATGTTACCGCTTTGCTCAGCCCCTCCTATAGCGTTGCTAGTTGCAGGTGAAGATTGGAGATTTGTTCGTTGTTGGAACATGTTTATTGTTGGGATATCACAATATCTCTTATTTATTTAATGCACCTATATACATGGTAAAGGGTGGAAGGCTCGGCCTTATGCCTGGTGTTTTGTTCCACTCTTGCCGCCCTAGTTTCTGTCATACCGGTGTTATGTTCCTTGATTTTGTGTTCCTTACGCGGTTCGGTGATAATGGGAACCCCTTGACAGTTCACCTTGAATAAAAATCCTCCAGCAAGGCCCAACCTTGGTTTTACATTTGCCTCACCTAGCCCTTTTTTCCTCGGGTTTTCGCGAGCCCGAGGGTTATCTTTATTTTAACCCCCCCCGGGCCGGTGCTTCTCTAAGTGTTGGTCCAACCTGAGCGATGTCCGGCGCCCCCTGGGCAACCAGGGTCTATGCCAACCCGACGTATGGCTCATCCGATGTGCCCTGAGAACGATATACGTGCGACTCCTATCGGGATTTGTCGGCACATCGGGCAGCTTTGCTGGTCTTGTTTTACCATTGTTGAAATGTCTTGTAACCGGGATTCCGAGTCTGATCGGGTCTTCCCGCTAGAAGGAATATCCTTCGTTGACCGTGAGAGCTTGTGATGGGCTAAGTTGGGACACCCCTGCAGGGATTTAAACTTTCGAAAGCCGTGCCCGCGGTTATGGGCAGATGGGAATTTGTTAATGTCCGGTTGTAGAGAACTTGACACTTGACTTAATTTAAAATACATCAACCGCGTGTGTAGCCGTGATGGTCTCTTTTCGGCGGAGTCCGGGAAGAGAGCACGGTATCGTGTTATGCTTGAATGTAAGTAGTTGTTGGATCACTTCTTGATCTTTGTAGTTTCTCGACCATGCTTTGCCTTCTCTTGTCGCTCTCATTTGCATATGTTAGCCACCATATATGCTAGTGCTTGCTGCAGCTCCACCTCACTACCCCTTTTCCTACCCATAAGTTTAAATAGTCTTGATCGGGATGGTGTGAGATTGCTGAGTCCTCGTGACTCATAGTTACTTCCAAAACCAGTTGCAGGTGCCGATGATACCGTGCAGGTGACGCAACCGAGCTCAAGGAGGGGCTCGATGAAGATCGTGTTTGTAGTCTTGTTTCGTTTTCTGTTGATCAGTAGTGGAGCCCAGTCGGGGCGATCGGGGATCTGTTGCATTAGGGGTTGTCTTTCTTTATTTGGGTTCCGTAGTCGGACCTTGATTGTATTCTGGATGATGTAATGCTTTATTCATGTATTGTGTGAAGTGGCGATTGTAAGCCATCTCTGTACCTCTTTCTTATTCAGTACATGGGATGTGTAAAGATTACCCCTCTTGCGACATGCCTACAATGCGGTTATGCCTCTAAGTCGCGCTCCGACATGTGGGAGATATAGCCGCATCGTGGGTGTTACAATGGGATCTCATAGGAACAGAAGGTTATGGCGGTGAAAAAGTGTTTTCGTGGATGCTTCTGCTGGTTTGGGAATATATGTGAATATATAGGCGAAAGAATTAGCACTACTAGGAAAAGGGCTATAGCTAATATGGACATTAATGGCGCACCACACATGTGGTGCGCCACTGCTATATAGCAGTGACGCACCATGTGTAGGTACGCCATTAGTGTCCATATCACTAATGGCGCACCACACCCACGGTGCGCCACTACTAACAATTTTTTTAATTATTTTTCCAAAACTAGTAATGGCGCACCAGGGCATAGTGCGCCATTACTAGTTTTAACTAGTAATGGCGCACCACACACTCTGTGCGCCACAACTAACAATTTTTTTTACTTTTTTTTTCAAAACTAGTAATGGCACACCAGGGTATAGTGCACCATTACTAGTTCAAACTAGTAATGGCGCACCACAACCATGGTGCGCCACTACTAACAATTATTTTTTTTGTGCAAAACTAGTAATGGCGCACCACGTAACAGGTGCGCCATTAGTAACCAGGGTTACTAATCACGCATTGTTAGGTGGTGCGCCATTACTAACTTTCTTTGCACCCCCCCGGACCGACTTTTCAGTTTTAGAAAAAATAAAAGAAAATGATGGAAATGTCAATAATAATAATAATAATAAGTTTCCCATGTGATATGTGGTCTAGTAGTTGGGAAAATTTACAAATATGAATTTTGACTTTATTTGCAAAATCTCTCTGGAATTTAGTAAAATGTGCATAACTTTTGCATACGAACTCGGATTAAAAAGTTTTTTATATGAAAAATCATCTACTCGAAAAGTTACATTCGAATTGAACTGGGGGAACCCCGTTGAACATTTTCAATATCCCCAAAAACCTAACAGAACGAAAGATACGGGGCTTTTAAGATCTAGAGGGGGGGAATGAAAAAAAATCAAACTTACTAGTGGCGCACCATTTGCTAGGTGCGCCACTAGTAACAGAAAAAATGGTTTTGATTTCTTTTTCAAAATATGATAGGTAATATGACCGGGAAGTTTGAAATATTTTTTCAAAATTTCATCACACTCATGAACATGAACAAAGTCCTAGACATCAACAAGGTTTAATAGGATTGATATGATAGATATATCAATAAGTGCCTGTTAAGTGAGCTGGTGCTAGGATTGGATAGAACTGCGAAGTTAAGCGTGCTCGGGCTGGAGTAGTGTGAGGATGGGTGACCTTTCGGGAAGTTTGACAATGAAGTGCGATTTGACTTGAGATTAAGCATATTGACCAGAGATTAAGCCATGGTGACCTGAGATTAAGAATAAATTCAAAAAAATTGAAAATTTGTTTTTGAAAAAAATTGTTAGTAAGGGCGCACTTCTATGTGGTGCGCCATTACTAAGTCAGATAGTAATGGCGCACCTTCTAGGCATAATAATGGTGCACTATATGTGCGCCACTATTACCACGCCACTAGTAACAAATAGTAATGGCGCACCTGCGCACCTATAGTGCGCCATTAATTAGCCACTAATTAGCCTTTTCCTAGTAGTGTAGGTCAGGGGAGTCACAAGGGGCCCACAAGGCAGGGGGTGTTGGGAAACGTAGCATGCAATTTCAAATAATTTCCTACGCTCATGCAAGATCTATCTAGGAGATGCATAGCAACGGGAGGGGTGTGTGTGTTCACGTACCCTCGTAGACCGAAAGCGGAAGCGTTTGACAACACGGTTGATGTAGTCGGACTTCTTCTAGCTCCGACCGATCAAGCACCGAACGTACGACACCTCCGAGTTCTGCACACGTTCAACTCGATGATGTCCCTCGCCTTCTTGATCTAGCAATGTGTCGAGTAAGTAGATGAGTTCCGTCAGCACGACGACGTGGTGACAATTTTGGTCAAGTGATCCTCGCAGGGCTTCGCCTAAGCACAAAGAAAATATGACCGGGGCTGTAAACTGTGGAGGGGGGCTCCGCACACGGCTAGGCAATTGTCTGGTCTGTGCTAGGCGCCGCCTCCTCATATATATAGGTGGGAGGGAGGGAGGAGAAGCCATAGGAGGCGCCCAAGTAGGAGGAGTCCTACTTGGAGTCCCTCCCAAGCCGCGCACGCCCCCTTCCATATATAACCGAGGGGAAAGGAAAGAGGGGGGATAGGGAAGGAAGTAGGAATCCTTTTTTAGACAAAAGAAGTAGGAATCCTAATCCACACTTTCCTTGCCCCCCCTCTTTCCTTCACCTTGTCATAGGGCTGACCTTTGTAGGGGCGCACCAGGGCTGGTGTGTTCCCTCACTTGGCCCATAAGGCCCATATCTTTGCCGGGGGTGCCCGAAACTCCTTTCCGGTGACCCTATAAGTACCCAGTACCCTCCGGAACACTTCCGGTGTCCGAATACCATCATCCTATATATCAATCTTTACCTCTCGACCATTTCGAGACTCCTTGTCGTGTCCGTGATCTCATCCGGGACTCTGAACAACATTCAGTAACCAAATCACATAACTCATATAATACAATGTCGTCAACAAATGTTAAGCATGCGGACCCTGCGGGTTCGAGACCTATGTAGACATGACCGAGACACTTCTCCGGTCAATAACCAATAGCGGAACCTAGATGCTCATATTGGCTCCTACATATTCTACGAAGATCTTTATCGGTCGAACCATTATGACAACATACGTTATTCCCTTTGTCATCGGTATGTTACTTGTCTGACATTTGATCATCGGTATCTACATACCTAGTTCAATCTCATCACCGGAAAGTCTCTTTACTCGTCCCGTAATACATCATACCGCAACTAACTCATTAGTCACTTTGCTTGCAAGGCTTCTTATGATGTGCATTAGGGAGAGGGCCCAGAGATACCTCTCCGATACTTGGAGTGACAAATCCTAATCTCAATTTATGCCAACCCAACAAACACCTTCAGAGATACCTGTAGATCATCTTTATAATCACCCAGTTATGTTGTGACGTTTGATAGCACACAAGGTATTCCTCCGGTGTTCAGGAGTTGCATAATCTCATAGTCGAAGGAATATGTATTTGACATGAAGAAAGCAATATCAATAAAACTGAACGATCATTATACTAAGCTAACAGATGGTCTTGTCCATCACATCATTCTCTAATGATGTGATCCTGTTCATCAAATGACAACTCAGGTCCATGGTTAGGAAACCTTAACCATCTTTGATCAACGAGCTAGTCAAGTAGAGGCTCACTAGGTCCTTAGTGTTTTGTCTATGTATTCACACATGTATTAAAGTTTCCGGTTAATACAATTCTAGCATGTATAATAAACATTTATCTTGAATAATGAAATATAAAATAACAACTTTATTATTGCCTCTAGGGCATACACTAGTACAACGAGGTGCTATACAAACAGTTTTTAACCCCTTTCCGCGATGGCATTTGGAACCGTCGCCTAGTGAGTGTGGGTGATAGGGGGTCCTTCCCACACGTCATAGAAACCGTTGGGGATATGCCCTCCTGGCACACACGCTCGGCAAAATGAGGTCGTGTGCGACCGACGAGCTACCAAATACGGTTATACGTACAATAGTGCTAAAAAATACAATTATACAGGTGAAATCATTTCCGGTCGTAAGTACATCCCACACAGTTAGTCCCTGCTAAACGTTTTCGTTCATATATACATCCCACACAGTCGCTCCAAGGAAAATGTTTCTGTTCACAGGTACATCAGACACAAATTTCCCCGTTAAATCGTTTGTGATAGCGTTTCCGTTGCACATAGTATTAACAATTTTATCGTTTGCGTTATTGAATGCATCACACATGGTGCGTAGAAGAAACTGTGTGGCAAAGGTTGTCCATCACACATAGTTTTTATGTGGTAAACGTTTGCGCTAGGTGGCCTAACGCAAACCGTTTTCAAGAGGATGTCGTGTGTGATTATTCATTAATCTAACACGGTTTATTCGTAGAAACTGTGTGCGTTGCTTGGGGTCATCGCCCATGGTGTTTTCTCAATAACCGTTTGCAATAGAAAAACCCAATTAGCAGGCTAATTATCATATTATTAATAATACATTTATTAATCTAATTGACATTTCATATTAAGCACACAATATATTTCATTTTCATAATTGAAATACATCGGAGTACAATGTCATATAGCTTCAACACTCAGCTACTCCATTACAAAACTGCACTAGCACAACGTTTCACATGCAACATCTATAACCTTTCGAAATTAGAATCATAGATGGTACATAGACAGATGTATCTCATCTGGGAAACTGCTGAAGCACTCGGCGAATATTGAGCCTTCATTGATGTTGAAGGTCTTTGCAACTTTATGCCAGTGCCTGTGGATGATTGATCATCCATCCTTCATCCTCTTCAGGAACACTTCAATATTGAACCATGGGTGTTGTATGAATACCTTCCTCGCCTCCTGACCATACATGTAGTTTGAGAGGTAATCATCAGTGAACTACTTTGGCAAGTCCTGAAAACAAGAATGTGCATAAATATCTTCTCTATATTGGAAATGGGGCAAAGAAATAAAAAAAATGCAAGGTATAATAGTTAGTACCATCCTGTAGTGAACTGATATCTTCTTCATTGTGCAGACAAAGATCTTGTTGTTTTTTGTCGCTAATTTTTTATCCTAACAATCTTTCTGAGTTTCTTGACTTGATTGATATTCATGGATAACTCATTTACCCATTGAGGGAGTCCGGGATTATGGGGTCCTCGGGCGTCCGGGCTAGGTGACGTGGGCCAGACAGATGGGCCATGAAGATACAATGTAGAAGGCCACTACTGCAGGATGGTCCAAACGCGGCACTACGATTAGAGACCCTTCGACAAAACTGTGTGCGATGCCATAATCGCAAATGATGGTGTAAAAAATGTCAAAAAAGGTGCAAAGCGTTTGCGATGGCAGATGCATCAAACACAGTTCAAAATTTAGTTGCGTGTGCGACGTAGGGCATACGGTTCAGCTCAATTAACTGTTTGGGATGAGGAGGCACAAAAGAAACGGGCATCCAGATGAAGGCGTGTGTGATATACAACATACGGTTCACTGGGATGAACTGTGTGTGATTAGGCAACATAATGGAAACGGTTCAACTGAACAAGATGTGTGTGATACGCGGCAAACAGGTCCATAATCTGAAATGTGTGTGAAGACCAATAATAACACAGACGATTGCTGCTAATAAGCCATGTGAATTGCTTTATCTATAGTAGAATAACATGTATATATAACTGAAATAAACATCCAATTACATAAGTGACTATACAGATCATTCACACACACCTCAATAAACTATTGCATGCATTCTAAAGTAGGAGAAACGATCATCTAGTCATCTACTTCTTGTGATGCTCCCGCCACTGCTATGTGGCTCGATTCCTCATCTGGGTCAGGAAGAAGACAGTTCCTCATGTCAACGATCCGCCTGTACATATCGTAGCTTGTGTACGCGTCCATGGCCGCGTACTTGACATGTTGTTCATCCAGTCTCTTATGCCACACACTGTGCCAGGCGTTCTTGTCCTTATTGCTCGCTTGCTTCATCTTCGCGTAGTAGGGGTCGATAATGGCCGAGGCAAGGTCAACCGAGGAGTTCAGTTTTCTTTTGTCTCTTCCCCAAACCTTGTAGTGGTGTTGGATGTTGACAAGATTCGGGCATTTCAAGTCTGAGACCTTGAGCGCTTTTAGATCATTGGTGGTGCCCACCGTAGCGAAACTGTAGTCGGAGCTGTTGATGAACCTGGAGAAACGCTTGCAAGGACTTTTGGCAAGGTGGAAGTGGTAGACGAGGACGTCATGTTGCACGTCGCATGCACAACTGGGCGACGATAACCTTATGATCGTGCCCGGCATGACCGATGGTGTACTCGAGGTCGAAGCCGACCACTCGGTACTTGTCCTCAGCAAGGAACTGCTCCATAGTTTGGATGGAGCTCTCCACCGAGACCGGATCGTTCGTGTACACCACCGAGAGGGCCTTCCCCCTCACGTGGGTGTCCACTACATGATGCGTGGTGAACTGCCCGCCGTTGTCATCGTCGGCCGCTGGGAGCGCCATTGGAGCCATGAGGAGCGCCATTGGAACCGTTGGATGTCCTCTCTGTATGTGTCCTCATGGGTGTGCTTATTGTGTTGTGTGAGACGAGAGATGAAGGTAAATGGCCGCAGGAATAAAAGGGGGCCGGGCGGTGTGGATTCTCGGCGCGTCCGGATGGCAGTTTTTGCAGCGGGTAACTGCATCACCGCACCGTGCCCGACGCAACCGCTTGCACACAAACGTGCGTGATCATGCACCGGCCCAAAACACTGGCAGCACGCGTGGAGGGACGAGGGCAGAGCATCCGGAGAGACACGAGCACAGAGCGCGCGCGGCGGGACGCGAGCAGAGCGCACCTTGGCCGCCTGAACCGCAAGCAACCACATGCATAGTGCAGGTGAACACGTAGGAAATGGTCGCCTACAAGCTGGCCGATAGTTGCGTCATTGCGTAGAGAGCGGCCGTGTGGTACCTCCTCCGTCTAGTCTATAGTCTCCTTTATATTCCGTGCCATACTTTGCCTTCAAATTTAACCAACAAAATGTTAATGCATGTTTAAAAAATTATATAATTGGAAACTATTTTCAAATACAAATCCAACTATATAATCTTTGGCGACATGCATTCATATTTTATTAGTTAAATCATACTTATAAACCAGGACAGTGGTATAGCAAGTAATTAAATCGCAAAAGTTTTTTTATTAATCGTATGTGTACGTGGCCTTTCATCCTCCTCTCGCACGTCTTGTCACCCCGCTACCGCAGACAGCTTACAGCGTAAGCTTGCGCAGCGCGCGGGGGCGTTCTTTTTGCCAAACTGTGGTGCCAATGAATCATCGGTGAGCCCGTTCCCACGCGACCTCGCAGGTTCTCGCGCAAGCTTCCCGCCCGACTCGGTGAAATCCCCCAAAATCCCTGTGCTTACCGGCCTGCTATAAAAACCCTCACGGCCGGCGAGTCCTACGTCGCATTTTCCCCTCCATCCCTGTAGCTTATCTCGTCTGCTTCTCCCACATTCGCCAATGGCACCGGTCCGTCGTCGTCGCTCTTCCACTCCGCCGTCATCAAAGGACAGCTCCAGCTGGGAGGCTACACCGCGGCGGCGGCGACGCAGTCCCCGGCGTAGTGTAGTGCGCGTGGCGTCCCTGTTGGGTGTGCGTGGAACACCCACCACTCGCTCCGCCGCTGGTGCCCGTCCGCAGCTGTTATCGGCCGCCGTTGCCGCCAGACCACCGTTGAAAGCCAGGGCCATCGCCCGCTCTACCGCTGCGGCCCGAAGGCGGGAGATGGCCGTCGTGGCCACCACCCCACTGTCGGCCACTGTGGCCATCACCCGCTCCGCAACCGTGGCCCGAAGGCGGGAGGTGGTGGTCGTGGCCGCCACCCCGTTGCCGCCCGCCATGGCCACCAGCCCACCGTCGACCGCCGGGGTCATCACCCGCTCCGCCACCGCCGCTTGAAGGCAGGAGGCGGAGGTGGATGCATGCACGTGCGACAGCAACCTTGCGCGCTACACCGAGTTCCTGCGGGAGGAGGAGGAGCGCCTCGTCGAGCACGCAAAGAGCCTTACCGCCGCAGTGGCCGCAGCACACGCCGCCTCAGAGGCGAGGAATCAGGAGATCTACGAGGAGAACCACTGCTTCGAGAGGGGTCGTCTGGACCGGCAGATGGCGTTCGAGGTGAGCGTCGCTAAAGCTGCATTAGCGGCAGGCACCGCATTGCGGTTCCCCAGGTCGTCGGTAGGCTCCTCCTCCTCCACCTCTTACTGAGCGTGCTCGGCAGAGGAGAGGCAGCCGGAAGTAGTACAAAGCCCCTCCGCAGTAGTAGTAGTATTTAGGGGCTATTTTGTTCAGTTCATCTGACTATAGATGTGGTGGAACTGTACAACGTACTTAAAATTAGCTAGTATATATAGTTGAACTAGCTATTTCAGTACGTGGTTGGAAATAATTGGGGAAAGGTTTGGTCGGTTCAGCTGTCGAGTTGAACTGTTTGTATAAATTAAGAACACTGGTTAATCTATGAATGAAATCTATGCTTAATTACTGAATTTCAGTTGCAAAAATTAGATACTACTAGTGATTTTTAGCTTCATATTTTGACAAATCGCAGTGTTGCAAGGATTGACAAATCTTACCAAATTGTTTGTACGTGGTTGCACACGGGTCATCCAAAACAACCGTTTGCGTTGAAGGGATGCACAAATCCTGCGCTGCTCTCACTTTGAATACAGGTGTTCTATCTAAAACGTTTGTGATCAAGAGCTGCAGAAATCTTGCTCGGCACATTTTCTCTTGGCTTCCTGGGGAAACTGTCGGTTTGCATACGGGTGTTCTAACTAAAATGTTTGCGATGAGTGTTTTATATTTAAAAAGCGAATTAAACCGTGGCTTGGGCGCCATTAGTGGAGAGGATGCGAGCAAGGTGGGCGGCCATGGAAGTCAAATGGCTCTCTTCCCAGTGAGCTTGCGCAGCGTATAGCTCGCATGCTTCCCGGTGAGCCTGCACACTCGAGGACAGCTTGCACGCCTCTCGGTCAGCCTGCGTCGCGGACGGCGCTCGCACGCCTCCCATTCAGTCAAGGTCAAGAAGCTATCCGCATGACACCTTCTACAGCCATTAAAACCAAGACACGTGGCGTCACGTGAATGGTTGCTACCTCTTGAGCACTGCGTTGGTTTTCCCTTGAAGAGGAAAGGGTGATGCAGTAAAGCAGCGTAAGTATTTCCCTCGGTTTTGGAGAACGAATGTATCAATCCAGTAGGAGACCACGCGCGAGTCACCTCATACCTACACAAACAAATAAGAACCTCGCAACCAACGCGATAAAGGGGTTGTCAATCCCTTCACGGCCACTTGCAAGAGTGAGATCTGATAGAGATGATAATAATAAGATAAATATTTTTGGTATTTTTATGATATAGATTGAAAGTAAAGACTGCAAAATAAAATAGATTGGACACTTTTATGATGGAAAATAGACCCGGGGGCCATAGGTTTCACTAGTGGCTTCTCTCAAGATAGCATAAGTATTACGGTGGGTGAACAAATTACTGTCGAGCAATTGATAGAAAAGCGAATAATTATGAGAATATCTAGGCATGATCATGTATATAGGCATCACGTCCGTGACAAGTAGACCGAAACGATTCTGCATCTACTACTATTACTCCACACATCGACCGCTATCCAGCATGCATCTAGAGTATTAAGTTCATAAGAACAGAGTAACGCCTTAAGCAAGATGGCATGATGTAGAGGGATAAACTCATGCAATATGATATAAACCCCATCTTTTTATCCTTGATGGCAACAATACAATACGTATCGTTTCCCTTTCTGTCACTGGGATCGAGCACCACAAGATTGAACCCAAAGCTAAGCACTTCTCCTGTTGGGGATATTACTATTAAGTATAAACTGGCCATAAGGGGCCGGGTTATGTCCACAAGGAGTTAATCATGTTGGAAGCCCGAGAAGACAAGAGGTACGGCGCTTTGCAGAGGAGATCTAGCATGAAGGCCCAGGGCCCAGAGGTTAATTAGGGCATGTAGATATAAACCGCCATATGATATGTAACTTATGTTGTAAGGTAAGCAAAGATAGAAACCGAGCCGAGCATGTTTATGAGCCGGCCTCGGGATTCAGTAAACCGCGGGGCATCAACCTGTGTATATAAAGGTACGACCCGGCAGTGGTTTAGAGACAACGAACAATAATTTGAGAGCTAGGCAAAGTGGATTCCCTCCCTGGTCATCGAAAACCTAGCAAATTCCATCACAACTGGAGTAGGCTTTTACCTTCACCGTAAGGGGCCGAACCAGTATAACTCCTTGCGTCCCTTGTCCACCGTAACCCCTTCAAGCTAACCGTCGCGATGGCTCCATGACTAAGTCCTTTAACGAGGACATCTGCCGTGACAAAACCACGACAGTTGGCGCCCACCGTGGGGCTATCGCACGATGGTTTTTCGAGTTCTTGAAGGGCAGCTTCGAAGGACTCAAGGGATACCCTGTGGGATGGATGACCAAGAGTCATCGCGGCAAGCTCTACATCGACGACGCAGGATGGGCCCCCGAGGCCGGCTCGATTGAGTACGGGTACCGGGTCCCCTTCAGCGGAATACAAGTCTTCATCGGCAAGATCGGTGAACTGGGCCCCGAGCCGGACATCTGCACCAACATCATCGAGACGGCTCAGTGTGCAAGATCTGCCCAGGTTCAGCCCACCGTAAAGCGCGCCTTCGTAGGTGTCATCGATGGAGCGGAATATGAGGATAGATCGACATCTGGTGGTGAAACCGTCGTCTACTCTGATGACGAGTCTTCAATCGGAGAGACCGAGTCGCTGTATCAGCTGCAGGATGGCCGGATTAGTGGCGGTTCCGATGGCGATAGTATTCTGGACCCCCTTGATCCGCCGAGCCGAGTTGCGATCTTCATGGCCGGTACACAGTCGGCGCATCACTCTTCTACCGCGGCAGCGATGATTTCCAGTTCAGTAGCAGCAACACCAGCTGGGGCAAGAGGGTCTGCCCCGCCGCCGGCTCAAGTTTTGTCCAATTTATTCGACGCTTTGGCAGCATTATTGGCAGCTGAGGTTAACCTGCAGATCAGGATCAGCATAACGCGGAAGTTGCAAAGGTGAAGGATCAGATAGCTTAGGCTAAGGCAGATCTGGTAGCAGAGAACACCAGGATGGCTACAGAGTGGGCCGAGTTAGAGGCTCAGGCTTACCGACTTATGTTGGATCAGAGTGCGTCAAATGATGTCATGAGGAGAAGGTACAAGTCGCACCTTCCACCGGTTTATGAGGCAAGGAATCTCTTTAACACGCCAGGAGCAGGAACCAATAACCAGCCAGTGGTAAACTGGGTGGAGGCACCTGTAACGGGGGCACCGGTTCAGCCGCACATGATGGACCCACCTCGTCAGAATAATGTCCTGTCACAACACGTCCCAACGCCTCCGTGTCATTACTCCAACCCGTTGGGTAACATCGTGGCCGCTGCTTCACGATTGGCAGCTCTCCCAATCGAAGGCGAGTCCCTAGTAGCAGTTGAAACACGATGGGCTAGAGAGCTCCTTCAGACGGCTTTAACCCAACAGCAGGCTTATTCGCATAGTCACGAGAGGATTCATTCCACCCCCCATCCAAGTCGGAGCTCCAGCAAGCATATTGATGAACCGGCTGTATGAAGCAGTGCGCGACACCGTAACCCGCCACGAGGGCATTACCCGGCGGGTGGCGGTACTAATGCGCAGGATGTGGTGGATCACGGTCGAGCGTGTCGAGAAGCCAAGTTAGCAGCATAGTACGCGGCTCGTCAGCTTACTCCGGTTCGTCCAACCACTTCAGTGGAGCCAGGTGTGGTTTTTAGTTCTTTGGGGGTGCCTTGTCTCACCCCAGCCTTATGTAATGTGCAGCTGCCCAAGGATTTCAAGGACCCTCGTAAGGTGCCCAATTACACTACCAATTTACCCCCTGAGTCATGGGTCGAGAGCTATGAGATGGCGATGGAGATGTTGGACGTGGATGATGCGGCATGTGCTAAGTACTTCACCATGATTTTGGAAGGAACATCTCGTACTTGGTTAAAAAGTTTACCTGCTAACTCCATTGGATCATGGGCTGAGCTAAAAAGCCAGTTTATCCCGAATTTCAAGGATACATGTAATCAACCCATGTCAATTGTGGACATAGCCGCCTGTGTTCAAGATGATGGGGAGTCTACAACCCATTGGGTAAAGCAAGTATCAGCTATTTTGCATTCATCGGACCGCATCAATGCCGAAACAACAGTCTTGATGTTGGAAGGCAATTGTCGGTTTACGCCGTTGAAACTGAAGTTGGGAAGGCTCAAGCGACACTGCAATGACATGGCAACGCTTATGGCCGCTGTGGTTAAGTATGCCGATTCAAAAAGTACCAAGGACCGCGAGTCTGAGGATGAAAAGCCGGGGAAGGGAAAGAAGAATGGCAGTACCAAGGGGCAGCAGCATAACCCGGCGGGTCATGGGAATAACGGTAAGCGCAAGGCGGATAATAGCTTGGACTTTGAGGCTAACACCAACACCCAGGATAATGGTTAGCGCCGCAAGGGTAAACCGCCCCAGCGGAGTGGAGGATCAGATCCCAATCTTGAGCGCATGTTAAATCAGCCTTGCCCAAAGCACGGGTCGAAGGAGAGGCCAACTATGCATCTTTGGAAAGATTGCTTCATTATGCGGGAGTTCAAACATTCGAATCTCTTTCAATACGACCATGGACCGCCCGGCGGTTTAGGGGGCGGTTTTCATGGGCCGGGTTATGGTGGTGGCAGCTCCGGTTCTGGATTCCAAGGCAACCAAACCGGACATGGCAGTCAAGGCAATCAGGGCAACCAGGGAGGTTATAATCATCGGGGGAATCAGCAGCACCAACAATTGGGTTATCAGAGCAACCTGAAGTAGTTGAATAGTGGGCAGTATCATGTCTTCACCACTAGTTTGTGTAAACGCAATCAAAAGCTTCATAAAAGGGCAGTAAACTCCGTTGAACCGGCGGTGCCCCGTTATCTGCGCTGGTCTGAACAACCCATTTTGTGGAGTCGAGAGGATCATCCACCCCGGGTTGATAATCCGGGTAATCTGGCCTTAGTGGTGGCACCTCAGGTTGGGGGGTATAAGTTCACCAAAGTACTCATGGATGGAGGGAGCAGTATCAATATCATTTACTATGAAACCTTTCGTCGCATGGGGTTGACATATTAGAGTCTTAAACCGTCGAACACCGTTTTCCATGGTGTGGTGCCTGGTAAATCAGCGTACCTAGTTGGCAAGATAGCTCTAGAGGTTGCTTTTGGAGATGATTATGATTCAAGATCAGAGACATTACTTTTGAAGTAGTGAAAATCAAGAGTCCATATCATGGCATGTTCGGACGGCCGACTTATGCTAAGTTCATGGCAAGGCCTTGTTATGTTTATCTGCAGATTAAGATGCCGGGTCATAAGGGAACCATCACGGTGCATGGGAGCCGGAAGATTACTTTAGAATGTGAAGAAGGTGATGCGGCCTATGCTGAGTCGGTTTGTGCCATAGAGGAGCTGAAGTTTTATAAGGACAATGTTGATCCGGCAGATATGACTTCTCTGAAAAAGCCAACTACAGAGCATGATCCGGCGTTAAAGTTTAAATCGGCTGAGGAGACTGAACTGGTTGACTTTGTTCCTGGCGATTCATCCAGGCAATTCAGCATCTGCGCTAACCTGGATCCAAAATAGGAAAGCGCGCTCATCGAGTTCATCCATGAGTATCGGGACATCTTTGCATGGAAGCCTTCTCACATGCCGGGTGTACCGAGGGAACTCGCTAAATACACTCTTAATATAGATCCTAAGTTTAAACCGGTCAGGCAGTTTCTCCGCCGCTTCAATGAAGAAAGGCGCAAGGCCATTCGTGCAGAGGTAGCTCGGCTTTTGGGAGCAAGGTTTATTGTGGAGGTCTTTCACCCTGAGTGGTTAGCTAATCCGGTGCTGGTACTTAAGAAAAACGGCACTTGGCGTATGTGTGTGGACTACACAGATTTGAACAAGGCCTGTCCAACTAATCCCTTTTCTCTCCCTCGTATTGACCAAAGCATTGATGCTATGGTGGGTTGTGACCATTTGTGTTTTCTGTATGCTTATTCTGGTTATCATCAGATCAAAATTGCAGTTAAGGACCAGGAGAAGACAGCTTTCATAACTCCCTTTGGAGCCTTCTACTATCTATCTATGCCCTTTGGGCTCAAGAGTGCCCAGGCGACCTATCAGCGCTGTGTCCAGAATTGTCTTCATAACCAGATTGGGCGCAACGTTCATGCTTATGTGGATGATATTGTGGTGAAGTCCAGAAAGGAGGAAACATTAATAGATGACTTGAAGGAGACTTTGGATAACCTCTGGGTTTATAAGATGATGCTTAATCCGGCAAATGTGTCTTTGGTGTACCTGCAGACAAGCTCTTGGGCTTTCTGGTATCTAATAGAGGCATTGAAGCTAATCCGGAGAAGATCACGGCTATCACATCTCTGGCTAAACTGGCGTGTATTAACGATGTTCAACGGCTGACGGGTCGTATTGCACCATTGAGCCGGTTTATCAGTCGTTTGGGAGAAAAGGCAATCCCTCTGTATCAGATGATGAAGAAGACAAAACATTTCGTCTGGAGTGATGCTGCCAATGAAGCTTTTGAGAGCTTAAAGCGGCAGTTAGCTGAACCGCCTATCCTTGCTGCTCCTGTTGATAAAGAGCCCTTGTTTCTATATGTGGCTGCTAATGCCCGGGCTGTTAGTGTGGCTATTGTTGTGGAGCGCAAGGAGACTGGTAAGGAGTATCCGGTTCAACGACCGGTTTATTACATCAACAAGGTGCTTATTGAGTCCAAGAAGAGGTACCCACATTGGCAAAAGCTGGAAAATGGGGTTTTCGTGGCAAGCCTGAAGCTTAAGCATTATTTTCAGGGTCATCCTATCACTGTGGTCAGTTCTGCCCCTTTGGGGGATATCATTAAAAACAGAGAAGCAACTGGCCGGGTTGCCAAATGGGCTATTGAGCTTGGACCTCATGGGTTAAAATATACGCCTCACACAGCAATCAAACCCCAAGCACTTGTGGACTTCATCAATGATTGGACAGAGTTGCAGGCACCAGACGAAAAGCCAGATAACACTTATTGGACTATTTATTTTGATGGGTCTAGACAATTGGAAGGCTCGGGGGCTGGAGTCATATTAACTTCCCCATGAGGTGATAAGTTCTGTTATGTTCTCCGTTTAATGTTCCCTTGCACTAACAATGCAGCTGAATATGAGGCCTTGCTCCATCGTCTTCGGAGGGCTAAGGAGATGAATTTAAGACGGGTAAGTGCTTTGGTGACTCAGATCTGGTGGGTCAATAGGTGTCTGGCACTTGGATTCCAAGGATCCAATCATGGCGGTGTATCGACGAGAGGTGGACATAGTGGCTGGTTGATGACCCACAAGTATAGGGGATCTATCGTAGTCCTTTCGATAAGTAAGAGTGTCGAACCCAACAAGGAGCAGAAGGAAATGATAAGCGGTTTTCAGCAAGGTATTCTCTGCAAGTACTGAAATAAGTGGTAACAGATAGTTTTGTGATAAGATAAATTGTAACGAGCAACAAGTAACAAAAGTAAATAAAGTGCAGAAAGGTGTCCCAATCCTTTTTGTAGCAAAGGACAAGCCGGAACAAACTCTTATAATAGGAAAAGCGCTCCCGAGGACACATGGGAATATCGTCAAGCTAGTTTTCATCACGTTCATATGATTCGTGTTCGATACTTTGATAATTTGATATATGGGTGGACCGGTGCTTGGGTGTTGTTCTTACTTGAATAAACATCCCACTTATGATTAACCTCTATTGCAAGCATCCGCAACTACAACAAAAGTATTAAGGTAAACCTAACCATAGCATGAAACATATGGATCCAAATCAGCCCCTTACGAAGCAACGCATAAACTAGGGTTTAAGCTTCTGTCACTCTAGCAACCCATCATCTACTTATTACTTCCCAATGCCTTCCTCTAGGCCCAAATAATGGTGAAGTGTTATGTAGTCGACGTTCACATAACACCAGTAGAGGCTAGACAACATACATCTTATCAAAATATCAAACGAATACCAAATTCACATGACTACTAATAGCAAGACTTCTCCCTTGTCCTCGGGAACAAACATAATTACTCACAAAGCATATTCATGTTCATAATCAGAGGGGTAATAATATGCATATAGGATCTGAACATATAATCTTCCACCAAATAAACCAACTAGCATCAACTACAAGGAGTAGTCAACACTACTAGCAACCTACTAGCACCAATCCCGGACTTTGAGACAAGAATTGGATACAAGAGATGAACTAGGGTTTGGAGATGAGATGGTGCTGGTGAAGATGTTGATGGAGATTGCCCTCTCCCGATGAGAGGAGCATTGGTGCTGACGATGGTGATGATTTCCCCCTCTGGGAGGGAAGTATCCCTGGCAGAACAGCCCTGCCGGAGCTGTAGATTGGATCCGCCAAGGTTCCGCCTCATGGTGGCGGAGTCTCGTCCCGAAAAGTTCCTTCCTATTTTTTTCTCACCGAAAGACTTTATATAGGAGAAGATGGATGTCGGAGAGCCACCAGGGGGCCACGAGGTAGGGGGGCGCCCCCACCCTCGTGAGCAGGGTGTGGGCCCCCTAGCCTTCATCTTTGGCAAGGATTTTTCTTTATTTATTTTAAGACGTTCCGTGGAGTTTCAGGACTTTTGGAGTTGCGCAGAATAGGTCTCTAATATTTGCTCCTTTTCCAGCCCAGAATTCCAGCTGCCGGCATTCTCCCTCTTCATGTAAACCTTGTAAAATAAGAGAGAATAGCCATAAGTATTGTGACATAAAGTGAAATAACAGCCCATAATGCAATAAATATCGATATAAAAGCATGATGCAAAATGGACGTATCAACTCCCCCAAGCTTAGACCTCGCTTGTCCTCAAGCGAAAAGCCGATAACAATAAATATGTCCTCATGTTTAGAGGTAGAGGCATCGATAAAAATAAAATACGGACATGAAGGCATCATGATTATTCTCATAACGACAACATATATGGATTTTGTCATATGATTACTTATGTTCAAGTGATGATCTATTCACATTGCAAAAGTATAAATCATAAACCTTATTGGGCTCCGACAAACTATAATCTCAGTCATTGAAGCAATTGCAATTTATCATAATATCGGAAAGAGTCTATGTCAGAGCTAAAAAGCAAGTCCACATACTCAACTATCATTTAGTCCTTCATAATTGCTAACACTCACGCAATACTTGTGGTTACGGAGTTTTAATCGGACACAGAGAAAGATAGGGGCTTATAGTTTTGCCCCACAACCTTTTACCTCAAGGGTAATGTCAACAATAATGGTTCATGCTCCCCTACATCCAATTAGATATATATATCATGTTCTTTCCAACATGCTGAGCTTGCCACAGGATAAAATGAAAAAGAAAAGGTGAAGATCACCATGACTCTTGCATAAGGTAGAGGATAATAATAAAAGATAGGCCCTTCGCAGAGGGAAGCAGAGGTTGCCATGCGCTTTTATGGTTGGATGCATAAAATCTCAATGCGAAAGAACGTCACTTTATATTGCCCCTTGTGATATGAACCTTTATTATGCAGTCCGTCGCTTTTATTACTTCCACATCACAAGATCGTATAAAGCTTATTTCTCCCACACCAATCAATCATACATATTTAGAGCAATTTTATAGCTTTGCACCGATGACAACTTACTTGAAGGATCTTACTCAATCCATAGGTAGGTATGGTGGACTCTCATGGCAAAACTGGTTTAGGGATTTTGGAAGCACAAGTAGTATTTCTACTTGGTGCTGAGAATTTGGCTAGCATGAGGCGGAAAGGCAAGCTCAACAAGTTAGAGGATCCATGACAACATACTTTATCTCAGATATAAGAAAGGCATAACTCATTACATTGTCTTCCTTGTCCAACATCAACTCTTTAGCATGTCATATTTTAATGAGTGCTCCCAATCATAAAAGATGTCAATGATAATATATCTATATGTGAAAACCTCTCTTTCCTTATTACTTCCTATTAATTGCAACAATGACCAAAGCCATGTCTGCCAACTCCCAACAACTTTTAATCATCATACTCTTTCTATGTGAAGTCATTACTCTCAATAAGATCAATATGAACTCTTTGTTTCTTTTTATTCTTTTCTCTTTTTCTTTTATTCACCCAAGATCATGGCAAAATAATCAAGCCCTTGACTCAACACTAATCTTTATTATATATAGCTCACGGACTCGATTACAAAGAGAGATCAAAAAGCAAAACTCAAAACTAGATCATGCCATAAACTTTATTCTACTAGATCAAGATACTACTAATAGGATCGAACTAAGAAAAATGATAAAGGTAGGAGTTGTGATGGTGATACGATACCGGGGCACCTCCCCCAAGCTTGGCAGTTGCTAAGGGGAGTGCCCATACCCATGTGATTATGTCTCCTTGGTTGGTGAAGAAGGTGAAGGTGTTGTTGATGATGCGGGCTTGTCATCCATCTTCCAAGGCATAGGTTCACCATCATAGAAGGATGATCGAGTCTCTGGAATCCTCGAATCTGTAGCCAAACTCATTCTTTTGAATCTATATTCATACTCACAGTTTTGATTTTGCAGGTCATAGATTTGGGCTTGGAGGCGCTCGATCTTCTCATATAGCTTGAAGATGGCCTCCTCGGTGTTCTTGGCATCCGGCTGGTAGTTGTTAGTGAACTCCGCGAGCATCATGTGGCTAGCGTTGACTCCATGCTCCACCATCCACTGGCACTTGAAAATTTGTAGCTCCATTGCTTCGAGCCTTGTCTCCATGCTTCCGGTTCCCTTTGGTCCCTCAATAACACGGATGCGCAGCAACCCATCACGCATCTCAATGGTTTGAGGGTGTCGCAGCACCTGCGCGAGGTAAGGATTGATGACCTTCTCGAAGAACTTGTCCTTGGAAGCACTTGGGGACGTCATGATAATCTAGATCTGTCAGAAAAACAGCTCGAAACAAAAACAAGAGATTTTTGCGTGATATGGGAGTCAAAACCTTCGGGAGAATATATAATGAATTTTTACCGACCAAAATACGTATCGTGCACGAAAACGGAGTCCGGAAGGCACACGAGGTAGGGGGCGCGCCCACCACCCTCGTGGGGCCCTCGTGTCCTTCCCAAACTGCTACTTATTTATCTATTTTTCTAAATATTCCAAAACGGAGAAATATTGCCTTAAAAATTGTTTTGGAGTCGGTTTACTTACCGTACCACATACCTATTCCTTTTCAGAGTCTGAAACGTTCCGGAAAGTGTCCCTTATGTATTCCTCTGGGGTTACGGTTTCAATAATATTGGTTTCAACATTTATGGGATTACCTGAGATGTAATGTTTAATTATTTGACCGTTTACCACCTTCGGATTTGTGCCCTCAAAGTTGTTGATTTTTATGGCACCGGAACGATAAACCTCTTCGATGACGTAGGGGCCTTCCCATTTAGAGAGAAGTTTTCCTGCAAAAAATCTTAAACGAGAGTTGTATAGCAATACATAATCACCTACATTAAACTCACACTTTTGTATCCTTTTGTCATGCCATCTTTTAACTTTTTCTTTAAACAACTTGGCATTTCCATAAGCCTGGGTTCTCCATTCATCAAGTGAGCTAATATCAAATAACCTCTTCCCACCGGCAAGTTTGAAATCATAGTTAAGCTCTTTAATAGCCCAATATGCCTTATGTTCTAGTTCGAGAGGTAAGTGACATGCTTTTCCATAAACCATTTTATACGGAGACATACCCATAGGATTTTTGTATGCAGTTCTATATGCCCATAATGCATCATCAAGTTTCTTAGACCAATTCTTTCTAGACCTATTAACAATCTTTTGCAAAATTAATTTGAGTTCTCTATTGCTCAATTCTACTTGACCACTAGACTGTGGGTGATATGGAGATGCAATTCTATGATTAACATCATATTTAGCAAGCATTTTACGGAAGGCACCATGAATAAAGTGTGAACCACCATCAGTCATTAAATATCTAGGGACTCCAAACCTCAGAAAAATAACTTCTTTAAGCATTTTAATAGAAGTGTTATGATCAGCACTACTAGTTGGAATAGCTTCTAACCACTTAGTAACGTAATCAACAACAACTAAAATATGTGTGTATCCATTAGAGGCAGGAAAAGGTCTCATATAATCAAAGCCCCATACATCAAACGGTTCAATAACAAGAGAATAATTCATAGAAATTTCTTGAAGTCTACTAATATTACCAATTCTTTGACATTCATCACAAGACAAAACAAACATACGAGCATCCTTGAAGAGAGTAGGCCAATAAAAACCAGATTGCAATACCTTATGTGAAGTTCTATCTCCAGCGTGGTGTACTCCATAAGACTCGGAATGACACTTGCGTAGGATCTGTTCCTGTTCATGCTCAGGTACACAATGTCTAATAACACCATCCACTCCTTCTTTATAAAGATGTGGGTCATCCCAAAAGTAATGTCTCAAGTCATAGAAGAACTTTTTCTTTTGCTGGTATGTGAAGCTAGGTGGTATAAACTTAGCAACAATATAATTAGCATAATCAGCATACCATGGAGTACTACGAGAAGTACTTATCTATCTATACTTCTAATAATTATGGACTCCCAAGAAATTCCCACGTCAATCAGTAAATACGAGCCGTACATCCGGTGGGACCGAATTATTACGGTGTAGATTGACTGGTGAAATCCTCAATAAAAATGATTTTATATAACTTTTATTTTAATCAATCTAACAACCCCATATGTTCCTTCAAAAAAAAGTCCCGATCTGTTCCAAGAACCCACGTTATTAATTAATTGTCAAAAATCAAAATAGATAAAATACTAACCGTCAATCCTCGGGAGCCAGTTATAATGGTCTGAGTTTAATATGCTGACTTTGACGCACAAAACATTGTAATAACAAACTCTAACCTTAGATTCCATAGTCAAAAAAAATTCTAACCTAACTTCCTTTGACCTGCAAACATTATCTCCCATGAAGAAACCCTAGCGCCGTCAAGAAACACTTGCGCTGTCCTCTCCATGCCATCCTAAACTTTGAAGTTTCATACCGGACAGCCTTGAGGAAGAGCTACAGCCTAGGCTAGATGGCCTCCCATGCGGGGCTGCATGCTGGCTCTTCCATTGTGAGCTAGGGCGCGGCTGGATAGCCGTGCACGGCGCCGACGCAAGGGCAGGTACATGCTTCACTTGATTTGTTGGGGCGACCTCAAGGGCGAGGAGATGGTGGATCACTGGAGGACGATGGAAGCGCTGCTCGGAAAACTCAATGTTACAGATATAGCCGGTCAAGTGGTTTCTCGCAATACTCGCATACGAGAAGATGGGTTTACGGTAAAATACGGTCAGTTACAAAACCTAGCAGACTGCTGGATCTATTCTACTTGGAGACGAGCATGTACGAGCCAATCGCTTCATCTATTCCACGGAAACACACATACACATACACACGATTTGATTGCCATGCTCGTAACATGCCTAATCACGCAAGCGTGTATATGTGCATGGAGTCTACGTACGGTCGGAAAGAACTTGATCGATTCAATAGCATGCTCTCAACGGTAAATTAATTGTCTAGCGATGAAATATGATCAAGGGCGAGGAGATGGTGGATTACTGGAGGATGATGGAAGCGCTGCTCAGAAAACTCAATGTTACAGATACAGCCGGTCAAGTGGTTTCTCGCAATACTCGCATACGAGAAGATGGGTTTACGGTAAAATACGGTCAGTTACAAAACCTAGCAGACTGCTGGATCTATTCTACTTGGAGACGAGCATGTACGAGCCAATCGCTTCATCTATTCCAGGAAACACACATACACGTACACACGATTTGATTGCCATGCTCGTAACATGCCTAATCACGCAAGCGTGTATATGTGCATGGAGTCTACGTACGGTCAGAAAGAACTTGATCGATTCAATAGCGTGCTCTCAACGGTAAATTAATTGTCTAGCGATGAAATATGATCAGGTCTACACCAACATCCAATGACTGAATATTTACTACTTTTTTGCATGCTATGCATGGCAGTGTTTAGATTTTGAAATTTGAAAGTTAATTGCGATCTGCATAACAATAATTGGTAATCTCAGTCATGCATGCAAGCGCTTCACCATCTGGAGGTTTGTCTTATTGCAATGTTTTGAAATTCGGATTACGGAATAAAACACATTATGTTTGCATTACTTCTACTGATTTATTTATTTTTTCTTCTAGAGTGCATGCATACATATCGCGTGTAAATGGTTTGAATTATTTGCTCCTGGCATATATGTACGTAAAACACATGGTTTACCGGCAGTTGTTTCCAGGGATATGCATTTACGGATTGTCACTTAATTAGGACTTGGGTCTAAACTCATCTTTGTGTTTGAACTGTTGATACATAACTTAGTGATGTTTTCATGCATGGTAGTAGGCCACACCTAATTTCTTAACCAACACTCGGGTTTCCGCCTTCTTTTCATCTTACAACACCTGAATCATGTTAAACACTTATACATTTGTTAGTTTCATGAGGAACAACATAATCAAAAATATTTCAAGGTGGGTTCGCCAATTCTGCCAGTTTGAGATGGTACACAAGAACACATTGTCTATACATACATTCTTAGGTGAAGTTCGATGATAGGTTAATTTGTAACTATGGAATAAAACAAGAGTTCAAAGATTTAAAGATGTTTTGAAAACCCATAGGAACAATCAATAATTTACTTTGATATTTAGAAAATAATTTATTTGATATTCATAAAATAGATGTTCACCAAGCATTATAAACTTATGAGATCACAAAACTATTTTTAATCAAAATACTACGTTATTATGTATTACCACTCGACCATTTTGAAAACTTTTTAACAGTGAAAGTTAGAGAAGTTTACCTGCACATTTTACTGGCAGCATTCATTTAGTACAATATGTCACATAAAAATATTAATGTTCTATAGTTCGGAGTTTCAAATTGCATTACCATATATGTTTCAAGATATATTAGGATACAAGAAAACAATTACATAAACGGAAATGAAATCACTCCACCACCTGGAATTTGTGTTTTTAAAACACACTTCAAATAGTTACATGTATAAAAGGTGACACCCTTTCTATAAGGAAATAAGTAGTGTATTCGGCGGCTCGATCTACATCCTCCCCAATGAGAACAACAAACATATTATTAGGGAAATTGTTCAAGCATGATTGCATCTTCTCTAATTTCCTGATTTAATGAACTCTAAAGCTATACCACAGTATCGCAAACATACATGAGAAAACAATTCCCGGTTTCACAAAGCCGGAGAGTATCGTCTTGCTTTTGCTGAGATCAAATATTTGACTTTTCTGTACTAAATGAGCAAATTTGACACATATATTTCTTACCACCTATATTTCTTAATTTTTTTTGTACTAATCAAATTCCAGTTTGTGCAGATTAGTTGTTTAATAAAATTTATAGCACAACTGATAACATATGTTCACTTAATGGTTCATGGTTTTCAATGTTGTACGCCGATGCCACTGTGATGTATTTTGCTTCTCTGCATATTTATTTAGTTCTTAGACCTTTTCTTTTTATCTTCTGCTGCTCTTGATTGTATCAGCTTGAAACAAGTCCTATGGCAATCCTCAATGGATAAGGTAACACTGCCGAATATTCTTACCGGTATGTAGATGTTACTTCACATGACCATTCTTCTATTTGTTTATTAGTATATTGTATTGTGACAGCTTAATACGCTAAATCATGGACGATCAATACATGAGTCGGGATCTATGAAGCTTGCTTTTGTAGTACAGCTAGCCTTTTTTTGCACGTGCAAGTATTATATTGGCCTGGCCACTTCCATAAAATTTACGCATGATATTAAATACATATGTATATATTAATTTGACCTACTATATCTGGCATTTCTTCTATTTTATAATGTTATAATCCAATATCTTAGATTTTTTTTCCAAAAATGTTAGTTGATATACGTGTGTCATGCATGTCCTTTCTAATCGACATTTGAAGTGTATGATGTGTGTTGCGAACATTCTCATGGATTACTCTATAATTTTCAGAACAAAGTAAATATTGTCCTTTTTTCGCACCATCATTTTCCTAATTAATAAAATGTGTATGTACTTCCGATCAAAATCTCATTGGCATAAGAAGAGTCTTTTTTTCCTTTCTAGTTTTCCTTTTTTGTAATTTTTTAGTTATTATCTAATATCCTCATAATAAAAAACAATAGTACTCATATGCAGGTTTATGTGTGTGGTTCACATTGATTTTTGACTATAAACATTATCATGATTATAAATGTGCCCGTGCGAATGCACGGGTCGACGACTAGTAACATTTAATTGTTCATCAGGAATATTTTCTAACCTAGACAAGTTGTCTGCAACGAGGTTCTCAGCTCCCTTTCTATCAACAATATGCAAATCAAATTCTTGTAGCAAGAGAACCCATCTAATAAGTCTAGGTTTAGCATCTTTCTTTTCCATAAGGTATTTAATAGCAGCATGATCAGTTTGAATAGTTACTTTAGAATCAACAATATAATATCTGAACTTATCACAAGCAAATACAACTGCTAAAAGTTCTTTTTTAGTAGTAGCATAATTTCTTTGAGCATTGTCTAGAGTCTTACTAGCATAATGAATAACATTTAATTTCTTATCAACCCTTTGCCCTAGAACATCACCTACAACATAATCACTAGCATCACACATAATTTCAAAGGGTAAATTCCAATCAAGTGGCTGAACAACATGTGCAGAGACTAATGCTTTCTTAAGTATTTCTAATGCTTCTACACAATCATCATCAAAGACAAATGGTATATATTTTTGCAATAAATTAGTCAGAGGCCGAGAAATTTTTGAGAAGTCCTTAATGAACCTCCTATAAAATCCAGCGTGACCAAGGAAACTTCTTATACCTTTGATGTCCTTGGGACATGGCATCTTTTCAATAGCATCAACCTTGGCTTTATCAACTTCAATATCTCTTTCAGAAACTTTGTGCCCCAAGACAATACCTTCATTAACCATAAAGTGACACTTTTCCCAATTCAAGACAAGATTAGTTTCTTCACATCTCTGCAAAACTCGATCAAGATTGCTCAAGCAATCATCAAAAGAGGAACCATAGACGGAAAAGTCGTCCATGAAAACCTCACAAATCTTTTCACAAAAGTCAGAGAATATAGCCATCATGCATCTTTGAAAGGTAGCAGGTGCATTACATAAACCAAAAGGCATACGTCTATAAGCAAAAGTACCAAAAGGGCATGTAAAAGTAGTCTTAGATTGATCTCTAGCCGACACAGGTATTTGAGAGAAACCAGAATAACCATCTAGAAAGCAATAGTGTGTATGTTTGCATAATCTTTCTAGCATTTGATCAATAAAAGGTAAGGGGTAATGATCTTTCTTAGTAGCTTTATTTAATTTGCGGAAATCAATTACCATCCTATAACCTGTGATAATTCTTTGTGGAATCAATTCATCTTTATCATTAGGAACAACAGTGATACCTCCCTTCTTAGGGACACAATGGACAGGACTTACCCACTCACTATCAGCAACGGGGTAGATTATACCTGCCTCCAAAAGCTTAAGTATTTCTTTTCTTACCGCTTCTTTCATTTTAGGATTCAGACGTCGTTGAGGATCACGAATTGGTTTGGCATCTGCTTCCAAATTTATTTTATGTTGACATAGAGTGGGACTAATTCCCTTAAGATCATTAAGAGTATATCCAATAGCAGCACGATGCTTCTTCAGAGTTTTCAATAATCTTTCTTCTTCATGCTCTGAAAGGTTAGCACTAATAATAACAAGATATATCTTCTTTTCATCAAGATAAGCATATTTAAGATTATCATGCAACGGTTTAAGCTCAAACACGAGATCACCCTTGGGTGGAGGAGCATCCCCTAAAATTTCAATAGGCAAATTGTGTTGCAAAATAGGTTCCTGTTTAAAGAATACTTCTTCTATTTCCCTTCTTTCATTCATGAACATATTATTTTCATGGTGTAGCAAATAGTGTTCTAAAGGATCACTAGGAGGTATAGCAATAGAAGCAAGACCAATAATTTCATCCTTACTAGGTAATTCTTCCTCACGATGTTGTTTACTAAATTTAGAGAAATTAAACTCATGAACCATATCATCCAAGCCAATAGTAACAACATTCTTTTCGCATTCTATCTTAGCATTAACAATATTCAAGATGGGTCTACCAAATATAATGGGACAAAAGCTATCTTGCGGAGAAGTAAGAACAAGAAAATCAGCAGGATATTTAGTTTTCCCACACAAGACTTCAACATCTCTAACAATTCCAATTGGTGAAATAGTATCTCTATTGGCAAGTTTAATTGTGACATCAATACCTTCTAACTCAGCAGGTGCAATTTCATTCTTAATTTCTTCGTATAAAGTGTGCGGTATAACACTAGCACTCGCACCCATATCACATAAGCCATGATAACAATGATCTCCTATCTTAACAGAAATAACAGGCACGCCTACCACAGGTCTATCTTTATCTTTAGCACAGGGTTTAGCAATTCTAGTTGTTTCACCTTTGAACTGAATCACATGCCCATCAATGTTATTAGACAAGAGATCTTTAACAATAGCAATATTAGGTTCTACTTTAACTTGCTCAGGAGGTGTATAAGTTTTAATATTGCTTTTACAAACAACAGTTGAAGCTTTAGCATGATCCTTTACTCTAACAGGGAAAGGTGGTTTCTCAACATAGGCAGTAGGAACAATAGGATCATTGTAAGTGACAGTCTTTTCTTCAACTTTAATAGGTGCAGCTACTTTTACTTCTATGGGAGGATGATATTTAAACCACTTCTCCTTAGGGAGATCAACATAAGTAGCAAAAGATTCACAAAAAGAAGCTACTATCTCAGAGTCAAGTCCATATTTAGTGCTAAACTTACGGAAAATATCGGTGTCCATAAAAGATTTAACACAATCAAACTTAGGTGTCATACCTGACTCCTTACCTTCGTCGAGGTCCCAATCTTCAGAGTTGCGTTTAATTCTATCCAATAAATTCCATCTGAATTCAATAGTCTTCATCATAAAAGAGCCAGCACAAGAAGTATCGAGCATGGTGCGATTGTTTTCAGAAAGCCCAGCATATAAATTTTGCATAATTATTTCTCTCGGGAGCTCATGATTGGGGCATGAATATAACATTGATTTAAGCCTCCCCCAAGCTTGAGCGATGCTTTCTCCTTCGCAGGACCAGAAATTATATATATAATTGCGATCACGGTGAACAAGATGCATAGGGTAATACTTTTGATGAAATTCCAACTTCAATCTTTTATAGTCCCATGATCTCATATCATCACATAGCCTATATCAATGCGTCTCCCTTCAAAGATAAAGGGAAGACCTTCTTCTTAGCAACATCATTGGGTATACCTACAAGCTTAAATAATCCACAAACTTCATCCACATATATTAGGTGTTCAGCAGGATGCTTTGTTCCATCTCCTGTAAAAGGATTAGCTAGCAGTTTTTCTATCATACCCGAATGATACTCATAAGGAATTTCATTTTCAATAGGTTCAGTAGGTTGAGGAGCAACTCTTTGCTCTACTGGTCGGGGTGAAGATACCCCGAACAAGCCCCTCATAGAATTACTTTCCATAGTAACAAGTGACAGTAAATTTCAGCACACTATATAAATTTTTCCTTACCAAATTCCACCTACCAAAAGCGCTACACTCCCCGGCAACGGCGCCAGAAAAGAGTCTTGATGACCCACAAGTATAGGGGATCTATCGTAGTCCTTTCGATAAGTAAGAGTGTCGAACCCAACGAGGAGCAGAAGGAAATGATAAGCAGTTTTCAGCAAGGTATTCTCGGCAAGTACTGAAATAAGTGGTAACAGATAGTTTTGTGATAAGATAAATTGTAACGAGCAACATTTAACAAAAGTAAATAAAAGTGCAGCAAGGTGTCCCAATCCTTTTTGTAGCAAAGGACAATCCGGAACAAACTCTTATAATAGGAAAAGCGCTCCCGAGGACACATGGGAATATCGTCAAGCTAGTTTTCATCAAGTTCATATGATTCACGTTCGATACTTTGATAATTTGATATGTGGGTGGACCGGTGCTTGGGTGCTGTTCTTACTTGAACAAACATCCCACTTATGATTAACCTCTATTGCAAGCATCCGCAACTACAACAGAAGTATTAAGGTAAACCTAACCATAGCATGAAACATATGGATCCAAATCAGCCCCTTACGAAGCAACGCACAAACTAGGGTTTAAGCTTCTGTCACTCTAGCAACCCATCATCTACTTATTACTTCCCAATGCCTTCCTCTAGGCCCAAATAATGGTGAAGTGTTATGTAGTCGACGTTCACATAACACCACTAGAGGCTAGACAACATACATCTTATCAAAATATCAAACGAATACCAAATTCACATGACTACTAATAGCAAGACTTCTCCCTTGTCCTCGGGAACAAACATAATTACTCACAAAGCATATTCATGTTCATAATCAGAGGGGTAATAATATGCATATAGGATCTGAACATATAATCTTCCACCAAATAAACCAACTAGCATCAACTACAAGGAGTAGTCAACACTACTAGCAACCTACTAGCACCAATCCCGGACTTTGAGACAAGAATTGGATACAAGAGATGAACTAGGGTTTGGAGATGAGATGGTGCTGGTGAAGATGTTGATGGAGATTGCCCTCTCCCAATGAGAGGAGCATTGGTGATGACGATGGTGATGATTTCCCCCTCTGGGAGGGAAGTATCCCTGGCAGAACAGCCCTGCCGGAGCTGTAGATTGGATCCGCCAAGGTTCCGCCTCATGGCGGCGGAGTCTCATCCCGAAAAGTTCCTTCCTATTTTTTTCTCACCGAAATACTTCATATAGGAGAAGATGGATGCCGGAGAGCCACCAGGGGGCCACGAGGTAGGGGGGCGCGCCCTAGGGGGGGCGCCCCCCACCCTCGTGAGCAAGGTGCGGGCCCCCTGGCCTTCATCTTTGGCGAGGATTTTTATTTATTTATTTTAAGACGTTATGTGGAGTTTCAGAACTTTTAGAGTTGCGCAGAATAGGTCTCTAATATTTTCTCCTTTTCCAGCCCAGAATTCCAGCTGCCGGCATTCTCCCTCTTCATGTAAACCTTGTAAAATAAGAGAGAATAGCCATAAGTATTGTGACATAAAGTGAAATAACAGCCCATAATGCAATAAATATCAATATAAAAGCATGATGCAAAATGGACATATCACTGGTCATTTCAAGGGTTATTAGGTTGACCATATAGACCGGTGAAAGAACGAAGCGGCGGACGCTTTAAGTCGCTTAGGCTCTCAGCGTAAACCGGTGCCGCCCAATGTCTTCCTAGATGTGCTACATAATCCGTCGGTCAAGATACCTACAGAGGAGGATTTGGCTGTTCCTGACCCGGAGGCTCAATTGGTGGCGACTCTTCACGTTATCCCGGATTGGACAGCCCATACCTGGCGTACATGAACTGGGGCGAGTTACCGGACGATGAAACTTTGGCCCGGCAGATAATCCGGTGATCTAAGTCAATGACCATTGTCAAGGGGGAGTTGCATCATTGCAGCGCAACAGGGGCGTTTCAGCGTTGTGTGTCTCCTCTAGAAGGCTATCAGATTTTGCGTGAGATCCCTGAAGGAGATTGTGGTCACCACGCCGGTTCAAAATCGTTGGTAGCTAAGGCCTTTCAACATGGTTTCTATTGGTTGATGGCTTATGCTGATGCTGAGGATTTGGTAAAGAGGTGTGACGGTTGTTAGAAGTTTGCACGCCGCGCTCATGTTCCGGCTCAAGAACTAAGGATGATTCCAATCACTTGGCCATTTGCATCTTGGGGGCTGCATATGGTTGGGCCCTTTAAAAGGTCCAAGGACAAGAAGACCCACCTATTGGTGGCGGTTGATAAGTTCACCATGTGGATAGAGGCAGAGCCAGTCAGTAAGTGTGATGCGGCCACGACGGTTCAATTCATCAAAAAGGTGATCTTCCGTTTTGGTTTTCCACACAACATCATAACTGACAATGGTACTAATCTTTCCAAGGGTGCTATGGAAGAATTTTTTCAACGTGAGCACATCCGGCTTGACGTATCATCAGTGGCTCACCCCCAATCTAATGGACAAGAAGAGAGAGCCAATCAAGAGATTTTGAGAGGCATCAAACCCCGGCTTATGGTTCCTTTAAAGCGGACACCGGGTTGTTGGGTGGAGGACTTACCTTCTGTGTTATGGAGTATCAACACCACACCGAACAGATCTACGGGTTACACGCCCTTCTTCATGGTTTACGGAGCAGAGGCAGTTCTCGCTAGTGAAATCCGTCATGACTCGCCCCGGGTGGCGGCTTATGTTGAAGCTGATAATGAGAAAGCATGTCAGGACTCACTGGACCAGTTAGATGAGGAGCGTGATCTCGCAGCGGCACATTCAACGATTTATCAACAAGATCTGCGACGTTATCATAGCCGCCGGGTTAAAACCAGAACTTTTCAAGAAGGCGATCTGGTGCTCCGGCTCATCCAGGATCAGACTGATATGCACAAGTTGTCCCCACCTTAGGAAGGACCTTTTGTGATCAGCAAAAATCTGCACAACGGATCATACTACCTTATCAATGTTCGAGAGCACAAAGACTCATGTAAATCGAAGGCGGAGACCCAACGGCCGTGGAATATAGCTCATCTTCGGCCTTATTATACTTGAGCCATAGGCTCTTCTTATGTACATAATTATGACAATGTATATATTATGATCAATATAATAAACCGGAGCCTCAGCTAAAGCGGGGTCTCTATTGTTATTACATCATGTGTACTTACATGGGGGCTTCTGTTTAGAAAGCGGAGTTCTATTGATCCGGCTTATAAAGCCACACATATCAAAGGAAATCACTAGGGGGCTTGGTCATATTCGAACCATAGCTAAACCTCTTGATCGGCTTAAGGCCAAAGGGAAATTACTAGGGGGCTTGGTTGTATTCGAACCATAGCTACACCTCTTGATCGGCTTAAGGCCAAAAGGAAATCATGTGGGGCCAAAGAGAGTGTTGCAGTAGCACAACTCAAACATAGGCACCCACCGAGCACCGCTCAAATGTTGCTTGGGGGCTCTTTAATTTGCTTCTCAAAGAATAAAGAGTTTGCACCCTTGTAATAGGCTATCAAGCCAGTCTTGGAAGCCAGGTTTATTCACCTAAAACCCCGGGTTATCCTGCCTTTTTAAGTAAGCCACTCCGTCCAGGTAAACCTGGTATGACCCGTCGAACGTTTGACAAGTCAATCTCATAGACCCTGAACTTGTCAAAGTTAAAACGACGATTGGTTAATGATTTAGGTCCATCTTAAAAGGCTTCGAAAAATGGTTTAACTCAGTGGCCTGGCAGCCCATGAAAAGCCTCGATTTAGAGCCTGGCAGCCCATGAAAAGCCTTGCATGTTTCTGTTTGTGTTTTTATTTGCAAAGATTGTTCTCCGTTGATGAGATTCATAATATCTTCTGATATACCGGTGTTTATTAAACCCGATGTGGCTTTTAATGCTAAGTTCTCAGTGCATGATCAGCTATAATCCAGCGCTTATTGGTCCAGTCTGGTTTTGACTACAAGTCACCAGCATTATATGGATAAACCAGTGTTTATCATAACCCGGTACGGTTTATCATAAATCGGTGTGGTGTTATCACCCTTACTATACCAAAACTTGGTCAACCAACGGGGTGATTCAATGTCACAGGTATCATCTATTTTATATCTTATTATTTTCAAGTACAACCTTGGTTATACACCCAGGCTATATATTTGGGCATCATGACCCGTCCGGCAGTAAACCGCCAGGACACTTTCAACCTCTTGTATGCAGGAACAATTGAAATAAAGACACTATAGATTATGAATATGATAGATCCCAAAGCATGGCGGATTATCAGTATCAGGAAAAATAAATATGCACGATGGCATAGCAGACCAAGTATTTTGAACTAGCCTATTACAAGGCGCTTTAAAGCCCCAAAGTAATAATTGTGTTCAACAAGTATGGCAGTACGCAGAAGGGTAAACCGGCCTCCGGATTATGACTCGTCGCCAGTCTGACTTGAAGGCTGTGGGTCGACTTGCGCTGGTGCATCCTCCTCCTCTCTACCCAGTGGCTGGAAATCAATGGTTATCCAATCGATTCCAGTTAAAGCTTGGAACATGGCTTCATCACTTATAAGGTTGGAGGGGTCAACATCAGGGGCATAAGTGTGCTTACGGATTGGCGGAATAAGATCCTCTACATCATGTGTTGGCGTAGGATATCTTTTCTGATCAGAATCATAAACCGGCTGATAGTGAGAGAGATCTGTTTTCTCCGCCAATTTGCTCGCTAAGGGTCGCATTTCCCTTGTCAGCCTTCAAAGATCATCGTTGTTAAAATCTGAACCGTCCTCCTTTACGCCAGGATAGCCGCTGCCTATATCCGACGGTTCAAGATCTGGTATGCATGCCTTAGCCCGGATTAGTGCCGTCAGCACAATTGACCTTGCAGCTGATCTTTTTAGTTTGTCCAACCAGGAAGGCAGCATGGACAGCTTCTCAATGGTTTCCTTTATCAACATTGGAGGCGGTTTGTTATGAGCGGCGGTGCAAATGGCCCGTTGGGGTCCGGAATATAACTTCTCTATCAGCGTATAGGCAGCCTTCAGTTTCGTCCGCATGTCAGAGCCCAGATGGGTAATGCGAGTTCCTGTGTCATTGCAAGCATCAGTAAACCGACAACTGATGATAAAATATATATTGACAAACTTCATATGAGAATACTTACCAAACACAGGAGAAGTCATGGCATTTATCTGCCGCTTTAAGCCGGTCAGTTCTTCGACAACCGATTTAAGGGCTGCTTCTACGTCTTCAGCTCTTTTTTGTAATCCGGTTTTTTCTGTGCCCTGATCCGCATGTTCCTTATTAAAAGCTTCTTTTAGCTTTTCCATGGCTGCTAAGGCACTGGTTAGTTCCTGTTTGGCTTTGGAGGTTTCTGCTTGCTGAGATTTGATGTTTTCTTGAAGATCAGCGGTTTGGGCTTCCTTTTAGCTCAGCTCAGCCTATAAGAGAAGGACATATCATGAGTTGGCAGTACATATTTGAAGTACCAAGCACATAACAAGTTATACACTTGGCACTTGGGGGCTAATGCCTATTTGCTTCATTATCAGATTATTTTTACAAAGCCCCAAGTGTAATACAAGCATTATTCTTGGCACTTGGGGGCTAATGTACGTCTGCTCAAACTAACATTGGTTAAAGTCCCGGTTTAGCTTGGAAAGATCAACCGACCCTTGGGGACTACACAGGCGAAAGTTACATGATTACAATGTTAAAATACAGGTTCATCTTAAAAGGATCAACCGACCCTTGGAGGATAAGCATGCAGAGTTTAGATATTGCAAAGTCCCGATTTAGATTGGCATCATAAATCGGTTCTTGGGGGCTACTGGAGTTATTACTTGAAATTGGACATAAGAGAGAAAAAGGTTATGTAGTTACCTCATAACGCTCCTTCATCAGATTCACTAATCCGGCTTCGTAGCCCCGGTTTGTATACAGACGATTTAAAAAACCAGAATGAAGTTTGTAACACCCCGGATGTAATTTACCTTATATGTACTGCAACTCTTGCCATTTCCGGTGCTAAGTTATTTTATTTCCTCGGGTTCGAGTTTTTGTCTCCATGTGTTTTTGTCGTTGTCATGCATCTCATATCATGTCATCATGTGCATTGCATTTGCATACGTGTTCGTCCCATGCATCCGAGCATTTTTCCCGTTGTCCGTTTTGCATTCCGGCGTTCCTATCTCCTCCGGTGGTCCTTTCTACCTTCCTTTCATGTGTGGGGATTAAACATTTCCGGATTGGACCGAGACTTGCCAAGCGGCCTTGGTTTACTACCGGTAGACCGCCTGTCAAGTTTCGTACCATTTGCACTTAGTTTGATGCTCCAACGGTTAACCAAGGGACCGAGAAGGCCTCATGTGTGTTGCAGCCCAACACCCTTCCAATTTGGCCCAAAACCCACCAAAACACTCTCCATCATCTAGAGCGTTCGATCACGATCGCGTGGCCGAAAACCGCACCTCATTTGGACTCTCCTAGCTCCTCCTATGCCTATTTAAAGACCCACTCCCGAAATTTCGGATCTCTCCCCCGAAACCCTAGCCTCCGCCATGTGGTGCTCTCCGGTTCGCCCGCCGCCCGCGCCCACTTCGCCGGCCCGCAGGGCCCGCGGGAGGCCCTCCCGGCCCGGTGCCGCACCGCCCGCGCTCGCCTTCGTCTCCACCGCCTCCTACGCCGCTCCGCCACCTGACGCCGTCCTCCGCCGCCGCCGACTCGTCGCCGGCCAGCAGAAGCTCCGCCGCGGCAAGCTACCGCGCCCGCCGAGCTCCCTCGCCGCCCGACCTCGCCGTCCGCCGCCCTCGCCGCGGTGCGCCGCACCATTCCGGATCCGGCCGGTGAGCTCCTCCATGCCAAGTACGGCGGCCTCCCCGTCGAACTCCGGTGCCGACCCCGGCGATCCTCGGTCCGCGCGCCGGTGATGCAGATCTGCTAGGAAACCCTAGGGGTTGACTTCATTTTTTCCCTAAGCCCCAGTTTATTTTGCAATGTTCATCATGCTACGTCTCTGCATCCCTAGTTCCGTTTTGGGCGTGTAGCATATCAAAATGTTCGTCTCAGAGAGCAGATCATTTCATCTCATTGCATCATTTTCATTTGAACTCATCTTGATGCCCGAAATGCTGTTGGAAGAGAGCTATTTGAGATAATTGTCAGATCTGCTACACCAAATAGCTAATTGTCATTTTTGCCATGATTAATGTGTGCATGATATGCTCATGAGCTCTATAGGTGTTTTGTTATATGCTTTGCCATCTTTACAAAGGTGCTATCCATGTATTTTTGTGATATGTGTGGTGACTAGCACAAGATTGCAAAGTGGTGCATTCGTTAATACTGATTTCAGGGACTTAGCAATTTCACTAAGTCCTTGATCTGTTCTTATCAATATGCCATATGTTCATGTTGTTTCCTAGTGATCCATGCCTCTTTTGAGGATGATCAGTAAGGATGATTTGTTAATATTGTAGTGCTTTATCCATCCATGTATTTGTTTGCATTCATGTAGCACCCTAGCTTGAGTCAATCGAGCTCTACTTTTGCTATTTCGTGAATCTGGGCAGATTGTCTACTTGTTAGCGATTTTGCCGAGGATGTTGTTGTTGATCCGTGCATGCTACGTTGTTGTTCTTACCATGTCTAGCTTATATAATGTGTACTCTTGATGGGTGTATGCTTAGATTGTCATGCCTTGCTCTGTAGTGAGTGCATCGAGCTCGTAAACATGCCTACTCGTTAACAGATTTGCATGCTTCAGTTTTTCACTAAGTTTGGGATCTGATTATATTTTTTCCATGTTCACATGCTTGCAATTGTATTTTCTGATCCCTTTTGGCTCAAGGTCACTAAGGGACTTTTGTTAAGCTCTTTGAGTACCTCCATGCCATGCCTTGCTTTGCCATGTGAAGTTGCTGTAGAATATAGTTTTCTTGCTCCAAAGTGTGCTACCTGATCTGAAATTACAGGCTTGTGTTAATTTCACTATGTGTGAAACCTGTTTACCATTTGCACTTTTGCCATGCTTGTTTGAACCTGTTAATGGATGAATTGGCCGTAGCTCAGTGTTCATCTTTTGTTAAGCATTATGAGTGGATCCCTGCCATGTATTTTGTTGCCATGTTTGAGTGATTTAGCATATTTATCTTGTTGCATTTAGATGGCTACTTGCTATTTATCGCAGACCGGTCCATAATTGTATTGCTTGCCATTTCCAAACCGTGCATCCGATTCCGGTGATCTTTACATTGATTTCTACCGAAATCACCTCACCTTTCCAGTGGCACACTTAGATTTACAAGTTGAGGCCAGGTTCAATCATTCCTTGTCGAATCTTGCATATGCATCACATATCGCATCCCGCATAGCATACCATGTTTGCATCATGTTGTTCGAGCATTTGCACGTGGTTGATTGTGTTCCTTTTGCTTGTTTGTCTTGTTTGGGTAGAGCCGGGAGACGAGTTCGCTAACAAGGAGCCCGTTGAGTTTGCTTTCGAGGATCCAGTCAACTCTGATAACTTTTCAGACAAGATGACCATACCCTCGAAATCACTTCTATCTTTGCTTTGCTAGATGCTCGCTCTTTTGCTATGCCTATGCTACGATGCCTACCACTTGCTTATCATGCCTCCAAAATTGCCATGTCTAACCTCTAACCCACCATGTCCTAGCAAACCGTTGATTGGCTATGTTACCGCTTTGCTCAGCCCCTCTTATAGCGTTGCTAGTTGCAGGTGAAGATTGGAGACCGTTCCTTGTTGGAACATTATTTTCTTGTTGGGATATCACTATATTATCTTGTTATCTTAATGCATCTATATACTTGGTAAAGGGTGGAAGGCTTGGCCTTTTGCCCAGTGTTTTGTCCCACTCTTGCCGCCCTAGTTTCCGTCATATCGGTGTTATGTTCCCGGATTTTGCGTTCCTTACGCGGTTGGGTGATAATGGGAACCCCTTGACAATTCGCCTTGAATAAAACTTCTCCAACAATGCCCAACCTTGGTTTTACCATTTGCCACCTAGCCTCGTTTTCCCTTGGGTTTTCGGAGCCCAAGGGTCATCTTATTTAACCCCCCCGGGCCAGTGCTCCTCTGAGTGTTGGTCCAACCTGTCAGCTCTGGGCTGGCCTACCCGTACCTTGGACAATCTGAGTGTGCCCTGAGAAAGAGATATGTGCAGCTCCTATCGGGATTTGTCGGCACATTCGGGCGGTGTTGCTGATTTAGTTTTACCTTGTCGAGATGTCTTGTAACCGGGATTCCGAGTCTGATCGGATCTTCCCGCTAGAAGGAATATCCTTCGTTGACCGTGAGATCTTGTCATGGGCTAAGTTGGGACTCCCCTGCAGGGATTTGAACTTTCGAAAGCCATGCTCGCGGTTATGGGCAGATGGGAATTTGTTAATGTCCAGTTGTAGATAACTTAAACTGTAACTTAATTGAAATGAATCAACTGTGTGTGTTACCGTGATGGTCTCTTCTCGGCGGAGTCCGGGGAGTGAACACGGTGTTGGAGTAATGATTGCCGTAGGTTGTTCTATAGTTCTTCGTTCGTGCTTTGCCTCCTCTTCTCGCTCTCTTTTGCGAACAGGTTAGCCACCATATATGCTAGTCGCTTGCTGCAGCTCCACATATTACCTTGCCTTACCTATAAGCTTAAATAGACTTGATCGCGAGGGTGCGAGATTGCTGAGTCCCTGTGGCTCACAGATTACTTCCAAACCAGATGCAGGGCCCGATGGCTCCATTCCAGATGATGCGCTTGAGCTCAAGTGGGAGTTCGATGAAGACTCACGCCGTTACTATGTGTCTTTCCCTGATGATTAGTAGTGGTGCCCAGTTGGGGCGATCGGGACCATGTTGCATGTTGGGGTTGATCTTTTTATTTTGGTCCCGTAGTCGGACCATGATTGTATTGGTTGATGTAATGCTATTTATGTACTTTGTGTGACGTGGCGAGTGTAAGCCAACCATGTACCTTTCCCTTTATTATCTATTTACATGGGTTGTTGTGAAGATTACCTTACTTGCGACATTGCTTTCAATGCGGTTATGCCTCTAAGTCGTGCTTTGACACGTAGGAGATATAGCCGCATCAAGGGCGTTACAAAGTTCCTGGGCGTTGAGGTGGCCATAGCTTGACAAGTCTGTGCTCCATTTGCTTTTGCCCATAGCAAAAAGTTCCTCCTTGGCACTATGCTTTGATAACTCAACAGGATTGCCAGGGGTGGTGTGGCCAACGCCAGTAATTATAACATCATTTTCCTTGTCACCGGCAGCCTTTACTAGAGTTGACGGTTTATTAGCAGCCTTAGCCGGACTAGACAGTTTATCGTCAGTCCGGACCGGGCTCGTCGGTTTATCAGCATGGCATGTTGCGTCAACTTCTACTTGTTCGAAAAAATCATGATCTTGTGGGGACGGATCATCAAACATGGCATCAACATTGGGTCATTCTGGTTCTGGAGTTCTCTCCGGTTCAACAACTACATGGTCGTCAGATGGTTTATTCACCCGAGCCTTCTTGCTGGGTCTGGCCTTGGCTCTGAAAGGAAAAAGATGCAAGGATTAATATAGCATGCAAGTATAAAGCGTCAAAAGATTCAGTTAAAGTATTTACCCAGCAACTGTTTTAAGAGGAGGGAGTTGTGTAGTCGTTGACTCGCCAGATGATGAATGAGGCGTTCCCTAATAATTTGAATCTGACGGAATAAGAGGTTCTCGGAAAGAACCTACCTTGGGATAAGAAGTATCAGAAGTGGGTGAGACCTTAGGTCAACGTTTCCGAACCAGAGTGTTCGGTAAACCGGCCGAAGTGACTACTTGGCCGCTGTGCCGGGTTGTGTGGCGAGCTTCGTGCTGCTGCTTCTTCAAAAGAAATTTTGGGTCCAAGTGAGCAAGGGGGTGAGAAAATTTTATTTTCCGGATTGTTTAACGGATTTTCTGTGTTGGCGGAGTGTCTGAACCGGAGGAAAGAGTAATTACCTCTGCGTCATCGGCTTGGCTGCCTTCAGCGTGATCCTGATAATAATCATTGTCAATGAGGTGTATGAAAAACGAACCAAGAGAGTCAAGTTCTACCTCAGAGTCGGGACTATCAAGGTCTTCATCGAGGTTCAGCCGGGTGGATTCAGCTACCTTCTTCTTGGCAGGCTTCTTGACAACCTTCGTCTTAGGTCGAGGGGTCTTCACCAGTTTATCTTGAGGTTTCTTTTTCCAAAATGGGTCATCGCCCTGCTAAAAGATTGACAGAAGTTATAAGAGATTACACAATTAAGAATTTTAAGTACAAACAGGAGTGAGGCAATGCTTACAGCCGGCGGTTTATTCAAAGTATAGAAGGGACTTAACCCGGTCTTGCTACAGACAGCCTCCGATTCATTCAGTATTTTCTTCACAGATTCAGTAACTTCAGCTTCTGTTAGCTCCATATCAATATGTCATTGAGGGTCTTTTGAGTCCCCAGTGTATTCACACACTAAACCGGGGCGACGGCTTAAAGGCAAAATGCTCCATGAAATCCAGCAGCGAACAATATCAACTCCTGTTAGAGCATTGGCCATAAAGGCTCTAAGCTTGGAGAGTTGTGGTGCATATGTGGCCCGTTCCTTTGTAGACAGCCATTGCGGAAATGGATGTGTGTTGCTAAGCCAGTGAGGACAATAACCCGGCAGAAGGTTCTCATCATCAGGGGAAGTATCCTTACAATAGAACCAAGTCAGGTTCCAGTCCTTAGGATGACTATGGAGTTTAGCATGAGGGAAGCTGACATCTTTTCTCTTCTGAATGGAAATGCCGCCAAGTTCGGTGTTGGGCTCATCTACAAATTCAGTACGATGGTTCAAATAGAAAAAATCCCTGAATAGTTCAACAGTTGGCTCTTCTTGCAGATATGCTTCACAAAATACTTGAAAGTTGCAAACATTGGACATCGAGTTTGGTCCAATGTCTTGAGGATGGATCTGGAAGCTGGCAAGCACATCACGAAAGAACTTGGTCCCGGGCGGTTTAAAACCATGACTCATATGATCAACAAACACCACTACCTCGCCATCGTTAGGGGTAGGAGGGTTTTCTGGACCGGGAACTCGCCACTGGATTTCACTTCGTTTTGGTAAAGCACCAGTTCTGACGCATCCATCTAGTTGCTCTTCAGTAACTCGAGAAGGGACCCAGTTACAGGCATACAATTGTTTGGCCATTGCAAATGAAGATATGGAAAAAGACTAATGTTGGTTTACGATTCATGATTTACAAGAATAAAGCACAACAGGTTAAGGAAAAGGAAGTCAAGCATGCAAGATTGTTAGACCGGAGGTTGATGCTGTTTTAAATGGTAAAGCATCGGGCGGTTTACAAGGGGACTAATGGCATATGGCAGATTATTTTCTAAAAGGATAAACCGCCTACGCAGACGATGAAAGTACAAATCTGAGGCAAAAATGACTAAGTGAGGAAAACAAGTTTCACAAGTTCACATTCGAATTTTGGATCTACCACATGTCAGGAAAAGGAAAAGATTTAGACCTAAAAAGTTGGTGCTGGAGCAGTTCGCAAAGGTCCAGATCATTTTTTTATACATAGAAGGCATGGTTTGATAGACAAAATAAAGACTGCCATAGCTACCGAACGGAAACGCATGAAAGTTGAAGTCCGTCGTATACGGTGTGACAAAGAACAAGGGAAGAACACCATGAAACTCCTATGAACTCATGTGAACCTTAGCGGATCTACAGAGGAAAGGGGGAAGGACTTACCGAAGCTGTGAAACAGCGGAGAGGCGCTGTGGCTTTCTGGTACGATCAGGTTGATGCAGTGGCCGAAGGTGAGGCAGAGGCGAAGGTCGACGATGGCGGTGGCGCTCAAGTGCAGAGGCGTCGCGAGGTGGAAGAGAGACGAAGAGGCAACAAGAAGAAAGGAAAAGGACCCTCAGCCCTATATATAAGACAAAGAGATAAGCGACACACGCGGGAATCGAGGAGCCCAAAAAATGGATATGTAACAAGCTTGCCGCCTCGACTGTTGGAGGCTCATTAATAAAACGTATCTTCGGTTTTAATGAACATGTGACATCATGGCGGTTTACTACGAGTCTGGAAGATGATGTCACGGCGGTTTACAAGATCTACGCGAAGGTACAAAAGGAGGAATTTTTCTAAGTATTGAAGATTGACATGAACGAGTTCAAATCAATCCGGGGCCTAATGTTGGGGATATTACTATTAAGTACAAACCAGCCATAAGGGGCCGGGTTTTGTCCACAAGGAGGGAATCATGTTGGAAGCCTAATAAGACAAGAGGTACGGCGCTTTACAGAGGAGATCTAGCATGAAGGCCCAGGGCCCAAAGGCGGATTAGGGCCCGTAGATATAAACCGCCATATGATATGTAACTTATGTTGTAAGGCAAGGAAAGATAGAAACCGAGCCGGGCACGTTTATGAGCCGGCCTCGGGATTCTGCAAACTGTCGGGCGTCAACCTGTGTATATAAAGGGACGACCCGACAGCAGTTTAGGGACAACAAACAATAACTCGAGAGCTAGGCAAAGCGGATTCGCTTCCTAGTCATCGAAAACCTAGCAAATTCCATCACAACTGGAGTAGGCTTTTACCTTCACCGTAAGGGGCCGAACCAGTATATCTCCTTGCGTCCCTTGTCCGCTTTAACCCCTTCAAGCTAACCCATCACGATGGCTCCACGACTAAGTCCTTTCATGAGGACATCTGCCGTGACAAAACCATGACATCTCCCATTGCAAGAAAGATCAATCTAGTAGGCCAAACCAAACTGATAATTCAAAGAGACTTGCAAAGATAAACCAATCATACATAAAAGAATTCAGAGAAGATTCAAATATTGTTCATCGATAATCTGGATCATAAACCCACAATTCATCGGATCTCAACAAACACACCGCAAAAGAAGATTACATCGAATAGATCTCCAAGAGAATCGAGGAGAACTTTGTATTGGTATCCAAAGAGAGAGAAGAAGCCATCTAGCTACTAGCTATGGACCCGAAGGTCTGAAGTAAACTACTCACACATCATTGGAGGGCATAGGGTTGATGTAGAGGCCCTCCGTGATCGATGCCCCCTCCGCTCTGGCGGAGCTCCGGAAAAGGCCCCAAGATGGGATCTCTTAGGTATAGAAGGTTGCAGCGGTGGAATTAGGTTTTCATGGTGCTCCTGGATGTTTGCGGGGTACGTGGATATATATCGGAGGAAGAAGTAGGTCGGTGGAGCAACGAGGGGCCCATGAGGGTGGAGGGCACGCCCAGGGGGTAGGCGCGCCCCCTGCCTTGTGGCCTCCTCGATTGTTTCTTGACGCCCACTCCAAGTCTCCTGGATCACGTTTGTTGAGAAAATCACGTTCCCGAAGGTTTCATTCCATTTGGACTTCGTTTGATATTCCTTTTCTACGAAACACTGAAATAGGCAAAAAAGCAGCAATTTGGGCTGGGCCTCCGGTTAATAGGTTAGTCCCAAAAATAATATAAAAGTGTAAAAATAAGCCCATTAACATCCAAAATAGATAATATAATAGCATGGAGCAATCAAAAATTATAGATACGTTGGAGATGTATCAAGCATCCCCAAGTTTAATTTCTGCTCGTCCTCGAGTAGGTAAATGATAAAGAAAAGAATTTTTTATGTGGAATGCTTCCGAACATATTTCTCAATGTAATTTTTCCTTATTGTGGCATGAATGTTCAGATCCAAAATATTTAAGATAAAAGTTTAATACTGACATAAAAATAATAATACTTCAAGCATACTAACTAAGAAATCATGTCTTCTCAAAATAACGTGGCCAAAGAAAGTTATCCCTACAAAATCATATAGTCTGGCTATGCTCTATCTTCACCACACAAAATATTTAAATCATGCACAACCCCAATGACAAGCCAAGCAATTGTTTCATACTTTTGATGTTCTCAAACTTTTTCAATCTTCACGCAATATATGAGCGTGAGCCATGGACATAGCACTATATGTGGAATAGAATGGTGGCTGCGGAGAAGACAAAAAAAGGGGAAGATAGTCTCACATCAACTAGGCGTATCAACGGGCTACGGAGATGCCCATCAATAGATATCAATGTGAGTGAGTAGGGATTGCCATGCAACGGATGCACTAGAGCTATAAGTGTATGAAAGCTCAACAAAAGAAACTAAGTGGGTATGCATCTAACTTGCTTGCTCACGAAGACCTAGGGCACTTTGAGGAAGCCCATCATTGGAATATAAAGCCAAGTTCTATAATGTAAAATTCCCACTAGTATATGAAAGTGACAACATAGGAGACTCTCTATCATGAAGATCTTGGTGCTACTTTGAAGCACAAGTGTGGTAAAAGGATAGTAACATTGTCCCTTCTCTATTTTTCTCTCATTTTTTGTTCTTTTTTTGGGCCTTCTTTCTCTCTTTTTTTCTATTGGCCTCTTTTCTCTCTTTTTTCATCCAGAGTCTCATCCCGACTTGTGGGGGAATCATAATCTCCATCATCCTTTCCTCACATGGGACATTTCTCTAATAATGATGATCATCACACTTATTTTTTACTTCCAACTCAAGAATTACAACTCAATGCTTAGAACAAAATGTGACTCTATGTGAATGCCTCCGGCGGTGTACCGGGATGTGCAATAATTCATGAGTGACATGTATGAAAGAATTATGAACAGTGGCTTTACCACAAATACGATGTCAACTACATGATCATGCATGGCAATATGACAATGATGAAGTGTGTCATAGTAACGGAACGGTGGGAAGTTACATGGCAATATATCTCGGAATGGCTATGGAAATGCCATATTAGGTAGGTATGGTGGCTGTTTTGAGGAAGGTATATGGTCGGTTTATGGTACCGGCGAAAGTTGCGCGGTACTAGAGAGGCTAGCAATGGTGGAAGGGTGAGAGTGTGTATAGTACATGGAATCAACATTAGTCATACAGAACTCACATACTTATTGCAAAAATCTATTAGTTATCGAAACAAAGTACTACACGCATGCTCCTAGGGGGATAGATTGGTAGGAAAAGACCATCGCTCATCCCCGACCGCCACTCATAAGGAAGGCAATCAATAAATAAATCATGCTCCAACTTCATCACGTAACGGTTCACCATACGTGCATGCTACGGGAATCACAAACTTCAACACAAGTATTTCTCAAATTCACAACTACTCAACTAGCATGACTCTAATATTACCATCTCCATATCTCGAAACAATTATCAAGTATCAAACTTCTCATAGTATTCAATGCACTCATATGATAGTTTTTATTATTCCTAAAAGAAATTTCCATGTTGTTATAAGGGACTCTCAAAATAATATAAGTGAATCATGAGAGATCAGTTATTTCTATAAAATAAAACCACCACCATGCTCTAAAAGATATAAGTGAAGCACTAGAGCAAAAACTGTAAACCTCAAAAGATATAAGTGAAGCACATAGAGTATTCTAATAAATTCCAATTCATGTGTGTCTCTCTCAAAAGGTGTGTACATAAAGGATGATTGTGGTAAACTAGAAAGAAAAGACTCAAATCATACAAGACGCTCCAAGAAAAACACATATCATGTGGCGAATAAAAATACAGCTCCAAGTAAATTTACCGATACACGAAGACGAAAGAGGGGATGCCTTCCGGGGCATCCCCAAGCTTAGGATTTTTGGTGTCCTTGGATTTTACCTTGGGGTGCCTTGGGAATCCCCAAGCTTAGTCTCTTTCCACTCCTTGTTCCATAATCCATTGAATCTGTACCCAAAACTTGAAAACTTCACAACACAAAACTCAAAATAGAAAATTTTCGTGAGCTCCATTAGTAAAATAAAACAAACCACCACTTCAAGGTACTGTAATGAAATCATTGTTGATTTATATTGGTGTTAAACCTACTGTATTCCAACTTCTCTATGGTTCATAAACTCTATTACTAGCCATAGATTCAACAAAATAAGCAAACAACACACGAAAAGCAGAATCTGTCAAAAACAGAACAGTCTGTAGTAATCTGTAGGTTTCGACCACTTCTGGAACCCCAAAAATTCTAAAATAAATTGCTGGACGTGGGGAATTTATCTATTAATCACCTTCAAAAAGAATTAACTAAATATCACTCTCCAATAAAAAATGGCATCAATTCTCATGAGCGCTAAAGTTTCTGTTTTTACAGCAAGATCGAAAAGACTTTCCCCAAGTCTTCCCAACGGTTCTACTTGGCACAAACACTAATTAAACACAAAAAAAACAGAGGCTAGATAAATTATTTATTACTAAACAGGAGCAAAAAGCAAGGAATAAAAATAAAATAGGGTTGCCTCCCAACAAGCGCTATCGTTTAACGCCCCTAGCTAGGCATAAAAGCAAGGATAAATCTAGGTATTGCCATCTTTGGTAGGGAATTCTTCAAAAAGACACCTATAACTCTTAGGAGTTTCTTTCTTTTTATTAATACTCAAACTCCTAGGCACGAAATCAAGAAAATCATTTGTAGCAAAAGGTTCCTTAAGGATAGTGAGAAAGTTGGGGTGAACACTTATGGATTTGAGGTCCGCACTCCCCTTACTAGAAGTTTCACCCTTATTTTTAGGAACATACATCAATTTGGCAATCTTAGCATTAGAAGGAGTACTTTTTACAAAAGAAAAGGTAGACATGTAAGTGCATCTAGTGCCCCTTAGTGATTTTGGTGTATTGAAGACTTATAGGCTAAGGGACTAATGCGTTTGTGAGTGTATACAGGTCTATAAGTCTATGAGGAGTTTGATATTTATAGAGAAAGTCGACCCCTAAAAATGAAGTTCTTCGACTAAAGACTTTGGATTTCTGAAGACTTTGAAAGTGAAGAAATTGGTGTAATCCTGAAGAATTGGTATTCATTCAAGGAACATGGAGCGTGAAGACTTTTGTTTTCGTAGTTTCATTTTCTCTTTCTTGAGTCATAGGAAACACCGTACTGTTAAAGGGGGTCGAGGAAATACTAAGGAAAAATTCCATGTGATTCTCAACTCAAATCCTACAGCTACCAATCCCTTCGAGTGAAGCCATTGGAAATCTCATACAGCTCAGTCAATTTCTTCAGTGACAGAGACAAAGTTCTTCTGGTCTCTGAGGAATTTGTTCTGACTACAGAGTTAGGAATTCGCCAGTGCGGATTGCCTACACAGTGAGGAACATGATAACTCTAAGGATTTTGCTACTCAAAATTCCGACCGTTGCTATGCTATGCGCCAGCTGTCCCTAAAATATCTACCCACCTAACGGGCATATCATTGAAGGGCATTTATGTCTTATCATGTCGGGCTACTCCCTAGGCTATAAATAGCCGCCCCTTCAACCACTAGCTGGTTAGCTGCTCCAAGAGAAACTGACACTTGTCAATTGAGAGCATCCTATCCTCCGAGGACTTTGAGTGAAAATCATCAAGTGAGGAAAACCCAAACCCAAACACCTACAAACCCAAAGTGATTGAGCATCACTGAAGAGATTGATCCTGCGTGGATCTGACGCTTGTTACCTTTGAAGACTGTGCATCTTCCAGACGGGTACGCGTCATGGTCTAGAGGATCCAAGAGGAAATTGTGGATCGCTGAGTGACCGAGTCTGTGAAGGTTTGTAAGTCACCTGAAGACTTACCACGAGTAATTGGGCGAGGTCTGTGTGACCTTAGCTCAAGGGGAATACGGTGAGGACTAAGTGTCCTGAGCTGCGTGTTCAGGACTGGGTGTCCGGGATTGTGTGTCCTCAGGTTTAAATACCTAGCTGCCCTAACCAGATGTAGAACTGTCACAGCAGTAGGAACTGGTCTACCAAATCATTGTCTTCACCAAGCTACCTGGTTCCATTTCCTCAACCCTTCCATTTCCTCTTATCTGTGTTGTGTGCTTGTTCATATCTGTTTGAAGACTTTGACTGAAGACTTTCTCAATTTCCTCAGTTCAATTTCTTCAGTCTGTTTGTCTTCATTCTGTTATCCTGTGTTTACGCTTTCTGTACTCTGTGCTTGTTTTCATTTCATCATGAAGACCATGCTCATGCACTGTTATGTTTACTTTTGAGTACTTATTCTGCTGCAAGTAGTTCTTCACTCAGGAATTTCCTCACCCTGAAATTCCTCAATGAAGAATTCATAAAAATCGCCTATTCACCCCCCTCTAGTCGATATAACGCACTTTCAAGACCACAGGTTGGTAAGAATATCCTCAATTTTATCAATTCTAGTGGAATCTTGATCTATCTTTTCATTAACCATAGGTTCCTTCTCTTTAAAAAATTTAAGAGCAACTCCTACCTTATATCCATATTGGGTAATTTGGTTATGGATCTTTATATCCAAATTTTCAATCAATTCTACGATGGCAACTTTATTTTCAATAATTCCAAGTCGTTGCATCACGTGTTCTAAAGTTAAAATAGTGCCATTAACCAAAAGAGGTGGTGGGCCAAACAAATCTATCATAGCGTTATAAGAATCAAAAGTATGGCTACCCAAGAAATTTCCTCCGGTAATGGTATCAAGAATATATCTATTCCAAGGCGTGATGCCTACATAAAAATTACGAAGAAGAACGGAAGTAGATTGCTTCCTAGTAGATCTATTTTGCGCATTGCAAATTCTGTACCAAACATCTTTTAGATTTTCTCCCTCCCTTTGTTCAAAATTAAGAACTTCATTCTCGAGAGACAAAGGAGTAGATAAAGGACTAGCCATAACAACGAAGCAAGCAAAAGAAAGGTCGAATGAAAAAGAGGGTGAATAAAAAGGCAAGGGTGAAGTGGGGGAGAGGAAAATGAGAGGTAAATGGCAAATAATGTAATGTGAAGGATAAGAGTTGTGATGGGTACTTGGTATGTCTTGACTTGGCGTAGATCTCCCCGGCAGTGGCGCCAGAAATCCTACTTGCTACCTCTTGAGCAGTGCGTTGGTTTTCCCTTGAAGAGGAAAGGGTGATGCAATAAAGCAGTGTAAATATTTCCCTTAGTTTTTGAGAACCAAGGTATCAATCGAGTAGGAGACCACGCGTGAGTCACCTCGTACCTACACAAACAAATAAGAACCTGTCAACCAACGCGATAAAGGGGTTGTCAATCCCTTCACGGCCACTTGCAAGAGTGAGATCTGATAGAGATGATAATAATAAGATAAATATTTTTGGTATTTTTATGATATAGATTGAAAGTAAAGATTGCAAAATAAAATAGATTGGAAACTTGTATGATGGAAAATAGACCCGGGGGCCATAGATTTCACTAGTGGCTTCTCTCAAGATAGCATAAGTATTACAGTGGGTGAACAAATTACTGTCGAGCAATTGATAGAAAAGCGAATAATTATGAGAATATCTAGGCATGATCATGTATATAGGCATCACGTCCGTGACAAGTAGACCGAAATGATTCTGCATCTACTACCATTACTCCACACATTAACCGCTATCCAGCATGCATCTAGAGTATTAAGTTCATAAGAACAGAGTAACACCTTAAGCAAGATGACCTAATGTAGAGAGATAAACTCATGCAATATGATATAAACCCCGACTTTTTATCCTCGATGGCAACAATAGAATATGTGTCGTTTCCCTTTCTGTCACTGGGATCGAGCACCGCAAGATTGAACCCAAAGCTAAGCACTTCTCCCATTGCAAGAAAGATCAATCTAGTAGGCCAAACCAAACTGATAATTCGAAGAGACTTGCAAAGATAAACCAATCATACATAAAAGAATTCAGAGAAGATTCAAATATTGTTCATAGATAATCTAGATCATAAACCCACAATTCATCGGATCTCGACAAACACACCAGAAAAGAAGATTACATCGAATAGATCTCCAAGAGAATCAAGGAGAACTTTGTATTGAGATCCAAAGAGAGAGAAGAAGCCATCTAGCTACTAGCTATGGACCTGAAGGTCTGAAGTAAACTACTCACACATCATCGGAGGCCATAGGGTTGATGTAGAGGCCCTCTGTGATCGATGCCCCCTCCGGCGGAGCTCCTAAAAAGGCCCCAAGATGGGATCTCTTGGGTACAAAAGGTTGCGGTGAAGGAATTAGGTTTTCGTGGTGCTCCTAGATGTTTGCGGGGTACGTGCATATATATAGGAGGAAGAAGTAGGTCGGTGGAGCAACGAGGGGCCCACGAGGGTGGAGGGCACGCCCAGGGGGGTAGGCACGCCCAGGGGGGTAGGCACGCCCCCTGCCTCGTGGCCTCCTCGATTGTTTCTTGACGCCCATTCCAAGTCTCTTGGATCACGTTTGTTGAGAAAATCATGTTCCCAAAGGTTTCATTCCGTTTGGACTTAATTTGATATTCCTTTTCTATGAAACACTGAAATAGGCAAAAAAACAACAATTTGGGATGGGCCTACGGTTAATTATAGGTTAGTCCCAAAAATAATATAAAAGTGTAAAAATAAGCCCATTAACATCCAAAATAGATAATATAATAGCATGGAGCAATCAAAAATTATAGATACGTTGGAGACGTATCAAGGGTTAACATAATTTTGGATTTACTAGAATTTAAAAACCAGGCATCTCAATGTTTTGCTGGCAATCAACGGTGCCCTGGTGTTTGAAATTCATTCCCATTTCTTGCATGGGACCTAATCATGCACCCAAGTACACATATTCTATTTTTCAACCAATTTATATGCACTTGAGCATGTGCATGTAGTTCAAATTTATTTTTCAACAAATTTGAATGCATAAAAATGTCCAAATGAACCCCGAAAAATCACAAAAATTCACACAACACTCCTGTTGTTCTATGTTGACAAAAGAGAAAAAATTTAAAGCAATAAGAGGCAATGGATATCGTTTCGTCCCCAAAGGTGGGACGTTCCCTTTCGAAAACCATCATGCTTGTTGTGAGAAGCTTCGGTTTGTGAGAAGCATATACCCAAACCTGCCCCAAATGAGATAAAATTTTTACCAATACATGTTGATGCCGCTCGATAGCATGCCAAGTTTCATGAATTTCATACGAGTTTTGGATTTACTAGAACTTAAAAACCGGGCATCTCAATGTTTTGCCGGTAATCAACGGTGCCTCGGTGTTTGAAATTCATTCCCATTTCTTGCATGGGACCTAAGAATGCACCCAAGTACACATATTATATTTTTCAACCAATTTATATGCACTGGAGCATGTGCATGTAGTTCAAATTTGAATTATGCACATAAAATGCATTAAAAACTCAGTTAATTCATAAAAATGTCCAAATGAACCCCAAAAATCATAAAAAATCACACAACACTCCTCTTGTTCTATGTTGACACGAGAATTTTTTTGAAAGCAATAAGAGGCAATGGATATCGTTTTTCGTCCCCAAAGGTGGGACGTTCCCTACCGAAAACCACCGTGCTTGTTTGGGAAGCTCCGGTTTGTGAGAAGCATATACCCAAACCTGCCCCAAATGGGACAAAATTTCTACCACAGCATGTTGATGCCGCTCCATGATAGCATGGCAAGTTTCATGAGTTTCAGACGTGTTTTGTATTTACTAGAATTTAAAAACCAGGCATCTCAATTATTTGCCGGCAATCAATGGTGCTCTAGTGTTTGAAATTCATTCACATTTCTTGCATGGGACCTAAGCATGCACCCAAGGATACATATTTGATTTTTCAACCAATTTATATTCACTGGAGCATGTGCATGTAGTGCAAATTTGAATTATGCACATAAATGCATTGAAAACTCAGTTAACGCATAAAAATGTCCAAACGAACCCCGAAAAATAAAAATAAAATCACACAACACTCCTGTTGTTCTATGTTGAAAAAAGAGAAAAATTTGAAAGCAGTAAGAGGCAATGGATAATGTTTTGTCCCCAAAGGTGGGACGTTCCCTACGGAAAACCATCATGCTTGTTGTGAGAAGCTCCGGTTTGTGAGAAGCATATACCCAAACCTGCCCCAAATGAGATAATTTTTTTATCGAGACATGTTGATGCCGCTAGATAGCATGCCAAGTTTCATGAATTTCAGACGAGTTTTGGATTTACTAGAATTTAAAAACCTGGCATCTCAATGTTTTGCCGGCAATCAACGGTGCCCTGGTGTTTGAAATTCATTCCCATTTCTTGCATGGGACCTAAGCAAGCACCCAAGGACACATATTTGATTTTCAACCAATTTATATGCACTGGAGCATGTGCATGTAGTTCAAATTTGAATTATGCACATAAATGCATTGAAAACTCAGTTAATGCATAAAAATGTCCAAACGAACCCCGAAAAATCTCAAAAATTCAGAGAACACTCATGTTGTTCTATGTCGACACGAGAAAAAAATTGAAAGCAAGAAGAGGCAATGGATATTGTTTCTTCCCCAAAGGTGGGACGTTCCCTACCAAAAACCATCATGCTTGTTGTGGGAAGCTCCAGTTTGTGAGAAGCTCCGGTTTGTGAGAAGCATACACCCAAACCTGCCCCAAATGGGATAAAATTTGTACCACTGCATGTTGATGCCGCTCCATGATAGCATGCCAAGTTTCATGAATTTTAGACGAGTTTTGGATTTACTAGAATTTCAAAACTAGGCATCTCAATGTCTTGCCGGCAATCGACGGTGCCCTGGTTTTTGAAATTCATTCCCATTTCTTGCATGGGACCTAAGCATGCACCCAAGGACACATATTTGATTTTTCAATCAATTTATATGCACTAGAGCATGTGCATGTAGTTCAAATTTAAATTATGCACATAAATGCATTGAACACTTAGTTAATCTATAAAAATGTCCAAACGAACCCCGAAAAATCACAAATGTTCACACAACACTCCTGTTGTTCTATGTTGACACGAGAAAAAAAATTGAAAGCAATAAGAGTTAATGGATATCGTTTCGTCCCCAAAGGTGGGACGTTCCCTACCGAAAACCATCATGCTTGTTGTGAGAAGCTCCGGTTTGTGAGAAGCATATTCCCAAACCTGCCCCAAATAGGACAAAATTTGTACCATGACATGTTGATGCCGCTCCATGATAGCATGCCATGTTTCATGAACTTCAGACAAGTTTTGGATTTACTAGAATTTAAAAACCAGGCATGTCAATGTTTTGCCGGCAATCAACGGTGCCTTGATGTTTGAAATTCATTCCCATTTCTTGCATGGGACCTAAGCATGCACCCAAGGACACAGATTTGATTTTTCTACCAATTTATATGCACTGGAACCTGTGCATGTTCTTCAAATTTCAATTATGCACATAAAATGCATTGAAAACTCAGTTAATGCATAAAAATGTCCAAACGAACCCCGAAAAATCACAAAAATTCACACAACACTCCTGTTGTTCTATGTTGACATGAAGAAAGATTTGAAAGCAATAAGAGACAATGGATATCGTTTCGTCCCCAATGGTGGGACGTTCCCTACCGAAAACCATCATGCTTGTTGTGGGAAGCTCCGGTTTGTGAGAAGCATATACCCAAACCTGCCCCAAATGGGACAATTTTTTTACCACGACATGTTGATGCCGCTCCATGATAGCATGCCAAGATTCATGAATTTCAGACGAGTTTTTGATTTACTAGAATTTAATAACCAGGCATCTCAATGTTTTGTCGGCAATCAACGATGCCCTGGTGTCTGAAATTCATTCCCATTTCTTGCATGGGACCTAAGCATGCACCAAAGGAAACATATTTGATTTTTTAACCAATTTATATGCACTGGAGCATGTACATGTAGTTCAAATTTGAATTGTTCACCAAAAATGGCTATAAAACCAATTTAATGTATAAAATTTTCAAATGAACCCTGAATAATTCCAATTCTTTTACGACACACATATAGTTGCATGTTCACTCCAGATAAAAGGTTTAGCAATTCAAACTCCATCCATTGCCGCTGTGACCCCATTATGTAATTGAAATCAAGATGAAAAATCAAGTAGATCGCACACGGTTTATTATCAGCAACCGTGTGAGATGTAGTACAAAATATCTTGGAGCACCGTCGGTCTATAGTACGCCTATGGCTTACGCGAGAAGGTGCGTCGGTTATAGTCCATAGCCGGCGTCTCAAGCACACTAGCTTGCTCCCCAAATATCGTTTCACTGTTCAATCATCGCTGGTGAAAGATGGGCACGTGGACCCGCGTCGTGAGGGCAACTTCGGTGGCTCACTCCGGCGAGAGCGCAGCCGCAACCGCCATGCGCGTGCTAACAAGGTGCATGAGCACGGGCGCAATTTGTGACCGGGCGGCAAAGGCAGCCCAAACGGCCATTGTTGCTTCTCAGGTGGAGGCAGCAACATCTGCCTCAGGGATAGCAGCTGGCGAGAGCGGCACAACAGCTGTCCGTTCTGCAGTGGCGGCCTTAGCCCTGATGGAGGCCGCCCACGACCATGTCGAGGCCGCCCACGCCCAGCTCCTAGCGGTCATCGCACAAATCGAACGAAGCTTCTTCGACAACGGTTGGCAACCCACTGCCGAAGAGTTGGCAATCGCCGAGAACGTTCGAGCAGCCGTCCGTTCCTTCACCGTATACCTTGCGACGACGGAGCCAGTCCAAACCCAGATCACGTCCGCCCATGCCCAACTCGTGACGGCCTTTTCCAAAGAGATGGTGGACGCGGATGGCAAGATGCTTGACGAGTATGGTGAGATGGATGCCATGAAGCCCCTTCCCGAGGAGACCGTCGGGTGCGAGCTAGACATGGAGGCCGCGGCGGAGATCGACGAGCACCAGCCATAGTAGTACTCTTTGTTTTGTTTAATTTAGAGCGTTAGTTTTTAATTTGTTAGAGTAATGTTTAAGTCAGCTAGCTCTGTTTAATTGCTGAACTTGCTCGATTAAGAAGTGTGGGTGTGTTGTAGTCTCCTTTGTGTACCCAAATTATGCAATGACGAGGATGACCACTGTAACCTTGGAAATTCGAACCAAAACTTTTGACGTTCAAACTCATCACACACGGGTTAAGCTATCTGAATCGTTTGTAATGTTCACATATCGTACATAGTTCTGAATAAGGTACCGTGTCTGATGACACTTTGCGCGCCCGTTTTTTGGCTGAAGCGATTCAAATTTTCGGCTTCCGCGGAAATATCTACCTCCCCGCCCCTTACCAAAAGCCACATTTCCCCTCTTTTCGCCTTCCTTTCCAAGTTGAAACCTTCACTCCTTGCTGGCAGTGCCGCCGCCTCCTCGCCGGCGACCCTCCTTCACGCTGCTCGGCCTCCTCTATCCAGGCAGGTAATCCACACCAGACCCCTATCCTCCTCCTCCTTCCACATCCCACATGCCCCGACCGCCGGCGCGAGCGAGACACCTTCCACCCAAATTACCGACCCCTCCACCAAAAAAGCCCCGGCCTAAGCCATGGTGCATGCAGTATAGCCAGGACCTCAAGGAGCATTTGGCATCGGAGAAGCAAATCACGGCCGCACGCGCGGATGAGGCGCGATGGCTGCCATTCGTGCCGACCCCTAGATCTTGAAGGAGCACCTTGCCAATTGCTAGCTACGTCGGTTAAGCATGCTCGGTTTACCCGTTGCGTGTGCTGCTCCTGCCTTTCCTTCACAAATTCTGGTGAATTATGCTATCTAATTTCACCATGCAATCTGTTGCTCTAGTGTATATGTTCTGTATGTCGTGCAGTGTGGTGCTCACTTATTAACTGTTTTGTTAACTAGTTGTCGTCTTCAGTTAACTATTTGGTTCAATTATGCAAATGTGATGTTCAATTCTTTAGGCTGCAATTTTTTATTGTCTTCCATGTGATAAAAATCGAATTTATCTTTACAAAATTGTGGGTGTATTCTGTTATTGTATACCATGTGAGGAATAAATTGAATTTGGTTGTAGTAAATACATGAGAAACAAATAGAATTGCGAAAATTGGCTGTAGTTAACTATTTGGTTAACTCTCTGATCTTCTATTAGGAGTATGTTATATTGTGCAATGTGGTGCTCAGTTAACGTTTGGTTCATTTGTTGTGTTGTTTAGTTAACCGCTTGGTTCAATTCTGCAATGCGATGTCCAATTGTCGTGGGTAGAATTTTGTATTGTTGTGCATGCGACGAATAAATCGAATTTGGCTGCACTTAATACATGAGAAACATATACAAGTGCTATATTTCCTAGTTCTTAATCATGCTTGGTTTGGGTAAATGGGTTTTCCGTGTGGCTTCAATTAATCTGATGAATCTACAATGTGCTTATTTTTCATCAACATATTTTACTGATAGCATGCGAACCCTTACTTAACCTGATGACTAACTACCTTATATGTGTTGCAGGGAAACAATGGGAAGCACTGAGGTTTACAATCGAGGTTAGCACATGCATGGTTCGTTGTCTAATAGCACATTATTGTGCAATTGCAGGAACCATTCCAATATTTTGGTTTTTAACAATTTGGTCTTGCACATGTAGGTCCTGCTGTCAGAGGTTTTGACCCACTGTTTGACCCTTTTTGCATATGGGGAAATGAGTTGTCCATGAATATCTATCAAATCAAGAAACTCAGAAAGATTGTTAGGATGAAGAAATTAGCAACAAAAAACAACAAGATCTTTGTCTGCACAATGAAGAAGACATCAGTTCACTACAAGATGGTATTAACTATTATACCTTGCCTTTTTTTATTCCTTTGCTCCATTTCCAATATAGAGAAGATATTTATGCACATCCTTGTTTTCAGGCCTTTTCGAAGTAGTTCACTGATGATTACCTCTCAAACCACCTCTATGGTCAGGAGGCGAGGAAGGTTTTCATACAACACCCACGGTTCAATATTGAAGTGTTCCTGAAGAGGACGAAGTACGGACGGTCTATCATCCATAGGCACTGGCTTAAAGTTGCAAAGACCTTCAACATGAATGAAGGCTCAATATTCGCCTTCCGCTTCAGCAGTTTTCCAGATGAGATGCATCTATCTGTATACCATCTATGGTGCTAATTTCGAAAGGTTCTACATGTTGCATGTGGAACTTGCTGCTGGTGTAGTTGTGTAGTGGGGTAGCTGAGTGCTGAAACTATATCATGTTGTACTCTGATGTATTTCAATTATGAAATTATGTTTCCTTAATATGGAAATAAAATATATTGTGTTCTTAATACGAAATTTCAATTAGATTAATAAATGGATTATGAATAATTAGATAATTGGCTTGCTAATGGTGAATTAGCCCACTAATTGTGTTTTGCTATTGCAAACGGTTGTTGAAAAAATATTGTGGTCGATGACCTCAGGCAACACACATAGTTTCTAGGAATAAACTGTGTTGGATAAATGAACAATCACACATGACTTTCTCTTGAAAACTGTTTGCGTTAGGCCACCTTGCGCAAACGTTTACCACATAAAAACTGTGTGTGATGAACAACCTTTGCCACACAGTTTCTTCTACGGACCGTGTGTGATACATACAATAACACAAACGATTTAATGGGAAAATTGTGTATGATGTACCTATGAACGGAAATGTTTTCCTTGGAGCGACTGTGTGGGATGTGCATAGGAACAGAAACGTTTAGTGGGGACTGACTGTGTGGGGTGTACTTGCGACTGGAAATAATTTCGCCGTATAATTGTATTTTCAGCTCTATTGTACGTATTTCCGTATTTGAGTGCTCGCCGGTCGCACACGACCTCATTTTGCCGAACATGTGTGCCAGGAGGGCATATCCCCGATGGTTTCTGGGTCGTGTGGGAAGGACCCCCCCTATCGCCCACACTCACTTGGCGACGGTTCCAAATGTCATCGCGGAAAGGGGTTAAAAACCGTTTGTTTAGGACCAACGCGTACCAGTGGGCCTTCCCTCGTGTTCGGATGGTACTCTCCTTGGCGTGGAAGGCTAGCTTAGCATGCGGATTTGAAGATTCCTTTCTCTCTAAACCGACCGTGTACAAAGCCTAGCCCCAAACCGGAGGGGTTAGTCCATATAGGCTAGACATCTAGGGTTTAGCCATTACGATCTCATGGTAGATCAACTCTTGTAACCCCTATACTCATCAAAGTCAATCAAGCAGGATGTAGGGTATTACCTCCATTAAGAGGGCCCGAACCTGGGTAAACATCGTGTCCCCTGTCTCCTGTTACCTTCGATCCTTAGATGCATAGTTCGGGACCCCCTACCCAAGATCTGTCGGTTTTGACACCGACTTTGGTGCTTTCATTGAGAGTTCCACTGTGCCGTCGTCGAAAGGGTCGATGGCTCCATCAATCATCTACAACAACGCTTCCGTGAAGGATATTTTCCTCCCCGGACAGATCTTTGTATTCGGCGGCTTTGCACTGCAGGCTAACTCGGTTGGCCATCTGCAGCATATCAACAACTACGCCCCTGGTCACGAGATCAGTTTTGGAAATATGAACTATGTCGCGGATATCTGAGGAGACTTGATCCTCCAAGGGTTCGCAGCCTCAACCACCGCTCCGGCCTTAGATACGGAGCGCGTCATCAGGTCCGAAGACGGGAGTCTAGAGCCGCCGGACTCTCTGCGGCCTTAGAGCTCAGCACTGGAAAACCAGAGAGAGTGGCATCTCCGGCAATCATCGGAAAGCTGGACTCTTCTCCGGACACTAATTCCGAACCCTGGAGGCCCGGGTCATGCGAGCTCGGCCCAAAAACTTCCGACCCTGTCCAAACCCCGCTCTTAAACGAGGCTATGGACTTAATGCGATCCCTCATCATCACAGAGGAACCGCTTCTGAATCACGCCCAGCCCAGACTAGGGGCTGGAAATAGGCAATTTTACTTCCCACCCACCACCCACTTTATAGCCACTGTTGAGGACCTAACCGACATGCTTGATTATGCCTTCGAAAGCATCGACGGTATGGATGACGATGCCAAAGAGGAGCAGGCCCAAAGCGCGTTGGTCACCGAACGTTGGACGGCCACCTCCTCATACGACGTATACATGGTGGATACACCGAAAGACGACGACAGCGATGATGAGGAAAACCCAGTCGAGGACGAACCTCTTGAGATACCGCCGAAATGTCGACGTTAGCGGCGCCGCTCTAAATTGCATCGTGGTAAGAACAGCAATACCGGCACCAAAGACAATGATACTCTGGAGAACGCTGAAGACCAAGAAGACCCCATCGAACCAACATCCGAACAGGATGATCGGGAGGACGGGAAAATTGATCCCGACAAGCAAGCAGGGAATGAAGACTCGGAGGACATCAACTATCTTCCACTCTCCGATGACGACGTAAGCCTTGGCGACGAATATTTTATCATGCCAGAGGAACCCCTCAAACAAGAGCGCTTCAAGCGCCGGCTAATAGCTATGGCTAGAAGCCTAAAATAGAAATAGCAACAGCTTCATGCTGACCAAGATCTGCTCAACGACAGATGGACTAATGTCCTGGCGGTCGAAGAGTACGGACTCGAACGCCCAACAAAGAGTTACCCGAAGCGTAAGCTACTACCCCAATTCGACGACGAGGTGCTGGAGCCCATACCGCTCGCACGCAATGCGGCTGCCGGACCCAATCGACCACCATGTGGCTAGGGAAGAACGACAACACAAGCCGGGTCACCAAGCGACGATGATGACCAAGAGCCCCCTAAGGTAAGAACGGTGAATATGATATATGTCACACATATCCCTAGGAGGGAAAACAAACGCGCACTACGGGATGTCTATGCCATAGAGCCGGTCACCCCCAAATTTAACCAATGGTCGGCTTGCTTGATCACCTTCGATCGAAAGGACCACCCAACCAGTATCTGTCACGGAGGTTCGACAGCTTTGGTCCTCGATCCAATCATCGGCGGATTCCATCTTACGCGAGTCTTCATGGACGGTGGCAGTAGTCTCAATCTACTTTATCAAGACACTGTCCGCAAAATGGGCATTGATCTGTCAAGAATCAAGCCCACTAGAACTACCTTCAAAGGTGTAATACCTGGCAAAGAGGCCCGCTATACGGGCTCAATCACATTGGAAGTAGTCTTCGGCTCTCCGAACAACTTCCGAAGCGAAGACTTGATCTTCAACATTGTCCCCTTCCGCAGCGGCTATCACACACTGCTCGGACGAACTGCTTTTGCCCGCTTCAACGCGGTCCCGCATTACGCCTATTTGAAGCTCAAGATGCCTGGTCCACGTGGCGTCATTACAATCAACGGAAACATGGAGCGCTCCTCCATACTCAGGAGCATACAACGGGCATTGTGGCCGAAGTACAAAGTGGCCCTATGAAGCCACACAGCCCCTTGGCTATTAGGCCATCGGATTTCTCCAGGTAGGACCGGTCAGTTCCACATACCGGCAGCCCGGCAACTTCAGGGCTGGATTAGCAGCCTAGCCTCCGTAGACCGCCACGTACATCAGCGGAATTTGTACCACGCGTGCACAATTATGCACTCAAAATACCTTGGGCATCGGTGGAGGCAATATACGGACAGGCCTATACAAAGGTTCGGCCTTATATGGCCTTGCCCTTTATTTAATCATCCTTTCCTTTTTACCATAGGTGAATCAAAACCTACTCATTCTTCGAACCCACGAGGACTGTTTCCGAGCCCGATTTCGTATACATGGCCGAAGACCAATCCTTTAAAGAAATATTTCTTATTTGGGAGAAAAGCGGTGCAGGCGTGCAACAGGAAGACCACAAGTTCGCTCAGGAACCTGTATAGAGCTTTTCCCTTAGCCCTAGACCCCCGACATCTAAAATGGCCTTGGTGATTATGTTACCGTCTGTAAGATTATGTTTTGACGTATCAATTAGACTTTAGTAAACCAAAATTCTTATTTGGTATCATTTTTATTCCACCTATTAAGTGGTCCCACGTATGTACACACCTTGGCACAAAATTGCCACGGGCTCTATAAGGCAACATATGTTGTCAAACAAAAGTCCGAACAGCTTTACAGCACAATTCGGTGCCTCGAGCTCGGCATTATATGCGTCGGCTCCGAATCATGTCTTTGGTCAATAGTTGGGTTGCCCGGCTCCTGTGTTTGCTACCTTATGTTCCATCTGATCGGCTAGGGTAGTAAAGGGAAAACTACTGCGATTGTGTTTCTGGTTCGTCCGGTTAAGCACCTCAGTAGAGAAAGCCGAAAACTAACTGTCATGATGCGGCGAGAGCTGGTCAGCCACTCGGCGATTCAGTACAATCCTTAGCGATTTTTCCGTATTACATGAAGGACTGTTTCCCGGTCACATATGTAACGCATACGCATCAAGGTAGCCGCGTACATACTAGGGGCTACATAATAGACCCATTGTCAAACTCCTATAGCTAAGTGAGAGCAATAAAACCAAATAGTCTGATTTCCTGGTTCGCCGCACTGACACCTCCTTCAAGGACCAAGACAATCGGTTAAGTGTAGTTATGTGCAATTCTGAACACCCCAGTAGCATCTACATGGGGGCTGAAGTTGACGACTGGGAACTCTCAGATACAATAAGCGCCCGCACGAGAGGATAATAACCTTTCATCAAGGAATTAATATATTACAAAACACTTAGTTTACAGTATCCCCGGACAATTCAGACTCTTTTATTAGAACACTACATCCTTAGATCATTGGCCCTCTATAAGGCGAGCACCTTTTAGCACATCCTCAAAAGAGTGCTCCGGTGTGCGGTGGGCCTTGCTTTCACGAGGACCCTCGACCACCACCTTTTCGGCATTCATTTTAACCCAGTGCATCTTGACATGAGTGAAAGCCACACGCGCTCCTTCCATGCAGGACCACCTCTTGACAGCGTCAATCTGGGGCAACGCATCAACGAGACGCCGCACGAGGCCGAAGTAGCTTCCCAGAACGGCTTCAGCAGACCACAACCGAACTCTGATGTCCTTCATGGCTGCGTTGGACATCTTATGCAACTCCGCCCATTGTGCCATCTGGTCATTTAGCAGTAGGGGACGCTCCTGCTCCACAAACTGCGACCAGAAGAGCTTCTCCGACTTGTACCCCTCCTGGGCCAGGAAGAATTGGGCGGCGTCTGTAGCACTCCTCGGTAGATCCGCATATGCGTCTGGAGAACTCCACAGTCGATTAAGCAAGGCATACTTCTAGTCCCCAAATTTAGCCTGTAAAAGAAAAGGCTTACCAGCCGCTATCTGACCGGCTCGACGGATTTCCTCCCACGCTGCGCGGGATTCGGACCGTGCCTGCGAAGCATCTTGAAGGGCCTTGGTGAGTTCGATGACCTTAGCTTTGTTTTTTGTTTCTAGGGACTCGCACTTGGCAGCAGTCTCCTTGAGCTTTTGCTCCATGTCAGTCACCCGTTCCTCAAAACGGCGTCGAGCGCCCTATTCATCCTTAAGTCCACATCCGCCTTGTGATCAGCCGTCTGTCTTACCCTTGCCTGCTCTTTGGCTTGAGAAAGCTCACCCCTAAGGGTCTCCATAGCGGCGGCACCATCTGTACAACCATGCACAATAAAGCTCTTCAACTTCCACAAAAGCACAAAAATAAACAGGCATACAGCAAGATGTATCTTATACCTTGCGATTGGTCAAGCCGCGTGTTAACAAGGACTATATCCTCATCGGCTCGCTCCACTTTCCGTTTGAGTTCGGAATTCTCCGCTGACTTGGCAGTCGCTGCTAACAGAGAGGCCTGTTTTGAAATTCAAATAAAATAGCATGTTACCACCTAACAACTGATTATTGATCCTCTGCTTGCTTTTCTTTTAGAAAAGCGAACAGAGTCTCAGGGGCTACTATCTATGTACACGCATATTTCTCATGAAAAAGATAAAAAAAACTTTACATTGCGTACATCAAAGCCTGCTAGCAGGCTGGAGAAGGCTTTGTTCAGTCTGCTCTTGGCGGACTGAATCTTCTCAGACACCGCACCCATCAGGATGCGGTGCTCGTCTAGGACGGATGCACTTTGAAGAGCGTCTGTCGTGGTATTTGGCACCTCTGGATTAGCAGAGGACGCCGCTCCCTTTTCTCCCACAGGGGGTCGTTCACTAAACTTTGGGGCCGTATTGGTCTCTGGAGCAGTCTGCGACTGGGGGATGGATTAACCGGGGCCCTCGTCGCCGGTCTCCATGAGGACCGTCCTCCCCGGCCCTCCGGTAGCCGAGGTATTACCCTCTGGCACCGTTAAACTGCCCCCGCATTTCTTCAAGGCTTGGGGAAGGCCTATGAGACGACACCTCGGCATCATCCGCCTTAGACGGCGGGGAGGCTAATGGAGGCGACCCGCTCTCCATCTTCTCCGGTGGAAGATCCCCCAAGGACAAAGATAGTGGGGGAAGATCGCGGGCCGGACTAAAAGATAGAACTTAGAATTATCATCACAGCTTATTGATTGAATAAGTGCGAAAAATCCCGGATCACTTACGAGTCGTCTTGGGGATTAGTCCGGCACCGGTGCCTCGGGGCAGCCTCGGCGTCTGAGCCCGAGTCATCGGGGAGGGTAATTTTGTCCCTCTTGGACGCTTCGGCTTCCAGGTCTTCGGAGGCCGCTCTCTTTTTACCCTAGCGGGAGGATCTTCCTCCTCCTCCTCCTCGTCATCGTCGTTATCACCCTCGTGAGAGGACTGGGCGTCTGAAGTGCTCTCCTCCCTTTTCTTCTTCTTGTCCTTCTTTGCCGGCACCTGGTATGGCGCCGGGACCAGCATCCTCATTAGAAGAGGATTGGTTGGGTCTTCGGGGAGTGGAGCCGGACATTGGATCTGCTCCGCCCTCTTAATCCAGACCTGTTTGGATGGATTACTTAGCACCTCTCCCTCGGGTTGTTAAAGCCTATTGGTGTTCGGAGTTTTTAGAATTTTCCTCGGAAGATGGGTGGTTGCAGTCGAGGCCGGTGTCATCTGAGGACCTTGCCCACGACTTCTACTTCTTGAAAAGTAGCTTCCAGATCCCCTTATGTGTTGTGCCGTAGAACCGTTGTAGGGTCTACGGCCCTTCCGGATTGAACTCCTACATCTTGAGGGGCCGCCTCTGGCAGGGAAGTGCTCGGCGGATCAGCATCAATTGGACTAGTGAGCAAGGGTAACGTCCTTCGCTATCATGATCTTGACGCGTTTCTGCAGCCGCAACACCTTAGGGACCGACCCCCAGTCTGGACTCTTGTCGGTCCAGGATGTAAGCCTCAGCGGGGGTCTAGATCTAAAGGCTGGTGCAGCCGCCCACTTGGAGCCACGGGGTTCTGTGATATAGAACCATTCCTGTTGCCATATTTTGACGGTGTCCACAAAAACTCCCTTTGGCCAATTGACTTTGGGAAGCTTGCTCACCATGGCACCGCCAAAGTCTGTGTTGCCCATTGACCACCTTTGGTTTCACATTAAGATTCTTGAGCCATAAGCCGAAATGTGGAGGGACACGGAGGAAGGCTTCACACACGACGATAAACGCCGAGATGTGAATGAACGAATTTGGGGCCAGATCATGAAAATCTAGCCCGTAGTAGAACACGAGACCCCTTACAAAGGGGTGGAGGGCGAATCCGAGTCCATGAAGGAAGTGGGGGATAAACACCGCCCTCTCACTGGGCCCCGGAGTGGGGATGACCTGCACCGGATCGGGAAGCCTGTGCTTGATTTCCGTCTTCAAGTACCATGCTTTCCTGCAGCTCCTTGATGTTCTCCTCCGTGACGGAGGAGGGCACCCACTTGCCTTGAGAGCCGGCCATGGTCAGAGGAGCTGTGAGGGAGAGAAAAGCTTGGAGTTTGGGCGCTAGATCTCAGGGACGGAGAGGCAGATAGAATGAGGCGTGGGGTGGAACAGATGGGTTCTATCCACTTATATGTACTGTGAATATCAAGCGTCCCCTCCCACGAGCCTTAAAACTCACCTGTTCCCAAGGGGTCACGCAAACCGCACGGTTAAGTAACCAAAACTCGTATTGATGAGAATCCCGTAGTAAGGGTGCACGATCTCTGATTTGACAAGACGTGTCGCTGGAGTTTGCGTCTCGAAGCGCGAAACTGGAGGCCGAAAAACGGTTCGAAGTAATAAAATGGCTGGATGTAACGTCTCGTCCGTGAAATCATTCGAAGACGGAATTTATCTGTATTTTACCTTTATGTTTGAGGATTGTGACTATTGTACAGAGCCGGATATAGTGTTGGTGGTCAACTACTTTGGAGAATTCGGAGGAGGAACCCGCCTTGCAATGTCGAAGACAATCTGCATGCCGGACACATCGTCATTGAAGACCGGTTTAGGGGCTACTGAGGGAGTCCAGGATTATGGGGTCCTCGGGCGTCCGGGCTACGTGACATGGGCCGGACATATGGGCCATGAAGATACAAGATAGAAGGCCTTCCCTCGTGTCCGGATGGTACTCTCCTTGGCGTGGAAGGCAAGCTTAGCATGCGGATTTGAAGATTCCTTTCTCTGTAAACCGACCCTGTACAAACCCTAGCCCCGTCCGGTGTCTATATAAACCGGAGGGTTTAGTCCGTAGAGGCAATCATAATCATATAGGCTAGACATCTAGGGTTTAGCCATTACGATCTTGTGGTAGATCAACTCTTGTAACCCCTATACTCATCAAAGTCAATCAAGCAGGACATAGGGTATTACCTCCATTAAGAGGGCCCGAACCAGGGTAAACATCATGTCCCCTGTCTCCTGTTACCTTCGATCCTTAGACGCACAGTTCGGGACCCCCTACCCGAGATCTGCCGGTTTTGACACCGACACCCATATGCAAAAAGGGACGAACAGTGGGTCAAAACCTCTGACAGCAGGACCTACATGTGCAAGATCAAATTGTTAAAAACCTAAATATTAGAATGGTTCCTGCAATTGCACAATAATGTGCTATTACACAAAGGACCATGCATGTGCACACCTTGATTGTAAACCTCAGTGCTTCCCGTTGTTTCCGTGCAACACATATAAGGTAGTTAGTCATCAGGTTAAGTGAAGGTTCGCATCCTATTAGTAAAATATGTTGATGAAAAATAAGCACATTGCAGATTCATCAGATTAATTCAAGCCACATGGAAAACCCATTTATCCAAACCAAGCATGATCAAGAACTAGTAAATCTAACACTTGTATATGTTTCTCATGTATTAAGTGGAGCCAAATTTGATTTATTCCTCACATGCACAACAATACAAAATTCTACCCATGATAATTGGACATCGCATAGAATTGAACAAGGTAGTTAACTAAACACCACAACAAACGAACCAAACACTAACTAAGCACCACATTGCACAATATAACATACTCCTAATAGAAGATCCGACAGTCAACCAAAGCAAACATGCTTAACAACTTGGAAATATAGCAATTGTATTTGTTTCTCATGTATTTAGTACAGCCAAATTCAATTTATTCCTCACATGGTGTTGATAACCCACAAGTATAGGGGATCACAACAGTTTTCGATGGTAGAGTATTCCACCCAAATTTATAGATTTGACACAAGGGGAGCCAAAAAATGTTTGAAGGTATTAGCAGTTGAGTTGTCAATTCAACCACACCTGGAGATTAATTATCTGCAGCAATGTGATTAGTAGCAAAGTAGTTTGATAATTTTGATAGTAGTGACAGTAGCAATAGTAATAGTAACAGTGATAGTAGTAATTTTGTAGCAAGTGTAACAGTGATGATAGCAGTAGTAACTTAGCAGAAACAATATGGAAAAGTTCGTAGGCATTGGATCGGTAACTTGTTGGATGATATTCATCATATGACAGTTATAACCTAGGGCGATACGGCAGTAGCTCCAGTTCATCGGTATAATGTACCCATGTATTCCGTAAATAGTCATACGTGCTTTATTAAAAGAACTTGCATGACATCTTTTGTCCTATCCTCCCGTGGCAGTGGGGTCCATACTGGATACTAAGGGATATTAAGGCCTCCTTTTAATAGAGAACCGGAACAAAGCATTAACACATAGTGGATACATGAACTCCTCAAACTACGATCATCACCGAGAGTGGGCCCGGTTGTTGTCACTCCAGGGTTGTCGGATCATAACACGTAGTAGGTGACTATGAATTGCAAGATCGGATCTAGAACATGGATATAATGATGATAACATAAATGGTTCAGATCTAAAATCATGGCACCTGGGCCCAAAGTGACAAGCATTAAGCATAGCAAAGTCATAGCAACATCAATCTAAGAACATAGTGGATACTAGGGATCAGGCCCTAACAAAACTAACTCGATTACATGATGAAACTCATCCAACTCCTCACCGACCAGCGAGCCTACGAAGGAATTACTCACTCCCGATGGGGAGCATCATGGAATTGGCGATGGAGATGGGTTGGTGATCACGAAGAACGAAGATCCCCCTCTCCGGAGCCCCAAACAGACTCCAGATCTACACTCCTGGGGAAGGACAGGGCTTGGCGACGGCTCCCTCTCGTGGATCGCGACAATTCTTTCTCCCTGATTTTTTTCTCCAAAAATAGGAATTTATAGTGTCGGGGTTGAGGTCTGCGGGGCCACCAGGTGGGTACAACCCACCTGGGCGCGCTAGGAGAGGGGGGCGCGCCCTGGTGGGTTGTGCCCACCCAGGGGCCCCTCTCTGGTAGGTCTTGGCTCCAGAAATTCTTATATATTATATAGAAATTCCTCGCAAAGATTCGTTCCATTCTGAGAACTTTTATTTCTGCACAAAAACAACACCATGGAAGTTCTGCGGAAAACAGCGCCAGTCCGAGGTTAGTTTCATTCAAATCATGCAAATTAAAGTCAAAAACAAGAGGAAAAGCGTGAGAAAAGTAGATACATTGGAGACATATCAGGTACACAATAACAGAATACACCCACAACAATTGAACATCACATTGCAGAACTGAACCAAACAGTTAAATAAACACCACAATAATTGAGCCAAACGTTAACTAAGCACCACATTGCACAATATAACATACTCCTAATAGAAGATCAGATAGTTAACCAAACCAAGCATGCTTAACAACTTGGAAATATAGCAATTGTATTTGTATCTCATGTATTTAGTACAGCCAAATTCGATTTGTTTCTCACATGGTATACAATAAAAGAATGCACCCACAACAATTGAACATCGCATTGCAGAATTGAACCAAATAGTTAACTGAACACCACAACAAATGAACCAAATATTAACTCAGCACCACATTGCATAATGTATAACATACTAGAAGATCAGACAGTTAACCAAACCAAGCATGCTTGACAACTTGGAAATATAGCAATTGTATTTATTTCTCATGTATTTTTTTAAGAAAAATACTATTTATTTCTCACATGGAAGACAACACAAAATTGCACCCAGAAGAATTGAACATTACATATGCACAATTGAACCAAACAATTAACTGAACACGACAACTAATTAACCAAACAGTTAAAAGGGTGGGCTCGAGAAAACGCCATGAACTGTTGTTTAAAGCAACCAACCGTGTCGCGTCATCGGCGCACGAGGCATCGACGGTGGCCTCGATGGCGAGGTGCACCTCCAAGATCTAGGGGTCGGCACGAATGGCAGTCATCGCGACCTCATCCGCGCGTGCGGCCACGATTTGCTTCTTTGCTGCCAAATGCTCCTTGAGATCCTGGCTATACTGTGTGCATCATGGCTTAGGGCGACACTTATTTGGTGGAGGGTCGTGATTTGGGTCGAAGGTGTCACGCCAGCGGTCAGGGCATGTGGCATGTGGAAGGAGGAGGAGGATGGGGGTAGGGTGTGGATTACCTACTTGGATAGACGAGCCCGAGCAGCGTGAATGAGGGTCGCCGGCGAGGAGGCGACACTTCAAGCAAGGAGTGAAGGCTTCAACTTGGAAAGGAAGGCGGAAACATCGGAAATGTGGCTTCTGGTAAGGGGGGAGGCAGGGAGGTAGATATTTCCGCGGAAGCCGAAAATTTGGAATCGCTTTAGCGAAAAAACTGGCGCGCAAAGTGTCATCAGACACTGTCCCCTATTCAGAACTGTGTATGATATGTGAATATCACAAATGATTCAGATAGCTTAACCCGCGTGTGATGAGTTTGAACGTCAAAAATTTTGGTTCGGATTTCCCTGGTTACAGTGGTCATCCACGTCATTGCATAATTTGGATGCACAAAGGAGACTACAGCACACCCACACTTCTTAATCGAGCAAGTTCAGTAATTAAATAGAGCTAGCTAACCTAAACATTACTCTAAGAAATTAAATACCGGCGCTCTTAATTAAACAAACAAAGCGTACTACTGAGGCAGGTGCTCGTCGATCTCCGCCGCCGCCTCCATGTCCAGCTCGCACCCGACGGTCTCCTGGGGAAGGGGCTCCATGGCATCCATCGCACCATACTCGGCAAGCATCTCGCTATCCGCATCCGCCATTTGTTTGGAATAGGCCGCCACGAGCTGGGCGTGGGCGGCCACGATTTGGGCTTTGGCGAGCTCCGTCGTCACAGGTATGCCGTGCAGGAACGGACGGCTGCTCAAACTCTCTCGGCAATTACCAACTCTTCGGCCATGGGTTGCCGACCGTTGTCGAAGAAGATTCGTTCGATTTGTGCGGTGACCGCCACGAGCTAGGCGTGGGCAGCCTACATCAGAGATTAGACCGCCGCTGCAGAATGGACAGCTGTTGTGTCACTCTCGCCAGTTGCTATTCCCGAGGCAGATGTTGCTGCCGCCGCCTGAGAAGCAAAAGCGGGGGCTGCCTTGGCTGCCCGGACGCAGATTCTGGCCGCCCTCATGAAGCTTGTTAGCATGCACCTGGTGGCTGCGGCCGCACTCTCACCGGAGTGGGCCGCCGAAGTTTCCCTAAAGACGTCGGTCCACGTCCCCATCTTGCACCGACAATGATTGAATAGTGAAATGATATTTGGTGAGTGAGATAGTGTGCTTGACACGCCGGCTGTGGACTGTAGCCGTCGCACCATCTTGCGTAAGCCGTATGTGTTCTATACTCGATGGTGCTCCAAGATGTTTTGTGATGCATCTCACACGGTTGGTGATAATAAATTGTGTGTGATCTACTTGATTTTTCGTCTTGATTTGAATTACATAATGGGGTCACAACTGCAAAGGAAGGTGTCTGAATCGCTAGAACTTTTATCTGCAGTGAACATGCAACTATAGGTGTGTCGTCAAAAAAATTGGAATTATTCGGGGTTCATTTGGACATTTTTATACATTAACTTGGTTCGATAGGCATTTCAGGTGCATAATTCATATTTGAACTATACGCACATGCTCTAGTGCATATAAACGGGTTGACAAATCAAATATGTGTCCTTGGTTGCATGCTTAGGTCCCATGCAAGAAATGGGATTGAATGTCAAACACCCTACCACCGTCACTCCGCCGCAAACATTGAGATACTTGGTTTTTAAATTCTAGTAAATCCAAAACTCGTCTGAAATTCATGAAACTTGGCATGCTATCATGGAGCGTCATCAACATGCCGTGGTAAATTTTTTGTCCCATTTGGGGCAGGTTTGGCTATAAGCTTCTCACAACAAGCATGATGGTTTTCATAGGGAACGTGCCACGTTTGGGGACGACATGATATCTGTTGCCTCTTATTGCTTACAAATTTTTTCTAATGTCAACATAGAACAATAGGAGTGTTGTGTTAAATTTTGGAATTTTTCAGGGTTCGTTTGGACATTTTTATACGTTAACTGGGTTTTCTAGGCATTTTATGTGCATAATTCAAATTTGAAGTACATGCACAAGCTCCAGTGCATATAAATTGGTTGAAAATTCAAATATGTGTCCTTGGTTACATGCTTAGATTCCATGCAAGAAATGGGAATAAATGTCAAACACCCTGCCACCATCACTGGCTGCAAACATTGAGATGCATGGTTTTTAAATTCTAGTAATTCCAAAACTCATATGAAATTCATGAAACTTGGCATGCTATCATGGAGCGGCATCAACATGACGTGGTAAAAATTTGTCCCATTTGGGGCAGGTTTGGGTATAAGCTTCTCACAAACCAGAGCTTCTCACAACAAGCGTGATGGTTTCGGTAGGGAACGTGCCACCTTTGGGGACGAAACGATATCCACTACCTCTTATTGCTTTCAAAAATTTTCTAGTGTCAACATAGAACAACAGGAGTGTTGTGTTAAATTTTGGAATTTTTCGGGGTTCGTTTGGACATTTTTATACATTAACTGGGTTTTCTAGGCATTGTATGTGCATAATTCAAATTTGAACTACATGCACATGCTCCGGTGCATATAAATTGGTTGAAAAACCAAATCCGTCTCCTTGGTTGCATGCTTAGGTCCCATGCAAGAAATGGGAATGAATGTCAAACACCCTACCACCGTCACTGGGCCGCAAACATTGATATACCTGATTTTTAAATTCTAGTAAATCCAAAACTCGTCTGAAATTCAAGAAACTTGGCATGCTATCATGGAGCGGCATCGACATGCCGTGGTAGAAAATTTGTCCCATTTGGGGCTGGTTTGGATATAAGCTTCTCACAAACCGGAGCTTCTCACAACAAGCGTGATGGTTTTGGTAGGGAACATTCCACCTTTGGGGATGAAACAATATCCGTTGCCTCTTATTGCATTCAAAAAAATTCTAGTGTCAGCATAGAATAACAGGAGTGTTGTGTTAAATTTTGGAATTTTTGGGGGTTTGTTTGGAAATTTTTATACATTAATTGGATTTTCTAAGCATTTTATGTGCATAATTCAAATTTGAACTACATGCACATGCTCCGGTGCACATAAATTGGTTGAAAAATCAAATCTGTGTCCTTAGTTGCATGCTTAGGTCCCATGCAAAGAAATGTGAATGAATGTCAAACACCTTGCCACCGTCACTCGGCCGCAAACATTGAGATACCTGGTTTTTAAATTCTAGTAAATCCAAACCTCGTCTGAAATTCATGAAACTTGGCATGCTATCATGGAGCGGCATTAATATGACGTGGTAAATTTTTTGTCCCAGTTAGGGCAGGTTTGGGTATGAGCTTCTAAAAACAAGCGTGATGGTTTCGGTAGGTAACATGCCACCTTTGGAGGAGAAATGATATACATTGCCTCTTATTGTTTTCAAAAAAATTCTAGTGTTTATAGAGAACAACAGGAGTGTTGTATTAAATTTTGGAATTTTTCGGGGTTCGTTTGGACATTTTTATACATTAACTGGGTTTTCTAGGCATTTTTTGTGCATAATTCAAATTTTAACTACATGCACATGCTCGAGTGCATATAAATTGGTTGAAAAATCAAATCTATGTCCTTGGGTGCATGCTTAGGTCACATGCAAGAAATGAGAATGAATTTCAAACACTAGGGCACTATTGATTGCCGGCAAAACATTGAGATACTTTGTTTTTAAATTCTAGTAAATCCAAAACTTGTACGAAATTCATGAAACTTGGCATGCAATCATGGAATGGCACCCGACATGCTGTGGTATTTTTCGTGTCCATTTTGAGAGAAGGTGCACTCGAATAACAGCCGATAAAGGCATATTGAAACAAATAGTTGCCACTGTAACATCTCAAACGTTTTGTATAATTTAAATCATGTGTGTTCAGTTAACCATTCACGTGACGCCACGCCTCACTCTTTTAGTGGCTAGGAGGTGACGTGCAGATAGGTGCTTGAGTGCTTGACTAAACGGGAGGCGTTCGAGCTGTACTCCAATGCGGAGGCTCACCGGGAAGTGTGCAAGCTAAACACCGCGCACGCTCACTGGGAAAAAGCGAGCCCTTTGACTTCCATGGTTGCCCGCCTTGCTCGCATCCTCTCCATTGATGGCGCCCAAGCCGCAGTTTAAAACTGTTTTTAAATATAAAACACTCATCGTAAACGTTTTAGTTAGAGCATCGGTTTGCAAATTGACAACTTCCCCAGGAAGCCAAGGGAAAATGTGCCGAGCAGGATTTTTGTAGCTCTTGATCGCAGACGTTTTAGTTAGAACACTCGTATCAAACCAACAGCTTCCCTAGGAAGCCAAGAGAAAATGTACTGGGCAGGATTTCTGCAGCTCTTGATCGCAAACGTTTTAGATAGAACACCCTTAAGTCGAGGGAAAATTCACAACGCAAGATTTGTGCATCCCTTCAATGCAAAGGGTTGTTTTGGATGACCTGTGTGCAACCACGTACAAACAATTTTGTTAGATTTGCATCTGTCATATTGGGATATTGCCATTTGTCAAAGTGGAAAGATTTACATTTGTTGATCTAGTACTGAAATAGGTAGTTCAACTATATATACTAGCTAATTTTAAGTACGTTGTACAGTTCCACCACATCTATAGTCAGATGAACTGAAAAAAATAGCCCCTAAATACTAATACTACTTCTGAGGGGCTTTGTGCTACTTCTGACAACCTCTCCTCTGCCGAGCGCGCTCAGTAAGAGGCAGAGGAGGCGGAGGAGCCTACAGACGAGCTGGACAACTGCAATACGATGCCTGCCGCTGCTGCACGTTCAGCGACGCTCGCCAGCTCGAACACCCACTCCGCTCCAGACGACCCCTCTCGAAGCGGCCGGACTGCTCGTAAATCTCCCGATTCATCGCCTATGCGTCGGCGTGTGTTGCGGCCACGGCTGCGGTAAGGCTCTTTGCATGCTCGACCGGGTGCTCCTCCTCGTCCTCCTGCAGGAACTCGATGTAGCACACAAGGTCGCTGACACACGTGCAGACCTCCACCTCCGCCTCCCTCCTTTGGGTGATGGTGGTGGAGCGGGTGATGATCCCGACGGTCGACAGTGGGCTGGCGGCCGGCGATGGGGTGGCGGCTACTACAGCCACCTCCCACCTTCGGGCCGCGGTGGCGGAGCGGGTGATGGACAACAGTGGAGTGGCGGCCACGATGGCCACCTCCCACCTTCGGGCCGCGGTGGCGGAGCGGGTGATGGCTAGCAGTGGGGTGGCGGTCACGACTGTCGGTGTCAGAACCGGCGGATCTCGGGTAGGGGGTCCCGAACTGTGCGTCTAGGATCGATGGTAACAGGAGACGGGGGACACGATGTTTACCCAGGTTCGGGCCCTCTCTATGGAGGTAATACCCTACTTCCTTCTTGATTGATCTTGATGAATATGAGTATTACAAGAGTTGATCTACCACGAGATTGTAATGGCTAAACCCTAGAAGTCTAGCCTATGAGTATGGTAATGAGTATATGTGTTGTTCTTTCCGGACTATCCCCTTCGGTTTATATGGACACCGAGGGGATCTAGGGTTTACATGGAGTCGGTTACATAAGAAGGAATCTTCGGTCTCCAAGCTTGCCTTCCACGCCAAGTAGAGTCCAATCCGGACACGGTGCAGTCTTCAGCCTTTATGTCTTCATAGCCCATTAGTCCGGCCCATAGATAACAGGCCAGACGCCCGAGGACCACTTAGTCCAGGACTCCCTCAGTAGCCCCTGAACTTGGCTTCAATGACGAGGATTCCGGCGTGCAGATTTGTCTTTGGCATTGCAAGGCAGGTTCCATCCTTCCGAACTCCAGAATAGTCTTCGGACAAAGTAAGTATATACGGACCTGTGTTTATAATGGCAGAAAATAGAACACCCCATGAGCCCAACTTGTTGATAATTGTTCATGACATCGTATCATACCTGCCCGGTTGCTATTTCCAACCGTCAGCTAGCGATTCGCCCTACGTCTCGGGGTGCGGTTTTGCTGGCACGTTTCGTCAGGGCAGAGATCGTGTCCCTTTATTTACGGTATTTTCATTAATGCAGGCATGGGTAACCCAACCGTCCCCTAGGTACAACTCCTTGGTGATAGGTAAGTTTAGAGACCCTGGGGGAGACGCCCAATATTCGGGGCCTTTATATAGAGACCCAGTCTCGTTTTCTTCCCTTGCGCTTGCTCCTTCCTCAACCCCGTCCACCCCAAGTTCCAACCCTCGGGTTCCAATCGCCACCAGCGCTAGTCATGTCCGGATCCAACCATCATGGCCGGTGGGTGGCTTCTTCTGTCACGGAGGAGGATATTTCGAAGCTCCGCGCATCGAGGTATCTGACCTCGGAAATCTTTCATCAGCTTCTAGCACAAGGGCGAGTCATACCGACCCCCAGATCTGGTGAGAGGGTAGTATTTGTATCCCACTTTCTTCATGGGCTAGGGTTCGCGCTTAACCCCTTCGTCCGGGGGCTCATGTTCTACTATGGGCTAGATTTTCACATCTGGCCCCAGACTCTATTCTCATCTTCTCGACATTTATCATCATGTGTGAGGCCTTACACCGGACTCCTCCGCACTTAAGTTTGTGGTTCAAGACCTTTGATGTGAGGCCGCAGGTGGCAGAAGAGGAGCATGTAGAGTGCAGCAGCGTCATAATAGGCAAGCTGGCCGGCGATGTTTGGCCCGAAGGATCTTCCGCCAAATCTTCCGACCCATGGCAGCAGGGGCGGTTTTATATCAACGAGCCACGGGGCCCCAAGTGGGCGGCAACACCTGCGTTCTGACCTGGCCCTCCAATTCAGCTTGCTTCATGGGTCAATAAGGGATTGGACTAGGGATCTGTCAATGAAGCGCAGACTTTGCAAAGTCACATCCGAAGCCTTACCGAGAAGGGCATCATTCTTGCAAATGTCATTCAAATAATTCTGGTCCGCCGGATCCTGCCATGTCAGCGGCAGCCTCTTCGTATGTGGGAGTTTAACCTAGAAGGGCGGTGGACTCTACAACACTTCTTCGGCACAATGCAGGAAGGAATGTGGAAATTATATTTCGGGGAACGAGAGCAATGGCCGGACACCACTGAAGACGTTTGCCTTGACTGCAATCATCCGAGCACTTCGGTAAGTACACGATATCCGAGCACTTTCCATTCAGGTATCTCTTAATCAAGATACTGAACAATCCGCCCCTGTTCAGGACTGGATAAAGAAAGCGGTGCTAATCTGGTGTCCGGCGCCTCTCCCCGAAGGCCCTGCGACGGACCTGGTGACGAGAATGCTGATTCTGACACCATACCATGTGGCTGAGTTCGGGGAAACCGAAGTCCTTTTGCCCGAGGGCAAGAGTGTAGAGGCGGCCCTCCAGGGCAAGAAGAGAGCCGCCTCCGAAGATCAGGAGGGGAAGCCTTCCAAGAGAGGAAAATCGCCATCGTCGAGCGGCTTGGGCCGGGCGAGCGAGGCTGCTGTAGAGTTTGATGACGAGGACGAGCCTCGAGGTAGACCGTAAGCGAGGCTGGGTACTTTAAACGCACCTCATTCTTTTCCTATTAGTGAAGTAATCATCTGATATATGTTCATCCACGCAGGTTAATGCCTGGTGCTTCTCAATCGTACTCCTCCTCGGGAGATCTTCTTCCGGAGATGATGGAGAGTGACACGCCTTCTCTGGCCACCTCCCCCAATAGGGGAGATGATACCGAGGTATCGTCCCGACGGGATCCTCCTGAACACCAAGTAGTACAGGAAGCGAAGAAGGTGTTACCCGAAGGGGGTGACTCTGTCACTCGGGGTTCCGGGATCAAGACTGGCGTCCCCGAACAGTCCGGTTTACAGCCGGAGACGATTCTGGAAGCAAGTAAGTGGGTTCTGAAGACCCAGGAGCGCTGGACATGCTGACGGGCTTGCTACGACAGGCATCCATTTCAGAAGAGCACCGTACCTTAATGTCTATGGTGGTCAAAAGGGTTCTATCCGTGAAGAGTGGATTGAATGAGGCCTTCACGAGCCTTCTGAGGGGTTTTGAGGTTTGTGATGTAGCCCCTGAGACTCGGATTGTCTTCCAAAGGAAGCGATTGAAGGATCAAAGAGATATGCTTAGGTATTAACCTTGGTTTAATTTGAAATACAGGCCGCTTCCCCTCCTATGGCTGCCCGTAATACGAAAGTGGCCGAACTACAGCAAAAGCTGGATATTGCGGAGGATGACATTGCATTGATCAACAGGCGTCTTGACGACTCGCACAGTATGTATTTCGAGCATTCTTTACACTAGTGTGCTTGACGCGGGAAAGTGCTTTTTATTTAAATGTGCATAAAATGCAGATGGTGTTGCTGCTGTGGAGGCTCTTCGAGCGGAGCTAGTCCGGGCCAAGGAACGGGTCCGGCTTAGTGATGCTGCTGCTGAAGAGGCATCGGTTGAACTGAAGGCCGAACAAGCTGCGCGATGCCAGGGCGAGGAGAAGGTATCCATGATGACACTCACTTTGGAGAATGCTACTGGCCGCTGCGAATTTCTTGAGAAGGAGAATGAAGCCTTAACGGCTGAACTGGACAAGGCCCGACAGGAGGCAAGAGAAGCACGATCAAAGTCTAGAGCACTTCGTGAGGAGATTCGACAGGCGAAAGAGATAATGGCCGGAAAGCCTTTTCTGCTGCAGACTAAGTTCGGCGACCCGGACTATGCTCAGCTAAACCAAGTATGGAGTTCTCCGGATGAGTATTTGGACTTGCCGAAGAGTTCTTCTGATGGAGCGCGGTATTACCAAGCACGAGCTGGATATGCAACGGAGAAGCTTTTTTGGTCACAGTTCGGTGCGTCGAAGCGCCCGCTGCTGCTCAACGAACAGATGTCCCAATGGGACGAACTTCATAGGGTGTCTGGTGCTGCCTTGAAGGATGTTATAATCCGGCTGTGGCCCACTGAGCCTGTGCCGAGTAGCTATTTCGGTTTGGTGCAGAAGCTTGTCGACGTGGTGTCGCAAATCTATGTTGCGAAGCGATCGGCGTGCATTGAAGGTGCACGGATGATCCTTGCCCGAGTCAAGACGTTCTGGGGAAATATGAGGGCCATCGACATTGCCACGAAGGCTCCGCCTGGAGGCAGGGACCGTCCGGAACCAGAGAGCTATTTTGAAGACGTCCTAGAGGCCGCCCGCTTGATAGAGGGTCAATGCTCAAAAAACATAATGTTCGAGTGAGGTGTATGATGATTGTAAAATACAACTTTATGGTTAATCTATTTATGTTTTGCTCGAAAGCTTGAATTCCTCCTATGCGGTTGTTTTAATATAATCTGAAAGTTTTCAAGTCGTCCGCTTCAGCCCCCTCGTAGGAAGTACGGGGGTGTTCGGAAAAGCATTTGATCACTCTTTATCCAACGTCTTGGTCCATGAAGGAGTTAACAATGCGGCGAACTAGGCAATCGGACTATAAGGCGTTAACACTTTCACTTAACCATAGGAGTTTTATGGTGAGGCTACGACATAGCCCTTGGTGTGTATGTGGCATGTGGTGCCTTGCATATCTGATCTGGAAAAGATCCTTCGTGTTACACGGAGAATCGCTAAGGATTCCAATAAGTCTTCAAGTGGTTGACCAGCTCTCGCCGCATCATGACAGTCAGTTTTCGGCTTTCTCTACTGAGGTTCTCATCTGGTCTAGGCCAGGGCACAATGGCAATAGTTCTCCCTTTACTACCCTAGCCGATAGAGCGGAACGTAGGGTAGCAAACACAGGAGCCGGGCAACCCAACTATTGACCCAAGACAATGATTCGGAGCTGATGCATATAAGGCCAAACTTGCGATGCTGAAGTACGCTATAGAGTTGTTCGGAGTTTTACTGGCACCTCATTTGTTCCCATTCCGAGCCCTTGGCAGGGTATGCCGAGGTGTATCTGCAGAGCAGCCATTAAGGCCGTACTTATTGTTGAAAGAGTATGAAAGATCAGTTCGGATAAGACTTACTAAGAACGGAGCGATGTGCCAATGATAAATTTATGTATATGTATATAATAATAATAATAAAAAGAAGAAAAAATAAGAAACCGTGAACCCGGCTATTTGACATGCTCGGGGTTGGGATCAGAGGGAAAAGGGCATATTACAGGCTCGAAATAAAGAGTATGGTCCACAACAAGTTATTTTGGACCTCCTGTTGCACGTCTGTGTCACCCATCCTCGGGGAGGGGAATCCTTAACGGACGTAGCCCCTTAGGTGAGCATACGGATCCGAACTCCGATAGAGTCTGTTGTAGATGATGTCCAGCTGTTCACCTGTTCTTTAGGGATGATACAGAAAAAATAAAGTAAGCAGATAGAAAACGTTACGGGAATGCTTGCAGGGTTGTCCGTATTGTGCTTCCGCCGATGCCCATGGTATCTTGAGCGCGTAGTGACGTGCGCGTGGTGCAAATTTCGCCAGTACAGTACGTGGGTGGCAGAAGACGAACTGCTATTCATGTTCTCGGAGTGGTTGAACGTCGGAGGGAAACTGTTTCTGGACCCTGGCGTTCTGCTGGCGAGCCGATCCATCGTCTTTATCGCCTGGTGGCCTCCTGCCCTTGTGATTAGTGTTAAGCTCTCATGCCTGCTTGAAGACCCAACCGTTTCGGTTGGTATGATTAGCTGGCATATCAGGGTGACCTTGAATCTGACAAGGTCGGTCCAGTATCCTGTCAAGGGTGGATGGTCCATCCTGGTTTGCCTTTAGTGGCTTCTTCCGTTGATCGGGCTTCAGATTGTGAAATCCGGCGTTCACCGTTGTGTCGCGGATGTTACTGCGACTGTTGTGTTTGGTTCGTCATGGCTTGTCGTTGCCATCTCGGATTTCGGAAGTGCCCGGGCCGCTGGCGTCGTTTCTTTTACGAGCAAGCCAGTTGTCTTCTTCCGCGCAGAAGCGGGTCATTAGAGATATAAGGGCTGCCATGGATTTGGGTCCTTCCCGGCCGAGGTGACGCGCTAGCTATTCGTCCCGGACGCTATGTCTGAAGGCCGCAAGGGCTTCTGCATCCGGACAGTTGACAATTTGGTTATTTTTGACTAAGAACCTGGTCCAGAGCTCCCTGGCTAACTCGCGAGGCTCCTGGACAATGTGACTTAAGTCATCGGCGTATAATGGCCGGACATATGTACCCTGGAAGTTGCCTCAAAAGGCGTATTCCAAATCTTCCCAGTTGCCAATGGAATTTTCTAGCAAACTGTTTAGCCAGTACCGAGCTGGCCCTTTAAGCTTGAGAGGTAGGTATTTAATGGCGTGGAGGTCGTCTCCACGGGCCATGTGAATATGAAGGAGGTAATCCTCTATCCATACCGCGGGATCTGTTGTTCCATCGTATGATTCGATGTTGATGGGTTTAAACCCGTTTGGAAATTCATGCTCCATTACTTCGTTAGTGAAGCAGAGAGGGTGTGCGGCTCCTTTATGTTGGACCACACTATGAAGCACCTCCAGCGGGTTCCGTTTATGGTGTTCGGTCCGGGCATGGTTGGCTTTATAGCGTCCGAATAGGCGACCATCACCGTCGGTCGGGGTATATCTTCGTGATCTTTACGTCGATTGTGTGTGTCCTGCTCTACCCTCCATGTATTGGTTGATATCGCGGGTAATCCCCTGAGCTGTTTTGTTTTGACAGCCAGATGGGTTGGTATGGTACTCTGCTTGGGCTGCTGCTTTGTCGGGACCAAACTCTAGTTGGCCCGCCGCATTGTTCGATGGTGGTATGGGTTCCATTGCCCTGCCATCGTATTGAGGGAGCCGCCTATTCTTGGGGTGGCTTTTGACTAGGCTGCTAAGACTGTATTCTTCGGCAGCCAAGACCTCGGTCCATCTATCATTGAGCAAATCTTGGCTTGCTTGAAGCTGCAACTGCTTCTTTCTTAGGCTCCTTGCAGTGGCTATAAGCTAGCGTTTAAAGCGCTCCTGCTCGAGAGGTTCCTTGGGCATGATAAAGTCTTCGTTGCCGAGGATCTCCTCTTCCTCGGAGGGTGGGAGATAATTGCTGTCCTCCGAGTCCCCATATGTGGTCTGTTCATCAGAGCTGTCTTGCCCGCCTTCCTGTTCATCCTGCTCGGATTCTACCTCAATAGGGTCTTTATTGTCCGGAGTGTCGTCTTCTATGGTGCTGCCAGTGTTTTCTCTTGGGCGATGTGACCTAGGGTGCCGGTTTCCGGGCTGTGTACCAGGCGGTTTATTCTCGACCGGATCCTCCTTATCATCGTCGAGAGCGCCGTAAGGTGTGTCTAACATACACACGTCATACCAGGAAGTGGTCATCCTGTGTCGAGCGGGTAGTAAGCTCTGGCTCTGCCCCTCATCGTCGTCCACACCGTCGATGTCTTCAGAGCTAGGGTCGGGCGTGTTGGTTAGGCCTTCAACATTGGCTACAGAGTGTGTGGCGGGTGGGAAACAAAATTCTCCATCGTCTGCCAAAAGTTCGAACCAAACATAGTTCGGCGATGGGTCGTCTGCCAAGGATAAGTTTTTTAGCGAGTTTACCATGTCACCATGGGCGAGTGTTGGAAGATATCTGCGGCGCTAAACTTGAAGATCGATAACCGATCAAGTTCGGTGTACGCGGGCTCGCAGGGTTCGGAGTTCGACATCGGAGGTGAGTCCGAGGTTCCGTTGATGCAGATACCGTATGAAGTGGAATCTGTGTGCGGCTCTAGTGCCGCGGAATTGGTAGCCCCTGTGATGGGGTCGAGCTTCCCAACTTCGGGCGACTTGATATGCTCCAGATTTAAGGCCAGAGCTGCTACAGGAGCTATATCCTGGATGCCGCCCGATGACAGGTTTAAGCCATGTTCATCGAGGCAATGGGGAGCGGTTGCCGCGGTATTGAATCCGTCGAAGATCAAATCTCCACGGATGTCCGCTACATAATTTAGGCTTTCTGAATTTGACCTGATGGCCAGGGCGTGGCTGTCGATCTGCTCCATATGGCCAAACGAGTTGGCCCGCAATACGAAGCCGCCGAATACGAAGATCTGTCCGGGGAGGAAGGTTTCTCCTTGGACAATGTCGTTATTGACGATTGAAGGGGCCATCACACCTTTTGTCGACGACATAGTGGAACTCTCAATGAAAGCACCAATGTAGGTGTCAGAACCGGCAGATCCTGGGTAGGGGGTCCCGAACTGTGCGTCTAGGATCGATGGTAACAGGAGACGGGGGACATGATGTTTACCTAGGTTCGGGCCCTCTCTATGGAGGTAATACCCTACTTCCTTCTTGATTGATCTTGATGAATATGAGTATTACAAGAGTTGATCTACCACGAGATCGTAATGGCTAAACCCTAGAAGTCAGGCCTATGAGTATGGTAATGAGTATATGTGTTGTTCTTTCCGGACTATCCCCTTTCGGTTTATATGGACGCCCAGGGGATCTAGCATTTACATGGAGTCAGTTACATAAGAAGGAATCTTCGGTCGCCAAGCTTTCCTTCCACGCCAAGTAGAGTCCAATCCGGACACGGTGCAGTCTTCGGCCTTTATGTCTTCACAGCCCATCACTCCGGCCCATAGATAACATGCCGGACGCCCGAGGACCCCTTAGTCCAGGACTCCCTCAACGACGACCACTTCCCGCCTTCCGGCCGCGACGGTAGAGCGGGCGATGGACCTGGCATTCGACGATGGTGTGGTGGCAACAGCGGTCGACAACAGCTGCTGACGGGCAGCAGCAGGAGAGCGTGTGGTGGGTGCTCCGCGCACACCCAACAGGGACGCCAGACGCACTACACTGAGCCAGGGACTGTGCCACCACCGCGGTGTAGCTTCCTAGCTAGAGCTGTTCTCTAATGACGGCGGAGTGGTTGAGAAACGATGACGGACCGGTGCCGTTGGCGATTGTGGGAGGGAGGGGAAAATGCGACGCAGGACTCGCCGGCCGTGAGGGTTTATATAGCAGGCCGGTGAGCATTGGGATTTTGTGGAATTTCACTGAGACGGGCGGGAAGCTTGCGCGGGAACCTGTGAGGTTGCGTGGGAACGGGCTCACCGACGATTCATTGGCGCCACCATTTGGCCAAAAGAACGCCCCCGCGCGTTGCGCAAGCTTGCGCTATAAGCCGTCGGCGGCAGGGGGGTGACAAGATGTGCGAGAGGAGGACGAAAGGACACATACACATATGGTTAATACAAAAAAGAGTTTGTGATTTAATTACCTACTATACCCCCGTCCTGGATTATAAGTAGGATTTAACTAATAAAATATGAATGCATGTCACCAAAGAATATATTGTTGGATTCATATTTGATTAAATTTAAGGTTATATACTCATGCGGCTTGAAGCTACGTCGTTATTTCCCCAAAGAGGAAGGGATGATGGAGCACAATGATGGTATGTATTTCCCTTAATGATGAGACCAAGGTTATCGAACAATTAGGAGAACCAAGAAACAACATGTAAGCGGCACCTACACACAAATAAGAACTACTCGCAACCCGACGTATTAAATGGATTGTTAATCCCTTTCGGGTAACGATGCCAGAAATTGGCAAAGCGGACGTGTCGGGGATATACCCCTCGGTATGACCCGGCCGGAGATATGACCCGACTGGGAGTTGATGTTTCATTGGTGACCCGGCAGACTATAAGCCGGCGGGAACAGTTAAGCATTGTAACCCGGCAGACATAGTCATGTAACCTAGCAGACACAGTCATATAAGCCAGATAGTTAAGCAGGTAGTTAAGCAGATAGTTAAGCAGACAGTTAAGTCAAAAAGTTAAGCCAGACAGTTAAGCCGGATAGTTAAGCCAGATGGTAAGCCAGATTGTAAGTCAACAGTTAAGAAGCCCAAAACGTTAAGAAGCCCATGGAGAGAAGATAGAATAGTTAAGTCCTAAGTCCGAGTTGGACTCTATATGTGACCCGCCCCTTCAACATATATAAGGAGGGGCAGGGCACCCCAAGAGGGTGGAGTTGAATAATCATTAAGTCTAGACACAACTAGGAGAGCCGGAGTTACGACGACTCCCTCATGGTGATAATGAGACCTAGCCACAAACAACATGTAGGGTGGTTACCGGATGATGTTTCCCGGGGCCTGAAGCTGTCTAAATCCTTGTCTTGCTTGTTGCGTCTCTCGATTCCAATCAACCCCTTTAAGCTACCACATATATGTGTTGGCCTCACGACTAAGTCCACACACTAGGACATCTGCCGTGACGTTTCCACGACAGTTGGCGCCCACCATGGGTCCTGCGCATGATGGTGTTGAGTTCTTGACGGGATTCTTCTCAGGGATCGGGAAGCTCATAATTCTTCGGTGAAGAAGAGCCGGTCAGAAAGATCGATATCGATTCAATGTTCATCAGTTAGGATTGAAGAAGTTTTAACAGTGGTATAGATCAGATCAGATTCAACATCAGAGTCCAAAGGTTAGTTCAATGGCGGTCAGAGCGGCGGGTATGATATAAAAGAAAAATTGTAAACCGCCGCGACTGAAATCAATGACCATTGCCCAAGATCAATCGCCGGACATGACTAAAGGATAAATATTGTACGCTGCGATGAGATCGTGGGTGGATTCAAGACAGTGATAGTACTCAAACTAAAAAAAATTGCCACAACCTGGATGTGAATTGGTCAAACATACCTTGACCCGGAGAACTACCCACGATCCATGGTTCATTTTGGCTCCGCCTCCAACACCAACCCGTCAGCCGCCAATGAACCGCCTTCTCCGGCCATCATTGTTGAGTCGCCTAGGTTTTGATTCTGCCCCGCCGTACAGAGCTGCCCTGCGCGTATGGTCTGTATCCATTGAGCCGCCGCGGGTCGACCGTTCGAGCTGCAATTGCTACCGTCGGCTCACCTATACCGTGAGCTGCGTCCGCCGTCAGGTCACACCTCGTTGTTGATCTGCCTGCGTCAAACCACCATGGGTCGCCTTTGGTGCTTCCGCGACCTAGCCAAGTCGCCGTCTTGGGCCGCCAATTCAACTACAACCCTGAAACAAGCTGGCCACGACCCGGACATGAGTTGCTCCGCCATGGAGCCATTAGCTTTCTATTGTCCGCGCTGTGCCACACCGGCGTCACCTCAAGCAGAGCCGCCACGGCCACAACTTGCCCGCACTTCTCGCGCCGCGGTGCCTTCGCCTTCCACTCCGAGCCGCCCCTGTGATGCCCCTCTGCGCACCCAAAGCCGCGCACCCACAGGCCTGCTGCCTGCAGATCTCCGTGCTGGACCGGCTAGGTCGCCACTTGTTTCTACCACAACTCCGAGTCGCCACGAGCCATTATCTCGGTCTACCTCGTACCGTATTCATCTGTTGTTGCATGGCTCACCCTCTGCATCCGACTTACCGCCGGTCGCGTCACCGCGTCTACAGCCGGCTGCCTCTACTACGAGCTCGCGTTGAGCGCCACCTCCAAAAATCGCCATAGCCTGACGCCGCTTTGGCCGCAGTATACTCCAATGGTCGCGACCAGCTCTCTCTGCTCCGTGTCCCGCGACAGTAGGGTAGCACGCTGCCGCTTCCACGTGCCTGTGAAGCTCGGTGCCTTGCGCCTTCGCTGCCATCTCACCCCTGCGTTGAGCCACCGCGCCACTGCGGTCTTGAGCCGCCACTTCAAGCCGTCGCGCCTGGCCTCCGTTATAAGCCGACCTCCCGGCATGGCGCTCGCCTCAGCAACATTCACCGCCTCTGTGCGCCACGACCTCCCGAGCCGCCCGACCTCGCGGCCACCTCTGTTGTGGCCTCGCGCCCCGCGCCGCCACCTCTATTTCCAACTTGGCGCATGCGAGGAGCTCGCCCACCAGTCACCAGCGCGCACAACACCCACATCCTGGCCGTTGAATCGCATCCGCCGGCCTCACTGATGCCTCTGTAACATGCTTTAGCTACCGCGGCCACACTGTTGAGCCGCCCACACTGGGCCACCCGCACCTTGCCTGGAACACCGCAACCGCGGCCCTGTCACCCCCTGACCCGCGAGCCGGCGCGACTCACCTCCGGGGATTCGGCGCCTCGCCTCGAGCGGGCCGGACCGCTCTTGTGTCCAGCGACCACCGTCAAGTCACCATCTCCGGGCCTGCTACTGTTCTTAGCTGTCCCGAGTTCCGCTGCACCATGAGCCTATTCCGCATAAACCGGTGTGCTGCCACCTTGACGAGTCATCGTCACCGTCGCGTATCCTTTGAGCCATCAGATACCTCTACGCCGCCAAGGTTGCGCTGAGTCTCCAATGTATCTATGATTTTTGATTACTCCATGCTATACTATCTACTATTTTGGACATTATTGGGCTTTATTATCCACCTTTATATTATTTTTGGGACTAACCTATTAACCGGAGGCCCATCCCAGAATTGTTGTTTTTTGCCTGTTTTAAGGTTTCGAAGAAAAGGAATATCAAACGGAGTCAAACGGAGTGAAACCTTCGGAAACGTGATTTTTGCAACGAACAAGACCCAGGAGACGTGGACTCTACGTCAAGACACAAAAGAGGAGGCCACGAGGTAGGGGGTGCGCCTACCCCCCAGGTGCGCCCTCCACCCTCGTGGGCCCCCTGTTGCTCCACCGACGTAGTCCTTCCTCCTATATATACCTACGTACCCCCAAACGATCAGAGACGGAGCCAAAACCCTAATTCCACCGCCGCAACTTTCTGTATCCACGAGATCCCATCTTGGGGCCTGTTCCAGAGCTCGTGCCGGAAGGGGCATCGATCAAGGAGGGCTTCTACATCAACACCATAGCCCCTCCGATGAAGTGTGAGTAGTTCACCTCAGACCTACGGGTCCATAGTTATTAGCTAGATGGCTTCTTCTCTCTTTTTGGATCTCAATACAATGTTCTCCCCCTCTCTTGTGGAGATCTATTCAATGTAATCTTCTTTTTGCGGTGTGTTTGTTGAGACTGATGAATTGTGGGTTTATGATCAAGTCTATCTATGAACAATATTTGAATCTTCTTTGAATTCTTTTATGTATGATTGGTTATCTTTGCAACTCTCTTCGAATTATCAGTTTGGTTTGGCCTACTAGATTGATCTTTCTTGCAATGGGAGAAGTGCTTAGCTTCGGATTCAATCTTGCGGTGTCATTTCCTAGTGACAGTAGGGGCAGCAAGGCACGTATTGTATTGTTGCCATCGAGGATAACAAGATGGGGTTCTCATCACATTGCATGAGTTTATCCCTTTACATCATGTCATCTTGCTTAAGGCGTTACTCTGTTTTCATTAACTCAATACTCTAGATGCATGCTGGATAGCGGTCGATGAGTGGAGTAATAGTAGTAGATGCAGGCAGGAGTCGGTCTACTTGTCCCGGACGTGATGCCTATATACATGATCATACCTAGATATTCTCATAACTATGCTCAATTCTGTTAATTGCTCAACAGTAATTTGTTCACCCACCGTAGAATACTTATGCTCTCGAGAGAAGCCACTAGTGAAACCTAAGGCCCTCGGGTTTATCTTCATCATATCAATCTCCTAATACTTAGTTACTTCCTTTCCTTTGCTTGTTACTTTGCTTTTATTTTACTTTGCATCTTTATCACAAAAATACCAAAATTATTATCTTATCATATCTATCAGATCTCACTCTCGTAAGTGGCCGTGTAGGGATTGACAACCCCTTATCGCGTTGGTTGCGCGGATTGATTTGTTTTATGCAGGTGCGAGGGACTCACGCTTAGGCTCCTACTGGATTGATACCTTGGTTCTCAAAAGCCGAGGGAAATACTAACGCTACTTTGCTGCATCATCCCTTCCTCTTTAGGGAAAACCAACGCAGTGCTCAAGAGGTAGCAAGAAGGATTTCTGGTGCTATTGCCGGGGAGGTCTACGCAAAAGTCAATATACCAAGTACCCATCACATACCCTTATCTCCCGCATTACATTATTTGCCATTTGCCTCTCGTTTTCCTCTCCCCCACTTCACCCTTGCTGTTTTATTCACCCTCTCTCTCTATCCTCCCTCTCTTTCTCTATTTTCCTCTTTTTGCCCGCTTGCTTTTTGTTTGCTTGTGTGTTAGTTTGCTTGCTTGTCACGATGGCTCAAGATAACACTAAATTCTGTGACTTCACCAATACCAACAATAATGATTTTATTAGCACTCCAATTGCTCCTCTTACCGATGCTGAATCTTGTGAAATTAATACTGCTTTGCTAAATCTTGTCATGAAAGATTCGTTTTCTGGCCTTCCTAGTGAAGATGCCGCTACCCATCTTAATAGCTTCGTTGATTTGTGTGATATGCAAAATAAGAAAGATGTGGATAATGATATTGTTAAATTTAAGCTATTTCCTTTTTCGCTTAGAGATCGTGCTAAAGCTTGGTTTTCGTCTTTGCCTAAAAATAGTATTGATTCATGGAACAAGTGCAAAGATGCTTTTATCTCTAAGTATTTCCCTCCCGCTAAGATCATCTCTCTTAGAAACGATATTATGAATTTTAAGCAACTTCATCATGAACATGTTGCACAAGCTTGGGAGAGAATGAAACTAATGATACGTAATTGCCCTACTCATGGTTTAAATTTGTGGATGATTATACAAAAAAATTATGCCGGATTGAATTTTGCTTCTAGAAATCCTTTAGATTCGGCCGCGGGAGGCACTTTTATGGAAATAACTTTAGGATAAGCTACTAAACTCCTAGACAATATTATGGTTAATTATTCTCAATGGCATACTAAAAGATCTGCTAATAAAAAGGTGCATGCGATAGAAGAAATTAATGTTTTGAGTGGAAAGATGGATGAACTTATGAAATTATTTGCTAGTAAGAGTGTTTCTTATGATCCTAATGATATGCCCTTTTCTACTTTGATTGATAATAATAATGAATCTATGGATGTGAATTTTGTTGGTAGGAACAATTTTGGTAACAACGCATATAGAGGAAATTTCAATCCTAGGCCTTATCCTAGTAATCCCTCTAATAATTATGGTAATTCCTACAACAATTCTTATGGAAATTATAATAAGATTCCCTCTGATTTTTAGTCTAATATTAAAGAATTTATTACTTCGCAAAAGAGTTTCAATGCTATAATTGAAGAAAAATTGCTTAAGATTGATGAGTTGGCTAGGAACGTTGATAGGATTTCTCTTGATATTGATTCGTTGAAACTTAGATCTATTCCACCTAAGCATGATATCAATGAGTCTCTCAAAGCCATGAGAATTTCAATTGATGAGTGCAAAGAAAGAACCGCTAGGATGCGTGCTAAGAAAGATGCCTTTATGAGTGCAAAGAAAGAACCCCTATTAAATTTTTGTTTTTCAATATGAATCTTGATAATGATGGGACTGAATATGATCCACCTTTACCTAGAAGGCGTTCCAAGAATTCGGAATTTTTTTATCTTGATGCTAAAATTGATAAAAGTGGGATTGAAGAAATTAAAACCCTAGATGTTGCTAAACCCACTATTGTGGATTTCAAGGAATTTAACTATGAAAATTGCTCTTTGATTGATTGTATTTCCTTGTTGCAATCCGTGCTAAATTCTCCTCACGCTTATAGTCAAAATAAAGTGTTTCTAAACATATCATTGATGCCTTGATGCAATCTTATGAAGAAAAACTTGAATTGGAAGTTTCTATGCCTAGAAAACTCTATGATGAGTGGGAACCAACTATTAAAATTAAAATTAAAGATCATGAATGCTATGCTTTATGTGATTTGGGTGCTAGTGTTTCCACGATTCCAAAGAATTTATGTGATTTGTTAGGTTTCCGTGATTTTGGTGATTGCTCTCTAAACTTGCACCTTGCGGATTCCACTATTAAGAAACCTATGGGAAGAATTAATGATGTTATTATTGTTGCAAATAGGAATTATGTGCCCGTAGATTTTATTGTTCTTGACATAGATTGCAATCCTTCATGTCCTATTATTCTTCGTAGACCTTTCCTTAGAACGATTGGTGCAATTATTGATATGAAGGAAGGAAATATTAGATTCCAATTTCCATTAAGGAAAGGCATGGAACACTTTCCTAGAAAGAAAATCAAATTACCTTATGAATCTATTATGAGAGCCACTTATGGATTGCCTACCAAAGATGGCAATACCTAGATCTATTCTTACTTGTTATGCCTAGCTAGGGGCGTTAAACGATAGCGCTTGTTGGGAGGCAACCCAATTTTATTTTTATTCCTTAATTTTTTCTCCTGTTTAGTAATAAATAATTTATCTATCCTCTGTTTAGGTTATGTTTTTTGTGTTTAATTAGTGCTTGTGCCAAGTACAACCGTTGGGAAGACTTGGGGAAAGTCTTGTTACACTTGCTGTAAAAAACAGAAACTTTAGCGCTCACGAGAACTGCTTCCATTTTTATTTGGAAAGTGATATGTAGTTAATTATTTTTGCAGATGATTAATAGATAAATTCCTCACGTACAGAAATTTATTTTAGAATTTTTGGGGTTACAGATCTTGCGCTAGCTACAGATTACTACAGACTGTTCTGTTTTTGACAGATTGTCTTTTTCGTGTGTTGTTTGCTTATTTTGATGAATCTATGGCTAGTAAAATAGTTTATAAACCATAGAGAAGTTGGAATACAGTAGGTTCAACACCAATATAAATAAATAATGAGTTCATTACAGTACCTTGAAGTGGTCTTTTGTTTTCTTTCGCTAACGGAGCTCACGAGATTTTCCACTTTGTGTTTTGTGTTGTGAAGTTTTCAAGTTTTTGGGTAAAGATATGATGGATTATGGAACAAGGAGTGGCAAGATCCTAAGATTGGGGATGCCCAAGGCACCCCCAATATAATCCAAGGACACCTAAAAGCCAAATCTTGGGGATGCCCCAGAAGGCATCCCCTCTTTCGTCTACTTCTATCGGTAACTTTACTTGGAGCTATATTTTTATTCGGCACATGATATGTGTTTTGCTTGGAGCGTCTTGTATGATTTGAGCCTTTACTTTTTAGTTTACCACAATCATCCTTGCTGTACACACCTTTTGAGAGGGCCATACATGATTTGGAATTTGCTAGAATACTCTATGTGCTTCGCTTATATCTTTTGAGTTATAAAGTTTTGCTCTAGTACTTCACTTATATCTTTTTGAGCACGGTGGTGGATTTGTTTTATAGAAACTATTGATATCTCATGCTTCACTTAGATTATTTTGAGAGACTTAAATAGCATGGTAATTTGCTTAAAATCCTAATATGCTAGGTATTCAAGATTAGTAAAATTTTCTTAAGAGTGTTTTGAATACTAAGAGAAGTTTGATGCTTGATGATTGTTTTGAGATATGGAGGTAATAATATCAAAGTCGTGCTAGTTGAGTAGTTGTGAAATTGAGAAATGCTTCTGTTGAAGTTTGCAAGTCCCGCAGCATGCACGTATGGTAAACATTATGTAACAAATTTGAAACATGAGGTGTTATTTGATTGTCCTCCTTATGAGTGGCGGTCGGGGACGAGCGATGGTCTTTTCCTACCAATCTATCCCCCTAGGAGCATGCCCGTAGTGCCGAGGTTTTTGATGACTTGTAGATTTTTGCAATAAGTCTGTGAGTTCTTTATGACTAATGTTGAGTCCATGGATTATACGCACTCTTACTCTTCCATCATTACTAGCCTCTTCGGTACCATGCATTGCCCTTTCTCACATTGAGAGTTGGCGCAAACTTCGCCGGTGCATCCAAAACCCGTGATATGATACGCTCTTTCACACATAAACCTCCGTATATCTTCCTCAAAACAGCCACCATACCTACCTATTATGGCATTTCCATAACCATTCCGAGATATATTGCCATGCAACTTTCCACCATTCCGTTTATCATGACACATTCATTATTGTCATATTGCTTAGCATGATCATGTAGTTGACATAGTATTTGTGGCAAAGCCACCGCTCATAATTCTTTCATACATGTCACTCTTGGTCAATTGCATATCCCGGTAAACCGTCGGAGGCATTCATATAGAGTCATCTTTTGTTCTAGTATCGAGTTGTAACCATTGAGTTGTAAATAAATAGAAGTGTGATGATCATCATTTTAGAGCATTGTCCCAAGTGAGGAATAAAAAAAGGCCATAAAAAGAGAAGGCCCAAAAAAAGAGAAAGGCCATAAAAAAAGAGAAGACCCAAAAAAAGAGAAGAAAAAGAAAAAAATGAGAGAAAAAGAGAGAAAGGACAATGCTACTATCCTTTGCCACACTTGTGCTTCAAAGTAGCACCGTAATCTTCATGATAGAGAGTCTCTTGTTTTGTCACTTTCATATACTAGTGGGAATTTTCATTATAGAACTTGGCTTGTATATTCCAACAATGGGCCTCCTCAAATGCCCTAGGTCTTCTTGAGCAAGCAAGTTGGATGCACACCCACTTAGTTTCTTTTGTTGAGATTTCATACATTTATAGCTCTAGTGCATCCTTTGCATGGCAATCCCTACTCCGTGCATCAACATCAATCGGTGGGCATCTCCATAGCCCATTGATTATTGATGTGAGACTTTCTCCTTTTGTCTTCTCCACATAACCCCCCTCATTATATTCTATTCCACCTATAGTGCTATGTCCATGGCTCGCGCTCATATATTGCGTGAAAGTTTATAGGTTTGGGATTACTAAAGTACGAAACAATTACTTGGCTTGTCATCGGGGTTGTGCATGATGAGAGCATTCTTGTGTGACGAAAATGAAGCATGACTAAACTATATGATTTTGTAGGGATGAACTTTCTTTGGCCATGTTATTTTGAGAAGACATAATTGCTTTGTTAGTATGCTTGAAGTATTATTATTTTTATGTCAATATGAACTTTTGTCTTGAATCTTTCGGATCTGAATATTCATACCACAATTAGGAAGAATTACATTAAAATTATGCCAAGTAGTACTCCGCATCAAAAATTCTGTTTTTATCATTTACATACTCGAGGACGAGCATGAATTAAGCTTGGGGATGCTTGATTCGTCTCCAACGTATCTATAATTTTTGATTGCTCCATGCTATATTATTTACAGTTTTGGACATTATTGGGCTTTATTATCCACTTTATATTATTTTTGGGACTAACCTATTAACCGGAGGCCCAGCCCAGAATTGCTGTTTTTTGCCTGTTTTAGGGTTTCGAAGAAAAGGAATATCAAACGGAGTCCAAACGGAATGAAACCATCGGGAACGTGATTTTCTCAACGAACAAGACCCAGGAGACTTGGACCCTACGTCAAGACACAAAAGAGGAGGCCATGAGGTAGGGGGCGCGCCTACCCCGCCCCTAGGCGCGCCCTCCACCCTCGTGGGCCCCCTGTTGCTCCACCGACGTTCTCCTTCCTCCTATATATACCTACGTACCCCCAAATGATCAGAGACGGAGCCAAAACCCTAATTCCACCACCGCAACTTTCTGTATCCACGAGATCCCATCTTGGGGCCTGTTCCGGAGCTCCGCCGGAAGGGGCATCGATCACGGAGGGCTTCTACATCAACACCATAGCCCCTTCGATGAAGTGTGAGTAGTTCACCTCAGACCTACGGATCCATGGTTATTAGCTAGATGGCTTTTTCTCTCTTTTTGGATCTCAATACAATGTTCTCCCCCCTCTCTTGTGGAGATCTATTCGATGTAATCTTCTTTTTGCGGTGTGTTTGTTGAGACCGATGAATTGTGGGTTTATGATCAAGTCTATCTATGAACAATATTTGAATCTTCTCTGAATTCTTTTATGTATGATTGGTTATCTTTGCAACTCTCTTCGAATTATCAGTTTGGTTTGGCCTACTAGATTGATCTTTCTTGCAATGGGAGAAGTGCTTAGCTTCGGGGAAAACCAACGCAGTGCTCAAGAGGTAGCACACCTCCACCTTGAGCATGGCCTTGCCGCCTTTGTTGTGAGTCACCGCCAGTTCGCCACGAGTTCCGGCATCGCCACCGCAACCATCATCGGAGCATCGAGTCACCGCTGAGCCTCACTTCAACTCAGAACGGCTACTGTTGTTTAATACTTGCCTCTGAGCTGCCACTATCGTGGTTTCCTCCTAAGTCGCCTGCTCCGGGCCGCCGTCTCTGTCGTGTCATGGCCTCGCCTCTGAGCCGGCTGCTGGATAGCTGCCCTGCTGAGCCACCTGGCGCCTTGCCCTCCGCTGCCGCCTCACCCATGGTGAGTCGCCGCTCTCCCAGCGCGAGTCACGGCGGGCCACGATCGCAACCACGCGCCGAGCCGCTGCTACTATGACCCGTCGGACTCCACCTTGCCGAGGGCTTCTTCAACCAGTATGCTATGATGAGAGTCGCCTTGCTGCGGGCATCCCCGCGCCAGATCAATCATGCCTGGTCGCATTGCTCTTCTGCCCCGTTAAAATTGTATCGCCGTTGTCAAGTTGCCGTGCATGCGGTCCTAAGCCACCAAGCTGTTTCATGCCTCAGCTGTTAAGCCGCCTCTCCATCACCGGCTCTTACCGTGCTGCTCTGCTCTATGCTCTGCGTTGCTCATCTTGTGAATACAAGAAAATAAAGGAGGAGCAGGAGTTAACCCGGTGAGTTAAAAGGAGCTGTGGCAGTATCTGGCAGATCCTCGAGGGGGTCAACGTGAAAATACTCTCGATTTATACGAATCAAAGGGAATTCAGTAATAGTACTGAAAGGTTATCTACGGACATTACATAGGGATCATCTGTCGTCCGGAAAAACAAGGTGATATCTATCTAAGTCTATTTTATTAATACATATTATTTTTTATTCTTCGAGAACAATTACTCTCGTTTGTGCAAATCCTTATGCAGAATTCACTATTACAAAGGAGACCATCAAGGTATGGCCCTTACCTACACTGGATTGGTCAATGGACAGGGTCAATTATAACCCACCGAGATTCAACATATTCCAGCAATCCACTAGTTACATAATGGTCAAGCATGGAGAGTGTCGGTGTACTAGAGTAGGGGTACCCTAGTATCCCGAACTTGTGCACGGGCAGTCGTAGCATCCCGCGGCAAGGCTTGCCGAGTGACTGCCAAGACCCTTCGCGGCTACTTTGAAGACCATTCAAGAGCAAAGTACTCAAACCAAGGCCCCGGCACGAGGAGCTGGCCGGGAAGGAAACAAAACCCCGGCAAGAGGAGCTTGCCGGGAAGGCCAACCAAGGCATACCAAGAAAACTTGCCGCGACGCGCCGCGCGTCCCAGCAAGGCCCGGTGAGCGACAAGCTCCCGAACACGACAAGACGACGACCGCGGCAAGTAGCTTGCCGCGGGAAACCCCCACTTCGTGCCCGCGCTCCAGCACACCCGCCAATGTGTCGCTCTAGGACCCTCCCAAGCACACGTGGCAGGAGGCCGTGCAGCTAGGGGTGCGCGGTGGCAAGCAGGCGCTGACAAGATGACCATCGTGGCAAACGGTGGCATCCCTAGCGGTCCCTTTCGGTACTGTTCAGGCGACACAGACGGGCAATTAATGCCCTTGTCCCCTGCCGCCAGGGTTAGGTATGATACACTGTAACAGGTAGCTGTGCCTACCACAGCACCTTTCCATTTTTGCCCTTTACCTCCGTTGCCACCTGTCGGTAACCCCTTGAGCATATAAAAGGAGGCCCGTGTGCAACGTAGGAGAAGGGGGGGCCAGTTCGAACACTCACGCTCGGTCCTGCTAGCCGCTGGTGTGTACTGTAGCACTCCGCGCTCCCGAGCTAGAAATCAATACAAAACCACAAAGCAGGAGTAGGGTTTTACGCATCCGTGCGGCCCGAACCTGGGTAAATCGCTCGCGTGCTTCGCCTTGATCTGCTCTTTGCGCGACCTCCGCCCCGCCGAACCGAAAGGGACCCGGTCCGCCGGTCCCATAGGTGCCCGTGGATCAGCACCCCGGCATCTTTGGCGCGCCAGGTAGGGGGCGTCGAAGTTGTGTGAACCAGATCCGGCGTTCTCGCGAGCTAGATCTTCATCATCTTTATCAACATGCCGCCGAAGAAGAAAGTTTCGGAGGCAGCTGCTCCGTCCGCGCCGAGCCAGCCACCGCCGGAGCAAACGGTTGGTGGGGCAGGCACCGGCGGAAGGACACGCGTCGACGAGGGAACTCACGGTGCTGCCAGGTCCCAGGACAAGGCTGCGCTGCCCATCGGCGGCACAGCCGGCTCCCACAATGACCGGGCACACTCCAAGACCTCAGCGTCTGTGCATGCACCGCGCCCATCTCAGGAGGCGCGGGACCGGCAGCGTCATGGTACTCACGGTACCATGCGTTCGCTAGATCAAGATCGAGCTGGTGGATCTCGGAGCGCTCAGGACCACCATGCACGTCAACCTGCTGGCGCGAGCGAGACACGGTCGCCTGGACGAGATACTGCTCCTTCTAACGTAGTTAGAAGTCCGAGCATATCCCGCTCCTCGCACCGTTCGCCACCGCCACCCGCCACCGCAGCAGAAGCTTTGGCGCGAGCTCAGCTGCTCCTAGACTACCCTCCAGCGGCGGACAAGATCGACGACTGGAGAGCCACTATCCAGAGTCTCATCGGCTTCGCCAACGGCGACACTCCGCGGCAGCCGAGCACATCTCAGCCGTGGCAAGCCAGCCAGGCACGAGCCAGAGACGACAAGACTGGTGGGGGTGCAACTACTGTGCACTCTCCACCCCGAAGGCCAAGATCGCCGACTCGCCGGGTCCACCTCGACAGCGACTCCACCGCGTCGTCAGATCCGCGAGCTCATCGCGATCAGCGCCAAGTTCTTCAAGAACGACAACAAGAAGACGCTCGTACTCGCATCGAGCGTCGGAGAGAAGCGCGGCATCAATCAGACCAGCGCGTTGGGCCCTCTGTTGACATGCATGCGCCAGGGGAACCAGGCAACTTGCCGTACGCGGTAGGTTGCCCTGCGTTCACTCGTGAGCTGCAGCAAGTCCAGTGGCCCAGTACGAAGAATTTCAAACCAGATGTACCAGAGAAGTACGACGGCAAGTCGCATCCGTCGGAGTTCCTCAGCATCTACACCATCGCGGTGCAGGCTGCTGGGGGGCGGGACGATAAGATCCTTGCCAACTACTTCCCGTTGGTGCTCAAGCCCAACGTCAGGTCCTGGCTCATGCACTTGCCGGACAACTCCATATCCTCCTGGGCTGATCTATGCCATCAGTTTGTCGGCGCCTTCACAGGCGGCCACAAACCTCATGGCCAAGAGAGTGATCTTCATCTGCTCGTCCAGAAGGAAGGAGATCCCCTGCGCAAGTATATCCAGAGGTTCAGCCGTGTACAGCACAACATCCCAAATATCCACCCTGCCGCGGTAATCAGCGCGTTCCATCAGAACGTGCGTAACCGCAGGATGCGGGAGGAGATGGCGATGTGCAAGATTCGGGATGTCAGCGAGCTATATGCCCTGGCCGACAAGTGTGCACGCGCTGAGGAAGGGAGGAAATTCCCCGGAGAAAGCACTGGAGCAGGGGGATCTGACAGCGAGGATGCCGCCCCGGCAAAGAAAAACCGGCGGCGCAACAACAGGAAGAAGCAGAACAAAGAGGTGTTGGTCGTTGAGCAGTCCGGCAGCGACGGTGGCGCCAAGCGAGCCAAGGTCAGTAGCTCCGGCAAGGAGGTTGCCGCATGCACCAACAGCCAGGCTGTGGCGGCCGCCGACAAGCAGGACGGCTCCGACAACCAATACTGCAAGATTCACCGCACCAAGGGCCATGACCTCCAGAGCTGCAAGAAAGTCGAGCAGCTTGTCCAGCAGCAAAAAGCTGAGTACGAGCGGTGCGACAAGGAGAGGGCCCAAGGGGGTGCTGGAGAATCCGGCAAGAAGCGCGCCGGACGGGGAGGATGCCGCGGCAAGGCCAAGCAGCGGCAAGGAGACAGGCCTCCCCGCGGCCGCGACAACGATGAAGATGACGACGACGAAGACATGGATGATGTTGAGACCAGTGAACAGGAGTTTCAGAAAGCCACAGAGGTCTTGTGCATTGACGGCGGTGCTTCTCTGCACACTTCACACCGCTAACTCAAGCAGTGGGCGCGGGAAGTCAATGCAGCGGAACCACCTGTCGAATCGCGCAAGCTTCTGAAATGGTCCAGCACGCCTATCATCTTTGACATTGAGGACCACCCTAATCGCACAACTGTGGTCGGGTGCCTGCCGATGTTGGTTTCACCAACTATCCGCAACCTCAAGGTCACTAAGATGTTAGTTGACGGCGGGGCCGGCTTGAACCTGATCTCCTCCGCTGTACTCCAGAAACTCCAAATCCCTGACAGCGAGCTCGAAGAGACCGGCACATTCCAAGGAATCAACCTGGGAAGGAGCAAGCCGAAGGGGAAGGTCACGCTGCCGGTAACATTTGGCAGCGAGCTAAACTTCAGGACTGAGAAGGTCACATTCGACGTTGCCGATATCCCATTGCCCTACAACGGGATACTTGGCCGTCCAGCACTCGCCAAGTTCATGGCAGCCTCTCACTACACATATAACATGCTGAAGATGCCAGGCCCGATAAGCGTCATTTCTGTCCCTGGCAACAAGAAGGATGCTCTTATCTGTGCCGACAAGATCTACCGGGAAGCAGCAGCCACGGTAGATCGCAATCCACTTGCCGCTGAAGCTCCCGGGGGGAAGAAGGCCAAGTCCGGCAAGAGTTCTGATGCCCACTCCGGCAAGCGCACCTCTTCGGAGTGCTGCACTGCCATTGAGGACGCACCATCGAGCTCCACCGGCAAGTGCAAGAAGACGATGGCCGCTCCGCCAGAGACGAAGAAGGTACCCGCCAAGGAGGACGGCACTGGTGGTACCTTCACCATCAGTGCCACGCTCGACCCTAAATAGGAAAGCGCGCTCGTTACTTTCGTGCGGGCGAATGTCGACGTGTTTGCATGGCAGCCGTCTGACATCCCCGGTGTTCCCAGGAAAGTGATTGAGCACCACCTTGCCGTTTGTCCTCATGCGCGGCCCGTCAAGCAGAAAGTCAGGAAGCAGGCAGTGGAGCGCCAAGAATTCATTGCAGAAGAGATCAAGAAACTGGAAGCAGCAGGCCTTGTCAGAGGAGTGCTCCATCCCACGTGGGTGGCCAATCCTGTAGTCGTGCGCAAGGCAAACGGGAAATGGAGACTTTGTATCGATTTTACCGATGTTAACAAAGCTTGTCCTAAAGACCCATTTCCTTTGCCGCGCATTGACCAGATTGTTGACTCCACAGCCGGATGTGATTTGCTTTCATTTCTTGACGCATACTCAGGATATCATCAGATCTTCATGGCAGGAGAGGATGAGGAGAAGACCGCATTTATTACTCCATGTGGCACGTACTGTTTCGTACGGATGCCTTTCGGATTAAAAAATGTTGGTTCGACATTTGCAAGAGTAGTCCATGTTGCTCTTGAGCCACAAATACACAGAAATGTGGAAGCCTACATGGATGATATAGTGGTCAAGAGCAAGGACGGAGCCACCCTGATTCAAGATTTAGACGAGACCTTTGCAAATCTGCGCAAGATCAGCCTCAAGCTCAACCCAGAGAAGTGTGTGTTTGGAGTTCCCTCCGGCAAGCTTCTCGGGTTCTTCGTGTCTCAGCGGGGAATTGAAGCCAATCCCGACAAGATCAAGGCCATTGAGCAGATTGAAGCACCAAAGCGCGTCAAGGATGTACAAAAACTTGCCGGTTGCGTCGCTGCTCTCAGCAGGTTTATCTCTCAGTCTGCTGAGCGCGCCCTGCCATTTTTCAAACTATTGAAAAAGGCAGGTCCAATGAAATGGACTCCGGAAGCGGAGGCTGCGCTGCAAGACCTGAAGAGATACCTGTCCTCCCCTCCAATACTTGTCGCACCTAAACCACAAGAGAAGTTGCTGCTGTACATAGCGGCAACCAATCAAGTGGTTAGTGCTGCGTTAGTAGCAGAGAGGGAGGCAGATGATGAGCCAGCAATCGCGGCAAGCGCATCCAGCGACAAGCAGGGAGCTTCCCCGACAAGCTCTGGTCCCGACAAAGATGGATCTGCGCAGATACACGACGAGATACACAAGAAGATGGTGCAGCGCCAGTTTACTTTGTCAGTTCCCTTCTACAGGGGGCTAGGTCAAGGTACTCTGGTGTGCAGAAATTGCTTTTCGGCCTTCTCATGGCCTCGAGAAAGCTGCGCCATTACTTCCAAGCACATGAGATCACAGTTGTTACTCGCTTTCCGCTAAAGAGGATACTGCAGAATCCAGAAGCGACAGGCAGGATTGTTGAGTGGGCACTGGAACTGTCAAGCTTTGGCCTCAAGTTTGAAAGCACTTCAACTATCCAGAGCAGAGCATTGGCAGAATTTATAGCAGAATGGACGCCAACACCAGGTGAAGAAATTCCAGAAACAAGCATCCCCGACAAGGAAGCAAGCAAAGAGTGGCTGATGTACTTTGATGGTGCCTTTTCGCTGCAAGGCGCCGGCGCTGGTGTGCTACTTATCGCACCCACTTGAGAGCACCTCAAGTACGTAGTCCAGATGCACTTTCCCAAGGAGCAAGCAACAAACAATACTGCAGAGTATGAGGGATTGCTTGCCGGTCTCAGGATCGCGGCAGACCTTGGGATCAAGAAGCTCATTGTCAGGGGTGACTCATAGCTTGTCGTCCGCCAAGTAAACAAGAATTATCAGAGTCCGTTGATGGAAGCTTACGTTGACGAAGTGAGAAAGCTAGAAGAGCACTTTGACGGCCTACAAATGGAGCATGTTCCAAGAGCTCACAACGCCATTGCTGATGGCCTGTCAAAATGCGCTGCGCTTAAGCTACCTGTGGAACTAGGAATCTTTGTGCTCAAGCTGACTCAACCATCCGTAACACCATCAACTGGACAGAGCAAGAAAAGGAAGTTGATTTCTGGTGACTATTTGCCGGCAGAGCTTCCTGAAGCCGCCGCCAAGAAGGTCCCTAAGATCAACGTCGAAGGCGCTGAGGAGCAGTCTGCTCCGGCAAGCCCTAGGGTTTGTTCCGTTGAAGCAGAAGCTCCCGGCAAGCTTGCCGGGGAACGTCACGCTCCGGCAGAGCCGCAGGTTCTTGCCGTAGAAGCGGATATTCCCGCAGCAGTCTCCAAGATCAACACTAAGAGCGCTGAGGAGCAAGATGCTCCGGCAAGCCCTAGGGTTTGTTCCGTTGAAGCAGAAGCTCCCGACAAGTTTTGCTCCGGCAAGTTTGTCGGGGAACGTCAAGCTCCGGCAGAGCCGCAGGTTCTTGCCGTGGAAGCGGATGTTCCCGCAGCAGCAGATTTGCCTTTAGTCCTTGTTGTCGAGCCACAAGCTCCAGCATGGGCACAGCAGATTGTCCATTTCCTTCAGACAGGAGGACTTCCCGAAGAGCAAGAAGAAGCAGAGAGAGTAGCCCGGCAGTCAAGTATGTACCAGTTTGTCGACAAGACACTGTACAGAAGAAGACTCAACGGTGTGAAATTGAAGTGTATTCCCCGGGAAGATGGACAAAAGCTGTTGGCAGAAATACATGGAGGCATATGTGGTCACCACCTTGGCGCAAGAGCACTTGTCGGTAAAGCTTTCCAGCAAGGTTTCTTCTGGCCAACAGCCCTCCAGGATGCAACTGCACAAGTAACCAAGTGTGAAGCGTGTCAGTTTCATTCCAAGCAGGTACACCAACCAGCTCAAGCTCTCCAGACGATTCCTTTATCCTGGCCATTTTCGGTCTGGGGGCTCGACATCCTCGGCCCCTTTCCCCGAGCTGTCGGGGGCTTTGAGTACTTGTACGTTGCAATCGACAAGTTCACAAAGTGGCCGGAAGTGCACCAGCGAGGAAGGTGACAGCACAGTCAGCAGTCAAGTTCTTCAGGTCGATTGTTTGCCGCTTCGGGATCCCTAATAGGATAATCACCGACAACGGCACGCAATTTACGAGCTGCACCTTCACGCAGTACGTCCAAGATCTTGGCGCCAAGGTCTGCTTCGCTTCTGTTGCTCACCCGAGAAGCAATGGTCAAGCGGAGAGGGCAAATGCTGAAGTGCTGCGCGGGCTCAAGACCAGAACTTTTGACAGGCTGCACAAGTGCGGAAGAAACTGGATCGAGGAGCTGCCGGTGGTTCTTTGGTCGATCAGAATGACGCCAAATCGAGCCACTGGACAGACACCTTTTGCTCTAGTCTATGGAGCTGAGGCAGTTATCCCTATGGAACTCGTATACGGGTCACCTTGAGTGCTCGCTTATGATGAGCTCGAGCAAGAGCGGCTGTGACAAGATGACGCGCTGCTCCTTGAGGAAGACCGTCTTCAGGCTGCTGTGCGAGCTGCTCGCTACCAGCAAGCTTTGCGCCGCTACCATAGCCGCAAAGTTAACGCCAGAAGTCTCGAGGAAGGAGACCTTGTTCTTCGGCGCGTTCAGTCCGCCAAGAATTCCAACAAGTTGACGCCGAAGTGGGAAGGCCCTTACCGGGTGAAGCGAGTCACAAGGCCTGGCGCTGTCCGCCTTGAGACCGAAGATGGCGTACCAGTGAGCAACTCCTGGAACATCGAGCATCTTCATAAGTTTTACCCGTAAGGCGCGGTTGTCGGACCCTGTCCGGCAACCACCCTTTTGTACAAGTCTTGCCGCTGTTGCATGTAATCCTTTGTACAAAGCCAGGCGCAGACCCTGAGCACAAGTAAATGAAGCGCTGGCACCCGGGGGTTATAGCATGCATGCTAGGTCGAGTCTCGTCCTTGGTTAGGGTTGATAATGCCTAACAGTGGCTAACCCCTAGCTTAGAGGTCGAGTGTCCGTCCCTTTGCTTCTCTTTCGTTCGCAGGGCTCGCATATCCTGGCCAGACCGCTTGAGGACGAAAAGGAGAAGAAGGGCGCGCCGGCACCTGGGCCCCGGCAAGCCAGTGTTGCTGGGGGCTGCGAGTACCAAGATTCATCCACGGCAAGCCAGAGTTGCCGGGGGCTGCGATATCAGATAAGTCTTTCGTCCCTCATCATGCACCCTCTTATGGACTGGGGAATGCGAAACCGCGTTTCTTCCCGAAAACTGCCGTGCTCCCTCAACTCTAGGCCCTGGGGCTCGTTCCCGGGGCCAAGTTTGGTCGTAGTCGCGGCAGCAAAGGGATGAAACGAGGAGGCCGCACCCACCTCGTTCCCGCCTCCGTCAAAGGCGTGAGAAAGGTCGAGCGATGTGGGAAGGCGGCAGGGCCTGTTGCCGGGAGATGAAATGTCTGTCCGAGGGATACCAAGGATTTGCTCCTTGGCGTGGGTTCAACCCGCGAGACAAATAACCCGGCAAGCATCCCCTTTTTCATTAAAAAACATCCCACTCAGGTACAGTCCATAGAGGATGAAAAACATGAAAGAGAGGATTACAAGTTTTGGATGCAGCTAAGGCCCGAAGGCTTACAAATTAAAAAAATAAGATGCCCGTAATCCCTTCCCTGTCCCTCTCTTCAGGAGGTAGGTCAAGGACGCAAAAAGGGGAAAACGGGCGCCTAGGAGAGCTACGGGTGCCAGAAGACACCAAGAGAACATCCCGGAGGCCGTCCGAAGGCTGGACGGTGATGGCGGCGCCGGAAGCGGGGCTCGAAGACGGGGCGGCAGGACGTCAGCACGCTGTCGAGGGCACCACGCCCTCGTACTCCGACTTGACGGCCTTGTCGCCAGCCCTCTTCCCCTTCCGCAGCCTCCCTACGCCAGCCGCCCAAGGAGACGACCCCGGGGAGTTCAAGGAGCCGGCGACACGGATGATGGGGTCACCGGTGCCGCACGAAGCGGCGCCCGACACCTAGTCGGACCCGCCATCCCGCCGCCCGCTACCCTCATCGTCGTTGTCGCTCTCCTCCTCGTCGCTCTCGCTCGAGGGGGAGCCTTCACTATCGGAGGAGCTGTCCACGCAGCACTTCGCCCGAGTGCCGAAGCACCCGAAGACCTTGACGGAGAGGAGATCGCCCTCCATCAACTTAAAATGGAGAGTAAACCCCTCCGTCAGGCTGTGGATACGGGCGAACGTCTTCCACCCTCGATCAAGATACATCACATTAGGGGCTGGGAATACAACGCGGACTCGCGTGCCGCTGATCCCACAGCCCCTCATGTGCAGTCTCAGTGTCTCGGGCGGGTCCAACTCCATCGCGCTCGCAAACGGAGCTAGAAGCCGGAGGCGACGACGAGGCGCCCGGCGCAGCCTGACGAAGAACTTGCAAGGGTCGTCCCCTATATGGACCGCCGTGGGGAGCGGAACCGCCGGCGGAAGCAAAGCTGGCGCGCCGCCCCGTCCGCCTCTTCCCCGAGCGCCTCGACCTCGTCCTCGACCTCGTCCACGACCTCACCCCCTCCCTCTTCCCCTTATGGCTGGCTCTGCCACCACGGGCGCGGGAGAGGGAGGGGTGCGCTGTCTGGCGGCGACCCTCGCCGCCACCGATGAAGGGCCAGGGTCCCCTTTCTCCATGGCGAATGAGAGAAAGGGGAGCAGAAGCAGAAGAAGGGAGGAGATGAGAGAGTGCGGGCTTCTGTGCTCCCCTCCCGCTCTTTATAAAGGAGCGAGGTGGGGGCTCGGCCGCCCCGCTCAGCGAATCAAGGCACGGGAAGAGCAGGGAGTCGGGGCCGACCCGCTGCCTCTGCTCGCGACAGCCCAGTTTCCCGCTTCCACCGTCCGCGACCCCAAGCGCATGGGAGCTGCGTGGCGGGGATGCAGAACCGAGGCGATGAATGAGGCGGCCTCGCCCCACCCCGTGATCACGGGGAGTGGACGCCTCGAAAACCGCGCACCGGCCCCGTCCAGTAAATGCACCACGCCCCCACGCCTACCTCCGTTTAGGGAGGAGGGCGTGAACCGTCCCCTTCATCATGGCCTGACGCATGCTCGCGGGGCTTAGCCCCGCGCACGCCGCCCATGTCACCCACGACGCCGCGTTTGACGCGTGCCGTTCTGGGCGTGCGCGGTGGAAGCAGAGAGATATGCGGCGTGACCTAGGCCGCGCGTGCCCGTGCACTGTTTTGGGCCTGGCCCAACAGCGCTCGGCAACGTGTCTGGCCCAGGCCCGGGGGCTCCTGTCGGTGTACTAGAGTAGGGGTACCCTAGTATCCCGAACTTGTGCACGGGCAGTCGCAGCATCCCGCGGCAAGGCTTGCCGAGTGACCGCCAAGACCCTCCGCGGCTACTTGGAAGACCATTCAAGAGCAAAGTACTCAAACCAAGGCCCCAGCAAGAGGAGCTGGCCGGGAAGGAAACAAAACCCCGGCAAGAGGATCTTGCCGGGAAGGCCAACCAAGGCATACCAAGAAAACTTGCCGCGACGCACCGCGCGTCCCGGCAAGGCCCGGTGAGCGACAAGCTCCCGAACACGACAAGACGACGACCGCGGCAAGGAGCTTGCCGCGGGAAACCCCCACTTCGTGCCCGCGCTCCAGCACACCCGCCAACGTGTCGCTCTAGGACCCTCCCAAGCACACGTGGCAGGAAGCCGTGCAGCTAGGGGTGCGCGGTGGCAAGCAGGCGCTGACAAGATAACCATCGTGGCAAACGGTGGCGTCCCTAGCGGTCCCTTTCGGTACTGTTCAGGCGACACAGACGGGCAATTAATGCCCTTGTCCCCTGCCGCCAGGGTTAGGTATGATACACTGTAACAGGTAGCTGTGCCTACCACAGCACCTTTCCATTTTTGCCCTTTACCTCCGTTGCCACCTGTCGGTAACCCCTTGAGCATATAAAAGGAGGCCCGTGTGCAACGTAGGGGAAGGGGGGGGGCAGTTCGAACACTCATGCTCGGTCCTGCTAGCCGCTGGTGTGTACTGTAGCACTCCGCGCTCCCGAGCTAGAAATCAATACAAAACCACAAAGCAGGAGTAGGGTTTTACGCATCCGTGCGGCCCGAACCTGGGTAAATCGCTCGCGTGCTTCGCCTCAATCTGCTCTTTGCGCGACCTCCGCCCCCGCCGAACCGAAAGGGACCCGGTCCGCCGGTCCCATAGGTGCCCGTGGATCAGCACCCCGGCAGAGAGTCTCAAGCCAACTCCTCAAGTAGTCTTAAGACTCGGGGGCTACGATGACATGACTCGGCCCCGGAGGCTACTGCTATGTTGATGAAAATTTAAAAGGCCATCAGAAATATTCTGGCTCACAATGATGCTTCCGGTCTGCAATCCAGTTCAAGTTTGAGTTTTCAGAAGAAAAAAATTACAGGGACCAACGAGAGTTTGTCGCACAGCACAACTCAAACATAGGCACCCGGCGAGCACAACTCAGAAATATATCACTTGGGGGCTTCCGGCTTATTGAGCTAAGCTATGATTACCCTTTGATCCGGCTCATAGCCATAGTTACAGGTCATTTGGGGGCTTCCTGTTCAAACATAGGTTGTATTCGAACCAAAGAGAACATAGATGTCGGTACCCTCTTGATCGGCATAATGCCAAACTCACTAGGGGGCTTCTCGATCGTATTCAAATCATAGCTTAACCCCTTTTGGGTCCGACTTCGATCGTATTCGAATCAGGGTCGTTAAAAACCTCTCAAGGTCATATGGGGGCTTCCTATTCAAACATAGGTCGTATTCGAACCAAAGAGAACATAGATGTCGGTACCCTCTTGATCGGTGCAACGCCAAAGTCACTGGGGGCTACATGATCGTATTCGAATCCTAGCATAACCCCTTTGGTCCGATTTACTGATCGTATTCGAATCAGAAGCCTCAAATTCTTCTTTCTTTTTTGCTTAAGTTTTCTGAAAACAGTCTATTGGGTTTGTCTTGAGACTTTTTGTTCATATCTGAAGCATATATATGATTTCGATTAACCCGGCTTGACTTTGGATGATAAGTCGCCATATATGACAATAATAAACATTTGAAAGTTTTTGGCTTCTAAAGATTGGGTTATCACCCTTACTGCACAGGTATCCTAAACCGGCAGTACGACTCAATATTACAGGAACCGGTTTTTCAAACCGGGTTATATTATTCAAATCTTTAATAGCCAGCATTGCTGGATTTTTATTATGGTTATCAATAACCAATATTACGATTGAGGTTTTCAAAGTCACTTCAGTGCAATGGATATTATTTTATCAATGGATATAATTTATTCTACAATGGAAGGAATAGTCCCGAGTCGCTGCAGGCTTACAACCCGACACTTGGGGGCTACATTATTCAAATTGAGATTACATCAAATATGCAAGTCCCATGTCACTGCCAGCATGCACCATGCCACTTGCGGGCTAATGCAAAGTCATTTTAACTGGCCTTATTGAAGACCCGACTCATCACATTGTAATGAGCCAGTCCTTGGGGGCTACCAATTGCTCCCGTAAACAATTCAAGGTACACAAATGTTATTCCATTATATTGAAGGGTCCACTGCTCAATGGATAAAGCACAAAGCTCTTAACCTTGTGGATGTGGGTTCAAGCCCCATGGTGGGGGTTACATCATATGATGTTCTTTTCAAAGAAGTATATATAAAGTCCCAGCTCAATATTATCTTACTGAGCCGGCCCTTGGGGGCTACACGTTGTTGTTCAAGTCTATATGATCATATTTATAAAGTCCCTGCTCATTATTACATAATGACCCGGCCCTTGGGGGCTACACTGGTTGAAGTTTTTATGAGTATAAGGCAATTACAAGTCACAGGTTGCTGCAAGCATGACAAAGCGGCACTTGGGGGCTACGTATATGGAGTATTCAGTCTTTACTAGTGACTGAGATGAACAACATGGATTTCTTCAAAGTGGCAATATTTATGTTGAAGCAAGTCTTAAGTCACCACTTTGTTTCTGCTCAAGACTTGGGGCCTACAGATAATATGGATATAAGGGAGAAAAATTTTCAAATTCTTAGTTTTGAGTAAACCAGATTGACCGGGTGTCTGCAACAATTATAACTCGGCATTATCTATTTATAAGCCGACAAGTTTTCATGTTTAAGCCGGATGAACGTCACATGAGTATTTCAAAGACCAATAATTTTTAAGCATTGGGAGCTGAGTCAAATGAATTATTCTTCAGAGTCTTTCTCTGTGAGAAACCGATGTCAGCAAATTGATTATAAAGTTGGCTTATTGACCCGGATTCTCTAGAAGAAGGAAATGACAAGGATTTAAGGATATTCATGTGACAGCTTAAAAGAATGTTTAACCCGGAGTATAACCTGTTAAAATTGTTATTGTGTTTTGTTTACAGGATCAGTTTAACATGGATAAATCCAAATTAAACTGGGGGCTAATGTAGGGGATATACCCCGCGGTATGACCCGGCTAGGACTTGATATTTCATTGGTGACCCGACAGACTATAAGCCGGCGGGAACAGTTAAGCATTGCACACACAGTCATGTAACCCGGCAGACACGGTCATATTGGCCAGATAGTTAAGCAGACAGTTAAGTCAGACAGTTAAGACAGATAGTTAAGCCGGACAGTTAAGCCATATGGTAAGCCAGATTGTAAGTCAACAGTTAAGAAGCCCAAAATGTTAAGAAGCCCATGGAGAGAAGATAGAATAGTTAAGTCTTAAGTCCGAGTTGGACTCTACATGTAACCCACCCCTTCAACATATATAAGGAGGGGCAGGGCACCCCAAGAGGGGGGAGTTGAATAATCATTAAGTCTAGACACAACTAGGAGAGCCGGAGTTACAGCGACTCCCTCATGATGATAATGAGACCTAGCCACAAACAGCATGTAGGGTTGTTACCGGATGATGTTTCTCGGGGCCCAAATCTGTCTAAATCCTTGTCTTGTGTGTTGCGTCTCTCGATTCCAATCAACCCCTTTAAGCTACCACATAGATGTGTTGGCCTCACGACTAAGTCCACACACTAGGACATCTGCCGTGACGTTTCCACGACAGGACGTGAATAAATTGTAGTAGATTGATGGATCGAATGCCAAACAAAATAAATAAGAATAAATTGCAGCAAGGTATTTTTATATTTTTGGTTTAATAGATCTGGAAATAAAAGCAAAGGAAAATAGATCACAAAGGCAAATATATTAAAGAAGAGACCCGGGGGCCGTATGTTTCTCTAGTGGCTTCTCTCGAGAAAAATAGCAAACGGTGGGTAAAAAATTACTGTTGGGCAATTGATAGAACTTCAAATAATCATGACGATATCCGGGAAATGATCATTATATAGGCATCACATCCAAAATTAGTAGACCGACTCCTACCTGCATCTACTACTATTACGCCACACATCGACCGCTATCCAGCATGCATCTAGTGTATTAAATTCATGGGGAAACCAAGTAAAGCAATAAGAATGATGACATGATGTAGACAAGATCTATGTATGTAGAGATATACCCCATCGTTTTATCCTTAGTAGAAACGATACATACATGTTGGTTCCCCTTCTGTCACTGGGATCAGGCACCGTAAGATAGAACCCACTACAAAGCACCTCCTCCCATTGCAAGATAAATACATCAAGTTGGCCAAACAAAACACAAATATCAGAGAAGAAATACGAGGGTATAAGCGATCATGCATATTAAAGGATCAAAGAAACTCAAATAACTTTCATGGATCAAAAGAAATAGATCTGATCATAAACTGAAAGTTCATCCGATCCCAACAAACACACCGCAAAAAGAGTTACAGCATATGGATCTCCAAGAGACCATTGTATTGAGAATCAAACAAGAGCGAGGAAGCCATCTAGCTAGTAACTATGGACCTGAAGGTCTACAAATAACTACTCAGGCATCATCGGAGAGGCACCAATGGAAGTGGTGAACCCCTCCATGATGGTGTCTAGATTGGATCTGGTGGTTCTGGACTCTGCGGCGGCTGGAATTGATTTTCGTCGACTCCCCTAGGGTTTCTGGAATATTGGGGTATTTATAGAGCAAAGAGGCGGTTCAGGGGGCACCCGAGGTGTGCACAATCCACCAGGGCGCGCCTGGGCCTCCTGGCGCGCCCCGGTGGGTCGTGCTCCCCTTGGAGCACCCCCAGGTGCTTCTTCGGCCCATTGGTTGTCTTCCGGTCCAAAACAAATCTCCATAAAGTATTGTTGTGTTTGGACTCCGTTTGGTATTGATTTCCTGCGGCGTAAAAAACTTGCAGAAAATAGCAACTCGCACTTGGCACTATGTCAATAGGTTAGTACCAAAAAATGATATAAAATGACTATAAAATGATTATAAAACATCCAAGATTGATAACATAACATCATCGAACAATCAAAAATTATAGATACGTTGGAGACATATCATCATCCCCAAGCTTAATTCCTGCTCGTCCTCGAGTAGGTAAATGATAAAAACAAATTTTTTGATGTGGAATGCTGCCTAACATGTCATCTCATATTCTTTTCTTTATAGCATGGACATTTGGACTTTTATATTTTTTCAAAGCAATAGTCTAGTTTTGACATGATAATTTAAATACTGAACCATGCTAACAAGCAACCATGTCTTCCAAAATATCAACGCTAAAATAAGCTATCCCTAGCCCATTATGCTCAATCATTGATCCATTCATGAAACACACTCACATATTAACTACACCCAATGCTCAAGTATGATCATAGTGCCTCCTAGTTGGTACTTTATAAGAGAATATGGAGACTCAAATTCAAAATAAAAAATGCATAAAGTAAAATAAAGGCCCTTCGCGGAGGGAGGTAGGGATTTGTAGAGGTGCCAAAGCTCAAAGCGAAAATTGAGAGATAAAAACATTTTGAGAGGCATACTTTTCCCACCAACGAAAAGGACTTAGAGTTCCCAACACTTTTCATGCTAGATATATCATAGGCGGTTCCCAAATAGAAATTAAAGTTTATTCCTTTTTCCACCGTACTTTCACTTTCCATGGCTAACTGTATCCACGGGTGCCTTCCATACCAACACTTTCCAAGAAATTTATTATTTGACAACATAAAGTAAATTCATTTTTCATTTCGGGACTGGGCATCCCTTATACCTTTGCCTTGCTCTCGTGCAATGACAAGTGAAGAAACACTCATCGTGAGAAATATTAGCCACCCCTCACCGCCTTGTTAGCGGTACGAGCACACAAAACAGAAATTTATTTTGAATATTAGAGATGGCACATACAAATTTTCTTAGTACAGCAAAAGGATGCCGCATATAGGTAGGTATAGTGGACTCATATGGCAAAACTGGTTAAAAGGTTTTTGGATGCACAAGTAGTGATCATACTTAGTGCAAAATGAAGGCTAGCAAAAGATTGAGAAGCGACCAACCAAGAAATGAATAATCTCATAAGCGAGCATTAAGCATAATTAACACCGAATAATGCACCACAAGTAGGATATAATTTCATTGCATAACTATTGACTTTCGTGCTTGCATAGGGAATCACAAACCTTAACACCCATATTCTTACTAAAGCATAATTACTCATCAAGATGACTCACGTATCACATCATCATATCTCGAAACTATTACTAAGAGTCAAGTTTATTTTGTCTAGTGATCTTCATGAAAGTTTTTATTATATCCTTCTTGGATATCTATCACTTTGGAACTAAGTTTCATATGTTGCTTTTGATAAGCTCAAACAAATATAGGTCAAGATCGTGAGCATAAAATTTCTTTCTCTCAAATTAATTTAAATGAAGCAAGAGAGAATTTCTTGAAAATTTTACTAACTCTCAAATAAATCTAAGTGAAGAAAGAGAGCATTTCTTCAAAAATACTAAAGCACACCGTGCTCAAAAAGATATAAGTGAAGCACTAGAGCAAATCCATAGCTCATAAAAATTTAAGTGAAGCATAGAGAGCAATTCTAGCAAGTCATGGCATAATTTTGGCTCTCTCGAATAGGTCTGTCCAGCAAGGGATCAAGACTTAAAACAAAAAATAAAACAAGAAAAAGACTCATATCATACAAGACGCTGCAAGCAAAACACATAGTATGTGATGAATAAAATTATAGTTTCGAGTAAAATACTGATGGTCGTTAGAAGAAAGAGGGGATGCCACTCGGGGCATCCCCAACCTTAGTTGCTTGCTCTCTTTTGGATAATAGCTTGGGATGCCGGGGCATCCCCAACCTTAGTTGCTTGCTCTCTTTTCGATAATAGCTTGGGATGCCGAGGCATCCCCAAGCTTAGGCTCTTCTCACTCCTTATTCCTTCATTCATCGTAAGATAACCCAAAACTTGAAAACTTCAATCACAGAAAACACCAACAAAACCTTCGTGAGATCCGTTAGTATAAGAAACCAAATCACTACAATAAGTATTGAAGCAAACAAATTCATATTTTGTTCTTGCATTATATCTACTGTATTCCAACTTTTCTATGGCAAAAACTCATCAAAGAACACCATAGAGCCATCAAAACAAGCACACAACGCAAAGAAAACATAATCTGTCAAAAACAAAACAGTCTGTAGCAATCTGAAAATTTCGAATACTTCTAGAAATCCAAAAAATCTGAAAAATTAGGAAGACCTGGGAAATTTGTATATTAATATTCTGCAAAAATAATTGGTATTTTATCATGCTCTGGTTAAAAATAAGAATTTTTTTCGCTAGAGCAAAAGTTCCTATTTTTCAGCAAGATCAAACAACTATCACCCAAGAAGATTCTAAAGGATTTACTTGGCACAAACACTAACTAAAACACAAAAAACACAATCATAAAAGTACCATAATTGTACTAACGCTCAAGAACAGAAAGCAAAAAGCAAAAATAAATTTTATTCATTGGGTTGCCTCCCAACGAGCGCTATAGTTTTACGCCCTTAGCTAGGCATAAATCAAGGATCTAAGTTTTTTCATCCTTCTTCTTAATTCCCTTAGAGGTGTTTTACTCATCGGGTTTTGTAAAAACAACATAAAACATATTATCCATATAAACTTTAGCACTATTAAGTTTCCCATTATCATAACCACGTTGATTTCCGGCAACAATCCAAGAGTAGCGTTGATTAAAATTATTGAAAACTTGTTGGATTCTATCTAAGATAGGGACTTCTTTTTTAAGATTTTCATCAAAGATTTTATTATCCCCAAGCAAATGTCTTAAAGCATAATCGCTATTGTAAGTAATTTCATCTATCATGGGTTTTCACGGTTGATACCATAAAAATCAAAGATTTCCCTAGCTTTCCGTATTATGTAGTCAAAGTCGTTCATAAGAACGAGAGTGGCCAACATTTTAGCTTTAGGGTTCTTTATGAATCGAAGCTCAAAAAATAATCTTTGCAAAGTAGGATGAGTATGGATATATTTGCTTTCAAGTTTTAGAAGTAGCGCTGAAATAGAATCCGCATAGGATCTAGTAGTCTTATGTATAGGAGCATCATCAAGGCTTAAATTCCCAACACAATTGAAATTTTTTTGGATACATTCTTTTCCCATAACATTCCCTTGCCCCAAGATAAAAGTTTTGGCATCCAGATTGTCTGCACGTCCAATCTTAGGAGTTAGGCCATCATATGTTGGTGCCATACTGATATCACTCATGATTGCAAGCAAAGGATAGATCTGACGAAAAAACGGCAGACGAAAAAGAGGGCGAATAAAATGGATTTTTTTTGTGAAGTGGGGGAGAGGAAAACGAGAGGCAAATGGAAAATAATGTAAATTGCGAGGAGATGGGATTTGTGATTAAGAACCTGGTATATGTTGAAGATCCGCCCCGGCAACGGCGTTAGAAATTCCTTTTGGTGCGACTTGAAGCTACGCCGGTATTTCCCCGAAGAGGAAGGGATGATGCAGCACAGCGGCGGTAGGTATTTCCCTCAGTGATGAGACCAAGGTTATCGAACCAGTAGGAGAACCAAGCAACAACGCTTAAGCGGTGCCTCCACACAAATAACAACTACTCACAACCCGACGTATTAAAGGGGTTGTTAATCCCTTTTGGGTAACGGTGCCAGAAACTGGTAAAGCGGACGTGAATAAATTGTAGTGGATTAATAGATCAAATGTGAGATAAATAAATAAGAATAAATTGCAGCAAGGTATTTTTGTATTTTTGGTTTAACAGATCTGGAAATAAAAGCAAAGGAAAATATATCGCAAAGGCAAATATATTAAAGAAGAGAGCCGGGGTCGTAGGTTTCACTAGTGGCTTCTCTCGAGAAAAAAAGCAAACTACGTGTAAAAAAATTACTGTTGGGCAATTGATAGAACTTCGAATAATCATGACGATAACCAGGCAATGATCATTATATACGCATCACGTCTAAGATTAGTAGACCGACTCCTGCCTGCATCTACTACTATTACTCCACACATCGACCGCTATCCAGCATGCATCTAGTGTATTAAGTTCATGGGGAAACGGAGTAATGCAGTAAGAACGATGACATGATGTAGACAAGATCTATCTATGTAGAGATATACCCCATCGTCTTATCCTTAGTAGCAACGATACATACGTGTCAGTTCCCCTTCTGTCACCGGGATCAAGCACGTAAGATCGAACCCACTAGAAACCACCTCTTCCCATTGCAAGATAAATAGATCAATTTGGCCAAAAAAAACCCAAATATCGGATAAGAAATATGAGGCTATAAGCAATCATGCATATAAGAGATCAAAGAAAATCAATATCTTTCATGGATAAAAAGAGATAGATCTGATCATAAACTAAAAGTTCATTCAATCCCAACAAACACACCACAAAAAGAGTTACATCATATGGATCTCCAAGAGACCATTGTATTGAGAATAAAATGAGAGAGAGGAAGACATCTAGCTACTAACTATGGAGCTAAAGGTCTACAAAGAAATACTCGCACATCATCGGAGAGGCACCAATGGCAGTGGTGATCCCCTTCGTGATGGTGTCTAGATTGGATCTGGTGCTTCTGGACTCTGCGGCGGCTGGAATTGATTTTCGTCGACTCCCCTAGGGTTTCTAGAATATTGGGGTATTTATAGAGCAAAGAGGCGGTTCAGGGGGCACCCGTGGCGGGCACAACCCACCAAGGTGCGCCTGGGCATCCTGGCGCGCCCTGGTGGGTTGTGGTCCCATCGGAGCACCCCAAGGTGCTTCTTCGACCCATTGGTTGTCTTCTGCTCCAAAAAAATCTCCAAAAAGTCTCGATGCGTTTGGAATCCGTTTGGTATTGATTTCCTGCGATGTAAAAAAGATGCAGAAAACAGCAACTGGCACTTGGCACTATGTCAACGGGTTAGTACCAAAAAAAGATATACAATGATTATAAAACATCCAAGATTGACAATATAATAGCATGGAATAATCAAAAATTATAGATACGTTGGAGAAGTATCATATACCAGCAAGTGTTTGCCTGCAACACACACGGCTTATTCCATCACAAACAGCTAGGATGCATCAAATGTATGCCACATATCGCACACACAACTCTAATCTGATTCGTGCTTGATGTCTCCGACATCGCTCGCACAGTTCGTCTTATTTGCCACGTATCACTGTAACGGCCTCTGCTCGCATCCCTCGGCAAGCTCTGCTCGCCGTTAGGCGCCGCAGCACGCTGTTCTCACCGTTAGGCGCCACGGCACGCTATGCTCACGTCCGTTATCGCGCTCGGTTTGTGGACAACTTTTTCTTGTGTGTTCAACTGCTATATATATATGTTTGGGATGTAGCTCTCAGTTATGACCCGCCCAGGAGGGGCCGGGTCAGTCCCAATGACGGATCACAAAGGAAGCCCAGAAAACAGTCAAGGCGATAGTTTATTAAGGCTTGTAGAAGGCCTAAGCCCAGAGGCGGCTTAAGGCCCAATATTGTAAACCTCCATATGTAAGGAAAGACTTGTAAGGATAGGCATGCAAAAGAAGTCACCGAGCCGGACACGCTTTAAGAGCCGGCTGGGACTCTGTAGGCCGCCAGGCGTCAAACCGTGTATATAAGGGGACGACACGGTGGCGGCTTAGGGAAAGAAACAAGAGATCGATAACCAAGCTGGCGAACTAGCCTCTTGGTGATCGAAACCCAAGCAATACCAACACAACTAGACGTAGGCTTTTACCTTCATCTTAAGGGGCCGAACTAGTATAAAACCTCTCGTGTCCTTTGTCCCGATTAACCCCTTTAAGCTTCCTAGTTGCGATGGCCGTACGACTAAGTCCTTCTGCTAGGACATCTGCCATGACAATACCACGACAGTTGGCGCCCACCGTGGGGCCAGTGCACGGTGGATTTGAGTTCTTGAAGGGCAACTTCGAAGGGCTCAAGGGATACGCTGTGGGCCGGATGACCAAGAGTCATCGCGGCAAGCTCTACATCGACGACGAAGGCTGGGGCCCTGAGGCCGGCTCAATTGAGTACGGGTACCGGGTCCCCTTCGGCGGAATTCATGTCTTCATCGGCTGGATCGGCGAATCGGGCCCTGAGCCGGACGTCCACACCAACCTCATCGAGACGGTTCAGCACGCGAGGTCCACACCAACCTCGTCGAGACGGTTCAATGAGGAAAGGCGCAAGGCCATTGGAGAAGAGGTGGCCAGGCTCTTGGCGGCCGGGTTTATTGTTGAAGTTTTTCACCCAGAGTGGTTGGCTAACCCGGTGCTTGTACTCAAGAAGAATGGCACTTAGCGTATGTGTATAGATTACACCGATTTGAACAAGGCTTGTCCGGCTGATCCTTTTGCTCTCCCTCGTATTGATCAGATCATTGATGCTACGGCAGGTTGTGAGCGTTTGAGTTTTTTGGATGCTTACTCAGGTTATCATTAGATCAAAATGGCAGTTAAGGACCAGGAGAAAACAACTTTCATCACTCCGTTTGGAGCCTTCTACTATGTGTCTATGCCCTTTGGGCTTAAAAGTGCCCAGACAACTTATCAATGGTGTGTGCAGAGTTTCCTTCACAGTCAGATTGGGCGTAATGTTCATGCTTATGTGGATGATATAGTGGTAAAATCTAGAAAGGAGGAGACCTTGATAACAGATATGAAGGAGACCTTTGATAACCTCCGGGTCTACAAGATGATGCTTAACCCGGCCAAGTGTGCCTTCGGAGTCCCAGCCGGTAAGGTCTTGGGTTTTTTGGTGTCTAACAGAGGTATTGAAGCTAACCCGGAGAAAATTAAGGCAATCACCTCCCTGGCTAAACCGGTGTGTATCAATGACGTTCAACGACTGGCGGGTCGCGTTGCTGCTTTGAGCCAGTTCATAAGCCGGCTAGGCGAGAAGGTGATGCCTTTGTATCAGATGATGAAGAAGACGGATGATTTCCTTTGGAGCGATGCCGCAAATTCTGCCTTTGAGGATATGAAGAAACAACTTGCTGAGCCGCCATTTCTTGCTGCTCCAGTTGAGAAAGAGCCGCTGCTGTTATACATAGCAGCTAAATTACGAGCTGTTAGTGTGTCGATTTTGGTGGAGCGCAAGGAGGTTGTCAAGGAACATCCGGTTCAACGGCCGGTTTATTACATCAGTGAGGTGCTGATTGAATCTAAACAAAGATATCCACATTGGCAGAAGCTTGTGTATGGGGTGTTTGTGGCAAGCCGGAAGCTCAAACATTACTTTCAGGGTCACCCAATCACCGTGGTTAGCTCTGCTCCCTTGGGAGACATCATTCAAAATAGAGAAGCTACTGGACGAGTCGCCAAGTGGGCCATTGAACTTGGATCTCATGGATTGAAGTATGTACCACGTACTGCAATCAAGTCCCAAGCACTGGTTGACTTTATTAATGATTGGACAGAGATGTAGATGCCTGAGGAGAAACCAGATAACACATACTGGACAATTCACTTTGATGGGTCCAGACAGTTGGAGGGCTCGGGGGCTGGAGTTGTGCTAACTTCCCCTCGAGGTGACAAATTTTGTTATGTGTTGCGATTGATGTTTCCTTGTACTAACAATGCAGTAGAATATGAAGCCTTGCTCCATAGTCTTCGAATAGCCAAAGAGATGAGCCTGACCTGGGTCCGGTATCTTGGTGATTCAGATTTGGTGGCTCAACAGGTGTCAGGAAAGTGGGACTCCAAGGACTCTATCATGGCGGCTTATCATCGTGAAGTCGATGCTGTTGCAGGACATTTTAAAGGTTATCAGGTGGAACACATTGACCGTAGGAAGAACGAAGCGGCAGATGCTCTAAGCCTTAGAGTCTTAGCGCAAGCCGGTGCAACCTAACACCTTCTTGGATATTTTGGATAACCCGTTTGTTAAGTCACCTACAGAGGAAGATCTAGCTATTCCTGACCCGGAGGCACAGTTGGTGGCGGCTCTTCACGTTATCCCAGATTGGATAGTAGCGTTTTTGGTCTACATGACCCGGGGAGAATTGCCAGAGGATGAGACTCTGGCCCGACAGATAACTCGGCGGTCTAAATCAATGACGATTTCTGATGGAGAGTTATACCATCGCAGCGTTTCTGGAGCGTTTCAGCGGTGTGTTTCTCCCGAAGAAGGCCAAGAAATACTTCGTGAGATCCATGAAGGGGATTGTGGTCATCACGCCGGGTCAAAGTCTCTTGTGGCCAAGGCTTTTCGTCATGGTTCTTACTGGTTGACGGCTCACGTTGATGCAGAAGATCCGGTCAGTAGGTGTGATGGATGTCAGAAATTTGCATGACGAGCGATGTGCGGCTCAAGAGTTGCAGATGATTCCAATCACTTGGCCATTTGTAGTCTAGGGACTTGACATGGTTGGACCTTTCAAAAGGTCCAAAGATCAAAAGACACATCTTTTAGTGGCGGTCGACAAATTCAAAAAATGGGTTGAGGCAGAGCCGGTGAGTAAGTGTGATGCAGCCACGACGGTTCAGTTCATGAAAAAGGTGATCTTTCGATTTCGTTTTCCACACAGTATTATCACTGATAATGGCACTAATTTGTCCAAAGGGGCTATGGAGGAGTTTTGTCAACGTGAGCATATCCGGCTTGATGTATCTTCTGTAGCTCACCCTCAATCCAATGGTCAGGCTGAGAGAGCAAATCAGGAAATCTTAAAAGGTCTCAAGCCCCGGCTTATGGTTCCTTTACTTCGGACGCCGGGTTGTTGGGTCGAGGAGTTGCCCTCGGTATTGTGGAGTATTAACACCACTCCTAACAGGTCTACAGGTTATACACCCTTCTTTATGGTTTATGGAGCAGAAGCAGTCCTGCCTAGTGACATACGTCATGACTCGCCTCGCGTGGCGGCTTACGTTGAAGCTAATAACGAACAAGCCCAACATGATGCACTTGACTTATTAGATGAAGAGAGAGATTTGGTAGCAGCTCGGTCAGCAATCTATTAGCAAGATTTACGCCGTTATCACAGCCGCCGAGTTAAGTCTAGGACCTTTCAGGAAGGTGACCTGGTGCTCCAGCTCATCCAGTACCTATCAGATGCACACAAGTTATCCCTGCCTTGGGAAGGACCCTTTGTGGTCAGCAAGAGCTTAAACAACGGGTCATATTACCTCATTGAGGTTCGAGAGCACAAAGACTCATGTAAGTCGGAGAAGGAGACCTGCCGGCCATGGAACATTGCTCAACTTCGGCCATGCTACACCTGAGCCACCGACTCTCATCATGTACATACTTTGACATTGTTATAATATGATAAGTAATAAAGCAGGACCTCTGTCCTTTTCCTTTACAAAGATCACATATCGTTTCTCAACCATTACTATTGCAAAAGACTATTAAGGAGCTGATCATATCTGAATCAAGTCTAACTTTTTTTGGTCCGGCTTATGATCGTATTCGAATCTATCTGTAAATCTCAAGGTCATTTGGGGGCTTCCTGTTCAAACATAGGTCGTATTCGAACCAAAGAGAACATAGCTGTCGTAACCCTCTTGATCGGCTCAAAGCTAAACTGACCAGGGGGGCTTCTTGATCGTATCTGAATCATAGCTTAACCCCTTTTGGGTCCGACTTGGATCGTATTCAAATCAAGGTCGTTAAAAACCTCTCAAGGTCATTTGGGGGCTTCCTGTTCAAACATGGGTCGTGTTCGAACCAAAGAGAACATAGTTGTCGGTACCCTTTTGATCGGCGCAATGCCACAGCCACTGGGGGCTATATGATCGTATTCGAATCTTAGCTTAACCCCTTTGGTCCAGCTTACTGATCGTATTCAAATCAGAAACCCCCAACCTTTAGTTACAAGGTTATTTATATTGTTTATCGCTTTTTATTTTGTCTTACTAGTTATTGATTGTATCGACTTTAACAATCTGCATGGTCTTTTCGCCGGCTTGATTATTTTTGACAATAAACCACCAAGGCATGATAATTGTCACGTGTTCAGAAGCACGGACTTCTCTAGAGGATTGCGTTATCAACCTCATCACACGGGTCATATAAACCGGCGATCCAAAGGTAAAAAATATAGATATGACTGGTAATCATGAACGGTTGTTTTCTGCATTAATCAAAAGTTGTTTCAACTTTGTTTATTTTCGCGTCTACTTCTGTTTCTTTTACTATGATAAACCATTGGTTATATACCTGTTGTTCTGACCTATTCAATGCTAAACTGCCAAGCCAGTTGTCTTACTTTTTTATAGGAACAGAACTGAAATATTATAGAAATAACCATAAATGTGATGCATATATTGACATCAAGAAGCTCAGAGTCACACACGGTGTCTTATGCATGATGGCATAAGCAAAGTATATGGTTGTTTTAAACTAAATCTATTACAAAGTTCAAAAAAGAGCCCATGAAGATGGTTTTTACTCTCCCCTCGCCGGTTCACCTCCTTCTGCGGATTGGAAGTTGGGTTTTAACCATTCAAAACCGTTCATGGCAATGAATTCTGCCTCTTCATCAATCAGGTCAGTCGGATCAACTTCCGGAGCAAATGTATGTTCACGAGCCGGCGGGATTAGATCTGTCACCTTGTACGAGGGAGATGCCATCTTCTTATTCTCTAAATCAAAACCCGGCTGATACTTGTCAATGTTGGTTTCATCTCCAAGAATCATAGCCTGAGGTCGAACTCCTCTCAAGCAAGCGACGAAATCATCTTGTTCAAAAGGTGATCCGTCTTCCTTCACCGTAGGGTACCCCCTGGCTACATCCGCCGGGTCTAGGTCAGGCACCCAGGCCTTGGAGCGGCTCAGGGCAGTCAAAGCCCCGGCTCTGGCACAGGATCGTTTGACTTCTTGGAACCTGGCGGGTAAGATTGACAGTATTTCTAAGACATCACTAAACCGGTTGGGTCCTTGATTGGCAGGAGAGATGGCGGCAAGTGCCCGTTGTGCGCCAATTAACAGCTGCTCTACTAAGGTATAGACCGCCTTCAATTTAGTCACGTCGTCTTGGCTCATATTCTTGCTTCGCGGGCCTGCACATATTGTAAACAAAGGGTCAGCTAACGGTTTATATTCTGGGTCAAAAGAAGGTACAACAGATCAGTACAGATGACGTACCAAAAATGGTGGAAACCATCTGTGACACCCTGTTCTTTAATTCGGTCAGTTCCGTAGTAACCTCTTCAAGAGCTGTTTCAGCTTTCTCAACGCGTTATATCAGCACCGTCTTCTCTTTAGCCCAGGTTTTCTTCTTGGCAGCTAAGCTGGTTTTTAATTTTTCCGTCTCAGCAAGTCTTAATTGAAGCTTGGAGTCAGTAGCCTTGATTTCTGCTTCCTGATCCGCCAGCCGGGTCTTGGCGTCAGTCAATTGCGAACTCACTTCAGATAGGGCGTTCTGCAAAACATATACAGGTGTGTCAAAGCTCAAGAGTCAGGATTCAAGTCTCAAGTGCCTTAGCACTGCAAAAACTACATGAGACTTGGGGGCTAATGTATGCCAAAACAAATTCTCATGACTCTACTATACTTCAAGTACCAAGTACTTTACAAAGTAACAGCACTTGGCACATGGGGGCTAATGTATGATATTCTGCAAGTATCTCAAGGTTAAGCCGAACTACAATATTTGTTGAGCTCCGCACAAGACAGTTATGAAATTCAAAGTACCGGCTCATTTATGGTCAAGTGAACCGGCCCTTGGGAACTACCGGTGAAGTTTATTCTATGTTATTGGACTCCAGAAATATCTAAAGGTAAAGCTTTAGCCTATATCATAAGTCTACAGATCATTCAAGGTTTCATCATAATCTATAGACTTGGGGGCTGCTACCTCTTGAGCACTGCGTTGGATTTCCCCGAAGATGAAGGGATGATGCAGCAAAGTAGCGTAAGTATTTCCCTCCGTTTTTGAGAACCAAGGTATTAATCCAGTAGGAGGCTACGCCCGAGTCCCTCGTACCTGCACAAAACAAATAAATCCTTGCAACCAACGCAAATAGGGGTTGTCAATCCCTATAAGGCCACTTACGAGAGTGAGATCTAATAGATATGATAAGATAATATTTTTGGTATTTTTGTGATAAAGATGCAAAGTAAAATAAATGAAAAGTAAATAGCAAAGAAAATAACTAAGTAGTAGGAGATTAATATGATAGAGATAGACCCGGGGGCCATAGGTTTCACTAGTGGCTTCTCTCAAGAGCATAAGTATTCTATGGTGGGTGAACAAATTACTATTGAGCAATTGACAGAATTGAGCATAGTTATGAGAATATCTAGGTATGATCATGTATGTAGGCATCACGTCCGAGACAAGTAGACCGACTCCTTCCTACATCTACTACTATTACTCGACTCATCGACCGCTATCCAGCATACGTCTAGAGTATTAAGTTAAAAATAGAGTAACACCTTAAGCAAGATGACATGATGTAGAGGGATAGACTCATGCAATATGAAGAAAACCCCGTCTTGTTATCCTCAATGGCAACAATACAATACGTGCCTTGCTGCCCTTACTGTCACCGGGAAAGGACACCGCAAGATTGAACCCAAAGCTAAGCACTTCTCCCATTGCAAGAAAGATCAATCTAGTAGGCCAAACCAAACTGATAATTCGAAGAGACTTCCAAAGATAACCAATCATACATAAAAGAATTCAGAGAAGATTCAAATATTATTCGTAGATAGACTTGATCATAAACCCACATTTCATCGGTCTCAACAAACACACCGCAAAAAGAAGATTACATCGAATGGTTCTCCACAAGAGAGGGGGAGAACATTGTATTGAGATCCAAAAAGAGAGAAGAGGCCATCTAGCTACTAACTATGGACCCGTAGGTCTGAGGTAAACTACTCACAATTCATCGGAGGGGCTATGGTGTTGACGTAGAAGCCCTCCGTTATCGATGCCCCCTCCGACGGAGCTCCGGAACAGGCTCCAAGATGGGATCTCATGGATACAGAAAGTTGCGGTGGTGGAATTATGGTTTTGGCTCCATATGTGATCATTTGGGGGTACGTATGTATATATAGGAGGAGGGAGTACGTCGATGGAGCAACAGGGGGCCCACGAGGATGGAGGGCGCGCCTGGTGGGGGTGGGCGCGCCCCCTACCTCGTGGCCTCCTCTCTTGTGCCTTGACGTAGGGTCCAAGTCTCCCGGGTCTTATTCGTTGAGAAAATCACGTTCCCGAAGATTTCATTCCGTTTGGACTCCGTTTGATATTCCTTTTCTTCGAAACCCTAAAACAGGAAAAAACAGTAATTCTGGGCTGGGCCTCCGGTTAATAGGTTAGTCCCAAAAATAATATAAGAGTGGATAATAAAGCCCAATAATTTCCAAAACAGTAGATAATATAGCATGGAGCAATCAAAAATTATAGATACGTTGGAGACGTATCAAGCATCCCCAAGCTTAATTCCTACTCGTCCTCGAGTAGGTAAATGATAAAAATAGAATTTTTGATGCGGAGTGCTACTTGGCATAATTTTAATGTAATTATTCTTAATTGTGGTATGAATATTCAGATCCGAAAGATTCAAGACAAAAGTTCATAATTATATAAAAATGATAATACTTCAAGCATACGAACTAAGCAATTATGTCTTCTCAAAATAACATGGCCAAAGAAAGTTCATCCCTACAAAATCATATAGTTTAGTCATGTTTCATTTTCGTCACACAAGAATGCTCTCCTCATGCACAACCCCGATGACAAGCCAAGCAATTTTTTCATACTTTAGTAATCTCAAACCTATAAACTTTTTACGCAATATATGAGCGCAAGCCATGGATATAGCACTATGGGTGGAATAGAATATAATGAGGGGGTTATGTGGAGAAGAGAAAAAAGGAGAAAGTCTCACATCAATGAGGCTAATCAATGGGCTATGGAGATGCCCACCGATTGATGTTAATGCAAGGAGTAGGGATTGCCATGCAACGGATGCACTAGAGCTATAAATGTATGAAAGCTCAACAAAAGAAACTAGTGGGTGTGCATCCAAGTTGCTTGCTCATGAAGACCTAGGGCACTTGAGGAGGCCCATTGTTGGAATATACAAGACAAGTTCTATAATGAAAAATTCCCACTTGTATATGAAAGTGACAAAATAAGAGACTCTCTAACATGAAGATTAAGGTGCTACTTTGAAGCACAAGTGTGGCAAAGGATAGTGACATTGTCCCTTCTCTCTTTTTCTCTCATTTTTTTATTTGGGCCTTTCTCTTTTTTATGGCCTTTCTCTTTTTTTATATATTCCTCACTTGGGACAATGCTCTAGAAAATGATGATCATCACACTTCTATTTATTTACAACTCAATGATTACAACTCGATACTAGAACAAAGATGACTCTATATGAATGCCTCCAGCGGTGTACCGGGATATACAATGAACCAAGAGTGACATGTATGAAAGAATTATGAACGGTGGCTTTGCCACAAATACTATGTCAACTACATGATCATGCTAAGCAATATGACAATGATGAATGTGTCATGATAAACGGAATGGTGGAAAGTTGCATGGCAATATATCTCGGAATGGTTATGGAAATGCCATAATAGGTAGGTATGGTGGCTGTTTTGAGGAAGATATACGGAGGTTTATGTGTGAAAGAGCATATCATATCACGGGGTTTGGATGCACCGGCGAAGTTTGCGCCAACTCTCAATGTGAGAAAGGGCAATGCATGGTACCGAAGAGGCTAGTAATGATGGAAGGGTAAGAGTGCGTATAATCCATGGACTCAACATTAGTCATAAAGAACTCACATACTTATTGCAAAAATCTACAAGTCATCAAAAACCTCGGCACTACGGGCATGCTCCTAGATTGGTAGGAAAAGACCATCGCTCGTCCCCGACCGCCACTCATAAGGAGGACAATCAAATAACACCTCATGTTTCAAATTTTTTACATAACGTTTACCATACGTGCATGCTACGGGACTTGCAAACTTCAACACAAGTATTTCTCAATTTCATAACTACTCAACTAGCACGACTTTGATATTATTACCTCCATATCTCAAAACAATCATCAAGCATCAAACTTCTCTTAGTATTCAAAACACTCTTAAGAAAATTTTACTAATCTTGAATACCTAGCATATTAGGATTTTAAGGAAATTAGCATGCTATTAAGACTCTGAAAATAATTTAAGTGAAGCATGAGAGATCAATAGTTTCTATAAAACAAATCCACCACCGTGCTCTAAAAGATATAAGTGAAGTACTACATCAAAACTATATAACTCAAAAGATATAAGCGAAGCACATAGATCATTCTAAAAAATTCCAAATCATGTATGGCTCTCTCAAAAGGTGTGTAAAGCAAGGATGATTGTGTTAAACTAAAAAGCAAAGACTCAAATCATACAACACGCTCCAAGAAAAACACATATCATGTGGCGAATAAAAATATAGCTCCAAGTAAAGTTAACGATAGAAGTAGACGAAAGAGGGGATGCCTTCTGGGGCATCCCCAAGCTTTGGCTTTTAGGTGTCCTTAGATTATATTGGGGGTGCCATGGGCATCCCCAAGCTTAGGCTCTTGCCACTCCTTGTTCCATAATCCATCAAATCTTTACCCAAAACTTGAAAACTTCACAACACAAAACTCAAAGTAGAAAATCTCGTGAGCTCCGTTAGCAAAAGAAAACAAAAGACCACTTCAAGGTACTGTAATGAACTCATTATTTATTTATATTGATGTTATACCTACTGTATTCCAACTTCTCTATGGTTTATAAACTATTTTAGTAGCCATAGATTCATCAAAATAAGCAAACAACACAAGAAAAACAGAATCTGTCAAAAACAGAACAGTCTGTAGTAATCTGTAGCTAGCGCAAGAACTGGAGCCCCAAAAATTCTAAAATAAATTTCTGGACGTGAGGAATTTATCTATTAATCATCTTAAAAAATAATTAACTAAATATCAATTTACAAATAAAAATTACAGCAGTTCTCGTGAGCGCTAAAGTTTCTGTTTTTTACAGCAAGTTCAACAAGACTTTCCCCAAGTCTTCCCAATGGTTCTACTTGGCACAAACACTAATTAAACACAAAAAAACACAACCAAAACAGAGGCTAGATAAATTATTTATTACTAAAAGGGATAAAAAAGCAATGAATAAAAATAAAATTGGGTTGCCTCCCAACAAGCGCTATCGTTTAATGCCCCTTGCTAGGCATAACAAGCAAGAATAGATCTAGGTATTGCCATCTTTGGTAGGCAATCCATAAGTGGATCTCATAATAGATTCATAAGGTAATTTAATTTTATTTCTAGGAAAGTGTTCCATGGATTTCCTTAATGGAAATTGGAATCTAATATTTCCTTCCTTCATATCAATAATTGCACCAATCGTTCTAAGGAAAGGTCTACCAAGAATAATAGGACATGAAGGATTGCAATCTATGTCAAGAACAATAAAATCTACGGGCAAATAATTCCTATTTGCAAAAATAAGAACATCATTAATTCTTCCCATAGGTTTCTTAATAGTGGAATCCGCAAGGTGCAAATTTAGAGAGCAATCATTAAAATCACGAAAACCTAACAAATCACACAAAGTCTTTGGAATCGTGGAAACACTAGCACCCAAATCACAAAAAGCATAGCATTCATGATCTTTAATTTTAATTTTAATAGTTGGTTCCCACTCATCATAAAGTTTTCTAGGGATAGAAACTTCCAATTCAAGTTTTTCTTCATAAGATTGCATCAAGGCATCAACGATATGTTTAGTAAACGCTTTATTTTGACTATAAGTGTCAGGAGAATTTAGCACGGATTGTAACAAGGAAATACAATCAATCAAAGAGAAATTTTCATAGTTAAATTCCTTGAAATCCATAATAGTGGGTTTAGCAACATCTAGGGTTTTAATTTCTTCAATCCCACTTTTATCAAATTTAGCATCAAGATCAACAAATTCCGAATTCTTGGAACGCCTTCTAGGTAAAGGTGGATCATATTCAGTCCCATCATTATCAAGATTCTTATTGCAAAACAAAGATTTAATAGGGGACACATCAATAACTTTTAGACCTTCATCTTTATTTTCATAGGAACTAGAAGAACACGCTCCTATAAAGGCATTTTTCTTAGCACGCATCCTAGCGGTTCTTTCTTTGCAATAATCAATGGAAATTCTCATGGCTTTGTGAGACTCATTGATATCATGCTTAGGTGGAATACATCTAAGTTTCAAAGAATCAACATCAAGAGAAATTCTATCAACGTTCCTAGCCAAATCAACAATCTTAAGCATTTTTTCTTCAATCATAGGATTAAAATTCTTTTGCAAAGTAATAAATTCTTTAATATTAGATTCAAAATCATAGGGCATCTTATTATAATTTCCATAAGAATTGTTTTAGGAATTACCATAATTATTAGAGGGATTACTAGGATAAGGCCTAGGATTAAAATTTCCTCTATACGCGTTGTTACCAAAATTGTTCCTACCAACAAAATTCACATCCATAGATTCATTATTATTCTAAATCAAAGTAGACAGGGGCATATCATTAGGATCAGAAGAAACACTCTTATTAGCAAATAATTTCATAAGTTCATCCATAATTCCACTCAAAACATTAATTTCTTCTATCGCATGCACCTTTTTACTAGTAGATCTTTCAGTATGCCATTGAGAATAATTAACCATAATATTATCTAGGAGTTTAGTAGCTTATCCTAAAGTGATTTACATAATAGTGCCTCCCGCGGCCGAATCTAAAAGATTTCTAGAAGCAAAATTCAATCCCGCATAAAAATTCTGAACAATCATCCACAAATTTAAATGATGAGTAGGGCAATTACGTATAATTAATTTCATTCTCTCCCAAGCTTGTGCAACATGTTCATTATCAAGTTGCTTAAAATTCATAATATCGTTTCTAATAGAAATGATCGTAGCGGGAGGAAAACACTTAGAGATAAAAGCATCTTTGCACTTGTTCCACGAATCAATACTATTTTTAGGCGAAGACGAAAACCAAGCTTTAGCACGATCTCTAAGCGAAAAAGGAAATAGCTTCAATTTAACACTATCATTATCCACATCTTTCTTCTTTTTCATGTCACACAAATCAACGAAGCTATTTAGATGGGTAGCGGCATCTTCACTAGGAAGGCCAGAAAACGGATCTTTCATGACAAGATTCAGCAAAGCAGTACTAATTTCACAAGATTTAGCATCGGTAAGAGGAGCAATTGGAGTGCTAATAAAATCATTGTTGTTGTTATTGGTGAAGTCACACAATTTAGTATTATCTTGAGCCATCATGACAAGCAAGCAAACTAACACACAAGCAAACAGAAAGCAAGCAGGCAAAAAGAGGCAAATAGAGAAAGAGAGGGAGGATAGAGAGAGGGCGAATAAAACGGCAAGGGTGAAGTGGTGGAGAGGAAAACGAGAAGCAAATGGCAAATAATGTAATGCGGGAGATAAGGGTATGTGATGGGTACTTGGTATGTTGACTTTTGCATACACCTCCCCGGCAACGGTGCCAGAAATCCTTCTTGCTACCTCTTGAGCACTATGTTGGTTTTCCCCGAAGAGGAAGGGATGATGCAGCAAAGTAGCATAAGTATTTCCCTCAGTTTTTGAGAACCAAGGTATCAATCCAATAGGAGGCTACGCCCGAGTCCCTCGTACCTGCACAAAACAAATAAATCCTTGCAACCAACGCAAATAGGGGTTGGCAATCCCTATAAGGCCACTTACGAGAGTGAGATCTAATAGATATGATAAGATAATATTTTTGGTATTTTTATGATAAAGATGCAAAGTAAAATAAAGGAAAAGTAAATAGCAAAGGAAATAACTAAGTAGTAGGAGATTAATATGATAGAGATAGACCCGGGGGCCATAGGTTTCACTAGTGGCTTCTCTCAAGAGCATAAGTATTCTACGGTGGGTGAACAAATTACTGTTGAGCAATTAACAGAATTGAGCATAGTTATGAGAATATCTAGGTATGATCATGTATATAGGCGTCACGTCTGAGACAAGTAGACTGACTCCTGCCTGCATCTACTACTATTACTCCACTCATCGACCGCTATCCAGCATGCATCTAGAGTACTAAGTTAAAAATAGAGTAACGCCTTAAGCAAGATGACATGATGTAGAGGGATAGACTCATGCAATATGAAGAAAACCCCATCTTGTTATCCTTGATGGCAACAATACAATATGTGCCTTGCTGCCCTTACTGTCACCGGGAAAGGACACCGCAAGATTGAACCCACAGCTAAGCACTTCTCCCATTGCAAGAAAGATCAATCTAGTAGGCCAAACCAAACTGATAATTCGAAGAGACTTGCAAAGATAACCAATCATACATAAAAGAATTCAGAGAAGATTCAAATATTATTCATAGATAGACTTGATTATAAACCCACAATTCATCGGTCTCAACAAACACACCACAAAAAGAAGATTACATCGAATGGTTCTCCACAAGAGAGGGGGAGAACATTGTATTGAGATCCAAAAAGAGAGAAGAAGCCATCTAGCTACTAACTATGGACCCGTAGGTCCGAGATAAACTACTCACAATTCATCGGAGGGGCTATGGTGTTGATGTAGAAGCCCTCCGTGATCGATACCCCCTTCGGCGGAGTTCCGAAACAGGCCCCAAGATGGGATCTCGTGGACACAGAAAGTTGCGGTGGTGGAATTAGGGTTTTGGCTCCGTATCTGATCGTTTGGGGGTACGCATGTATATATAGGAGGAAGGAGTACGTCGGTGGAGCAACAGGGGGCCCACGAGGGTGGAGGGCGTGCCTGGTGGGGGTGTGCATGCCCCCTACCTCGTGGCCTCCTCTCTTGTTCCTTAACGTAGGGTCCAAGTCTCCCGGGTCTTATTCGTTGAGAAAATCATGTTCCCGAAGGTTTCATTCCGTTTGGACTCCGTTTGATATTCCTTTTCTTCGAAACCCTGAAACAAGCAAAAAATCAACAATCCTAGGTTGGGCCTCCGGTTAATAGGTTAGTCCCAAAAATAATATAAAAGTGGATAATAAAGCCCAATAATGTCCAAAACAGTAGATAATATCGCATGGAGCAATCAAAAATTATAGATACGTTGGAGACGTATCAGGGGCTAGCAGAATATAAGTAAGCCGGAAAAACATACCTCATACTTCAGTTGCAACTGCTTGACCATTTCGATTTCCGACTCACGGCTGGAGTGCACATGGCTGAGATAGCCGGACAATATGTCATTGGCGTTCAGATGGTTATAATGCGAAACATCAAAACGCACTTTTTGTCTCTCCAAAGCCTCTTGTTTAGCCGTGTGACGAGCCAACACAGTAGGATTCCCCGGTTCAACAAAGTGGCTTCCAGTGATCAGAACGTCCTGGGCTGACGACGATGGCGGGTTCGCTGAGCTCGATGGACCAGTAGCATAAGGGTTAATGATAGTATCGTCAACTGACGGCTTAGGAGGATCTACTACAGCATTGGCAGCCGGGTTTTCTGGTGCTTCAGTTGGAGGGGGAGAAGGTGGCATGGCCGGTTCAGGTACAAGGACTGGCGGGTCTTCCACCGGCTTAGTCACCTTGGCCTTCTTGGATTTGGCTTGGCCGCTAAGAAAGATGTTATGAAACAGTTAGTATAAAGAAGCAGTTTGAAAGACACAGAAGAAAGACATTCTCTTGCTTACCCATGGGCAGTCTTAAAGGACGGGAATTGAGTTTGAGATGAGTCGCCAGAAGAGCGAGACACCTCCTGCAAAGATAAAAATAAAGTTAGTGATGCAAGGGAAAAGGTCTAGTAATGAAAAGTAAAGACGAAGATATAAACCTCATTCGGGCGTTTTTGAGGAGTCTGTTGAAGAACAGAAGGCGGTTCATCGTCATTCCGTGCCTGACAACGGCTCTCATGTTGCTGTTTTTTCAAAATAAAATGAGGGTCCAGATAAGCCAAAGGGTGTGAAAACCTTACTTTCCGGGTTACGACTCGAAGTTTCTGTCTTGGCAAATGGGCTGAGTCGGAGGAAATAGTTACCTCTTCTTCCACGGCCTGACTGGCCCCTGTGTCGTCCTGGCAATGATCAGTGTTAATAAGATTATTAAAAAGCTGGCCAAGGGAGTCAAGGGCTACCTCTGACTCAGAAGTATCATCAAGCTTCAGCAGATCTTCAGCGGTGCTCTTCTTTTTCTTCTTAGATTTCCGGGTCGTCTTCCTGGAAGTTATGGCAGCGGCTCTTGCTTTCTTGGCGGCTTCATGGTCGTACGTGGCTTTCCAGAAGTCAGATTTGGCCTATAAACAAATAGGCAAGATGAAAGGTCGTACAAGTGTTTAAAACGGTTGAGAAGAATGCAAAGAGGAAGAGAGCAGAGGTTCTTTACCTCTGGCACCGGGTTAAGCTTGCAGAAGGGGTTCAACCCGACCTTACTACAGTCTTCATATTTGCCGTTTACCAAAAGAGTTGACATTGCAGCAATATCTTCTTCGGATAATTGAACGGAGTTGTAGCGAAGAGAATCATTCGGACCTCCACCATATTCGTACATCAGTTTGGATCGGCGGCTTAGAGGGATGACCCGCCATGAGATCCAGCAACGGGTCAGATCAACCCCAGTTAAGTCGTTCCCCAATAAAGCATTAATCCTTTTGATTGATGGAATCAGCTTCTTAAGTTCGGCAGCAGTAAGCTTGTCGGGGAGTGAAAATTTGGAGTCAAGACGCTTGGTGCGATAACCCGGCAGTGGCTTCTCATTTGCTGGTGAAATGTCTTGACAATAGAACCAAGTCTGATTCCAGTCTTTGGGATGACTCGGCAAGACTATGAGGAGGAAGTCGACGCCCTGTCGGCATTGAATCGAGATGCCTCCATGTTCCAAGCTAAGGCCATTGGTGCATTCGTTCTGCCGGTTCAGATAGAAATACTCTCTAAAGAGTTCCACAGTCGGTTCTTCTTGAAGGTAAACCTCACATAGTACTTGGAAGTTGCAGATGTTGGATATGGAATTGGGCCCGATATCTTAAGGGTGGAGATTGAAAAAATGGAGGACGTCTCTGAAGAACTTTGAGCTGGGTGGGGGAAAACCACGGTTCATATGGTCAGAAAAGACAAAAACTTCACCATCTTTTGGATTGGGTCGTTCCTCATCCGGGTCAGGTGCACGGTAAGACATAACATCCTTCCCTGGCAAAAAACCTATGGCAAAGAACTCCTTCAGATTGTCCTCAGTTACTGTTGAAGGGACCCAGTTGCAGACAGTTGGTGCTTTGGACGGCATGATGTTCAAAAGACGAACTGAAAAGAAAGCAACATGCCGGTTCAATTTAATGATAATGATACAGGGGAATAATGGCGGCTTAAATAATGTCTAATGTCATATAAGGAAATGTAAGTCGGCGTAGTAAGCCGCCATGACTATAGATATTTGAGAAATACCAGCAACAGAATTGATTAAGTGTTGAGACAAACAGGTTTCTGAACTTTTGGATATTATTATGGATCAAATGGCCGTTCAAAATGAAAAAAATTCTAGACCTAAAAATATAGCACAGATGAATGCATCAATCCTAATGCGGCCTTTATACCAGAAAAAGGGATCTACCAATGTCAAGAGTAGGCACCAAACAACTACCGCACAAGCATATATCTCTTTTTGGATCAAGAAGAGGTGGCAGTGGAAGAACCGCAAAGAACTACGAAGAACATGCGGAAAACCTAGAAGCCCTAAATGCGGATCTGAGGAATAGGAGGGCGAATACTTACAGCCGTAAAACCTCCACAGAAGGTCGCCGCCGTTATCTGAACCGATTCTGGTTGACGCAGCGGCCAAGGTCGACGACGACGGGATGCTCTCTGACGGCGGCGGAGCTCGAGCAGCAGCGGAGGTCGCGTGAGGAGGAAGACGAAGAAGAGAGGAGAATGAGAAAGACTGGGGCATGCCTATTTATAAGGGGATAACTGAAATAGGCGGGCCCGAAAAACGAGGAAGACCCATACAATGTTTATCCAACCAAAACGAGCGCCTCGATTCTCGGAAGGCATTAAAGATGAAGATCCATTGACAAGATGACGTCATGATAGTTTTTGTGTTTTCAAGAGATGACGTCATGGCGGGTTACAAAATTTCTGCGAAGAGAAGAAGACGATTTTTTCTAAATATTGAAGATTGACAAAGAACAAAGTTCAAAGTCAACTTGGGGCCTAATGTTAGGGATGTAGCTATCAGTTATGACCCACCCAGGAGGGGCCGGGTCAGTCCCAATGACGGGTCACAAACGAAGCCCAGAAAACAGTCAAGGCGATAGTTTATTCAGGCTTGTAGAAGTCCTAAGCCCAGAGGCGGCTTAAGGCCCAATATTGTAAACCGCCGTATGTAAGGAAAGACTTGTAAGGAAAGGCATGTAAAAGAATTCACCGAGCTGGACACACTTTATGAGCCGGCCGGGACCCTGTAGGCCGCCAGGCGTCAACCCGTGTATATAAGGGGACGACCCGGTGGCGGCTTAGGGCAAGAAACAAGAGATCGATAACCAAGCCGGCGAACTAGCCTCTTGGTGATTGCAACCCTAGCAATACCAACACAACTAGACGTAGGCTTTTACCTTCATCGTAAGGGGCCAAACTAGTATAAAACCTCTCGTGTCGTTTGTCCCGATTAACCCCTTTAAGCTTCCTAGTTGCGATGGCCCTACGACTAAGTCCTTCTGCTAGGACATCTGCCGTGACAATACCACGACAATATATATATATGGTTGCTCGCCATTGAGTCGACCGTGGAGCGCTCTGCTCGCGTCCCTCCGCGCATGCTCTGCCAGCGGTTGGGCGTGCACACGATCATGTCGGGGGGGCCATATGCATGCGGTTGCGCCACGTGCGTTGCCACGCAATGTAGTTATGTGCGGCACGATGGAGTTACGCGCTACAAACTAGAACTGCCATCAAGGCCTGCCGATATTCCTGGCTGTCTGGCTTCCCCTTTAATTCCCGCGGCCATGATAACCTTAGTCTTTTCAACCTTTCGATCGCGCCCCACAACACAACAAGCACACCCACGACGACACATAGAGAGGGGAAGTCTAGCGGCGCTCAAATGGAGTTCGGCGAGCATAAAGTGGAGACCCACGCGAGGGAGACGGATATCTCAGTGGTGTACACCATCAACCCGACTGTGGTGGACGACTACATCAACAGTGTTGAGCAGTTGCTTGCTCGAGACAAGTACAAGGTGGTCGACATCGACCTCTACTACAGCGTCGGTCGTCCCAGTTGCGCGTGCGCCATTGATGTCTACTACGCAACTTTATTCTTGTAGACACGTGTTGGGCCTCCAAGGGCAGAGTTTTGTAGGATAATAGAAATTTTCCCTCAAGTGGATGACCTACGGTTTATCAATCCATGAGAGGTGTAGGATGAAGATGGTCTCTCTCAAACGACCCTGCAACCAAATACAAGAAATCTCTTGTGTCCCCAACACACGCAATACAATGGAAAATTGTATAGGTGCACTAGTTCGGCGAAGTGATGGTGATAAAAGTGTAATATTGATGGTAGAAATATATTTTTATAATCTGAATAAATAAAAACAGCAAGGTAGCAAATAGTAAATGGGCACAAAAATGGTATTGCAATGCTTGAAAATGAGGCCTAGGGTCCGTACTTTCGCTAGTGCAATCTCTCAACAATGCTAACATAATTGGATCATATAACGATCCCTCAACGTGCAATGAAGAATCACTCCAAAGTTCCTATATAGCGGAGAGCATACGGAGAAATCGTTTGTAGGGTACGAAACCACCTCGAAGCTATTCTTTCCGATCAATCTATCCTAGAGTTCGTACTAAAATAACACGAGGCTATTCTTTTCGATCGATCTAACCAAGAGTTCATACTAAAATAACACCAAAGCAAATTCAGATTCATAATATTCAATCCAACACGAAGAACTTCAAAGAGTGCCCCAAGATTTCTACCGGAGAAACAAAGACAAGAACATGCATCAACCCCTATGCATAGATTACCCCAATGTCACCTCGGGAATCCGCGAGTTGAGTGCCAAAACATATATCAAGTGAATCAATACGATACCCCATTGTCACCACGAGTATTGAATTACAAGACATATATCAAGTGCTCTCAAATCCATGAAAGTATTCAATCCGATAGCAACGAAATCTCAAAGGGAAAACTCAATTCATCACAACAAGATAGAGAGGGGAAAACACCATATGATCTGACTATATTAACAAATCCCACGATACATCAAGATCGTGACATCCCAAGAACACGAGAGAGAGAGAGAGATTAAACACATAGCTACTGGTACAAACCCTCAGCCCCAAGGGTGCACTAGTCCCTCCTCATCGTGGTGGCCGCCGGGATGATGAAGATGGCCACCGGAGATGATTCCCCCTCTGGCAGAGTGCCGGAAAGGGTCTAGATTGGTTTTCGATGGCTATAGAGCCTTGCGGTGGCGGAACTTCTGATCTAGGTTAACCCCGCGGGTTTCTGGAATTTTTGGAAATTTATAGGGTAAAGAGGGGTGCGGGAGGCCACCAAGGTAGGCACAACCCACCTGGGCACGCCTGGGCCCCCAGGCACGCCCTGGAGGGTTGTGCCCCCCTCGGGGCACCCCCCAGGTGCTGCTCTAGCCCATCCTGGGTGTTCTGGTCCATAAAAAATCTCCAAAAAGTTTCGCGGTGTTTGGACTCCATTTGATATTGATTTCCTGCGATGTAAAAAACAAGCAAAAAACAGCAACTGGCACTGGGCACTGGGTCAATAGGTTAGTCCCAAAAAATGATATAACATCCAAGAATGATAATATAACAACATGAATACTTCATAAATTATAGATATGTTAGAGACGTATCAATCATCATGTCCTCATCTACCACTACTACATGCCCACAGAGCCTTGCGACTGTTTCCACAAGTTTGTCAACAACACCAACTACAAGTTCGCCATGGTGGAAACCGCCGATGATGTAAAAGCGCTTAAGGTTACGGGCTTGGCCCGCCAGAACCTTGTCGAAATCCGTAAGCACTACAGGGTCTGGGGAAGCACAAAGAAGGACTCCCTGGTTGAACTCGCCTCGGCCATCATCAACATGTACTACGAAAATATGAAGCAGGCTTCCAATAGAACACGTCCCATATCCTGGCATGGGGCTTGGATGGGGCAACTGGATGAACCTCACCTCAGGTTCGCGGCCAAGGGCGTGTACACATGCTACGAGATGCACAAGCGGATCATTGACATGAGAAAGTGCCTTGTTACGGAGATCGACGAGGCCGGATCGAGCCACATCCACAGCAAGCGTCACAAGAAGTAGATGATGATGAGATGATCATTTATCCTAGTTAATCATGCATGTAATATATAGTTTACTTTGGTGTGTGGAAATGTCATGTGTGTAGTAGCCACCTATGTAAGTATGCATTTAATAGTTTACTTTGGTGTGTGCAAATGCCATGGTTGTAGTAGCCACCTATGTAAGTGGATGTTTAATTTGGTTATGCAACCATGTCCTTATAAGTGTGTGTGTGTGTGTGTGTGTGTGTTTGTGTGTGTGCATGTTGTTCTATATGCAACCCCATCGCATAACACACACGTCTTATTAGCAGCAACCGTCTGTGTTATTATCGGTCTTCGCACACATTTCTGATTATAGACCTGTTTGTCGTGTATCACACACATCTTGTTATATTGAACCATTTTTGTTCTCTTGTCTCAACACAAACAGTTCATCTGAGTGAACCGCATGCCGTATATCGCACACACCTTGATCTGGCTGACCATTTCCTTTGTGTTTCCTAATCACAAATAGTTCATCCGAGTGAACTGTATGTTGTATATCGCACACACCTTCATCTGGCTGCCCGTTTCTTTTGTTCCTCCTCATCGCAAACAGTTAAATGAACTAAACTGTATGCCCTGCATCGCACACGCAAATAAAATCTGAACCATGTTTGATGCAACCGTCATCGCAAATGTTTTGCACCTTTTTTGGTGGTCTTTTTACACCACCGTTTGCGATTATTGCATCGCACACAGTTTCGTCGAAGGGTCTCTGATCATAGTGTTGCGTTAGCAGCATCCTGTAGTAGTGATATTTCCTTCGGGGGCGCCCTCCACCCTTGTGGCCGCTTCCTGGCTCCTCTGACTTGAACTCCAAGTCTCCTGGGTGTCTTCTGGTCTAAGAAAAAACATCGTGAAGGTTTCATTTTGTTTGGTCTCCGTTTGGTATTCCTTTTCTGGGAAACTCAAAAACAAGGAAAAAACAGAAACTGGCATTGGGCTCTAGGTTAAAAGGTTAGTCCCAAAAATAATATAAAATAGCACATTAATGCATATAGAACATCCAAAACAGATAATATAATAGCATGGAACAATAAAAAAATATAGATATGTTGGAGACGTATCAAGCATCCCCAAGCTTAATTCCTGCTCGTCCTGGTGTAGGTAAATGATAAAAAAAGAATTTTTGATGTGGAATGCTACCTAACATATTTATCCATGTAATTTTTCTTTATTGTGGAATGAATGTTCAGATCCATAAGATTCAAAACAGAATTTTAATATTGACATAAAAACAATAATACTTCAAGCATACTAACAAGGCAATTATGTCTTCTCAAAATAACATGGCCAAAGAAAGCTTATCCCTACAAAATCATATAGTCTGGCTATGATCTATCTTCATCACGAAAAATATTCAAATCATGCACAACCCCGATGACAACACTAGTACAGCGAGGTGCTAAACAAACGATTTTTAACCCCTTTCCGCGACGGCATTTGGAACCGTCGCCAAGTGAGTGTGGGCGATAGGGGGGTCCTTTCCACACGACCCAGAAACCATCGGCGATATGCCCTCCTGGCACACATGCTCAGAAAAATGTGGTTGTGTGCGACCGGCAAGCACTCAAATACAGAATTACATAAAGTAGTGCTCAAAAAAATACAATTATACAAGCAAAATCATTTCCGGTCGTAAGTACATCCCACACAGTCAGCCGGCACTAAACATTTCCGCTCGTATATACATCCGACACAGTCGCTCCAAGGAAAACATTTCGGTTCGCAAGTACATCACACACAATTCTCCCGGTTAAATCATTTGCGATAGTTTTTCCATTGCACACGGAATTAACAATTTTATTGTTTGCGTTATTGAATTCATCACACACGGTGCCAAGGGTTATCCATCACACATAGTTTTTACGTGGTAAACGTTTGTGCCAGGTGGCCTAACGCAAAAAGTTTTCATGAGGATGTTGTGTGTGATTGTTCATTAATCTAACATGGTTTATTCCTAGAAACTGTGTGCGTTATTGAATGCATTGCACACGGTGTTTTCTCAATAACCGTTTGCAATAAAAAGCAATTATCAAGCTAATTATCTAATTATTCATAATCCATTTATTAATCAAATTGACATTTCATATTAAGCACACAATATATTTCGTTTCCATAATTGAAATACATCAGAATACAACATCATATAGCTTCATTACTCAGCTACCCCATTACACAACTACACGAGGACCAAGTTTCACATGCAACATCTATAACCTTTCGAAATTAGCATCATAGACGGTACATAGACAGATGTATCTCATCTGGAAAACTGCTAAAGCAGAAGGCGAATATTGAGCCTTCATTGATGTTGAAGGTCTTTGTAACTTTACGCCAGTGCATGTGGATGATTATTGACTGTCCATCCTTCGTCCTCTTCAGGAACACTTCAATATTGAACCATGGGTGTTGCATGAATACCTTCCTCGCCTCCTGACCATATAGGTGGTTTGAGAGGTAATCATCAGTGAACTGCTTTGGAAAGGCCTAAAAATATGGATGTGCATGAATATATTCTCTATATTGGAAATGGGGCAAAGGAATAAAAAGGGCAAGGTATAATAGTTAGTAACATCATGTAGTGAACTGATGTCTTCTTCATTGTGCGGAAAAAGATCTTGTTGTTTTTTGTCGCTAATTTCTTTATCCTAACAATCTTTCCGAGTTTCTTGACTTGACTGATATTCATGGACAACTCATTTCCCCATATGCAAAAAGGGTCGAACAGTGGGTCAAAACCTCTGACAGCAGGACCTACATGCGCAAGACCAAATTGTTAAAAACCTAAATATTAGAATGGCTCCTGCAATTGCCGAATAATGTGCTATTAGACAACGGACCATGCACGTGCTAACCTCAATTGTAAACCTCAGTGCTTCCCATTGTTTCCCTGCAACACATATAAGGTAGTTAGTCATCAGGTTAAGTAAGAGTTCGCATGCTATCAGTAAAATATGTAGATAAAAAATAAGCACATTGCAGATTCATCAGATTAATTCAAGCCACATGGAAACCCCATTTATCCAAACCAAGCATGATTAAGAACTAGGAAATATAGCACTTGTATATGTTTCTCATGTATTAAGTGCATCCAAATTTGATTTATTCCTCACATGCACAACAATACAAAATTCTACCCACGACAATTGGACATCGCAGTGTAGAATTGAACCAAGTAGTTAGCTAAACACCACAACAAATGAACCAAACATTAACTGAGCACCACATTGCACAATATAACATACTCCTAATAGAAGATCAGATAGTTAACCAAACCAAGCATCCTTAACAACTTGCAAATATAGCAATTGTATTTTTTCATGTATTTACTACAACCAAATTCAATTTATTTCTCACATGGTATACAATAACAAATGCACCCACAACCCTTGAACATCACATTGCAGAATTGAACCAAACAAAATAGTTAACTAAACACCACAACAAATGAACCAAACATTAACTGAGCACCACATTGCATAATATAACATACTCCTAATAGAAAATCAGACAGTTAACCAAACCAAGCATGCTTAACAACATGGACATATAGCAATTGTCTTTGTTTCTCATGTATTTAGTACTGCCAAATTAGATTTATTTCTCACATTGTATAAAATAAAAGAATGCACCCACAACAATTGAACATCGCATTGCAGAATTGAAATAAACAGCCAACCGCGTCGCGTCATTGGCATGCGAGGCGTCAACGGTGGTCTCAACGGCAAGGTTCTCCTCCAAGATCTGGGGGTCGACGTGAATGGCAGCCATCGCGACCTCATCCGCGCGTGCGACCGCGATTTGCTTCTCCGCTGCCAAATGGTCCTTGCGATCCTAGCTATAATGTGTGCACCATATCTTAGGGCGGCGCTTATTTGGTGGGGGGGTCGGTGATTTGGGTAGAAGGTGTCGCGCCGGCAGTCGGGGCATGTGGGATGTGGAAGGAGAAGGAGGATGGGGGTCGGGTGTGAATTACCTGCATGGATAGGCGAGGCCAAGCAGCGTGGAGGAGGATCACCAGCGAGGAGGCGGCGCTGCAAACAAGGAGTGAAGGTTTCAACTTGCAAAGGAAGGCGGAAACAGGGGAAATGTGGCTTTTGGTAAGGGGAGGAGGCGGGGAGGTAGATATTTCCACGGAAGCCAAAAATTTGGAATCGCTTCAGCAAAAAAACTGGCGCGCAAAGTGTCATCAGACACGGTCCATTATTCAGAACTGTGTACGATATGTGAACATCACAAACGATTCAGATAGCCTAACCCGTGTGTGTTGAGTTTGAACATCAAAAATTTTGGTTCGAATTTCCCTGGTTACAGTGGTCATCCACGTGATTGCATAATTTGGGTACACAAAGGCGACTAACTTCTTAATTGAGCAAGTTCAGCAATTAAACAGAGCTAGCTGACCTAAACATTACTCTAACAAATTAAAGACTGGTGCTCTTAATTAAACAAAACAAAGAGTACTACTACAGCTGGTGCTCATCGATCTCCGCCGCCGCCTCCACGTCCAGCTCGTGCCCGACGGTCTCCTGGGGAAGGGGCTCCATGGCATCAATTGCACCATACTCGGCAAGCATCTCGCCATCCGTGTCCGCCATATCTTTGGAATAGGCCGCCACGAGCTGGGCGTGGGCGGCCGCGATCTGGGCTCTGGCGGGCTCCATCGTGACAAGGTATGTCATGCAGGAATGTACGGCTGCTCGAACTCTCTCGGCGATTGCCAACTCTTCGGTCGTGGGTTGCCGACCGTTGTCAGAGAAGCTTCGTTCGATTTGTGCAATGACCGCCATGAGCTGGGCATGGGCGGCCTCGACATGGTAGTGGGCGGCCTCCATCAAGGCTAAGGTCGCTCCTGCGAAACAGACAGCAGGTGTGCCGCTCTCGCCAGTTGCTATCCCCGAGGTAGATGTTGCTGCCGCCGCCTGAGAAGCAACAGCAGCCGTTTGGGCTGCCTTGGCCGCCCGGACGCAGAATGCGGTCGCCCTCACAAAGCTTGTTAGAACGCGCGTGGCGGCTGCGGCCATGCTCTCGCCGGAGTAGGCCGCCAAAGTTTCCCTCACGACGTCGGTCCACATGGCGATCTTTCACCGGCAACGAATGAACAGTGAAATGATATTTGAGGAGTGAGCTAGTGTGCTTGACACGCCGGCTATGGACTGTAGCCGACACACCTTCTTGCGCAAGCCATAGGCATACTATACACCGACGGTGCTCCAAGATATTTTGTGCTGCATCTCACACGGTTGGTGATAATAAACTGTGTGTGATCTACTTGATTTATCATCTTGATTTGAATTACGTAATGGGGTCATAGCTACAAAGGATGGTGTTTGAATTGCTAGAACTTATATCTGCAGTGAGCATGCAACTATAGGTGTGTCGTCAAAAAATATGGAATTATTCAGGGTTCGTTTGGATGTATTTATACATTAACTTGGTTTTGTAGTGATTTCAGGTGCATAATTCTAATTTGAACTACATCCACATGCTCCAGTGCATATAAGCGGGTTGAAAAAACAAATATGTGTCCTTGGTTGCATGCTTAGGTCCCATGCAAGAAATGGGAATGAATGTCACACATACACACTGCCACCATCACTCGGCCTCAAACATTGAGATACCTGGTTTTCAAATTCTAGTAAATCCAAACTCATTTGAAATTCATGAAACTTGGCATGCTATCATGGAGTGGCATCAACATGTCATGGTAAAAATTTTGTCCCATTTGGGGCAGGTTTGGGTATAAGCTTCTCACAAACCAGAGCTTCTCACAACAAGCGTGATGGTTTTGGTAGGGAACGTGCTACCTTTGGGGACGAAACGATATCCGTTGCCTCTTGTTGCTTTCAAAAAATTTCGAGTGTCAACATAGAGCAATAGGAGTGTTGTGTTTAATTTTGGAATTTTTCGGGGTTCGTTTGGACATTTTTATACGTTAACTAGGTTTCCCAGGCATTTTATGTGTATAATTCAAATTTGAAGTAGATGCACATTCTCCAGTGCATATAAACTGGTTGAAAAATCAAATCTGTGTCCTTGGTTGCATGCTCAGGTCCCATGAAAGAAATTGGAATGAATTTCAGACACCCTGCCACCATCACTCGCCGCAAACATTGAGATACCTGGTGTTTAAATTCTAGTAAATCCAAAACTCGTCTTAAATTCATGACGCTTGGCATGCTATCATGGAGTGGCATCAACATGTCGTGGTAAAAAAATTGTCCCATTTAGGGCAGGTTTGGGTATAAGCTTCTCACAAACCAGAGCTTCTCACAATAAGCATGATGGTTTCAGTAGGGAACGTGCCACCTTTGGGGATGAAACGATATCCATTTCCTCTTATTGCTTTCAAAAAGTTTCAATTGTCAACATAGAACAACAGGGGTGTTGTGTTAAATTTTGGAATTTTTTGGGGTTTGTTTGGACATTTTTATACATTAACTGGGTTTTCTAGGCATTTTATGTGCATAATTCAAATTTGAACTACATGCACATGCTCCGGTGCATATAAATTGGTTGAAAAATCAAATCTGTGTCCTTGGTTGCATGCTTAGGTCCCATGCAAGAAATGGGAATGAATGTCAAACACCCTGCCACCGTCACTCGGCCGCAAACATTGAGATACCTTGTTTTTAAATTATAGTAAATCCAAAACTCGTCTGAAATTCATGAAACTTGGCATGCTATCATGGAGAGGCATCAACATGCCATGGTAACAAAAATTTCCCATTTGGGGCAGGTTTGGGTATAAGCTTCTCACACACTAGAGCTTCTCACAACAAGCGTGATGGTTTCGGTAGGGAACATGCCACCTTTGGGGATGAAACGATATCTGTTGCCTCTTATTGCTTTCAAAAAAATCCGACTGTCAACATAGAACAACAGGAGTGTTGTGTTTAATTTTGGAATTTTCCGGGGTTCGTTTCGACATTTTTATACATTAACTGGGTTTCCCAGGCATGTTATGCGCATAATTCAAATTTGAACTACATGCACATTCTCCAGTGCATATAAACTGGTTGAAAAATCAAATATATGTCCTTGGTTGCATGCTTTGGTCACATGCAAGAAATGAGAATGAATTTCAAACACCATGCTACCGTCACTCGGTCGCAAACATTGAGATACCTCTTTTTAAATTCTAGTAAATCCAAAACTCGTCTGAAATTCATGAAACTTGGCATGCTATCATGGAGCGGCATCAACATGTCGTGGTAAAAATTTTGTCCCATTTGGGGCAGGTTTGGGTATAAGCTTCTCACAAACCTTAACTTCTCACAACAAGCGTGATGGTTTCGGTAGGGAACGTGCCACCTTCGGGGACGAAACGATATTCGTTGCCTCTTATTGCTTTCAAAAAAATTTGAGTGTCAACATAGAACAACAGGAGTGTTGTGTTCAATTTTGGATTTTTTCGGGGTTCGTTTGGACATTTTTATACATTAACTGGGTTTTCTGGGCATTTTATGTGCATAATTCAAATTTGAACTACATGCACATTCTCGAGTGCATATAAACTGGTTGAAAAATCTAATATGTGTCATTGCTTGCATGCTTAGGTCCCATGCGAGAAATGGGAATGAATTTCAAACACCCTGCCTCCGTCACTCGGTCGCAAACATTGAGATACTTGGTTTTTAAATTTTAGTAAATCCAAAACTCGTCTGAAATTCATGAAACTTGGCATGCTATCATGGAGCGGCATTAACATGTCGTGGTAAAAATTCGTCCCATTTGGGGCAGGTTTTGGTATAAGCTTCTCACAAACCTTAGCTTCTCACAACAAGCGTGATGGTTTCGGCAGGGAACGTGCCACCTTTGGGGACGAAACGATAGCCGTTGTCTCTATTGCTAAATTTTTTTATAGTGTCAAAATAGAACAACAGGAGTGTTGTGTTTACTTTTGGAATTTTTCGGGGTTCGTTTGGACATTTTTATACATTAACTGGGTTTTCTAGGCATTTCATGTGCATAATTCAAATTTGAACTACATGCACAAGCTCTAGTGCATATAAATTGGTTGAAAATCAAATCTGTGTCCTTCGGGGCATGCTTAGGTCCCATGCAAAAATGGGAATGAATTTCAAACACCAGGGCACTATTGATTGCCGGCAAAATGTTGACATACTTTGTTTTTAAATTTTAGTAAATCCAAAACTCGTCTCAAATTCATGAAACTTGGTATGCTATAATGGAATGGCACCCGACATGCTGTGGTATTTTTTGTGTCCATTTTGAGAGAAGGCGCACTTGAATAACAGCCAACAAAGGCATTTTGAAACAAATAGCTACCACTATAATATCTCAAACGTTTTGTATAATTTAAATTGTATGTGTTCTGTTAACCATTCATGTGACGCCACATGTCACTCTTTTAGTGGCTAGGAGGAGCTGTGCGGACAGGTGCTTGAGTGCTAAACATAACGGAAGGCGTGCAAGCTATACTCCAATGCGGAGGCTCACTGCGAAGCATGCGAGCTGTACGTCGCGCAGGCTCACCAGGAAGCGAGCCCTTTGACTTCCATGGCCGCCCGCCTTGCTCGCATCCTCTACATTAATGGCGCCCAAGCCGCAGTTTAATATGGTTTGTAAATATAAAACACTCATCGCAAACGTTTTAGTTAGAACACCCGTATGCAAAACCGACAATTTCCCCAGGAAGCCAAGGGAATATGTGCCGAGCAGGATTTGTGCAGCTCTTGATCGAAAAAGTTTTAGTTAGAACACCTGTATGCAAACCGGCAGCTTCCCTAGGAAGCCAAGAGAAAATGTGCCGAGCAGGATTTTTGCAGCTCTTGATAGCAAACATTTTAGATAGAACACCTGTATGCATAGTGAGAGCTATGGTCTTCCCTCTTAAGTCAAGGGAAAATCCGCAGCGCAGGATTTGTGCATCCCTTCAATGCAAACAGTTGTCTTGGATGACCCATGTGCAACCACATACAAATAATTTGGTAAGAGTTGCATCTGTCATATTGGGTATATTGCCATTTGTCAAACTGGAAAGATTTACATTTGTTGATCTAGTAACGTTGCCATTTGTTAATCCTTGTAACACTGTGATTTGTCAAAATATGCAGGTAGAAATCACTAGAACTATCTAATTTTTGCAACTAAAATTCAGTAATTAAGCATAGATTTCATTCATAGATTAAGCAGTCGTTCTTAATTTATACAAACAGTTCAACTCGACAGCTGAACCGACCAAACTTTTCCCCAATTGTTGCCAACCATGTACTAAAATAGCTAGTTCAACTATATATACTAGCTAATTTTAAGTACATTGTACAATTCGACCACACATCTATAGTCAGATAAACTGAACAAAATAACCCCTAAATACTACTACTACCATGGAGGGGCTTTGTGCTACTTCTGGCAGCCTCTCCTCTGCCGTGCGCGCTCAGTAAGAGGCAGAGGAGGAGGAGGAGCCTACCGACGAGCTAGAGAAATGCAATACGGTGCCTGCCGCTGCTGCATGTTCAGCGACGCTCACCAGCTCGAATGCCCACTGCCGCTCTAGACGATCCCTCTCGAAGCGGCCGGACTGCTCGTAGATCTCCTGATTCCTCGCCTCTGCGTCGGCGTGTGCTGCGGCCACGGCTGTGGTAAGGCTCTTTGCATGCTCGACGAGGCGCTCCTCCTCCTCCCGCAGGAACTCGATGTAGCGTGCACAGCTGCTGACGCACATGCGGGCCTTCACCCCCACCTCCCTCCTTCGGGCGGCGGTGGTGGAGTGGGTGATGATCCCAGCGGTCGACGGTGGGCTGGCGGTCACAGCGGCCGACGATGGGGTGGCGGCCACGACCACCACCTCCCGCCTTCGGGCCGCGGTGGCGGAGCGGGTGATGGCCACGGTGGCCGGCAGTGGGGTGGCGGCCACGACGGCCACCTCCCGCCTTCGGGCCATGGCGGGGGAGCAGGAGATGGCTTTGGCTGTTGACGGTGGTGTTGCGAGAACGGCAGTGGCAATAGCTGCCAACGGGCAGCGGCGGCGGAGCGTGTGGTGGGAGTTCCGCGCACACCCAACAGGGACGCCCCGCGCACTACACTACGCCGGGGACTGCACCGCCGCCGCAGTGTAGCCTCCCAGCTGGAGCTGTCCTCTGATGACGGCGGAGTGGTTCAGCAATGACGACGGACTGGTGTTATTGGGCGATTGTGGGAGAAGCACACGAGATAAGCTACATGGAGGGAGGGGAAAATGCGACACAGGACTCGCCGACCGTGAGGGTTTTATAGCAGGTTGGTGAGCATTGGGATTTTGGCGGATTTCACCGAGTCGGGCAGGAAGCTTGCACGGGAATGGGTTCATTGGCACCACCGTTTAGCCAAAAGAACGCCCCCGCGCGCTGCGCAAGCATGCGTTGTAAGCCGTCTGCGGCAGCGGGGTGACAAGCCGTGTGAGAGGAGGACGAAAGGACACGTACACATACGGTTAATACAAAAAATGTTTGTGATTTAATTACCTACTATACCCCTGTCCTGGTTTATAAGTAGCATTTAATAACTAATAAAATACGAATACATGTCACCAAAGATTTTATCGTTGGAGTCGTATTTGAACATAGTTTCCAGCTATACAATTTTTATAACATGCATTAACACTTTTTTGGTTAAATTTAAGGTTATATACAAGCAAGGGTTTGCCCACAACACACACGACTTATTCCATCACAAACAGCTCAGATGGATCAACTGTATGCCACGTATCGCACACGCAACTCTAATCTTATTCGTGCTTGATGTCTCCGACATCGCTCGCACAGTTCGTCTTATTTGCCACGTATCACTGTGCCGACATCTGCTCGCGTCCCTCGGCAAGCTCTGCTTGCTGTTAGGCGTCGTACCGCATTGTGCTCACCGTTAGGCGCCGCGTCGTGCTCTGCTCGCGTCCGATGACACGCTCTGCTCACGTCCGTCGACGCGTTCGGCTTGTGGACAGCTTTTCCTTGCACGTTCAACTGTATATATATATATGGTTGCTCACCCTTCATGTGACCGCGGAGCGCTCTGCTCGCGTCCCTTCGCGCGCGCTCTGCCTCCGGTTGGGCGTGCGCATGATCACGTTGGGGGCCCCATATGCATGCGGTTGTGCCACGCGCGTTGCCACGCGACGCAGTTGCGTGCGGCACGATGGAGTTACGCACTGCAAATTAGAACTGCCATTAGGGCCTGCCGATATTCCTGGCAATCCGGCTTCCCCTTTAATTCCCGCGGCCATTATAACCTTAGTCTCTTCAACCTTTCGAATGCTCCCCACAACAGAAAAATCACACCCACGACGACACATAGAGAGGGGATGTCTAGCGGCGCTCCAATGGAGTTCGGCGAGCATAGAGTGGAGACCCACGCAAGGGAGACAGATCTCTCGGTGGTGTACACCATCGACCCGGCCGTGGTGGACGACTACATCAATAGCATTGAGCAGTTGCTTGCTCGAGACAAGAACAAGGTGGTCGGCATCGACCTCTAGTACACCATCGGTCGTCCCAGCATAGATCATAAGGTTGCCGTCGACCAGTTGTGCGTGGGCCATCATGTCCTCATCTACCACTACTGCATGGCCACAGAGCCTTGCGACTATTTTAACAGGTTTGTCAACAACACCGACTACAAGTTCGCCACGGTGGAAACCACCGATGATGTAAACGCGGTCGGTGTTATGGGCTTGGCCTGCAAGAACCTTGTCGAAATCCGTGACCACTACAAGGTCTAGGGCAGCACGAAGAAAGACTCCTTGGTCGAACTAGCCTCGGCCATCATCGACCCCTACTACGAAAAGATGAAGTAGGATGCCTAGAGAACAAGCCCCTATCCTGGCACATGGCCTGGATGCGGCAACTGGTTGAACCTCACCTCAGGTTCATGGCCAAGAGCGTGTACAGATGCTACGAGATGCACAGGCGGATCATTGACATGTGGAAGTGCCTCGTTACCCAAACCAGCGAGCCCGGATCGAGCCACAAGCAGAGCAAGCGTCACAAGAAGTAGATGATGATCAGATGATCATTTATGCTAGTTAATCATGCATGTAATATATAGTTTACTTTATTGGTGTGTGGAAATGTCATGTGTGTAGTAGCCACCTATGTAATTATGCATGTAATAGTTTACTTTGGTGTGTGCAAATTCCATGGTTGTAGTAGCCACCTATGTAAGTGGATGTTTAATTTGGTTATGCAAGCATGTCCTTATAAGTGTGTGTGTATATATATATATGTGTTGTTGTTCTGTATGCAATCCTATCGCGCAACACACACGTCTTATTAGCAGCAACCGTCTGTGTTATTATCGGTCTTCATACACATTTCTGATTACAGACCAGTTTGCCGCGTATCACACACGTCTTGTTAAGTTGAACCATTTCTATTCTCATGTCTCAACGCAAGCAGTTCATCCGAGTGAACCGCATGCCGTATATCGCACACACCTTCATCTGGCTGACCATTTCTTTTGTGTTGCCTAATCACAAACAGTTCAACCGAGTGAACCGTATGATGTATATCGCACACACCTCCATCTGGCTGCCTGTTTATTTTGTTCCTCCTCATCGCAAATAGTTAATTGAACTGAACCGTATGCCCTACATTGCACACGCAACTAAAATCTGAACCGTCTTTGATGGTTCCGCCATCGCAAACGTTTTGCACATTTTTTGATGGGTTTTTACACCACCGTCTGCGATTATGGCATCGCACACAGTTTCGTCGAAGGGTCTGTGATCATAGTGTCGCGTTAGCAGCATCCTGTAGTAGTGCAAGCCAAGCAATTGTTTCATACTTTTGGTGTTCTCAAACTTTTTCAACTTTCACGCAATACATGAGCGTGAGCCATGGACATAGCACTATAGGTGGAATAGAATATGGTGGTTGTGGAGAAGACAAAAAGAAGGAGATAGTCTCACATCAACTAGGCGTATCAACGGGCTATCGAGATGCCCATCAATAGATATCAAAAGTGAGATCTGATAGAGATAGATAAAACTAAACAAACAATAAAGTAAATATTTTTGGGTTTTTGGTTTATAGATCAGAAAATAAAATATTGCAAAATAGTAGATTGGAAACTTATATGATGGAAAGTAGACCCGGGGCCATAGATTTCACTAGAGACTTCTCTCAAGATAGCAAATAATACGATGGGTCAACAAATTACTCTTGAGCAATTGATAGAAAAGTGCAAAGTTATGATGATATCTAAGGCAATGATTATAAATATAGGCATCACATTCATGCCAAGTAGAGGAATAAACTCAAGCAATATTAAGTTCATGAAGAACAGAGTAGTGCATTAAGTAAGATGATATGTAGAGGAATAAACTGAAGTAATATGATGTAAACCCCATCTTTTTATCGTTGTTGGCACCAATACAATACGTGCCTTGCTGCCCCTACAGTCATTGGGAAAAGACACCGCAAGATTGAACACAAAGCTAAGCACTTCTCCCATTGCAAGAAAAACCAATCTAGTTGGCCAAACTAAAACGATAGTTTGAAGAGAATTACAAAGATATCAAATCATGCATAAAATAATTCAGAGAAGCTTCAAATAATATTCATAGATAAGTTGATCATAAATCCACAATTCATCGGATCATGACAAACACACCGCAAAAGAAGATTACATCGGATAGATCTCCAAGAACATCGAGGAGAACATGGTATTGAGAATAAAAGAGAGAGAAGAAGCCATCTAGCTACTAGCTATGGACCCATAGGTCTATGGTAAACTATGCACGCTTCATCTGAAGGGCAATAGAGTTGATGTAGAAGCCCTCCATGATCGAATCCCCCTCCGGTAGGATGCCGGAAAAGGCCCCAAGATGGGATCTCACGGGAACAGAAGGTTGCGGCGGTGGAAAAGTGTTTTCGTGGATGCTTCTGGTGGTTTGCGAATATATGTGAACAAACCGGTTCGATCTAAACCTACTAAACCATAAATAAAACCGATCTACTAAAAAAACCTAACTGCTCGTGGATCTAATCTGGAACTTTGATCTAAGATCGAACGGGGTGAGAGGAGCGGCGGCTTACAGTGGGTCAAGGCAGCCGGCGACGATAGCTTGGCGTTGGACGTGGAAGAGGCGGCGGCTGTGGTGGTCCTCGGCAACAGCGGAGGTGACGGAGAAGACGAGCACGACAAGGGCGCCCGGATGGTGGTGGCTTCAATGCTTGAGGGCGTCGGGGTTGAGCAAAGGGAGACGATGGCGCTCCCGGGCTCCGGCGGCTCGGGCGTGGTCGTGGAGCTCGTCCTGGTGGTCGCCGGGCTCTGTGAATCATCGGACGGGGCACGACGCAAGGTGGCGATCTCGGGGTGACCTCTACAGCGTCGGGGGCATCCACTTGCGATGGTGACGAGCGGCTGGAGCAGAGGGTGGCGCCGGCGAGATGCGGGAGTCGTCAGGAAGCAGTTTCCCATGTGGATATGTGCTACTTCTTGAGCTTGCGTTAGTTTTTCCCCTGAAGAGGAAAGGGTGGTGCAGCAAAGTAGAGATAAGTATTTCCCTCAGTTTCAGAACCAAGATATCAATCCAGTAGGAGACAACGCACAAATCACCTAATAACTGCACAAACAATTAAACAACTTGCACCCAACACGATAAAGGGGTTTTCAATCCCTTCACGGTTACTTGCAAAAGTGAGATCTGATAGAGATAGATAAACGACGACAAAGTAAATATTTTTGGTATTTTTGGTTTGTAGATCGGAAAGTAAAAGATTGCAAAAATAGTAGATCGGAGACTAATATTGTAGATCAGAAACTTGTAAGGTAGAAAATAGAAACTTATATGATGGAAAATAGACCCGGGGGCCATAGGTTTCACTAGAGGCTTCTCTCAAGATAGCAAATAATACAGTGGGTGAACAAATTACTGGCGAGCAATAGATAGAAAAGCGCAAAGTTATGACGATATCTAAGGCAATGATCATGAATATAGGCATCACGTCCGTGTCAAGTAGATTAAAACGATTCTACATCTACTACTATTACTCCACACATCGACCGCTATCCAGCATGCATCTAGAGTATTAAGTTCATAAAGAACGGAGTAACGCATTAAGTAAGATGACATGATGTAGAGGAATTAACTCAAGCAATATGATGAAAACCCCATCTTTTTATCCTCGATGGCAATAATACAATACGTGCCTTGCTGCCCCTACTGTCACTAGGAAAGGACACCTCTAGATTGAACCCAAAGCTAAGCACTTCTCCCATTGCAAGAAAAACCAAACTAGTTAGCCAAACCAAACCGATAGTTCGAAGAGACAAAGATATCAAATCATGCATAAAAGAATTCAGTGAAGATTCAAATAATATTCATAGATAAGCTAATCATAAATCCACAATTCATCAGATCTCGGCAAACACACTGCACAAAAGTATTACATCGAATAGGTCTCCAAGAACATAGAGGAGAACATGGTATTGAGAATCAAAGAGAGAGAAGAAGCCATCTAGCTACTAGCTATGGACCTGTAGGTCTGTGGTAAACTACTCACGCTTCATTGGAGAAGGGCAGTAGAGTTGATGTAGAGGCCCTCCATGATCGAATCCCCCTCCGGCACGGTGCCGGAAAAGGTCCCTAGATGGGATCTCATGGGTACAGAAGGTTGCGGTGGTGGAAAAGTGTTTTCGTGGTTGCCTCTGGTGGTTTGGGGATATTTGGGAATATATAGGTGAAAGAATTAGGTCAGGAGGGTCACGGGGGCCCATAAGGATGGGGGCACGCCCTCCTTCCTTGTGGCCGCCTCGTGGCTCCTCTGAGTTCACCTCCAAGTCTCTTGGTTGTCTTCTGGTCCAAGAAAAATCATCGCGAAGGTTTCATTCTGTTTGGTATTCCTTTTCTGCAAAACTCAAAAACAAGGAAAATAGGAATTGGCACTGGGCTCTAGGTTAACAAGTTAGTCTAAAATATAATATAAAATAGCATATTAATGCATATAAAACGTCCAAAACAGATAATATAATAGCATGGAACAATCAAAAATTATAGATACATCGGAGACGTATCAAGCATCCCCAAGCTTAATTCCTACACGTCCTCTATTAGGTAAATGATAAAAACAGAATTTTTGATGTGGAATGCTACCTAACATATTTATTCATGTAATTTTCTTTATTGTGGCATGAATGTTCGGACCCATAAGATTCAAAACAAAAGTTTAACTTTGACATAAAAACAGCAATACTTCAAGCATACTAACAAGGCAATTATGTCTTCTCAAAATAACATGGCCAAAGAAAGCTTATCCCTATAAAATCATATAGTCTCACTATGCTCCATCTTCATCACACAAAATATTCAAATCATGCACAACCTTGATGACAAGCCAAGCAATTGTTTCATACTTTTGATGTTCTCAAACCTTTTCAACTTTCACGTAATACATGAGCGTGAGCCATGGACATGGCACTATAGGTGGAATAGAGTATGGTGGTTGTGGAGAAGACAAAAAGAGGGGGATAGTCTCACATTAACTAGGCGTATCAACGGGCTATGGAGATGCCCATCAATAGCTATCAATGTGAGTGAGTAGGGATTGCCATGCAACGGATGCACTAGAGCTCTAAGTTTATGAAAGCTCGAAAAGAAAACTAAGTGGGTGTGCATCCAACTTGATTGCTCATGAAGACCTAGGGAAATTTGAGGAAGCCCATCGTTGGAATATTCAAGCCAAGTTATATAATGAAAAATTCCCACTAGCATATGAAAGTGACAACATAGGAGACTCTCTATCATGAATATCATGGTGCTACTTTGAAGCACAAGTGTGGAAAAAGGATAGTAACATTGCCCCTTCTCTCTTTTTCTCTCATTTTTTATTCTCCTTTCTCTTTTTTGGGAGACTCTTTTCTCTTTTTTGGAGACTCTTTTGGCCTCTCTTTTTTAATTTCCTCACATGGGACAATGTTCTAATAATGACACCACACTTCTATTTACTTACAACTCAAAAATTACAACTCGATACTAGAACAAAATATGACTCTATATGAATGCCTCCGGCGGTGTACCGGGATGTGCAATGACTCAAGAGCGACATGTATAAAAAATGATGAAAGGTGGCTTTGCCACAAATACGATGTCAACTACATGATCATGCAACGCAATATGAAAATGATGAAGTGTGTCATAATAAACAGAACAGTGGAAAGTTGCATGGCAATATATCTCGGAATGGCTATGGAAATGCCATAATAGGTAGGTATGGTGGCTGTTTTTAGGAAGGTATATGGTGGGTTTAAGGTACCGGCAAAAGTTGTGCGACACTAGAGAGGCTAGAAATGGTGGAATGGTGAGAGTGCGTATAATCCATGGACTCGACATTAGTCATCAAGAACTCACATACTATTGCAAAAATCTATTAGTCATCAAAACAAAGTACTATGCACATGCTCCTGGGGGGATAGTTTGGTAGGAAAATACCATCACTCGTCCCCGACCGCCACTCATAAGGAAGACAATCAAAAAATATCTCATGCTCCAACTATGTTACATAACGGTTCACCATGCATACATGTTATGGGACTCACAAACCTTAACACAAGTATTTCTCAAATTCACAATTACTCACTAGCATGACTCTAATATCACCATCTTTATATCTCAAAACAATCATAAGGAATCAAACTTCTCAAAGTATTCAATGCACTTTATATGAAAGTTTTTATTATATCCCTCTTGGATGCCTATCATATTTGGACTAAATTTATAACCAAAGAAAATTACCATGTTGTTTAAAGACTCTCAAAATAATATAAGTGAATCATGAGAGTTCAATAATTTCTATAAAATAAACCACCGCCGTGCTCTAAAAAGATATAAGTGAAGCGCTACAGCAAAATTGCCTAGCTCAAAAGATATAAGTGAAGCACATAGAGTATTCTAATAAATCACGATTTATGTGTGTCCCTCTCAAAAGGTGTGTACAGCAAGGATGACTGTGGCAAACTAAAAAGCAAATATTCAACTCATACAAGACACTCCAAGCAAAACACATATCATGTGGTGAATAGAAATATAGCCTCAAGTAAAGTTATTGATAGACGAAGACGAAAGAGGGGATGCCTGACGGGGAATCCCCAAGCTAATTAGGCTCTTGGTTGTCCTTAAAAATTACCTTGGGGTGCCTTGGGCACGCCCAAGTTAGGCTCTTGCCACTCCTTATTCCATAGTCCATCAAATCCTTACCCAAAACTTGAAAACTTCACAACACAAAACTCAACAGAAAATCGGATAAGCTCCGTTAGTATAAGAAAAATAAATCACCACTTTTGGTACTGTTGTGAAATCATTATTTATTCATATTGGTGTAATATCTATTGTATTTCGACTTCTGCATCGTTCATACCCCCTGATACTACCCATTGATTCATCAAAATAAGCAAACAACACATAGAAAACAGAATGTGTCAAAAACAAAACAGTTTGTAGTAATCTGGAACTCCCAAATACTTCTATAACTCCAAAAATTCTCAAAAATTGGGAAAACTGGGCAATTTACATATTAATCTTCTGAAAAAATAATCAGTATTTTATCACTCTTCTGTTAAAAATGAGAATTATTTTCCTGAGCGCAAAAGTTTCTGTTTTTCAGCAAGATCAAATCAACTATCACCGTAAGCCATGCTAAAGGTCTTACTTGGCACAAACACTAATTAAAACATAAAACCAAATCTAATAATAGGATAGATGAATTATTTAATGCAAAACGGGACCTAAAAGAAAAAAATTGGGTTGCCTCCCAACAAGCGCTATTGTTTAACGCCCTTAGCTAGGCATTGAGATTTCAATGATGCTCACACAAAAGACAATAATTAAAGCACAAAGTGAGCATCATAAAATACGAGACAAACACATCTAAGTATAACACACTTCCTATTTATAGGCATTATATAAGCAAACAAATTATCAACATAAGAAAAAACTAGCATATGCAAGGAAGGAGAAAGAAACAATAGCAATCTCAACATAACAAGAGGTAATTTAGTAACATGAAAGTTTCTACCACCATATTTTCCTCTCTCATAATAATTACATGTGGGATCATAATCAAATTCAATAATATAACTATCACATAAAATATTCTGAACATGATCCATATGCATACAAAGTTGACACTCTTCCCAAATAGTGGGATTATCATAAAATAAAGTCATGACCTCTCCGAACCCACTTTTATTAGAAAATTCATAATATTTATCAATCTCCAAAGTATTGGGATCATTATTACCTAGAGTTGACACTCGTCCAAACCCACTTCTAATGTTATTGCAAACATATTCATCATGAGGCTTAAATAAATTTTCAAGATCATAAGAAGCATTATCACCCCAATCATGATCATTGCAATAAGTAGAGGACATAGCAAAACTTGCATCCCCAAGCTTGGGGTTTTTCATATCATTAGCACAATTGACATTAATAGAATTTACAATAACATCATTGCAATCATGCTTTTGATTCAATGAACTATCAAGTATGGGTGCAATAGCAACAATCTCATGTTTAACATAAGGGACTATAGCAAATTCATCTCCATAAATATTGGCATCATGGCCATAAGAATAGCAAGCATCACGTTCATGAAGGGATATTTCAGTCAAATCACCGGGATCATAATTATCTATAGATTCATGCATATCATTATTTTCTTCCAAAGCAACGTTCATCCTCTCTATAAATTCTTTGACATAGACACTATGAGCATAGTTTTCATAGCAATATTTAAGTATGTCAAAATTTTCAGATTTGTAGAAGGTAATACCATATTTTTCAATCAAAGAAGCAACTTCATAAGCACCCTTAAAAGCAACAAATTCTTTGATTTGTTCGATGTCATAGTAACTATAAACACCCTTTTCATAAGAAGATAAGATTTCACAAAGATTCCAAGCATAGCATAGCAAACAATTTATTTGATTCCATAAGAGCCTCCCTTTTTCAGACAAACAATGATGCACAAAATGAGCATGCTCATCTTAAGATTCTACCTCAACTAAACTAGTTGGGGTTTCAACATGAGCACAACGGGATGAAAGATGATCCAGGTAGAAGACTTTGAGTGGATCCATACCAATAGATTTTTAGCAAGCAAAGATGCAAGCAAAATAAAAGGCACATGGAAACACAAGCAAACATAAGATCGGACGAAAGAAGGGCGAATAAAAAGGCAAATCTTTTCGAAAATCATTTTAGAAGTGAGGGAGAGGAAAACGGGAGGCGAATGGCGAATAATGTAATGCAAGAGATGAGAGTTTATGAATGGTACTTAGTTATCCTTGACTTGGCATAGATATCCCCGGCAACGGCGCCAGAGATTCTTCCTGCTACTTCTTGAGCTTGCGTTGGTTTTTCCCTTGAAGAGGAAAGGGTGATGCAGCAGAGTAGACATAAGTATTTCCCTCAGTTTGAGAACCATGGTATCAATCGAGTAGGGGACAACACACAAATCACCTAATACCTACAGACACAATCAAACAACTTGCACCCAACACGATAAAGGGGATGCCAATCCCTTCATGATTACTTGCAAAAGTAAGATCTGATAGAGATAGATAAACGATAAAGTAAATATTTTTGGTATTTTTGGTTTATAGATCGGAAAGTAAAAGATTGCAAAAATAGTAGATCGGAAACTAATATTGTAGATCGGAAACTTGTAAGATGGAAAATAGAAACTTATATGATGGAAAATAGACCCGGGGGCCATAGGTTTCACTAGAGGCTTCCCTCAAGATAGCAAATAATAAGGTGGGTGAACAAATTACTGCCGAGTAATTGACAGAAAAGTGCAAAGTTATGACGATATCTAAGGCAATGATCATGAATATAGGCACCACGTCCGTGTCAAGTAGACCAAAATGATTCTGCATCTACTACTATTACTCCACACATCGACCGCTATCCAACATGCATCTAGAGTATTAATTTCATAAATAACGGAGTAACGCATTAAGTAAGATGACATGATGTAGATGAATTAACTCAATCAATATGATGAAAACCCCATCTTTTTATCCTCGATGGCAATAATACAATACATGTCTTGCTGCCCCTACTTTCACTAGGAAAGGACACCACAAGATTGAACCCAAAGCTAAGCACTTCTCCCATTGCAAGAAGAACCAATCTAGTTGGCCAAGCCAAACCAATAGTTCAAAGAGAATTACAAAGATATCAAATCATGCATAAAAGAATTCAGAGAAGATTCAAATAATATTCATAGATAAGCTGATCATAAATCCACAATTCACCGGATCTCGACAAACACACTGCAAAAAATTATTACATCGAATAGATCTCCAAGAACATCGAGGAGAACATGGTATTGAGAATCAAAGAGAGAGAAGAAGCCATCTGGCTACTAGCTATGGACCTGTAGGTCTGTGGTAAACTACTCACGCTTTATCGGAAGGGAAATAGAGTTGATGTAGAAGCCCTCCGTGATCGAATCCCCCTCCGACAGGGTGCCAAAAAAGGTCCCTAGATGGGATCTCACGGGTACAGAAGGTTGTGGCAGTGGAAAAGTGTTTTCGTGGATGCCTCTGTTGGTTTTGGGATATTTGGGAATATATAGGTGAAAGAATTAGGTCTGGAGGGTCACGGGGGGGCACAAGGGTGGGGGCGCGCCCTCCGTCCTTGTGGCCGCCTCGTGGCTCCTCCGACTTCATCTCCTATTCTCCTTGCCGTCTTCTGGTCCAAGAAAAATCATCGCGAAGGTTTCATTTCGTTTGGATTCCGTTTGGTATTCCTTTTCTGTGAAACTCAAAAACAAGTAAAAAAACTGGAACTGGCACTTGGCTCTAGGTTAATAAATTAGTCCCAAAAATAATATAAAATTGCATATTAATGCATATAAAACATCCAAAACAGATAATATGTTTGAGATACGTTGGAAGAATCCAAAAATAATATAGCATGGAAGAATGCAAAATTATAGATACGTTGGAGACGTATCAATATGCATGAGAAAAGTGGACAGGGAGATGCAGCGGTTTGAGATAGTAAGAACCAGAGGGCCAGGGTGCTCAGGAACCTTCGGTGGCACCGAAAACAAGCGGCAATAGGAGCTTCTGGTGATGAAACTCCGGCGAGATCGAAGTGGTGCTCTAGGGCACGAGAGATCGTGGTTTTTCGGAAAATAGTACGAGGAGGGGTAGGGGAGTATTTATAGGGGCCAAATCGTGCGTGAGGGTAAAAGATCGAGCCGAATCGATCGGGATTTGATTCGGGGCACTCTGTTCGTGATGAGCACGAAAGAGACAGAGGAGGGGGTGATACGTCTCCAACGTATCTATAATTTTTGATTGCTCCATGCTATATTATCTACTGTTTTGGACAATATTGGGCTTTAGTATCCACTTCTATATTATTTTTGGGACTAACCTATTAACCGGAGGCCCAGGCCAGAATTGCTGTTTTTTTGCCTATTTCAGTGTTTCGAAGAAAAGGAATATCAAACGGAGTCGAAACAGAACGAAATCAACTGGAGAAGTTATTTTTGGAAGGAAAGCTACCGGATGGACTTGGACCCCACGTTAGGAGCCAAGGGAGGTGCCCGCGAGGGTGGGGGCGCCCCCCCCCTAGGGCGCGCCCCCCTGTCTCGTGGGGCCCCTGAAGCTCCACCGACGTACTTCCTGCACCCATATATACTTACGTACCCTAAAACTTCCAAAGAACACAATATATCGGGAGTTCCGCCGCCAGAAGCCTACGTAGCCACCGAAAACCAATCTAGACCCGTTCCGGCACCCTGCCGGAGTGGGCAAACCTTCTCCGTTGGCCATCTTCATCATCCAGGCGCTCTCCATGATGAGGAGGGAGTAGTTCTCCCTCGAGGATTGTAACGCCCGGGTAATTAAGCTACAGTAATCCCACGCTAATGGAGCCACGTTACCTACGTTACTGTTGTTGATCGATCGTTAGATCAAAACCGGACCAAAATTCAAATTCAAACTTTGGTAAATAATAAAAGTTTTCAAACATTGAAATAAAAATGTTCGGTTTGTACTAAATATTACATAGATAATTGTGGTGTAGGAGACCCAGTTTTATAAAATGCATAAATATTTTAAACTGAATTGAAACACAAGAGAAAATAAATAAAAGAAAGAAAATACGAAAAAGGACAAAACAACAACAACAAAAAAAGAGAAAGCCCCCCCCTCCCTGGGCCGTGGCCCAACTGGGCCAACCCACCTAGCCCAGCCGGCCCACCCCGGGCTATAACCCCCCCCCCCCACTGCCAGAAACCCTAACCCCATCCCCCCACTCTCCCCACGATCCCCTTCCCCCCCCCACGACGCGCCCCATTCTCCCCCGATCCAGATCGGATCGGGCTCGATGCCGCCGCCTCGCCCTCATCGCCGCCGAACGCCGTCGCCCCCCTTCCCCTCCTGGACCTCGCCGGCGCCCTTCCCCACCGGCCTGCATCCTCCTCGCCGGAGCCCGTCCCCGGTGCCACCCCGACGCCCCACCTCGCCGCGCGCTGGACTGCCTCGCCCCTCCTTCTCCCTCGCACGTCGCCCGGACCGCCGACGCCGCCCGGTGCCGCCTCCGCCTCGACCCCGTCACCGCTAGCTCGCCTCCGTCGATGATCTGCCTCGCCGGACTTCCTCCCCAACGTCGCCGTCGTCCCCGACCTCCGTCAAGCGCATTGCCATGACCCCTGCTTCGCACGGTGAGGCCACGGCCTACCTCTCCTCCTCCCCGCGTCACACGCGCCCGCTCGCATCGCCCCTGTCATTACCTCACCGACCCCACCGCCCCCTGTTCCTCTGCTGACCCTGGCCGCCATGCCCACGGCCGTCTCCGGCGCCCGGCGCCCGCGCCGCGCCGGTGCCCAGCCATGCCCACGCGGTTCCCGCCCGGGTCGGGCGCCCGTGAACCTCCCTGCGCCCGTTACCACTAGCGTCACCGCCCGCTAAGACCCCCCTTATGACTATGACAGTGGGCCCCCATGCCCCAGAACTTTATAAAAAAAGAATTAAAAATATAATAATAATAAAATTAATTAATTAATTAATTAAGGAATTAATTAAGTTAATTAATTATAATTAGATTAACCTAATCACTAATTAACCTAATTAACTGTTAGTTAATTAAAACAGAGTATGACGAACGGGACCCACCTGTCAGGTTGACCTGGTCAACTGCTGACGTCATGCTGACGTCATGATGATGTCAGCAGACACTATTCTGGATAATGTTGATTAAATTAAATAAATAAATCCTAAAAATGATTTAAATCTTTTAAAATTTATATAAAATAAACCGTAGCTCGGATGGAAAAACTTTGTACATGTAAGTTGCTCAGAACGACGAGACGAATTCGGATACGCAGCCCGTTCGTCCGCCACGTGTCCCTATCATAGTGAACCTGCAACATTCCACCTCCGGTTCATCTGTCCGAAAACGCGAAACACCGGGGATACTTTCCCGAATGTTATCCCCCTTCACCGGTATCACCTAATACCGCGTTAGGGCACCCCTAGCACCGTTACTTGCCTTGTAATGCATCGTTATGCATCTGTTTGCATTATATTTATTGTTTCTTCCCCCCTCTTCTTCTGCTAGACACCGAGACCGACGCCGCTACTACCCAGTACGACTACGGAGTTGACGACCCCTCTCTCTTGCCAGAGCAACCAGGCAAGCCCCCCCCTTGATCACCAGATATCGCCTACTCTCCTCTTTACTGCTTGCATTAGAGTAGTGTAGCATGTTACTACTTTCCGTTATTCCTATCCTGATGCATAGCCTGTCCTTGCTACTACTGTTGTTACCATTACCTGCTATCCTACTGCTTAGTATAGAATGCTAGTGTTCCATCAGTGGCCCTACACTCTTGTCCGTCTGCCATGCTATACTACTGGGCCGTGATCACTCGGGAGGTGATCACGGGTATATTACTATATACTTTCTACAGGATACATGTGGTGACTAAAGACGGGTCGGCTTGTGGAGCACCCGCGAGTGATTCATGGATTGGGGGCTGAAAGGACCTTTGTCCCAACGGCCCTTTGTGTGGATCTTTGAGGCGGAGCGACAGGGCAGGTTCCGACCACCTAGGAGAGAGGTGGGCCTGGCCCTGGTCGGCATTCGCGGATACTTAACACGCTTAACGAGATCTGGGTATTTGATCTGAGTTTGGCCATTTGGTCTATACGCACTAACCATCTACGCGGGAGTAGTTATGGGTATCCCGGCGTCGTGGTATCAGCCGAAGCCTTCTTGACGTCAGCGATGGAGCGGCGTGCGCTGGATTGGACTGGAACGCCACTAGGCTAGGTCTGCTTCCGGCCGCCCACGCAACGTGCAGGTGTGCTAAGGGCGATGGGCCCAGACCCCTGTGCGCTTAGGTTTAGACCGGCGTGCTGACCTCTCTGTTGTGCCTAGGTGGGGCTGCGACGTGTTGATCTTCCGAGGCCGGGCATGACCCAGGAAAGTGTGTCCGGCCAAATGGGATCGAGCATGTTGGGGTATGTGGTGCACCCCTGCAGGGAAGTTAATCTATTCGAATAGCCGTGATCTTCGGTAACAGGACGAATTGGAGTTGTACCTTGACCTTATGACAACGAGAACCGGATACTTAATAAGACACACCCTTCCAAGTGCCAGATACAACCGGTGGTCGCTCTCTCTCAGGGATACGAGGAGGGGATCGCCGGGTAGGATTATTGCTATGCGATGATACTTGGAGGACTTCAGTCTACTCCCTTCTACATGCTGCAAGACGGAGGCTGCCAGAAGCGTAGTCTTCGAAAGGATTAGCTATCCCCCTCTTATTCTGGCTTTCTGCAGTTCAGTCCACCGATATGGCCCTTCACACATTTACCCATGCATATGTAGTGTAGCTTCTTGCTTGCGAGTACTTTGGATGAGTACTCACGGTTGCTTTCTCCTTCTTTCCCTCTATCCCTTCTACCTGGTTGTCGCAACCAGATGTTGGAGCCCAGGAGCCAGACGCCACCGTCGACGACGACCCCTACTACACCGGAGGTGCCTACTACTACGTGATGCCCGCTGACGACGACCAGGAGTACTTAGGAGGATCCCAGGTAGGAGGTCTGCGCCTCTTTCGATCTGTATCCCATTTTGTGCTAGCCTTCTTAAGGCAAACTTGTTTAACTTATGTCTGTACTCAGATATTGTTGCTTCCGCTGACTCGTCTATGATCGAGCTCTTGTATTCGAGCCCTCGAGGCCCCTGGCTTGTAATATGATGCTTGTATGACTTATTTTATTTGTAGAGTTGTGTTGTGATATCTTCCCGTGAGTCCCTGATCTTGATCGTACACGTTTGCGTGTATGATTAGTGTACGATTGAATCGGGGGCGTCACAAGGATGAGGGTATGTACCAGTAGCTATGTGTTTGATCACTCTCTCTCGTGTTCTTGATTTGGCATGATCTTGATGTATCGCGAGGTTTGCTATTATAGTTGGATCTTATGTTTCTCCTCCCCCTCTTCTCTCTTGTAATGAATTGAGTTTCCCCTTTGGAGTTATCTTATCGGATTGAGTCTTTAAAGATTTGAGAACACTTGATGTATGTCTTGTCGTGCGTATCTGTGGTGACAATGGGAAAACACGTGATTCACTTGATGTATGTTTTGGTGATCAACTTGCGGGTTCCGCCCATGAGCCTATGCATAGGGGTTGGCACATGTTTTCGTCGTGATTCTCCGGTAGAAACTTTGGGGCACTCTTTGAGGTTCTATGTGTTAGTTGAATAGACGAATCTGAGATTGTGTGATGCATATCGTATAATCATACCCACGGATACTTGAGGTGACATTGGAGTATCTAGGTGACATTAGGGTTTTGGTTGATTTGTGTCTTAAGGTGTTATTCTAGTACGAACTCTAGGGTTGTTTGTGACACTTATAGGAATAGCCCAACGGATTGATTGGAAAGAATAACTTTGAGGTGGTTTCGTACCGACCATAATCTCTTCGTTTGTTCTCCGCTATTAGTGACTTTGGAGTGACTCTTTGTTGCATGTTGAGGGATAGTTATGTGATCCAATTATGATATTATTGTTGAGGGAACTTACACTAGTGGAAGTATGAACCCTAGGCCTTATTTCCTATCATTGCAATACCATTTATGCTCACTTTTATCACTTGCTACCTTGCTGTTTTTATATTTTCATATTAGAAAAACTATTATCTACTATCCATATACCACTTGTATCACCATCTCTTCGCCAAACTAGTGCACCTATACAATTTACCATTGTATTGGGTGTGTTGGGGACACAGGAGACTCTTTGTTATTTGGTTGCAGGGTTGCTTGAGAGAGACATCTTCATCCTACGCCTCCTACGGATTGATAAACCTTAGGTCATCCACTTGAGCGAAATTTGCTACTGTCCTACAAACCTCTGCACTTGGAGGCCCAACAACGTCTACAAGAAGAAGGTTGTGTAGTAGACATCAAGCTCTTTTCTGGCGCCGTTGCCGGGGAGGTGAGTGCTTGAAGGTATATCTTTAGATCTTGCAATCAAGTCTTTTAGTTTCTTGTTTTATCACTAGTTTAGTTCACAAAAGAAAATTACAAAAAATGGAATTAAGGGTACCTCATATGCTTCAACTTTTTTATATCTATCATGAAAATAAGGATTCCGATAATTGTGCTCAAGTGCTAGAAGAAGAATGTATTTGAATATTTGGCACTAAATATTTGAATGATGAGCATGATTGCAATGTTGTTAGTATGAATTCCTTGAGTATCTATGATGCTAATGATATGCAAAGCCACAAGCTTGGGGAAGCTATGTTTGATGAAGATGATATTTTTTGTCCCCCAATTTTGATGAGCAAATTTATTATGATGAAAGCATGCCTCCTATCTATGATGATTATTGTGATGACACGTATGCTTTAAAGTATAATGATAATAATGAAACTTGTCATCTTTATTTCAATTTTCAATCCCATGATAGTTACTTTATAGAGTTTGCTCCCACTATTATTCATGGGAAGAATTTTGCTTATGTGGAGAGTAGTAAATTTTCTATACTTGTAGATCATGAAAAGAATGCTTTAGGTGCTGGTTATATTGTTGAATTCATTCATGATGCTACTGAAAATTATTATGATGGAGGAACATATGCTTGTAGGAATTGCAATAATATCAAGTTTCCCCTCTATGTGCTTAAAATTTTGAAGTTATGCTTGTTTTACCTTCCTATGCTAGTTGATTATTGTTCCCATAAGTTGTTTGCTCACAAAATCCCTATGCATAGGAAGTGGGTTAGACTTAAATGTGCTATTCATATTCTTCATGATGCTCTCTTTATGTTTCAATTCTTATCCTTTATGTGAGCATCATTGAAATCATCATGCCTAGCTAGGGGTGTTAAACGATAGCGCTTGTTGGGAGGCAACCCAATTTTATTTTTTCCTTGATTTTTGTTCCTGTTTAGTAATAAATAATTCATCTAGCCTCTGTTTAGATGTGGTTTTATGCTTTTAATTAGTGTTTGTGCCAAGTAGAACCTTTGGGAAGACTTGGGGGAAGTCTTTGTGATCATGCTGTAAAAAACAGAAACTTTAGCGCTCATGAGTATTGCTGCCATTTTTTATTGGAGAGTGATATTTAGTTAATTATTTTTGAAGATGATTAATGTATAAATTACTCAGGTCCAGAAATTTATTTTAGAATTTTTGGGGTTCCAGAAGTTTATGTTTGATCCAGATTACTACAGACTGTTCTGTTTTTGACAGATTCTGATTTTCGTGTGTTGTTTGCTTATTTTGATGAATCTATGGCTAGTAAAATAGTTTATAAACCATAGAAAAGTTGGAATACCGTAGGTTTAACACAAATATAAATAAAGAATGAGTTCATTACAGTATCTTGAAGTAGTGTTTTGTTTTCTTTCGCTAACGGAGCTTATGAGTTTTTTGTTAAGTTTTGTGTTGTGAAGTTTTCAAGTTTTGGGTAAGGATTGGATGGACTATGGAATAAGGAGTGGCAAGAGCCTAAGCTTGGGGATGCCCAAGGCACCCCAAGG